>NC_141687.1:494180387-495437887 GCF_964263255.1 Lissotriton vulgaris
ACATAAGCTACCATTTCTCTAGCCTGTGTCTGTGTGTGCTCTGGTGTCTCTGCTTGTTCGTCCTCCTCCTCCTCCGTGGATTCATGTTTGTCTGAATCTACTTCCGGTAGTGGCTGTCTTTTCTCATGCATTTTATTTATTGCAGTTCTGATTCTTCGGTACATATTTTCTATACAGGCCTGTTTATCATGATTCCCATCCGCTATATTCTGGCCCCACCTGTGAAGTGCCTTTACGTCATCCGGGTTCATACCCGGCCTATCCACTTCTCTTATGAAACAGTTGATAAGAAACCGTAATATCTTGGCTTGAGTATCTACTTTCTGGTAGGCCATGGCCTCCTTAATACTTTCAGGCCCTACTCCTGTCTGGACAAACCGATATATTCGATCTAAATGATCTATCATTCCAGGTAGTGTTAATAAGAAGTTCGTGACCCTCCGCAATCGTACTGATGCGAGCAACATTCTTTCATCGTTCTTTCTACCAGGTACTGGATCATATCTACAGTCTGCAAGACGTTCTCCATAGATGGTAATATCGCCTGTTCTAGGTGTACGTTGTTGTGCTTGTTCTCTAAAAGTCAATCGATGGGTGGGTGGCGGGGTCTGGAAACCTACCGCTCCTCCGGACGCGCCACCTGAGGCGCCGGCTCCGAAGGGGTTAGTTGGGGCCATATCAAGGGGTGCAGGTCCAGGAAGAGGTGGAAGGAGGATTGGAAGACCAGGAGGATCAGCGGGAGGAGGAGTAGCTTGTCGGGGAGGTAGGGGCTGACCATCTTGGCCGCCAGGCGGAGGTGTGCGTGGCGGTACAGTATTAACATATGCAGGAGCTACATCGTCTAGATAGGAAGAAAGGAAAACGTCCTTTGCTGTTTTCTGGTGCTTTTTAGTCGGGAGCAGTGGGGGTGGTAGGTTTTTCGGGACTTCCGGGGTGGCCTTAGGCAAACCCTCAATCAAGAGGGGATACATGCCATTCATGAGTGTGTTTCGCTGTCTGTCTACTTGTTCTAGTTTTACTCGGATACCGTCCTCAACTAATGCGTTTTCTCGAGTCTTTTCAGGCTCCTCCTTATGTTTCTCTTCTAGTCTGTGTGCTTTTTCTGTGCGCCTATGCGATTCTTTACGCCATAGTTCAATGGCATCTTTCTGTGACTGCCTGGCTTTCTTTTTCCATAATGCTTCCTCTACTCTCATGATGCAATCTGCATCCCATGTCCCAGCAGCGGGCCATCTCTGATTCTCTGATAGGTCTTTAGTGTAATCCACCCATAAGTCGAGAAATAAAACGGCATCTAGGCCATGCTTGTGGTACATAAAGTACCCTGGAGTGTCCCTAGGTGGAATGGGGACGGCTTCTTCTAGTACCCCTTTTCTAGTTTTTATTTGTCTTAATTTGGAGAATAACGGCATTCTGGAATCTAGCTACTTGGTCCTTACTCAGATATGAATACACTGAACACGAACACACTAATCACAATAAAGAAGACCGAACATTCACTCATACCACGACATTTGGATGACACATTAAAACAATTCAAAATGAACAACGATAATTACAACAAAACCTCCTAACTGAGCAAAACTGGATGTACCGCTAAACGGTACAGATACACCGTAAACAGTGCAAACTAGATACACTGCTAAACAGTACAGATACACTGCTAAACAGTGCAGACCAGGCTTGTGTACCCAAACCCGTCTCGACCGGCACAAACTAATGCGCACGTCTAGATGCGTCCCTAGCAACGGTACTCACCGGGAAACACGGAAACAGAAGGCCTCGGAAACCCTGGACTGGACTGGACTCGGACTGGATTCGGACTCGACTCGTGACGCAGATACTTCGGAACTTCGGAACCTGGTGGGCCTCCGTATACCTCGGATCTTGCTCTCTCAGCTAGGCTCTGGTCGGGATCCTCCGCACTCCTCACCGCCTCGTCTGGGTGTCGATCGCAGCCTCAGTCACCTCCGTTGGCCTGAGGGAGATACAGGAAATCCTGCGGGTACGCGTAGTTGTCCGTCCGGCTGTGGCAGGGGGCCAGGCCTGCAACGCACCGCCGGCGCGTGAGATGGGGGAGGGGGTCCCTGTTCGGGCGCCAGTTCTGTGGTAAAATCTAATTACCCATGCTTAATTTAAACAGTAAAGTCATTACGAATAACTCAGATAAATAAGAGGCAAAATCCGTGATATTGAGGTTTACTCAAAAAGGGTTTTATTCCTTAAAAAGGAATTGGGTATTTGGCTCGAGCCAAGGTGGCATACCATTCCGTCACCACATAGGTTCGGGAAGGGACTGACAGACAACATTTTATTGACAGTTATTCATATATATAGTCAATGCATTACAGTAAGACATATGCAGAAGGCGTAACAGCTGAAAAGAGAGATAAAATGCTCATACGTAACAGGAAAAGGCGTTGCAATAGGCGTGCATGAAGGCGTGTACTAGAAACGTCATTTATCATGAGGTCACAAGTAGGTGGATCCATAAGAGAATCCTGCAGTGTCAGCAGAATTACATGGCAGAGATGCGCGCGCAGCAGTATGACGTGTGACTGACGTGTAACTGGAGGGTGAAGGGGACTTGACAATTAGCTCTGTAAGTGTAGACATAAGTCTGGGATGTCAGATCAACCTAATCCCAAATCGTATCTGATATCTTATGTTTAAGGAACTGTAGTATCTGGAAGGGAAAGGTCTCTCGGACGGAGGCTATTCTATACTGGTGAGGAGTGCGTGTATAAGCGTCTTGTGTCTACGTGTCTGCATGAGAGGTGAGGGGGCATGGGCCTACCATGGCAACGGAGTCTATGAATTACTTGCACGGAGACAGAAAGGCCGGGCCCATTGCTCCTGCAGCTGGGAGGATGTTTACTTGAACGACGAGACAGGAATGTATTTTCGAGGAGTGGAGCAGATAAATCGAAGGTTGAATACAGTCTTGGCAGGCGGTAGACTGAGCTAAGCGCCGTGAGCCGCGCAAGAAGTAAGGCAGGGGTCACTGGTACAGAGGCAACCTGGGCTGAGGCCCTCAGAGTCAGAAGGCAGGAAAAAGAGGCTCGATGGCAGAATCAGGGCCTACTTCGCCAGAGCTGAAAAACGTGTAAAGTATATCACAAAAAGACGTTGGCATAGCATATTTAGAAACTGAATATTCAATCCGTTCATGGCGGATCTGAAAGAGGACATTTTAAAGATGGACGCAAATGTATTTTCGTCTTCATAGCTGGCACAGGAGGGAAATTACATGCACTTCAAGCTAGTACATGGAGACGGTGGGGTACACGTTAGGGAACATTACTTGACCAAAAATCTATATTTCCTCAACTGGAACCAGGAAACCGGTCACCCAGGCCCTCGTCACCAGCCGTCTGGACTACGGTAACACTCTCTACGCTGGGACCACCGACAAACTACAGAAAAGACTCCAGCGCATCCAGAACGCTTCAGCACGACTCGTGTTGGACATTCTCTGAAACAGCCACATATCCGCCCACCTGAGGGACCTGCACTGGCTCCCAGGCAGCAAAAGGATCACGTTCAGACTCCTCACCCACGCACACAAGGCTCTCCATGACTTGGGCCCTAAATACCTCCACAACCGCCTCACGCTCTACACGTCAACCCGCCAGCTCCTCTTTGCCAGCCTCGCCCTCGCCACCGTACCACGGATCCGCAGAACCACCACCGGAGGAAGATCCTTCACCTACCTGGCGGCCAAATCCTGGAACAACCTCCCCACCCACCTACGACTCACCCAGGACCATCTCTCCTTCAGGAAGCAACTCAAGACCTGGCTTTTCGAGCAGTAGCAGCTCCCGCCCCCCCCCCCTCCCCCCCACCAGCGCCTTGAGACCCTAGCAGGTGAGTAGCGTGCTTTACAAATACTCTTGATTGATTGTTTGATTAATGCCATCTGCTCTGCTCAATAAAAAAATTCACAAAAAAAAAAGAAAGTCTTGACCGAGCCATTTTAGAGAGCATGACGTTCAACATACACTTTTTGATCTAATGAACAAATGTGAGACCCTTGGATCCAACTCCCCTTGTCCTTTACTTGGACTTCGACCTTCAATTCTTACTGAGACCTTATCAATGATACAATCTGTCACCTCATTGAACTTGAAAGAGGTGCGTTGTACTTGAGGATGTACTTTTTTGCACCTTAAAGGTAATAGCGGAGCCACAGCATTATGACTAAAGCTGCCCCATAGCAGTTTATGGTTCAAGCCGAGTTTCACTCCAGACCAATATATGGGGATTACCAATTAACATCCCTCCCCATCACTAATCTTTTTTCTCCAATTTATGACTCACCCTCCTCAGTATAACCGTTCTCAGACAGCATATTTGCCCAAACCGCCCCTGTTGTGCTAACCTGCATTCTGCAAGGCGGGACAACTCACCTGTTGCAGTGGCGGCGACCCTCCGTTGTCACTCTGGACCAACTGTTCATAGAAGGGATTTGGTCTCATTTTAGGCCCTATGAGAGATATATACTATCCTTGCGGGACAGTTAGCAGCACTTGGGGCGTTGTTGCGGAGGTTTGGGGAGACGTGAACAAAGAACCCGAAGTAGATGACTTACTGCAGGACTCACATGGGGCCCAGAGAGATGTCGTATTGCAAATGTATACACACAGAGATGGTTCAAGCAGTGGGCCTAGCACTATCAGGTCTGAAAGACAGATGGACTCATGAACTACAGATTTCCCTAAACGATGAAGAACCGAATAAAATATTGAGCCACATCCTGCAGGTGTGGAGGACGAGCTTCTGAAAATGTTCCAATTCAACTATGTCCACCGCACATATCTAAGCACCACACGATGTTTGGCATGGTGCCCCAAGAATACCCTAGATGTGAAGCTTCGCATGAAGGCTTTTACCATATGATGTGGCTTTGCGCAGCACTGCGCCTCTTCTGTACTGATGTCTGCACCTATCTCACATCCGTCACTGATAGGCAGCACACCAATAAGCTCAAGAAATATCAGTTGTATTTACAATGTGGGTCATGTCAGAACACTTTCTTGTTTTGTGCGGCCACCTTCACCACCGAATCAATGTCTTTCTCGCTCCCTTTACCACTATTTTTAATTAGCCTTTTTCCTCAAAATACCCACAATGCACTTGTCCATTGTTCTGCCAAAGCAACCAATTTACTGAAATAACATTATGCTAGTAGGGATTGAACACAACACTCTCTAAAACTGTGATATTTTGCCTATTTTATTCACGCAAATAAATGATTCTTTTGACAGTGTTAACAGAAGTTTTTTTTCCATCATGTAAAGTTGTTTTATTGTTCCCCTGATGTGTTAAAACGGTATAAAGTTAGTTGGTGTGTCACTAAACTTCAAATTCACGCACCATATAAATGTGAGTGCAATTTTGAGACTAGATATCATTGACAGGTGTGTGATTGTAGCTATGTAGAGCCTGGTAGGCCGCCATCAAAGTGTTAATATTAAAAACTGGGTCTGTGTGCGCCACTTTCAAAGGTTGTTCTATGAATGTCTTACAAATTGATTGCTGTTTTAATCTCTCACCACTGTGGAGTATTTAATAACCCTCACTTCTTTCAATGCTGTTTTCAGCCCAAATCATACATTACCTGTTTTTGCATGATTTGTTTGATATTAATTTAAATGTAATTGACAGTAGGGACGTATTAATGGACAAGAACTGATAGTCTTCCCTTTAAATAAGCAATATCATGAAATGCTATTTGTTGGTCGGCACAGAAGCTGAGTATCCTTTGTTCTAGTCTGTTTAAGACGCAGGCCCAGGACACATTACTGAAGTTGCGTCACACCCCAGCAATGCATCACTTTTGCGCCATACAGATACGTCAAAAATACTGACGTATCTGTAACTCCTTGTGCAATGATGCGTCATACTGTAAATATGACATATAATTGGTGTCGCAAGGAGGGCGCAATGAAAAGTGACGCATTGCTGTTTTCACGCAGCGATGCGTCACTTTTCATAAATGAGGCCCCTAGAATTTGCTGAGATTTCTTTTTTTAGATATTAAGTAAGATCGGGGTAAATAATAAGCAGGCATTACTTTATGCCCTCACAGAGTGTTCTCTATTTGAAAAGACTGGCCTCACTAGGTGTAATAATGAAATCCGGATAACATACTTTCAGGTTTATTTGCACATTTGAATGTGTTGCGAACTTGTGCTTATCAATGCTAATGCTTTGAATGCCATGCCTTTGAATGAATGAAGTAAGTGCTAGCTTTACATCGCGGTACCAGACGCAGAAAATACTAATAATACGCGCTTTCATTCTGTAGGTGAACAATACAGGGGTGAAACATTAGAAAATGTCACTTCCCTGAGTATGTCCAATTAGTTGATGGCCTAGTGTGAACCACATACCAAACAATAGATTTAGGATGTCATTTGCCGGTGATGCCAATGTCAAGGTTTGCATAGAAGGCATTTGAAATGCCGGTGCCACGTTGTTTTGGCCCAGGTTATCAAACTTTTTATTTTTCAGAAACAAACTTTCAAATTGGGGGTTTGTTTCTGAAAAGCAGAAGGCAAAAAGGTCTAATGCACTTCAAGATTTTGACCAGTGAGTAGGGGCCATTTGTATTTTTTCCTGTACTAGACTGCCAGCCCACAACTAGAGGTCCCAGAATAGAAACATGTACAGAAGAACAACCTTGTGACTGATGCTAATTGCGGAGGGCCTCTGGTCAGAGGATTTCCATGGTAAAGCTGGCCGAGCCTCCTCCACCAAAGACACTGAACTTTCTTTAGTAACTTCAACATTATATTCATAAGATATTAAATCAGACCATATTTCAGAAGGCCACAAGTGGGACAAAAAACACTATTCATTGAACAGTGGATGTGAGGTGCTGGTAGTTGAGAATACAGTTCATATAATGTGGGAGCATGCACTATGTAAGCGTCGTATATTTTGATTTGTTATTTGGTGCTTAATGCCTATCTATGACTTGAGCTTCAAAGAAAGTCATATTTTGAACTATATATCAAGGATAAATGGACATTGTATCTACAAAATTGAAGGTTTACAACATTAAAAAGTAAATGAGTGTAGAATATATATCATTTAATTAAGTTAATAGTTTAGTATGCTTTGTGGATAACCACAAACAGTAAAGCTTTTTTCACTATAAACACTGTTACTTAGGAAATTTATTTTCAGATAGAGCAGTGGACACACAGATTTCTATGCATTGAAAACTGAATTAAGCTGCCAGGACAATACCACAATGTGTGGAGAAGTTGTAATTTCAGAATGAGGGAGAGCTTCATCCGTCACAGTGTCATCATTATAGAAAACATGTGAGTGGTCCGCAAGTGGATATGTTCCTTTTTAATTGTCTTTAAGCTTTGGGACAAGTTCATTACCCTCACAAAAAGTCAAAACACTTGGATTCATTTTTGTCCGAGGCCTCAAAGGTACTCCTAAACTAAATGAAGTGATTACAAATATTGACTTTTTACCCTGCACACAGAAAACCTCAATAGATCCAGAAAACAGCGACCAATGTGAACAGCATATAGTGAAGCGGATGATACAATCTGTGCCTTAAAAACAATTCACTGTTTCCTGCTGGAGACTAGGATCAAATTAAAAGCTGAAGGGCAACTAGGAAAAAGGTCTGCGGAATAGAAACTAGTGCCCTCATTATACACCATTCAGATCCCTAAGAACAGCAAATGTGCACACATGCATCTAGCTAATGCCAGATGAATGGAGATAGAGGCCTCAAAATACGTGTTCATGAGATTTCCAATGCATTAAATTCAACATTGAAAACATAGCCTATTATATGGTCTTTAGGGACATTGTCGACATTGCTAAGTTAGCATGAGCTTTGCTGCCATGATGCTGCTTTTGCTAACGTTACTACATTACTTTGTTTTGCAAGACTATGTTTGTGCCTTTCACATGAGAACGGTCTGCTTTTCGCATTCTTTGCTAAGTTCCTGGAGTTTAGTCTGAACACGATGTGCAAGGTCGATAAACAATGCCCCTTGTTATTGTGTACTGTTCCTAGCACCTTGATATAACATGCTAAACACAGTTGCAATGCTGAAGACTCGTGCCTTGATATCATGGGGATGCATGTTGTTTTAACACACACTTGGAGTAAGCCTTTCCATGGAGAATAGCTATGCTGTACCTATGATGTAAACCTTACATTCAGGCTTTAAGGTATAGGGTTTGCTTTCAAAGTTCAGAGATCTTCCTTTATATAATGAAACCTCTTCCAGTCAAGTGGTTAGGCGTTATTGTCCTTTTTCCACCATTTTTATAGAATTACTTCCCCCCGTGTACTCCATGGAATTCTAACAATGCCTATAGTTTTGATTTTATGCATTATCCTGCTGGCAGTAGCTTGTATACTGTATTGTAGAGCTCAATAGTTACAATAAACATTTTAAACTATTACAGTGACTCACCAAATCTTATTGTGGACAAGTACGAGTGAGTGAGCGAAAGAGTATGTCTTGCTGCTGTGATTCCTGAAAGAGTCAGGAGTGTTGTGTTCTGGGTTGTCTAATCATTTGTAGCTTAGTGATTTTTGGAGGAGAACAAATGAGACACTATAGCTAGTTGGTTTTGGGATTTTGGGTACTAAGGTGATAGGTTTGTACACCCCTATACACTGAGGTCCTGTTTTCCTGCGCATAGTTCTATGTATGAGCAGTATCCCTGCAACATGGCGCTGCCAATGTTTGGTCTGGTTCTCTTCTGCGAGATGCTTGTGATAAGTACAGGCCTCAGCAGGGCCTGTTAGTGCAAAGGGTTCACCCTTCTGTGCACGAAGTCCTCAGACTATAGAAAGATATTGGCATGGAAACTGAAAATACAAAAACATAGTTTAATAAACCTTTTTAAAGGTGGTCCTACAGCCTACACAACACTCTACAGCATTGTACAGGGTAGCACACAGAACTCAGGCACATAGCCCACTTTTATACACAAAGAAGGGGTTCATAAGTAGGCGGATACAACTCAGAGCATGATTTACGAACATGTATGGACATTTCTGAACATGATCAATACATGGGTGGAGTTAACGGTTCTTGAGACCCGCGAAAAGCACATTCCTATTTACGCTGATCAAAGACAGATGTGACTCTGCTAGACGCACAAAGGGCTAATTATAGACTGTTGCTGGGCCGATCCTAAGGCGACTAGTGAAGAGGTAGGACTCGTCACATGGCGAGCACATGGCAATATGTAGTATACAAAATGGAGGACAGAAAAACAAGATGGAGTCCAAACATTACGGGGTATGAGCGGGAAAACGCAGCATGAGAATTACCATATCATGTCTTTAGCTAATGCTTAACATTATCACTGTTTTATTTACAACAGACGACCCTTTCAGCATTAGCTGAAGACATTCGGTTTCCTAGGATAATCTAAATACTCATCGTTAATGTCGATGCTCATCATTTCAGCTACCTCTCTAGTTATGCTCTTCTGGTGGACAGCCTCAGCGACAGCTCTTTTATTAGGTACACAAAATGAAACACATAGGGAACATATCAGTGGACTACATTGGATACATACACAACATGTAAAAATAATTGCAACAATTATACAAAGGCCAGTAAGAACTTTCCAGCCCCATGTGGAGATCAGAGTCCAGAACCAACTTGAAAATGTCCAGGTTTCATTTTCGATATGTATATCAGCAGCGATCTTATGTAATTTATTGATTGTTTGTCTACAGAAGGAGTGTGGTCAGGAATAAATACACAGCAGCTACTTTCAATAATTCTACAAGCACCACCTCTATCTGCTAACATAACGTCCAAAACCATTCGGTTTTGCAACACAGCAATCCTAGTAATTTGCAGCTCTTCAGTAAGATTTCCAATGGCTGCAGCAGTTTGATTTGTTACGGATTCTACAACTCTAGTTAATCGCCGTATCTTTCTACTATTCAGAGCAGCTCCAACAAAGAAAAATAAACTTAAATTAAAATCTATATACTGTTGCAAACTAGTGTTGGTTTGATCTACATCATCAATAGACAGAGTTCGCTTATATCTATTTACAGTTACATTATTTAATAATTTTAAGTCTTTATGATATGATGCAGGTACTAGGAATACAGGCGGCAATAAAAATGCTACATAACATACTCCAGACCATCCAGCTGGTAATCGATAATAACCTCTATTACCGCATACGAAATAGATGTTATGAGAAGCTAGAAACGTGCTGTTATTCAGACTATCAATATTCAGCACAATAATACAATCGCTAACACCTACAGTGATATAACCTACACTCTGAACACATAAATCTGCTTGTGCTTGAGCCACTGAAATCACAAATTTCTCATTTCCAACAATGTCTCTAGTGTTCGTAAAAATATAAGGTGTTGAATCATTGTCCGGTCGATACTCTTCCCACTCCCATATAGTTCCATTGGCTTGTGGATAGCCTTCTTTGTCCTGATGGCATTCTTTATTCAGTCTGAAAAGTAATCTTCCCACTGTAGGCTTCCTTGTGGCAAAAAGCAAAGTGTACCATGCTCGACAAGAGCCATTATGAGAGAAAGGGAGAGGTATGAACGGTGTTCCCCCTTTCTTCTGGTGTGCTGGCATCATACCACATATCCAACAATTTGTAGCATTAGTAGCAATGTGCGTATGATGCAGCATCTGGATGAAAGTGGACCAGGGGTCAACGGACTCGATAATTCTCGCCTCACTGCTGCTCTAACCAGGGAACACACTCGGTAACTCTGGGCATTAAGCTTGCCTCATCTCTACAACGACCTCCCACAGACACCGGGGATGCCTGGTTTCACCCTGGAGATACCCAGAAAGGGACAATCTCACAGGGAAAACCAGGACGGGTTCCCCAGAGGTCTGCAGCGCCAGGACACTCAGTTAGAGTAACAGTGCGCTTTACAAATACCCCTCATTTACATTTATTCAAATTTAACTGTCGATGCTTCAACTCTTGATATGGAAGCGTATAAAAGAAATGCTCATCTGGCATTGGAGTGGAAACAACATACAACTCACGGGCAGGAATTGCATCCTCGACAAACCACGTGATTGTAGCAACAACTGCTACAGCAGCAATGAACCCTACAGCACAGGAATTCTTTTTCTTCTCCATTCGAACAAATGTCAAAGCAATATCTTCCTGAAACTAAAAGGGTTGTCAAAACTCTTCCCCCCAGGCAGCCGTTGTTTTCTTCACCAGCGGGCCAAGACGGGTGTCACTACACTAATGCAGGGCTGACCCCCCCCCACCTTGCCTCATCGGCTCTCCGTTTCACTGACCTAGGGGCTGCTCTGACAACTTATCACACAACTGCAGGCTCTTTCCTCGGTCGTAGATTATATCTCCTCGCTCCAGGAACTGTCGAGTCCGGGAAGAACTCCTCAGATTCGCCAGGTACCACAGCATGGCCTCTCTCCGTAGTCAGGATTTCTCGATGGTCGGTCAATACAGTAGGCTTCACCAGTCTGGGTTGCACCTTCCGACAATGTACGGAATGGATCCAATTCTTCCGGTTGGTGACTCGGACGGCTGTTCTCGTCTCGAAAAGAACCTGCTCGGGACCACACCTCCTCGGCTCCAGACTGTTCAACCTCTCGAATGATTTTATAAGGACGAAATCTCCGGGCCGGAGATTATGGCCTTCACCTGTGGACCGGTCAGGGAGTGCTTCTCGAACCTGTTGATGCATAGAAACCAGACTGTCAGTTAATTGTGCCAAATAGTCATTCATTAAAACACATGGTACATCATACACTGAACTCGGCTTGGGCACTCCCCATATATTCATGGGACGCCCAAATATGATCTCATAGGGAGTAAGACCTGTTCGAGAGTGTGGTACCAATCTAATAGACAATAATGCCAAAGGCAGGGCATCTGGCCAAGTCAGAGAAGTAGAAGCTTGTATCTTTGCTATTTTAAGCTTTAAAGTACCATTGTACTTTTCCACCAATCCTGCTGACTGTGGGTGGAACACTGCATGGAATTTCTGTTTTATTCCCAATCCTTTCAGGACATACTTGACAACGTCCGCTATAAAATGAGGCCCGTTGTCAATCCACAACAATCTACAAACACCATATCGAGGAAAGAATTCCTTCAATAGCACCTTTGCCGTAGTAATTGCAGTATTGTCCTTCGTAGGGTATGCTTCAATCCATTTGCTGAATGCACACACCACAGTTAAGACATATTTCAGATTATTGCAGCGTTCAAGCTGAATATAATCCATTTGCAAAACTTCAAAAGGTGCAGTAGGTGTTGCAAATCCTTCTACTGGAGTTCGTGTCCCTTTTCCTGGATTGTACTTAAGACAAATCATGCAGGTCTGTACTACTCTCTTAGCAATGCTAGCAATCTCTGGATGCTCCCAAACTTGCGCAAGCAATTTCACTATTGCCGAAGCTCCAACATGTGCTAGCCCATGTGCCATCTGGACCATAGGTTGTAAAAAAGCTATGGGTAACTTCCACTTATCCATCTGCTTATTTCTCCAACAACCTTCATCATCCAACTCTCCATCCTTTGACCATTGCTCCCGCTCCTTATCAGAAGCGGTCCTCTGTCTCTCTAGTACCCCCTTCCTAGCATCGTGCCATCGCTCAGCTTGTGACTTCACAACGTACATTGAAGTGGAGTTAGGCTGCATCGCAGTTTCACGTGCTACTCGATCTACAAGAGCATTTCCTTCTCCCACTTTATCTGTTACTTTCTTGTGTGCATTGCACTTCACTATAGCTATCTTCTTTGGATACGTCAATGCAGTCAAAAAATTATGTACTAATTCTCCGTACATTATCTGTGCTCCATGTGATGTCAAAAAGCCCCTTTTCTTCCAGAGCAGGCCAAAATCGTGCGCTACTCCAAAAGCATAGCGGCTATCCGTGTAAACATTCACGCATAACCCTGCACTAAGCTCACATGCTCATGTCAATGCTATCAGTCCCGCTGCCTGACCTGATTTCTGCCGTATGCGTGCTGTCTCCACTATTGTATGTAGCGTAGTAATTGCATATGCTGCTGAGGTAGTACCATCTGGTAACTTCAGGCAAGACCCATTCACCCACAGCTCTCCATCTACATCCGTAAAGGGCGTGTCCTGCAAATCAATACGACCCTTTGTCTGTTCCTCAGTCACAAAAATGCAATCATGTGCTTCTTGTGCCTCATGCTGAGTCGCCGGAAATGGAAACAGCGTGGCAGGGTTTAGTGTTGCACATCTCTTCAATGTAATATGGGGAGCCAACAGCGTCAGCTCATATCCTGTTAGACGACCGCTAGTTAAATGCTGCATCTTGTCTGATTCAAAAGGGCATCAACAGCATGGGGGACCAACACCAACAACTTATGAGATAACACAATCCCCTAACTCTGGCGTATTGATACAGCTGTCGCTGCAACCGAGCGAAAACAACCAGGTAACGGTCGAGCAACAGGATCAAGTACTGCAGAGAAGTATGCGCAAGGGCACTGCTTATCACCGTGCATCTGCACTAAAACTGATAATGCGCATCCATCTCTTTCATGTACATACAATGTAAAAGGCTTCGTATAATCAGGGGTGCCTAACACTGGTGCTGAACAAAGGGCCTGCCGTAATTGCTGGAATAATCAACAAGAAACAAGTGCCAATACTGATCGTATCTTTGTGGAAATGCTTTAACACCAGAACAAAGACAGTTTATCAAAGCTGGGATATACTAGTTAATAGCTTTTTATTATTATAACTGGGTCATCAAAAAAGTATATTTGTTTTAGTCATATACTGTTAAACAGAAACAAAACATTTTTTGTAAACACAAGAACAATTTTGGACAAAAAACAGTGAAGCATTAAAATCAAACAAGCATTCCATACTCAATCATATCTCAATCATACCTTCCATTCATACACAAAATACATACAAATACTCAGCCCTATTGAATACGAATAAACAAGCGGGTTGAGTATTAGGTCTGCTGCAATATATACAATTATATACATACAATTATACAGTGAATTCGTATATATAAGTCTGAATCAAATAAATCATCAAGATCAAATGACACTCTACACTCATGACCGAGAGACTAGTGCTGTTGGAGACGCCGGCGACTTTATCCTAAACAACTTTTCTTCCCAAACAGTGTATGGAACCTCTTCTACTACCCCCACTTTAATGAGATCCTGCACAATCTGTGTAAGCGCCTCCTCCCCCTCCTGTGAAATACGATATTGAGGTAGGCGTGGCAACACAGCTCCCTCCTTTACACTAATGTGCACTGGGGGGATAACCATCTGTCCTACATCAGTATCTGAAGTAGCCCACAAGGTACGAGGTAAAGAGGCCAATGCAATATCTTCTTTAACTATACACACCATCTCCATTGTCGGAGAGTTGTCGTTCAAAATAACACGTACTCCTTCAGGGGAGCAACGTATTGTTGCTCTGAAATGCTTGAGCATATCCAGACCCACAATATTATCAGGCGTGTTTGGGGAGACCAAAAATGGACATGGTGCAGCAAACTTATCTACATGAAGTGCAAGAGGTTGTGACAATGGGCTAAGGGAAGGCGTTCCATCGAACCCTATAAATGTAATCGTTAAGCCAGACAGGGGAGCCCTCGGAACCAATTGTTTAGACAAAGCGCTACGAGTAGCTCCTGTATCAACCAGGAACCCATCACTAGAACCCAAAACGTGTGCTGTATCATAAGGACCCCTCTGATCTACTGGCACTTCAACTGATTCCTTACCCCATCCTACGCAATCCTATGCATACTGTGAATCATGATATTCAGGGCGTTCGTAATCAGATATTTGACACTGATTTCGTCGATCAAAAACATTAGACCCATCTTGCGGTCGCATATTAGAATCAAACCTAGCATGATCATTCGTGGTTCCCCTTTTGCCTGAAAAGCCTCTGCGATTTCTCATCGGTCCTTTACCGCGTCCTTGCCGCTGTGAACGCAACAATGGACACTCCTTAGCCCAGTGGCCTATCTGCTTAGAATATGCACATTGATCCCTAGCCAAATTCGGACGAACAAAGGAAGAGCCATAAGATCCTGGACCACCCCTATCGGTACCCCTATGGGGCGGTCCGTACACTGATGCTAACATAACCTTCGGTTTCAAATCTTTGGACTTGTTCTCTTCATTACCCTTCGCTTTTAATTCCGGACGCTCAGAATACTGAGCCATCGTCAGGAGGGATGCCGGAGACAAAGTCGTCCAAGAGCTTTCACTCGCTTTTAACCAAGCTGCCACTCCTTGTAATACATTTGAAACATACTTATCAACAAAAAGATGCTGGCCCGTGTCGTCCGTAAGTGACTGACCGCTAAAATCATGAAAAGTTTCCTCAAACCGCGTAAAGAAATCTGAAACTGATTCATCTGCCTTTTGCTGACACAGGTACGCAGGTTTCCTTTCTCTATCCTCATCCTCAAGATCCGCCCATTTTGCTTTAAAGATTACAAGATTATCTACTTTCCGCACAGATCTCCACATATAAGGGGGTAATATAAGCCCAAAAAATAAATCAATATCAGCTAATGTCATAGTACAAGAATTTAGAGCTCCCTCAACTTTCTCATAAAAGGCGGCAGGATTCTTTCGTGGATCGGGTAATGCAGCTTTTAATGCCATAACATCTGCTCTATTCCAGGGAATGTAAACCCAATTATAAATGAAATACTCTCTAGTTTCAGGAGAAGATTTATCCGAACTAGTACCCGCTCCCTTAGAAGGAACATACAAAGGCGCTGCCTCTCGCATAGGCTTAACATGCACTAGCTCGATCTTATCTGAATGAAAGATAGGTGACTGCTTTCCACCGCTGCTCGGATTCATTTGCTCCTCCTCCGCTTTCCTTTGGTGCGCTTTGTCTCGTAGCTGAAACATCTCGTCCCGCAACGCAAACAGCCGTTGAACCGTGTCGGGCACCTGGGAAGGAAGTAAAAGACCTTTACGCAATTCTTTAGAGTCTGATACCATATCATCAGGTTCAAGAACATCAGAATATTTCCGAAAAGATGTAATCACTTCATCAGAAAGAGATTCAGTAAAATATAATTTCTCCCTATCCTGCCATCCTTCAAGAGACTGCATTAACTCAGGAAGCGAAACAGTAGCCTTGAGTACTCGATGAGCGAGCTTTCGAAGGTCAGTCATACGGTCGTTCGATAACATAGACCGTGTGGCGACCTTCTCTGAGGGTGATCCAGAATCCTCACCTCCCCCTCTCGAAGCGGACGGACCAGCGTACGGAGGCGGAGAGCGATCTAATAATGATAAATCATCTTCAGTTTTATTAAGGACAGGATAAAGAGGCTGTCGAACAGCATACTGGCCAGATATCTGTAATCTGCATTCCTTTTCCTGTTTTTCTTCCAATTCCTTTGCTTCACGCTTTCTCGACTCTTGCGCTTTTTCTCGCTCACTCTTTCATTGTTCCTTCTCAATCAGTGCTTTCTCACGTTTCTCGCGCTCACGCACTTCTTTCACCCACATACGCACACATTCAAACATATCTTGCTTTGCTTGTCGCTTACACATACACTGCTCCACATACTCAATTTTACGCAAATCAAATGATCCATACAAAGGCCAACGTAACTCAGGATCCTTTTTTGTGTATTTCCTCCACAATGTGCTGTACATTATATGGGAAAGACCAAACTTCACATACATGTTCCTATTAGGCGTCCCCTCTGGGGGAGCCGGCTGTGATTCCTCAAGTCTTAACCGGTTACTTCCAAAACAGCAGCACCACTTACGGAGTGCGCTAAAAGCAGGCATGTCAAGAATAGTGCAAAATATGCAATATTATAATCAAAATGGCACTTAAAAGATTGCACCGCTCAAATCCAAAATTCAGAAGAAATATCTCCACATTACCTGCCTATATGTGTTGCAACGCATATATCCCAAATCCAAAACCAAATTTGACTAGTCCCACAAAACCAAATAGCCGCAGCAAGCGTATCCTAAAACTGTCTTGCCAATCCAGGCTTCCAAAAGCTCGCAGCAAGTACCGTACAACGGTTCTTACCAATCCAGAGCGTCCAGATTCCAACTGCCAAGTTCCGAATTCGCCCAAACGGCCACTGCACGGCAAACCGACAGAAGAGGCCTCAGTCAAGGACCGGCGCCACCCAGATGATCAGATCGGAAGGGAAGGAAGAAAACCTCGGGATGCCAGGACTAAAGAGGCCGCTGGCAGTGATCACGTCCCCGGCAAGGTTCCAATCCTTCGTCACGACCAGTCCTTCAAGCATCGGAGTCGCCGATGAGCCCCACATGTCGGGCGCCAATTGATAAGTACAGACCTCAGCAGGGCCTGTTAGCGCAAAGGGTTCGCCCTCCTCTGCACGAAGTCCTCAGACTATAGGAAGAAATTGGCATGGAAACTGAAAATACAAAAACACAGTTTAATAAACCTTTAAAGGTGGTCCTACAGCCTACACAACACTTTACAGCATTGTACAGGGTAGCACACAGAACTCAGGCACATAGCCCCCTTTTATACACAAAGAAGGGGTTCATAAGAAGGCGGATACAACTCAGAGCATGATTTACGACCATATATGGACATTTCTGAACATGATCAATACATGGGCGGAGTTAACGGTTCTTGAGACCCGCGAAAAGCACATTCCTATTTACGCTGATCAAAGACAGATGTGACTCTGACTGAGCATGCGCTAGACGTACAAAGGGCTAATTATAGACTGTTGGTGGGCAGATCCTAAGGGCGACTAGCGAAGAGGTAGGACTCGTCACATGGCGAGCACATGGCAATATGTAGCATACAAAATGGAGGACAGAAAAATAAGATGTAGTCCGAAAATTACAGGGTATGAGCGGGAAAACGCAGCATGAGAATTACCATATCATGTCTTTAGCTAATGCTTAACATTATCGCTGTTTTATTTACAACACTTGATTAATGCTTGTGCTTGTGGCTTGGGACATAGACTGTCTGCTGTTCGCCCTTTTCCTACCTCGGAGTGAGAGTTGGGATTTCTTGCTGCCAGACGGGGACCAGCGCCGCCAAAGGAACCACCGGGTGAGACGCGGGACTGCGAGGACCAGGGGGCCAAGCAACACCTGACAGGCCGCACCTGGTCCTCTTCCACGCCCCGCCCCCTCGGCATTGAAAGTGCCTCGCGGACCCGGTCCTGCGGGTGCCGCTTGAGGCTTGGGACATAGACTGTCTGCTGTTCGCCCTTTTCCTACCTCGGAGTGAGAGTTGGGATTTCTTGCTGCCAGACGACGACCAGCGCCGCCAAAGGAACCACCGGGTGAGACGCGGGACTGCGAGGACCAGGGGGCCAAGCAACACCTGACAGGCCGCACCTGGTCCTCTTCCCGCCCCGCC
Organism: Lissotriton vulgaris; assembly: GCF_964263255.1. Classification (NCBI taxonomy): domain Eukaryota; kingdom Metazoa; phylum Chordata; class Amphibia; order Caudata; family Salamandridae; genus Lissotriton; species Lissotriton vulgaris. The sequence continues at coordinate 494,198,794 of NC_141687.1, forward strand.
CCCTCGGCAAACGACCATCCCTTGGGAGCATAAAATCATTGCACGCCTCCCGCAACGCGGGACGCACGCGGGACGTAGCCCGGGGCTAAGACCGGGCAAAGAGCGGGCCGTTTTAGGCCGTAAGAGCCCAGCAGAGACCGGACCGGGCCACCACTCTGACGTTCCCTGTCCTACAGCCCCTACCTGTATAACTGCAATATGGCCTCTAGGGTTTCAAGGAGTAAACCTGCACAACAGTGTTCAAGTACACTGGAAAAATTCTTCCCTAAGACCAGTGCTCTAGCCAATAAATGCCAGTCAGTTATGGAAACACACCTGGAGCTGGGGTCTGAAAGCGTGACATTGGATCCCGCAGATTTCTCTATTGATGATAGTACCCCTATACTACTGGACGCCACCCATATGTCACTCATGGACAGTATCGATCAGACCATTGAGTCGGCCCTCCAGCAGTTAAGAACTCCATCAAACTCCCAGAGGGATAGAGACTCCCCTCGGCCATCTGGGATCGCTGACCACTCTTCTATTCCGGTCAACATGGGATCAGAGTCGCAGGAAGTGAGCCAGGTCGCCCTCCTCGCAGAGCCTGTAAATAGTGGAGTGGAACAACCACCAAAAAGGAAAAGGTCCAGGAAACCAAAGAGGGCAAAAAGGGCCAAAGTTGACACAACCGAGTTAAATCTGGATGACAGTATAGACATCTCGGCCTCCCCTTAGGTCATGACACCAGAGTCTAGGTCGGATCATATAGGCTCTTCATTATCTACGGCCTTACCACTGCAGCCGGGTCCATTCATATTCGGTGGGGCAATCTCTAATAGTACAGACAGCCTAATTAGTTCACTCACAGACATTGTTAAGAACTTGCTGACCCCTATCTCTGACAAACTGGATGCTATAGAGGCTAGACTCATGGCCATGGAAAATATTCACAAAAGGAACAGCCCTGGGTTGGCTCCAAATGCTCCATCAGTTTCCCGGGAGACATCTGGGAACAGACCATCGTTTTCTGCATCAACCACCCAGGATTCAAATTTGGACTTGCGCAGTAAAAATGGTGCGCTTGCCCCCCAAACGCACCCATTGCCATCTCTAACGCCAAGGCCCCCTGTTCCTGCCCCCAGGAGATCTAAGCCACTCCCAGTTTCTCAACCAATGGGAGATGAGAATTCTACTAACAGTCCTACTGACCATACCACTAGCCCCCATGATAGGCGTAGGGTGGTCAATCTGCCCCCAGAAGCAGTACCGTACACGGCAATCATGGTGGGAATGCCTGAGCTAACCGGTGACAAAAGGGAGCCTCAGGACTCTTTACGCAACAAGGTCATAAGCTGGCTTAGTATTAACAGGCCTCTGCCCCCAAACTTGAAAGGTGAGGTTCTGATGGTCAGGAGGATCCCATGGATTGGCTTTACCCCAAAGAACAGGGCAGGGGATTGTATCATTGTTAGCTTTAAAAGCCCACATGTCGCCAACTATATTTGTAATTGGCTTGTAAGGCCAGATAAGTCCACCATTGAATTAGTACCCCTCTCACACTTCTACCCAAATGTTTGCAACACGGAGGTGGGGAGGGAGCAGGGGTGGACTAGAGTAGGCTTTGCTGTAGATGGCTCACGTTATAGACCAAAGCATTACTTACCTCCTGTTCCGGCCAATATCATACATCACAATAGATTTTCCTGTCTAGATCAAGTGGACTGACCACAAACGGGGAAGACTTCACTCAGCCCTGGAAAGTTATCTGGTGAGGCCCTAAGTTGGGTGGGATTGAGTGTTGTCCCTGCAACCGATTGTGGCCCACAGGATACCGTCAAAGAACGAATGGGCACCCTGGATGATATTCCGGGCCAACTAGGGCCATTATCGAATATTGGGTTTGGTCATGGTTTACAACCAGTGGAGGTGGATGTTCTATCCATTATCCCGGTTCATAATAATGCCCCGCAAGACTCTAACCCCCCCATAGTCACCGTACCACCTTCCACTGGAGGCCTAGGCACACTACCACAAGATCCAGGGCTGAGAATTCTCTCCTGGAATGTGGCAGGAATTGCAAATAAGGTAGGCACACCGGAGTGGGATCTCCTGCTAGATGCTAGTGATATCCTCCTCTTTCAGGAGACATGGGCGAGGGAACCCCAAACTAGGAGAGGGTTCGAAATATTTGAAATCCCTGCTAAATGGAGTGGGAGGCCGTCAGGAGGCTTGGCAATCTGGATAGCGAGTCACATTGGGTGCCAGGCGGAAAAGATGTGCACGTCTTCGCAGGACATCCAGTGTGTGCTGCTCACATGGCCTGGCAAACCATTGTGGGCCATTGTTAATGTATACTCGCGACCAGTTGCCGCGCCAAATGAATCACCCACCCTAAACGAATTGTCCTCCTTCCTGGGTCAACTGCCAGGAGACTATAAGGTAGTGTTGGGAGGAGACTTTAACTGTCATTTTGAACCCCTGGAGGGTCTACTGGAGGGTGCCCTCACTGCTGAGGATGACTACTGGGGGGTACCACCCTCGTCCTCACCCCACCCTAAAGCCTGGTCACAGTACAACTCGTGTCCCTTACCTTGAACTTCGCACTGAGGGCTTGTAATGGTCGTACTCCTTCCGATACCCCCTCAGTGTGTACATTCAACAGAAAGGGCCATGAGTCGAGGCTAGATTATATTATGATAGATATCACACTGTGGCCAAAAGTCCTCAACTTCAGGGTAATAAATAGGTCAGATAGTGACCACAATGCCCTCTGCTTAAGCATCCAGCAGCCCCTGCTCCTACCGGGCCTGCCCGCAGAAATTGGCGGAGAGGACACAGGGGATTTGCTTCTTACAACAAATAGGCGTTGGGTTAAATGGGGAAAGCTCTTGAGCTCAGAAGATGCCATCAATAAGTTATACGGTCTGGCACTCCCTAGGTTCATGGAGGTGGATGTGCTTTTAAATGAACCTAGAACCCCAGAATATAATGAGAAACTTGGTAGTATTCACCAGGAATTAGTGAGGGATCTGGCAGAGGTATTTCACCCGGTGGTACCAACCCGAAAGAAAAAGACCCGTGTTCCCACCTGGTATACCTCCTCCTGCAGGGCAGTTAAATCTGAGCTCATTGCCGCAATCAAGGAGGGGTCAAATAAGGCCAAGGTACGAGACCTTAGGAGGGGGTACGAATCAGTGATAGCTAATGCAAGGGCCGAGTGGGATTGGAACCACTGGCATGACCTCCATGATGCCTTAAAAGCCAGAGTCTCTAGGAAATTCTGGGCCCTGGTAAATAATGGGATGGGGGAACTCAAAACAGCAATTGAACCCAACATCGCCCCCTCGCTTTGGGAGGCTCACTTTGGGGCACTCTATCAAGACACTAACACTTGGCCAGATGGAGTCTTTTCAGTGCCCATAAGCACCCCGGACTCGGCCCTGGAACTTTCTTTAGGGGAGGTGGAGGATGCTCTGGAGCACTTAACGTTGGGGAAGGCGCCGGGGCTGGATAAGTTACCGGGGGATCTCTTTAGGCATCATCCGGACATCTGGGGTCCGTACCTCCTTATTCTTTTTAATGCCATTCTAGGAGGTATGGCGATCCCCGTCTCTTGGCTGGGGGCAGAGATTGTACCGATTCACAAGAAGGGGTCTACTCTGCTTCCGGCCAACTATAGGCCGATTAGCCTGATAGATGTACCCCAAAAGCTCTTTGCGGGCCTCATTCTTAACCATCTGCTGGATTGGGTGGAGGACAACAACATCATGAGCCCCCTCCAGGCTGGCTTCAGAAAGAACACGTCGACCATGGACCAGATCTTCCGCCTCCTCCTCCTCTATTGGAAGACGGTGACGTTAGAGGGGGGAAGGCTGTACATGGTCTTCGTGGATCTGAGGTCAGCCTTCGATCTAGTCCCTCGAAGGAAATTATGGGAGGTTTTGGAAAAGCTAGGAGTACCCCCTCAATTACTCAGCATTATAATCAGGTTGCATGAGAACAACTATGCACAAGTGAGGTGTGGGAGGGATGGTAAGCTCTCGTCCAGGTTTCCGGTCCACCGAGGAGTCAGGCAGGGCTGTGTCTTGGCACCGACCCTGTTCTGTCTTTTTATTAACAGCGTTATACTGCACTTAGATAACGTTAAGGACAATGATGCCCCACTCCTGGCAGGCAGGAGGGTCCCAGCAATAATGTTTGCTGACAATACCCTCCTGCTTTCCAAATCCCCCATGGGGATTCAGAGGATCGTGAACGGTTTTGGTCTTTTCTGTCGCCAACACGGGTTGAGGTGAACACAGAAAAGACCAAGTTTATGATTTTCAATCCCCCCACCAAAACCAGACCCAACCCCACATTGGGAAAAGTCAGTCTTGAGAGGGTCTCGACTTTTATATATTTGGGGGTAACACTCCAGGAAAACCTCTTATGGGACTGCCAGATAGCTAGATCAAGGGTAAAATTGTCCCAGCTATCGGGTGCAATTTTGAAGGTGGCTAACAAGTCCACCTTTAAGCCTTTAAGCCCTGCCCTGGAAACATATAGGTCACAAGCCAAGGCAGCAGCCATGTATGGCAGTGAGTTATGGGGCCATAAAGCAGGAAAAGTTTTGGCAGGAGTGGAAAACAGTTTTCTAAGACGCCTACTTGGTCTACCGCAAGGCACGCCACTTCTGCCCTTAAGACTAGATATGGGTCTACCCTCCATTGCTGAAGATCTTCTGTCCAAGCCCGTGAAGTTTTGGCACCGGATTTGGTCCACTGATGAACTGCACCACTTCAGACAGGACCGTATTCACGTAATGAGCTTGAATGGCAACAATAAAATCCCCTGGCTCGCCTTCATTAAGACGGAATTGCTCAGTATGAATTTGCCAGATTTATGGGATGATCCAGCTCAAGGTTGTCAAAGGATTACCCGTAAAACCCTGGCCCAGATGTATAAGAATAAGAACTTGTCTCACATGGAAAATGCTTACATTAGTGGCACCCTGACGGCACGTTTTATGGAATCCAAAAATTCTTATGTTTTTGAACCCTTCATGGATCTTATCTTTCCTGTCCTGGCGAGGAAATTGTTCGTGCAATGGAGATTTGGCACACTCCCCACTAAAACATTTACCTGCAAATGGTCCATAGGGGGTGACAAACTCTGCCCATGCTGCAACGCCCATGAGGAAGATGACCTCCATATAATGTTTGTATGCCATGTGTAGTAATAACTCACTACTCAAATGAAGTTTAAAAGTAAGTACTTTATTCAGTCATGTTCCAATCGGTGCTCCCAGCTTGGCGGCATAATCTCTTTCCTCGACATTCTAACTCGCGCTCCCGGAGGTAACGCGGACCAAACCAAGTGGGCAACAAGAGGAGGGGGAAAGCGGGGGATGAGAGAAGAGTAAGATTACAACACACCTTCCTCCCTAGGGAAAAAAAGAGGAAGGGGAAACATAAGAACTCCCAGCAAAAAATGGTGCGGGAAAGATAGGAAGAGAGAGATGGAGAGAGAGAGAGAAAGAGTGAGAGAGATATATTCATATATAGCACAAAAACAATGGGGTCGGGAGCAGGGGACCCCATGCCAGAGTCTAAATGAAAAAACACATGAGACTTCACTGTAGACTGTGGTACATAGGATATGAAGGGTTTGATTTTACTTGACGTGACTGGGGATATACTATATGATCCCCTGGCATATCCCGGTGGGATTGCATGAGTGGCCCCTGTCCCAATATTTGTCTGCAGAAAGCAGGATAAAGCTCTTAAAAATTCAGGTTGCAGCAAGTTAAGTTATAAGATTAAATCAACCAACACATAAACAACTGTAACTGTCTGGTGCAACAAGAGTGTGCCCGGTTGCGATATGGGCTGTGCAATTCAATGGATGCACGGGTACGTGCTTAGGCGTCCTGACATGGGTAGAACACAGGTATTAGTATCACATCCTTTTCACCCTTGAAATCAACCAACGCAAATAACATTTGTGATAGTCTGGTGCACCATGGATGTGCACCTCTATGAAGTGGGCAGTACAATTCAAGGGATTCTCGAGTGTGTGCTTAGGCATCCTGTCATGGGTAAGACACAGGTTTGTGAATCACAACCTTTTCTCCCTTGGATTCCGAACTTCTCCTGCTAGTATTACCCTCCCCTTCCGGAAGATTGATACTGGCTGTAGTGTTCTTTTCCTTAGTCTGTAGCTTGGGACAGGACACACCCCAATGACTTCCTCTGGCGCAATAAGTCTCTCTATCCTTGTCCATATCCATGTTTGGACTAGGCCTTCTTCTGCCCTCATTTCCTTGATCATAATCTGTAACACAACCTATACCGAATTTCATTTCCAACAGCCCCAGATCTTTGGCATGAGCTTCATCGGCCATAAGTATGCCCTCCTTTTCCCTCTTGGGCTTGCCATAAAAGAACTTATTTATGTTTTCAGGACCATTACTCTTTGGTTTCCTCCAATGATCATTGAATGGACCCATCTTCCTTGTTATGACTTTAATGGAGAATCTTTTAGTTTTTTCCTGCATTTTCTCACTCTCACTCTCCTTCTTACCACAATCGAACCCTTGAAAGTATAATTCTTGGTTCTCTCCCTTCGACTCAAAGTGACTTGGACCCCTCACTCTTTCTAGATCAAAATCGTCCACATTCTCATCAGACATCATGGTTCTGAACTCAGCCAATGTATTTCTTTGCCGCATCTCATAGCAATGGGACTGGTTACTCTTATGCATCTCCCATCTTCGCCCTTTGGCAGTGGCATTTAAACACTCCACCTCCTTTTCAAATTCTCCATCTTTCTCAATATTTTGTTTCCTTCTGTCCTTTCTCTCTAGTTTCTTACGTATTTCTCTTTCCTCCACAAGACTTTGATAAGTGTTTTGTTTCTTGTTATGTTCGTCAATGTTAGTTTCTTTATCCCATTCTTTATTGCTTGCCTCTCTTTCAAATACTGTCAAGCCCTTCAATGGCTGCATGCAAACATCAACAGTTTCACACCTATTTACTTGTATGCTTTGAATCCATGCCTGCTCACTCATCCTCAACTTCTTTTGATCTCTCCACCCTAGCATGGTGAGACCCCCTTCCGTTATGTGTATGATACTCCTAGTATTGTTTTCCTCATAAACTAAGTCCATAACTATGTAGCCAATGGCCTGTATATCCTTCCCTGCATACGTTTTTAGGGCTATGTTGGCTTCTTTAAATTCATTACCCTTCTTTTTTTTTAATTTTCTGTTCCAATCACTCTTGCTTACCACACTACATCTTGAACCGGAGTCTGAGATTATTTCAGTCTCAATTCCGCCTATAAGGATGGTACCTCTTTGGATTATCATACTAGCATTAACTTCCTCTTTGCCATCCATTCCTTCCTTGAACACTTCTTCCCTTTCTACCTTTCCACTTCTGGCTTGTATATAATGTTCATCCAACACATTCAAGAGGTTCTCATACATATTCCTATCAGTTCCTTTCATGAATACTTTTCCCATATTTTTATACATTTTCCTTCCTCCCGTACCTAAGCTGTGAAGTAGTATTTCCGCCTTTACTCCAGGTGAAAGAGATGCTTCCTCTTCCTCCACGTCGGACAGATAGTTTTCAAAATTCACTTTCCACTCCCTCCAATTTGCAATATTATTATTATTAACCTCCTCCATGAACGGCACAGGTGGAGGGAGATTATACCTTCGGCCCCACTCCATGTTTAGTGTGTTGCAATGCTCAGGAATTTCACAGGAAGATGCAACCACCCACAGAAAGACAGCGCAAGGGTACTCAAACTGGAGTCTTCAGACACCGACCATTAAAAAGTTAAGTATGATGCCCCGTGTACACCTCACGGGTATTAAGCACTTACGTTTGATGGGTATCCCTTCTGAAAAGTGACTAGGGAAAACTTAAACCCTGACTGGTTAGCTGGTGTGGGATAGTATGGTTAATGACACCGAAGTTAATCTGAGTGAATAAAGCTATGGCGTACACTTTAAAAGAATAACCCCATACCTCCTCCACTGTGCTGTATGGTATTTGCAGTGCTGTCTATACTGAGTAGGCTTTGACCATCCGATCTAGTCTTGTGGGAAATTCTACGTGGGGAGCGTTCCGAATAGCACAGTTAAATGAAAATTGTCTCCCTTAAACAACAATATTCACACTTTCCCACCTCTGAAATGAGTACCTCCCCTCACCTCATTAGTCAAAACTTGCTGATACCTATACTCCGGACTCGTCTGACACCTAGCGTGAATGGAAATGGGACCCTCAGGTGGCAGTGGAGTAGGTCGCTTGCTTACAATACGTGCTGAGGGAATGAATGATTCTACAAAATTGGGAAAATATCCTTTTCCTCTCTCCGGTCCTCCTCACATTTAATTTAAGTGCGCACTTCTGACCACATTGCCGTTTCACTGCTCATCCTCTTGGGTGAAACTTTTATTCCTCGTATCATATAATATCACAGTTCAGAGGGGCATCTAAATGACTCACTGGGGTTTCCCTCATACAGAGTCGACGAGGTAATATTTCAAATACTTCCAAGATAGATTGTCCCTCAGTTAGGTTTACTACTTAGATGGCTTTGACAGTTCCTGACAACAGCTCCTGCTATTCATCGACACTAGTACTGCTTGACACTGGCCAATCTTGTCACTAAACTGTAGATTTGTTGAACACTGTTGCTAACAGGTCCTGTCTTCTACTTAATGAGCGCCAAAGAATGACGACGCTCCTCAACACAGCTCCGACAGTTGAGCTCGATTCTTTGCTTACGTCAGCGGCAATCTCTCCTCCACACGCACTGCCCCTCAACGTTTTCACTCACTTTGATGGCAGATCCTAGCACCTCTTCAGGTTCACTCACAACATTTACGCGTTGTTCCCAGCTGCCTCAGATCAACATGCCGCTGCTTAATTACAGGTCCGTGCACCTCTTCAAAGCCACTCTCCCAATCACGCGTTGTGCCAGGCAGCCTCAGATCCACCGGTCACTGCTTGATTACAGATGCGTGCACCTCTTCAGGACCACTCACCAAATTACTCGTTGAGCCCAGCAGCCTCAGATCAACGTGCCTCTGCTTAATTACGGCTCCTTACACCTCTTCAGGACCTTTCATAAAATAACGCGTTGTGCCCGGCAGCTTCCGCTCAGCATGCCGCTGCTTCTTCGTACGTCCCTTTCCCCTCCACAGGTCACACCAACGGGACTGTAAACACCGGCTCCACCAACGCCTGTGACTTCAAACGAGGAGGCAAGATTCCACTCCTCCCCTCAGCACCAGCTCACCGACTCCCAGGCTAAAACCACTTCCGACGTTTTAGAAGCGAAAGCCTAACGTCCTACAATGACGCTCTTCGGTTGATTCAGTCTGCTGCTGGAAAATCCACAGTTCACACGCTCCAATAAGTCTGCACAGGCATCAAATTCATCCCGGGGGGGGGGGGGAAAGCACCTCACTGACCCCAGCTCAGCTCCCGGTCCTCACGCAGCTTCAAAGGGCTCACCTCATAAACTTGTGCAACTCCCTCGGGAACCGCAGGGAATACTTCCACCTTTCCGTCATTGCATCAAAAATTCACACCGGAAATGGTTTAGGCTGCGAGGTCCTCCTTCTTACACACGTTTACAGGGCCGGACTTCCCGTCGACAACTCTGTGTTTATTCGTGCCAAGACCCGCTCCGTCTTCTTCTCACGAGAGTTCCCTGCGTTTCTTAGACAGCATGACAGTCCTCACAAACCACGGAGGGGACTAATCCTGGTGCTAAGGGACACCTCCTCAGAACCAGAAGCGGAACACAGCTGCCAAGAGTCGTCACCTCCCATCGACTTCGACAGTTTCACTTCTTGTCGCACGCTCGTTACCGGCAACTCATTAAGCCGAATTTAATTCCTTTTCTTGGTGAGTCTTCCTTGTACTTATCTCCGCTCAAGCATCAAGTTTATCCAGGGGGAAGGCACCACACTGACCCTGGCTCAGTATCCCGTCCTCGTCGCCATAAATGTAGTAATAACTCACTACTCAAATGAAGTTTAAAAGTAAGTACTTTATTCAGTCATGTTCCAATCGGTGCTCCCAGCTTGGCGGCATAATCTCTTTCCTCGACATTCTAACTCGCGCTCCCGGAGGTAACGCGGACCAAACCAAGTGGGCAACAAGAGGAGGGGGAAAGCGGGGGATGAGAGAAGAGTAAGATTACACCATGCTTACCATAGACCCAGGAAACACTGGATGGCACCGCTCTGCAGAAACCTGGGGTTCAAGATGTATTTACAGGCATACAGGGTCATGAAAACCAGCACTCTGGGCCACATTGTGTTTGCCGTATCCAAATTCTTAATGGCAGCATGGTTAATCAGAAAGAAAATGTCCCCCTGAATTGGTACTGTCTTGCAGCCTCTATCCCTCGCTGGTTCAGCAGAGACTTTTTATATGTATTAATCTTGTATTTTAAATGTATGTATTGTATTTTACTGCATCTTTTATGGCCTATATGGCCGAAATAAAGAATTTTTGGAATTGGAATTGGCTTGTGCTTGTCCACAAAACCCTCACCTCTGTTTCCAGAGACAGCTGCGACGAAGTAACCTCCTATATTGATGTTTTATAGGTGCTTTCAAGCTTGAAGCTTTGAAATGTTCTTTCTCTTTGTGACCCTTTATTGCACTGCAGGGCTTTAGGTTGTTGTTTTTTTTATTTTTTATTATGGTGGTCTATATTGTGCCTCATAGCCGCCTATAGACTCAATATGGAGTACCTGATGCAGGTGTTGCGCTTATTTTTGTTGTAGAAGCGGATGCGGCATACCGCTTTGAGGTGTTTTATTCTTGGGTCACCTTTCTGGTGGTGGATGAAACAGATAAATTGTTTCATGAATACACTGCCATTGCCCTTCCTCAAGCTTATCGACCGTATAGTACTCTTGAGGTTCTGCTCATGGCTTGGCAACAGCAAATTTGGTTGAATGCCGCCCTTTCTCACCCAATAACGCTGGTCCGTTTAGGTACTTTATCAATAGATGGGGCCACATGGCCATTTTTGGCTGGGTATGCTCAAAACCTGCGTCGTCTGACAACAGCAACACTTGCAGAACTCCACATGTTACATACATCTCTAATATGCATGGATAGAGCTAATATACAGTCCATGTTGCACAACTTCCAGCTGGTACCACCTGGCATTGCTGAGCAACCTGCGGGTCCTGGTGGTGTGACCATCAGGCCCCTTATGGTTAATTTAGTGATGGGCAAGCATCCACAGAATAAGGATGAGTTCCCTTATTGGCTTGCTGAGAATTTGTACAACTAGATGCTGTTTTTCCAAATACCAGTCATATGGAGAAGCACAGGATCTTAACTATAAGTTTGCCTAAAGATTTACTTCCCAATTTAGCTGATTGTAACACCTGGGGCAAGGTGTTTGCAGCTGTAAATTCAAAGTGTTTGGCACTCCCTCCATGACCGTACTCCCCTCCATAATCAAACATGTTCAAGATGAACACGGAGCCAAATCAGCTGTAGAGTTGGGGATGAGACTGGTGGGGGTCTTCGATGTGGTTGTTGATATGAACCTTGCTAATATCAATCATGATACAGTAAGCTTTCGAGTGGCAAACCGCTTGAAGGCTGCCCCAGATGCGGACAAGCCGCGCAAATTGTCAAACATTATTGCAAAATCTTTTAAAACTATAGGCCGCAATAGTGAGAGTTAAGCCTTTTACTCAAATGCAAACACAATCTTAAACTCAACAAAAAGCCCAGTCTGATAAAAACGGGCGCTTGTTCTTTCCTAAAAACTGGAAGAACAAGATAGGGGGGCAGCAATAGCAGAGGCAAGGTTTGTGTGCTGGTTTACCGACACCTGAGTCTTCTGAGCGTACTTATGACTTGCGCGACCGCGCAAAAATTAAGACTCCGGACAGATTCCAGGTCCCTAATCAGTGCTCTCATTGTTCTTTACAGGACCCCTCAGGTTCTCAAGTCAGTGGAGGAAAACACCAGGATCGTGGTAAAAGTCAACAGTTTGATGTTGAAGGAAAACATGAAAATCTGCCTTGTTTTTGACCCCTGTTTCAAAAGAAAAAGATTGCCGCTTTAACAGCAAGATATCCCTCAAACGGTGAGAACGCGACTCCAGGATTGGACTTGGGCAGTTTCTCTGTTAGACAGCACAGTGCTGGAGGCTCTGCATTCTTGTCTGGAGGCGATAGCATCTGAGCCATTTGTTACAATAGAGACAGCAGATACCCGCCTTTCCCCCCCCCGGATAGGCTTCATGAGATTATTTTCAAAATTGAAGGAGATATACCTCATCCACTCAAGGCGGTTTTCTGGGACAATCGGATGTATGACGTTACAATGCATACCATTACAACTACCTACCATTACAACGCGACCATTACAACGCATACCATTACACCGCATAGCGCTTAGAGGTGCTGGATAGTGGTAAGTATAATTTACTATTCCAACTCCAGTCCCCGTGGACACTAGGGAAGGTGTTGGATAGTAAATTAAACTTATTTCCTATCCTAGAGCGCCCCCCAGCGCAATGCGTTGTAATGGTATGCGTTGTAAAAGTTGCGTTGTAATGGTAGGTAGTTGTAAAAGTTGCGTTGTAACAGGTGTATACCGGGACAATCTAACCTCCTCAAATTACATTTTGTTAGCAGAGGCAAATTGGCCTCCACCCTTTGTGTTAGGCGCCTCTAAAGGGGAGGACATGATAATTCCGAGTTTTTCATGTTTTTAACCCTGATGAGCATGTAAAGGCTCTAGCAGTGGAGTGGGCTTTGGCCATTGCCCCGGCGGCGTACCATAAACAGGTAGGTTGGGATGTGGATTCACTGGCCCATGAGACATCTTTACGATCTATGCCACAGCCACAACCACAATATCCAATCAGGCATGAAGCAAAGGCTCGCGCTTGTGACATTCTAACACAGAGTATCAAGGAGTGATGGAATCAAGTACATCACTGATGAATAATCCTCTCTTTATGGTATCAAAACCTGACGGTTCACATTGCATTGTATTGGATTACCAAAATTGTAATAGTCATTGTCGCACTTTTGCAGTGCAGAACACACATAACTCTGCGCTGGTGAACAATTTGGTTCGTAAAAAATTAAAAACTACACTTGACATTTCCAATGGTTTCTACAGTCATAATCTTGATCCTGAGAGCCATGACTTGACAGCATTTACCGCCGTCAGAAAACAGAAAACATTTACGTATTTGTCTATGGGGTATACGAATAGCCCTGGGGCATTTGCGGCACGTGTTGTGTCTTTCGTACATGACATAGACCCAGATGCGTTCTCGTACATTGATGACATTCGTATAATGGACGACAAACTTATGCCGCATCTTGTCCTAGTTGACAGAGTTATTTCTTCCTTTGTCGACTATGGATACAAGTTCAATTTTGCTAAATCGCACATTGCCCATTTTGGCGGTACTTTTTTTGGGCTACATGCTCAATAATTTAGATAAGGGGCCAGCCCCCCACTTGTTGGAGAAATGTGCACAGTTGCAACCCCCTTTTACACTGAAGAAACTTCAGTCTTTGCTGGGATTTTTGAATTTTGGAAGGACATACATTCCCGATTATGCCCAGCATATCAAACCGCTTTATGCATTGATACAACCCAAATATTTTTCTGGCCGCTGGCTTTCAGATCATACCTCTATCCTACATTCTTTGCAATCTGACATGATTGCAACTAACTACTTGTTGACGCGTGATAACGCCACAAACCTGGTAAGACGTATAGTTCCAGAGACGGTGACTTTCACTTACTTGACGTTCGATGAGGGAGACACTATACCTATTGCATACAAGTTACCTTTATACAGTGCTGCTGAAATGCGTTTCTCAACTGTTGAAAAAATCTTGACTGCGGTACAGATGGCGGTTCTGAAAGAACGCTCACTGGCACAAGGTGAACGCATTCTTATGGTCACGCCCGTCCCTACTTTGAAAGCTGTGACTAGTGCAAGTGTACCTAACTCGAAGGCACTACATCCCCATTGGATTCAATGGGCTTTGACATCCTCTGATGTCACGTTTATCTTTGACGCTAGTCTTCAGACACAGGAGTTTTTACAGTATGCACACGCTCATCCTCCTCTGCTGTTGTTGCTTCCTCTACATGAGTACAAATGCATCATTTATATCAATGGCTTGGCACAACCAACCACTGGCTCCAAACACGCTTATTCTGTAGCTTGCCCAATTGTTGCTGGCTCAATTACTAATGGAGAGTTTAAGTCTTCCATAGTGCATACTCAGGCACTTGAGGACTGTACAGCACAATTGGCGGAGCTGCATGCTCTTGTATGGCCGGGATGCCCGTCACCCCCTCCCAACACAATCCCCAAGGATGGGAAGTCGGAAGCAGGCTTGAACTTTTGGAAGGCGGGAGGGAGTCACCCTCCCGGCCGTATTAATTAAAATTTGAAACAAAATTTAAAACGTTAAATAAAAGTTTCATAATCATGTACAATTTTACATTTCTTACATTTCGATGAAGACATGTTCTTTGGCTAACCTTAACAGATCTCTAATACAAAGGTTTCCTAGCCGAGTCAAACATCCTGCAAATGCATACATTCTAAATTAAAATTGTACATCCTAGCATTAAGGGCCAACGGCAAGGTCTTAACCGGTGTCAGATCCCTACTACTAAAACTCTCTCGCCCTCACGGTGTGAGTGGCGCATGCGCAGAGGACTCTACCCTCATCGCCAACTGTAATTTCCCTTGTCGTGGTGGGGGCCCCCTTTCCACTCAACGCCATCTTAAAGGTCGTCCGAGTTCCCGTGTGAGGTATCTGTAGGAAGGACAGCGTGGACTCCCCCCCCATCCCCACACTCTCTATCCGCCGTCGCGGATATCCGGCCCCCGGTAAATTAGTAGGAGGGGCATATAGCCGCCTCCTCCCCTGGGAGGGGCCTATGGCCGTCTCCCCTTAGGCGACCCATCCTTAGTGGATGCCGCCTCCCCGTGGGAGGGGCCAATGGCCGCCTCCCCCCGGGCGCTCCCATCCATTCTGGGTGGCGCCCCCCTCTAGGGACCTTGAAATTACTGCTCACCGATCATGACCTTACCGCCCGACCAAAAATAAATACGACAGTTGTTCATCTACTAAGGAAGGAAAAATTCAGCATGCCTAATTGCATCACGATTGTTTACTCCTAAAAGAAAAACAGTACCTACAGACAGAATTCACATCCTCAATGTAAACATTTCTTCACTTTTCTACAAAGGAAAAAAGGGGCCTAACTCAGCAACTTTATTACAAAACAAACATTGCCATAAGGGGCTGGTGGGTGGGTCAAAATTGCTGCTTGTTCCGTTGAGGGCTCACGGGCAACGAGTGGGTGCGGCCTTCAGAGCGCAGGAACAAGAGGATGCTTCTTCGGATTCCCGCTCAATTTATTCTTCTGCGGGAGGGCGTGTACCCTCTTCCGGTACGCCTACTGGGCGTGGTCATCGGTGTAAGTGTCTAGGACAACCCCTCCTGGGCGGGAAAAGGCGCGCCCCGGTTACGCCGCTCCGGGCATACCAGCCGAGACATGCCCCGCCCAAAATGGTTTCCCGGGAGGATCGGGGCACCCAACCATACGTTCGGGGGGACCGAGTGGTCGCCCCTTTCCATATGGCCGGGATGCCCGTCACCCCTCCCAACACAATCCCCAAGGATGGGAAGTCGGACGCAGGCTTGAACTTTTGAAAGGCGGGAGGGAGTCACCCTCCCGGCCGTATTTATTAAAATATGAAACAAAATTTAAAACGTTAAATAAAAGTTTCATAATCATGTACAATTTTACATTTCTTACATTTCGATGAAGACATGTTCTTTGGCTAACCTTAACAGATCTCTAATACAAAGGTTTCCTAGCCGAGTCTAACATCCTGCAAATGCATACATTCTAAATTAAAATTGTACATCCTAGCATTAAGGGCCAACGGCAAGGTCTTAACCGGTGTCAGATCCCTACTACCAAAACTCTCGCCCTCACGGTGTGAATGGCGCATGCGCAGAGGACTCTACCCTCATCGCCAACTGTAATTTCCCTTGTCGTGGTGGGGGCCCCCTTTCCGCTCGACGCCATCTTAAAGGTCGTCCGAGTTCCCGTGTGAGGTATCTGTAGGAAGGACAGCGTGGACTCCCCCCCATCCCCACACTCTCTATCCGCCGTCGCGGATATCCGGCCCCCGGGAAATTAGTAGGAGGGGCATATAGCCGCCTCCACCCTGGGAGGGGCCTATGGCCGTCTCCCCTTAGGCGACCCATCCTTGGTGGGCGCCGCCTCCCCGTGGGAGGGGCCAATGACCGCCTCCCCCCGGGCGCTCCCATCCATTCTGGGTGGCGCCCCCCTCTAGGGACCTTGAAATTACTGCTCACCGATCATGACCTTACCGCCACAGGCCGGATAGTTGACCGACTATCCGGCCCCCCCAACTCCTCCTAAAGGTCATGCTTCCTCAAACCCCTTAGCCATGCTATGAAGTCTCCTATGAGTAAATCATTCCCCTCCCGGGACAGGTGAACCCCATCATTCAGATACATGTGATCACCCCGAATACACCCATGAGGAATGCTATGCAACTGCGCCGAGCGAAACAATCTACCAATTTTATTGTTCACCCTCTTCACTGAATGGTTCAGTGCTGACACCGAAAGGCCCCCCCGCCATACCTTCCTGGGAATCATGTGGGACCAGGCAATCGTGCACCCCGGGATTCTTTTCGCCAACTAGCTAACAGCAGACAAAACTTGTTCAAAAAACACTCGTCTACCCAGTGCCACCAAGTCATTGCCCCCCAGGTGTACTATGACTAAAGATGGCGGTGACCTTTGCCGCCCTAAGAGACCCTCAACAAATGACTCGAATTGGTCAAAACAGAGCCCCCCCTTCCCATGGAAGGCCACTCTGTACCCGTATTCCCCAGCTGCGCGAGTCGCATTACCTGCTTTGAATACGTCCCCGGCGCGCCTCATATATGAGTGGCCCACGACCCATACCACTCTCTCTCCAGTCGGTGATCCTTGACCGCTGGTCTCCTGGTGCTGGGTCGACTGCAAATTCCGCCCCGCGTGACAGGCTCGCGAAACTGTAATGCTAACAAAAGACAAGAAACGTGAGTGCATGTCAATTGATTGTTACAACATGTGCAATCTCACATACCTTTTGAAGCAATTCGAGGACCATCGTCCCAACCGTTTCACTTCCTCCACACTCTGACCGCCGGCTGTAGCCTCAGTAGACGCCCCTATCCTAAAGGAGTGGGTCCCAAAATCGCACGGGTCCATGCCCGCAGCAGCGATTGTCAGTGCTAGCACCTTCTGGAACTGAAACCTCGTCAGTGGGGTGCCATCCTTGTGCCTCAGCAAACTCCCCCCCCATGTAGCCGCCCTTAGTGCCAAGTATTCCTCTATACACTTTATTGGGCATGTGGGGGACCCTTGCGCGCGCTGCACGACAACACTATCTCCCATAGCCCCCTGGTCGGTCTTGGACCTGGCTATCGAGACCACCATCGAATCACCCCTAATTTGGACGTGATCCCTGCACAAGCCTCCCTCCACGTCTTTCTTATTTCTTGCGACCAGTTCGCCCACCCGCATAGCCCCATGGAATGCTAATGCGAAAGCTGCCCGGAACAGAACTGCTTCGAAATGGGAGGAGCACGTCTCATCCAGCTTTGCTAAAAGCAGAGACAATCTGTGTAAGCCAATAGGGCGTCTCACATCTTGCTTGCGACCCTCGAGGCGCTGCCAGCCGCGAAGGGCCTTCTTAACCAAAAAGGAATCCGTTGGGTCTCTTATGCCATGCACCTGGGCCATGAATGAAATGGCCGCCCTATGCCTACTGGCCGTTGCCGCTGATCGGCCTTCTCTGTGCAGCGCTACCAGGAACCCAAGGAAGGATTCCTCCTGACCCCAGCACAGACTCCCTGTTGGACCCAAAAATGTGCAATAGGAATGAAACGCTCCTTCGTATGCCTTCCTTGTCCTGGGGGCTAAGCTTGCTGCCACGAGGTCTTGTAGTCCGGGGCACCGATTAGCCATAGTGCTTCGGGGAATGGTGCCGCCACTAGGTCCGCTGTAGGCAGATAACCCCTGAACGCCTCCATATGTGAACGAGAGAGTGCATCAGCTGCATGATTCAGTACGCCTGGCACATGTTTCGCCCTAAACTGTACATTCAGTCTCATGCAAAGCAGCACAACTTCCTTCAACAATCTCAAGATCCATTTGCAGCGTGCTGCCTGTTGGTTAATGCATTCAACTACAGTCATATTATCAGACCAAAACACCACTGCGCGGTCCCTGAAGTTATCAGGCCATGCCATCAGAGCAACCCAAATGGGGAATAACTCCAAGAACCCAATGTTACCTGTGAGACCGCTGGAGTGCCACCAGGCCGGCCATGTTTGTGCCGACCATCGATTACCAAAAATGGCGCCAAATCCCCTGCTCCCCGCCGAATCAGTCCAGAGACCTAGTTCATCTGACGATACTGGCGGCTTGTTCCACACGACTCGACCGTTGAAGTCCGCCAGAAATGCCAACCAAATGCGCATATCCTGGCGAACCTCTGCCGACAGTCTCGTACGGTGGTGCCCCTCTTTGAGACCGACCATAGCTTGTGCAATAGAGCGTGAGAAGGGACGGGCCATAGGTATTACCCTCAAAGCAAAGTTAAGCTGACCCACTGTTTGCTGTAACTGGTGCAGGGTCAGTTTCTCTTTACCCAGGCATTGCATCAAGGAAGCCCTAAACTTGGCCACCTTTTCCATCGGTAAACAGAAACATCCCTCCACAGAATCGAGCTCAATTCCCAGAAACTCCAGTGAAGTAGATGAGGACTTGAGGATGCACATCTCGTATCGCCGGCTGCTCCCAAGAACAGGAAGTCATCGAGATAGTGCATAACATGCCTATGCCCTGTGGCCTCGGTGAATGCCCACTCTAAAAAACAACGGAACATTTCAAAATAGGCACAAGAAATGGAGCAACCCATAGGCATGCATTTATCCATGTAATAACTTCCTTGAAATGCAAAACCTAGCAAGCGCTGATCCTGTGGGTGTACCGGGAGCAACCGGAACGCCGATTCGATATCTGATTTCGCCATCAGCGCCCAGGGGCCCAGGCGATTCAACATGGCCACGGCCTCATCGAATGATGCGTACCGTACTGAACAGACTTCTGGGTCAATGGCCTCGTTCACCGAGGAACCCCTTGGAGCAGACAGGTTATGGATAAGTCTAAACTCCCCTGGGTCTTTCTTCGGGACAACCCCTAACGGGGAACAGATGAAATCCGCCACCGGTGGGCGATGAAAAGGCCCTGCCACTCGCCCTAAGCTGACTTCCTTTGCAATTTTTCTCTCTACCACGCTTGGATTATGTTGCGCCGATAACTGTTTTTTACAAAAGGAGTTCCCTTGAAAATCCCCCGCCGGGATGTGGAAGCCGTGCAAGAATCCCTTCCTCAACACCCCAGCGGAGACATGATCAGGGTATTTGTTTAACCAAGGAGTCATAGCCATGAGATCAACGGGTGTAGGCAATTGGCCACCTTACTCCTGCTTGGACCCTCCCTTTCCTCCCGCCCCGTTATTTTTCGATCTACATGAAACCTCTGGGTGTGAGGAATTCCCACAACCCACACACACATGCTTGAACCTACATGTTCCTTGTGGTCTGTTACAGTTGCCTCGGTTGAAGCCCCAACAGACCCCCCGCTTGCCGCAATTCCCGCCGGTTTTCGGCTGGTGATCGATACCGGCGCCTGCTCGAAAGGGCACCACAGGCTTTTGGCGGAAGGTCCCAGACCCACTCCCGCCCGGTGAGGATGTACCTGCCGCCCCGGCAGGAGCTGCTTATGCCATGAGACCGAGTCGAGGCAGTCCCATGTCAGAGAGGTATCAAATTCTTTCGCTTTTCGGAATTTCATGTCATAACCTTTCCATTCCTCTCCCTCATACATTGCATAAAAATCCATAATACGAGTTTGATAGCAAGACAGTTCAGTTAACACCTCGGGTTTACGTTCCCCCATAACTGCAGTAAAGATTGCAAAGGCCTTCGCCCAATTCGTTATCGTTTCACCCACCCTGAATTCTGCCATCCACACTCTCGGGTGCCACAAATCTTTCTGGGTTTTAGCATACTCCATCTCGTGATGGTCAGTTAATAATGAAAACATATTGACATACTTGTCTCCCCATATTAACTCTTTTGTGGCCATAGGGATGTGCTGTGCCACCCTCTCCCGCCTTGAGGGTAATGAGCCCTCCACAGCCACTGGCAAAGCGAGCTTACCCGGTTCGGTCGTTGTTCCCGCCGTTTTCTCGAGACCAACTGCAGGTCCTACCGGTGTCACCTGTGGGGGAACAAGAGGAAAATTCGCCTTTGCGGCATCTCGCGACTGCCGCAACTACTGGATTAGTAGCTTGGCCTCTTCGGCCGTGTCTCCGGGCGCCTTGGCACCCCCTGCCTTCTTATTGAGCCATGCGGCCAACTGGGTGGCCAATTCAGGAGGCATATCTTCATCGTTAGCGGGGGTAATTACTACCGGGATCGGTTGACCCGCGTCTGGGATTGGTACTGGGTTGTCTGCCGGTGTGACATGGGTGGCCGGGGGTACCTCTGGGACCGGAACCTCTGGGACCGGAACCTCCCCTGAAACCGCCCTCCTCTTGACCTGCTTCCCTCTACCCTCGGGGACGATTCCCGGCAAGGCCGGGCCTATTACCTTCTTAGGGTTACCAGGATCGCTCAGTGCAGCCAGTTGTTGCTTGACCTCCGCCAAACCTCGACCGATCGATGGGACTTGACCGAGTTTCCGCTCCATGCCAGCCATCCGGTTCTCCAACATGCGTAGCACTTTATCCGTCTCGGAACCCTTTCCTGCTTTCTTGCCAGGCATGGTTTCGATTATCCGCTCCTAGACAATCAACGAGGTCCTGGATTCTTCGCCTTCGAGTAACTGAAAGAGAAACACAAGAATTACAAGTTCTCAAAACTGCTGCTTGTTCCGTCGAGGGCTCACGAGCAACGAGTGGGTGCGGCCTTCAGAGCGCAGGAACAAGAGGACGCTTCTTCGGATTCCCGCTCAATTTATTCTTCTGCGGGAGGGCGTGTACCCTCCTCCGGTACGCCTACTGGGCGTGGTCATCGGTGTAAGTGTCTAGGACAACCCCTCCTGGGCGGGAAAAGGCACGCCCCGGCTACGCCGCTCCGGGCATACCAGCCGAGACACGCCCCCCGCCCAAAATGGTTTCCCGGGAGGATTGGGGCACCCAACCATACGTTCGGGGGGACCGAGTGGTCGCCCCTTTCCATTCTTGCTCTCGAGTTTGCTGATCCAAATGTGAATACTCTTATTGTCTGTGTTTCCTATTACTGTGTCTAGTCTTTTAATGACAACTTATTTTTTTGGTCTCAAAATGACTATCGAGACTCTAAAGCGATAAAGCATAAAACGCTTTGGGTATGGGTGGCAGACCTTAAACAACGTCTGCCCCTCACACATGTTATACATACTCTTGGCCATCAGAGTCTGGAAGCACATACTCTTGGTAATTCTTTGGCAGATGAAGTGGCCAAATCTGCAATAGCCACGTCTTCCGTAGTAGCAGTTACAAGGTCCATGACTAAAATAGATAATAATATTATGACAGGGGTGGCTGCTACAAGGGAGGGAACTGTTTATCCTCAGGGTTTCCCTTCCAAATTCTCTTATCATATAACTCCCAAACAGGTTTCCTATGCTATCAATCCTTCAGTTGGGGATCGGCTGATTCTCAACTTAGACCACAGACTTGCTCTGATCAAAGGAGCCCACGAGGGCATTACATCAGCGCATGCCGGTGTGTCAGCGACAGGCTCGATTTTACAGCAATGTTACTGGTGGTGTGGTTTATATAAACAGACCCGTAATTATGTACTTTCTTTTGAAATTTGTGAACAAATTAAATCATCTACGCTCACAAGCCCACTTCAAACACAGCTGTGTATTTCTAATCAACCTTTTGGCTGTGAGTATCTTGATCACTTCGGTCCACTCTCTTTTGATACTGCATATAAATATATATTAGTTGCAGTTGATTCATGCACTAGATTCCTTTGGGTTTGGCCACAACAAAGTGCTGATGCTCGAAATGTCATCAGGGACTTGCATGTCTTTGTCGTGATGTTTGCCTGTGGCACCTTCCATTCTCACCAAGGTCCAGCATTTGCCTCTACTGTTTACCAGGATGCAATGAAGTCGTTGGGGGTGCTGGTGCTGTTTTAGTCTCCATACAGGCCTGAGGGTAATTTCATTGTGGAGCGAATGAACTGTGACTTAAAGCAATATTTGACAGCTAGAGTCTTAGGTACTGGCAGGAACTGTCTGTCCCACTTGCATGGGGTTCAATGTGCACTTAATAAACTCATTAGAAGATCTCTAGGTGTAAGGACCCCATACAAAATGCTCTTTAGCATTGAAATGTTTGTGCCAGACCTTGAAGGTCTAGACGTTGTGGCGGCTGACGCAACTTTTGACGTAGATAATCATTTTACTGTGTTACAGGATCTACAAAAGACCTATGACAGCTATGCAACTGACCATTTACCCTCTTCCACTGATGTAGCACTACTGATTTTAGTTGCTGGCTGGCTTCCCAAATTCGGAGATCTGGTACAAGAAAAGCTGGAGAACAATAAAGAATGTGGTCCATCTTATTGAGCACTGGTTCCAGTGCTTGGACTGAAGGGTACTCGTGCAGTCATTTTACCACCTTTACCTGGTCAAAAAGATAAAATATACATCTCAGTGGACAATTTCAAGGTACACCGTGTGGTCGATTCCGGATAGTGTACGCCTGCTGTTTCATGCAACGCAATTTTATTGGATCCGCTAACTTCATCCTCTTCTACTGGTCCTCGCGTGGCTAAGAAAGTGATGGACACTGCAGATTTCTCTCTGTCTGGCCTCTTAATTAACTGCCAATCGGCGTTTAAGCACGCCGTTGACATTGAGGCACTCATCCTAAACAAAAACTTTGACCTAGCTATTCTAACAGAATCATGGCTTAACGATTCCTCATCTCCTTGCCTGGACCTCTTAGTCCCTCCCAGCTCCAACATCGCCAGCCTGGACAGGCAATTTAGCAAGAAAGGAGGGGCATCCCCTGCACCTACCGCTCTAACCTCAGCATCTCTGAACATCTTGCTGATTCCTCTGACTCTTGCAAATACCTTGCACTCCTCATTTGTAACAACTCTACCCTACTATGCAATCTACACATCATCTATCATCCCCCTTGCATGAACAACTCCTTCACTGACCACCTCATGGAACATATTACTGCTAGGTTCTCCTCCAACATCAAAGATATCCTCCTGGGTGATTTCAACCTGCATTGGAATGACCCCAAGGACCCCCATGTCAATGCCATCAAAGACTTCCTGTCAGATCAAGCCCTGACCTAAGCCTGCTCTCTCCCAACACATTCAAAAGAGGGCCACCCTTGACTGGATCATTTCCAAGGAATCAACAGTCAAGCTTATCTCCATAGACCTGTGCGACTGGTCGGACGACCATGCCATTGCATTCCTGCTACATGGCACCCACAAGGTAAGGGCCCCTCAACCAGTGATTCCCAAACGCTGGGTTAGATAATACTAGAAACCTGGACCACAACAAATTGGAGGCTCGCTGCAAATCTGACCCCCCCCAACATTGTTCAACGGTCAATGACCTCAATAACCACTACTCCGCAACTATTTCAAACATTATGGATGACCTAGCCCCACTAAAGCTAAAAAGAATCCAAACTCACAATAGGAACCCTTGGTTCACCGGACCACTCAACAATGAGAGGAGATGCCTTCGGCAATCCGAAAGAATCTGGAGACAGGACCACTCATCTAAAACTTCTCCGCCAGGCCAGAAAGGCCTCCAACAAGAACGTCCTGAAATCAAAGAAAGAATTTTTCAGATCCTAACTTGAGAATGCTAAGAACAGACCTCATAAGCTCTTTGATCTGGTCAAACACCAATCCAACAGACTGGTCAAATCCTCGAAAGAAGCCCCCAAGGCTTTAATGTCATCTAAGGTATTCTCCTCCTTCTTCGCGGACAAATTCGCAGACTTAGAAGGTGAACTTAGTCCCGCCACATACTCCCTATCCCTTCCTGGCCTGCCTCCCCCCACTCCTACGGTGCCCCCACAATCTTTACCAAATAATCAAGCACTCTGGACTGACTACAACGTCAATGGCGAAGACTCGTTTCTAAAATCTTATCGTCCCAAAACCCGAATAACCATTTCAAGGACCCGCTCCCCTCCAACTGCCTAGCGGCTGTCGCCCAATCCATTATCCCTAGCTGGACCGCAATAATTAACGCCTCGCTCCAGCAGGGTTCCATTCCTGATTTCCTGAAAGCCGGCCAAGTCCTCCCATTTTGAAAAAACCATCGCTGGATCCAACCATCCCTGAAAATGTCAGACCTATTTCCAACATACCCCTCCTAGCCAAAGTGTTGGAGAACTGTGTACAACAGCAACTAAGTCGGCACATCAACAACTTCCACCTTCTTGATGATTTCCAATCCGGTTTCCGACCTGGGCACAGCACTGAAACAACCATGCTCCATATCGTTGACGATGCCCTCCAAGCCCTGGATCAAGGGGAAACATACCTTTTAATCCTCCTAGATCTATCCTCGGCCTTCGACATGGTCAACCACGAAAAACTAATCGAACACCTTAAACTGAGGATGGGTTTGGACGGCTCGGTTTTAGAATGGTTTAAATCCTTCCTTCAAAACCGATCACAGCGATTCCTAATTAATGGCAAACTATCTGCTCCCTTGCCTGTAAAGGTCGGAGTCCCTCAAAGATCAACCCTGTCCCCTACCCTCTTAAATTAATTGTGAACCACGGACCGAAGTACTACGCACAGCGAATATATCCTACCATATGTATGCTGATGACACTCATCTCTACATTAAAGCCTCCTATCTTGAGGACATTCTTTCCCTGAACGAGGCCCTGTAATCAACTGTCCACTGGCTCACTTCCAATCAACGTAAACTTAATGCCAAGAAGACAGGATTTCTCCTAATCTCCCCTCCAAAAACGAATCCTGAGATGCAGTTATGGGTCAAGGCTGTCACAGCCTTAGATTGCCCACCGACCATTGTGGACTCAGCAAAACCTTTGGGAATAACCCTGGACTGCAATTTGAACATGCAAGACCACATCAACTCAATGGCTAAATCAGCCAGATTCCACCTGAGCTACCTCTGGAAAGTAAACTGAAACCCTTTCTTGATACTACCGACCTAAAAAGCGCAGTCCAAGCGCTAGTAATCTCTAGACTGGAATACGGTTGTTCCACTTTCTCAGGCTTACCCAAGATCTCCCTGGCAACCCTAAAAGCCTGCCTTAATGTCGCCACCAGACTTATTACAAGCTCAAAAAAATTTGACCATATCTCTGCACACCTGAAAGCTTTGAACTGTCTCCCGCTCAAGGCCAGAATCCAACTCAAACTGGCTTGCATCACACACAAAGCTTTATACTCTAACTCCCCTGCCTACCTTGCACAGAAACTTGTTGTATCCGGCCGAAGCAGAAACTCCCATTCCACCGGAGACCTTTTACTCCAACCTGCATGGTTCCAGAAGAAAAAAAACGTATAACCGGGCTTTCTCTGGATCCGCTCCAAGAATATGGAACGCTTTTCCGCCAGCCATCAGAAGAATCCCTTCTCTGGCATGCTTCAAAAAGAGGCCAAAACCTTCCTCATGGGTAAATTCCTCTCCTAAATGCTGCCTCCTGCCGATTCTCAGTCCTTGACCAATAAACAGACCTTCACCAAATATGGACTAGCGTCTCCATTCAGAATACCGACGACCTCTTCAAGAAATCAGGGGCCTTATCTGTAGTTAATTATATGTAAACTGTTTCATACCTGTCCTCAAAACTATTGTGATTCCTTGCCTAATGTACACTGCCATGTTCCCTTGTAAAGCGCACTGATACCCTAGGGTCAAGTTTGTGCTCTATAAAACAATTAAATAAATAAATAAAATACATATCCTACAGATGAGTCCATTGGTGAGGTGCCAACCAGTCCTCAACAACATCAGGTGGACCCGGCACTGCCACTTCTGATTACTAGACCTACAAGTGGTTACTTTGGAGATTATGCCAGCTTCTCTTCTGACTCATCCTCCTCGACATCCAGTTTGGCAGTCCCACTGGCTAAATTAAGTATTTTCTTTTCCTGGATCAAAAAGACTTACCTGGTCCTCCATGGGCCTACATATTTAGTTGGTGCTTATCCTGATTATCCTCTTCATGTCAATTGGATTTGTGACTGTGTTCTTTTTACTCATAAGGAACTCAGGGTACCATACATGTTTTGCGTCTAATTAGGAGATCAATCAATCAATCAATCATTGCATTTATATAGCGCATTACTTACCCAGAGGGTCTCAAGGCGCTGGGGGGGGGGGAGATCTGCTACTGCTCGAACAGCCAGGTCTTGAGTTGCCTCTTGAAGGCGAGGTGCTCCTGGGTCAGGCGGAGGTGGGTGGGGAGGGAGTTCCATGTCTTGGCGGCGAGGTAGGAGAAGGACCGTCCCCCTGTGGTGGCTCTACGGATGCGGGGGACGGCGGCGAGGGCGTGGCTGGTCGATCGCAGCTGGCGTTTGGGAGCATAGAAGTTGAGGCGGCTGTTGAGGTATCCTAGGCCTTGGCTGTGTAGGGCTTTGTGTGCGTGGGTGAGGAGACGGAAGGTG
This sequence comes from Lissotriton vulgaris, assembly GCF_964263255.1. Lineage (NCBI taxonomy): Eukaryota > Metazoa > Chordata > Amphibia > Caudata > Salamandridae > Lissotriton > Lissotriton vulgaris. Next base: position 494,225,604 of record NC_141687.1, read on the forward strand.
ATGCGGCTGCGACGGGGGATGTCCAGGATGAGTCGTGCTGAGGCGTTCTGGATCCGCTGGAGTCTCTTCTGGAGTTTGGCGGTGGTTCCGGCGTAGAGGGTGTTGCCGTAGTCCAGACGGCTGGTGACGAGGGCCTGGGTGACCGTCTTCCTGGTCTTGGTGGGGATCCACCGGAAGATCTTCCGTAGCATGCGCAGGATGTTGAAGCACGACGAGGAGACGGCGTTGACTTGTCTGGTCATGGAGAGGGAGGAGTCCAGGATGAAGCCCAGGTTGCGTGCGTGGTCTGTGGGTTTGGGTGCGCTGCCTAGGGCGGGGGGCCACCAGGAGTCATTCCAAGCGGCGGGTGAGGATCCCAGGATGAGGACTTCCGTCTTATCTGAGTTCAGTTTCAGGCGGCTGTTCTTCATCCATTCGGCTACCTCTTTCATCCCTTCGTGAAGGTTGGCTCTGGCGGTGGCGGTGGCGGGGTCTTTGGTAAGGGAGAGGATCAGCTGGGTGTCGTCGGCATAGGAGATGATGTTGAGGTTGTGCTGGTGTGCGATGTCTGCGAGGGGGCTCATGTAGATGTTGAAGAGGGTTGGACTGAGTGAGGAGCCTTGAGGGACGCCGCAGATGACTTCGGCGGCTTCAGATCTGAACGGAGGGAGGCGGACTCTCTGTGTCCTTCCGGCGAGGAAGGAGATGATCCACTCCAGTGCCTTCTCCTGGACTCCGACGTTGCTGAGGCGTTGTACTAGGGTACGATGGCAGACAGTGTCGAAGGCTGCGGAGAGGTCGACGAGGATGAGGGCCGCTGTATCTCCATTGTCGAGCAGCGCTCGGATGTCATCGGTGACTGCGATCAGGGTGATCTCGGTGCTGTGGTTGGCCCGGAAGCCAGACTGCGAGGGGTCGAGGGATCTGTTCGTCTCGAGGAAGGCGGCCAGCTGCTTGTTGACGGTCTTCTCGATGACTTTTGCAGGAAACGGGAGCAGTGAGATGGGGTGGTAGTTTTTGAGGTCGGTGGAGTCAGCCGATGGCTTCTTGAGTAGAGCGCTGAGTTTGGCGTGCTTCCAGCTCTCCGGGAAGGTAGCGGTGTTGATGATGTCCCGCAGGTGGGGTGCGATGATAGTGTCGGCCTTGTTGAAGACGTGGTGAGGGCAGGGGTCGGTCGGAGATCCGGAGTGGATGGAGTTCATCGTGCGGACGGTGTCTTCGGTGCTGAGGGTGGTGGTGGGGGGCGGTGGTTCGGTCGTGGTGTTCGTTGGTTGAGTGCTGAAGCTGTTGTGTATGTCCGCGATCTTGTTGTGGAAGTAGGAGGCGAGGGAGTTGCAGAGGTCTTGCGAAGGGGTGATGTTGTTGTTTCCGGCGTTGGGGTTGGAGAGCTCTTTGACGATGTTGAAGAGTTCTTTGCTGTTGTGTGCGTTGTTGTCCAGTCGTTCCTTGAATGCAGTTTTCTTGGTTGGGCGGATGAGTTGGTGGTGTTTTCGGGTGGCGAGCTTGAGGGCAGTCATGTTGTCCGGTGTTGGGTCTCTGCGCCAGGTTCTCTCGAGGGCTCGGCAGTTCTTCTTGGAGCTCTTGAGTTCTTCGGTGAACCATGGGGCTTTCTTGCTGCCGGGTCTGCTGGGCGGGGTCCTCAGGGGGCGAGCTCGTCTGCGCAGTCGCTGATCCACTTCGTGAGGTTGGTGGCCGCCTGGCTAGGGTTCGTTGTGCTGGTGGGAGGGTTCATGCTCAGGGAGGACGCGAGCTGGTCGGCTGTGATCTTGTTCCAGTTCCTGCGTGCAGCCTGTTGCTGGTGGTGGTGGATCGTGGTCCTTGCGAAGCTGAAGTGGACGCAGCTGTGGTCCGTCCAGTGGAGTCCGGTGGCGTGGCTGAAGGCGATGTCCTTGCTGGATGAGAAGACGGGGTCGAGTGTGTGTCCGACGTAGTGGGTGGGGGTGGTCACCAGTTGCTTGAGTCCCAGGTTGGCGAGGTTGTCCAGCAGGGTGGTGGTGTTGCGGTCGTTGTTGTTCTCCAGGTGGAAGTTGAGGTCCCCTAGGAGGATGTGGTCAGCGGAGCAGAGGGCGTGTGGGCTGATGAAGTCGGCGATGTCTTCGCTGAATTGTGTGCATTGTCCAGGGGGTGTCATAGGAAATACTTTCTGACAATTGGAACAAGCAGGCAGTACATTCATTGTTTTCATATTTAAAATATTATGCTGGTTTTGATGGTGAGGATTTGTATTTAAACTCTGCCAATTAGGCTGTTTTTTTTTGGTATCAACATTACGGGCAACAGTTTTTGCACAAAACAAACACATTAAGACCGGTTCTTAAATACGGTTCAGTGACTAAATATCAAGGGACACAATATCGACTGTCTAGAATATCGATTCAAAAATATTGAGGGACAGAATGTAGAATCCCTTTCTACAAACAGATAAGTACTAAAATATCAAGTAGAAAATATCGATAGTTAAAATATAGTTAACAAAAATATTGAATTTTTTAAATGTAATAAAAATAATATAAAAGTAATTAAATAATAAACACAATTAAATGAAGCATAGTTAAAATAATGTAAAAAGCTTATAATGTAAAAATACTAAATGTAATGTAAAAAAATAATATTTTAAACATAGATTTACTTAATATTATAAAATAATTCTTAATCTTAATTATACAATATTTAAAATATTAATAAAATTATATTTGCATATATAAATAAATAAACCAAATAAATAAAAATAAAAATAAACAATATATAATAATTAAAGTAATACTTTTTATGTTAATTACTAATTTACACTACATTAAATAACACAAAATAATTAAAAACATTACATAGCAAAGGGAAAAACAATTAGTATTCACACTCCAACAAGTGCAAAATTAGAGAATTTGTTGGATAGTGGGTGGGTACAAATTACTATTCCCACTCCAGTGAGTTCAACAGTAGGGAAAGTGTTGGATAGCAGGTGGGTAAAAATGACTATTCCCACTCCATTTAGTACAACAGTAGGGAAAGTGTTGGATAGCAGGTTGGTAAAAATGACCATCCCCACTCCAGCGTGTGGAACAGTAGGGAAAGCGTTGGATAGCGGGAGTGCAGTGAGTGCAACAGTACGGAAAGACTGGTTAGCGTAGGGGTAAAAATTACTATTCCCACTCCAGTGAGTGCCACATTTAGGGAAAGTATTGGATAGCGTACAAGTGAAAATTACTATTCCCACTCCAGAGAGTGCAACAGTAGGAAAATAGTTGGATAGCGTAGGGGTAAAAATTACTATTCCCACTCCAGTGAGTGCAACAGTAGCAAAAGAGTTGGATAGCGTAGGGGTAAAAATTACTATTCCCACTCCAGTGATTGCAACAGTGGGGAAAGCGTTGGATAGCGCCGGGGTAAAAATTACTATTCCCACTCCAGAGAGTGCAACAGTAGGAAAAGTGTAGGATAGCATAGAGGAATAATTTAGTAGACCCAGTCCTACAATTTAATTAAAATTAATTTTAAAAAACGTAATAATTTAAATTTACTTTACTTCCCACTATTTTCCACTATAAACGACATGTCCAATAATCTAAAATATTAATAAATTAACATTTAATTAATTAGATAATCATAATTAATAAAAAATATATATATATATAAATTAATTAAAACAATTAACAGTATAAAATAACTTGGATTAAATATTATATATATATATATTAATAAAAATGTATTTTCAGTTATATTAATAAACACCTTAACCCCCTATAAATGCTCAACACACTCCTAAACAAATTGACATAATTAACATAGTAATACATTCATTATTATTATTTCATATTTAATTAATTAATAATTAATAACAATTTACACAATGCTGAAGCTGTTGTGTATGTCCGCGATCTTGTTGTGGAAGTAGGAGGCGAGGGAGTTGCAGAGGTCTTGCGAAGGGGTGATGTTGTTGTTTCCGGCATTGGGGTTGGAGAGCTCTTTGACGATGTTGAAGAGTTCTTTGCTGTTGTGTGGGTTGTTGTCCAGAAGTTCCTTGAATGCAGTTTTCTTGGTGGCGCGGATGAGTTGGTGGTGTTTTCGGGTGGCGAGCTTGAGGGCAGTCATGTTGTCCGGTGTTGGGTCTCTGCGCCAGGTTCTCTCGAGGGCTCGGCAGTTCTTCTTGGAGCTCTTGAGTTCTTCGGTGAACCATGGGGCTTTCTTGCTGCCGGGTCTGCTGGGCGGGGTCCTCAGGGGGGCGAGCTCGTCTGCGCAGTCGCTGATCCACTTCGTGAGGTTGGTGGCCGCCTGGCTAGGGTTCGTTGTGCTGGTGGGAGGGTTCATGCTCAGGGAGGACGCGAGCTGGTCGGCTGTGATCTTGTTCCAGTTCCTGCGTGCAGCCTGTTGCTGGTGGTGGTGGATCGTGGTCCTTGCGAAGCTGAAGTGGACGCAGCTGTGGTCCGTCCAGTGGAGTCCGGTGGCGTGGCTGAAGGCGATGTCCTTGCTGGATGAGAAGACGGGGTCGAGTGTGTGTCCGACGTAGTGGGTGGGGGTGGTCACCAGTTGCTTGAGTCCCAGGTTGGCGAGGTTGTCCAGCAGGGTGGTGGTGTTGCGGTCGTTGTTGTTCTCCAGGTGGAAGTTGAGGTCCCCTAGGAGGATGTAGTCAGCGGAGCAGAGGGCGTGTGGGCTGATGAAGTCGGCGATGTCTTCGCTGAATTGTGTGCGTTGTCCAGGGGGTGTCATAGGAAATACTTTCTGACAATTGGAACAAGCAGGCAGTACATTCATTGTTTTCATATTTAAAATATTATGCTGTTTTTGATGGTGAGGATTTGTATTTAAACTCTGCCAATTAGGCTGGTTTTTTTTGGTATCAACATTACGGGCAACAGTTTTTGCACAAAACAAACACATTAAGACCGGTTCTTAAATACGGTTCAGTGACTAAATATCAAGGGACACAATATCGACTGTCTAGAATATCGATTCAAAAATATTGAGGGACAGAATGTAGAATTCCTTTCTACAAACAGATAAGTACTAAAATATCAAGTAGAAAATATCGATAGTTAAAATATAGTTAACAAAAATATTGAATTTTTTAAATGTAATAAAAATAATATAAAAGTAATTAAATAATAAACACAATTAAATGAAGCATAGCTAAAATAATGTAAAAAGCTTATAATGTAAAAATACTAAATGTAATGTAAAAAAATAATATTTTAAACATAGATTTACTTAATATTATAAAATAATTCTTAATCTTAATTATACAATATTTAAAATATTAATAAAATTATATTTGCATATATAAATAAATAAACCAAATAAATAAAAATAAAAATAAACAATATATAATAATTAAAGTAATACTTTTTATGTTAATTAATAATTTACACTACATTAAATAACACAAAATAATTAAAAACATTACATAGCAAAGGGAAAAACAATTAGTATTCACACTCCAACAAGTGCAAAATTAGAGAATTTGTTGGATAGTGGGTGGGTACAAATTACTATTCCCACTCAAGTGAGTTCAACAGTAGGGAAAGTGTTGGATAGCAGGTGGGTAAAAATGACTATTCCCACTCCATTTAGTACAACAGTAGGGAAAGTGTTGGATAGCAGGTTGGTAAAAATGACCATCCCCACTCCAGCGTGTGGAACAGTAGGGAAAGCGTTGGATAGCGGGAGTGCAGTGAGTGCAACAGTACGGAAAGACTGGTTAGCGTAGGGGTAAAAATTACTATTCCCACTCCAGTGAGTGCCACATTTAGGGAAAGTATTGGATAGCGTACAAGTGAAAATTACTATTCCCATTCCAGAGAGTGCAACAGTAGGAAAATAGTTGGATAGCGTAGGGGTAAAAATTACAATTCCCACTCCAGTGAGTGCAACAGTAGCAAAAGAGTTGGATAGCGTAGGGGTAAAAATTACTATTCCCACTCCAGTGATTGCAACAGTGGGGAAAGCGTTGTATAGCGCCGGGGTAAAAATTACTATTCCCACTCCAGAGAGTGCAACAGTAGGAAAAGTGTAGGATAGCATAGAGGAATAATTTAGTAGACCCAGTCCTACAATTTAATTAAAATTAATTTTAAAAAACGTAATTATTTAAATTTACTTTACTTCCCACTATTTTCCACTATAAACGACATGTCCAATAATCTAAAATATTAATAAATTAACATTTAATTAATTAGATAATCATAATTAATAAAAACATATATATATATAAATTAATTAAAACAATTAACAGTATAAAATAACTTGGATTAAATATTATATATATATATATATTAATAAAAATTTATTTTCAGTTATATTAATAAACACCTTAACCCCCTATAAATGCTCAACACACTCCTAAACAAATTGACATAATTAACATAGTAATACATTCATTATTATTGATTCATATTTAATTAATTAATAATTAATAACAATTTACACAATTTACATATTTATCAGTTAATTCAAAACTTGTATTAACTTTTTTAATATTTAATAATACATTGATTAACATAAATAGCAATAGTAATTACTAACCATGAAATTCATAATTAATATATATATATATATATAATTTAAATTAAATTACTTTCCACCCTATTCCCCTATAAACCCACAACCTGCTACGGAACTAATATACACAAAAATGAATTAACATATATTTCCTTATCTTAAAAAAAAAATTGTAACACACATTAAAAAATATGGAGAGGTGTGGCTCACTGGTTAGAGGCGGCAGACCCGAGAGCAGGGAACGGCCCAGGACCAGGGTTCGATTCCTGATGCGGCAGGGTCTTGGACCAGGATCAGCGGACTGATAATTCTCGCATCGGTGCCTACTCCGACCAGGGATCACACTCGGCAACTCTGGGCATTAGCTTGCCTCATCTCCACAACGGCCCCACACAAACGCCGGGGATGCCTGGTTTCACCTTGGAGACCCCCAGGAGGGACTATCTCACAGGGAAAGCCAGGACGGGTTCCCCAGCGGTCTATAGCGCTACGAGGCCTGCGGTGCGGGTAGCAGTGCGCTTTACAAGACACAATTTACAATTTACAATTTACAACATATAATATAATGTAAAACAAAATCGATATGACATTCTCTATTATGACATTCTATATTATAACATACTATATAATGACATTTGACATAATGACATTTGATATTACTTACCCATGTGTCAATATTATTTCCAAATATATTGTGTCCATTCTATATTCTATCCTCTCGATATTTTTCATTCTATATTTTGGGTGTGTTCTTTAATTACACTCAATAGGAACATTGTCCTAATCCCGTACAAGGGAGTTCTAAAACTTTCATAAATAAGTTTACTCATTTGACATATTATGACACGTGTAATCCAGAATCCTATTTCTTTATATCTAAGAGATTTATTTATGCGGCTTACAATAACATTTGGAAACTTTCGCAGATAGAGCAGCTTTTCCTTTGCGCTAAATTGATCAAGCCAATTGAGAAAAAGTTCTTGCTGTGGTCGACAATAGCATCAATACACTTTCACCACACATTTTTAAGTTAGATAATAATTTTTCATCTGTTATTGATATTGTTTAAAGTGATGTATCTGATTTGTATCATGGTCAAAATCAGTTAGGATCTGTTATTCAGTTTGCATAGACATTTCCTGAATTTCTAAATGGGTAAGGTCTCTTGGGATTATTTGAATGCTACTGCTTTGTTTTTATCATTTAATCTTACTGATAAACAGCGGTTGATGTCCATGAAGGATGCTGCATACACACGGTTTCATATTGAACAATTGGAGCCCTTGCCGTTCTCAGTAGCGGAAAAGGACTCTGCTTTTTGGTTAATTCATGGGGTTCTCTCCCTTTTTCACTGCTTCAATTAAAATCATGCATTCAACATTTTCCGATTGGCCATTTTGAGCCATTGGGTAGTGCATTTCTACATGAATTGTGGTCACTACCTTTCACTTACAGATGTCAGCAGGAAGGTAAGGAAGTTTTTCTTACAGGGGAGGACTGAGATTCCACAGTAGGACATTCCATGGTGCGCGTAATGTATAAACACCGATCTGGCTTGTTTTTTAAAAGGAACACCAGTACCATCAATAGTTGCCGCTTTTGCCTTGCTTACTTACTGCAGTTATCTTATTTTGAACAACCAAGACTGCTGTGGTTTACGGGCAGGAATCCTGTATTTAGTAACAGTTTCAAAGCAAGTTACTTGTTGTAGCAATGTGCTTTTTCCGCCCTGCATGGGAGTCTAGATAGTTCCATTTGGCCTTCCATTCCGACTTTGAAAACAGATTTCAACAAATTGAGCAGGCTCAAAGTGCTTTATTCCAACAAGAAGTGGCTCTCACTTGCGCACGAGAGATCTTCGCCTTACAAGTGGCTAGAACACCTAACTAGATCCAGTCCCTTATGTACACTAACCTTCCACTTCACTTTGGGGAGCTTATACATCAAATATTTAATGTGTCTGACACTAAAAGCATTGCACCTGTTATAACATGTGGGATCTGGCATTGTGAATTCTTTTCCGCTGAGATTTGGAGTAATACCGGCTTTTATTCATTGTATTTTGTCCAGCGTCTTTGGAGGATTCCACTTATTACTAGTGTTAGACGGTGGAATCCTTCTTCTTCTGTTCGTGCTGTGCAATGGCTGCTCATCTTGTGGTTATGCATAGACCAGGCCAATTGCAACTGTACAGTGATCGGATCCAACAGGTTTTTGGATGCTTCCCATTAGCAATGCTTGATGTGAGTTGTGGATTAACTTTTCGCTTTGCCAACTTTACTTGCGTGCAACCAGTGTTCTACTGTCCACAATGCCCCTTCTATAGGGCTATGGATGTATGCCTCTCCAACAAGTCATGTGTAGTCCTGGATTTTAACCAGTTGATGGGTCCCTTAGAGACTCATGACCAGGCTTGTTCTCGGAATGGCCATATGGCTTGTGCAGCCACACTTGGAATATTGGCTGAATGGGATATCTTTGCAGCTGCGCAGAAATTCCTGCATCAGAGTTTCATCAAATATCATGCAAGTTGTGCAGTTATGCTTTTAGAGGCATCTGATTATGAGGAGCACATCTGTTCCTTTGACATACCAAATTGGATGGCATTCCTTTTTTCTACCATCGGTTAGGGATGATCTTTTGGAGGAAACTGCATTCTTAGGTTCACATACCTTGATGGATTCCCTACCTCCTTCTCAATAACTTTATTATCCCGGAGACAGCACTCTATCAATAGTCGTAATAAGAAAATTGTATATATATTTTTTTCTTTGATTTTGGTTATTTCAAACGCTTTGAACTCTGCTTGGCTTTTGACCTCTGTTTTAGCCCTTTGTCTATGTCCTATGACCTTACCAAGGGGAGGGTGTTATATGGTTCTTAGGGACACTGTTGACATTGCTAAGTTAGCATGAGCTTTGATGTCATGATGCTGCGCGTGTTACTGTATGACTTTGTTTTGCAAGACTCTGTTTGTGCCTTTCACATGAGAACGGTCTCCTTTTCACGTTTTCTGCAATGTTCTTGGAGTTTAGTCTGAACAAGATGTGCAAGGTCACAAAAAGAAGCATACCCTATGCACACACTTGAAAGGTATAAGATGGGCACAGTATGTCCAATTACAATTTGTTTAACACAGTGCAGAGAAACAACATTCATATGCAAGTTAATGTAAATACATAAACAAGTCTTTGTCAAGAAATCTTGGTCTCCATGTTTTAATCAGTCACAGCTTATGAACAACCAGCCGACACGTGTTTCATCGCATCTTGCGAATCTTCAGGGCTGGAAATAATACAGAAAAACAAGGGGCTGTACTTGGGGATATGTACATTTGTATGATGACCTTAGACACCACTTAAGGTCAGCAGTTGAGACAAGCATCCCTTAGGATAATCTCATGCGTAAATCTATGCCCTTGAGAAGGTGATAGGAAAACATCCTTTTAGTGTCCGTAGGTGCTCTCAAATAGCTCGTTGATTACATGCACTTGGGTGAGCGGTTGTGCACTTAAGCACCCTGATTGACTGTGTATATTCTGTGCCTATATTTCGAAATTGTGAGTGGTGAAGTGCTTGACTTAGTTCTATACCGGTGTGAGAGTTCATGCGTGCAATAAGTGCCTTGTGATATAGCATTGGAAAAGTTTTGACACATACCTCCAATGGTTGTGTTATGTTATGTTATGTTATGTTATGTGGTTTTTATTTGGCGCACAGATGCTCCAGCTAAGGAGCGTCCTGGCGCCCGACAAGGCAGCTACACAACACAACTAGATAAAACAACACAAGCAAATAACTAAGGGAATAAAAACGTTTTCAAAGCGCGACGAAAAGAAAGCAAATCGCTCATAGCGCGAATTGCCGGGGGTAAGGAGTTCCACAAAGCAGCGGCCCGCACTCGGAATGAGCGTCCACCGGCCCTGCTTCGCTTAAAGCGCGGCACCACGGCCAATTCGAAGTCTGCCGATCTCAAGGGTCGTGCTGGGATGTAATTGGCCATGAGGGTCGTAAGGATCGTTGCCGGGGACCCCTTCAAGATCTTATAGGCGACGCAGAGGACCTTAAACTGAATCCGCTGCGCCACCGGAAGCCAGTGCAGCGCTCGTATGGTGCTGGAGGTAGGACAGAATCTTGGGAGGCCTACCACCGCTCTCGCTGCGGCGTTCTGGATCCTTTGCAGGCGCCCGATCTCAGCTACGTTCAGCCCGGCCAGCAGGGAACTCGCATAATCCAGCCTGGAGATGACGGTAGCTTGGATCATGAGTTGCCGAGTGGGGGCATCGAAGAACTTTAGCACAGGACGGAGCCCACGTAAGATGCCGAAGCAACATGCAGCCGTGCGTTTAGTGTGGCATGCAAACGTAAGGGAAGGGTCCAGCCAGACCCCGAGGTTCTTAAGCTCGGCGACTGGGATGGGAGCAGAACCCAACTCCTCCGGCCACCATCTCTCTCCCCACAGATCCGGCTGTCTACCAAATACCATGACCTCGGTCTTACTAGCGTTTAGTGTGTGTGGACCAAGTGGTCTAAAACGATTGTTTGGAGTGAGTAGAATTAGAAAAACAGGAGAAGGGAAAGGTAATGGAGAAGAAGAGGGAAGAAAAGAAGAAAGTCGGAAAGTTAGATGCACGAAACTTGCATGTATTTAAAACTAAACACGTGACTAATCTAGACGTAAGGTCTGATCTGGTCAATCACATTGAAGAAGATTAGTGGCCTTATAATAGCTGTAACAAGAAAATATATAAAAAACGGTAGGCTCACCGCTCTTCCGGTGATACTTCCGACCCGGAAGGGCCCAAGACCATCCAATATCAAAATCGAAGTAAATTAAATTGGCTGAAATAAAGTTATAGAGAAAAAAATATATTCGAGTGTGTAGAAAATAAGTTAGTGGAGTTCATCAAGGTCCTTGTTATAGACCGAAAAATAATCCATAGATTCATGCTCCTGTAGTAGACACTATACTTTCAAAAAATGATTATATGCTAGACAAACGTTGCAACTACTAATTTAGGCTGAAATAGAGATTTCTTTGGGTAGAATTGTATAAGTTGCTGGTAGAGTAGAAAAAAACATGTATCTAATTCATTATATAACGTTCTTTTTCAGAAGCTCGAACATTCATGCAAAAAGAAAATAAAAGAACCCCTATCTGAGCAAAGTACGAGTAGTTCAAAAGGTTTTAATACAATTTTTAAATTCTCGCTTTACCTTGCAAGCGTAGTGCGCTTTGTATATGTGGCCCGGGAGAAGCTAAAGGTTTGGGATCACTCTGTTATCTGTAAAGCGATATACGTGGGTGATGCTTAGGATGAATTATCAAAGCGCTGGTATAAAGCATGTTTTATCTTAAAAATATAGGACATAGATCCAGGCAGCTTACCAATGATTTTTTCTATGTCGTGTTTATTAACGAAAGCTCAATGGACTCGTCCGGACTTGATGTCTGCAAGACAAACATTCCGAAAGGGTGTTATTGAGGCTCCAAGACAATAGCTCAAAAAAAAGTGTAGTTTAAAAGAGAGTTGTTCATTGGCGTTACCTTTAGACGGCTTGTCTCTTTCGTTTTCTCCCGGGTCTCCGTGTTCCGAGTGCGGACACGTGACCCGGAAGTTCCTGATGTTTTTGTAGCCTCCGGCCTCCTGGGTGACGCGATCATCGTCATAGCGAGACAGATTAAAGAGACAGTACCAGTGAAGGGAGATCAGGACAGGGGTGTGCGTCCATCATAGTTGTGGAACGATTAACCGATCGGACTAGGCAGACTCATAATACCAAGCAGGGACTGCGTGTCTAACATACATACCTCTAGTTTATATCCAGGTGGAATGTGTCCATGCTGGTGGGGCATAGCATTAATCTTTGTGATACTGTCGACACACAGTGTGTGGTGGGTGATTGCGATAAGTTCCCACAAATATACATGCTTAATGCCATAATAATATTTTCAGTGAACAGAAATTCGCGGATGTGCTCGAGAAGATGTTACGAAAGTCTTGCATATTATCATGACGGTTTGTGGAAAGCGTGAAAACGATATCTTCCCAACCTCTCTTACATTTCTAAGAACCTTATTTGATTCAATCAGATTAAGGACATCATTAATAAGGTGTAACCAGAATATAACAAGTAACTTACATCACAGTTATCTCATTTGTATACAGGTCAAAAAGCATTTGTTACAGTATGATTGGCGAACTCAATATCTAGTAGATACCTCCATGACAAACAACAAATTCAATATATGTTGATTAAACTTTACAAGTCATCAAAACATTGCATCTAAGTTTTTGTATGAATAATATCTATGCGTGGTTAAACATTGGTATCATTCTAGAGTTCAGTCTCCTAAGAAAAATTGAAGCTCTGAGTCAAAATTAAGACCCAGGCCGACTGCGTACATTTTCATGATCCACATGGCTTCTGTGCGTCTCAATTTTAGTTCTCTATTACCTCCTCTGATTCCCAAGTTGACTACATCAATGCCATAGAAGGAGACAGCTTTCTCACTTTCAAAATTTTGGCATCCTGCTACATGTAGGGCTACAGGGTATCTAGGGTCTTGTTTAAGAATTGCCCTCATATGTTCCGAGATCCTGTCTTTCAGGGCACGTATGGTGCTCCCTACATATTGTTTGCCACATTTACATTCTATGATGTACACTACATATTTGGTTAGACAATTGATGTTGGTGTTTATGGTGAAACATTCGCCTTTGGGATTTAAGAATTGTTTAGTTTTGTGTTTTGCCCATCTGCACATGGCGCAAAATCCACATTTAAAAAAAACCTTGCTTTTTGTCGAAAGCCAGTCTGTTGCCTGTAGGCCATGTGGTACAGTGGGACTCAATCTATTCCTGAGGGTGTTACCTCTCCTGAAACAGATCTGGGGCCTGTCTGTGACAAACGGAGTTAGAGATTTCTCATTTTTCAATATTCCCCAATGTTTATTCATACTTTTTCTCAGAGTATGGTGAAAGGAATTACATTCCGTGATCAACCTAATTGTGTTGTCAGTAGACAGAGGTTGTTTTTTAGGTTGCAAAATGTCAGTTCTCACAGTTTTGTTAATTCTTCTTTCTGCCTGTTTGACAACATTACTGGCATAGCCTCTTTTGGAGAACCTGTTTTTCATGTCGTGTACACAGTCTTTAAATTGGGATTCTTCACTGCAGAGCCTTCTGGCTCTTAAGAATTCCCCATACGGTATAGACTTTATCTGGTGCGGAGGGTGTGAGCTGTCCGCGTGTAATACAGAGTTGCATGAGATGGATTTTCTGAAAAGTCTGCTGTGTAAAGTGTTGTTTACCACATACAGCTCTATATCGAGAAATTCAATTTTGTTTTGACTATGCGTCATTGTAAATTTAATTTCCCATGTATTATTGTTCAAGTAGGTGAAAAATTTCATAAGTAGTTCTTCCGTGCCTGACCATAGGAGAATGCAGTCGTCTATATAGTGTCCCCAGTAAATTATGGAGTCAATGTATTGAGAGCCCTTTTCCCCCCAGATGAGATCAGATTCCAAATTGCCCATGAACAGATTGGCAAACGATGGGGAAAATTTGGATCCCATCGCCACTCCTTTCTTTTGGCGATACCATTTCTTGTCAAAGACAAAAAAGTTATTGTTCAAAACCAATTCCATCATTTCTGATAACATTACAGTGTGCTGGTACAGTGAAGCTGGTCGGTTACTCAAAATTCTATTCATAGCAAGAAGTCCCAAATCAATGTTGATGCTCGTATATAAGGACACAACGTCCATAGTAACAAGAAATGTATCAGGTTGCCATTGAATATCAGAAAGAATGCTCAGGATGTGTCTGGAGTCCTGAATATATGAGGGAAGGTTGTGTACTAATGGACCTAGAAAAAGGTCAATGTATTCTGCCATCCTTTCCGTTGGACCCCCTATGCCCGAGACTATTGGTCTGCCTGGAGGGAAGGGCTGGTTCTTGTGCACCTTGGGGAGTGTGTAAAGCCAAGGGTATGTAGGTCGGAAAATTTTCAGGTAAAAATATTCCTGGTCATTTAGTAGACCTGATTGTTTCCAAAGCAACAGTTTATCATTGACCTTGGTTGTCAAAGGACCTATTGGATTAAAGGATATTGGTTCCTTCATAGTCAATTTTATTCATAACTACCACATTGCCGCCTTTATCGGCCTCTCTGATGACAATGTGTTCATTACCACTGAGAGATGTAAGGGCTGCCCGTTCTCCTATTGTCAGGTTGTCATGATATTCGAGAGATTTTGCTAGGTTGTTGGTGTTAAGTCTATCAATATCCTCTAGTACCCTCTTGTGGAATTGATCTATGGCATTTCCTCCTGAAAGTGTAGGTATCCATCTAGATTTGTTTTTTAAACCACTAGAAAGACTGAGGTCTGGGTCTATATCAAGTTCCATTAAAAGTCTATTCATGTCGTATGGTGAATCTTCAATATCAGTAATTGACAAAAGTAAATGTGTAGCTTGTACATCTTTTATTGTCAAAAAAATCGTCTGTATTAGTCAACACAGGAATATTCTTAATACCTACATCAGTACTAGTTTTGTCAGAAAAATGTTTTTTTCAGTTTTAGATTCCTAATAAACTTGAAAAGATCTATTTTAAGTTTACAGAGATCCCGTATGGCACATGGATTGAAGCTCAGACCTTTGCTCAAAAGGGAAATCATATCTGGAGTGAGCTCATATGAAGAAAGGTTAATTACTTGAACCTCTGTCTGGTTAGCTGTATTCAGTTCCTGTTCATTCCTGACCTGAGCTTGCTTCTGTATTCTGTTCTTTGGTCTCCTACCCCTACGGGTTTTGGATCGGGTGGATCTCTCTGGACCGGGAACCTGTTGCCTCTCCTTATCCTCTGAACCTCCTGAGAAAAAGTCGCCTCACTGCCAGTGGCTGAGTTCTCTGGTTCTCCACTGCTCAATCCGGCACTACTAATTGAAGCATTGCTGGATGAAACGGAGCTAGCTCCTGCTGTAGGTGGATTATTGACATTTCTAGTTTTGCTGTTAGGAATTAAAGAGTCATATTTACTGGCGTAGGTGAATACCCTGCCTTGTTGATAGTCATTTTCATCTCGTCTGATCTGTCTGGCCTTTCTACTCTTGATGTCATTTTGTTGTTTGAGAAGGATATCATCTAGAATATCGTAGTTCTTCATTGTGGCTTCAAGTATATTAAGGTCTTTGATTTCTTGTTCGACCACAGCAATATCAGCTTGTAATTTAGTGACCTTGCGGTCCGAACTTTCTATTAATATATCCATAAGGGTCATTGAATTCGCAGTGAGTGAATCTTCCCACTTGGACATAAGATCCGTGTCTAAGTCGTCATAAGTGGGAAAGATTTGACCTCTGAGGCCTCTGGGTATTCTTTTTAATCTCTGGTATTGTTTGAGAGTAGTGCCGTCCCACCATTTCGCATTCTCCTGTTTTTTAAGGCGTTCAAGTTTAGGAAACTTGTCTCTAAGGCCTTCCTTACGTGGGGGATTTGTACTGGTGGTGGCAGTTATAGTGGACATGCCTTTAGCTAAGTTATCAAAAAGTTCCTCTGCCGCTTTACCGCGATCCATATCAGCTGGAAAAGGTGAAGATCTAATAGAAACAAACAATTCGAGTAAGAAAGTTTGTAGAGTGCTAGGCGGCAACCCTATGCTGACTGGAAGAATTCAAAAGAAAATGGTTTTTGGATGTCAGAGAAAGGGCGCACTGCCAGTATGGAAGCACTATAGGACCAAGTGGGATGTGGTGCAACTGGGTGAGTGGGCAACCAGATAACCACTCAAAGGAGAAGTCAGCAAGCTGTACTAGTCCAACGTTACAAAAAGAAACATACCCTATGCACACACTTGAAAGGTATAAGATGGGCACAGTATGTCCAATTACAATTTGTTTAACACAGTGCAGAGAAACAACATTCATATGCAAGTTAATGTAAATACATAAACAAGTGTTTGTCAAGAAATCTTGGTCTCCTTGTTTTAATCAGTCACAGCTTGTGAACAACCAGCCGACACGTGTTTCATCGCATCTTGCGAATCTTCGGGGCTGGAAATAATACAGAAAAACAAGGGGCTGTACTTGGGGATATGTACATTTGTATGATGACCTTAGACACCACTTAAGGTCAGCAGTTGAGACAAGCATCCCTTAGGATAATCTCATGCGTAAATCTATGCCCTTGAGAAGGTGATAGGAAAACATCCTTTTAGTGTGCGTAGGTGCTCTCAAATAGCTCGTTGATTACATGCACTTGGGTGAGCGGTTGTGCACTTAAGCACCCTGATTGACTCTGTGTTTATTCTGTGCCTATATTTCGAAATTGTGAGTGGTGAAGTGCTTGACTTAGTTCTATACCGGTGTGAGAGTTCATGCGTACAATAAGTGCCTTGTGATATAGCATTGGAAAAGTTTTGACACATACCTCCAATGGTTGTGTGTGGACCAAGTGGTCTAAAACGATTGTTTGGAGTGAGTAGAATTAGAAAAACAGGAGAAGGGAAAGGTAATGG
Source organism: Lissotriton vulgaris (assembly GCF_964263255.1). NCBI lineage: Eukaryota > Metazoa > Chordata > Amphibia > Caudata > Salamandridae > Lissotriton > Lissotriton vulgaris. The sequence goes on from NC_141687.1 coordinate 494,242,601, forward strand.
AGAAGAAGAGGGAAGAAAAGAAGAAAAGTCGGAAAGTTAGATGCACGAAACTTGCATGTATTTAATACTAAACACGTGACTAATCTAGACGTAAGGTCTGATCTGGTCACTCACATTGAAGAAGATTAGTGGCCTTATAATAGCCGTAACAAGAAAATATATAAAAAACAGTAGGCTCACCGCTCTTCCGGTGATACTTCCGACCCGGAAGGGCCCAAGACCATCCAATATCAAAATCGAAGTAAATTAAATTGGCTGAAATAAAGTTATAGAGAAAAAAATATATTCGAGTGTGTAGAAAATAAGTTAGTGGAGTTCATCAAGGTCCTTGTTATAGACCGAAAAATAATCCATAGATTCATGCTCCTGTAGTAGAGACTATACTTTCAAAAAATGATTATATGCTAGACAAACGTTGCAACTACTAATTTAGGCTGAAATAGAGATTTCTTTGGGTAGAATTGTATAAGTTGCTGGTAGAGTAGAAAAAAACATGTATCTAATTCATTATATAACGTTTTTTTTCAGAAGCTCGAACATTTATGCAAAAAGAAAATAAAAGAACCCCTATCTGAGCAAAGTACGAGTAGTTCAAAAGGTTTTAATACAATTTTTAAATTCTCGCTTTACCTTGCAAGCGTAGTGCGCTTTGTATATGTTGCCCGGGAGAAGGTAAAGGTTTGGGATCACTCTGTTATCTGTAAAGCGATATACGTGGGTGATGTTTAGGATGAATTATCAAAGCGCTGGCATAAAGCATGTTTTATCTTAAAAATATAGGACATAGATCCAGGCAGCTTACCAATGATTTTTTCTATGTCGTGTTTATTTACGAAAGCTCAATGGACTCGTCCGGACTTGATGTCTGTAAGACAAACATTCCGAAAGGGTGTTATTGAGGCTCCGAGACAATAGCTCGAAAAAAAGTGTAGTTTAAAAGAGAGTTGTTCATTGGCGTTACCTTTAGACGGCTTGTCTCTTTCGTTTTCTCCCGGGTCTCCGTGTTCCGAGTGCGGACACGTGACCCGGAAGTTCCTGATGTTTTTGTAGCCTCCGGCCTCCTGGGTGACGCGATCATCGTCATAGCGAGACAGATTAAAGAGACAGTACCAGTGAAGGGAGATCAGGACAGGGGTGTGCGTCCATCATAGTTGTGGAACGATTAACCGATCGGACTAGGCAGACTCATAATACCAAGCAGGGACTGCGTGTCTAACATACATACCTCTAGTTTATATCCAGGTGGAATGTGTCCATGCTGGTGGGGCATAGCATTAATCTTTGTGATACTGTCGACACACAGTGTCCACCACATCCCACTTGGTCCTATAGTGCTTCCATACTGGCAGTGCGCCCTTTCTCTGACATCCAAAAACCATTTTCTTTTGAAGATGTGCAAGGTCGATAAACAATGCCCCTTGTTATTCTGTTCTGGTCAGTCCCAGGCACCTAGACATAACATGCTAAACACAGCTGCAGTGCTGGAGACTCGTGCTTTGATATTACGGGGATGCATGTTGTTTTAGAACACACTTGGAGAAAGCCTTTCCGTGAAGAAGTGCTATGCTGTTCCTATGATGTAAACCTTAAATCTTTAAGGTATGGGGTCTGCTGTCAAAGCCTAAAGATCTTCCTATATATAAACAAACTTCTTCTAGTCAAGGGGAGGGTGGTTAGGTCTTATTATCCTTTTTCCACTGTCTTTTTATAATAACTTTCCCCTTTTACTCCATGGAATTGTAACAATGCTAATTGTTTTGAGTTAATGCATTTTGCTGCTTGCTGCTAGTAGTGGCTTGTATACTGTATTGTAGAGCACAATAGTTAAAATAAACATTTTAAACTATTACAGTGACTCTGCCAAATCGTATTGTGGACAAGTATCAGTGAGTGAGCGAAAGAGTATGTCTTGCTACCGCAATTTCTGAGAGAGTCGCAAGTGATGTGTTCTTGGTTGTCTAATCATTTGTAGCTTTGTCATTTTTTAAGACACTATAGCTAGTCGGTTTTGGGATTTTAGGTACCAAAGTGATAGGTTGGTACACCCATATACACTGAGGTCCTGTTTTCCTGCACATAGTTCTGTGTGTGTGCAGAATCCCTGCAACAAACCCAGCCCCTACACTTTAGAAAACTACTGAAAATTGATCTTTTGTAGAACAAATCTTTAATAAATGCCCTATACCCATTGTCAGAAATTCTGATATCCCACAAAAACAAAGAGGTGCAACGCAAAAGAAGACCATATACAAATAGTCATTGTTTTGTGCAGTTTGTTGTACAAATGAGTATTTGGTGTAAGAAGTTACAGGCAATTGTAGTGGCCAGAGAACCCTGGATTCATGGCCCATGTCACTTTGGGACCAACTCTACCTACTTATTATTTAGATCACCAGCATCCATCTACATCTCACCCTTCCATCTTATTAAGTATCCCAATTGTATTAGTGCCGAGAAGCCCTTGGTGTATGAGAACTTTGTAAGTGTTATTATTTTATTTATTTCTTTTATTTTACATGAGATAACCTAACTGATCTGTACTCTAATAAAAGTATAACATTTGAAATTTGCTTATCTATAACTCAAACATTTACATTACAAAAAATGTAATCTGCGGTCAAGGTACACCTTTTTTATTGAATGAGATCATCCCACCTCCTATAAAACTCTAACAATACATACAAATATATTCTGATATGTGAATTTCATATATATGTGTGCCAGCATTAATTTGCAATCCGATCATATTCCGTCTTACTTTGACATGACTGCCAGACCTTCATAATTTATGTAATGTCAACATCCGAAGTGTATTGCATGTGTCCTCATAGCTCTAATTTTAAATCAACACAGGTTAAGTAAGGATAGGAACCATGAGTGTTGGATGTTTCCAATTGATTGTCGCTGAGAAGGAGCATGTTCTTTTATTCTTACAAGCTTTCATTGTATTTGTTGTTTTTGTGTTTGCAGGCCACTTCTGATGCCTTTAAGCTTGATTGAGCATGATGTCGTCTGTCATGGATAAGTACCAGGGGCGCAACAAAAGATCCTGGCACTGCGCGAATCCTTCGCGGATGTGAGGAGTACTTTCATGGACCTGGGTAGAGAGAGATTGGAGAACCTGTATTCACAATATGAATCTGTGCGAGGCTGTAAAATTTCATAATGATCACATTCAGAATCCAAACCATTTATCTTCTTATTCCGACATTTCAGAATTCACAATATAAATATTAAAAATTCTATACTCAGATTTGCTTGGTCCAAGTACCTACCTACTTTCTACTGTAGTTTCCGATGCTGTAAAAGTAAGCCATTTACTCTGGGGATCTACAGAGTGGTTGCATATGGGTGTCAGTAGAAATGGGGTGAAGACACGTAAGTGGTATCACAAGTAGCTGATCATATAAGAGCTGCTCACTGACTGTCATCCTGTACATTATTTTTACAAAATCTAAGCACCCAGACATTGGCACCAGAAAAAGGGCATAGGTAAGTTATTCTGTCACACTCAATTGTTTACAAATAGACTGAGGTCTATAGCTCAGTGTGGTAATGTGCCTGCTGCAAAAATCTATGCTGAACGGTGGTTAATACACTTATAGCAGAGATCTGTGTTTGTTGTAAAGATACTTATTTCCTTTACAGGTTTCAAGCTAGTAACCTGGACCAGTAAATTATGCAGTTTCTGAATGCATCTGCACGATAACTGCTTTGTTTTGATTCGGTATCTCAATCTTTGTTATTTAAGGGTAATAAAATTGGCTTGGTTAGATAGTACTAATTACCACTAACAGTAGAAAGCATTCTCTCTTTATTGTGTGCTATATCAATGATTGTTAGTCTAACTACACACTCATATGTGACTGACATTCCTACATAGCCTACCAATGAAGAAATCTTGAGTCAAAATCACTTTCTCCCTTGGAAACCTACAATGTGACAGCTAAGTGTGCATTTGTTTGCTACTGAATCGGGAGGCACATGTATAACTGATCTGCTCTGTGACCTCCAGCTGCGTGCAGCAAGACCCTGTACTCGGACAAAAGGATTCAGCGATTGTTCATGAAGTGAGTCATTTACTACTTGGCAGCTAGATTGCAGCACTGCAGGCTGTAGATTCAAGGACTGGCCCAATCTGAAATCAAGTAAACCTCCTGAATGTGTATCTCATTGTCAGCAAACAGCATTCAGATGCACTTGGAAAGAATAAATAGTCCTACTCTGGATTCAGTTTCTGTCCCAGAAATAGCAGCTGAAACCATAATCCAGCCGGTTCCTGCTCTATTCCAGAACTGGTGGCTCTGCAGTGGCAATGACCGTATCTAACACACTCCTGTTGAAAACATCTTGGTCCTTTAAATTATATTGTGTACAGCTCGTTGGCTAGAAGATGGCTAAGGAATTGAAATTTGTTATTAATCTATTAGGTATACATGGCTGTTGGGCAGTGTTATATTGACTGGCTATCAGGCTGTGCACGATAGGCTTATCTAGCAGATCAGTATATGGGCGTTTTTTTGGCCACTTGTGGGGCTGCTGTATGGTCTGATGGGCCGGCTGTTACTACTGATTTATGTGATATTAAAACAAACATTATCAGTACTAAACTCAAATCCAACCAGCCGTCTATACCTTGCAAAACATTTACCTGTAGAGTCTTAACAAGTTCAATACAGCCCCAATTTGTAAACATGGGCGATTTTTTAGCTTTCTAACTCAATAATGGGGGCCACTTTTATTTTGGGGCCACACCTATTTTTTGTCCCAGTTCAACTCTGCAGTTTGAGTTCCGTTCCTGCTACTGAAATTGACAGCAAGTACAGTGCCAGGGGCACCCTAGAGAAAGCCAGTGGAAGCAGTCACTACACGTGGCAGCCACTAATTGATGTCTACACTATTATTATTTTACTTTCTACAGTCCAGCTGTCAGAGTGTAACTGAGTAGGAAGAGAAACAAAACAAGCATTGGCATAGCCAATTGGTCTCGCCTCTGGGACCTTATAAGTGTTTATCCAGAGCTATTGGCTTTGCCAATGTTTTCAAGCTATGTTGTAGAGCATTGTGGCTGCTGTGCAGCATGCTAAAAAGTTATAATGAAAAAGTGTTATAAACATTTATGTTACCTTATGTATGTACAACACAACAACCCTTTTAAAAAGAATTAACATAAAAAACTACTTCTATTTTTTTGTCCTTGCACTGCTGGCAACTTCGTCCTGCCTGTTCTACTGCTTGTTTGTTACAGGTTTTTTTTGTTAATGGGGGGAAGGGCATAAACAACGGGATGATGGAGGTTGGAAAATAGTACCTGAACACAAGCAGTGGTCAGACTTTAGGGGAGAATCAACAGATTCCAGATTCCGAGGGCAGACTGAGGTGGTGCTAAGTGGTGCTGAGGTGATGGTGTGCTGATGCTGAGGTAATGTTCAGGTGATGTTGAATGATACTCAGGTGGCGCAGAACTATGGTGAGGTGGTGCTGAAGTGGTGGTGTACTGCTGCAGAGGTGATGCTCAGGTGATGCTGAGTGATGTGGTGATGAGTCATGCACTGGTGCCCAGGTGATGCTGAGTAATGCTACGTTGGTGCTGTACCGAGGTGATAATGTGCTGATGGTGAGGTTGTGAGGTACTGATACTGAAGTGGTGCTCCATTAGGTCTGAATTGCTGCTGAGGTGATGCTGCACTTGTGGTGGTGCTGTGCAGCTGTGGAGGTGAAGCTGAGATGCTGCAGTGCTGATGGCGAGGTAGTGCTGCGCTGATGCTGAGGTGGTGCTGTGCTGGTGCTGCATTGGTGCTGAGGTGGTGCTGCGCTGATGCTGAGTTGGTGCTGCATTGTGGTTGTGCAGTGATGAGGAGGTGGTGCAGAAAGGGCGCTGCACTGATACTGAGTTGGTGCTCAGGTGATGCTGAGTGATACTGAGATGGTGCTAAGTCATGCTGAGGTGGTGTTGAATGATCCTGAGGTGGTGCTGAGTCATGTTTAGGTGGTAGTGCTGAGTTGGATCTAAGGTGGTGCTGAGTGATGCTGTGCTGATCCTGCACTGTTAATGAGGTGGCGCTGCATTGATGTTGCATTGGTGCTGAATTGCTACTCACGAAAAGCTAACAGCAAAAGCTGATGAAAAACGGGAGAACATAGCTTTATAGTGGTTTAATGTTCCTCATATGGAAATGAATAAAGGCACTACATGTTGCGGGCAGCAACTCTACTAAAAGTCAAAATCATTTCAGGTTGTGCTTCGACAACATGCACATACTTCTTTCAGCAGCCACACACAAGCATGACCAATGCAGCTCCGAGGCTGCACGCTGGCCTAAACCACCCACCTGGTGCTTTATTCTCAATCATAATAATTACTCTCTCAGGCTAGAAGACATCCCCTTTCTCAGGGCCACATTGTTCCGATAGAAATCCGAATGAGGTAATCTACTGGAACCCTGGTCCCTGTGCCAACCACTCCCTCATCTTTGGTGTCAGGGTTTGTGGTAGCTTCCAATAGCTGAAGGATGCCAGGCAAGCACCATGACTAACTTAGAACATGGAATGAGACACAAAAGAGGGCTGTGGCAACTCTAGAGAATCTACATTCAGTGATGACACTTTTAAATTTGTCTTGGTGCTATGTGAAGGGCATATTAAATGAAATTGACATTTGACCCTTTCCTCGAACAGATATTCTACTCCAGAAAACGTGATATGCAGAATATCCATAATTAGCTCTGTGCCACTCAAAACACTGCTGCAACATGCCTAACCGACATGGACACATCTGCATGCTATTTCATTAAAATTTATATCATAACCTCTCAGTTAAGGGCTGACTATCCCTGTCAAAGAGAAGCTTCTTCGCAGGAGTCAGCTGGCATGCACCAACAACAACAGACACACAAAACACGTGCACGTGGACAGGGGTATACAGTGAGCAACAAAGCCTTTGTGCACTGCAACGCAGGTGCACATATTAATGTGGTAAATGTACTAGAAAAATGTAGAAACACAGTTTACAACCTTCAATGCTTCCGCGAGGTATTCCTCAAACTAAATATAATGCTGCATGAAATCAAGCCGTAGCTTTTATTTAAACTATGTAATTCGGTGTATTGTCTGGCACCATGATGCATTATCAATGTATTGGGGGATGGGTTATATGCAAGCACTCCATTCTTTCTCTTCAAGGAGTAAAATTGGCATGTAGTAACCAGTCAACTGGGTGGCTTGGGGTGGAGCTGTGTCATGAGGGTACACACACCAAGGTGCTTAGGTTGTCCCATAGCTGGTCATGAGGGGAACACGCAGCCCCCTTCCCTTCCTAGCCCTCTAAACTGTCATGAGCGCCAACTCCTTCCCTGCTGTTTCCCTGGCTCACAGTGGCGACTGGTGACATTTGAAAATGGTGGGGCGTAAAAGATCGGATAAGTGACGTGTGGCGAGCGAGTTCAGCGAGCAAGCCCAACTGTTATAAAGAGGGGCTTTTGGGGTGGTCTTCCCCTAACAACATTTTGAAAAAAGATTGGGCAACTAATGCATTCTCAAGCAAATTTGAGAAAGCAATAAGGTTAATAAGGCAGTTGTGAAAGCGCAGTTATGACATCAATAAAAATATTTCATATGATAATGATTAGGGCTCCCGGTTTTATGGTATTTATTTTTTTGCTATTTCCGTTTGTATTTATCCATATTTATTTTTTGTCTATTTTATCTGTATTTATCCACATTTATTTTTGCGACGAGCAAAAGATGATGCTACAGCTAGTATTTTTCCACATTTATTTAAATTGACAATGCATGCACCTGGTTGTTATTGGTCAACACAATACATTCTTCTAAAAACGTTACCATTGTACTACAAGCACTGTCAGCAGGAGATGGAAATTGTCTTATCACCAATTAAGCAGCCACAAGCGCGGATAAGGCACGGGTTGACTCAGCTACCAATAATGATTTATATCTTCTTTTGCCTGCGCCAGAACCCGGGCCCAAGTGAAATAAACTACATAATGCACGCTCCCCCAACCAGGAAGGGGGCTGTAGGACATAAATCCAGGTTGTGACAGAGCGAGCCCCATGCTAAACATTAGCTCTGACGTGGCTTTAAGTCAGCTAATTGTTTTTACAGGAAGCGAAGTGAACTAACCCATAGCTTCCAAGGTTTCAGAATGACATGTGACATTTTCATAATTTCAGTGAAATTATGAGACACATTTTTATGACTGAGTGGCTTTGTTTGAGCAAAATCAAGCAGGCACACTTACTAATGCAACTCAACCATGGTGCAGGCGCAACTAGAGTCAAATTTCGAGGAGGGGGTGGGGCAATAGGCAGAGTGGAGATGCAGGGACTCTAAGTAGGGGTGAAAAAACAATAAAGCCTCGTTAACAATTGAATGGTCTTTTAAAGACCATTCACTCGGGTGCAGCTGCGATAAGCTCAAGACCTGTCTGTGTGTATGCCCGGACAGACACACAGAACGGGGGAGGGGGGGGGGCTGAAGACATTTGAGCCCTATGGGTGTTGCGCACTTGCTCTCACCCCTATGGTTCTCCCTTCCCACTAGCTCCCTGTTGCTGCCCAGCCCCCCATTTGTGGTCTTTTTAAAAAAAATGCATTTATTTGGTTTCTCGAGGAAGAGGTAGTAAATTACTGCTGGTGCACCTCAAAAACACCTTTTTTGCTGCTTCTATTTTCTTTTTTTAAACTATCCATCTGTGTAATGCAGCATGCGGGTGCCTACAAAATGATGCGGCTAGGTGAATGGCCTTTATTTTATTAGCCTTTCGTCTTGCTATATAGGTAGCAGCTTGCTGATGCTGTACTTCATGACGAAAATGCCGCACTGCCTTGGGTCCCAAGAGTTACAGCAGACATGAATCTCATTACTTGACTTTCTCTCATAGTGATCTGACCGGCATTGGCAAAGATCCTTACACCCTCCTTGTCTGTCCCAGTACATGCCACCCACTCCACAAAACATAAGCACACCTCCCACTGTACAACCCTCAGAACTTAACCTGCAGCGTAAATTCCAATCATCTGTGAAGTGCGGCTGCAATAAAACAGTCGCCAGCCCGGGAGGCTGTCTCTGCACTGACACAAGACAGGGGGGAAGGAGTACGGGGGGATAGGAGCTGACGACTGACTTGATCGGCAGTCAATTATGTGACATTTGTAGCACGTAGATGAATAGTGCCTCAGGGTAGCCTTTCAGATTACACAGCTGCAGACGTCATGAATTGTAGTAAACGCATCGAAGATGGCTGATTCAAGATGTTTGCTGCGTCTCACGACCCTACATTGCCTGCTGTTTACAGGGGAGCTGTTGCCATGCAACGTGATGCCTAAGCCAAAAATTCCCTGCAGGTTCTGCTTGGGCGCTCCTCCAAGGTTGTCGGATAGGTACAACTTCAGATTACTCAGCAAGGGAAGGCTGATTATGCAGACTACCTTTCTGGCTCTGGAGGGGGCAGTGTGTTGTTCCAAGCATCTTCAACAGGAGTGTAGCACACCAACTCTGAAGCACAGCAGCGCGGCAAAATGTAGTCGTATTTTGCCGTTTTTACATATAAATACAGACGAAGGAAAAATACTTTTCCGTCTGTATTTATATGTAAAAATCCGTAAAAACGGAAAACCGGGAGCCCTAATAATGATATACGTAGCTGCTTATTCAGTATAACCCCAGAACGGCATCACTTTCTCTAAGATATACACTCCATTTATTTTGGCATATGCTACCTTATTTTCAATACGTAACAGCCTGCGTCCATGTTAGTCATTGCTTTCATATACTAAAGTGCCACATCACACACCAGTCATTATCATCATGTGCACAGTTACCCCATAATATGGCATATAAACGATCCATATACCTAATTAACACCACAGACTATTCAGTGCCACGAGGATGCGTTTATTGTTTCCCGCATGTTCCCCCAATGACCTGATGTACTCCAGGGATTTCCTATTTGCCAATCAACTCAATGGTTTACCCCATCTGCCATTTAGTGCCATGATGTGCCTCAGACGTCTGCCTTACAACACTTAGAGCCATAGTACACTCCAGGAATCACCTCTAAAGCATTCTATGGATACAATGTGCCAGGAATATATCCTGAAATGTTTTTTAAAGCCATGATGTGCTCCAGGGGATGTATGTTGTTACAACGCATACTTTTACAACGCATACCTTTACAACACATTTTTTACACCGCAACATCCATTACAACGCATGCCATTACAACGAAATCTTTGAAACTACCTTTACAACGCATTCTAGTACAACGCATACTACATTTACAGCGCATACCATTACAATGCATACCATTAGATTGCATGTACGGTAAGTATTGGATAGTGTAGGGGTAAAAATTACTATTCTAACTCCAGGGGGTGCAACAGTAGGGTAAGTGTTGGGTGGTGTAGGGGTAAAAATTACTATTCTAACTCCAGGGGGTGTCTAACAGTAGGGTAAGTATTGGACAGTGTAGGGGTAAAAATTACTATTCTAACTCCAGGGGGTTCAACAGTAGGGTAAGTGTTGGATAGTATAGGTATGCGTTGTAATGGTATGCGTTGTAATGACTGCTTTGTAAAGGTATGCGTTGTAGTGGTATGCGTTGTAGTTACATGCGTTGTAATGGTTGCGTTGTAATGGCATGTGTTGTAATGGATGTTGAGTTGTAAAAGTTTCATTGTAAAGGTAGTGCGTTGTAAAAGTTGCGTTGTAAGTGTTGTTTCCCGCTCCAGGTAACTAATGGCCATAACATGCTCCAGATATTTTTCCCTATTCCAGTTAATGATATGATATGCCCCAGGTGAACGTCATATGCCAACCAACCTCCTGATGGGCTCCTGTTACTGTGTTGTGCTAGTTAGTTCCCTTGGTGCGCAGGTATTCCTCTACAAACCTGACAGCACAGTAATGTTCCCCAAGTAACCCACACCCCCACTGTGGCTCATACTGACTGTTTGGGCAGCCTGAGTCAGTATGAACAACAGTGGGCAAGCCACTCCCCACTGTCCTTGAGCAGGACCGCCCACCCCCAACCAGGAACTTCTGCTTTCTCGACGTGTGGGAAGGCAGAAACAAATGGTAGTTATTCCGGTAATAACTACCATTTGTTTCTGCCTTCTCGTACGATGAGAAAGCAGAGGGGCGGCGCCCAGACGCCCCTATACAGGAGCCGCCACAGCTAGCCCACTCTTGTAAACCTCGCTCTCCCATCTCGCTCCCCCATTTCCCTCCCCTTGCAGAGCTCTCCTTCTTTGTACATGGGTCAAATGAATGTGACTCACATAGATACAGAATGTGATGCCAGTTACTTTTTCAGGGTAGTTCTACTGTGAAAAACAATGAAAAACTCCTACTAAAATACACTGAAGGACACAAGCACCTTTGCTCTTAAAGCTCCAGTGCCTGAAGAAAAATGTTCAGAAGCAGGGACAATGGAAAACAAGTATTGGCATAGCCAATACGTATCGCCTTTGGGACATTTTAAGTGTTTAGCCTTGCAACAGTTGATGTTACACCAAGAATATTGTGCTGCATGATTAAATACTTTTAAGGTCCCAAAGGCGAGACCTATTGGCTATGCCAATGCTTGTTTTTACTTACTAATACATAGTTCTTTTTCTGGCAAAAATGTTGTCCTGCAGATGTGCACAAAGTTCTAATCTATGGAGCCTTTCTTCTATATTGCAATGTTTTTCTATGTAAGCACTATTTTGCCACAGAATCGATACCAAGAGTCTCATGTTGAGGGTGTGATGGGCCACGACTGGAATCTGTCCTCTCATAACAGTCGTAGCTCTCTAACACTCCGTTAGAAATGTGCCTTTGCTGAACAAAACCTCCCTAAAAGTTTTTTCAACTGTTGTGGGATGTCACGTTCTGCTATTGATCATGTGAAATGTCACAAAGGCCTTCTTGTGATGAAACTGGGTCAATGGTCACCTGGTGTCACTTCCTGTGATGCCATCATAGGGAGACAGGGTATATGATGTCACTTCCACCATCACAGAAATCTTGCTGAATGGACACCCAGGCTATTACTGTATTGCAGACAGTGACTAAAGTAGAGTCATTCGTCACAACAGGGATGCATGGTATGCACTGCAGGGAAGAGGGCACTGGAGCGACCCATACTCACAACATGTCGTGCCTACAGGGAGATTTCACTGGCAAGAGCTCTCCGTCGCCACATAAACATGGTGCATGGCTTAGTTAGGTTAGAGAGCACCACATAAATCTGTTTGTACCACAATATAAATTTTAGTTGTGCTGCTTGCACTCACCACATAAATGTTGTTTGTTCATACAGGATAGCCTAGTACAAGTGCTCCCGTGCACCGTGGCCCCTACTCACTTAGGCTGGTGCCTACTCGGTGCAGAGCAGTTTAGCGCTGTACCCCTGGGCCTTTAGAATGGTTATTACTTTGACCATGTATTTTGTGTTGTGAGTAGTATCTGTGTAAAACTTTAGTAAATTTGGGCCCGCGCATACGTATTTATTGGGCCGGAAGTGTCCCCTGTAGGAGCCGCCGACACTTACCCATGTCTGATGAGAGGGGAGATTTTTCAGGCTGACTGACCTCCCTGCTCTAGATAGCCACAGTCAGTGCTGAGGGGCAAGACTACTGCCAGTGCTCCCACACATTCATAAATTATGCAGGCGCAGAGGGGAGGGTTTCGTGGATGTTCCACGCAATTCCCCAAACAAAGGGACTTGCCCCTTGCGCCACTGGTGCATCACTTTTAATAGGGGAGGAGAGTGACGTACTGGCGGTGCATGGGGCTTGTAAATAAGCCCAGAAGAATGTTTGGTGAGGTTGTTACTCTAAACCGTAGGAGCGGAGGTTCGCCCTTGCTCACATTCTAACCTTACCTTCAGCACGTGATCCCTGTTTGTGCAGATGGGAGAACCTGGTGCACACGCCCCGTCCCCGTTATTCACACAGGCATTGTTTGTGGGCAGCCGAGTGTGTCTGCAGGCGTGTACAGTGTATCACGTGTATACTGCATCCACTGTAGACAGGGCCGTCTTTGTGGCAGTGCAATCAGTGCAGCTGCCCCTGGTGCAGAGTTGGGGGGCGGTGTATAGAATTAACGTATGGGTTTAAAAGCACCTGCTGCCGAGTTCCTTAAGTGGCCTGCAGTTTCCAAGCAAAAATAAAATGTCAAGATAACGCAGGAAAGAGAGCTCAGTGTTTGTCTAGTTGCAGTTTTAACTCAACATAAAGTAACACAGGGGGTTAATATGCCTGCGCCAAAGAACGTGTACCATTCAGATCACAGGACTGTATTTTCTGTGGATAGCTCCGTGGGTTAGCGCTTTTTACACAAAGATCCTTTTGTTACATAAGATACATTCCTGATATAGCACAGTGACTTAAGAACGGTCATCAAACAGCTGCATGCAAACCGCATCGTATGGGTTAAAACGTTGTGCTTTCCCCCAGGCTATCATGATCCTAATGTTGCTAAAAAATAATTAATTTGTGTAGAAATGCATTCTTATTAGTAAAGCCATCACAAACAACTGTGGTTTGTTTCAAATACTGACTTTGTGTTTCTCCAGACACTGCCTACCAAATGGATGATGTGATTTCTACACCTGTAGTCCTCATTGCCCAAAGAAACATTTCCTATAGGCTGATTTTCACGTAATTCACTGTCTATGTATAATGTGTGGGTGATGTAAAGTGTGAGATAGCGGAGACTTCATTGCTCGTCCTTCACCATGTGAGTGTTGTTTGTACTGGGGGGCGGGGGGGAGGGGAGGCACCCGTGTTCCGCCACATGAATAGTGCACGTGCAGAGGGGAGAATCCACCATAGAGCTGACCAGAGGTAGAAGCTCACTCGCTTCATGTGAATATTGTTTGTGCACAAGTTCAGAGTTCACACCACGATGACATCCCTCATAACACTATCATTTGGGCAGCGTATTGCTCATACAGAGTCTACACCAAAGACATACTGTGTGTAATGAAGGAAGTGCTCGATGCTGGTGCCTACCCTCACCATATTGATTGATTGATTGATTGATTGATTGATTGATTGATTGATTCATTCATTCATTGAAAAACTTTATTTCGGCTACAAGCCATAAAAGTATAAAAATAGCATCACATTGCAGAGAAATATGTCAATTTTTTTTTTAAAAATCCAATGATTACAATTGCAGAGAAAAATGTCCATTTTTTAATTTTTTTTTATTCAATGATTACATTTGAAGGACAGAAAAATGACATGAACAATAAATGACTTGGGGGGAGGCTCACAAGGGTAAAGTCAAAATCTACCCTCCCCATATGAGAAATAGATGAGCAGAGCGGAGATCCCCACATGAAAAATTTGCAGGTCAGGGTGTCCCCTGCACGTGCCCATCCCCCCTTCCCACGGCATCAATAGGCTGTGTCTGATAACAGGGTCCACTGTAGTGGCCACCATTTACCAAAAAAATAGCATCTGTGCCGGTCTTTCTCAACTCTATGGCCCCTTTTCACCTGTTCACCTACTTTCGACTGCGCCGCCCCTTCATTACATGTGGGTGGGCTGGGGACCCCCATCCCTGAGCCGAACAGCCCAATGTCTGGGGCAAGGCTCACTCCCGGGGCTGTTGTGTCCATGCCCTGGTCACTTGGAGGTCCATGCTCCTTCCGGTTACTACTCTTGCTATTTACCCCCAGGGGGCGGAGCCAGATTGCTTACAGCACGGGGGCCGGGGCTGCCTCTTCAACTGGACCCTGGAGACAGAAGTGAACGGACAGACTTGAATACTCACCTAAACCTTATGTCTGACACAGACCAGGACCTGTATATATAGTGGGCGTTTGGGAAGTTGTGACCCCTAATTAAAAGCATATTTATGATAACATAAAAACACATGTGCTCTTCTAGAACCAATCACCATACATTGACGTTGCATGAATAAAACTTGTTGTGTAATTATAATGATCTAATTAAAGTGGTGCTTATTTTCAGGGCCGAGCCCAACCTTCTTGGAGCCCCCATTTACCCCGAGACCTATGAGTTTCTGTGTGGTACAGTAGTTTTAGCGGGGGGCATGTCACATTCGGTGGGGTTGGGTGTGGGTGCCTCATTTTGCGTTAGGCCGCTGCTCATTTTGTCGATCCACGAAAAACGGAATGTTAACACTGCCGCGCCCGCCTCGAGTTGAATGTCAGACTTTCAAGATACAAGCTAACCTAAGCAACAAGCCATGAACACACTGAGCTATCGAAATAGACCAACTAGAAGCATTGGCCTGGACACTGATATTCCAAAGTGGGATCTCGCCTTTAGTCCAGAAGCTGTTTAAATGTCAAGTAAACCTATTAAGTTGGTGTTAACAAACAGTCCTACCTAGAGAATCCATGCGAGATTTTCAAATTAACCACACAAATTACATTTTTACTGAATCTGACTGGGAAACCATTCCATAAAACTGAAAATCTGGCATGGATGTATCCCAAGTAGAACTACCCTGGACACAACGGGGTTAGAGATTTCTTACTCCAATATGTTAAAATCTAAATCCAGTATTTGTAAAGCGCGAACAGCTACCCAAAGGCATACCGGCACTGGGGGCCATCGGGAAGCTATTGCCCAGAGTCACATGGTGCTGGGCTGACCTGCCGCCGGTGCTGGGGGTCGAACCATGAGCCCCAGATTCCAGCATCATTTGCCCTGGCCGCAGCGCCACACCTCTTCTCTATGAGATATTTATATGATGTTTTTGATGTTTTTGGTGACAACCAATATCCTTTCAAAATGCCCTGAAGATGTGGAACATTTCCACAAATATGTATCTCCCGATGTTTTTGGTGACAACCAATATCCTTTCAAAATGCCCTGAAGATGTGGAACATTTCCACAAATATGTATCTCCCGATGTTTTTGGTGACAACCAATATCCTTTCAAAATGCCCTGAAGATGTGGAACTTTTCCAAAAATATGTATCTCCCGGACAAAAGGACAGGTTAGAAAAAATGCTGTAGACTTTCACTACAACTAAAGCCGTCTTTAAACACTAGACCTAAAAAAAGGACATCTACATAAGCAGACACATATATTCACAAACTTGTCTGCAACAACTCACACTTAAGAGAAGGCGGCAGTTTTTGTTTTGCCAGGCCAACTTCAGAATATTTTCTGAACCTCGTGCAGCTCACGAACACCTCTCACAGAAGCCTAACTCCAACTGACAACCTATCGCCATTCACTCCGAAAAGCGTGCTCAGGAACCCTATATGAATCAGAGCCTTGTGTGCCCCTTTCAGTGAAAGCACTACACATATTCTAAAACACAAAGCCTAATACAAAGAGAGGGGCTCCAGGGACAAGGCGGCAAATGGCTGAACCTTCAAGGGGTTTAAAAGGAAGTTAGTCTGCCACACAGAGCTCGGGATGCGTTGTCAGCAGTTAGGCCTGCGCATCTTGAACAATCCTGAAACTGGTGCAGTCTACCCCAAGCAGCAGGCGTTCCTGAGAGGCTGACTAGTCTGGAGGCTGGGTGGGCGCTGAGGGAGGTGTGTGCTCCTCTGGGAGACTGGTGGCATTAATGATGGCACAGACTGAGGCTCTAGAGATTGACGCAGGGCGGGCGGTGCACAGTTAGTCTCCTCTCTGGAAGGTCTTCAGGACTATGGGGAACCCAGTCAAATGTTAGCCTCGACATCGGTTTTGAAAGGATGGTAGGGCTGTAGCAGAGTCAGTAATAGTTGTCAAATATGGTGATCAACCACCCCCTCCCTGCAAGGCTCCCAAATCTAATGGACATTCATTGGCCTTATGCTAAATGGGGTATCCCTGGAATGGTTGGGGCCCGCCTCCATCGCAGGGGCCTGCGTTATGCCCCGGGAGGTAAAGGGAAGAGCCGGTGGAAGCGGCGAGGAGATGTATGGTGTGGTCGGTGTAGTGATTAATGTACAGCGGAAGTCGCACAACTTATGTAACTCACCGAGAAATAGAAGGAGGAGTGCTGTCAAGCAGACTCATGGGTGTTCTTGGCTCCTCCTATCCCACCCAGGGATCCGGGCAAGGGAACCCCAGGAAGTGATGCTGAAAGGGGGCTCGCTGCCTCGCTTTGAAAGCCGAACCCCCCAAGTGCTCCGCTGTTCAGGCTGTGGGGGATGTCCCAGGATTCTGAATAAAGCGAGAGCCCTTGAGGAGAAAGAAGGAACCTGGGTGGGTGGCAGCGAGGGTGGGTCTTCCTGCCTTATAATAAGCAGTGATCATGGGGACACAGAAAACAAACTGCCCCACCTGTCAAGAACAAGAGTTGGGGGTGTCTGTGACGATCTGCCCTGGAGTAACAAAAGACCCACCTGTCACGCTGGGGCAGTCGGTGGGGAGTTCAGCGGCCGGCTTCACTTTTCAGCGACTAGGCATGGCTTTGTGCATTGTCTATAAAGCTGCTGGGACAATGGGCTGTCAGTGACCACAGCCTGTGCAGAACAAGAGGAAGTTCTGTGAGGCCCCCGTCGATGCAGGGCCCCTCTTTGGGGGGTAGGAGAGCACACAATGTAGTGAGTTGTTTTGGGCTTGGATTAGAGCAAAAAGTGCAACAGGTCACTTTGAGTGGCAAGTCTGAACACCACGAGGACTACGCCGCGTGCTCAAATGAGAGTTGTCACTGTGGACACATGGAACCGCTTTAGTGCTTAGCATGGGTCCAACTCTGAGCCATCTATGAACATGACCGAAAAATGAAGCTATTGGATCACACAAAGCGCTGTTGCCAAAGATGACGCCACATGCGCTGCAGAGGCAACAAAAACACACCAGTAACTATCAACTGCAGATCACAGGCACCGGGAGTGGCAGGTTGTGAAACACATGTGCTTGCCCACTTCTGGCGGTAGAAGAGGAAATGCAGTGATGCTGGAGTGCCTGAGTGGACAGACAGCGAACACTTACTACAATCAAGCTCTTTCGTGAGAGCAGAGACGCAGATACAAACATCGATCAGAGACACAACAAGCTCGCGGCAGCAGGGTGAGGGGAGAGAGGAGGGGGCCTGCGCAATTCCCTTGCGGGAGCGGTCTGCAAGGCACGATAATTGATAACATATGGCACCAGCTGCTCGCTCCCACAAGGGAATTACCAAACGTGCATGCGTTGCAATTGAAAGCAATGCAATGCGTGCACGTTTTTGGGGCGAAAAAGGGAAGCGATTGCTAAAGGTCTTTTCCTTTCAGCGCATGAGAGCTGCGTAGGCGAGGCCTAAAGACTGGGAGCAGGGCTCTATATACCTTTTATTCGTGACATGACCAGCTGCAGGGCGCCTTCTTTCTATACCAGTTTTATGCACTGCACTCTCTCTTGCACATTACTGTAGAAAACAGTAGACAATTAGAAAGCAAACATGGCACTCCGTGCCCAGGAAATCGCGGGTGGTGGCTATGTTAATGTTTTGAATGGGGAGGCTGAGGAGGGCGCTGCGCACTAATGCATGTGAAATCTATGTGGATGTGTTTGTGGCCAGGAGTGAGGAGGCTCTGAGTGAGCATCACCACTCCTCTCTCATGCAGCTTGTCCTACGCTCCAGATCTCACTTTATTTTGCGACATAAAAAGTGCACAAAAACTCACAGGATCCTGCCTGAAGCACCTCCCATTCTGATAATGGATGCCCCTCTGTGCCCTTGGTTGAAGCTGCTCCTGTAAAGTGCTGCAGCTGGGCCAGCCAAACGTGGACGCACAGCGGGGAATAAAAGATAACGTTGAAAAGTTGTTCAATGGATACATGTGGGGTGTGTCAAACAACACAATGTTTGCGAACCTTCCAATGTTTAAAAGGATAAATAAAAGCATTACTATAACCAGCTGCAACTTATACTTTAGGGGAGAATCTTCGAAAAATAGCAATACGTTCTTCAACCGGCAGATGTGTCCCGGGGCTGTTGATGTGTGCCCCATGAATGCCCTGCACTACAGAGATCATTCTACTAGAAAGGGACGTGGCACTTGGCTGATGGCAGCAATATAAATGAAAACATCCGACAGACCCTGGTTAGCACAAGAGGGCCCGTCACCCTGGGGCTAATTAATAATGCAAGTCTCGGAGGTTACAATTACTATTGCCACTTCAGGGAGCTCAACAGTAGGGAAAGTGTTGGATAGCGTAGGGG
Organism: Lissotriton vulgaris; assembly: GCF_964263255.1. Lineage (NCBI taxonomy): Eukaryota > Metazoa > Chordata > Amphibia > Caudata > Salamandridae > Lissotriton > Lissotriton vulgaris. The sequence goes on from NC_141687.1 coordinate 494,261,740, forward strand.
TGAAAATTCCCATTCCCAATCCAGAGAATGCAACAGTAGGGAAAGTGTTGGAAAACAAAGGGGTAACAATTATTATTTCCACTCCAGTGAATGCAACAGCAGGGAAAGTGTTGGATGGTGCAGAGGTTAAAATTACTAGTGCCACTCCAGATAGTGCAACAGTAGGGATAGTTTTGGATACCAAAGAGGTAAACATTACTATTCCCACTCCAATCAGTGCAACAGTAGGGAAAGTGGAGGATAGCATAGCTGTTACACTTACTATTGCCAATTTAGGGAGCACAACAGTAGGAAAAGTGTTGGATAGCGTAGGGGTAAAAATTACCATTTCCACCCCGGTGAGTGCAACAGTAGGGAAAATGTTGGATAGCGTAGGGGTAAAAATTACTATTCCCAATCCAGAGAGTGCAACAGTAGAGAAAGTGTTGGATAGCATAAGTGGTTAAAATTACTATTTTAACTCCAGAGAGTGCAACAGTAGGGAAAATGTAGGCTAACAAAGTGATAAAAATTACTATTCCCACTCCAGAGTGTGGAAAAGAAGGGAAAGTGTTGGAAAGCGTAGGGGTAAAAAGTACTATTCCCACGCCAGAGAGTGCAACAGTAGGGAAAGTGTTGGATAGCGTAGGGGTAAAAATTACTATTCCCAATACAGACAGTGCAACAGTAGGGAAAGTGTTGGATAGTATAGGGGTTAACATTACTATGTTAACTCCATAGAGTGCAACAGTAGGGAAAGTGTTTGATAACTAAGTGATCAAAATGACTATTCCCACTCCAGAGAGTGCATAAAGTAGGGAAAGTTTTGGATAGTGTAGGGGTAAAAATTATTATTCCCACTCCAGAAAGTGCAACAGTAGGGAAAATGTTGGATAGCGTAGGGGTAAAAATTACTATTCCCACTTCAGAGCTTGCAACAGTAGAGAAAGTGTTGGATAGTGAAAGGGTTAACATTACTATTCCCACTCCATTGGTGCAACAGTAGGGTAAGTGTTGGTTAGCGGAGGGGTAAAAATTACTATACCAACTCCAGAGAGTGCAACAGGGGGGAAAGTGTTGGATAGCGAAAGGGTTAAATTATTATTTCCACTCCAGTGAATGCAACAGCAGGGAAAGTGTTGGATAGTGCAGGGGTTAAAATGACTCTTCCCACTCCAGAGAGTGCAACAGTAGGGAAAGTGTTGGGTAGCATAGGGGTAAAAATTACTATTCTCACTCCAGTGAGTGCAACAGTGTGGATATTTATGGATAGCAAAGAGGTAAAAATCACTATTCCCACTCCAGTGAGTACAAGAGTAGTAAAAGTGTTGGATAGCGTAGGGGTTAAAATTACTATTGCCACTTCAGAGAGTGCAACAGTAGGGAAAGTCTTAGATAGCGTAGGGGAAAAATTACTATTCCCACTCCAGAGAGTGCAACAGTATGAAAGGTGTTGGACAGCGTAGAGGTAAGAATTACTATTCCAACTCCAAAGAGTGCAAAAGTAGGGAAACTGTTGGATACCGTAGGGGTAAAAATTACTATTCTCACTCCAGAGAGTATAACTGTAGGGAGAGTGTTGGATAGCAAAGGGTTAAAATTAACATGCTTTGAATTAAATAATTGTTTTAATTAAATAGCAAATTAATAATTCATTAAAAATAAATTAATTATGAATACCAATTAATTACTTTCGTATCATTAAATTACTTCCCACCCTATTTCCCTAAAAACCCAGATCCTGCTCCTAAAATAATTTCACAGATTATAATCATCAAATAATACATTAATAAAAATTAATTACAGGTTAATAATTAATTAACAATAAATAAATGATCAATACCTCAAAATAAAAATTATTAATTCATGTATTATAACTAAATAACCCACAACCTGCTCCATAAAAAAAGATAACACAATAAATGTAATGATCAATTAATGAATAAATAAAAATTATTTGCCAATTAATTAACAATAAATTAAATGCAAATGCCAATAAATAATAATTAATAATGAATTAATTAAAATTAAATTACTTCCCACCCAATTCCTCTATAAACCCACAATCCGACACGGTACTAAAACGTAAAATTTACTCCAAAAGAAATGAATAACTCCTTAACATTTATACATATATTTAAAAAAAAATACAAAACATTTCAAATAATGTGGAACACATACATACTAAAATACATAACACTAATATAAACATTGATATTAGCAACAATATTTTGGCAAACGATATTACTAAGTTCGATATTAACAAAAACTATATTTCTTGGCTTAAGGTCGATATTCTGTTCTCCGAAATTATTGATATTCAATATTCTGTCCCTCCGATATTTAAAACTCAATATTTCTGTTGGTCGAAAAAAAGAACTTGATAGTATGTCTGTGCACCACTCTAGATACTTTGGGGCACATTAGGATGGCGGGCGGCGTCGGACAGAGGGACCACCCACCATAAAGGCGGTGGTCCCGTGCCTGGCATTAGGATGCGTCCTCCACAGTGGTGGGCGCATCCTGCATCCCTAACATTGTGGTGGGCGGTGCACTCAGCACCGCCCGCCACAATGTTAGGGAGGCATGTTGTGCACTTCCATGCTCAACATGACAGGCACCGCGTGTGCCTGCCATGTTGTGCATGGAACTGCATGGTACCCCCCATGTGCACCCCTCACGCCCCAACGGAGTCCTTGGGGGCATGCAACGGGTCCCCCTAGCAGACTCCGCATGCCTTTCCGGGGGAAGAAATGCGGCAGACGGTCTTTCTGTCCGCCGCGGACCCCCCAGCCATAATAATATGGTGGGGGGTCTTTTCAACAAGGATGGCGGGCGGATTGCCCCCACCGGGCCGGCGGTAACCATCGCTGGCCTAGGGGGGCCATCCGCCCACATTCCTAATGGGACCCTTCATGTGCTTTTTTTCATATTTATGTTTTTCTCTTAAATGTTTGTTACTGTCAACACATTTTTTTCATGTTTTGTTTTTATCATTTTTGGAAAAAATTTCAACACAACTATTGTACTCTGGGATGATTTTTTCACTGTTATCATGATTTGAGAGTTTATATACTACAACGTGACAAAATTAATTCAGGGCAAGACTTCGCACATTTCATAGCAAGCAATGATAATTTCGACAACTAATTTGTCTTTTTTTTATTGCCTGATTATTGAAAATCATTGCAGTTCAAACTTTACAACTTGTATAGAAAAACACTGTTCCAGCTCCATTAGACAATAAATGCCCATTCAAGAAGAATACATCAATGGTTACATGTCAAACCCTTACATTGGGGTCTTTTGAAATACACTTTTTAGAAAAAGTGCAATAAAATCTATGAAAAAATATGATGCACATAAAAATAAATAATAAAAACTATTATTTTAAATAACTGTGCAAATATGCTACTGAATACATATGAGTGCAAGCAATATCATTATAATTCAAAGTGCAAATCAGCGGAATGGTATATCTATATATCCTAAACCTAATATTTGCAAATAGCCCTATTCATAGAATTCATACAAAATAAATTGCCTTGTACAAACAAACTATAATATCAATAATGTGCAAATATTCTGTGAAGGTACAACAGAGTTTTAACACTCACAGTTGGAACTAAGTGCCATAGCAACAAAATTAACACCTATTATCTAAGACTGACCCAATTCATAGAATGTTTGCAAAATAAATTAAACTGTGCAAACAAACAATAACAGTGCCTATTCAAGATATTACTTGAGTCAGAATACCATAGCGGCATGGACCCTCATCCATAATATTCACATTGTGCATGTAAGCTGTAAACATACATCAAAGTTTTCACAATCGCTATAAAATAAATATGAGCACCTCCTGGATCATTATATTGCAAAATGCAGAGTAATCGGACTGGGGTCTCAGTACATTCTAAAGGCCTATTGTCTAAGACTGACACATTTCATAGGATTTATGCATAATAAACTCCATTGTGTAAACGAGCTATGATATCCACATTGTGCAAATAATCTGATAAAAAAACATCAGGGTTTTCACAATTGCATTTGGAACTGATTGCCATAACAGCAATATTGAGACTGTGTCATACCTTAAAAACATCCTTATTAATACTTGATTCATTAAGGAGACCCCTAAACTGCCAACAACAATTGTTTTTCAGCAATGGCTAAAAACTTTTGGCCTAATTTATGAGAAATGACGCATCACTGCGGTAAAGCAGCGATGCGTCACTTCTCAGTGCGCACTCCTTTTGACATACCTGATGCGTCATATTTAATGTATGACGCATCATGTCGCAAGGCGTTACAGATACATCAGTATTGTATCTGTAAGCGCAAAAGTGACTCATTGCAGGAGTGTGTCACAAAAGTGACGCAACTCCAGCCATGCGTCCTTACACATGGGGCAAGCCCCATGTGAAAGGGCCTGCGCCACTCTTACGCCTGCTGTGAGGCAGGCGCAAAATTTTGAAGCAACGGCGTCCTAGAAGTGACGCAGTGAAATCTCATATATTTCTCTGCATCACTTCTATGAGGCCTTTTGCTGGGGAATGCCCTCCCTGCATACATTATACCTGATGCAGGTATAACGTAGCGCAGGGGTTTACAAAGCGACGCATCTGCTTAGATGCGTCACTTTGTAAATAGTGCGCAAGAGGAGGCATGTTTTATGCTGCCGATGCGTCACAAAAAGTGACGCATCGAAGCGCAAAACTGACAGATGGCCTCATAAATGAGGCCTTTTATGAATTGGGATAGCAGGGAATTTGACTGGCCCAATAGCCATTAAATCAGGGCCAGACAATGTTGAGGAATTTAGGACACGCACACACTATGTGCAATAGGGTTTCGTGTGACCACCCACACAGTCTACAATTAGTGCTAGGTCATTGCTGAATCGGTGTACCTTCCTTAGTTGAGTTTATACCCTTTCAATTTTTTTTTAAATGTGTTTCTTATTTTGGCAGAGGAAGAGGTGTTCATTGTCTATGAGTTAATCACAGACCATGCATGGGTTTTTGCCGCTAAAGCTATTTTATCCCCATTGCGGAAGATAACTTTGATTTGTTTTTTTAAGATTTGTTTAAAAGTGGGAATTGTCCAGTTAATCGGCCCTATATGCCGACCAAATCTCTGAAGGCAGGATGTAAGATAGGATCCCAAGGAAACAGTATAGGAAGAATTGATTATTTTGAGCCAACAAATGTGTGCTAAAGAAACAGGGTCAGATGTAAACTTAGGGGCCTATTAAGATGGCAGCCGGACTTTTGTCTGTCCGCCATCCTTGCAGAGCTGGGCCCATCCACCATAGGAGCGCCGGTCCCGCCCACCCTATTAGGATGTGCCTGCCACACTGGTGGGCGCATCCTGGTACATTAACATTGCGGATGTTGCTGCTGGCTGCAGCGCCGTTCACAAGGATAAAATTCCTAGTTGTGCATTGCCATGCACACCGCGCGGTGCCTGCCACCTTGTGCATGCAATGTCAGGTGATACCCTAAGTACCCGCCAGTGCGTGCCCCCACCCTCCACACTCACCGGGGCCTTCAATGGGCCCCCAAAGTCATTTGCTGCATGCCTTTCCATGGCGGAGTCTCTGCCATGAAAAGGCATACCCACCGCAACCATCATAATATGGATGGCGGTGCCTGCAAGGCCCCACCACAATATTGTGGGCTTTTTCCACCTGGCGATGAGCTGAAAAGCAGCAGATGGATTTTTCGGCCACCCGGTACCCTCGCCATACTAATATGGTGGGGGTAAATTGTGTTGAGATGGCGGACCCCATAGTATGCATACATTTCAAGAAAGACCCTTGCGACACAATAGACTGTCTTTGGAAACCAAACTCCAGTCTTATTTCTGCTTGGTCACCTGACCTAGGGATCCCTAAAATAGTGTTATGTCCCTTGATAACTAATAAATCCAATAGTTGTGTGTCTTTCACCCTGGTAATAGAAGACCTGTATATAATAGATGGCTGGAGTTTTGCTCTCATAACCTTAAGAATATAATCGTATGATTGGAATTTCAGAGATTTATATAGACATTAGAAAGCATGAATTAGAGTTGGAGTTTTTGCCCTTAAAATTTTAAAATTATCTTTAAACTGAACTCTATTATCAAATTAGATCCCTAAATATTTAGATGTTTTTACCACTTCAATTGGCCCTCCTCTAGCCCTCCATGAATTGATCTTTTGTTTAGCCGGACCGTTTTCCATAAAAAAAAATTTTTAACATTCAGTTCAAAGCCATTCATTAGAATATAATCATAGAAAGCATTTATCAACCTTTGTAAATCTATTGGGGTTTGACTCTGCGTAGTGTAGATAACTCCGTTGCACCTCACCTAGTTTTGGGGAATGGACATTGACAAATTCCAAATGCTGAAATAGGTCTGACAAAAATAGGTTAAAAAGGCAAGGGGCAAGGATACAGCCTTGCTTTAGACCATTATAGGTATTAATTGTTTGTGCTAAAGTATCACCAACACCTAGCTTAGCATAAATCCAGGTATTGGTGAAAAGAAGAATAATAGCATCTAACAAATTCCCTGGAATGGCCCAGCCGACCAGTTTTTTCCACAGTAAGACTCGATGAACTGAATCAAAGGCTGCCTTTAAATCGATAAAAGCAGTATACAGAATTTAGTTTTTTTTAAACTGCCCACTCAGCTATTAACGTAAGTCTCAAGAGGTTGGTAATATTCTGGGAAATTGATGTAACATTTATTTTATTCTAATTTGTATTGGAAATCTTCCCACCAAGGATGATGTGAAATAATTTCATTTATCAATTATGGAGCCCATCCCTAACTGATGCTGTTCCCTATCATTTCTTATTACTTCGGCAGCCTGCATTATTTCTTCATGTTTATCCTTGTGCCATACCAGTCTCTTCAGATTATAAGAAGAATGGACCATATTATGGAGCTCATTGGAGCTATGATTACTACTTACTGGCAAATTTAATATAAATGTCTGAGGATTGTGGTCACTCTCAAGCGGAGGGGTCACCATATAATAAAAAAAGTTTCAACTTAAATTTCCCAAAATCAAAGTATAGCCAGTAATTGCTTAGAAGATTTAAAGGAGGGAACTGGCCAGATTTTCTCAAGGATATTTCTTTTAACATGATTAACCTGAGCCTGTGAATATTATCACAGCACTCTTTTGCAATACTGTTACCTACTGATTAAGGCGTCTAAGGTGCACAGATGTGAGTAAAAAATACCATAAATGATAAACCCAGTGTCTAAGTGCCAGATTAATAATGAATTTAATATATCTAATAGAGTGTACAGCTGGGTCACCTTATTCACCCTTGCACTTAAATAAACATTAACGGGCCCATTAGGATGGCGGGCAGACTTCAGTCCGCCCGCCACCCTAGCGGTGCTGGGACCATCCACCATTGGTGCAGCGGTCCTACACCGCCAATTAGGATACGACTGCCACCCTGGCGGTCGCATCCCGCATATTCAACATTGTGGCGAGCGGTGCTGTGAGCAGCACCCGCCACAAAGTAGAAAATGCATGGCATGCATTGAAATGCACAACGTCACAGGAGACGTAAGGTGCCTGCCATCTTGTGTATGCCAATCTAGGGGGTACCCCAAGTGCAGCCCCCCAACCCCCAGGGTCCCACAACCGGCCCCCAAAGCAATTCCTGCATGCCTTTCTATGGCAGAGTCTCCGCCATGGAAAGGCATAACACCGCCCACATCATGATATGGACGGCAGTGCCTGCAAGGCACCACCTCCATTATTATAGGCCTTTTATGCCCAGCAGGCAATCATGATGATTGCCTACCGGTGCAAAAGCAGCGGACGGTCTTTCCGTCTGCCGCTGTACCCCCTGCCATGCTAATGTGGTCGGGGGCAAAAGGCTCTGCGGTGGGGTGTTTTGACGGGCGGATCGCCACTCCACTGCCAATTGGGCGGTGGCGATCCGCTCGCCATGTTAATGGGCCCCTAAGTATTATCACTTTAAGGCTGTTATACTGTAGTAAAACGCATTGCAACCAATCTATCTGCAGATCAACCAATTCTACCATTAGGTTTAATCCGGCTGTGATATAACATGGGAGACCGCACTTTGCATGGCCTGATTTATTAGTGGGTGCTGCTGGAGGATTGAACTCATTAAACCCAATCAGCAGAGTGGCTTGTTCTCTCCATGTTTCTTGGAACAATAAAATTGCAAAAGAATTTCAAAATAACATAGTTTCCAGGTTGGGCAATAAATGAGCCACCACATACACATTCCAGGAACAGAGCCTCATTAGCAGATCTCCTCCATCTACAACTGGCAAGCTTTAGTTCCCATCATCAATATGCATTTTTGCGTGGGTAGTTGGAAGCCAAGACCAGCCCTAATTGCAAATTGTTTTTAGGTAGCAATTCACAGGTACAGACTCTATTTAGAGTGTTAGTAATGAATCGACCTGTGTTGGATGCTGAGTTTTGCAATGGACCAGTTGCTCCTCTGAGTAGAGGATTCAACTTTTTTCCTTCAACCTTTTTTCTTTCTTTTTCCACTTTTGGGGCTAATGCATCTAGAATGGAGGAATATTTTCAGGAGGTGCAATTAATAACTTCAATGCCACGTTTCTTAAAGAAGGAACTTAAATCTAGAATTATATTCACAACTAGCAGCCCGTCCCGACCTTGTCCGGGAGCATTCAGGCTTCCCCTACACCCACCTGCCCCGATATTGCCCAGCAGCCCGTGGCCCCACCCGCCCCGTCCCCCGCCTGCCCTGACCCCGCAGCAGCCAGTGCCCCCGCCCGCCCTGTCCCCCGCCTGCCCCGACCCCGCTCCTCTGCTCCTCACCGCTGCCCGACACCCGCCTGCCCCGACATTGTCCCCGGAGGCTTACCTGATCCACCGCTTCTTAGTTTACCGCTCCTCGCCTCTCTGCTCCTCACCGCCTATCCGCTGCTGCTCCTCCCCAGCACCATGTCTGCCTCTCCACTGCTCCCACCGCCGCTGGCCTCAGGTCACCGCTCCTCCCCCGTGCCATGTCCCCCGCTCCTCGGACGCCTCTCCTCCCCGTGGTGACGTGAGCACGCACGTTGGGGGAGGGACTACTTTTAAAAAAATATATAAATATTGTAAATAACGTTTTATTTTGACATTTATATAGCCTATAACCATCTACACAGCCTGATGATTTCAACGGTGTATCGGGTGTGTAGATTGGCGCAGTGGTTCCCGAGTTTACCCGCCTCAAAGCCTGAAAGATCTTACTTTATTATGGTAGTATAGATTTCATGAGTAGACCAGGTTGTTATGGTAGACTCTTGAGTTGAGTTAAAATATGTTTGTTGGAACTGGACTGAAAGAAGATCAGTAGTCTTAATGAAAGATAAATCAGGGCTGGTAGAAATAAGTTTTAGGATTAGGCTCCAATTAAGCCTACCATGGATGCCCCTGGATTCATAAAAAGGATGAAAAACGAATCTCCAACCTCTTTTTCTGACATAACCCTTAACAATGATGTTGGGCCTGTTTTACTATCTTCGCTAAATGGTGCAGGCTCAAAGTTACACAGGCCTTAATCATGTCGGCTCTGCAGTCTCCATGTATAAACTGGGTTACATGATCCTGAGACCGGAACATAGCCTCATTATGAGCCATCAATTCAATCCTGGGCTGAGGGTTACAGACTATTTCACTACGAATATTTCCAAGGCTCTGCTGTCTCCTATTTCCACTCAGAACCCTACTAACTCGCTTAAACTCGACTCTATTGTTAAGGCCAGCAATATTAGAAGCTGCTGTATCTGCTATATTAGAATAAACTTTTTTAGTACCCCTTAAAGGGTAACGTTCCTCGCTCCTCAGTTTAGGGATCTTAGATTTATGTACAGTCGAATCAGAGGGGGGTTCCATACCAATATTGTAGCTATCCTGGCCCTGACTTTTCTGACTACCCTGTTTTTTTTTTAAGTTCAACAAGATTTTATTGAGAGAAATAAGGATCCAAATAATAGCAGTCAAAATACAAAGAGGTGATACATTCCAATATGAGTAGAACTTGAAAAACAAACATGGATATCATTTGATCAGTAACTCAATTAGATGTAAATAAAATTGGAAAGAAGGGAATCAATATGGAGTTAATAATATAAGCCAATAATGGGTATATCGTTCAGAACGTGGAACATATCAGCCTCTGAGATGAGGGTAGGGGCAGGGGAAGAAAAAAGAGCAAAAGGAGGAAGGAAGGAAAGAAAGGAAAAAAGCAGCGGAAAGAAAGAACGGGATGAGAGGACAGGAAAGATGGAGAAAGAGAGAAGGAATCCCACAGGAATAGCCCAATATAACGTAACTAGCAGACAAAAATTAAGTAGACAAACCAACAGGAAATCGAGGGACTACACCTTGCGAGGAGAGTTCCATGTATTTATCCAGGGATGCCCAAACCCCACTCGAAATGGAAGGCGATAGGTGTGCTAGATCTACTGAGGTGTGAGCACTGCGTAAGAAGGAAACCCATGCCCACCACGTATGGTAAGAGACTGACGAGAAAGATTTCCATTCCATAAGGATAACCTTGACCGCAATAGATAAAAGAAGATCTAACAGCTGTAATTGCAACAAATCAAGGGGAAGGGGCGTAGGAGCAGCCCAGGGACCTAATATAACTAGAGGAAAAGAGAGCTGGAGCTGAATGTCAAAGATAAGAGATAAATGTTGCTGAATAAGGTCCCAGAAAGGTTTAAGTAAGGAACAGTTATAGAACATATGAGGGAAATCCCCCGCCTGCAAGCCACAACTCCAGCAGAGATCATCTTCTTTAAGGTTGAGAGAATGAAGACGTACAGGTGTCCAGTGGAGTAAGTTAATCGAGAAAAACTTGGACTGTATTAGGGAAGGAGCTATTTTGTTACGGAGCGCAAATTTGCTAATGGATTGCCAAGCTTCAGATGATAAATGATCTGTAATATTGTGATCAAAATGACGCATCCATTTTTGTTGTGCAACCGTCTGGTCAGGAAGCGAAGTAGAAGATAGAAACTTATATATGTGGGAGGCAACATGACCAGCTTTGAGCCAAATACAAAATAGCGAGATGGTAGGGGAGGAGGGGTGAAGACGAGTTTTTGAGATGGCAACCTTGATTTTAAGAAAGGTATAGAAGTCTAGATTAGTTAGAGAGTGTTTGAGCGCTAAGGTAGAAAAAGGTAAGGGCTCACCAGAGTCACTATACAGATGTTGTACAAGAGAGACACCTTTCGTAGCCCAATAAGACATGAGGGTGGGAGTGATATTAAGTTTAATTTTGGAATTACGCCAAATGGAAGACCATCTAGTTTTGTGCAGAGGAAATGCCAGCTTCCTGTCTACTCTCTTAATTGCGGCAATTGTATCAATAATTATAGAGCGGGAAAACAGAATGTGCAAAGTGGAAGTAGTACAGAGAGAGGCAATTGGTAGAGGTCCTGTTCTATGAGTAGCCATAAAGGAATATGATGGGATGGGGGAGAGAACCATAAGGCCCCCTGAGAGGCCAAAAAAGAGGCCAAAAAAGCCGTCTGGTATTTTTCCCAGTCCGGGAAATTACAACCCCCCATATCACAGGGTCTACGTAAATATTTATATGCTAATCGAGCGCGTTTGCCATTCCAAAGAAATTTGGTGGTGATACCATCGATTTCCCGAAAAAAAGAGTCGGATAATTTCATCGGAATCATGGATGAGACAAAATTAATAATCGGCGTGATCATCATTTTTAGGGTTTGTAGGCGACCCCACCACGAAATATGTTTCGGAGACCATGTATCCAGAAGACGACGAACTTTAGTAAGAGTTTGAGATTCATTATAGGCAACCGTGGTATGTAGCGTGGAACAGAAATAGATGCCTAGATATTTGAGATGGGTAGATTGCCACTTAAAGCCAGCCGAACCCATATGAGCAGGAAAACAGTAGGCATTTAAAGGGAACATTTCTGTCTTATCTCTGTTTAGAGTGTATCCGGATACTTTAGAGAACAAAGAAATGGTGTCAGAGATAGCAGGGATGGCCAACGCTATATCATCTTAGAAAATGAGAACATCGTCAGCGTAGGCAGCAGTTTTAAGACAATGAGGGCCAAAAGAAAATCCTTTGATATCAGGATGTAAATCAATCAGCCGAAGGAGAGGATCAATAGATAACAGAAACAAGAGAGGGGATAAGGGACACCCTTGTCTCGTGCCCTGGCAAAGATTAAAAGAAGAGGATGTAGAACCATTAACCCTAATATTAGCTTTAGGTTGGGAATATAAAGACATTACCATGTTAATAAAAGAGTCCCTGAGGTTATGTGCACATAAGACAGCTCGAAGGAAAGGCCAAGAGACCTTATCGAAGGCCTTTTCCGCATCGAGGGCCAAGGCCGCGGCAGGTAGTTGGGATCGCTTAGCCGCTCCAATAATATGACAGAAAGTGCGGATATTGTCTCTTGCCAGTCTACCCTTAACAAATCCAGTTTGGGAGGGATGAACTAGATTAGGAATAAAAGATTCTAGACGTTTAGCCAAGATTTTAGCAAAAATCTTCGCTTCCATATTAAGAAGCGAAATAGGGCGGAAATTCTTAGGATCTGAATGATCCTTACCTTCTTTCGGGATCACTACTATTGTGGCATCAGCAGCTGTACCAGAAACAGAACCATTACGAACGAAAGTGTCAAAGACAGCTTGTAGCTTAGGAACAAGTAGCGGGAGAAAGGTTTTATAAAATAATATCGGGTATCCGTCTGGACCAGGAGCTTTCCCCGAGCGGGTGGCCTTGATAGCAGCCGCTATTTCCTCCGGTGAGATAGGAGCATTCAGAGTAGAGCGATCTTCTTCTGAGACTGATTGAATCGGAATTGATTTTAAAAAGTCTTGGCACTTGTCAAAAGAAGCCTGGTTAGAGGGGGTGTACAATTTGTTATAGAAATCGCGAAAGACTTCAAGAATTTCCTCAGTTTGGAATTTGGTAGAGCCAGTGTGATCTTTAATAGAAGAGATCTGGGAGGACTTATAGGAAGAATCTTGGAATTTTAATGTGGCAGCCAAGAGTTTCCCAGCGCGATTCTTTAAAAGTAACTTCTTGGACTTTTGCGCCTGGAAGCCAATATGAGCTCTTTTAGTGACAATAGTATTATATTTGTATTTTAGGAGCTTAATTTGTTGTAGGGTAGTCGGATCTTTGGTATGTCTAAAGGAGGCCTCCAGAGTTTTGATGTTAGAAGATAAGTCAGTAAGTTCCCCCTTAATCGCCAAGTTACGTTTGGACATGCATGCGATAACTTGGCCCCGAAAAGTACACTTAAAAGAGTCCCATACAGTTATTGGAGAAGATACAGAATCCTCATTTTCACGGAAAAAAGTGTTTATATCCGTGGAAAATGTATCCACCTGGGAAGAGTCATGTAACACTTCCGTATTAAGTCTCCAGGAACGACCACGTGGTTTCGGCGCAAAGGTCGAGAGCGTAAAAGTGACCGCAGCATGATCAGAAATGACAATGGGATGAATCAGCGGAGAGGAAGGAGCTGAGACAAGAGAAGAGTGAACCAGGAGATAGTCAATACGAGAGAATGAGGAATGAGGGGAAGAAAAGAAAGAAAAGTCACTGCCAGTGGGATTATGGAGACGCCAAATATCATGCAATTGAGCAATGGAACACATGTTAATCATCTGTTTATGTGCTTTAGGCGGACGAAACTGAAATGCAGAGTTCCTGTCCAATAAAGGATCCATTGGTAAGTTAAAATCGCCACCAACAATGAGATTGCCAGCATGAGGGGTGTCATGCAATTTTTTAGAAATGGATTTCCAAAAGGCTGGTTTATCAACATTTGGGGCATATATATTCATAACAAACAAGTCATGTTGTCCATCCGACAATTTAGATAAAAGCCAGCGACCCTCAGAATCATGCTCAGAAGAGATAATTGATAACCCTGAATTCCTCGAAACTAACATAAGCACACCATTGCGTTTACCAGAAGCATCAGAACAAGACACATCCGACACCCATTCTTTCTTTAAAAATAAAGCTTCTCTACTGGTAATTTTAGATTCTTGAAAGAGGACTAAGTCTGCCGAGAGCGACTTACAGTAATCCAAGATTTTAGATCGTTTCACTGGATGATTTAAACCCTTAACATTAAGGGATAATACATTTAAACCTGGCATGTAACAAAGGGGGATACAAACGGAGACAGCATTGATGACAGACAAAGAACGGGGTGCAAAAAAACAGTAGACCAGCCATTAAGCAAAATAGATGTTACGGGAGCAACCATGTGGGAGAACCAGGAAAAAAGAAAGGCCAGAAGAGAAGAAAGACAAGAAGAGAAAAAGAGAAGAGGCAGAGGGGGAGGTCTAAAAGAGACCCATATCATGCAAGGGAGAACGTGGAAAGGGCGAGTAGGGGAACCGTATTAAGAGCAAAAGTTGGTAAGGAGAAACAGCCCATTATTAGAAAAAATCTCATTAAGATAAATAAACAATATGAAGAAACAGCCGAACTCAGTACACATACATTTTGAAAATGAGGAGCTGAGATGCTATAAGAGGAATAATACACTTCAGAGTAGATTAGCGATATCATAACATGAACAAGATCATATAGTGAAGAACAATAGAATAAAAAATGCAATAAAAGCCTAATTATGCAGTAAACAACCTAAATAATATGTTACATTTCATAAATACAGTAACGAATATGCACCGAAATCGCATATTAATAATAACAACAATTACATATAACTATACTATAAAGTGGAATCGTAGAAGGAAAAAAGATAAGTGCAAGAGAGGAGCATGTAGAGACGAGGAAGAAACAGAGATGGAAGATGAAAAGGAGCAGAAACAGTAAGGAGAATTCTACCCCGCTATACTAGAACGATACCTAGTATAAGGTAAAGATGAGAAAAAAAAGTGCTAGTGAAAAAAGAAAAAGTATATTAATTACAACCAAGAAATCTGCACCCAATAACTATAACAAGGCAAGTACCATGTAAAGGATAGACCAGAAAAAGAGGCTGAGAGGACGGATTTGAGAAGGAAGGAGAGATTCAAGAGTAGTATGGAGAAGAGAAAGAAAAGAAAGAAAGTACAATAGCAGAGGAGCAAATCAGCGTGTAAACACTACTAGAAAGAAAGAAGAGGAATTTATCTTGAAAACAGCACAACCACAAGTATAGAGAGAAACAAATCAGGTCCCTGAGGCCCCAGGAGCCTGCGACGTTGCTCTTTGAATCTCCATCTCTATTTCCTCCTGGTTGTCTAAGAACGTTGTCAAGTCTGCCGGTTCATCGAAGATCCTGGGACGTCCTTTATAAGTGATGCGAAACTTGGATGGACCTGAAAAGGAAAAAGGAATGCCCAAGTCGGTGAGACGCTTCCGAAGGTTCAAGAAGCCTTTCCGTCTTATGACTGTGTCTCTGGCAAAGTCTTGAGAAATGGATATGCGATGACCCTCCCAGTTGAGTTGTTTAATCTTGCGCATATGAGACAGAATCAGCTCAGTGTGTTGATGTCGTAAGGGCTTAAAAATGATTGCTCTTGGCTGGGTGGCTGCCTTGGAACGAAACGTTGGAACACGGTGTGCTCTTTCAATCTCAAAATCTCTGTGGAAAGATAGCTGGAGTGTATCCGGAATCCAATGAGATAGGAACTCAATCATAGAGGAGGATGATTTCTCTGAGTCCTCCGGTAGGCCAAAAATACGGAGATTGGATCTCCTATTACGGTCTTCCTGCTCCGTGAGGTCTCTGCGCATCGCCACCATAGAACGCTCCAGTTGAGAAAGGGACCTGGATTGCTTTTGCATCCCATCCTCTGCGGAACTTATTCGTGTTTCTGTCACTGATACACGAAGAGAAAGGGCTTTAAAATCATTCCTGATAGCAGACACTTCCACTTGTAGTAAGTCAGTGTTAGTTTTTGTTGACTGCGCAATTTCATGAACTTCATTCAGGCGCGCCAAAATGGTGTCCAATGTGGAAGCATTGTCTGCCTGAGGAGATTCAGGCGTCGGAGAGACTGACTTAAGTCTTTTTAAAGATGCGCCCAGGTCCTTAGAGTCCTTGCTGTTCAAGGACCGACTCATAATGACAGTGACGTAGCAGGAGCCTGAGAGAATACACTGGAATAGGCTAGAACACCAAAGTTGCGCAAAATATGTAGACTCAGTGTGAAAAAGTGGCAGTTTACGCTCAAAACACGCAGAGTAAGAGTAGCTGTTCAAGTATGAGCAAAGTTGCGTAGGAAATCACCTCAATAAAGCGAAACGGACACCTCCATGAAGAATGTGAGAGAAAAAAATAAAAGCGAGCAGCTCAAAAAAAAAACCAGCCAAGAAGCAAGAAAGTAACATCAAGAAAAAAGCATAAATGTTACCATTTCAGCCGTCATGTGTAGAAACCCTCAGCCGAGCGCTGAGTACTGCAAGTTTATATCCGCTGCGGCGCCTCAGAAGTCCGATGACAGGAACGTCATGCGCGACAAAATGGCGGTCGCTCTTCAGGAATGCGAGCGCCTGTGAGGGATAATTCAGGAAACATATCCTCGGTGGCTGAGAGCGCGGAAAAAACAGCGTTGTGAAGGTTACCACATGTTCCGCTGCTGGTGAGTGATGTTTCAGGTCAGAAGGGCACGAAGGAGCGGAAAGAAACGCTCTACGGGACCAACTCACCCCGGAGCTCAAGCGCGACACGCCATGCTACAGCGGCGCGCAAGCCACGCCCCCCTGACTACCCTATTTTAAAAAGGGAAAGCAGTCCCTTGTTTTGTCAACTGAAACCGCTGGAGCAATGAGTTTTTTAGCTTTATTCTGAGTCGTGGGTAAACATTTCCTGGTCCTTTTTGTCAATGGGGGAGCACCACTGAGACTTTCTCCAGAACCCGTAAAATTGGCAACCTGGCTAATCCTTATATTAACATTACATGATGGAATGGTGCTTTTATCCCTTGCAGTAGCGACACACACACACATACTTCAGGATCCCCCAACTCCCCTGCAGGTGTCCTAAATATAATTGGAGGCACAACTTGCAGAGTCTTTTGGAACTTTGTTCTCACATTTGCTACTCCTGATCCTAATTTGTTGTGGTGAATTGGAGATTGATCTATATTTGATTGCACAACTAATTTCCTAACTTCTTCAATGAGTGATCCTACTATTGTCAGGAGGTCACATCTAAAATATGTGAACACGTGCATTTGAATAATTAATTGTTAGCATCAGTCTGGGCTCTTGCCACTAAGTTGGTTAAATTGTGTAATTTTGTATCTCTACCCACCACGTAAACTGCTAAGGTATTTAGGGGCAGATTTATGTTAACTGGCGCATCCCAAGGGATGCGCCAGTTAATGTGCTCCACAGTGCGCCACAGCTCCGCCACCCATGGAGCGCCGCATTTATAATGCGGCGCACAATGGTGCAAAAACGGCACAGATGCGTGACGCATCTGTGCCGGAAAGGTGGCGCATTTCTGGAGTTGCGGCGAGCAGCGCAGGCGCAGGGTTTTGACGCAGCATTGGCCTGAAAGTGACTGAGTGAAATCTCATAGATTTCACTCAGCCACTTTCAGTAGGCGTTCCTGCGCAGGAATGCCCCCCCCCTGCGCAGGAACCTCTCCTTATGGCGCAGGGCTTTACAACGTGATGCATCTCCTAGATGCGTCACATTGTAAATAGGGCGCATTGTTCAAATTAAGTGACGCAATTGCGGCGCAAAGAGGCGCAAGGGCATCATTAATCTGCCCCTATATCGGTCTGCCTGGATGTCGAGCTTCTTGGAGGGAAAGTTTAACACAGTGGTATAGCATCCATTGTGTTCAACAAATTTTTCCACACTCCATTATTATCAATATATTGATATTTAGGGGGCACTCTTCCACTAAAGTAGGAACATCATATTTGTCCAAGAATTAGAGGTCTGCAGAGTTCAGGGAGTTATCTACTTGAACTAATTTCTTTAAACCCTGCTGAAGACTTGTGGTTTTAAGGTTTTGCAGGTTTAAGGTTGGATAGGAGTCAGGGACTTGTACGCTATCACATATCCCTAGACTGAATGGATTTAAGCCATTCATACTATTTGGGGACTGAATAATAGATTCCCCTGGACTCTCACAGACACATCTATTCTTGGGGGCCACAGGTTCAGGGTTTCCTCCATTGCCGTGATGGGTGTTGGACCTGGCCCTTTTTGCATGGTCATCCCCACACTCTTTGCCTTCACTCCTCCTAATTTTTTTGCTGAATTTGGTTTGGTTGTCATATGACTCTGTACACTTTACCATTGCTAAACGGTGCTAAAGTGCTTGTGCTTTCTCCTTAAAAAGATGTTAAACAGGCATATACCCAATTGGCATATTTAATTTACTTTCAACTAGTGGGCCTACAGCAATGATTGTGCCACCCACTTAAGTAGCACTTTAAACATGTCTCTGGCCTGCCATTGCAGCCTGTGTGTGAAGTTTTAAACTAGCAATTTGGCCTGGCAAAGTAAACCTTTTTGCAAGAACCAAACCTCCCTTTATTTATATGTATAAGTCATACCTAGGGTTAAAGTTGGACAGCCCAGAGAGCAGGGTGATATCTATTTACAAAGTAGGAAACGTACTTTTAAGTTTTACATGTCCTTGTAGTGAAAATCTCTTAGGTTTTCACTACTGCAAGGCCTCCCTCTCCCATCGTATAACATTAGAGTTACCCAATTATATTGTGAAACTGTAGTTTTCCAAATCGGGCTAGGGGAAAAGTTCATGTTTGGTGTCTCTGGAATTGTAATTTAAAGCACCAATTTATGGTGGAAGATTTTAACTTACAATCGTGAAAGTGCCACTTTTAGAAAGTTGGAATTTTCATGCCCTAGCCATTTGGTGCCCGCAGCCTGTCTCTGGGTCACATGACGGGGTTTAGTTGACAGTTTGGCTTTTGTATTCCCCCAGACAGTCACACACAATAGGGAACTTAAGTGTGACTGGATGCGTCATCACTGGCAGGATAGGAGGAATGACCTGAACCCAATCCCACTCTCCCTTGTATAGGCTATGTCAGTCTCCAAAAAATGGACTACATATCCCCTGTAGTTAGGCAAGGCACCAGTGTACTTTAAAGGCATGACTCTAGAAGCTTCTCCCCACGCCGGAAAGTTTGACTTAGACTCAGTCCAGTGCGACCAGGTACCCATGGGCGCAGCTTTGTGCTTTTTGGCACATTTTTCACTAAAATAAATGAATGTTCATAACTCGGGTTCTACTGATTGGATTTTTGTCATTTCGGTATTGTTTTATTCATTAAATGCTGCTCTATGTTTCCAAATTAATGTGTAATCCTATGTGTGGTGTATTTTCACTGTGTTACTATGTAAAGTGTTGCACGCATACACATTGCCTTTAAGTTAGGCCTGACTTCTCTGTGACAAGTTAACAAAGGTTTGAGTAAAGGTCAATTTGGGTTTGGCTTGTGCCTCACCCTGACAAGGACTGTGGTTGCTGCTTGACCAGGACTCACACCCTACTCAACCAATAAGTCAATTTCTTACAATGGGAAGTTGAATTGCAACTGTTGCGGGGTGTGGTTGAGAGTAGAACTTGCTTAATATGGAGGTTATTTTGTTTCAGAAGAATTCAGAATTCTTGTTGCAAGGTCTTGTGAAGTAAGTAGCAGGAGGCGTGGTGACATCTTTGGTGATGGCAAATAATTCCTTGCTGCTATTAGTGCTGGCTAAGATGTGTTCTGCAGGAACTGTGCATGTGGTGTTCCTTATCTGCAGGTAGTAGCATGTTAGGGCAAATTTAAAGATTTATCAGATGTGTATTCTTCAAAGATACAAACATAGGGTCAAACGCAAATCCATTTATATACAAAAAATAAGCGCACTTACACAGGCAAACAGACACATGCAGCCCTTGTTACTTTCCCTGCCCTCTACTTTGGAAACCGTGCCTCCCTTGTCCTTTGTATGGATAGTTCCTTCTTCTGTATTTAATTCCTTTACATTAAGCAGATGCTGGCTGTGAGCTTATTTGTCTTAAAACAGAAATAATAGAGAGATCTCTTTGGCAGACATTCTTTTTATATTTAGGCCCCTAGTTTGATGGCTGGTCTCTTATGCCTGTCCATCTTTACCAGAAGCAGTCTGATATTCAGTGGTGTAGCTATAAGGGGGGCAGTTCACCCTGGGCAGCACTGCTTTGGGTCGACAGAGGTGAGCAAGATGTGACTGTCGACTACCACCATCACCCCCGAGAGCAAGTTTCCAGACCCTCCTCCCCCAGAAGAAGTAATCCGTCTGCCACCCTCCGCTTTTACATGCAGCAGGTGGCAGACTTAGGGTCTGCCACACGGTGGCAATAAGTCTAGCTACTCACTGCTGATATTTGAGGAAACATGAAACTGGATAGTAGTGACTCACAAAGCCTAGTAGGGCTAGATCAGTTTTCTAACACTGCAGAGCACTGCAATAATATATTTACCTGAGGGAGTTCTTGGGTACCACAAACTTGTGACTTCAGATTGCCGAGGACGTGCATTCATTGAGATGGATGGTCCAGTATCTCCTGCAGTATAAGTTGCAGTTGCTGCTTCTTGTTCCACATTGGTCCAGCCAAATGCCCATGCTAGCCAGGATGTGCTCTCCACATTCCCCCATTAGGTGCTCTCGGCAGACCTTGTATAGGCTGTGCTAGCTGTGTATTGCTGCTGTTGTATCTATGAAGTACAGTTATGTTCTGCTTTGGTACCAGTGTTTAACTTTAGAATGGTAGCTCTGCTCACAATGCGGCAGTTTATGATGGGCAGGTGACATTCCTCACTACAGAGTGTTTGAAAATAGGACACAACTCTCTAGGGTACTCAGACATGGATGTAGGTGCACAGCCCATCTTAGTCTCTTCCTTCTCTATGTCCCCAATGAAATGCAGGTCAGCCCCAGGTACCTCAAGCAGAAATTAATGTTTGAACATGTGTGATAAACCTTCATACTTTTTAAGAGTTCATCCTGCAAATATACACATATGCTACACATTAACCTACTCAACCCTCTGTCCACTTCCTCTGCCCAGTTTTGCTTTTCCTTGCCTGTTTCTCAATGTAAGAAAGCAGGTTATTAGTTGGAAGGATGTGGGTCCTTAACAAATAATAGCTCTGCAACCTTCTGTCTACTGGGAACCTAGTACTTTGTTGTTGCACATGACTCTCTCAAAGAAGTGAGGCACAAGAGTGCAGGGTCTACTCGGGAGGTTGTGTAGGCTAGTAAGCCAGTCAACAGTCATGAAACAAACAACACCTAATAAATCCTTGCCATTCATTGATTTTACTTATACAAAGGAAATGCACTTCATTAGGCACACACTGCTCAATACTCTGCATTTATTTACAAAAATATACATAGTGGCAAGTTGAAATACCAATGGTAATGCCATCACACCACTAATCGGTCCTCAATCCTCTAAGCAATTGGTCCCATATATACTAAGCACAATACCATAGGAGATAGTTACTAAAAGACAGGCCTACTGACTTTTGTCAGGATGTCACCACTTTAGTAAATGCAAAAGTGTGTCATAATTAAAGAATGGAACACCATTAAATCAAATGTAACAAGGCTGGCTGTTCTACAGAGAAACACTGGGATGCACTATTAAATTTACTAATGCTATTTCCGGTTAGGAAACACTCAGAAATGTTATTCTTTGACTCTCAGTAACATTTATTAAAAGTCCAATTCACAGGTGTAGTCTTAGTTTGAATAAACATTAAAGGAAAGGTACTTTAATTTGCATTGGCCTCCAGTGAAGGCCTCTGCCAGCTCAAGCTCTGATTGGGGCATGAAAACTGATCCCAGAGCAGAGCCAAAGGCCTGGGTGTGGGGAAGTGTTTATGTTTCTCTGGCAAAATAACCATTCAGGGAGTGTCCAGGAAATGACACCTACACAGGCCCCTTCTTTGTTCCCAAAGTCAAATAGGCAACGATTGTAATGGGGAGAGAGCTATCCCCAGAACAGGCTTGAAGTGGCCACAGAGAAGGGGGTGCCCATTTCCCTGGAAATACCTCTTAGGTTGGCACAAAGGCTCTGAATAAGGGGAGAATGGTTTCACTGTCTTGGAATTAGTCAGAGAGGGGCATTGTGGTATTGTTTGTAGTTAGGCACAGAGGAAATGCTGCAAAGGTGGGTAAGGTATTGGCATTTTTGCTTATTGGTTATGGAGGTGCCAGGAGTCACTATCACCCACAAGCTGGTGCCAGCCAAAAATGTTGCATCCACAGTGTCGCCTCAGAACACTACTGGACCTGAGAAAGATCTGATAACTGACCTGAGAAGAGCCGAGAAGGACTGGACCTGCACTCTCTTGTACCCAGCACAAAAAAGCAGACTCCAAAGGTAATAAGGCTGACCTTCGGTTCAAGCTGAAAGGCCATACAAGCTACAGAGGCCTTCCCTGAAGATTTTCAGAAGACCACTTCCAACCGGGTCTGATCTTGGACCCTGAAGGTGGCCTCTGCTGGAGTGAGCCCTGACCCCAACATACTGTTCCTGTGGTTTTGGAAGCCTTGGCAGTGTGGATATTTTACACCCCTGAGCACTTGGAACATAGAAGCTTATTAGCTCCAGAGACCTCCGGACGACAGGGACCAACCTGCTAAGCTGATCTGACCAAGGTTCACTGTAGCTGTGCTGAAGATTCTTGTTTCTCTAACTCTGAGCTTTACAAATGTTCTGCAGCAGCTTCAATTTATTTGGACCTCATAGAGATGGCATCAGGCCTCATGCATCCCTCTTTGGCTATGGCCTGCAATCTTGCCTTGTAGGAGGAATTCGAGCTACCTGCTAGGGAACTTTCCTGCGTGCAAAATTCAAATTTCGTCTGGCCACACAGTTATGAAATTACTGCAAATCCTGCTGTGAATTCTTAAAGAATTGCCAGGATCTGCAGTCATGTCCGTTCCTGGCAATACATTCTGCAGTTTGAGTCAAGGCTTTGTCTAGTATTATGGAGCCACACCGCAAATTGTTTTTTTTATTTTCAAAAAGTAAATCCAGAAGAAGGATTTCCTTTTCAAACATAAACAAGCCAATGCTCCCCTCACCATGGGAGTCCTCTCCCAATGCAAGCAGGTCATTTTGTAGTTTTCATTGCTCCTTACTGCCAGGGTTTTCCAGGAGCTGACGGGCAGTGAAAACTGACCTCTAATTCCGCCCTTCAAAATTTGGTGGGTGATTAAGTAGTCAACCTCTGACAGCCCTATTCTCTGTTGGGCCATCGTTGAGATTTAATCACGTCGGAGGCGGAGTAGTCTCTACCATGATAAAACCAAGGTCCTCCTGAATTTAAATCGGGTGGGCGGGCCACAGTCTTAGCCATTGCGACAGAGTATCCAACCCACCAAGTCAAAAATCAGACCCTTCATCCTAAATTCAATCCTTCAACAGGGTTGAACCTGGTCCCTCTATCCAAACCAGGCTTTATTGTGGTCTCTCTCAAATCGTGTCTAGTTCCAGGTCCACCACAACCAGTAGACCATGGTAGGCACTTAATGCATTATGATTCCAGTTTCATTTCAATTGTAGAAAATGCGGATCTCTGGTTCCCCTCATTAGACTTTTGTTGTGTTGGTGTCATTTTATTTATTAAAGTGTACTCTACATTTCTAAATTGGTTTGGGATTTTTATTTATGTTTATGTTTATGTTTGTGGGATTTATAAAGCGAATGACCACCCTTGGGCATCTCAGCGCTATCAGATAAGGAGAAAGGCCGCCAACACTTAATCCAGCGGTAAAAGCCAGGTCTTGAGCCTTTTTTTAAAGGAGAGTTCATTTTCGATGAGACAGATCTCTGGGTCTAAGCTGTTCCAAAGCCTTGGAACCAGATGGGCAAATGATCTTCCCCTCCATCTAGCCTTTCTAGCTGGAACTGTTTTCATCAGAAATTTTGAGCTAGATCTGAGGTGCCGATCCGGTAAGTGATGCGTAATTAATTTTTGGATAAGCACCGGGCCTCTCCCCTGCATGGCCCTATGGGCAATACTCATCGACTTGAATTTTATTCTAGCCTGTATCAGAAGCATACTGGCCCACTTGCAGTCGCCTTACAACATATTTGGGTGATCCGAGAAAGAGGGAATTCCCATAGTCGAGTCGCGATGTAACTAGCACCTGGACTATGGTTCTTATTGGGAGCAAGAACATCATTTTCCTGACCATACGTATGATTCCGTAGCAGGTCCCGCCCAGTTTGCTGGCCTGGGTCTCCATTGTTAGGTTCTGGTCCAGCCACATGCCTAGATCTTTAATTGCAGCCTTTGGGGAGGGTGAAGGACCCCAGATTGACGGCCAGGGGATTTCCAGTTTTGGATTCGCTTTATTTCCCAGAAACGTTAGTTCTGTGTTATCTCCGTTTAACTTGAGCTTACAATCTGCCATCCAAGATCCAATTTTTTCAAGACAAGTTGGTGGTGATCCGAGTTAAGTGAATCCGAGATTGCAAACACCGGTTGCGTGTCATCGGCACATGACACGATGGAGACGCCAAATTCCTGTATTAACTGAGCCAATGGGCTGAGGTATACGTTAAATAGCGTCGGGCTCAGGGAAGAGCCCTGTGGTATTCCACAGGGGGATTCCAGGGGGTCAGACTGGAAACTTGCCTCCACAAATTGGAAATGTCTATTGCTCAGGAATGATGAGACCCATTTCTTTGCCATTCCTACTATTCCCACCTCTTCCAGCCTCCGAATCAGCACTGTGTGGTCTACCGTATCAAAAGCGGCACTTAAATCCAGGAGTACCACCACTGCTGTTTTACCTTGGTCCAAAATAAACTTCAATTTTTCGGTGACCACCAACAGTGACGATTCAGTGCTATGTTTGGGCCTGTACCCCATCTTGGACTGGTGGATGACATTGTTGTTTTCCAGAAATGATGAGATTGCGGTGTTAACCTGCCTTTCTGCAATTTTTCCCACTATCGGTAATAGTGAAATTGTGCGATAGTTGGATAGGTCAGCAGGGCTGTGTTTTGTTTTAACCTTATTACTGTTTTGGTTCTGCATAAATATGTTACATGTTGCCTTTAAATTTAGCCTGCCTTCTCTGTGCCATAGCTATCAGGGGATTCATCTCAGGTTGATTTAGTGACTTTAGTGGTTCACCCTGAGTTGGAATGTATTTGTTGTTAATTATGGGTCATCATCCCCTTTACTGACAACCCATTCACTTCTTAAATATATGAGGGAAATCTGGTGCAGTTTGGGAGGGTGTCTAAGAGTGCCATTGCGGGGCGAGAAGGTTGAGGGGCCTCTGGCATGAATGCCCTACTCCCCATATAGGGAAGGAGGAGGCAGACAGTGGGAGGGTTGTCCCCTAGCCCCCATCTCATACTGCTTTGTTGGATGAGGCTCAGCGCACAGTAAAATGTTGTCCAGCCGATAACTAAGGGTCCAGAAATACCAGACACTGCACTGTTTACCGGAGCAGTATTCACTCTCAGCGATGGCTGCTACCTTGAAGCAGCAGTGGGGTGGGGTGGGGTGGGGTGGGGTGGGAGGAAGGAGCGGAGGATTGGGTTAAAAAAAAAAATCACTTACTTCCAGACTGGCTGGCTGGCCGGCCGCCACCGCCTCTCCGGTGTCCTCTTCCTGGCTTGCTGGGGAAACAGGAAGCACCAGGACTCCCACGCTCCCCGCAGGAAATCACAACACTGCAATGTAACATTATGATTAGTTTGAGCGCAATGATACAGTGCTCAGCCAGGGTCTGGAGGGGTAGGCATGTTCTCTGTTCTCCATGCAGGCTGTAATGCAGCCTGCATGGAGAACATGCCTGTTACTGTTTGGCATTCATTCATGCTCACATAGGGAATGCAAACCCCTCCTCCCCCTGCTCTGAAAGCAGCCCCGCCCCACAAAGAAGCAGCAACAGGAAAAAATAAAATGATAATAACCTCGAGGTATCATTGTATTTTTCCTTGTTTTACATTGCAAAAAGCAGTGGGGCTATGGTCCTCCACCTTAGCGGAGGAGCCACCACTGTCCACTCTAGAGGTATTGCTCCAGGCAATGCATATGAGGGCCTAAAGGATTCAAATATACCAGGTAAGCAAACAGGCTAAAATGTCTTGGATCAAGGTTCCATTATTCAGTCCTCTTCCGACCTTAATATTTCTAGGCGAACATCTGGTTTCCCATCTGCTGCAGTGCGGGTTGAGTACAGGGAACACGTTGTATATAATAATAAGAATGCAATGAGAAAAAAAACAGTTAATAGTGAAGTTATTGTTACCTTTTAATAAAACACATTAACATGTTTAAAAAACGTACAAAGTAACTGAAAAAAGACAGTTAAAGTGGAGTTATCGTTGCAAATTGAAAGTGAAAAACCCATTGAACTTTGAAAGTTCTGGTTAGCACCACAATCCATAACTCACAAACAGAAATGCAAAGTATAACTCGCACATCAAATCCATTGCTTATGACCCCAAATTCCAGCTGGAAGCCAGGTCACACAGGGAGCCGACCCGTGGGGGTCAGAGAGAATCCTAACCCTTTTAAATCCCAATGCAGATATGCTGTGGGACCGCGCACTGCTATCTCAAATAAGCCAGTGACCGCAGAATAAAAGGAGTCATTTTACAAGCTGGAAACATGCTGCTGCGTGGAGTGCTAGATCAAGGAGGTGGTATCTGCAAATCCTTCATGAAGTGAATTGACGACTAATGATACCTAGATCAGTGAAGTGCTGCTCTTTGCTTCGGAGGCTTGTGTCTTACACTAGACACTGCACGAAGCTGAAAAGCCATATGCCATATCTGGTTGGTGGGCATTTAAGGAATCCGATACTTGCATTACTTTTTATTGAAAAAACACTTGAAAGACAGCACTGCATTGTGGACACGATGTCGCAGCTGATTCTGAGAAGTACTGGAAGTACACCCACATGTTTAGTACAGCAGGACGGTATCCCTTTCACTTTCAGAGAAAATAGCCTACGCATCACAGTGACATCTTAAACTGCAAAACAAAGACCTCAGATGACATTTCTCAAAACCTCAGATGCGCGTGGAGTTTATGGTGCACACCATATACACGAGAAACATAGACAAAGGGAAGGGGGAATCAAATCATATAAGGAACACGGTACAGAGGGGGGGGGGGAGGGGGGGCAAGGGTCTGCAAACATCCAATTTCGGTTTTATCGACGGTGATGCTGTACTAATGCTCTAAAAAGCACGGTGGAGGCACAATTTCCAGTGAAAGAAGTGAACTTGGCAACTACTGCAGGTTTTCCAAGGTTATAGAGATTCATTAATATTTAACAAATGGAACAGATTTAACTTGACTCATTGATTGATTTTCCATTAGCTGTGTTGTGCTGCAATGGAACCATATACATGTGTTAAACTGCTGTGTCTGAAAATGTTGAAAGTTTTTGTACATCAAGAATGAAAATATAAAACACTATTTCTTGCTTGCTGGGAAGAGCCAGCAATGCATATATGAGTCAGACGTTTTAAATTGGTTTCACGGGAAATAAATATAATTTTACCTTTGCCTTACAAGAGACATCTAGTGCATCCCAAACAAAATCACAATCCTTTTATTGAGTAGTACACTGCTAAAGGAGTGAAGGTGTCAGCATCCTGCATGTACATACTTGGTATTGTTGTGCAATCGCAATCATTGTAGATTTAGCACATAGCAGGTCTCTAAATTAACGAATCTAGCTGTATGTGCAAACGTAGGTCATTTGTGTGATTTTAGTACAGGTGTAGCTTAAAAGATGCGGAACGTGATCACATACTAGTAATACCACCAATCATAGCACCAATATGCCTGAGGTCAGGCTAGATCGATCGCTCACATCAGGATACGCGAACCAGTGCTATGACCAAACAAGTTCACTCTACTGCAGATAAAAGAATCACAAAAATGCTCCCGAACTTCTACCAACTAAACTACCCTCCGAACCTAATCAAGACAACAACAAATATTTCAAGAACAGACTCCTGAAAGACCTATTAGAAACTCTCATCTGCGACAAATATATATCGGTATGACCAAAAGATCCCCAAACACTGATCTCATCTTCTTCAAAGGCCGCACAGCCTGGTGTAGAAACTCACTTAACACACTTCTGGAGGTCTCGAACTCAACCAAAATAACCATGGACTCAAAACTCTTCATTGTGCCCAGGCCCTTTTTAATGCAGAATCAGTTATATAAATTTAAAGGGATGGCAAGATACTTGTTGAAGTGTCAGACCCGATTCCGGCTAAGTTTCTTCAGCTTGTCCACAAACTAAGAGAGCACACAGCTTCAGATGGTCACCCCACTACTCTCTGTAATATGTCTCATCAACTCACCTGTCAAGGCCATCCACCCCCTTCAGGAACTAATAATTCTATGTCCCTCAGCCAACCAGCCCACACCAAGTCATCACCCTTCAGGTTTGGCCATTGGATTGGCGCGGACAATTATCCTCAGCACCTGGTAAGAGTTCAGGTCAAGGACTGGTCCCACCAATCCGAAAGAGTCTCCCACTCTACCCAAAAAGAAACCTTCCAAGCCTCTGATATGAGGCAGTTGCTCAGTTGTCAGTTGAAAATCCATGTAGCCGAGACTTCCATAGCTAAAACGATGTTAGCCCTTACCCCCAGACAAGCCTGACTTAGTGAACTTTCATTCTACCGAAATGGCCCTTTGACAAATGCAGGCACTGATCTCCTATCAAACCCCTCGGAATCAAAATCCCAGGTACTAACCCGTGACAACATTAACAAACCTCATACACAACCCCACATGGTCCCCCCAATGAGGAGGGCAAGGTGTCAAGCAATTAGGGTATCTGTTGTGTTATAGCCGATGGGGTTAATCGTCAGGACACGTTCAGGTATCTATGATACATGAATCAATCACCCTGAACACTGTTGCCTACCTAAACTTTTCAGTAGAGCACTGCCCTCAACAACACCATCGGAGAAATATGGAGAAATACACCCACTCAACTGTCAAACAAACATTGTCACGTCAGGAATTCACAAAGCAGACAACAAAAATGTCAATGATCTCAGTCACAGAACGAGCCAACAACTTGACCACCAAGAACTACTACCCAGCAATTCACACTCTAAGAACATGCCCAACTGTAGTGTAGCTCCTATATTCCCAATAGGCTCATCGCATTAGAATAATATATCCTATAGATGTGACATAGGACTGAGGTCAGTATGTCTCTATCGAATATACTAAACTTAATTGTGAGTGCCAGCTAGTTCAGAGGTCCCTAGAAACGTTCTCGAACACACAAGAAGGGATTACTTCCTGACAACTGCATAAACATGACAACTTTGTTTCCCTAGGACTGGAAAATAACTTCAGAGTCATGGAAACAATAGATAACTATTTTACTCAGTCAGTCATGCATGCTTCGTTTCTACAGAGTTGTAGAGAAAATAGAGAGACGGGTGTTTCAATAAAACGGGTTTATTGAACAGTCTTCTTTCTCATGCAAGAGAGGTGAACTGCTACAATCGTTAGACCGAATGCACAGTATAATGCGTACAGCGGGAATAGTATTATAAAATAATACTGGAATAGTACTGTCTAGTGCTATGACATATACAAATGCATACATAAACAACACAGACTAAAATACTCAACTGGTGCTTCTAAAAATACGCCTACTCCAATGTACCTAACCTAGGTCTAGTATGAGGGAAGAAGTAAGTGTTCGTCTTTTAGCATAGGTTTAATTCTTGCAAAGAATTGCCAAAGGTTTCTCTAGGTTCTAATTAGCTCCATACCTTAGAATGAAGGAGGTTGGTATCTCTGTGTCGAACTCGATTTCCCAACACCCAGCAAGGGGAGTCAGAAACCCTGGAGCTGGATTCTCGGCAGAGGAGGACAGCTTCTTGTCAGTGCATCAGCAGGAGAGTCGGCTTCCTTCGGCACTTGCTGTAGCGAGCTGCGTCAGGCAAGTAGGTAGTCGAACTGCACCGAACCACACCGTGCTTTGCTATAGCAAGTGAAGCTATATTTATACCTTGAAGGTGTTTAGGAATGCCAGCTTTGATGTAAAGTTGGGCATATGAACATCATGGATGAACCCCTAAGAAATAGTTGTTCATGCATAATAATGAGTTTTTGGGGAAATCAATATCCAGGATAGGGGAAGTCCCTTCTTCTTAAGAGTCTGATTTTCAAAGAAATCGTTGTGACATTGATGAACAGATGGAAGTAGCGATGACTGTATTTGGGTAGCATGGGCTATGCCTAAATAAGGGCTTGTTTTCTATGCCTATATAAGGGCAAAGTGGATTGGACCTATATAAGGGCATGAATCGTGATAATTAATTCATAATCTAAAACGCCACACAACACCCACTTTACTTTCTTATGTACGACATTACTAAGTTCTAAACATTTTAAACATATCTAAACATGAAGTGTTAAAACCTACCCAAAACACATAAAATTGCATTTGAAATGGATGTACACATAAAAGATGCATTGGTGCTGTACGCATTAAAGTAATGTTTCATTCTAAGCACATATGCTGACATTCGAATGCTAAATGAATGAATCATGAAAATATACATTTATGAAATGGCTCGAAAATACAGAAGTAAAAAGCAGAAACTATTTATGTCAGATTACATTAAACTTGTTTGTGTATATGGACAAGGTCAAATATTGTCTCTGGAAGTTTTTTCAAAGAATTCTTGTTCTCTATGAATAGTTCTACAAGTCAAGTCAAGTCAAGTCAAAGGAGCTTTATTTCGATATAATTATATCTTTAAAAGCAGACAGAGTAAGAAACAATAACATTTGTCTAAAAGAGCCCGCAATTTAAAATGTTAAAAAGTTAAGAATCCCCCCGTGAGGATAATTATCTATAGAAACGCTACATAACGGTTGGGTAATAAGTTATCTAAAACAGTCTCTAAACGAGACCTAATTAAACAATTTGCTTAAGCCACTTTGACCTTATGCGCCAAGTCCACCCTAAGAACTTGGCTACAGCACTAACAATTAAAACACAGGTATCTGTCTGGAGAATCCTCAGTGCGTCGGCACACCGCCTAGCCCTCAGTATCAAGCATACTGGCTTAATCCATTTGCGACGAGGCAATTTATAGGCGGGGCATTCAAAGAACATATGTCCGATGGATTCTGGCCTAGTAGGGCAAAATGGGCAAGACGAAACAGTTTGGTAGGGCGGCTTCCAACTGGAGGTAAATTCCCTGATTGGCAAAGATCCAGTTCTAAATTTAAAAAATAACGCTCTGTCCCAGGGAATTGAGATAATGTCTAGGTAAATCTCACGTGATGGGGCATCCTTAATCAACAAAAAGGACCTGGTTGCTCTGCACCACTTCGTTTTGGTGTTCCTTTTCTCAGTAATCCAGGACCAGTACATTTTTTTAAGTGTTTACTTAGGTGGAGCGGACCTCTGTTCCCATGACTCGCCCAATCCTAAGTTCAGAAGGAGGGCTTTAATGTCTCTAAGCCATCTCACTTTGGCCCAGCTCGATGAGTCCAAGATTTCCCGTAGGCCCTCTGCATAGCTGGTGAGAGCCTTCGACCTCCAGATACGGGCCCACAAAAGAAGGGGGCGAAGCCTTGCCTGATCCTCGATGGTACGACAACCCAAGTCCAATTGAAGCGGAATATCAGGGGCAGATGCTTGAAGGCTCATGAGATTTCTGAAGAAGTTATTTTCCGACAGGGTGAGCTGACTCATATTCAATGCTCCCCAGAGCTCAGCACCATAAAGCGCCGAGCTAACTCCTCTTGCTGCATAAATCTCAAGAACCGTGCCTATTGGCTTCATTGAAGATGCCCTCTGCTCTTTCAGCAATGTTCCAGTGATTCTCTTATGGTTAAGGAGCATTTTGTTTAAGTGGCTATCCCACTTCATGGAGTCAACCAGACGAATCCCCAAATAGTCAAACTCCCTAGTACGTTCCAGAGGGACGTTATCCAGCAATGGTGGGGCACCCAGTTTTTTGGGGGGATTTAAGAGGAGATATTTGGTCTTATCTGTATTTATTTTGAGCCCCCTCGAGTTACAGAAAATCTCAAAGCTGGACAACAAGCGCTGAAGACCGGCGGGTGACTTTGAGATCAGCAGAGTGTTGTCCGCAAATAGGAGAGTGGGTACAAGCTGCCCAGCTAAACGGGGAGCGTCAGCAGGAGCTGACAGCAGATGGTCAACTACCCCGCTTACGTAAAGGGAGAAAAGAGTGGGAGCGAGTACGCAACCCTGGCGGACTCCTCTGCCGACCTCAATACGCCCGGTCTTCTGGCCCTGTGTCCCCCAACGCACCTGGGCAAAATTGGACGTGTGGAGCCTGACTATAAGGGACAAAAGGTAGTGAGGCATACCCATCTCTTGTAATATCCTCCAGAGTTGTTGGCGTGGAACTAAATCGAACGCAGTGCGCAGATCAATGAAGGCTAGGTACAAGCTTCCCTTCCATAGCACTACCACCTTCCAGTACAACATCAATAGGCGCAGTGACTGTTCGATTGTTCCTGTACTTGCCCTAAACCCGGCTTGGAGGTCAGACAAAATATTATTGTCATCAATCCAGTCCAGGAGACGGCCCAATACGACTTTGCCTGCCACTTTTTGAGAGCAATCAATAAGGCTAATAGGCCGGTAGTTCGCAGGGTCTTCTCGACTGCCTTTTTTTTATATCGGGACAACCTCGGCGCCCATCCAAGAATCAGGTAGGGGGGCACCTTCAGCAGAAGCATTGAGCAGGGATGCGATTAGGATTCCCCATTCAACAGGATTCTTCCGGAGTAGATCCCCCGGTATGCCATCAGGACCTGCGGCTTTGAGAGGGACTAAACTGGTCACAACCCTTTCTACTTCCTTAGGAGTGAAAGCGGTCTCGCTACATGGGGTTGTATCAGGGTAGGGACCAATACCTGCAAAGTCTAGCTCAAACCCTTCCTCGACAATTTATAACTTGGAGAAGTCACTAAACCAGGCTTCTTCAGAAATGTTACAGGTAATAAGGGAATCGGTGGGTCTCGATTTCTCCCTTATGAGGGTCCAAAAGCCTCTGGCATTCTTTTCCCCACTAGCTGTTTTTAACTTGGCCCAGAAGACATCCTCCCAATCCCTGCACGCCATAATTAACGCTGCTTTATACAGTTTCCGCTTAGAGGTTATGGTAGCCCCTTCCCCCTGTTTAACCGCTGTAATGACAGCTTTTTTGGCTGCCCGACAGGCCGGTGTATACCAGCCCTCTTTGTTTGCTGCACGGGATTGCCCGTTCGCCTGCCTCGCTTTCCTTGTCACAGTAAACAAATCCCCTATTAGACTAGTGGTTTTGCAGAATAGGGTTGAAATATCCCCTGGATTTAGTGTGCCTTGTCCAAGCTCTGACATGGCGTTCGACATAATCTCCCCAATGTTAGTAATCTTAAGGGGATCCAGGGCTACCCTATCCCACTTCAGGCGCCTCAGGCAGTTAGCAGGAAATACCTCATTGGTTTCCCTCACAGCTGATGGGGTGGACACTCTCGCCGGGCATCCCCTAGGTTTCCATACGGGGGTAAGGGACAGGCACAGGGGATTATGGTCGCTGTCAGTTGTTGCAGCCACCTTCATATCAACAAGATGGGCCCATAGGTTTAGACTAAGAAGTATATAGCCAATTCTTGAGGTGGATCCCACCCTATTGAAGGTATGAGCCCCATTGGGATCTGAGGTTGTTCTCCCATTGCTGGCTCTCAGCCCAAATTCAAGTGTCAGGGCGTTTAGTTGCACAACTCTTGGTGTCCACCTTTTTACGGGGGGTAGGTTGAGGGAGGGAATACCTTTCCTAGAGTCTTCCTCACTGAGGTCTAAAATATCCTCATGCGACAAAGGCTCATAACTGCAGTTAAAGTCCCCCATTAAAAGAATGAGAGAGTTGGGAGGGCAGTCCCTTAGCTCTGAATCTAGGACAAGCAGTGTGGGAGATATGGCACTACCTGAGTCCCCTCTGGTGTAGATATTAAAGAGTTCTAGGCTAATACCACTCCCTGAACTCTTAAGCGAAAGCCTCTGTAAATCGGGGGATTTCGGACAATGCACCTTAATTTGGAGACCCAACGCAATATCTACCCAGATCAGTAGCCCGCCCGATGGCCGGCCTCTACCTGATTCAGAGATACTTGCAGGTACAAAGTAAGAAGTAGAACCTACTCTATACTGTGGGGTTAGTGACCACATTTCTTGGAATGCACAGATTGCAAAGGCTTCCATGAAAGAAGTCCAGTCGGGGAGATCAAGGTTGCGGCTCAATCCCGCAATATTCCAGCTTACTATTTTCAAAACAGGGGTTAGTGGATCGTGGATCGTGGATACCTGTGCTTCTAGTCAGAGATACATCATTACTTTGTTCATCCAAACCAGAACTAAAAGGGCTCTTAGGAGCTCCCACATTAGCCCCTGCTGCAGTGCTTAGTCCCACTGAATCACAACAATTAGATGCTAAAACAGGGGAATGGGAGAATGAATCCGAAGAGGCTGGATTAGTAAGTCAATATCCCCACCCATGTGGACTAAAGGTTTGAGGGTGGTTCCCAACCATTCTATCAGTGCCTAGAGTTGCATGTCGTGGGTACCACACCCCTCTTCCCCCTTCTAAGGATGGCTGATTTGGCCACACAGTAGGCAGGGGACGATAAAAGTATCCCAAGTCCCTTGTCTGTATACCATTAGAATCATAATGGTTAACTTGCCTGTTAATCAGCCCTGCAGCTCTTGGGTCCCTGAAATTAACTAATACACAGACATCCTTAAGGTTTTTGTGCCTATTTCCAACCCACCCCACCCGTCTGACGTTGATGATCCTCCCATCAATGTAACCTGGGAGGGGTCTATTTTGCCTGAGCCATAAGGAAGTTTTATTTTTTAGATTCTCAAAAGACTAATTTTCCCCTGTTTTGAGGGCTGGAACCCCTGTTAAGACAACAACAAATGGCTGACACCCCGGAGGAAGACTTGCTGAGGGAGCCTGCTTATTTTTCCGTGCTTGTGTCTGGGCTAGGGGCGTGACTGCAGGAGTCGCCCTAGGGGCAACTAAAGAGGGAGCAACTACCAGGGGAGCTGCTAGGGGACTGGGTGATGCAGACTGGCTATTAAGTGTAACCAAAGGGGGGGGAGTTGAGGGATTTTTGCCCGATACAGCCTTCTCAGAGGATCGGGCAAGAGGGCTCACTGTCTTAGGGTGCGAATGGATTGTAGCAGCTGTGATCACGCGATTCCGGGTGCCTGGAGGAATTGAGGGCAGAGGGCCAGGGGAATGATCTTGGCGGCCCAAGGTTACAACAGGCACCTGGGTAGAAGTTGCTGGCTTATGGGTGGCGCCACTTCCTTCCGTTCCTGCCCTATCTTCTGCAAAAAGTTTCGAATGAAGCTTAATCAGTGATTTAATGGAAAAGAAGCCATCCAGCATGGTTTGCTCTATAGAGTCTACCCGTCTAGAGAGCCCCTCCATCTTATCCATAATAGGTGAAACCAGTGATTTTAGTAAGCATTCAACACTGTTCAAAAGTGAGGAATCACCCAGAGGAGTCTGGAGCGCTGTGTTCTGTGAGGAACCGCGGATAGAATCCTGGGCACAAGAACTCTTCCCCCTTGCCACCTGGGATTTAAGAAGATCTTTCCCTAGTTTGCTAAAAGTGTTACTAAAGCCCCCCTTAGCTACAGCTTTCCTTCTGGACTTACAACAGGGTTTAGAAGTATTACCCTTCCGTGGACTAGGAGGACGTTTCCTTTTGCGCGGTATAGTGAAAGGGGATTTCCCAAAGACTGCCACGTCCTGAACAATAGTGTCAGGATTAGTACCGACCCAAGCGGCATTCCCTATATTTACCGCAGATTCTACAGCAACCCTATTAATATTGATAGGGGTAGAGGGGGCTATGCTACAAGAGACCAGGGGGGCAGGAATAGGCGGTGGGGTTTTACCATTAGGATGGACGACAATCTATCAAGACTAGCCCTGATCCTCGAAACCCGCTCATCAACCTCAACATTAGGTGGTACTTCTTCTGCAAGTACAGGGATTGAAGAGTGGGCAGGTGAAGGGACCAGAGCCTGGTTGCCCATAGAAGAACGTTTTTCTGGCAAGCCTAGCGAGTTTCTGGATAGTCTGTGTTATGTCAAGGCAATCTCCTTTTCCACAATAGAAAACGCCCGAGTGATAAATTGCTCCATGGTTCCTGTCACTGGATCCCCTCTAACTTTCAACAGAAGAAACCTTAATCCTGCGACCAAGAGGGGTGGCCCGTCCCGGCCTCTTCTGGCCCCTGATGGCCACAGATGGCCCCGACCTTGTCCCGGGCTTCTCCCGGCGTGCTCCCGCATGCTCCCACACAGCGGAAAGGGGCGTCGCTTTACACACCGTGAAGCGGCTTGTGGGCGGGGCAGCAGGACAGCACGCGTCAGGTGTGCTGAGAGAGTAGGGACTCCTGGTAGAGCGAGTCCCTGCTACTGCGCCGCCACTAGTACTCCGCCCCAGGTCTTCCGGTGACCGTGATGGTAAAGGTGAATGATTCCACCTAGGCTGCGAGCCGAGAGTGCTCCCAACAGCCCTGAGGTCTCTGGCGGCGACGCGGCACCCGCAGAGCGGGTGCGGCTAGCAGTTGCTCCAGGAAATGCAGATAAAACGCCCAAAGGTCCAACAAACAGCCGGTAAGCACACTCGGCGTTTGTAAAAAGGTCTAGTTCTACTCTAAGCAGATTACTTGTGCCATAAAATGAAAAATACAAATTTGGAAAGAAAGAATTAATCATAGGAAAAAGAGTCACAAAGTTAGAATGTTGTTCTGAAACAATAAGGTCGAATTCAAATTTCTCAGAACACAGTACGGCAAATCAAAAGTCAGTGTTATTGTTTGGAGAAAACATCAAAACTTTTAAGTCTGTAAAATAGTCATCTACCATTGTAGGTGATTTTATTTACCTCGTTTAGAAGATTAACTGCACATAGATGTAAAGCATCGCAGTCAGCACTGGTCGCATTAGCAATGTTCGTAATGGATGATACCTGTGTGCCTGTTTCCTCTCGTACCTCACCGTCAGCAACTTGCATCTGTGAGATCTCAATGATTGCCGTCATCAGAATTGGTAGCCTCTGGAGACAACACAGTACATGGACCGTTACTGGTTCAAGCAAAGTATCAACATCCATTGGCATGGCTGATCGGAGAGTAAGACATAAGTCTAACACGCATTTCTCTGCATATCAGGCAGCATAGACCAGGTAAGATGCATTCTTGCCAGATTGGCAAGAATGACAGAAACCATGTGGTATTTAATTCTCATAAATGAGTTAATAACAAAAATCGGGAAAATTCATTCGGAATCTAAAACACCATACAACACAACCAGAGATGTGGCCCCTATCACACCATGGCTACAAAATCAACTTGATGTAGCATACAGTGGCTTTACAAGCAATACAAAAGCTAAAGTCATGAAAATAAATCCCTTTCCTCATAGCCTCTCCTCTACAAAACAATACTTCAAAACTCAACCATTGCAATACAAACTAGTATCCAATGATACCCACCAACTCAAGAGATCTAGCAGTCAATTATCAATGACATGCATTGGAACCCTGCTTCATTCATATGAGGAAGTCTTGCCACCCCCGTAATTACCATCCTACATCACCATCTCTATTAGACCACTAAACAAGGGACAAACTGCAAACTATGGGAACCTGATCTCGATACCAAGTATACAAGACCATGCAACCTCTTCCCAAGGAGCCAGTGGTGGCCCTAAAATGTCTGTTACACAACTGAAGATCAGTTGTTAAACATGCCATAGATATTGCCAAAACCTTCCTTTATCATGAGCTTGACCTGATATTTCTGACTGAAACCTGGGTGATTCAATCCTCTGCCCTTAATGGATATGATTGTACCCCTCAAACCTTACCATCAAATGTTCAGATTTTCTTCAGTGACTGGTAGGAGGGATTGTAGTCATTCACCAAGACTCCCCGACATACATACTTCTCTAGAAGACAGCCTGTACTCCTGTCAAAATCTGCACAACAGGCAGATCACTAGTTAACTACATCTTAGATATCATCCCCGTCAGGGACAATCAAATATTCCTCGGGCAAAAAGTGAAAACAATCACAGTACACTGCATGCTTCAATCAAACACCATTTTCCTTGAGAATTTCAACCGCCATTAGAACAATGAGGATGACCCACCCTAACCAACTTCCTTGCCAATACAATCCTGGTGCAAGCCTGCAGGGGTCCGACTCATGCCCTTGGAGCTTCACTTAAACTAATCATATCCAAGGAAGGAGCCATAAATATTGACTCAATACTCTCAGCTGACTGGTCAGACCATCATCAAATTCCATTTCACATCTCAGCAAAGATATAGAAATCTAGAAGCCAAGGACCCAAATCCAAACACTGGACGAATGACACCAGAAACGTGGACCGAATTTACCTTGTTTTTATATGCAAATGAAATCTCGGAACCCCAAGTGAAACGCAAGGAGTGTAAAAACCAGCAGTCTATTGCAATTGACATGAAAAGGAAACAGTATTTGAGTCCCAAAAAAAACCCCTTCCAGGAAAAATCTACTTTTTGACAAGGCTGAAAATTTAAAAGATTAGGCTATTTAAATGCGAATTCAAACCCTTAATGAAGATGGGGTCAGTAATAAACCACCCTCGTATTTCAATGACCCCATCCCTTCTATGATAAATAAGGACATAAGTCAACTGGTTTCCTCAATTGGATGAAGACTGGTAACTCATCACTAACATAAGACAAAATCCCAGGGCTAGTAATTTTGTTACTGATAAAAAAGGTGCTGACCAATCACACTTGAACAATTTTTGCCGGGTCTCAAACTAATGGAAAAATGTGTACCCAATCAATTATCTCAGCAATTTTTTAATATTTCAATTATATCAGCACATTGTACAGTTCAATTTGTTCAACAAGCTCCAGTCGACATTCAGTCGGCCACAAAGAATGGAAAAAGCTATCTCGCTCTCAAAATCCTGGGTCCTAATAACTCCTGCCTACTCATCTTGTTATTGTTAAATAGTTATTGTTAAATGCATTAGTAGCATGCTCACCTACTCCAAAGATTGTCCCGGTGTGAAACCTGAAAGGATCATAGCTCAAAGAATTAGAACAAGAATGTTTTCAGCTTTTTCTTGAAAGTTCGGGAAACTTGAATTCTGTGTATAGCCAAAAGCAGTGCGTTCCAGCAAAGAGCAGTTTTCCGAACAAGGGAACAACCGCCAAGCCAATGACGGATAATGCGAGGGTTCTGAACCAACAGTTGGGAAGAGGGACGTAGCTGTCTTGACAGCGTATAAAAAGAGAACCTCTTCTGCAGATAGCTGGGTCCCTGGCCGTACAAGGCACAATGGGCAATCGACAAGACCTTAATTTAATCCGTACCTCTAAAGGAAGCCAATGCAAGGTGCATAGATGGGAGCAC
The DNA here is from genome assembly GCF_964263255.1 of Lissotriton vulgaris. Taxonomy (NCBI): domain Eukaryota; kingdom Metazoa; phylum Chordata; class Amphibia; order Caudata; family Salamandridae; genus Lissotriton; species Lissotriton vulgaris. The sequence goes on from NC_141687.1 coordinate 494,301,228, forward strand.
ACACTACTCATTCTGGGAAAATCCAGGAGGAGGAGGGACAAAGAATTCTGCACCACCTGGAGCTTATTCAACAAATACCTAGGGGTCCTGACATATAGTGCGTTAGCATAATCTAGGCGGGGGACGATCAGATCCTGAACCACGGTTTCCCTTGCAGCCTTTGGGAGAAGAGGGAGAATGCCAAAGCAGGATCCCACCAGTTTCTTAATCTGGGTGGCAAAGGTTAGGTTCTCCTCAAACCATACACCTAGATCTTTTAAGGCAGTACCCGACAGGAAAGGCAGAGGAAACAGTGCAGGCCATAATAACACTCTAAAATTAATCAAAATTTTTCCATAGAAAAGTATTTCAGATTTCTCCTCATTATACTTTAACTGGGCCTGAGCCAGACAGCGAAATATCAAGAGCAGGCAGTATTGGGCGGAGGAAACCTCAGCGTCGTCATCCTCCCAGGTAAAGAAAAGCTGAGTATCATCCTCATAGGCAATCACCTTAGCCCCAAGCTCCTCCACTAAATATATCAGCAGGGTGACATAGATGTTAAAGAGCAGGGGCCTGTGACTACAGTCGGAGTTGCAGAGGGGCAAGGTGGAAGCCAGAGCTGCTGCGACCGGTCGGCCAAGAAAGAAGTAAGCCAGCCTAAAGTGGTACCAGCAATGCCGATCTCCGAGAGGCGAGTAGAAGAAGGGAGTGAGGCACTGTGTTGAACGCTGCCGAGAGGTCCAGCATAATCAAAGCTGCCCTCCCGCCAGCGTCCAGACACTCTCGGATTGCCTCCGAAACCTCTACCAGAGCACCGTCTGTGCTATAAAGAAGCTCGAAAGCCAGACTGCGCTGGGTGCAACATGCCAGCACCTTCGGCAAAGTCTCTGAGTCATCTCGTAACCACCTTCTCACACACTTTTGCCAAACTTGGCAGAAGAGAGATTGGGCGGCAATTTCCAGGGGACAAGGGATCTAGTGAAGGCTTTTTTAGAAGAGGGAGAATCATAGCCTGCTTCCAGGTAACAGGCACTTAGCCCTCCCCCAAGGACATATTGACAATATGGTTGACCTCAGGATTAATAATGTCAGCTGCTGATGCTAACAGCCTAGCCGCACACAGATAACAGGTGAGCCCGATTTCAGATCCTTAAGAATTTTTAGGGTACAGGACAACTCTGCTGGGGAAAAAGCATATCAGTTATGGAAAGGGCCAGCTTGGGATCCGGGGAGAGTAGAAGGAACAGAGGGTCCCATGGAACAGGAGGAAAAAGCAGCCTGGTTCGCCCGAATTTTACCCGAGAAAAACTTAGCAAGAAGATTGTACCATGTCTCAGAGATTGGTGCCGAACGGACCTGAGCACAGGAAGCCACAACACTTTGCCCTATTGAAAACATTTCTTTCGAGTTGTTATTTGCCTGGTCAATGTGCAAAGAAAAATCTTTTTTTTAAATTCAACAATCGTCTTTTTTTTTACTTCAACAATCGCACTGTAATAGATCTTTTATTTGGTTCTAAGAGCATGTTTTGCCTGTGGGCAGTAGTTATTAGAATGCAATAACCTCTCTAATATCTTACAGTCATGTTTCAGTGATTGAAGCTCAGGCGAGAACCAAGCATTGGAGGGGGAGTCTCTTGCGAGCCTAGTTGCACACGAAAGAGAAAGCACGGTCACCGATTTGGAAATCCAATCAGTGAACCCCCCACAGACACCCTTCTAGGTCCTGCTGACAAGTGGGCTGAGAGGAAGCGAATTAAACTGCTGAGGATCAATTTTACAAAACAATGTGGGAAGGTTGGACCACATTGGCTACGTCTGCTGCGGGACATCCCAAGAAAATCAGATGAGAAAGTGGTCCAACCAAGAGACCAGCAGGGGCTGGTCCACCTGGATGGGGAAGTTAGAACAGATGGGGTCTAATAAATGGCCACCTTGGTGCATGGGAAGACAGACCCATTGTGAAAGTTGGGCCAAGTTGAGCGAATCCAGAAATCCGCTGGAATCCCTGGTCTGAGGTTGAGCAAGAAGGAGGTTAACATCTCCTAAGACCATGTAATTCGAAAAGTAAAGCGCCTGCTCTGCCATGGCATCATTAAACGCATTGAAAAAGGTACTAGCTGGCCTGGGGGATGATAAACAAGAGAGCCCCCCAGCCTAAAATTGAGCAGAGAGGTGTAGGCTAAAGTCCAAAACCTCGCTATCACCCCAAACGTTAATGTCCTTCTTGTGGAGAGACCACTTCTCTCTATACAAAAAGGCAGCGCCCTCACTCCTTCCAACTTCCGGTATAAGCGGGCAATCTTAAAACTGGCTGGGGTGGCTACTGCATCAATTGGATTTGAAGTGTTGTCTAACCAGGTCTCTTTGATGAACAATAAATCCAAGCCGTTATCCAGTATCAGTTCAAATACATCAACACAATGCTTCCTCAGAGCTCTCACGTTGATAAGGGCAGCTCTAAAGCACAGGGGCCTAGATACTGAACTAGTAGGACTCCTACCTGGGAGATCAAATATCGGCCTAAAACCCCATGTATTACAAACAATCTTCCTCTAACTTTCCTCTGCGTCTGACAAGGTCAATAACAGCCCTCTCCTAGAGTTTTTGGAAGGCTGAATAGGATTTACTGGAAACATTCTGAAATTGTTCACCTGTTTTCTCCAATCAGTTAAAGTGGGCAGCTCACTATCTAACAAGTCCCCAACCAGATGCAGAGTCCCACAATAATCCACCATCTATTCCCACTTTTCAATCATTATTTAGAGCCTCTTATGGAGATTCTGAAACAAGCGAACCCCACATTGCACATGTGTGGTGAAGAACCCAGTTATACCTAAAGATTTCCGCCCTGAAAGAAATCAACCATATCAATGATGCCCTATTAAAATCAATTAAAAACCTGGCTGACATGAAATCACCTCAAATAGCATGCATTTCAAACATAATGTATACCATCTCCCACCCAACAGCTCTACCCTTATTTCTCAATGGATCAACCACCTAGACTCCCTTAATTGCAGGCCTGTCATTATTGAATCACAAAAATGCCTCAGAATCACCTTGGAGGAAAATTTCAACATGAGAGCACATATTAGGTGCATCCAGTCATAGTGCTGCTCCCCAAATGTACCTTCTCAGTGATTCAGGTCATTCGCCTCCTGAATCCAAGATCACAGTTCAATCCTTAGTAGTAACCAGACTAGACTATGGTAGTGAATCCATTACAGGTTTACAGAAATCACTAACAGCTCTGCTCAAGGAAACCCTTAGCACCTCAGTGAGATGGATAACAGGAACAAGATGGTTTGACCATATCACTTGATCTTTCAAGTTAACTCGCTCCCTTTTGAAGCCAGGATCCAACTGAGAATTGTTTGGCTAATGCACAACATCATGCATAATGATTCACAGATGTATCTCAAAATCTCAGGAAGCACCGGCTCCCTATGTAGTGTCAACTCCCTATGGCTGAAACCCCTAAGAATTAGAAAAAAGAAGGCGTACTGCTGCGCCTTTTCCGGGTCCGCCACAAACATCTGGAACTGTCTCATTCTGTGATTCAAATGAACCCCTCAACTACAGTTTTAAGGAAAGAGGTTAAATGATTGCTACTAAACAGATTCTTACTGTAGCAACTGAGACCAGAGTTGAACCAGTGACCACCTTACACCCTTGTTTGTAAACACAGAAACCTTGAGCCTAATGAATGCCTCACTGAAGAATGATCACTGATAATGAATCTTTAGTCATTTGGAATACGATTGTTATATAACGGGGTGGGCTTTTTCAATGCACAGCACTTTGATAGATCCTGTTTTTGATTTATAAAATGCTTTGAGTAGACTAAATAAAAATACCTATGGGAGGTAAATATAGCATGTAACAAATAGTACAAAGAACAGATTAGTCTGGGCTACACAGGTTCCGGGAGCAGGATGGTCTGGTCAGGAGAGGGGTGGAGAAGGCGTGCCTGATCCCCAAAGATAAGACTACGGCCCATACCCTGCCCATGTGCATATGACAAGCTGCTGATTTTATTTTTTAAGTTTCAAATGGGGTTGCACGCCCTTCTCCCTCGATGTAGTCATTTAAGTTTCATGATCACCACTAAAGTCTCTAGGTATAGATTTGAAGTTGGTCGGGGTGGAAGCTGTTATTATACCCTCAGTAACAAAACAGCACAGCATTCTGTGACTCTCACACAAAACGAAAATAAAGGAGGTTCCAGCTTCAAAGAGCTTCAGGAAAAATAAACCCTGGAAGGACTTTAACACCTTAAGTGAGCCCGTCAGGCATTGACGTCACTACTCAAAACTGGAGTGGTAAGAAAAAAGAGGTGAATGCTCCCCTCCACGTTTTCTGGGTATTTTAGCCCTAAAAAGGCCTCCAGCGATCACAAAAATGACACACTAGACACCAGCGATTGATGCCATTTTTGGCGGTCAGCTCCAATGGGGGTATTTTGGGGGATTTGAAGATAATTTCCCTTGGGAGGTGTGATTGTGCCCCTATGGAGGGTGCAATCAAAATTTCCATTGGAAAAAGGTGACAGGCAAAAGTGTATATGTTTTTGGGGTCACCCTCCTGGTATTTGGGCCGATTTTATGAGAGGCTTTAATTTTGGAAAAAATACATTTGTTTTGCCCTGGGGGGTGGAATTGCGGGTAAAACAAAAAGGCAGCCACAAATTGATGTACTGTGATGAGGCGCCCCCATGATACATGGGTTGGCTCGGTCAGGAGGCATAAATATATAGTGAACATGTGATCAAGGCTCAAGTGAGACGAAACACATTATGGTGACTGGTGAGGAATGAAAACATCGCCTTTGCACCATTGCTGAGGCGGTGTCCATTTTTAAACGCGTTGTGGCGACTGGTGAGGAATAAAAACATCGTCTTTGCACCATTCTTGAGGCCGTGTCCATATTTAGGGAGGCATCCTATAACATATGTATGGAAGAGAATTGTGATATATATATATATATATATATATATATATATATATATATACATATTTTAGCGCTCCATGTGTACCAAGAAATCCCGGGTCACTCGCAGGCAGGTGCTTCTACGCAATGGTACTCGCGTTTCAATCAAGGCTCCAGCTCCGTCCCCAAATCCATGGAACAAAGTACAGCACTACAGGGGTAAGGCAGGATAATTCTTATTTCGCCATTAGCAGTGTGGGCAGACGCGTTTCGGATAAAAGTCATTTGTCAGTGTTTACACTGACGAAGGACTTTTGGTGCCGCTACTCCGTGTAAAAAATAGATAAAATGTCTAAACCCCAGTGGGTACGGTGGAGTCTTCTCTCTGAATATTACCCCCAGTGGGTGGGAGGTTAGGTGGACTCGCTGTACTGCTCACAATATGTCCCGGCAAGCAGGCCCCCTCCGTTCCCGTCAGTTCTTTTGGTTGTTAAGCACCGTGGATCCGCCTGGGTGTGTTTCAACCTCTCTGTGTGAGACATCTTCAAAGAGGGCAACCTGTGGTTTGTATATATATATATATATATATATATATATCCCACGAACTCCGCCAAGTCCCCAAATCACACTCCAGGGAAATAACGAAACGGACCCTCACTGATATTTTGCAAGTTTAAAGTTTTATTCCATCCTCTTGTGCATAGAACACGCCGCCATGACGCGTTTCGGGACCTCCGCCCCTTGATCACATGACATGGTCGATCGTACACCCATCACTCTTAAAGTGCTAATACACAGTCAGCTGACCCCACAGCCTGTGGAAATAAAAAACATACTTCAGCCTGGTTCAGTAGCGCTTAGTTTGTAAAATACTTTTTGTTCAATTACATAAAAGTGCTTTGTGATCCAAAACAGACTTTAAGTTTAACCATGCAAAAAAGTAGAAAACTAAACAATTTAAAAAAGAGAGTATCGCTCTCCTTTGTTAGTTCAGCTTTTGTTCCCAAAAATTTCTCACGATTATTTCCATATACATAAATTGATCAGGATATTCAATCAATTAATTAAAAAAATATATATATAAACAGTTTGTATATAATATGTTAAAATCATGTAGAAATATATATATATATATATACAGTTTATACATTCCGTGCAAATTCGCTCTGTGATGTGCAAATTCCGCAAAAGGAAAACATCATTGATTAAATGGGAACGCATAGTTTGGATCAATTTTTCAAAATTGTGCCCCAGTGGGCATTTGCTGCTACATCTAACCACTGCATCCACACTGCTACAATATGGGTTCAAAGGCTGGTGCACTTTAGGAGATTATCATAAACATAATCATGATAAACAAAACCCTATACCTGCTGATTAAAATTGTTGATACTCCCTTCACCATGAGTTGAAGTTAAAATTCGGAGGCAGACTATTTACATGTTCGACTCAAATACATTGTTACCCCTTCGGAAAACTGCAGTTACTGACAGATTTAGGCCCACCGGTATGAACAATTAGATCCCTAATAAAGACAAGAATGCAAGTCTTCCGTTTGGTTCAAACCATTGGGGGCCTTGGAATTAAGCTCCAAAATATAGCGTGTTTCCAAAACTCTCAATTGGGCCTCTCTGTCACCACCTCTGCGAAGAGGCGGAATCATGTCAGTGGCATAATACTGCAGACATCCTATGTCCCCGCCATGGCACAGATTTACATGTCTGGCGACAGGGTATGCCTCATCTTTGTTGCTCACTGCCCTAAGGTGTTGGAGAATGCGCTTGTGAACCTGCAGCTTCGTGCTGCCCACGTAGCGCAGGCCACAAGCACATTCTAACATGTAGACCACGAAGTCTGACTTGCAGGTGATTTTCTTTTTGATCGTTCTCACCTCGCTATTGAAAGCAGTCATGTAGGTAGTCCTGTTTTTACCTATCCTACATGCTTTGCAAACTGCACATTTTAGGAAGCCCTTACTCTTTCCTAGCCAGTTGTCATCGGCTACTTCCGGGCTACTCTTCAATATCATATCGCTCATGGACCTAGCTCTACTGTAAGTTATGGCTGGTCTACTGGCAAGGGTCCTACCAATGACCGCATCTCCTTTAACCACTTGCCAGTTTTTGCGAATGATGTTAAATATTTCTTTGTGCTGTCTGCTATATGCCGTTATCAATCTTGGTTGACCAGACTCCTTCTCTGTGGTCAGTGTAGGCACAGCATCTGTTGTTAGACTATGCCCTGAAGTTGAATTGGCACGTCTCATGGCACCCTCCACCATCGTTCGTGAGTAGCCTCTTTCAATGAATCTCTGCCTGCTGGCTTTCTGTGCTTTTTCACAGCTGTCACTCGTGCTGCAAATCCTTTTGATCCTCAGCATCTCCCCATAGGGGATGCTTCGAATCAAATGCGCCGGATGGTGACTAGTGGCGTGCAACACCTTATTACCTGCCGTTGCCTTTCGATGTAGGTCAGTCACTATCCTGCCACTGACAATGCTCACCTCCACATCTAAAAAGGTAACCTTAACGCTGCTGATCTGGTCTATATATATATATATCCTACGTGTACCAGGGAACCCAGCGAACTAATTACTGAAATGCCCACCAGAGGCTATTTAATTAAAAGGATTACATTTTCACCTGTGTCCCTAAGGCAAAATGAACTGATGTCTGCAGTAATCTTTCCCCCGAAGAAGGCTGATTGTATAAGCCGAAATGCATTGGGATTAATGTTAACTAACCAACCTTGAATAAACACCAATACGAACCTTTGAACTAGTGCGACTCAATTTCTCCTGCTGGGGGAAGATGTTTTGATGTTTAACACGGCGTTGTCCAGCCGCGGAGTCATGCACCTCGGAAAGAGCGCCAGACCTGCCCGAAAAGGACGTTTTGTGGATCGGAGCGAGAAGCTAACAGGGCAGTGGCAGCCACCAGGCACTGGAGCCTGGCTAGAGTCCTCAACATGTACCAAAGATGCGTGTGGGGAAGTCACGGAAAACAAAACATTTCAAGGTAATCATGACAGACACGGAGCCTACGTGTAAAAGGGAACCCTGCGAACTAATTACTGAAACGCCCACCAGAGGCTATTTAATTAAAAGGATTACGTTTTCACCTGTGTCAGTAAGGCAAAATGAACTGATGTCTGCAGTAATCTTTCCCCCGAAGAAGGCTGATTGTATAAGCCGAAATTCATTGGGATTAATGTTAACTAACCAACCTTGAATAAACACCAATACGAACCTGTGAACTAGTGCGACTCAATTTCTCCTGCTGGGGGAAGATGTTTTGATATATATATATATATATATATATATATATATATATATATATATATATATATATATATATATATATATATATATATATATATATATATATATATATATATATATATATATATATATATATATATATATATATATATATATATATTCAATGAAAAAACCATAGGTTATAGTCCATATATAGTTAGGAATTAGCATTTACAAAACCTTATTTTACTCGCATAAAACCATTGAAATTCCATATATAGTTAGAAGCGCTAACTATATATCGCGCACCCGCAATCCACTGCTGATGATGTCACATATTACATCATTCATGACATGGTCAGTGACATCACTGATGACATCACTGATGACATCTCAAATGACATCACTGATGACATCACTGATCACAACATCCAGTGATTGTATGTGTCTGTAAAGTTTAAATATGTTTTACATATTGAAGAATGAGTGGATGTATAAGTGTCTGGATGAAGAATTTAGTAGGTGCATGACTGACTGTATGAAAGAGTGATTAAATGTGTCTCACTGAGTGCATGGGTTAGTGACTAAACTGTCTTAATTTGTGCATCAGTATGTTTGTTGTTGTGTAAGCTGCTGCATGTGTTGATCAGTAGCTATAAGAGTGGCCATATGGGTTATTGATTGGTTGGCCAAGTATTTGAATGGGAGGATGAGTGTGTGTGTGGGTGGCTGGGAGGTGCGTGACTCTGTGCATAGATGTGTAAGCAGTTGATTCACTAGGAGTATGAGTTCAAGAGTGCATGTGGAAACAGCTATATGGGCGGTTGACTATGCATGGGTGTGTTGGTGAGTGAATGGATTTCTCATTGCTACATGTGCAAGTAAGTACGTATGTAAAACACAATACATGTGAGAATTGAGATATATAAATAACTGAACATAAGAGCCAGTGAATGTGTGAGTGGCTGTATCGATCACTGTGAGCTTGTATCAGGGATTATATAAGAGAATAAATATGTGTTATTATATGTTTGAATAAGTAAGATGTGTATAACTTTATAGTTGAGGAAATGGAGGTGTGATTGATTCTTTGCATGACTGACTAGGTGTGTGAGTAACTCCATGGATGAGTGACAGTCTGTGAGTGTCTGTTTATACTGAGTGTATGTAAGGTTATATTAGAGTCTGAAAAGGTTCATTGTATTATCACATGAGTGATGTGATCAGTGATGACAAATGAGATGTCATCAGTGATGTCATTTGAGTTGTCATCAGTGATGTCATTTGAGATGTCATCAGTGATGTCATTTGAGTTGTCATCAGTGATGTCATTTGAGATGTCATCAGTGATGTCATCAGTGATGTCACTGACCATGTCATGAATGATGTAATATGTGACATCATCAGCAGTGGATTGCGGGTGCGCGATATATAGTTAGCGCTTCTAACTATATATGGAATTTCAATGGTTTTATGCGAGTAAAATAAGGTTTTGTAAATGCTAATTCCTAACTATATATGGACTATAACCTATGGTTTTTTCATTGAATTTTCAAGGTTTTGTAAATGCAAATTCCTAACTATATATCCACTATAACCTATGGTTTTTTCTGTGAATTTCATTGGTTTTTTAATAGCAAATATGAAAAGCTTTAAAATGTCAAGTACGTGATAGATAAAAACATTTTCGTATTTATGCACGCTGATGTGCTTTGAACGCTGCACCCCCCCCCCCTCCCCTCTTTTGTCTTAGTAGTACTCTCTCTTTGCAGATACTGAAGGGTAGTTAACGCAGGCCTTTACCCCCGTTGTAATCCGTCGTGCCTCCTTGTCTCTCCATTTGATTGATTGTTGTCCAAGCATTTACTGTTTTAGAATTGGTTCTCTTTGGATCATTCTCTATTTACAAACAAGCACAAAGGCGCAATACTCTGTTTAGTCTTTGCAGATAGTGAAAAATCGTGTAAAAAAATAAAAGTAATCGAGCAAAATCAGTAGGCCACTAATTGGATCTCTTTTTGACCTCGCTAAAATAGAAATATTAGGAACAACCCTTCATGAGAAATACGAAAATAGTGAGATGAACTGAGCTCCACACCATGAGGGCTGCAAGACAGCTCGGCTCCATCACCCATCCCGCACAAAATAACGACAAACCCTATGCAAATATTAAAAATGTAGACAACACACCAGCAAAGAAACAGGGTAAAACATTTTATTAAAAAACTATTTACATAACGTTGGTTTATAAGATGATGTCAGTAGTGGACCGATGTGTGAATAGAACGAAAACAGCACAAGGCTCCAAGATCCGGATGGCAAGCTCCTGGATGTTGGGTGCCATAGTTTAGAGTTCTGAATTTCAGCCTTTTTCAATGCCTGTGCTTTGTTGAATCAAAATGGCGGCTTGACACAAAGCTGACTCAAGCGTTGCTACTGATGCTATGCAGACCAAAACTGGTTTTCAGTTTGTACATTTTTCTAGATTTTTCAATCCAAGTTTGGTTGACTTTGTAGAACGATGGCTTCTGATTTTCAACATACGGTGTGGTGGCGCTGACTGGGAGGGGGCGCTTCGCTCCTGCCCCCTCCCCAAGTAAGATTTTCATACGTGAAAGTACGTTAATGGTTTTGGTCCCTGAGATGCTTCGATGTCACTACCATTCTCAAATAGCATAAGTTCTGGATGTTGGGTGCCATAGTTAAGAGTTCTGAGCAGTGCTTGTAACACTGTCTGAAGCTTATTTCCACCTACTGCAGCTTCACTATTCTCAAAGTAAGTGAGTGTCGTTTGTGGACCTGACTGCATTAGAAAACAATGTGATATGTTACCTTCCTAAACAGCTTGACGGAGGCCCCTGAGGGGCGGTGTGATGGCCATGGACTCGGAGAAGACGCTTGGCTCCGACACCCTCCCCAAGTCTTATAGCACTGGTGTAGCCTGAGATCGCCCCCGACATAGGCGGCCGGCTCCCGGGGTCCGGCGGAACTTTTTGCCTTTTGATGACTCTTCAATTCTGGACCTTGTCCCACAATCCGTTTGACCTGAAGACAAGCTGTAGTGGGGCGCCCCTTTATCGTTTTAGTTGCCATTCCGCCCGCTTTTGCTACACTGTGCCTCTTCCGCCATTCAGCTGTTTTCCGCCCGCTCTTGCAACTACAGCGTCTCGCTCACCATGTAGTTGAGATGCGCCCGCTCTTGCGGTGCAGCGATAGGCGGCTGCCACAGGACTCTCAAAATGGCGGCCGGCTCTTCGGTTTTGGGCCTGGTCCACTAAAATGGCCCTGGGACACCTTGGAACTCGGACGCTTGTCTGCTAGGGCTTGGGTCCCATTCTCGAAAAGCGTCCCCTCAGCCGTGAAGATTCTACAAAAGTCTTGGGGGCCTCCGACTCCCGCAGGCTTCTGGTGGGGAGCGGCTGCCATGATTGCTCGTGGAATGGCCACGACGGAGCTACGAGATGGTAGTGGTCTCATGCTGACGCCAGCTTTAGTGTGAAACATCCAGAAACACTGTAGACTACCAATTCGATCAGTTCCGGTAGCGCCCCAACATGACCCGGAAGAGAAGAACTTGCCCTCCCCTCTTTGACTGATGGTTCTTGTTGCCTGTCCCCTCTGTTGTCATTTAACAGAACTTTTTGGACTGCTGAAAGGGGTTGTGTTCTGAACGCTGGTTGGTGGAGACATTTAGACTATATTCTTGACCTACGTTGTCGCGTAATGCGTTTTATGACACGCCGCGTTAGCGCACCCGGAAGTGATCCGAGGCGCGGCGCGCAGCGCGTAACGTAAGCATAACAGGTCATGTGACTTGTTAATAAAACTTTTCATTGGTTCATTTTACTTTTGTTAATTTAATGATGAAAAGCTTGGTCTTATGACCTAAAAATTACGCTTTTTATTATTTTCGAACAATATTTTTTTTTCAAACATATGTTATAATATTCCAGGCTAATGTACTTTCCCGGAAAATTTACAACTGTCTTGCAAGTAAAATATATTCCTTTTTCGAGAAAAAGGGCGTTTCTTCCTTCCATGACGGAGCCGTTGAGTAAAAGAGATTCGGCCTGCTGTCTTAGTCGCCGATACGCCTGATTATCAGATTCTTATCGATCACTTTATGTTGCAGACATGAAAAACACAACTGCCCTTGACCATTTATCTTTACTGCGTTCCTACATATTATACCTTTTATCCGTCATGTAATTGGACTGCTTTATTTCACTTGCCTTTTACTGATTCGAAAACAGTCACTAAAAGTAAAAACTTTACAAATGAAAATACTACTACCGTGTTTTGTTTTAAAAACCTTTATTGTGAAAATGTCAGTATACAAATACGGGCCTATAACCACGTGGGCCGGCCACGGAGCAAACTCAAATCGTATATGATGAGGAGACATTTACACTGTAGAAGAACGTAACGAGCGGGCCATTAGGTGACAAGAACAAAGGTGTCTAACAGTTGCGGAATCGGTGGACGTACATTTTGTAATTAAAATACGACAGGGCCACTTACAATAACATTTTCTAGATATACATTTGCGGGCAAAGAGTTACGAGTCCCATTTATACCGGCGCCATTTTGGGCGAGGCCGGGCAGGTCCAAGATATAGTCAAAATGTCTCCACCAACCATCGGCCAGACCAGAACCCCTTTCGGCCCTTTATGTTACAAGATGGTGTCTTCTATTCAGAAAATATTGGTGGCAGCATTTTGAAAGGAAACAGAAACAGCCGTTCTCCTAGTGAGTTTCACATTGTTACATTTAGGAAGAATGTTGAAGAGTAGTATGTGGAAAATCTGAAGCCATTTTTCTACAAACTCTCAATCAGACTTAGATGGAAAAAAAAACCTGAAGAATGTACAAACTGAAAACCAATTTTTGTCTGTATAGCACCAACAGTAACGCTTGAGTCAGCTTTGTGTCAAGCCGCCATTTTCATTCAATCAATAGCGTCCCCCTGCACACATTCAGGGACCTGGTCGTGTCTTTAGATGAAACGCATTGTAGGAAAAGAAGCAGAAAGGAAAAGGAAAAAATTTCCGCCGGACCTAGTGAAGCTGCAGCAGGTGCAAATAAGCTTCAGACAGTCTTACAAGCACTGCTCAGAACTCTCAACTGAGGCACTCAACATCCAGGACTTGCCATTCGGATCTTAGCGCCTTGTATTTTTGTTTTGTTCTTGATGGAGGGGAAACAACAAAAAACAGGCATTGAAAACGGCTCAACTGGAGCAAAAAAAAAATTACTTCTTGGGTGCATTAGGGCATTTATGATTTTCGAATGCCGTATTCATCAGGTTGATGCTCATGTTGCCATAGGACAGCATAGCACCACAGTGTATACAAGTTAACTTCATATGTTCAGATGAGGCAGGTGGCATATTTAGCATTCACCTTCTTTGATCCAGGAGGGATGGAGAAAAACTGCCAGATGAAACTTGAAACTTGGCCATCCAGATCTCGGCGCGTTCGACTCACTGTACCGCAACAGTGACCGCAACTCTGCTGGACACGCCGTCTTTCGGCGCAGCATTGTAGGATGGCCACACCAGTGCGGCAATTTGCTAGACACCACCTCGGTGCCATCCGGATCTCGGCGCGTTCGAGTCACTGTACCGCAACAGTGACCGCAATTCAGCTGGACACGCCGTCTTTCGGCGCAGCATTGTAGGATGGCCACACCAGTGCGGCAATTTGCTGGACACCACCTCGGTGCCATCCAGATCTCGGCGCGTTCATTCATTCAATAGCGTCCCCCTGCACACATTCAGGGACCTGGTCGTGTCTTCAGAAGAAACGCATTGTAGGAAAAGAAGCACAAAGGAAAAGGCAACAAGTTCCGCCGGACCTAGTGAAGCTGCAGCAGGTGCAAATAAGCTTCAGACAGTTCTACAAGCACTTCTCAGAAATCTCAACTGAGGCACTCAACATCCAGGACTTGCCATTCGGATCTTGGCGCCTTGTGCTGGTTCCGACCTATTGACACATCAGTCCACTACTGACATCACCTCATAAGCCAACGGGGCACCCCACGCCGACTTCCGGCGCAGCATTGTAGGATGGCCACACCAGTGCAGCCACTTGCTGGACACCACCTCGGTGCCATCCGGATCTCAGCGCGTTCGAGTCACTGTGCCGGAAGAGTAACCGGAACTCAGCTGAACACGCCGTCTTTCGGCGCAGCATTGTAGGATGGCCACACCAGTACGGCAATTTGCTGGACACCACCTCGGCGCCATCCGGATCTCGGCGCGTTCGAGTCACTGTACCGCAACAGTGACCGCAATTCAGCTGGACACGCCGTCTTTCGGCGCAGCATTGTAGGATGGCCACACCAGTGCGGCAATTTGCTGGACACCACCTCGGTGCCATCCGGATCTCGGCGCGTTGTGCTGCCTTCGGCCTATTCGCACATCGGTCCGCTACTGACGCCGCCTCACGTGCCAACGGATTTTCTACGCTTTTTGTAGCCCTATGTCGCATAACAGGTCATGTGACTTGTTTATAAAACTTTTCATTGGTTCATTTTACTTTTGGTTTCCTAAAGATGGAAGGCTTGGTCATATGACCTAAAAATAACACTTTTCATTGGTTTAGAACATTTTTTTTTCCCAAACGATGAAAGCCCCACCTTGTTTCTGGATCATTCAGACTGAAGCTGGCGTCAGCATGAGAGCACCACCATCTCGTGGCTCCGTCGTGGTCATTCCGCGAGCAATCATGGCAGCCGCTCCCCACCGGAAGCCTGCGGGAGTCGGGGGCCCCCAAGACTTTTATACAATCTTCACGGCTGAGGGGACGCTTTTCGAGAATGGAGCCCAAGCCCTAGCAGGCAAGCGTCCGACTTCCAAGGTGTCCCAGGGCCATTTCAGTGGACCAGGCCCAAAACCGAAGAGCCGTCCGCCATTTTGACAGCCATGTGGCAGCCGCCTATCGCTGCACTGCAAGAGTGGGAGCAACTCCACAACATGGTGAGCGAGACGCTGTGGCCGCAAGAGCGAGCGCAACTCAGCTAGATGGCCGCCACCTGGGGAGACCCGTTCACGCCGCCTCCCCCCCCCCCCCCCGGGCCGCCGCACGCCAATTTTCGGAGCAGCATTGTAGGATACCAAAACCAGTGCGGCAGTTTACTGGACATCACCTGGGTGCCTGTCGTACATGTTGTGTCAGCCATGTGACACTGGACACAGACCGCTACTGACGAGGCCTCCCCCCGCACCACCCGGGACGCCCCACGCTGTTTTTCTGTGCTGCATTGTAGGATCCCTAAACCAGTGCGGCACCCAGGCGACATCACCTGGGTGCCGTCCAGAACTCTGCACGTTGTGCTGCCTTGGGACTATTCGCACAACAGACCGCTACTGACGAGGCCTCCCCCCGCCCCACCCGGGACGCCCCACGCCAATTTTCGGAGCAGCATTGTAGGATCCCTAAACCAGTGCGGCACCCAGGCGACATCACCTGGGTGCCGTCCAGAACTCTGCACGTTGTGCTGCCTTGGGACTATTCGCACAAAAGACAGCTTCTAACCATTGTTGCTTTTTGTGTTAATAAATGTTTAAATGTTTTTAGTTTTTGTTCTGTTCATTATCGTTAAAAGTTAATAAAGTTTTATAACCTTAATTTGTTGGAGTGTTATCTATTTTTTGAAAAACGGGTGAATGGGGCCTTGAATCGGGTTATTGTCATGTGTGGGCTTTGGAAGTGTGCTGCTGCAGGATCGGACATTTCAAACTCAAATGCACGTTCTTTTTCTTACCTTTCCGAAGCATGGAGCGCAATAGCAAGCAGAGAAAGGGTGATGCACGTGTTGAACACTACCTGACCTGGCAAGTTGCTGGCAGTGCCCCCCCGCCCGCTCCTGAAAGAGGGCACACACACACCGCCGCCCCGAGTACTTCAGAAATCTTTAAAAGACCATGCGCTTGTTCATGAGGCTTAAATGGTTTATCACCTCTTCTAGAACCCCTACATCGACCCTCTGACGTTTCATGGAAAAATTACCATGTAACACAATACCAAGCCCTATCAGCTGAAACCCCCAAGGAATCGTGGGGCATATTAGCAAGGGGGTTTATCTCCCCTTTTTTGGCTTTAAAAACCATGAAAGCGGAGATAAAATTATTTCCCTATTATCAAGCTGTCGCTAACACCAGTTAGTGACACCTAAAAGGAGATAGCGACCATCTTGGGCCCGGCTTTGCATGTCAGTGATACTTATCACTAATGACATGCAAAGTGGCGTGCCAAGATGTTAGCGACTGGAAACAGTCCCTAACATCGCTACCTTCTATTACCAACTTTTGGAGATATTCGCACTAAGCGCGAATATCTCCAAAAGCTAACACCTGCCCTGAGCAGGTTTTAGCCATGTTATCCAATGGGAGGTGGATAACATGGCTAAGAGCATTAGGTCGATAATACATGAATATCGCTGACTTTTCTGCGATAATAGCAAGGTTTATCTGCGATAAAAATCGCCGATGTGCGGCGATAATTTTTGTCTCTAAACAAGTTATAGACAAAAATTATCGCTAGTTGTTAGTAATATGCCCCCGGGTTTTTGCTTGCAGAAATCGGGAGGCGGGAGACTAGCACTGAAATCAGTACTCACACGCCTGAATCAGGAGGATTGGCATGTCTGAATTCTCTACAGCTGGGGCCATAAACTACATCCGCAGGGGTAGGTGATAGCCTGGGACCAGCCTGGCATCTAAAATGGCTGCCGTGCACGACAAAATTGTGGCATTCGAAAAAAGGCAAGATGGCGCAGCCGCTGGAAGAGATGTATCAACATATATCAGCCTCCTCAGCCACCCTCAGGAAACATAGGGGATTAGGATACGTCTCCCGCACCCCCTTATACCTAGTAATTTAATTTACGAAGCACAAAATGGCGAATTCCCGTTTCGCTACCAGTTTGCGGCCCAGTTCGCGGCCCGTGAAGCGCTTCTACCGTGAAAAATCATTTTTTTTTTATTTTCCCCACGGGACCCTTTAATAACCCCAACAACATTCCTAGGGGGTCAAGAGGGGGATACCTTGCCCCCTTTCATTAAATTCCCCCTTAGTTTTTCACCTTTTCTTCTCTCTCGATCCTACCGAGAGACAAGATGGCGGCCGCTCCGGACTGTCACGCAGCAAAAAAAAAAAAAAAGCTCACGCACAGCCGCTGGAAGAGATGTATCAACATATATCAGCCTCCTCACCCACCCTCAGGAAACATAGGGGATTAGGATACGTCTCCCGTACCCACTTATAACTAGTAATTTAATTTACGAAGCACAAAATGGCGAATTCCCGTTTCGCTACCAGTTTGCGGCCCAGTTCGCGGCCCGTGAAGCGCTTCTACCGTGAAAAATCATTTTTTTTTTCTTTTCCCCACGGGTCCCTTTAATAACCCCAACAACATTCCTAGGGGGTCAAGAGGGGGATACCTTGCCCCCTTTCATTAAATTCACCCTTCGTTTTTCACCTCTTCTTCTCTCCTCGATCCTACCGAGAGACAAGATGGCGGCCGCTCCGGACTGTCACGCAGCAAAAAAAAAAAAAAAGCTCACGCACAGCCGCTGGAAGAGATGTATCAACATATATCAGCCTCCTCACCCACCCTCAGGAAACATAGGGGATTAGGATACGTCTCCCGTACCCACTTATAACTAGTAATTTAATTTACGAAGCACAAAATGGCGAATTCCCGTTTCGCTACCAGTTTGCGGCCCAGTTCGCGGCCCGTGAAGCGCTTCTACCGTGAAAAATCATTTTTTTTATCTTTTCCCCACGGGTCCCTTTAATAACCCCAACAGCATTCCTAGGGGGTCAAAAGGGGGATACCTTGCCCCCTTTCATTAAATTCACCCTTCGTTTTTCACCTCTTCTTCTCTCTCGATCCTACCGAGAGACAAGATGGCGGCCGCTCCGGACTGTTTAGAATGTTGACAGACACCGGAGAGCCAATCAGCTTTCTGCGCGCAAAGTTCCGATAAGCGAAAAGTAAGCGGACCGGATCGCTGCCCAGAGCGCTGTTACAGATATATATCTTGATTTAAACGTTAATTTCTCAAAAACTACTGGAGCACATATATTGAGACCTAGCAAAGGCACATCGGGCTAACAGTCCCTACAATTTTGCCAAGTTTCGTGCAAATCCATTCAGCCGTTCGAGCTAAAAGTGAGTCCAACCGCCCTATGGAAATTAACATGGGAAAAACGCGTTTTGGGACCCCCCTTTTTTCTCAGCCCCCCCTTGACGAAACCCCACCAAATTTTCAGGAGCTGCTCAGAAACAAAATGTGCCATTTTCCTGAAAATTTCAGCCGATTCCATCCACAAACGCCAAAGTTATTAGACATAGAATTTTCAAAAGTCCCATAGGGAATTAATCCTAACTATATATACCTACTGGCGATAGCCAGTAGGTAATATATATATATTTATATATATATATATATATATATATATATATATATATATATATATATATATATATATATATATATATATATATATATATATATATATATATATATATATATTACCTATAGGTATATATAGTTAGGATTTTTTCTCTATGGGACTTTTGAAAATTCTATGTCTAATAACTTTGGCGTTTGTGGACGGAATCGGCTGAAATTTTCAGGAAACTGGCACATTTTGTTTCTGAGCAGCCCCTAAAAATTTGGGGGTGTTTCGTTAAGGGGGGACCGAGAAAAAAGACGGGGTCCCAAAACGCGTTTTTCCCATGTTAATTTCCATAGGGCGTTTGGCCTCACTTTTAGCTCGAACGGCTGAATGGATTTACACGAAACTTGGCAAAATTGTAGGGACTGTTAGCCCGATGTGCCTTTGCTGGGTCTCAATATATGTGCTCCAGTGAATTTTGAGAAATTAACGTTTTAAAAAATTTATATATCTGTGACAGCGTCCCAGATAGCGCTCCAGATCGCGTACTTTTCGCGTCACGGAGCTTTGCGAAGCGATGCTGATTGGCTCTCCGGTGTCTGTCAACATTCTAAACAGACCGGTGCGGCCGCCATCTTGTCTCTCGGTAGGATCGAGAGACAAGAAGAGGTGAAAAACGAAGGGGGAATTTAATGAAAGGGGGCAAGGTAGACCGCTCTTGACCCCCTAGGAATGATGTTGGGGTTATTAAAGGGTCCCGTGGGGAAAATAAAAAAAAATTGATTTTTCACGGTAGAAGCGCTTCCCGGATCGCGAACCGGGCCGCAAACTGGTAGCGAAACGGGAATTCGCCATTTTGTGTTTCGGTTTAATTAAATTACAGGGTATAAGGGGGTACGGGAGATGTATCCTGATCCCTTATGTTTTTTGAGGGTGGCTGAGGAGGCTCATATATGTTGATACATGTCTTCCAGCGGTTGTACGAAATTTTTTTTGCTGCGTGATGTCTGTTAACGTTCGATTCGATGGAAATCAGGAAGTGTTGACCGCCATTTTGTCACTGCCAGTAAATATTTTATTTGTTATAAATAAATCATAATTGATAAACATTGTGTGCGCCATCTTGCCTTTTTTGCAATGCCACACTTTTGTCGAGCACAGCAGCTATTTTGGATGCCTTGACCAGACCCACTGTCTGCACCCTCGCAAGCATCTCCCCCACGCACTGGTCACTCCCGCTCTCTCTCTCATGCATGGGCCAGAAACCTCCTCCCATCTGCGCTGTTCTTCTCTGAGAATCACACCCTGTGCCCGCCCGACACCTGCCTTTCACCCTATTCACTACTGCACCCTCTGACACTCCTCTTCCTCTGTGTCCGATTGTCCAGGCCCGTCCCAGGCTATCACCTAGCCCTGCAGATGTAGTTTATGGCCTCAACTGTAAAGAATCACCCCTCTTCAAAGAAGTTACAGTAGATCAAGGCCCCCACCCGATGAGATCCGTCACACTACACGCGTTGCTGCAATCTGATAACCATCCTGTATTGTGATTGGAGAGGGGATTCTCACTGTGAGGGTGTGTGGGACTGAGCCTGAAGTGGAAGATTCCAGGGATGCCTTTTTGTACATCAAAGTCTTTACAATTATGTGTCTCATTAAAAATATATAGCACTCCAACAAAGTAGAAGGAAAATAACACTTTAATAACTTATAAATATATACATCGCAACAAAAACAGTAAGCACCTTAAAACATTTTTTATTAAAACAGAAGCAACAATGGTTTATGACATGGGGAACAGTAGTGATATCATCCTGGGCGGGTGATGGAACTGGGTTTGTTAATGGAAAAACATCTACAGAAAAAACTATTGGTAAATTATACTTCTCCGGAAATTTTAAACTCACAAATGTTTCATTTGTGTAATCGTTTTATGAACATGTACATTAAAAAACTAAAAGAAATGCCAAGAACGTCCCATGTGAAAGTGAATCTTATCTGGCAATTTTTTTCTTTTCCTTCTCATGAAAAGAAAGTTTAAGCCAGGTTCGTTACCTGCCTCACCTGCAAAAAAAAAACTCTCGAGAGGGACCGAAAAAAAATAGCGCTATGGTAATCATACCATGCATCGGCACATGGAGAGGTGGCACCCTCTTAATTATTCTAAAGCGCAACTTCGAGATTTGGGGGATAACCCCCGACCGGCAAAAACATCCACCAATGACTTAGCAATAAGTGAGTCAGAGGCAAGGGAAACGGTCCCAAATCTGCAAAAGAACTTTGGGCAGATGAGATTGACTTGTGTAGCATGTGGAAAATTAATTTCATGCGGAGAGATCAGTATTACTTCAATAAATACAGTAATCAATGATGCATTAGAACTTAATATCAATTCATTTTCCGAACGTGTAATCAGTACCTGTCCCATGTCAATTCATTGTCCGAACGTATAATAAATACCCATCCCGGATCAATTCATTGTCCGAACATATAATCAGTTAAAAGTGCGACAAGTGCGACAAAATCATATCGATAATTCATTGTGAGCAAGTACCAAAAGTGTCGACAATTCTAACCTTCAATAAATACAGTAATCAACGATGTATTAGAACTTAATATCAATTCATTGTCCGAATGTGTAATCAGTACAAGTCCCATGTCAATTTATTGTTCGAACGTATAATCAATACCCATCCCGGATCAATTCATTGTCCGAACATATAATCAGTCTTATCCCATATCAATTCATGTGCTAAAAACTGCATACATATCTCATGATATCAAGGCTAAGAAATCGGGGCACAATAGTTTCATTTGTACCGGCGCCATTTTGGGTGAGGTCTGGAAGGTCCAAGTATAGTCAAAATGTCTCCACCAACTCGTGGTTGGACCGGGACCTGTTTCGGCAGTCCAAAAGTTTACGTTGAAGGGTAGTAGAGGGGACTGGCGACATGAACCATCAGTCAAAGAGGGGTGGGAGGCAAAAATCTCTCCTACCGGGTCATACTGGTGTCCCACCGGAACTGATCAAGTTGGTAGTCTTGCAGGATTTTGGTGATTTCAAGACTGAGGCCGGCGCCGGCATGAGCGCGCCGACGTCCCGCGGCTACGTTGTGGTCGTTCCGTGGGTGATCATGGCAGTCATTCCCCATTGGGGGTCGGGGGCCCCCGTGGCTCTTATAGAATCTTCAAAGTTGAGGAGAACGTTTCTGGATGCAGGACTCATTTTGTAGTTGAACTCAGAAGCGCCGTTGCACTGCAACAGTGGACGAGACCGCCGCTGGGTGAGCGGAGCATCATTGCCTCGCAATAGTGGACGAGACCTTTTGTCGGGTGAGTGCAGCGTCGCTGCATCGCAAGAGTGGCGGAACCATTTTGTTGGGTGAGTGCAGCGTCGCTGCATCGCAAGAGTGGACGAACCCTTTTGTTGGGTGAGTGGAGCGTCGCTGCATCGCAAGAGTGGACGAACCCTTTTGTTGGGCGAGTGGAGCGTCACTGTATTGCAAGAGTGGACGAACCCTTCTGTTGGGTGAGTGGAGCGTTGGGGGTGCAGCTGAGGGGCCCCCACCTGGGGGGATGGGAGAGGCTCGTTCGCGCCGCCTCTCCCTCCCAGCGCACCCCACGCCGACACCTGGCATTGATATCCGTGATGTCCGGACCAGGCGATAAGAGGGGGGGGGTCGGGGGCAGAGGCAAGACATCCCCTCCCCCGTGGCCTGCAGGGCGCCGCTTCAGGCCCGAACGGGGAGCTCATATCAAGCTGGGGCCTGACCAGGAGATACGAGGGGGGGGGGGTCGGTGGCATATGCAAGACATCCCCCCCCGTTGTCGCAGTTATTATCTAAGAAAGAAGAAGAATCCCGTCGGCCTCGGCTCCTCTCCTGGCCCACCTTACGGGATGACCTCCCCGGCCGACGGCTGCCAGCAGGACTCGCCCTACACGTGCCGAAGGCCTCGTCTTCCGGATGGGCGTAGCCGCGAAACTGTTGCACTTCGGGAGTTTCCGGAATGGGGGTAGGTATCTGCTGATTTGTATTTATTTCATGTTACCGTTATTGGGCGTGGCTGGCGGTGGGACAGACATGCTTGGAGCAGTGGGGGGGTGGCGGAGCCTAGCTACCTCGTGGCTGCCGTAACGTCAAGCTTGGCTTCTTTCACCATTTTCATGTTTCTTATTTCTAGCGAAGTCAAAAACTCATCAGAGGCCTACTGGTTTTGTTTGATTTCTTTCCTTTCCTTTTCAAGTGTGTTTCATGCTAAAGTTTCTGTTTAACAGGATACAGGGATTACTTCGTAGTTTACATATGTCTTCTTTATTAGGGGTTCTCTCCGGTTGAGTCAGATGATGTACCTCTAATAAATGGTCCGGGTGGAAGTAGTTTCTCAATCAGTGGGGAGTGACAGATTAAAACGGGGGACAAAGGTCCGCATTACCCACCCTTCACTACTTGCAAAGACTAGACAGAATATTTCTATTCCACGTTATTTGCAAACAGAGAGTTCCTCGAAAGAACTATTCCTTGAACAATAAATTTCTAGCCAATCAATCAATCAGGCATGACGGATTACAACGGGGGACAAAAGTCCGCATTACCTATCCTTCACTATCTGCAAAGGGAGACAGAATATTTCTATTCTTCTCTGTTTGTAGACAGGGAATATCTCAAACAGCAATAATCGATAAAAAAAATAGTAGGATTATAACACTTTAATAACTTATAAATATATACATCGCAACAAAAACAGTAAACACCTTAAAACATTTTTTATTAAAACAGAAGCAACAATGACAACTAACAGTAGTGATATCCTGGGCGGGTGATGGAACTGGGATTGTTAATGGAAAAAGATCTACAGAGAAAACTATTGGTGAATTATACTTCTCCGGAAATTTAAAACTCACAAATGTTTTATTTGTGTATTCGTTTCAGGTCAAACGGATTGTGGGACAATGTTGACAATGGAAGAGTCACCAAAAGGCATTTGGATCGATGTTGCAGCAGGCTGTCATGTATATAGTTATTTAATAAAACGTTTTACCCTGTTACTTTGCTGGTGTGTTGTATATATTTATAATATTTGCATAGGGTTTGTCGTTATTTTGGGTGGGGTGGGGTGGGCAGCGGAGTCGAGCTTTTTTGCAGCCATCATGGTGTGGAGCTAATTTCATCTTACTAGTTTCGTATTTCCCATGAGGGGTTGTTCTTAATGTTTCTATTTTAGCGAGGTCAAAAACAGATCCCATTAGTGGCCTACTGATTTTGCTCGATTCCTTTTGTTTTTTTAAACTATTTTTCACTATCTGCAAAGACTAAACAGAGTATTGCGACTCTGTGCTTGTTTGTAAATACAGAATGAACCAAAGAGAACCAATTCTAAAACAGTAAATGCTTGGATAGCAATCAATCAAATAGAGAGAGAAGCAGGCACGACGGATTACAACAGGGGCAAAGGCCTGCGTTAACTACCCTTCACTATCTGCAAAGAGAGAGTACTGGTAAGAGAAAAGAGGGGGGGGGCAGCGTTCAAAGCACATCAGCGTGCTTAAACACGAAAATGTTTTCACCTATCATGTACTTGACATTTGACAGCATTTGATATTTGGTATTAAAAAACCATTGAAATTCACAGAAAAAACCATAGGTTTTAAGCCATATATAGTTAGGGATTTGCATTTACAAAACCTTATTTTACTCGCATAAAACCATTGAAATTCGCATATATAGTTAGATGCGCTAACTATATATCGCGCACCCGCAATCCACTGCTGATGATGTCACATATTACATCATTCATGACATGGTCAGTGACATCACTGATGACATCATTCATGTGATAATACGATGAACCTCTTCAGACTCTAATATAACCTTAGATACACTCAGGGTAAACAGACACTCACAGACTGTCACTCATCCATGGAGTTACTCACACACCTAGTCAGTCATGCACTGAATCAATCACATCTCCATATCCTCAACTATACAGTTATACACACCTTACTTATTCAAACATATACTAACACATATTTACTCTTTTATACAATCCCTGATACAAGTTCACAATGATCCATACAGCCACTCACACATTCACTGGCTCTTATGCACAGTAATTTATATATGTGAACTCTCACATGTACTGTGTTTTACATATGTACTTACTTTGACATGTAGCACTGAGATATCCATTCACTCACCAATACACTCGTACACAGTCAACCACCCATACAGCTGTTTCCACTTGCAGTTTTGAACCCATAGATCTAGTGAATAAACTGTTCACACATGTATGCACAGAGTCACACACCTCCCAGCCACCCCCACACACACACTCACTCTCCCATACAAATACTTGGACAACCAATCAATAACCCATACAGTTACTCATATAGCTACTGATCAACACATGCAGCAGTTCATAGAACAACAGATATAATAATGCACAAATTAAGATAGTTTAGTCACTAACCCATGCACTCAGTGAGACACATTTAATCACTCTCTCATACAGTCAGTCATGCACCTACTAAATCCTTCATCCAGACACTTATACATCCACTCATTCTTCAATATGTAAGACATATTTTAACTTTACAGAAACAGACAGCCACTGGATGATGTCATCAGTGATGTCACTGACCATGTCATGAATGATGTAATATGTGACATCATCAGCAGTGGATTGCGGGTGCGCGATATATAGTTAGCGCATCTAACTATATAAGCGAATTTCAATGGTTTTATGCGAGTAAAATAAGGTTTTGTAAATGCAAATCCCTAACTATATATGGCCTAAAACCTATGTTTTTTTTCTGTGAATATATATATATATATATATATATATATATATATATATATATATATATATATATATATATATATATATATATATATATATATATCACTGAAAAAACCATAGGTTTCACACCAGTTATAGTTAGGAATTAGAATTTAGAAAACCTATTAAATTCACAGAAAAAACCATAGGTTTCACACCAGTTATGTCATAAGTGATGTCATGAGTGATGTCACTGACCATGTCATGAGTGATGTAATATGTGAAGTCATCAGCAGTGCATTGCACGCGCAAGTTATAGTGAGTCCAACTAACTATAACGTGGGAATTTCAATGGTTTTATGCAAGTAAAATTTCCACCTAACTATAACTGGTGTGAAACCTATGGTTTTTTCAGTGAATATATATATATATATATATATATATATATATATATATATATATATATATATATATATATATATATATATATATATATATATATATATGCAAGGAAACTTCTTCGAGGTAAAGAAGAACAGAGACCCTGGGGGAAACGGTTGGAGGCTTTTATTGTAAACACATGGCGGATGCATTTCTGGCCGATGTTTTGCCGTCGTCAGCGCCCAAAGCCTCCACAGGTAAGCGTGCACCTTAGCCAACGTTCCACCTCTCTTGTAACTTGCTGTTCCAAGTCCGCACCGCCCACAGTGCTTCAACTCAGCACACCTGTGTAGCGTCCCTTGTGCTCTGGGAAACTACACATCCCAGAATCCCCCGTAGAGAGTCCCTGGAGGTTGTTGCTGGGGGGGTGGAATGCTGTTACATACCAATGTGCGTCCATGAGGGAAGATGGCCAAAGTGCGCCCTGAAACACACCAACAACGTGCTGATGCGCCTCCCAGCTTTGATGTCCACAGCAAAACCTCCTCCGTCTCCCCGTGCCGCCTCCGCCTCTGATTCCAGGAGTTAATGTGGCAGGGGCTGCAGAACAGTGTCTGCCGCCCAGCACGAGGTCCGACTGACCTCGCTACTGACAACCTTTTTTCCTGGTCTCCGAGGCGGGCTCTCTAGGACAATCCAAACACTATTGGCATACAAAGAACTTAACAGTTCACGCCCGTGCAGTCCAAGCCCAGGATGGTGAGGCGGGGTACTCTGTAAACGCGCCACAGGCAGACGCGTGGGTATGTGCAAGGAAACTTCTTCGAGATAAAGAAGAACAGAGACCCTTGGGGAAACGGTTGGAGGCTTTTAATGTAAACACATGGCGGATGCATTTCTGGCCAGTGTTTTGCCGTCGTCAGCCCCCAAAGCCTTCACAGGTAAGTGTGCACCTTAGCCAACGTCCCACCTCTCTTGTAACTTGCTGTTCCAAGTCCGCACCGCCCCCAGTGCTTCAACTCAGCACACCTGTGTAGCGTCCCTTGTGCTCTGGGAAACTACACATCCCAGAATCTCCAGTAGAGAGTCCCTGGAGGTTGTTGCTGTAGGGCTGGAATGCTGTTACATACCAATGTGCGTACATGAGGGAAGATGGCCAAAGTGCGCCCTGAAACACACCAACAATGTGCTGATGCGCCTCCCAGCTTTGATGTCCACAGCAAAACCTCCTCCGTCTCCCCGTGCCTCCTCCGCCTCTGATTCCAGGAGTTAATGTGGCAGGGGCTGCAGAACAGTGTCTGCCGCCCAGCACGAGGTCCGACTGACCTCCCTACTGACAACCTTTTTTCCTGGTCTCCGAGGCGGGCTCTTTAGGACAATCCAAATACTATTGGCATACAAAGAACTTAACAGTTCACGCCCGTGCAGTCCAAGCCCAGGATGGTGAGGCGGGGTACTCTGTAAACGCGCCACAGGCAGACGCGTGGGTTTGTGCAAGGAAACTTCTTCGAGGTAAAGAAGAACAGAGACCCTTGGGGAAACGGTTGGAGGCTTTTAATGTAAACACATGGCGGATGCATTTCTGGCCGATGTTTTGCCGTCGTCAGCGCCCAAAGCCTCCACTCAACTCAGCACACCTGTGTATCGTCCCTTGTGCTCTGGGAAACTACACATCCCAGAATCCCCCGTAGAGAGTCCCTGGAGGTTGTTGCTGGGGGGGGTGGAATGCTGTTACATACCAATGTGCGTCCATATGTATATATATATATATATATATATATATATATATATATATATATATATATATATATATATATATATATATATATATATATATATATATATATATATATATATATATATATATCCTGTGGCTCGTCATTTTGGCCTAGTCCATCAGAGGAATGTAAATCATCTCAGCTACTTCATTATCGATGGAGTCCCTAAGAGCATTAGAGGGGGCAATAGGGAGAAGTCCCTCAGACAGTTGGAAAGTAAGTATATCTTACTGTTAGATACGAGAATTCCAAACGGATTGAATACGGGAGAATACCTTCATTGTTTTTTATAATATCTGGACAAGATATTTGACCTTGTCGGCCATAGTCCCAATAACTTTCAGTCCCCCCTATTCTAATCACCAGCCGGATTTGATCCTGAAAGTATCAGATACTTATATATTTTCTCATTTCGGAGCTGATGTGATTTTTTTATCCACTGTATCTACCCTGTGTAGGTTCACTATCTGTGTTATGTTATGTTATGTTAAAGAAACTTGTAGGGCGCAGCTAACACCATTAGGTTTCTTGGCGCCAGAAAGAAGAGAGCAGATGAAGAAGCAACAGAGGACGTTTTATTGGTAGGATTCAGTGAAAAGAAAAGTTTTGAGAGAAGATCTAAATTTGGGATACAAAGTGGACAGTCTGAGGGGCAGAGGGAGAGAATTCCAAAGAGTGGGGGCCAGATAGGAGAATTTAAGCCCACCGTGTTTCTTCCTCTTGTATCTGGGAATGGATAACAGGGCCAGTTGGGAAGACCGGAGAGTGCGAGGGGGAACATAGGGTTGGAGGAGGGTAAAAATGAAGTGAGGGCCCTGACCGGCAAGGGCCTTGAAGATGGTGCAGCCCAGCTTGAACCTGCAGCGGGCGGCCACCGGGAGCCAATGGAGGCTCTTCAGAAGGGGACGAACATGCTGATCTCTTGGGAGAGAGTGTGTCAGGCGGGTAGCCTGATTCTGGATGAGCTGGAGCCGCCTAAGCTGGTAGGCTGGAATGCCAACGTAAAGTGCGTTGGCATAATCAAGCCTTGATATTACTAGCGCTAGCAAAGCTAGGGTAAGGGCCTCGACAGTAAGTAGCCGGGAGATTTTCCTAATTTTCCTCAGTTGGAAATGGCTGGAGGAGACTACCGCGCTGATCTGGGGCGTCATAGAAAGGTCGCTGCTGATGACGACTCCCAGACTTTTGGCACAGTTGGCGGGGCGAGGTGGGCTGCCGAGGCTGACCGGCCAGAAGGAGGAGTCCCAGGGGTTGGAAGGGCCACCGACAAGAACCAGCTCGGTCTTGTCGGGGTTGAGCTTCAGATGGTTTGAGCTCATCCAATTGCTGACAAAGCAGAGGGTGTTTTGGAAGGTAGAAATGGAGTCAACAGAGGAATCGATGTTAAAAATCAGTTGTATGTCATCAGCGTAGTTAAACGCTGTGACATTGAACTGCCGGAGGGCACGGATAAGTGGGGAGAGATACAAATTAAAAAGGAGGGGGGACAGGGAAGAACCCTGCGGGACACCACAGGTAAGTTTGACCTGGGAAGCAGAGAACTGGGATAGTCTGACAGCTTGATGGCGTTGAGTCAGAAAGGAGCGGACCCAGTCCAGGGCGGTATCCTGGATGCCAGCCTCCCTGACACGGTCGACCAAAATATCATGGTCGACCGTGTCAAAGGCGGCCGACAGATCCAGGAGAACCAGGGCCTGACAGATGTTTCCGTCCGCTCCCCTGCACAGTTCCTCCATAACAGAAAGAATGACGGCTTCTGTTGAGTGCGCGGGTCTAAATCCAGCCTGCTGGGGGTCCAAGACACCGGAGTCTTCCACAAAGGAACTGAGAATCTGAGTGACGTGCGATTCTAGAACTTTGCTAAGGAAGGGGAGAAGGGAGATTGGGCGATAGTTGCTCATGATGGAGGGGTCTGCCGAGGGTTTCTTCAAAATGGCGACCACCTCAGCCTGTTTAAAGGGACCAGGAACCTCCCCCCTGGTCAACGAGTTGTTCAAAAGAGCGAGGGGGGGGTCCGGGCAAGAGGTGAAGGCTTCTCGGAGGACCGGGGGAGGGCAACAATCGCTGGGAGAGCCAGAGGAGACTTTATGTAGGAGTGACAAAAAGTTTTCCTTTGAGATGAGAGGGATGTGAGTGAGATTGTGGGTGTGAGAGTAACTAGGAACACCAAAGAATGTGGGAGCCGGTGGAGAAGTGGAAATGCTGGTTTTAATTTTGATAATTTTCTCGACAAAAAATTGGTTAAGGGAGTCGCACAGGGATTGGGAAGGGAGGGGGGCTAGGGCAACTCTTTCCGGGTTAGATAGTTCATCCACTATGGAAAAGATATCTTTAGATTTGTTGGAGGAGTTCATAATTTTGCTAGAAAAGTAGCAGGATTTGGCCGCAGTGATTGATTTCTTGTACTCCTTGAGCCGAAGTGAAAAAAGCTCTTTGGATGCAGGAGAATAATCCCGACGCCAGTGTCTCTCTGCTTGGCGAAGACTAAGTTTAAGTGCACTAAGCTCAGCGGTAAACCACTTTTGGGCATCGTGTCTACGCCTAGTCTTGATGAGTTTTAAAGGTGCCACAGAGTCGGCCGCATTAGTAAGCCAAAGTGTGAGGGTTTTGGACTGAAGGTCGGTGGGAGTGTTGGGTCCAGTGATGGGTGGGGACGAGGAGCTGAGAAGAGCAGTAAATTTGTTGAAGTCCGCTTTTTTCCAATTACGTGCCAGGAAATTGGATTGGCAGGCAACAGTGGGAGGGAGGGACAAAGCTAAGGAGAAGGTAATGAGGTGATGATCTGACCAAAGACAGGGAGAGACAAGGGGAGCAGAAATGACAAGAGAGGTGGTCCAGACTTGATCTAAAGTATGGCCTTTAACATGCGTAGGTACATGTATGTGTTGGGTGCAGTTGAGACTCCGCATAAGGTCAGAGAAAGCGCGTGAGTCAGGAGTTTCGTGGGTGTCTGCCGGCCAGTAATTAAAGTCGCCTAGGACCAGCACGTTGGAATTACTGATGGTAAGCTGGGTGATCAAATTGCCGAACTGAATAGAAAAGTCAGGCATGGATTGAGGGGGGCGGTAGATCAGCACACATATGAGCGAGCACCCGGGCTGCTCCAATCTTAGTACAAGGCAGTCTGTAGAAGAGATGCTAGGAAAAGGCACTGGGGAGAACCTGAGAGGGTGTCTGATGATGGCTGCGACCCCACCACCCGTCTTACCAGCAGGGCGATTGGTCTGGAGAATATAGTAACCTGGGGGGATGGCTGCCAAGATGTCTGGGGACGAATCGTCTGTGAGCCAAGTCTCGGTCAAGAGCAAAACGTCTGGCTGTTCTGAATCCAGAAGATGGAATATTTCTGATTGGTGCCGCACCAAGGAACGGGTGTTGAGATACACCAAGGACAATGGGGGGGAAGAGGGGCCAGGGGGTGATGGGGTCCGGGCCAAAGATTGCAGAGGGGAAGTACATTGGTCGGGAAAGGAGGGAAGGATTTCCGGAAAAGTAGTTCTAATCGTGAACAGGTTGTGGAGAAGCAGTTTAGGGGCGGATGGGGGGGAGGAAGGGCGGGATCGTGGGCAGAGACAAGAGCTGTGTAGGCTATCACTGTCTGAGAACCTTGTCCCCCAACATAAGATCAATTTTTCTTTGCACATCTATTGATAAATTTTCTGATGTAAATATTTGGTTTATATTTGTAATATGAGTGAACCGTTCTAGTCAGTAATTTCCATATTATGATATTGTGGTATCCTTGGGGATATTATTATGGCACTACGTCCTAATTTGTTTCCTCACAATGAAATACAAAAAGCTAAATACTTAAATAGATAAGTGTGGGGTACCAACTTGCTTAGCACTGTAGTCACAGTCAGTATATAGGACCAGGGTAATCTACTATTATTAACCCTCGTACATGTAAACCTACTAAAAGGGTACAACATGGTGGGGCATGAGCACTTCGTTGTACATTCCTTGACCTGTTTTTTTCTGTATAATTATCCAGTCACATATGAATCAATTTTTGATCTGGTTTCTGAATCTTAAGTTGGTTCAGATCGCACTTTGATTTTGTATTTAAGTAATTGCACTAGGGTTGGTCACTTTTGGGTTCTTTTTTCCAATCAACACTGTTTTGTGAGCGGGTATAGTAAATAATGAACACGTTTGTGCACTACCATCCGGCATTCACAGGGTTCTGGACATCGAATGTTTTTGTGTTTGTAACATATGAAAATAGCAATGATGAATGAGTTACATGTATATATTGTATAAACTCAAGTCAAAATGTTCATTGTAAATTTGTATAATGTACATAGGTGTACATATGACAGGGAGATCAATTTCTAGTTTGTATAATTTTTTAGTTGTAATCATTGTTGATATGAGTCTGTTTTCAACTACGGATGCTGTGCATTTAGTGTTTTGTCAGTTTCTTTTAGTTTCCCGCCTTCTGTGTTGGTTGGTAACCCTTTATAAGCATTATCATTGGTTTCGTTCGACATGTGATCAAGGTCACCGTGTAGTGACCGGAACGCGTCATGCTGGCGAGTTCGAGTGAATAAACCATTTTGAATCTTTACATTGCGCTGTGGAGTGGTCTGTACCTGGTGATTTCGTTGTGGCAGATTGGATCTTGGTCCTTCTTGGAAGCAGCGGATCAGGACTGTGTAGTGTATATATATATATATATATATATATATGGCGAAACTTGTCACTCGGAACACAGGATGCTCGGATACATAGTAACAAAGAGCCGACCCAAAAGTGCTGGTGAACGGTGATTTATTCCATAAAAGCCAGCGCTGCCGCCATGACGCGTTTCGCCTCCAGGGAGGCTTGATCACATGACAAACAGCGAGAATCAAGCAGGACTTTTAAAGTGACAGTACAATGAATCGTGTCATAGAAATGGAAAAAATACTACATATCGTATTTGCTGCATATATACAAATCGGAAAACAATAGTGCCCAAGTGGGCCACCACGATTTTAGTCCAGGCAATTTACACATTTCAATAAAATCATATTCATGGATTTTAAGAAAAAATAAAGCATGTTTAAATTGCATAAATCGATAAATGAGAAAAACACTTATAAATATGTACATGATAAGTAAATTCATCTATGTACATTATTTTGTGTTAAAATCCGATTTGTCCTATTGTAAGAAAGAGTTAAGAACAATAGCTCAAATATTAAATATCCAATAGCAGCATAAGTATGACACAATAATTATGTGTGATCTAAATAGGGCCCAAGTGGGCCAGTCACAGTATCTGTCCAAGGCATATAAAGTGCATAATGTGAAAGTGCAAAGTTAGCAAAGTGCAAAAAGAGTGATAATCAATAATTCCAAGATTAAAATCAGAATCAGTTATATACTGAAAATAAATTTAAAAGAAGTTCATCATATGTACAAATGGAAACATTTATAAAGGGAACAGGTGATTGTTAACATGTCCGGACAGGTCTAAGTTGGCATATAAGTTGATCCTAAAGACAGGTATAGAGATCTTCCCTGTCATTGAGGCCATTAGGATATTTGGTGTTAAGTTCCAGGATCTATTGGGTCTCAAGGAGACGGAGTTTGGCCTCGCGGTCACCTCCTCTCCTCGAAGCCTCGACACAATCGATCAAAAAGAATAGAAGTTGATCCGGAACACCTAAATGTTTGTCCTGGAAGTGCCTGGCAACCGGATAGTTCTGATCATGCCCAGATATTGCCCGTATGTGTTGGAGTATCCGTTTGTGATATATATATATATATATATATATTACCTACTGGCGATAGCCAGTAGGTATATATAGTTAGGATTTTTTCTCTATGGAACTTTTGAAAATTCTATGTCTAATAACTTTGGCGTTTGTGGACGGAATTGGCAGAAATTTTCAGGAAAATGGCACATTTTGTTCCTGAGCAGCCCCTGAAAATTGGGGGGGGTTGTCAAGGGGGGGCCGAGAAAAAAGGGGGGTCCCAAAACGCATTTTTCCCATTCATTTTTCCATAGGGCGGTTGGCCTCACTTTTAGCTCGAACGGCTGAATGGATTTGCACGAAACTTGGCAAAATTGTAGGGACTGTTAGCCCGATGTGCCTTTGCTAGGTCTCAATATATGTGCTTCAGTGGATTTTGAGAAATTAACGTTTAAAATAAGATATATATCTGTAACAGCGCTCCGGGCAGCGCTACGGTTCGCGTACTTTTCGCGTAACGGAACTTTGCGATGCGAAGCTGATTTGCTCTCCGGTGTCTGTCAACATTCTAAACAGTCCGGAGCTGCCACCATCTTGTCTCTCTGTAGGATCGAGAGACAAGAGGAGGCCAAAACAAAGGGGGAAATGAAGGAAAGGGGGCAAGGTAGACCCCTTCTGACCCCCTAGGATTGATGAGGGGGATATTATAGAGCCACGCGGGGCCCAAAAAAAAAAAAAAAAATTCCAATTTTTTCGCCGTAGAGACGCGTCTTGGTACGCGAACCGGGCAGCTAACCGGGAAGCTAACCGGCAGTGTAACGGGAGTCTGAGGAGAAGCTGATTGGCTGTCAACATTGTAAACAGTCCGGAGCGGCCGCCATCTTGTCTCTCGGTAGGATCGAGAGACAAGAGGAGGCCAAAACAAAGGGGGAAATGAAGGAAAGGGGGCAAGGTAGACCCCTTCTGACCCCCTAGGATTGATGAGGGGGATATTATAGAGCCACGCGGGGCCCAAAAAAAAAAAAAAAAATTCCAATTTTTTCGCCGTAGAGACGCGTCTTGGTACGCGAACCGGGCAGCTAACCGGGCAGCTAACCGGGAAGCTAACCGGCAGTGTAACGGGAGTCTGAGGAGAAGCTGATTGGCTGTCAACATTGTAAACAGTCCGGAGCGGCCGCCATCTTGTCTCTCGGTAGGATCGAGAGACAAGAGGAGGCCAAAACAAAGGGGGAAATGAAGAAAAGAGGGCAAGGTAGACCCCTTCTGACCCCCTAGGATTGATGAGGGGGATATTATAAAGCCACGCGGGGCCAAAAAAAACCAAAAAAAAAACCGATTTTTTTGCCGTAGAGACGCGTCTTGGTACGCGAACCGGGCAGCTAACCGGGCAGCTAACCGGGAAGCTAACCGGCAGTGTAACGGGAGTCTGAGGAGAAGCTGATTGGCTGTTAACATTGTAAACAGTCTGGAGCGGCCGCCATCTTGTCTCTCTGTGGGATCGAGAGACAAGAGGTGGAAAAAAAAAGGTGTAAATGAATGAAAGGGGTAAGGCAGACCCCTCCTGAACCCCTAGGATTGATGAGGGGGCTATTAAAGTTCCCTGCCGGGCAAAAAAATTGCGATTTTTCCCGGTAAAGGTGCTTCCTGGTACGTTAACCGGGCAGCTAACCGGCAGCGTAACGGGAGTCCGACATATTGTGTTTTTTGAACGTTTGTGATATGTGCACGTGTGGATTTTGTCTAATTAAGGTTAAAAAAATATATATATATCTTTAAGCGTGTTCTGGCGCGCTTACGTTTTGGGTTTGGTTTGCGCTGCAGAGACGATACGTCACGGTTATGCGATGCATCATGAGGCGTCTCACGGGCTACGTGATACGTCACTTAATAAAGAATATATTTTACAGCTATAGATATTAGCTTTTAAAAAACCAATGAAATTCACAGAAAAAACCATAGGTTATAGACCATATATAGTTAGGAATTAGCATTTACAAAACCTTGAAAATTCACTGAAAAAACAATAGGTTATAGACCATATATAGTTAGGGATTAGCATTTACAAAACCTTATTTTATTTGCACAAAACCATTGAAATTCCATATATAGTTAGTTGCACTAACTATATATCGCGGACCCGCAATCCACTGCTAATGATGTCACATATTACATCATTCATGACATGGTCAGTGACATCACTGATGACATCACTGATGACATCTCAAATGACATCACTGATGACATCACTGATGACATCTCAAATGACATCACTGATGACATCACTGACATCTCATTTGACATTACTGATTACATCACTGATGATATCATTTATGTGATAATACATCTTCAGACTCTAATATAACCTTAGATACACTCAGTGTAAACAGGCACTCACAGACTGTCACACATCCATGGAGTTACTCACACACCTAGTCAGTCATGCAAAGAATCAATCACATCTCCATTTCCTCAACTATACAGTTATACACACCTTACTTATTCAAACATATACTAACACATATTTACTCTCTTATACAATCCTTGATACAAGTTCACAATGATTCATACAGCCACTCTCACATTCACTGGCTCTTATGTTCAGTTATTTATATATGTCAACTCTCACATGGAGTGTGTTTTACATATGTACTTACTTTGACATGTAGCACTGAGATATCCATTCACTCACCAATATACTCATGCACACAGTCAACTGTCCATACAGCTGTTTCTACATGCACTTTTGAACCCATACACCTAGGGAATCAACTGCTCACACATCTATGCACAGAGTTATACACCTCCCAGCCACCCACACACATACTCAGTCTCCCATACAAATACTTGGGCAACCATTCAATAACCCATATAGTTACTGATATAGCTACTGATTTAAACATGCAGCAGTTTACAGAACAACATAAATAATGATTGCCAAATTAAGACACTTTAATCACTAACCCATGCACTCAGTGAGACACATTTAATCATTCTCTCATACAGTCAGTCATTCACCTACTAAATCCTTCATCCAGACACTTATACATCCACTCATTCTTCAATATGTAAGACATATTTTAACTTTACAGAAACATACAGTCACTGGGTGTTGTCATCAGTGATGTCATCAGTGATGTCATTTGAGATGTCATCAGTGATGTCATCAGTGATGTCATTTGAGATGTCATCAGTGATGTCATCAGTGATGTCACTGACCATGTCATGAATGATGTAATATGTGACATCATTAGCAGTGGATTGCGGGTCCGCGATATATAGTTAGTGCAACTAACTATATATGGAATTTCAATGGTTTTGTGCAAATAAAATAAGGTTTTGTAAATGCTAATCCCTAATTATATATGGTCTATAACCTATGGTTTTTTCAGTGAATTTTCAAGGTTTTGTAAATGCTAATTCCTAACTATATATGGTCTATAACCTATGGTTTTTTCTGTGAATATATATATATATATATATATATATATATATATATATATATATATATATATATATATATATATATATATATATATATATATATATATATATATATATATATATATATATATATATATATATATATATATATATATATGTATATATATATATATATATTCCGGCGGGAATCCAAATGCAGGAATCAAAAAGGTGGATACGGACCCAAAGTTAGTGCTTAAAGATGTTTTATTCTACCTTTGTCATCAATATGCGTTTCATCTCTCGCGAGCTTTGTTCACTCAACATGGAAATGTTTTTTCAGTGTGCTTTTAAAGTGACGTGCAACTAAGACAGACCCCACGTGATCACAAGTACAATAAACATAAATAAGTTACTTGTGCAGATTTAGTATCTCTGCGGTATTAACAAACATATTCACAGATAAAAGAAATATATAGCCTTTACATTGTTTTTAGTATGTTTAACAATTCTAAAATAGGCAAAAGTTTATGAAAGTGAAATACTCATATATGCATATCACATATTTACAACACAATCTGTGAAGTCCAGAATGTCGTTAACCCATTTCTTATTTAATTAAAACACATAAGAAGGGATAGCAATGCATAAATCATTATGTAACTCATATGTACTGTGTCTGCAGGTGGTCTACAGCGTGAAAGATAGTATATAATGAATGTATTTTTCCTCATGGGAGCAAACACCTCACTCCAGGGGAAAACAAAGTGGCACTTTTATGCATAGTTGCCAAGTTTACCAGGTCCATGCCTGATATGCTGCCACAGTCTCGATTTTTTTCTTTTAATTCTGAGACTTGTCGACCTTTTCAATAGTGTCATAAGCAAGACTACAAGTTCCAGAATTCAAAGCAAAAAATTGGACTGGAGTAGCATGTCACACATGGACCTGGGAATATTGGTAAGGCTGCTTCTGCATTCCCGCCTTGGGGCAAAAAGAGCCAAAATGTTTGTTTTACCCTGTGGAGATCAATTCCGCCTCTGACATGGTGTCATTGCACCTGCCAGGGAAAATAGTATTACAAAATGAAATACAGCACCAATCATACAGGTAAAAAATAGGGCCACAATTGCACAACAGGGCAGTTTTGAACTTGTAAAGAGACTCTGTATACGTGTTTTGGATTTGACTGCATTTGTGCTTTGCAAAAGTGTGCAAGGAAGAGACATAATACTCCATTCATGACGTTTTAATGACTGCATTGATGATATACATTATGGCATCTGAAATGACATCCGTTGACATCAACACTGCAATATGTTAAACAATTTACAAAAAAACTGTCCTACATTATGTTTCCCATTAAAACCCAGAACACAGATAAAGTGTTGTCTAAAATATATTTCACACTTTCTGTTTAAGAAGGGTAAAGTATTCTTTTGGCCACACTTAGTCAGCATTCTGATACCAGAAAGCAGACTAAGAGCCTGATTCAAATCTTGGTGGATGGGTTACTCCGTCACAACGGTGATGGATACCCTGTCCGCTGAAATATGAATCCCATTATATTCTCTGTTTCAATGTACGTTCAGAGGCTCCAAAGTCATACAAATAGTACTCTACAATACCTCTATGCCACTCTATGACCCTCCATTCCATGCTATTCAACTGTACGCCACTCCACTATATGCTTTTCCACCCTACGGCACTCCACTATATGTCACCCCATGCTATGCCACTCCACTCTTCTCCCCTCCACTGTACACATTAACTTACACTGTTTAACTCTACGCTACTGCATTGTAGAGCACTCCTCTCTATGTCTCTCCACTCAACACCATTCTAGGTTACTCCACTCTACACCACTAGCATCTAAGCCACTTTAGCCCAATCCAGTACAGGCCACACCAATCTACACTATTCCACTCTATGTCATGTCAATTTACGCCATTCCACTGAGCGCTATTCCACCCTTCACTACTCAATTCTGCCCCACTCCATGCCTCTCCACTCTACGCTATTAAACTTTATCCAACTTCAATCTACCTTACACCACTCCACTCTAAGCATCTCTACACTATGCTATTTTACTCTAAACCACTCAACTCTAACCGCCTATACTCACTTCCACACTACTCTATTCCACTCTACGCCACCCCCCTCTATGCTTTTCCACCCTACACTACTCCACTAAATGATGCTTCACTCTATGGTACCCCACTCTACGCCCTTCCACTGTATGCCAATCAACTTTACGCTGTTTCACTCTATGTAACTGCACTCTATGCCACTCCGCTCTATACTATTCCACTCTACGCCACTCCACTCCACTCTACACCATGCCACTCTACACCATTCCACAGTATGCCATTCAACACTACCACTCCACTGTATGCTATTCCACTCTATACCTTGTCAAGGTATGCCACTGCACTGTATGCCACTCCATTGAATGCCAGTCCACTGTACATCACTCCACTGTACACCCCTCCAATCTATGCCACTCCACACTACACCACTTCACTTTGCGACTCTACACTCTATACCAATTCAGTCTACTCCACTCCACTCTACGCCACTCCACTCTATGCTATTCCACTCTATGCCACTCCACTCTACACCACTCCACTCAACACTGCTCAGCTCTACTTCACTTTGCTCTATGTTACTCTCCTCCACACCACTAAACTCGATGATATTCAATTTTACAGCAATCCATTCTAACACACTTCACTATATGCAACTCCACTGTACCCTACTCCCCTATGTGCTAGTCCACTCTAGACCACTCAACTCTACGCCACTCCACTTTATTCCCAACATGCCACTCCAGTCAATGCCACTCCACATTACGCTCAATGACACTCCACACTAACTGTGAGTATCTGGTCGTGCCAGACCAAGACAAAATCACAAGTACAGTCTGGCCACGATGGAGCACAGACTGGCTACATGGAACCACTAGGGACCACTGAACAAGAGTACCATATGTCCTGGTTGTGAAGCATTGTGAGGTCCTGTGTCGATGATGCATCATGCAGCTGATGTAATGCATTCGCTCCGAGGAGTTGTGTGGCTGCAATGCATGTCCCATCGTCATCGTTGAGGATCCTGCCAACAAGGGCTTCTGATGTAAAGTCTGGTGTCTAGGATATTTCACACAGTTGAGGCTATGCATCGTTTCTGAGGAGCTGCAAGACTGCAATGTGAAAATCTGTGATTCAAGATCCTATATCGTTTTTGAGGCTGCAGTTGACAAGAGTTTTGAAAAGCCAGGGCCTGCATTGGGGATGCTTCACAGAGAAACGGTTTCAGTGCAGGCTGCGAGATTGATACAGAGTCCTTGCACTGAGAGAATCCTCACAGCAAAGGTAATGCGTTGGCTTTCTTTGGGATTTTGCCAGTCAGCAGAAGAGGTGTGTTAGTTATGTTGGATTCACAGATGAGGTATCAGTACTCCTTCAGGCCCACTTCTAAGGGTCCAAGAACAGAGTGGCCTCATTTTGCATGGCAGAACTCAGAGAAGGCAGAGTCCAAGTGCTGGGCTAAAGGTTCTTAGATCCTTCTGTGCCTGAGACTGTAATCGGAAGGCCGGCCAAATAGTCTGTGGAATCACTCTGGGGTCTTGGGTTCAAAAGGTGCAGGTCCAGTCCTTTCACTCAGATAAGAGGGCAGCAGGTAAGCAGAGCAGGGCAGCACTCCCAAGAGAGCACTCCTCTAGAGTGGCAGTCCTTCAGTAGCACAGCAGTCCTTCTTCCTGTCAGAGTATCTACAGGTCCAGATGTGTACTGAGGGTTGGTCTCTGGGGTCCAATATTCATAGCAGGGCATTCCTTTGAAGTGGAAGAAACTTTTAGAAGTTTGCCTCTGAAGCACACCCGCTTCCTGCCTTCCCTGCCCGGGCTCCAGACTAACTTCAATAGGGCTGTGCCCAGCTGCACCCTCCTCTCCTGCCAATGGCCCATCCAGGCACACCTAAGCTCTCTACTGTGTGTGGGGCTTCCCAGAAGGAATACACATAGACCAAGTACCATCTGCACCCACGAATGTGACCCAGAGACAGGCTACAGGCACTAAATGGCTGTCAGGAAAATGCCAACTTTCTAAAAAGTGACATTTTCAAAATTGTTATATAAAATACGACTGCGCCATAAAATAGGATTTTCATTACAATTCCAAAGAAACCAAATATGACCTGGGTACCTGTTCCCATTCGGAAGTTGCAGCCTATTGAATGTAATAAGGCAATTTCAATGCCATCCTATGGAAGAAGTAGTCCCTGCAGTATTAAAATGCTAAATTGGGCGTTATTCACTACCGGGACATGTAAAAGCTAAAATGACATGTCTGACATTTTAAATACACCGCATTCTGCCCTTTTGCCTGTCCAGGGTCTATCCTAGGGATGATATATATGTATTAATTAATAAAAGGCTGGTTTGGGCCTGAAAAGAGGTGTATCTTGTCAGGTGGAAATGGCAGGTCAAAATTGCACATACAGGCTGAATGGCTACCTTGAGGAATGATTAGAGGGCTACTTAGGTGGGTGGCACAATCAGTGCTGCAGGCTTACTAGTAGCTTCCAATATACAGGTAGTACCACGTTGCTATGGACTAGTACATTAACTATGCCAATTGAGGTTGAGCCAATGTTACCATGTTTTTAATGAGTGAGAACATGTTATTTAGCACCAGTTAGCTGTGGTAAAGTGCACAGAGTCCTACAGCCATCCAAAACTGAGATCAGCAAATATAGGAGGGGTAAAAGCAAAATATTTGGGGGTAGACCACCCTATGGCTGACAGGTCTAGCATATACACCTTTGGCATTTCAATTTACAGTGGTATACAGTGACATCATCACGGTATACCGTGGCACAATATTGTTTGCTATTCACAAACGTATTTTACCAGTATTATCTTAACAACTGCAGCATCTATGCACATAAAAAGATAGGGCTGCCCTATTTTTTTATAGGCAGAGACTCCATAGTCATGAATATATTATTTGTAAAATTACCTTTGTGAATAGCCTTTGTTAATCAGGCCCAAACACTTAAAACTACTGAACCAATTTAGAACTACTACGAAATCGGTATTCGAATGGAACGTGTTTAGGGCACCCCTTAAAAATTTTGATTTGCAGAGGTATGTACTAATGTTTTGTGGCTTGTGGTCGCAAAACGTAAGCACTTTACCGTCAACTCAAAGTTGATGGTAACCCATTCGCAAATGGTAAGCGTTCCCCAAGAGACCCCTTACCCCTTGAGAATGGTTGACAAATATTTTTGAGACCTATTCCTAAAAAATTAAACTTATACATTTCCTTTTTTTAATTTTAAATACATCCCATTTTACTTTAATAAATATGTGCTTCAGCCCCCCATGCCCCCCCTTATGTGTCAATTCACTTTGAGACAGCTTCCCAGGCACAAACACAGCAGAACCGGAGTACTTCACAGTCCTTTAAAAGACCATTTACTGAGAGGGCGCGTGGCGGCGGGAAGATGTCCGCACTCTGAGGAAGCTCCGTCGCACCGAGCTATAACAGCTTGTGAAGATACACTTTAATGATGTCGTAGCCGTTTGCAAAATTACTCATTTGGGTCGGAACTCACCGGGAGCTGATGGACGAGTTTCCGACTTTTTTCTACGATGCTTTGACCCGTTTTCTATGAGTTTTGTCCTTCATGCAACTCCTTGGTGATGCAGCCGCCATTTTGCTTCTGTTGGTGCCGGAGTTCCGCAAACCCTGTCACAATGTCCCACAGCGTATTTGGCACTGGCTCGAAATTCTACACCTACAAATAACTGTATTTAATTTCTTGTCGGCATGCTGCTATTTTCTGGCTGTTGCGCCTAATTTCTGAGGTATTTCTTTATCGCACACTGTTATTCTTCATGCGCATTACCTTCGCCTCAGCTCGCCGCCTTTATCATTTGGGCTTTATGGGATATCCCACGGAGAGGCATTTGTGTGCACATTTCATTTAACCCCATTCTTGCTTGACTATGCTATTAGCGTGAAGGTATCAGGAGATATTATGCGAGTCTCTCAATGGTGTTAATGAAGTGCTGACTAATCTCCTAGAAATTTGTTTGCCCTGACGCTACTTATTATTGTTGCCATTTTGTTTCTCATTGATGGGGCTCCTCTTTGTTACATGAACCTCTTTTGTATGCACAAGTACGCCTAATTGCTCTCTGGTGGTTGGTGTCAGGGAGACATCTCGGCAGCCTATTCCTTCAATTGACTACTCAAGCAGTGTGGTCTCTTCTAAGCCAAGTTATTTTGCAGCCACTGCAAATTGGTTCCTGTCTCTGCTTATCATTTCAATCTCCAATAAGTCGCATAGTATTGCTGGGACTTCTTCTGGTGGTCGGAAGGACTCTACTGCTAACAATAATAAACGTCTCAAAAAAGATCCTTCCTCTCCAACCAAGTCCCCCCTTCCTATTACCTTGGAGGACATCATGGATGAACTGCGTCTCTTCCGTCCTTTTATTACTGACACTACTACTACCCTTCAACGCATTGAGGAAAAGTGGTCTGGTCTGGATATTCGACTCTCTGTTTTGGAGCAAATTATGAGTGACGCACAGGATGTCATAGCTAAAGTTGAGACCCTTACCAAGGAGGTTCATCAGCTTAAGAAACCTACTGAGGATTTGGAAAATTGGAACCGGTGCAATAACCTTTGAATTTTTGGCATTCTGGAGGGCTTCGAAGGCTCTGATATGATCACTTACCTGAAAACTCTGATTTTGCAGATAGTCGGCCTATTAAAATCAGTAGATTTTAATATTCAAAAGCACATAGACGTGGTCCGCAGAATGCCTATTCCTCTGCCAAACCATGAGGTATCATTGCCTATTTTTTGCTTTATTCTGATCTGATGGAAATCCTATCGGCTGCCAAAAAACAGAAACAAATGTACTGGTCAGGTCACAAAGTTTTTTTCAGTCAAGATGTTTCAAAACCAACTGCCAGCAGGCGTAAAGAATTTCTTGACCTCAGACCAGCATTAAAATCTATGAATGCCCGCTATGGTCTCATACATCCCTGTTTGTTTAAGGTGACTTACAAAAATAGAGCTTTCTCTTTTGATGATCCAGTTGATCTCCGGAGGTTAATTCACACACATCGAGAGGCACACATGGAACTTGGCAAACATTGACTGCTTAATATGCCTTCTGTTTTCATTCCTTAGGTTTTGCAATTGATGTCAGTCTTTGTTGACCTCTCCTTTTTTTCCGTCTTTTAGGTCTCCATGTGCTTCATCCAAAGACTTGTGTATTCCCTATTCATCTGTCTATTTGTTTGATGTGTTTCCAGTCGTTTTATCCCTCTGTTTCTGGTAAGCATTTGTTTTTTATTGTCTTTTTTCTTCTTTTGTCTCTCCTGGTGCTATTGTTCTTTTTTTTTTCTTCACAAGTTTTGGACTGTTTCATCCCTTCCGTTTCATCTGATTTTGCATTGTGACATATGTTTCGCGGTGCCCTTCCTCAGTGGTGTGGTAGTTCTGGTTGTTCCATCCCCCCCCCTTCAATATTTTCACTTACTCTTTTTTGGTTCCTTGTTATGATTCAGGCCCCTTGGTCTGTTGTCATCTCTTCTGTTTTGACTCTCTTTTCACTCTGCTTTTTCTCCTTCTATCGCTTTTCTGGCAACATTACCCTTTTCTTCACTTAACATTTCTTTGCATTTTCCCTTTCTTCTCAACTTATTCACTTTATCATGCTATGGTGGTGCTTATTCCTTTTTTTCTTTGGCATCTTTTTCATACACTCCTTTATCTCTTTTGAAAATAACTTATGTATTTTATAGTTCTCTTGCTCTGTTCTGGTTCTTTTTCTTAGTGGTATGTATACAGACTATCTTTCCCTTTATTCGCTTTTCTGTGTACCTTTTATTCTTTCCTGCCATTTATATAAGCTTTTTCACTTTTCTTCCTACTCTCTCTGAAGGTTCTACATCCTTTTGCCTATTCTTATTCTACTTTCATACATGACTGGTCTTCGAATTATCTCATGGAATGTTAAAGGTATTCGAAACCCTATTAAAAAACAACGTGTTCTATCTCATTTAGCGAGATTAAAATGTCAAATTGCTTTATTGCAAGAAACGCATTTAGCTTTACAAGATTTGTCTTCATTGCGTAAACAATGGGTGGGAGCAGCTTTCTGCTCCCCAGCTGTTAATAACAAAAATAGTGTGATTAT
Source organism: Lissotriton vulgaris (assembly GCF_964263255.1). Lineage (NCBI taxonomy): Eukaryota > Metazoa > Chordata > Amphibia > Caudata > Salamandridae > Lissotriton > Lissotriton vulgaris. The sequence continues at coordinate 494,346,070 of NC_141687.1, forward strand.
TTTGTTTCACAAATCGTTGACTGTTCAGTTACTAAATGAGTTTCACGATACTAATGGTAAATGAATGTTTTTAGATTGCATTGTTAACAATGTACAGCTTTCCTTCTGTAATGTTTATGGCCCCAATGGTATTGATTCTACCTTTTGGAATGACTTTTCTTCCCTCCTCTTCTCCCAAGTCACTGAAGATTTAATTGTGGGTGGCGATTGTAGCCAGTTAATGGATCCCTTTTTAGATAGGAAATCACAAACCAAATATATTCCCAATAGGATGCAAAAATAATTTTATAAAGCAATCTCCTCCAGTGGCCTTATAGACTCTTGGAGAATGTCTCACCCTAACTCTCTTGAATGTTCTTTTCTTTCTCCAGTGCATGCCTCACACTGCCGTATTGACTATATCTTTCTCTCCCAGCATACCTTTCAGTTTATGACTAACTCAGAAATAGGCTCCATCCTTATCTCTGACCGTGCCCCCGTTATTTTGGATATGGATCTACCCCATCCCTGCTTCCCGGTGTTGGTGTTTTAACAACTCTCTCCTTCTAGACTCCCAGTTTGTTGATCACTTCACACTTTTCATGGATGAATTTTTTCAGACTAACCTTCACTCTACTTCTGAGTTTCATTTTATCTGAGGCGCCTTTAAGGCTGCAGCCAGAGGTTTTATTATCGAGTTTGTATCCCGAAAGAAGACAAAAGCCCTCTCTCAATCATCTCAAATTCTAAAACAAATTAAAGATCTCGAGCATCTTTATTTTACTACTAACTCCCCTGACACATTGTCTTCTCTTATCAAAGCCAAAATGCAATACAACAAACACTCTTGGGACTCTGCTTCCAATAACCTTCTCAAATGTAACACTAAAATGTCTGGTGGGTGTAATAAGGCAGGTAAATCTCTGGCGAATTATCTTAAAATTAAAAAACAAAAAAACAAAAATTTAACATTGTAGCCGTTACTGACTCTCAGGGCATTTCATATTCCACTGATGCTAAAATTCTTGACTGTTTTGTTCAGTACTACTCCTCTCTCAACACCCCTGAGTCTAGTCCTCCATCTGCTCAAATTGACTCCTTCTTTCAGTCCATCCCTAAATCCCTGGATAATCCTGTGGACCTTTCAACTTTGGACATTCCTAGTTCGGGAAAAGAAATCATTAATGCCATTACCCTTCTGCCCAACGACAAAACACCTCGTCCAGATAGTTTTACAGTGCACTTCTATATTTACTCTCTTTGATTAACTACTTCCTTGCCAAGGTTGAATCTAGGGGATCCTTAACACAAGCAATGCATTGCCTCATTCCCCAAAAATATAAATACCCCTCCCTCTGCCAAAAATTATCGGCCTGTTTCCCTTATTAATACAGACTGTAAAATTTACGCCAAAATTTTAGCCATTCGTATTAACAAAGTCATCCCTGATCGTGTAAATATCTATCAAATAGAATTTGTTATAGGTAGATCTATCACTGATAACTTGGGAACCCTTCTTAACATTATACACCTTGCTTCTAAGATGGATTCCCCTATTGCAGCTATTACATTAGAGGCGGAAAAAGCCTTTGATCGAGTGAACTGGGATTTTATGTTTGGAGCGCTGAGATGGCATGGTTTTAGTCCCCCCATTATTCATTATATTTGATTGTTGTATTCTGATCCCTCTACTTCTATCAGGGTTAATGGCTCACAGTCTAACTATTTCTCCCTTCATTGAGGTACTAGGCAAGGTTGTCCCCTCTTGCACCTTCTTTTCGTCCTTGCTTTAGAACCTTTTCTGGAAAAAATACGGCGTTCCTCATCTTATACTGGCTTCATTTATAAGAATGTTGAGATTAAATTTACTGCTTATGCAGATGATATTTTACTTTATATCTCTAATCCGGTTTCTTCTCTGCCTGCACTTTTTTCTTTACTGCAGGATTACTTCTTAGTTTTTGGATATAAATTGAATATAGATAAATCCGAAGTTTTACCTCTTAATACATTTTCTCTCTCCCATTTGTTTCAGGGACCTGGCTTTGAATGGAATCCAAAAAGTATTAAATGTTTAGGTATTCTGTACGCCAATACCAGTAGAGAAACCATCAAAATTAACCACAAAGATATACTTAAGAAGATCTCTTCACTCATAGACAGTTGGTCTCCTCTTTTTTTATCTTGGTGGGGGAGGCTTGCAACCGTCAAAATAATGTTACTTCCTTTAGTTAATTTCTATCTTTCCATGCTTCCTATCTCTCTTCCGCATTATTTCTTTAAATCCATTGTTCGCCTTCTAACAAAATTCTTATGGAACAATCATAAAGCTAGGATTTCTCTCTCTCGCCTCCAGCAACCCAAAGACTTAGGTGGGGTTAATTTTCCTAATATTTCTCACTTTCACTCGGCCTTTACTCTCAAACAAATTTGGTCTTTTTTGACAGATACTTTCTCTCCCCCCCCTTTATGGGTCTTTTTCCTAGCTTTTTTATAAAACACTGTAAGGCCATGATGGTTTTGGAAAATAACAAGGTTCTAGCATTAATTGCAGTAGTCCATGAGCCACTTTCATGAAACAAAATGCCCAGGTATGGGAAAGTAGAAGTCTTCTCTAAGGGATTGGAATTTATAAAAATAGGCTTCAAATGCCTGCTTGTTCTTGTTCCACAGTACATAGACAGTGTTTTGGAGCAAATAATTTTCAAGTCCAAGCTAAGCATGAAACTATTAAAAGATGTAACCAGAGTTTGAAGTGCCATTGGGGTGTGTGCCATCAAGACTGCATCGTCCGCGTATAGTCGGGCAGGGACAGGCCTCCCGCCCACCATAGGCATGTCCCTGCCCTCCTGCACGAGGCGATGCTCCAAGCCATTTATATACAACAAAAATAAAAACGGCGCTAAAACGCACCCTTGGCGTACGCCACAACCAATCCCAAAGTGTCTGCTGCATTCTCCCTCTTTCCCATACCGGACAGTTGCAGTGGCCCCAGAATATAAATCTCTCAGGAAGCATATAATAGCATTGTCTACCCCCAATTCGGCCATAATTGCCCACAATTTGTTATGTGACACGCAATCAAAAGCCGACGATAAGTCAACAAAGTTGAGGTATAGACGTTGTTTTTTAACCCTTATATACTTCTGTTGCAAAATAAACAAATTTAGTCCTTGCTCATTAGTCCCTAAACCCCTTTGGAACCCATATTGGAAATCACTTAGTACCCCATTTTCTTCTGCCCAGCTTTGCAACTTGACTAAAACCACTCTCCCTAGGATTTTTATGGAGGAGTCCAATAACGAAATTGGCCTATAGCATGTGCAGTTCTGCCTATCCCCTTTCTTGAAAATCGGGACTATAATTGATGTAAACCATGTAGGGATTAAGCCTTTTGCCAAAGCAACATTAAAAAGCTGGACTAGCATTGGCCCCCATAAGTCAATATTGGCCTTATAGAGGTCGGCTGGTATGCCGTCCGGTCCAGCCGCCTTACCCCCCTTAGTTGCCTTGAGGCTCGCAAGGACTTCAGGAAGAGTCACCACCAGTGCTTTTGGTAGATCTAAATTTACCATCGTGGAATCATGACCTGTATTGGGCACTAATTCAACAGCCCTATAGAGGGAGGAAAAGTGAGCCACCCACTCATCTTCTGCAATGGCGATTTCCATGCGTGCTTTTTTATCGTACTGGAGCGGAGTATTTATAACCTTCCAGAAAGCAGCCGGGTCCTTTGATTGTGACGCCGAGCATAAATCGTCCCATGCCTCCCTTTTTATCAGGTCCTTCCTATCCTTCAGCACTGTATTGTAATTCCTCCTTAATTCTCTAATTAGAGTTACATCCCACGGTCTCTTGTGAATTGCATGTCTAAGACTTGTTAAGGCTTTAGTGCACTTCTTGTCAAACCATTTCCTATTAGACTTTAGGGAATTTTTTCGTGTAACCCACAAGACCTCCTTAATTGTGGTAGCAATAATATTAAAATGAGCTAAAATTTCATTACTCTCAGCATGTTCATCCAGACAAATCGAAAAGCTGTTCATACATGTATTCATTACTTTGGACAAAAAGTCATCCGGGACCACTTTACTCCAATTGACAGTATAACCATTCTGAGAACCTAACTTCACATCCTGCGCCATATACTTAGAGCTTGCTACCTTTTCGGGTGGAACAAATAGGTTCTCCATTTTTACTACCTGTGGAAAGTGATCACTTAGAGCTAAGTCCATTATACTAGAGCTGATCAATCTTCCAGCAGAACTATTTGTACATAAACTAAAATCAATGATAGTCGAGGCCCCCCGACCCACAAAGGTCGGAACAAATGGCATTATGTGGTTGGCTATCTCATTCGTAAACCCAAGATCAAAATTAAAAATCATCTCATTTAATGAATCTCCAAGTAGGGTATGTTCAAAGTGCGTTAAATTAATGTCCTGTTCCAACATCTAGCCGCATATACCCTTCTCACCTTTTTTACACAGTGTACAATTAAAATCACCCCCCATATTATCATTACTTCACCCCTTTTTTTTTGTCAATTTCAGACTGCATGTCTACAGTTATTGAGGCGAGTACTTCCTTAATTAAGCTATTTGGAAAATTATTATAGAAATTTAAAAAGACAATCATTGGACCCTTCCTTATATCTATCACTATTTTCTGATAGTAACTGGATCTAGGAGAAAAAAAAAATCTTATCATAAACTAGCAGGTTGGATATATACATAGTCAATCCACCCTTGGGTCTACCATATGGACCCCCCACCGCAGGGGTAAAATAGGTTTTGTAGCCATTTAGATGTATCGGTGCGATGGCCCAAGTTTCTTGTAAAGCTAGTATACCTACATCAGTAATTACATCATCCCAAGAGGGATTAAGAATTTTTTGTTTTAGACCTGCCACGTTCCAAAAGACCACCTTACAGAATTCTTCTATGGGTAACGTTTCTACAGCAACCCCAGCTTGGCCGCCCAGCATCCCTTGTGTTATCACGGGCACCACTCGAGTTTCAGGTGTCACATCATGCCCTGATAAATGAATCAACCCCAAGTTTACAGGAGTAGATACCTTAAGGACCTCTGTTGCCGCGGGGAGTCAATCCACCATTTCCAGGCAGTCAAACCGATTGTAACAAGGAGTAATGGGAGGAAGTTGCTGATTACCAAACCATCCCAGATCGTACCTTTGCGGGACAAAGTGAGGAGTCCTCCCCCTATGTTTCACCACATTCCATCCATCTTCATTCCCCCCTCCCCATTGTAAATTATACTGGTTCCTATCTAAATCCGCACCATTTCCACCTCTTTGGTGTCGGTTGTCCCTGGTCCAACTCCATCTATTGTCCGGATGTTCCCCATCAGGGTAGAAATAAGATAATGCCCTGGCCACAATGGACAGGCCGTGGTTTCTTGGGGCCCTCATTGTGATATATTCCGCAGTGCGTGGATTCTCAAAGGTTATCACCACACAGTCGCTCTGTACCCTTTTTTTATTATACCCAATCCATGGTACCCTTTCAACCATTAAAATATTGCTTTTAATAACTGGCGGGAGAGGGTAGTTAATATTAAGCCAATGTATGATCTTATTTACAAGTGCCCCATTGTTTTCAAATGATTGTGCTACTCAACAAAGAGTTGTGGGCTGACCTGTTTGCAAGTTGGGCTGCTCTTGTGAGGAGTGCTGCTGGATTTGGACCCTGTTGCCGTTCAGGACGCGGCTTAGCAGAGGGAGCTGCTGCCGCTTGAGGAAGGACCCGCCCTCACCGCCCACACCGCTGCGGGACTGCAAGGCAGTTCTCACACCTGCAGCCTCTTCCTGCAGCGGCCCCGTCCCCCCGCCTGGAGCTGAACAAACTTTCGCAGCACCCGCTGCGCGGGTGCTACTCAACAACGAGTTGTGGGCTGACCTGTTTGCAAGTTGGGCTGCTCTTGTGAGGAGCGCTGCTGGAGTTGGACCCTGTTGCCGTTCGGGACGCGGCTTAGCAGAGGGAGCTGCTGCCGCTTGAGGAAGGACCCGCCCTCACCGCCCACACCGCCGGGGACTGCGAGGCAGTTCTCACACCTGCAGCCTCTTCCCGCAGCGGCCCCACCCCCCGCCTGGAGCTGAACAAACTTTCGCAGCACCCGCTGCGCGGGTGCTACTCAACAACGAGTTGTGGGCTGACCTGTTTGCAAGTTGGGCTGCTCTCGTGAGGAGCGCTGCTGGAGTTGGACCCTGTTGCCGTTCGGGACGCGGCTTAGCAGAGGGAGCTGCTGCTGCTTGAGGAAGGACCCGCCCTCACCGCCCACACCGCTGCGGGACTGCGAGGCAGTTCTCACACCTGCAGCCTCTTCCCGCAGCGGCCCCGCCCCCCCGCCTGGAGCTGAACAAACTTTCGCAGCACCCGCTGCGCGGGTGCTACTCAACAACGAGTTGTGGGCTGGCCTGTTTGCAAGTTGGGCTGCTCTTGTGAGGAGCGCTGCTGGAGTTGGACCCTGTTGCCGTTCGGGACGCGGCTTAGCAGAGGGAGCTGCTGCCGCTTGAGGAAGGACCCGCCCTCACCGCCCACACCGCTACGGGACTGCGAGGCAGTTCTCACACCTGCAGCCTCTTCCCGCAGCGGCCCGCCTCCCCCTCTACCCAGGAGTATAAAATCATCCTAACCGTCTCGCGCAGCGGGACGCGCACGGGACGGAGCTCGGGGCAAAGCCCGGGCAAAGGGCGGGCCCTCTGAGGCCCTCGTAGGCCAGAGTTGGCTGGGCTGGGCCTACCCTTTTACATCTGCAGTACAGTGGTCCGTGCCCCGACAAACGTTGATTATGCTGGCTGAAGAGGAAACCCCTGGGAAGAAAGGAAGACTACGCAATGGGTCTTTGGACAACTACTTCCCCAAGGTTCTGTGTGAGGGTGATAAGGACTCTATTTTAGCTGAGCGTAGGGCTGAGCGGCGTCGTTCAGTTGAGAGCATGAAAAACAGATCCCTCATTGACAGTACTCCTCTTGTTTTGGCCCGGGAGGGAGGCTCACTAGACATGAGTGGAGATAACGCTAGCCAAGAAGGTGTTCCCCTTCTGCTTCGTGATTGTACAACCACACCTTGCTTGCCCTCGGATCATACTATAATTGTTTCCCCTACCCCTAGTCCCGGCTGCATCACTGCCACAGCCAAGCCTAGGAAACAGAAACCCAAGCAATTAGTTGCTGCCCAGATTCATCGCCCACCACCAAGTAAAAAAAGGAGGAAATCAAGGGCGGCCCAAGGTAAAGCTAAAATTCCGCACTCTGATTTTGGTAAAGGGTTAAAAACTCCCATTCAAACTGAGAGTGCCCTAGCAGAGGGGCCGGATTTTCCATCAGCTGTAGAATTGCCGTTGGAAAGCAGATCATCCGAAGTAGTTATACAGGCCGTGGATTCTGTTAGTAATGTTGGGGTTGTAGCAACAGACATTCCATCTTCCTCCGCATTAATAGGGAACTTGGAATTTCTGTTAAGATCCCTCCTTTTACCTATTAACGAGACCATTAAAAGGGTTGAGATTAGGCTGACCATTTTGGAGACTGCTATAAACAGCATGGTTACCCTAACCAAAGCTCAGGGGAATGGGGCGCATCCCACACCCCCGGCCAGGCTTCCTGCTACCATTGTGGCTAACATTCCAATTGCCCCAGCTCAGCCGACCAAACACAAGTCACAGCCCCAGGGTAGGGCCGACCTCGGCTCCCAAAATCCACCCCCTCCTAAACACCTAAACACACCAGCAATTGTAACGGGTGGCGACCCTAAAAGACCAGTGCCAAAGGCCCCGATAAGTAATAAACAGAACGATCAAGGGGAAGGCAGATATACTACAGACCCACGGAAAAAGGTGCCGCAAGTGGAAATTCCCCCAGAAGCAGTGCCCTTTGTGGTGGTCTTGTCCGAGGTTCCACCGTTAGCAGAAAGTAAGAAGGAGGGATATGATGAACTTAAAAACAAAATCATTCACTGGTTGAGGACACATAGGCCCATAGCACACAATATAGATGGGGATATAGTCCATGTCAGACGGATCAACTGGCTGGGTAGCAGACGAAAAGATATAGAGGGGGACTTAGTGGTGGTTAACTTTAGAGACCCTCGGGCAGTAGATTACATCTTAAATTGGCCACCTGGAAATGGGGACACTCGTATCATCCCTCGGGCCCTAACGTATTTCTATCCCCGGACAGAGGCCCTTCCTCCTAAATACCAAAATAAGTTCCACTCCTATAGGCCACCCCCTACTTTGCCTTACAGCAACATTTATCCCCAGTATGGGCAGTACTTTGCCCTGGCGGCTGATCACTCTGCCTGGACCACAGTGCCCCATAGACATACAATGAACCCCGACACCAGGATGGAACATCTAAGACCCTTTACCCCTTTGAACACTTATAATCGGTTCTCGCAGCTCTCTGGGCTGGAAGATTGTGATTGATGTTCACTGTACAGGGGGGAGAGAATTGGTCTGCCTTGTGTGGAGGCTCCACGATCGCGTGGTTGTATAGATATAGGGCAAGAGAGATCCCATTTCATTCAAATTGCCATTACCAAAGGCACTATGGAGGCTTCTTTGGTAGCCGGGAGTATGGTCAGCACGGATAGCCGCCCTGCAAACCCTAATCCAATGGTTCAGGAGGTGGGTAGCTGCATGTCCGCGGTGAGTAATGATGGGGGGAACAAAGGGGTCCACACTAAAGTGTCCAAGGGTCGACGGGTAATAAACCTGTTATCTTGGAATGTAGTGGGGTTAAAAAGGAAGCTGGATATACCGGAATGGCACACATTCATCGAGAAGTTCGATGTTTGCCTGTTTCAGGAAACCTGGAGCCTACTACCGTTAAACAAATCGGGTTACACCACCCACTTTTCGCCAGCAGTAAGTAGAGGGAAGGGTAGACCGGCGGGTGGCCTCACGGTCTGGATAAAAATAGATCTGGACTGGGAGGTCAAACGCCACGATTTGGAGTGTAGCGATATACTCCACCTCTCTTCGAGGGGACACACTGAGGGATGCAGGCTTGATCTATTTAACGTGTATGCCAGAGGTGCACCTGGGGACACCGCCTCTTCAAATTTATTAGCTCTGGATTCAGCCTTAGCTAACTGCCCTCCAACAGCAAAAATCATTGTGGGGGGGATTTCAATTGCACGTTTGAACCCCTCCTCGGAGATGACCCCTTGGGTATTGAAGTTGAAGATTCGAAATGGTCCATTCCAACCCTGTCCCTGCCCCCTATTAGAAAATGGTCAGCTAGGGCAATCCAAATCAATGCACTAACGAGGGATCATAAGTTAAGAGCCCTCAACGGTAGGACTATGTCCGACCGGGAAGGTGCACTGACCTTCAATAGGCTCACGGGGCCGTCCCGAATTGACTACATCCTAATGGATGTTAGTTTGTGGGCAGACCTAATTGATATGGAGGTGCTCCCAAGTCAGGATAGCGACCATAACCCCCTGTGTAGCAAGTTTAACTGGGGCATCTCTAAAGACAGGAGGGTGAATGCCCCCACAAAGATAACCAAAGAGATTATCCCATACAAGAACAACCGCAGATTGAAATGGGACAAGGCTAATCTGAAGGAGGATGATCTAGGGACCATCAAATCCCTGGTGGAGGGCCTGTGCTCGGATCTGGAGGTCTGGGATTGTGAAAATCAGATCAGTATGAATCGGCACACTTCCCTTGACTTAGCTTATAAAGCCACAATCGAGCAAGTTAGTCACTTCTTTACCTCCAAAGGGAAAAGTCATAGGAAAATCACCAAACCTCCCATCTCAAACAAACCTTGGTATTCGGACCAGTGTAAGGGCAAAAGGAAAAATCTGACAGAAGCCCTACTTTCTAGGGATCCTTTGCTAGTTAGAGCGGCTAGGAAGGACTACCTGAAAGTACTATCGCTGGCTAAACGCGATTGGGAGGAACAGCATTGGCAAGACCTAACTAATGCTGTGAGCAGGAGGAACCCGAACCTTTTTTGGGATTTGATTAACAGAGCCAGGCAGGGGAGATCGCAACCATTAGCAGCTCACATAACTAGCCAGCAATGGTTTAATCACTTTTTGGCCTTATATGGCGGTAATGAAGAGATATACAGGGGGGTAGCAAGTTTTGGAGATGGGGATACCACAGGGGTGGACGACCTCCCATTCACGGCCTCTGAAGTAGCTATGGCTATTAGACATCTAACCCCCAAGAAGGCGGCCGGTCCAGATGGGATCCCTGGGGACCTGTTGATAGCGGAACCTCTGGCTTGGGCCAACCTAATCGCCACAATAATGAACTTGATTTCTAGGGGACACCCGGTGCCAGATTCTTGGAAGGGGGCCGAGGTGGTAACAGTGTTTAAGAAGGGGGCAAGAGATGACCCTGCCAACTACAGACCTATCAGTCTGATAGATATAATCCAAAAAGTGGTTGGCAGGGTCATCATCTCAAGGGTTGGCGATTGGATGGAGGAGGCTAGTATCCTCTCCCACCTCCAAGCGGGTTTCCGAAGAAAGGTTGGCATGATGGACCAGGTCTTTCGCTTTTTTGGTATCTACTGGAAGGCAGTTACCATCAAAAAAGGCAGTCTATACATGGCCTTCATAGATCTCAAAACAGCTTTTGACCTGGTCCCCCCGGCTAAATTGTGGGAGATCCTAGGAGGGATGGGATTCCCCAGTAGACTCCTGAGTTTAATCGTAAAGCTCCATGAGGGGAATTATGCGAGGATCAGATGGGGTACCCAGGGCCAGTTAACGGATAGGGTCCCTGTGCGGAGGGGAGTACGCCAGGGCTGTGTTATGGCCCCGACTCTTTTTTCCCTATTTGTGAACGGAGTGGTGGACCATCTGAAAGGGGAAGAGTCGGACGCCCCATCCCTGGCGGGGGAAAGAATCCCCACCCTACTCTTCGCTGACGACACCTTATTGATCTCCAAATCCCCAGTGGGTCTGCAAAAACTCTTGAATCGATTTAGTTCCTTCTGCACCAACAGAGGCTTAATCATCAACACCTCGAAAACTAAATTGATGGCATTCTCACCCTCCAAAAGATTTAAAAATAACTTTTCGCTTAATGGGGCTCCCCTGGAGATGGTCAATTCATTTGACTATCTTGGAGTTCGGATAAATAGTCGAATGACCTGGAAGGACCATCTGGCCAAAATGTTACTCGGTCACCAAAGAGTATCTGGGGTGACTCTGAGGGAGCTTCGTGAGTCAAGTAGCAAACCTGTCTCCCCGGCCATGGCGATTTACGAGGGCCAGATACTCCCGGCGGCATTATATGGCTCCGAGCTCTGGGGGTTCGAAAACGTTTCAGACCTCACCATCGCGGAAAATAACTTTTTGAGGAAGGTAGTGGCTCTTCCCGTTTCCACTCCGTTGATCCCCCTGAGATTAGATTTGGGCAGAAAAGCCCTCAAGGACTTGGTGATGCTACGCCCATTGCTTTTTTGGACCCGCTTAAGAAGGACTGAGGAGCTTGCTAAATATGCTGAAGGGTTGGATGACCTGCTATTGCTCGACACAGGCAAAAAAATTGGATGGCTGAACAATGTGAGAGACCTGGTCCTCAAACTAGAACTAAGAAACGCATGGTAGTCACAAAATCCGCCGCCCAAGGAAGTGATCAAAAATTTATACTGGGATTGGGTACAGGGTGAGGCACTGAGTGGTTTGGTTGGGGGTTCACTCACGGATCAGTTTTTGGATTTCAAATGGGTGAAAAAACTGGAACCCTTCCTTGACCTGATAACCAAACCCCTAGATAGAGCACTATATCTAAAACTGAGGTATGGGACACTCCTGGTGCATGATTTCACCATGAGGTGGTCCAAATCTGGTGCCCCCGTGCGTTCGTGCCCAGGCTGTGCAGCACCAAAGGAGACTGTGGCCCACTTATTCTTTGCCTGTCCCGCCTACAAAGTGGCCCGGAAAATCTGGCTGAAACCTGTATGTAGGGAGCTGGGGTTGAGGTGTCATAGTCTGGCATTACGTGTACTCTCTACTGATTCATCATCCACTGTCATGATATGCGGGGTGGCAAAGTTTTTGGGTAGCGTTTGGTTGACGCGCTCACAGTTACTGATATTGCATTCTAGGCTACCAACGGACTGATGCATGTAACCGAAGATACCCTCACTTAATTTAGTGACTGTGGAGCATTCCTTATCCTAGGATATTTTTATGCTGTATCATATTTTATTGTTTTAGCGGGGGAATTGTATATTTATTGTGTATATGTACTCTTTTATGGTGAACAATTTTGACGAATAAAGATTATTACTACTACTAAATGATTGTGCATCTAGTTCTGGGACTCCAGTCAGGACCACAACATATGGTGAGGCTTTTGGAGGTAAGTTTATATTTCTACTCACTTCCTTTTTAGCTGATTGGCCTTTTTCCTGTATTAGATTTGGAGTTTGTAGAACTGGAGCCTCCTTAATAGGTAGGGCCGAATTTTTGGGTATTGATACAGTTTTTGGCGGTTGATTATTAGGGAGGTTTCCTTTTTCAGGATTAGTTGTACTTAAAGAAGTACTATTTGGGACACTCTTTGTCAGTGTAGGGCCAGGTTTATTAGAAGTTGTTGCGGTAGCCTTAGCCTTAGGCACACTAGCAGTGACTATTTGTTTAGCCAGGTTCGTATACTGCATTTGTGTGTCTTTTTTCAAGTCCTGAATTTGTTTCTCAAGCTCCCTAAGAAGTTCTATCAGTGGGATTAATAGGGTTTTCATTGAAGTCTCCAACAAGTATAGCATTGTGCTCTTTCTTACCCTGCTAGCATTAAGGCTGTCCTCGGCAGAGCTATTCCTAGAGCTATTGGCGATTAAATCGGCCATCGAATCATCCAGAATTGTATCATCAGGGATGGCTAGACACACTGTGTTAGGGGGCAGAGGATCTTCTCCTTGTATATCATTAGCATTAACAATAAGTGTGTTACTTGAATCTATTAGTGGACCTTTACCACATGCATTAGTAAGCATATTTTGATTTGTCCTCTTTTTAGGAATTGCCCCTTCCTTTATCCCCTGTATCACAACATTTTTATCTTTAGGGGTCACTGCTGTATGTATCAAAACACTAGTGGATGCCTGGGTAGATGTTAGGGTTTGGGCTAAGGGCACCTGAGGGAAATTAGATGTTTCAAGGGGAGTTTGCGAAACCGCTGTGCTAGTCCCATCCAAAGGTACTATATTATTCTCTCCTCTATTTGGGCTCCGTACATTAGCAAAATGGCCCAGAGAGGACCTTTTTGCATGTTCCAAATCTAACGGTGGGCGGCCAGCTACGCTCCGTGCACGGAGTGTGCGTAGTGCCGCCTACTCCGCATTTTGCGGAGCTGGCGGAGCCAGGCGGCACTACGCACGCTCCGCAGACGGAGCGTAGCTGGCCGCCACCCGCCTCCCTCCCGCCCTCCCTAAATACTTTGAAATAAAAGAATCAAATAATTTAAAAAGCACTTACCTTGCCGCCGCTGCCCGCCGCGTCCCCGGGGCTCACTATATTTCGTCTTCCGTCCGCTTTACTAATGCGCATGCGCGGGCGGCCGCGCATGCGCATTTTCACGAGAAAATGCGCATGCGCGGCCGCCCGCGCATGCGCATTAGTATAGAAGACGGAAGACGGAAGATAGCGAGCCCCGGGGACGCGGCGGGCAGCGGCGGCAAGGTAAGTGCTTTTTAAATTATTTGATTCTTTTATTTCAAAGTATTTAGGGCGGGCGGGAGGGAGGCGGGTGGCGGGGCTGGCGGCCAGTGGTGTTTGCGGAGTGGGGCTACGCGGAGTGCGGAGGTGGGCGTAGTTTCTCGCCCACTTCGCGTAGCTCCGCGAAGCCCCACTCCGCGAACTCCGCCCAGGGTTATCCAAATCCTGCGATACCCTTCTTTCCATCAAGGAAATCCCCTCATCAATCAGTATATTAGTTCTTACTATAAAGTCATCTAGGGTGCCTGTTAGTTTCTTCCCCCCTGCTGCTGCCCTACTTCTAGTCTCACGCATCTCCATACTATAATGAAAGTCAATTTTTGAGATGTCTGTAGGACGATAAACCCTAATATATAAATGCAGTAAAAATATCAGAAGAAATGTATTAGGGATTTTATCACTCAACACGCAGCTTATTTAACATAGAGAAGGACAAATGTCAAGTATAGGTACCCGGCAGGATTTCGGGCAGAGTAACTTGCCCGGTCCGGTCTCTTCTGGCCGATGAGGGCCGACGCGGGAGCTCTGTCGGTCTTTTAATGCACCTCCTGGTGCCAAAACGAGTGATGGGCGTGGTCAGCCGCGGGGATTGCCGATGGTTGTGGTCTCCCCTCTCGGCGGCCACGCACAGGTGGAAAAGTGCGACGGCGGCGGAGGAGACCGGCAGAATAACCCAGGCAGCAGCCTCGTGCAACCCCAGGTAAGCAGGACAGCACACGGCAGGGAAACAAAGTACACCACAGAGAGCACCCGCTCCTCCGCAACTCTGTCGGTCTTTTAATCCGTTAGTTAAGTCTCTTTGGTCTCGTATTTGGTTAAAATTAAATGATATTTTAGCTACTGCCTTCCCCTTTGAGATTGTATACATTTTCTTGAGTGGTTCTTCATCTATCTGAAATGAGCATTGCAATGTTCGTAAATTTGTTGATCTTTTTATAGCAATTTCTTTTCAGATAATCACTACTAACTGGAAGGATACATCCAACATATCAAATAATGCCTGATGGAATTTGTTATGTCATCATCACAGGCTTGACCGTGCTTTTGCCACCACTGTTCCTCTATTAATCAGGAGAGGCTTGTTGTGGTTGCCGTTAACTGATTTTCTTTCCAGGAATGTCTCTTGATTGTCTTTCTTTCCTTTTCTTTCTTCCAATGATGTTTCCTGCTGTTTTGCATTTATAGAAATGTTAAGCATTGAGTTTCTTTTCTAGGTTGCCCCTCTATTCCCCCCCTTTTTCTTTTTCTTTATTTTCCCCCTTCCCCCTAAACCAAAATACCTTTAAAAAGCTTGTTTCCTAGGTACAGTCTATCTACCCCCTTTGGGGTTGATGTTTGAATTATCTAATTTTAATATTTTTCTAATTCTTTTTGATGCCATTCTTTTTTTGTAATGATATTTTACTTTGTATTTCTTATTTAATAAAGCTTTCTGAACTAAAAAAAAAGACCATTTACTTGTTTATGGGGCTTTGTTGTGTTTTCACCCCTTCTTTGAGCCCCTGCATCTCTGCTCTGCATATTCCGAGAAGATTTAGCCAAATTTGTATTAGCCCCTCCCCCCACCGAAATGTGTCTCTAGTTGTGCCTCTGATCTGTACCACCATGCACTCTCCGGTTTTCAGACCTCATTACACACCAATCTCAGCACTGCTCGCTACCTGCAGTAACAGATGTATTTTCTTTGTACTGTGAAAACAGAGAAATAATACTACTAATGACTGGGGGCGTATTTACAAGCCCCTTATGCCGCCGGTGCCTCCCTTTAAACACTGGAAAATTTGATGTCCGGGCGGCGCAAGAGGCGTGTAATAAGCCCCTGAATGTTTAGTGAATACCCTAGCACAGAGACAACTACAAGTAGAGCCATGTAACTCTTTAGCACCAGAATAATCTGTTATGCTGCTTGTTCAACTTTAGCAAATTTAAAAATTGAAGCAAGTTTTTATTTCTATGAACCACTATTCAACATCTCCCAATTCATCAAGAGAGGTCTGCAGATTTAGCATTTCATGTGCACCAGCTGCAACATTTTGGAATATTGGGCCTCTGTTCATAATTATTTAACACATGGGTCTAACACAGGTGTAAAGTAGACATGGGGGAAGTTGAGATCCTTGTGGAACCCTGTTCCTCTCCTAGGGAGCTCCAAACTCGAATGGGCCCTACCTAATGCTTAGACTACTGTCTAGAAATGACTGACACCATTTTATTTCAGAGTCCATTTCCACTCATTTTATTTTGTTTGACAGTGTGAACCCTGTCAAAACACCGAATGGAGAAAGGTGACCTCTATCTTGTCAGTCATCTGTTTGATGCCATCAAGACAAAACCCAAACCGACATATATTTAGCGGCTATAGGCTAATAACTTGTAGGCAGCCCTGGATCTTGATTGCTATTTAGTCATGCTGATGATGTAGAATATTGAGCTCAGCTGGCATGATGTCGCTTTCCAGTGAAGCACTAGTTGGGCTAGCAGGGCACATACAAAGAGCACCCGGAGATTTTGCAGAAGACACTAAGGTATGAGATCATTCGAAAGCTATAGGGGTTTAATTTAGTTTAACCTAATATGTACTTTGGAACGGGTGGTTTTTGGAAACTGAAAATCATGTAGCTTATCGTTATTCGACATGCTTTGCCCCATAATGGAAACCTTCTCTATGAGGTGATCAGTAATATAATCACCCAGCATCTGTCAAGTGGGAGACTTAGATCCTGATTATGATAGGTGGAAATCCACCAGGTGCAGTAGCTCGCAGCGGATGTCTGCCACTCACCATCAAGAGTGGTTAAATGTCTCTAGGTCTAGAACTATTGGGTCTCAAAATCTCAGACCCATTAAGCCTGGCTCTGTAAAAACTGGATATTTTTCTAAGCCCAGAGACCCCAGTCCCGAGTTCATGGGGTGTGGATGTGAAACCACTTCAGGAGCAAGGCCTGGGTGTAGGAGCACTGCCCAATCATCATCTGCCCCTGCAGCATCACGGGTGGAACATACAATGGTCCCCTGATTCAAACAATCCTAGGCTGTGAGCAAAATATAGAACAAGCTTAGGGACTATATTAGTGTACATTCCCCCCTCTCACCTGTAACAAGACAGTGTTCCCTCAGCCTGCTCAGACCTCTAACCACTCCAATTCTTAACCCATATTTTCCACCTGGTCTAAACCCTAGAGCTCCATCCTTTCCCAAAATGACTATTAACCTCCGCATGGTTGCTATTTGAGGGCAGGAGGATTACACTCTAAAATCAGCTAAGGGTCAGGGACTGCGGGGTTACCACTTGGGGGTTGGAACTCAATCCTGCAGAAGCAAGATGTAGGGTCCAAGGAAGGTCATCTGGGCAGTTGCAGTGAAAAAGCCTCTGAAAGCTTGTAGCTCAAATAGGAGGTGAGACAACTGAAACTTAGTGTTAATTCTGGGGTTTGGGTTTAAGGCAAACACATCCAGTCTTCCTTCAGGGTCTTCAGACAGCAAGGCAGTCCTGCTTCTGATTCTTCTCATGTCCAGGAGTGTTCGGAGGAGAGGTATGAGGGCTCCACTTTTAGGCCCTGTGCCTGCCTGTGGGTAGGGGGCAAGCTTGTGTCTATCCTCCAACCCAGAACTGGTCAGTTGCTCTCCTCTACTGGGTTTATTTCTAGCCTGATAGTGAGTCAAAGGGGGGGGGGGCATGTCTAGATGTGAGCTTCATTTGCCAGAGACAAGGTAGGTATCCTTTGAAGCTCAGGAAGGGGATTGGTTCCACTTCTTGTTTCAAGTGCCCTTTGTCTACTATCTGGAAGCAATACACATCTCACTCAGGAGGCACTATCAGGGGTAAAAAAAAAATCTTTCTAAAAGTGCACTTGCCGAAATATATATATAAAATCCAACTTGACCATGAAGCCAGATTTTAAATTGCTATGAGAATGAGCCTTTAAACCATTTCTAGCTACCCTTAAACTGAATTTTTCTTTTATCAAAGGTAATAGTGTAAAGAAATGTGAACCTGTGATCGAACCAGCGTTGCCAAAGGGGAAAACGCCTTTGGAAGTTTTTCAATAAAAGGGCATGTCAAACATAAATTATGCATTTTCTACTCCTTAACGACCATGCACCATGCCCTGTGGGCATTGAAGTATAAAGATGGTATGTTTGGCCTGGCAAAATATTTGTCAGGTCGAAATAGCAGTTTTAATGCTGCACACTCAGGCTCCAATGGCGGACCAAGGGATGTTTTACAATGCTACTTCAGTGAGTTGCACAATATGTACAGTAGCCTACTAGTAGTATTTAATTTATAGGCCATGGGTACATTTTCAAGGGATATATAAGTATAATAAATATGCAAATTAGGTGTATGCCAATTTTACAAAGGAACGCACAAGCACTTTACCACTGATTAGCAGGGGTAAAGAGCACAAAGTTTTCTACCAAAACAGGGTTGCTTAGTAAAAGACAAAACAATTCCTGAGTAACCCTGCAGGATGGGCACATTTCCAAAAGTAATGCATATTTTGGAAAATATACTTTTATAAAGTTGCCATTTCCCCACCTAAAGTCTGTGGAAGCCAAGTCGTATGAGCTCCATCTGTCAGCTGGTAGCTGAATAGGCCCCTTACTGAGGTGTAAACTTGTTTCAAGAGCATGGACAAAGGGCTTTGGGTGTGGGGAGGTGTGTCTAAACCTCTAGCAGGATGACCATTCATTTGGGCTGTGACCAAGAACTTCAATATCTTCAAGGAGGCATAACCTATCATAGGCAAATGTTAGCTACACCTGGGCAGGGCCATCCTTTGTTCCCCCAGTCAGGCAAGCAGCAATCCCAGCAGGTGAAGAGATGTCCACGCAACTGGTTTAGAGTGACCACAAAGCAGAGGATCAGATTTTCCTGGTCACAACAGCTCTGCACAGAGGAGGAAGGGTTATGCCATCTTGGTTTTAGGGAGAGAGGGGCACTGTAGGGTTGTTTATAACAGGGCACACATAAAATGATGTAAAAGTGGTTAGGGGTGTCTCTGGGAAGCTTTACCCCATTGGATAGGAAGGAGTCATATGTCACCCCAAATCACATGCTTGTGGCAATAAATCAATAAAAATCAGATTTGTAGAGCGCACAGCAGCCAACCAAACATCCCAGTGCTAAAAGACTATGAGAAGGCACTGATTGGATAGATGTTAAAAAATGGATTTCCATGCTTTTAGTTGGTTTCTGAACTTGCTGCCTTTTGTGAGTTGCTGTAAGAAAAGTGGAAGCGTTTTCCAGGCTTTTGGAGGGAAAATAAGTGAACAGGCATTCTCTACATGCCTTTAGTCTGATTCTGGGGATTTGCAACAGCCTGGCATCCAAAGATGTTATTGCTTGGATGGAGGGAAAATGGCAACACCAGAGATTTAAAAATGATATGTTCTATGTCTGTGGTGGAAGCCAGATTGGGAAGGGTGTAGCAGGTCAATCTTTTCTATATATTAAGACAGTTGATAGTTAACTAGATTCTCTAGCATTTTGATGGCAGCAAAGATATCGTCCAAAATTAGTTTGGTTGGCCGGGTCAGCCAAATTCAGTACGAGCATAATGTGGCACGCACAGGCAAAAATATTGCACCCCAGTGCCCTCCACAGAACACTTTAGGTACCTATGGATAAACAGTAGAGGGATAGAACTGCTGTCTTTGACCACATAGGAGCATAGTTAAATTAACCTGCTCTCCCTATCGTACCCTGGACAAAGAAGTGAATACTAAGAATTTTAAGGCTGACCTCCTTTTTAAGCTACAGGGACACAACAAGGTCTAAGAAACCTTTTTCTGCAACTGCCTGGATGATTAATTCCAACTGGAACTGCCCTGGAACCTGATGATGACCTGTGCTGGAATGAGGTTTGACTCCTAAGTGCTGCCTCCAAGGTCATGGACCCTTGGCTGGTGGTAACGCACACTCTTCCTAACAAATCCTGTAAACTGTGACTCAAAAATGCTTGACACCAAGACCTCCGGAGGACCAGGACCAATGTACCAGGACGATAAGTCGAGTATGCATTGCTCCGGGGTCAAACATTCAGTTTGCTTCAACTCTGAGCTTTTCTGCTCCAGCAAACTCAAATCAGCCGGACCTCGTGGAAAAGGTATACAGACTCAACGATCCCTCATCAGCTACAGCCTCCTATCTCCCCCTACTGGAAAAATAAAAACTCTACAAAGTGACTAAGTCTATAAGTAGAACTCTTCACTGGCCAAAGGTGCCAAACATACCCAGCCATCGACTGGCCTTCTTTGGTTGTGAAATTGTATTTGTTATACTAAAAGTCAACGGCTATACCAGGATGTTGGCCAAGGGCTATCCAACATCATAGAGTTCTCTTAAGCATCAGCCTGCTGCCACAGAGGTATTTTGACATCCTTTTCACAGGCTAAGTCTGGAGATAAAGCTCCTGACTGGGTCAAACATGGTTTCTGTGATTAACTTGCACTTTACTGTGGTTGGTCTTAACGAACACATAGGTACCAGTCAAGTGCAACCAGATCACTGCAGTTGGGGCTTAGGCTTTTTCAAGCTATTTTGAACATATAGCTTTAAAAATGTATAACTACAGTTTCCTGTTTTGGATTTGTGTCATTTCAATATCATTTTATTTATTAAAATTAATCTTGTTTCCCAAATTTGTTTGAAATTTTTCTTGTGTTGTCTTATGACTTTATTACTGTTTTGGTACTGCATCCTTCCTTTACACATTGCCTCATAAGTTAAGCTGTCAATTTTGTATTGTAGGTAAAAAAGGGATGAACTGAGGTTAATTTAGTGCTTTTAGTGGTTCAGCCTGGCAAGGGTTGAGGCTATTACTTGAGGTGGGTACTCATCAATTAATCAGAACATTTGTAAAGCGCACTATTCACCCGTGAGGGTCTCAAGGCACTGGGGAGGGGGGATGGTGCTGCTACTGCTTGATTAGCCAGGTCTTGAGTAGCCTCCTGTTGGTTAGTAGGTCCTGGGTCTGCCGTAGAAGGGTAGAGAGGGTGTTCCAGGTCTTGTTGGCGGGGTGGAAGAACGATCTGCCACCGGTGGTCGCTCATCGGATGCGGGTGACAGTGGCGAGGGCGAGGTCAGCGGAGTGGAGCTGGCGGTTTGGGGTGCAGAAGGTGAGTCGTCTGTTGAGGTACTCCAGTCTGGTGTTGTGGAGTGCCTTGTGAGCATGAGTAAGGAGCTTGAAGGGGATTCTCTTGTTGATGGGAAGTCAGTGCAGGTCTCTCAGGTGGGGTGTGATGTGGCTGTGTCGAGGGATGTCAAGGATCAGGCATGCTGAGGTGTTCTGTATGCGCTTAAGTCGTTTCAGAAGTTTGGCTGAGGCTCCTGCGTAGAGGGCGTTTCCATAGTCCAGCCTGCTGCTGACGACGGCCTGGGTGACCGTTCTTGTTCCAGTGAGACTAAACCTGTAGATCTTGCGGAGCATGCGGAGGGTGTTGAAGCAGGAGGATGAGACGGCATTGACTTGCTTGGTCAAGGAGAGTAATGAGTCGAGGATGAATCCTAGATTGCATGCGTGGTTGGTGGGTTTAGGTGCTGCTCCCAGTGCGGTCAGCTACCCGGAGTCGTCCCAGGCTGAGGGGGTGGAGCCGAGGATGAGGACCTCCGTCTTGTCCGAGTTCAGCTTCAGATGGCTTTTCTTCATCCACTCGGGGACGGCCTTCACTCCTTCATGCAGGTTGGTTTTGGCGGTGAGGGGGTCCTTGTTGAGGGAGAAGATCAGCTGTGTGTCGTCTGCATAAGAGATGATGTTGAGGTTGTGCAGTCGGGTGACGAGGGCGAGCAGTGCCATGTAGATGTTCATCCTCCTCAATATTCCACGATCTTTCATTTTTCAAGTCAATCAAGAAAAACGTCTGCAGCAGACGGTAAGCCAAGTAACGTGTTTTTGACTTGGAAGCATTCCACAAGGATGATGAAGACAGTCAAATTGAACTCTCAGGATGTGTAGCAACCTGAAGATAGGGGAAAAACAGATCTAAGGTTTAAAACGATTTGAACCTTGTAAGCAGAGCTACCATTTCATCAGTCTTATGAAAAGAAAAAAGAGTGAGAAATACAATATCATTAAGATAGAGTAAGAAGGCACAGAGGGTAAAGCTAGCAGTGCTCCAAATGGAAGATAACCAGAGTGGGCTTTCACTTCCCTAAGTCCATTCAAATTATGAAGCAGCAATGTTAGATACATTAGGCCATTCAATCGACTGCAAGGGCTTGCTCGATAATTTTTTTTTGATAAGTTGGTGCAGAAAGCCAAATCTCAGATTCCTGTTTTCTTAAACACTGCTAAACTCCCTAAAAAACAAGGTACAAGACTTTGCAGGGACATAGCACTAGACTCCAGACTTTTTACTCCAAGCAGGCTTGTTCCACAGGGCACTACTACTTAAAGCTTACAGAAT
Source organism: Lissotriton vulgaris (assembly GCF_964263255.1). Classification (NCBI taxonomy): domain Eukaryota; kingdom Metazoa; phylum Chordata; class Amphibia; order Caudata; family Salamandridae; genus Lissotriton; species Lissotriton vulgaris. The sequence continues at coordinate 494,368,173 of NC_141687.1, forward strand.
ATAAAAGCTTGGGCCTTCAAATCTAGAGCAGTCATCTGAGGTTTTGGAATGCCAACGGTTTTAAAGAACTGGGTCATTTTTTAGTGGGCGGCAGATGTATTAATTGGCAGAAGATCCAAGGTAGGTGTGGAGACTGGAGTAATTTGTTTTTCTATGAATATAGCCAGATTCCACTTCTTTTAAATAATTAATCTAATACCGGTTTTACTCCGCTCTTGGTTGCACTATTCAGAGCAAAGTTAAGGGGGGTTGGGGAATTTGTATCTCCTTCTATGGTAACGACTAACAAAGGGGGTCCCTGAAGGTAAATAATAGACAGGGGAGCAAAAACCAAAAACAATTACAAAGACCCAACCTGTCTACAGATAATATAGACAGCACCTATAAAGGTCACTAGTTACTTAGAACATCACTAGGCTAACACATCAACGCATTACCCCAAACAAAGATCAAAAAGGTAACTTTTACAAAATATATGCATTTTTTATTATTATTAGCATTTATATAGTTTTGTCAAAATGTTCAAGCAATGACATAAGACATAAATATAATGTGGTCCCACATTCATACATTCATAGCAAACACACAAATACATACATACTCATACATCCAAATCAATCGGGACAATTTATCAATGAACAAATCAAAAGGGTTTCCACAACACTAAAGGGTCCTATACACAGGATTGATGTAGACCAAAAGACTCTTGTGAGAATGCACCAGAGTCTTTTGGTCTACATCAATCCTGTGTATAGGACTCTTTTGTGTTGTGGAAACCCTTTTGATTTGTTCATTGATGAATGGTTCCTGAGTGATTTAGATGTATGAGTATGTATGAATTTGTGTATGTGTGTTTGCTATGAATGTATGAATGTGGGACCATATCTATATCTATATGTCTTGTTTTGTAACATTATATTTATATTTATGTCTTATGTCATTGAAAATTTTGACAATAATATATAAATGCTAATAATAATAAAAAATTCATATACTTTGTAAAAGTAACCTTTTCTGTCTTTGTTTCGGGTAATGTGTTGATGTGTTAGCCTAGTGATGTTCTAAGTAACTAGTGGCCTTTATAGGCGCTGTCTATATGATCTGTAGACAGTTTGGATCTTTGTAATCGCCTTCTAAGCTACCAAGGGGAGTCTATGGTGGTTAACAAAGTTCTTGAAAAAGTGACCCAGGAGACACACTGTATATTCTTTAACCAGGACTGGCAAGGCGCCTCACAACGTGGCACCAAGGCCTTAAAAACAGGCACTTTAAAAAGAATTAATTTTTTGTCATGCTCGATGGCCTATTATACGCACAAAGCGCTTCACAAGATGCGTCCAGAATTAAAGAATAGATGCCTTTTCTGCCAGGCAGCAGGCGAAGGAGGATGGCTCCACACTTTTTTCTTCTGCCCAAAGCTAGGACAATTCTGGTAAAGAATATTCACAGCTTTAAGCTGTGGTTTGTTGAAAAGACAGGATCCTGAGGCAGCTGTAGCACTCTTTAGTATTGTAACCTAAACAACTACAAAAGGGAAGGAGACATTTATAGCAATTGCCTCCCTTGTTGCACGTTCACTGATACTTCAGAACTGGAGGTCCCCTTGCACACCCATCTATACGGAGTGGTTGAATAAAATGATACAAACAAGGACATTGGAAGACACATGCTAAGAGAGTTGGTGCTATTAAAAGATTTAGTACTACATGAAAATATATGGAGCTGCTAGAAACAATTCAGTAAAGTGGGCTGGGAGGCAATGCAAATCTTTAGCAGCACAAATGCATTTTATGAACATAAACAGAACAATTATTCTAGGGATTAAAAGCACTGCAGTTTATTGAATTTTAATTGTTTGCACTTTAGCAAGTTTGCATTGCAGTTTAATAGTAATTTCATATACAGTTGGTGAATCGGCATGTTGCACTTTAGGACAATGTATATTTAGAGAAGTCTATGTTAAGAGACCCGTGGCCAAAATAGATACACCACTGTATCGAACTGAATTGGACTGAAATGTTTTGTATTGGCTCTAGTGGAGTTGAAAGTACTGCATTTGATGTGCTTGACATGGACCATTCCTAGAGTTTGGAAGCACTGCAATTTTTTAATTATTTTTAGATGTACTAGGCAAGTTTGTATTAAAGTTGAAGGCTCAGTATCATATATTGTTGGTGAATTGGCACGTTGCACTTTAGGGAAAGGTGTATTTAGAGAAGTCTATGTTAAGTGAATCACTGCCATAGAAGATATACTATTGCATTTAAATAAATGGGGAAGCAATTTACTGCATTGGCTTTAGCAGATTTGAAAGCAATGCACTTTAAAGTATTTGATATATGACGGAACTGTTTTATCAAGATTGTGCCTATATTAATATGTTTACCATGAATGATGTAATATGTGACATCATCAGCAGTGGATTGCGGGCGCGCAAGTTATAGTGAGTACAACTAACTATAACGGGGGAATTTCAATGGTTTTATATGAGTAAAATGACCAGCTAACTATAACATGTGTCAAAACTATGTTTTTTTCAGTGAATTTCAAAGGTTTTTTAAATGCTAATTCCTAACTATAACATGTGTTAAACCAATGGGGCCTTATTTATGAAGGTCTTGCGTGACTTTTACGTGACTTTTAAAATGGGAAAAAGACACGCACCGGTGGCGCAAGGCCTTCATAAATAAGGCCCATGGTTTTTTTCAGTGAATTTCAAAGGTTTTTTAAATGCTAATTTCTAACTATGACGTGTGCGAAACCTATGTTTTTTTCAGTGAATTTACAAGGTTTTTTAAATGCTAATTCTTAACTATGACGTATGTGAAAGCTATGATTTTCTAGTGAAATTCCAAGGTTTTAAAAATGCTAATTTCTGTATCAATTTTTATATTTTTAATATTTTTTTTTTCAACAAACTGCCTTTGTATATTGTAAACCATTGACTATCCTGTAATATGCAACAGCACATCTAGTTTTTATGATTTGCATAAAGTTGAACAGTATACTCTACATCTTCAATCCACATATATACAGTCAAATTTGTTAATAATAATTTTTTCTATGTTTTTTCAAACGTCCGCGCACACTGCGCGCACTTCGCAATTTTTTTTTTTTTCAAGAAAAAGTATTTTTTGCCTTTTGGGGTCTTTCAGGGACCCCTGACAAGGCCTAGGGGGTCAGGGAGTCTCTAACCTTCCTCATTATCACATTCTCCGCTATTATTTTTGAGTGACTTCTGCCTCGAGGGTGCGATTTTTTTGAAAGAAATAAAAAAAAAATGTTGCCCATCGGGGTTCTTCAGGGACCCCCTGAGAAGGCCTAGGGGGTCGGGAGACTCTACCCTGCCCCCTTTTCATATTTTCCACTTTAGTTTTTCACTCTCTTCCTAAACTACACAAAATGGCGGCTGAAGGGTGCAAGCACGGTGTGCGCACCTCACAATTTTTTTTCTCCCAAAAATTATTGTTTTTTATGCCCTTCGTGGTCCTTTAGGGACCCCCTGAGAAGGCCTAGAGGGTCAGGGAGACTCTACCATACCCCTTTTCACGTTATCCACTTTTAATTTTCACTCTGTTTAGCCTCAGGAGCAGTGAGCACCGTGCGTGCACGACGCGATTTGAAAAAAAAAACAATTTGGGCCTTCAGGGTCCTACAGGGACCCCCATAGAAAGCCTAGGGGGTCAGGGACTCTCTTCCCTGCCCCCTTTTCATGTTCTTCACCTTTATTTTGCCCTCTTTGCTGCCTCGCACTGACAAAATGGCAGCCAACACTTCCTGGTTTCTACCGATTCGAATGTTGACAGACGTCTTACAGCAAATCAGAATTCCCCTTGCGCATGTTTTAAATTTGATTTTCTCAACAACTACTGGAGAGATTTACACCATTTAAACAAAAGGGCGATCTGCGAATCAGACTCCAACATGTTGCCAAATTTCTTGTAATTCCATTCAGCCATTAGGGCTGTAGCCGTGTCTAATCGTCCTAAGAAAATAACATGGGGAAAACACGTTTTGGGACCCCCCTTTTTTCTCAGCCCCCACTTGATGAATCCCCCGAAAACTTTCAGGGAAGGAGCGGAGCGGGCCATTTTCTTTGAGAAATTCACGAAGATTCATCCACCGGCGCCACAGTTATTCCTAATAGAATGTTGCGGATTTCCTATGGAAACTAGGTCCTAAATATAACTAAATATGGCGACCGCCAGTAGGTAATATATATATATATATATATATATTACCTACTGGCGTGTCGCCAGTAGGTATATATAGTTAGGATTTTTTCCCTATGGGATTTTTGAAAATTCTATGTCTAATAACTTTGGCGTTTGTGGACGGAATCGGCTGAAATTTTCAGGAAAATGGCACATTTTGTTTCTGAACAGCCCCTGAAAATTTGGGGGGGTTTCCTCAAGGGGGGGCCGAGAAAAAAGCGGGGTCCCAAAACGCGTTTTCCCCATGTTAATTTCCATAGGGCGGTTGGCCTCACTTTTAGCTCGAACGGCTGAATGGATTTGCACGAAACTTGGCAAAATTGTAGGGACTGTTAGCCCGATGTGCCTTTGCTAGGTCTCAATATATGTGCTCCAGTGGATTTTGAGAAATTAACGTTCAAAACAAGATATATATCTGTAACAGCGCTCCGGGCTGCGCTCCGGTCCGCTTACTTTTCGCGAAACGGAACTTTGCGATGCGAAGTTGATTGGCTCCCCGGTGTCTGTCAACATTCTAAACAGTCCGGAGCGGCCGCCATCTTATCTCTCGGTAGGATCGAGAGAGAAGAAGAGGTGAAAAACGAAGGGGGAATTTAATGAAAGGGGGCAAGGTATACTCCTCTTGACCCCCTAGGAATGTTGTTGGGGTTATTAAAGGGTCCCGTGGGGAAAATAAAAAAATATATATTTTTCACGGTAGAAGTGCTTCCCGGGCCGCGAACTGGGCCGCAAACTGGTAGCGAAACGGGAATTCGCCATTTTGTGCTTCGTTTTAATTAAATTACTAGGTATAAGGGGGTGCGGGAGACGTATCCTGATCCCTTATGTTTTCTGAGGGTGGCTGAGGAGGCTCATATATGTTGATACATGTCTTCCAGCGGCTGTGCGTGAGCTATTTTTTTTTTTTGCTGCGTGACGTCTGTTAACGTTCGATTCGATGGAAATCAGGAAGTGTTGACCGCCAATTTGTCAGTGCGATAAAATATTTTGTTATAAATGAATCCTTATTGATAAACATGGTCTGCGCCATCTTGCCTTTTTTCCAATGCCACAATTTTGTCGTGCACGGCAGCCATTTTAGATGCCAGGCCGGTCCCAGGCTATCACCTAGCCCTGCGGATGTAGTTTATGGCCCCAGCTGTAGAGAATCCAGACATGCCAACCCTCCCGATTCAGGCGTGAGACTACTGATTTCAGTGCTAGTCTCCCGTCTCCCGATTTCTGCAAGCAAAAACCCGGGGGCATATTACCAACAACTAGCGATAATTTTTGTCTCTAACTTGTTTAGAGACAAAAATTATCGCTGCACATCGGCGATTTTTATCGCAGATAAACCTTGCTATTAGCAAGGTTTATCGCAAATGCGATAAAAAACGGCCGCTATGCATGAATATCGCTGAAAAGTCAGCGATATTCATGCATTATCGAGCAAATGCTCTTAGCCATGTTATCCACCTCCCATTGGATAACATGGCTAAGAACTGCTCAGGGCTTTTAAATATAACGAACGCAACAAAAACTGTAAATACATTTAAACATTTTTTGACAAAAAAAAGCAACAATGGTCAGAAGCTGTCTTTTGTGCGAATAGTCCCAAGGCAGCACAACGTGCTGAGTTCTGGACGGCACCCAGGTGATGTCACCTGGGTGCCACACTGGTTTTTGGTTTCCTACAATGCAGCTCAGAAAAACAGCGTGGGGCGTCCCGGGTGATGCGGGGGGAGGCCTCGTCAGTAGCGGTCTCTTGTGCGAATAGTCCCAAGGCAGCAGAACGCGCTGAGATGTGGATGGCACCCAGGTGATGTCCAGTAAACTGCTGCACTGGTTTTGGCATCCTACAATGCTGCTCCAAAAATTGGCGTGGGGCGGGCCGGGGGGGGCGTGGGGGAGGCGGCGTGAACGGGCCTCCCCAGGTGGCGGCCATCCAGCTGAGTTGCGCCCGCTTTTGCGGCTACAGCGTCTCGCTCACCTTGTAGTTGACTTCCGCCCACTCTTGCAGTGCAGCGATAGGTGGCTGCCACAGGACTCTTAAAATGGCGGACGGCTCTTCGGTTTTGGGCCTGGTCCACTAAAATGGCCCTGGGACACCTTGGAACTCGGCCGCTTGCCTGCTAGGGCTTGGGCTCCATTCTCGAAAGCGTCCCCTCAGCCGTGAAGATTCTACAAAAGTCTTGGGGGCCCTCGACTCCCGCAGGCTTCCGGTGGGGAGCGGCTGCCATGATTGCTTGCGGAATGACCACGACGGAGCCACGAGATGGTGGTGCTCTCATGCTGACGCCAGCTTCAGTCTGAATCATCCAGAAACAAGGTGGGGCTTTCATCGTTTGGGAAAAAAAAAAATTCTAAACCAATGAAAAGTGTTATTTTTAGGTCATATGACCAAGCCTTCCATCTTTAGGAAACCAAAAGTAAAATGAACCAATGAAAAGTTTTATAAACAAGTCACATGACCTGTTATGCGGCATAGGGCTACAAAAAGCGTAGAAAATCCGTTGGCACGTGAGGCGGCGTCAGTAGCGGACCGATGTGCGAATAGGCCGAAGGCAGCACAACGCGCTGAGATCCGGATGGCACAGAGTTAGTGTCCAGCAAGTTGCTGCACTGGTGTGGCTATCCTACAATGCTGCGCCGAAAGTCGGCGTGGGGCGCCCCATTGGCCTGTGAGGTCGCGTCAGTCAGTGGGGGCTGTGCGTCTCCCCCAAGATGGAGGCTCCTCGGCTGCAGTGGAGCGCCCCTTAGCGTTTCACTCGCCGTCCAACTGAGTTGCGTCCGCACTTGCGGCTACAGTAGGCCGAAGGCAGCACAACGCGCCGAGATCCGGATGGCACCAAGGTGGTGTCCAGCAAATTGCCGCACTGGTGTGGCCATCCTACAATGCTGCGCCGAAAGACGGCGTGTCCAGCTGAGTTGCGGTCACTCTTGCGGTACAGTGACTCGAACGCGCAGAGATCCGGATGGCACCGAGGTGGTGTCCAGCAAATTGCCGCACTTGTGTGGCCATCCTACAATGCTGCGCCGAAAGACGGCGTGTCCAGCTGAGTTTCTCCCGCTCTTGCGGTACAGTGACTCGAACGCGCCGAGATCCGGATGGCACCGAGGTGGTGTCCAGCAAGTTGCCGCACTGGTGTGGCCATCCTACAATGCTGCGCCGAAAGTCGGCGTGGGGTGCCCCGTTGGCTTATGAGGTGATGTCAGTAGTGGACCGATGTGTGAATAGGTCGGAACCAGCATAAGGCGCCAAGATCCGAATGGCAAGTCCTGGATGTTGAGTGCCATAGTTGAGAGTTCTGAGCAGTGCTTGTAAGACTGTCTGAAGCTTATTTGCACCTGCTGCAGCTTCACTATTGCCCTGGTGTGGCCAAAGATCGCACATGACATAGGCAGCCGGCTCCCGAGGTCCGGCGGAACTTTTTTCCTTTTCCTTTTTGCTTCTTGTCCCACAATCCGTTTCAACTGAAGACATGACCAGGTCCCTGAATGTGTGCAGGGGGACGCTATTGATTGAATCAAAATGGCGGCTTCACACAAAGCTGACTCAAGCGTTGCTGTTGATGCTATACAGACAAAAATTGGTTTTCAGTTTGTACATTCTTCAGGATTTTTTTTCCATCCAAGGCTGATTGAGAGTTTGTAGAAAAATGGCTTCAGATTTTCCACATACTACTCTTCAACATTCTTCCTAAATGTAACAATGTGAGACTCACTAGGAGAACGGCTGTTTATCTTTCCTTTCAAAATGCTGCCAACAATATTTTCTGAATGGAAGACACCATCTTGTAGCATAAAGGGCCGAAATGGGTTCTGGTCTGGCCGATGGATGGTGGAGACATTTTGACTATATCTTGGACCTGCCCGGCCTCGCCCAAAATAGCGCCGGTATAAATGGGACTCGTAACTCCTTGTTGTGTACTGGTTGAACAACTTTGATATCACGAGATATGAATGCAGTTTTGATGCTCATGGCGGGCGGGGACGAGAATTGATTGAATATTTTGACATCCCTATTGATATTAAGTTCTGATGTGTTATTGATTACTGTAGTATTGAAAGTTCGAATTAACGTCACCCATGGTACTTGCCCGCAAATGTATATCTAGATGATTTTTTTGTAAGTGGCCCTGTCGTAATTTAATTACAAAATGTACGTCCACCGATTCCGCAACTGTTAGACACCTTAGTTCTTGCAACCTAATGGCCCGCTCGTTACGTTCCTCTATAATGTAAATGTCTCCTCATCATATACGATTTCAGTTTGCTCCGTGGCCGGCCCACGTGGTTATAGGCCCGTATTTGTATACTGACATTTTCACAATAAAGGTTTTTAAAACAAAACATGGTAGTAGTATTTACATTGGTAAAGTTTTTACTTTTAGTCACTGTTTTCGAATCAGTAAAAGGCAAGTGAAATAAAGCAGTCCAATTACATGACGGATAAAAGGTATAATACGTAGGAACGCAGTAAAGATAAATGGTCAAGGGCAGTTGTGTTTTCCACTCCTGCAACATAAAGTGATCGATAAGAATCTGATAATCAGGCGTATCGGCGACTAAGACAGCAGGCCGAGTCTCTTTTACTCAACGGCTCCGTCATGGAACGAAGAAACGCCCTTTTTCTCGAAAAAGGAATATATTTTACTTGCAGGACAGTTGTAAATTTTCCGGGAAAGTACATTAGCCTGGAATATTATAACATATATGTTTAAAAAAAAAAAGTTCGAAATCAATAAAAAGCGTATTTTTTAGGTCATATGACCAAGCTTTTCATTATTAAAATAACAAAAGTAAAATGAACCAATAAAAAGTTTTATTAACAAGTCACATGACCTGTTATGCTTACGTTACGCGCTGCGCGCCACGCCCCGGATCACTTCGGGTGCGCTAACGCGGCGTGTCATATAACGCATTACGCGACAACGTAGGTCAAGAATATAGTCAAAATGTCTCCACCAACCAGTGTTCGGAACACAACCCCTTTCAGCAGTCCAAAAAGTTCTGTTAAATGACAACAGAGGGGACAGGCAACAAGAACCATCAGTCAAAGAGGGGAGGGCAAGTTCTTCTCTACCGGGTCATGTTGGGGCTATACCGGAACTGATCGAATTGGTAGTCTACAGTGTTTCTGGATGTTTCAGACTAAAGCTGGCGTCAGCATGAGAGCACTACCATCTCGTAGGTCCGTCGTGGCCATTCCACGAGCAAACATGGCAGCCGCTCCCCACCAGAAGCCTGCGGGAGTCGGGGGCCCCCAAGACTTTTGTAGAATCTTCACGGCTGAGGGGACGCTTTCGAGAATGGGACCCAAGCCCTATCAGGGAAGCGTCCGAGTTCCAAGGTGTCCCAGGGCCATTTTAGTGGACCACGCCCAAATCTGAAGAGCCGGCCGCCATTTTGAGAGTCCTGTGGCAGTCGCTTATCGTTGCATCGCAAGAGCGGGAGCAACTCAACTACATGGTGAGCGAGACGCTGTAGTCGCAAGAGCGGGCGGTAAACAGCTGAATGGCGGAAGAGGCACAGTGTAGCAAAAGCGGGCGGAATGGCAACTAAAACGGTAAAGGGGCGCCCCACTACAGCGTGTCTTCAGGTCAAACGGATTGTGGGACAAGGTCCAGAATAGAAGAGTCATCAAAAGGCAAAAAGTTCCGCCGGACCCCGGGAGCCGGCCGCCTATGTCGGGGGCGATCTCAGGCTAAACCGGTGCTATAAGACTTGGGGAGGGGGTCGGAGCCAAGCGTCTTCTCCGAGTCCGTGCCATCACACCGCCCCTCGGTGCAGTCAGGTCCACAAACGACCCTCACTTACTTTGAGAATAGTGAAGCTGCAGTAGGTGGAAATAAGCTTCAGACAGTGTTACAAGCGCTGCTCAGAACTCTGAACTATGGCACCCAACATCCAGAACTTATGCCATTTGAGAATGGCAGTGACATCGAAGCAACTCAGGGACCAAAACCATTAACGTACTTTCACGTATGAAAATCTTACTTGGGGAGGGGGCAGGAGCGAACCGCCCCCTCCCAGTCCGCGCCACCACACCGTATGTTGAAAATCTGAAGCCATCGTTCTACAAACTCAACCAACCTTGGATGGAAAAATCTAGAAAAATGTACAAACTGAAAACCAGTTTTGGTCTGCATAGCATCAGTAGCAACGCTTGCTATCAGAGTGCATGAGTTTCATGCTCGATCGATTGAGCTAGCCGGATTGGGCAATAACAAGTATAAAATAGTTATGTAAATAGTTATTTAATAAAATGTTTTACCCTGTTTCTTTGCTGGTGTGTTGTATATATTTTTAATATTTGCATAGGGTTTGTCGTTATTTTGGGCGGGGTGGGTGACGGAGCCGAGCTGTCTTGCAGCACTCATGGTGTGGAGCTCAGTTCATCTCACTATTTTCGTATTTCTCATGAAGGGTTGTTCCTAATATTTCTATTTTAGCGAGGTCAAAAAGAGATCCAATTAGTGGCCTACTGATTTTGCTCGATTAATTTTATTTTTTTATACGATTTTTCACTATCTGCAAAGACTAAACAGAGTATTGCGACTTTGTGCTTGTTTGTAAATAGAGAATGAACCAAAGAGAATCAATTGTAAAACAGTAAATGCTTGGATAACAATCAATCAAATGGAGAGACAAGCAGGCACGACGGATTACAAAAGGGGTAAAGGCCTGCGTTAACTACTCTTCACTATCTGCAAAGAGAGAGTACTACTAAGAGAAAAGAGTGGGGGGGCAGCGTTCAAAGCACATCAGCGTGCATAAACACGAAAAAGTTTTTACCTATCACGTACTTGACATTTGACAGCTTTTGATATTTGCTATTAAAAAACCATTGAAATTCACAGAAAAAAACCATAGGTTATAGACCATATATAGTTAGGAATTAGCATTTACAAAACCTTGAAAATTCACTGAAAAAAACATTGGTTATAGACCATATATAGTTAGGGATTAGCCTTTTCAAAACCTTATTTTACTCACACAAAACCATTGAAATTTCATATATAGTTAGTTGCACTAACTATATATCGCGCACCCGCAATCCACTGCTGATGATGTCACATATTACATCATTCATGACATGGTTAGTGACATCACTGATGACATCACTGATGACATCTCAAATGACATCACTGATGACATCTCAAATGACATCACTGATGACATCTCAAATGACATCACTGATAAAATCACTGATAACATCTCATTTGACATGACTGATCACATCACTGATGATATCATTCATGTGATAATACCATGAACCTCTTCAGACTCTTATATAACATTAGATACAATCAGTGTAAACAGACAGTCACAGACTGTCACTCATCCATGGAGTTACTCACACACCTAGTCAGTTATGCAAAAAATCAATCACACCTCCATTTTCTCAATTATACAGTTATACACACCTTACTTATTCAAACATATACTAACACATATTTACTCTCTTATACAATCCCTGATACATGTTCACAATGATCCATACAGCCACTCACACATTCACTGGCTCTTATGCACAGTTATTTATATATGTCAACTCTCACATGTACTGTGTTTTACATATGTACTTACTTTGACATGTAGCACTGAGATATCCATTCACTCACTAATACACTCATGCACAGTCAACCGCACATACAGCTGTTTCCACATGCACTTTTGAACCCATACATATAGTGAATCAACTACTCACACATCTATGTACAGAGTCACACACCTCCCAGCCACCCATACACACACACTCAGTTTCCCATACAAATACTTGGACAACCAATAAATAACCCATACAGTTACTCATATAGCTACTGATCAACATATGCAGCAGTTTGTAGAACAACAGATATAATGATGCACAAATTAAAACAGTTTAGTCACTAACCCATGCACTCAGTGAGACACATTTAATCACTCACTCGTACAGTCAGTCATGCACCTACTAAATCCTTCATCCAGACACTTATACATCCACTCATTCTTCAATATGTAAGACATATTTTAACTTTACAGAAACATACAGTCACTGGATGTTGTCATCAGTGATGTCATCAGTGATGTCATTTGAGATGTCATCAGTGATGTCATCAGTGATGTCACTAACCATGTCATGAATGATGTAATATGTGACATCATCAGCAGTGGATTGCGGGTGCGCGATATATAGTTAGTGCAACTAACTATATATGAAATTTCAACGGTTTTGTGTGAGTAAAATAAGGTTTTGAAAAGGCTAATCCCTAACTATATATGGTCTATAACCAATGGTTTTTTCAGTGAATTTTCAAGGTTTTGTAAATGCTAATTCCTAACTATATATGGTCTATAACCTATGGTTTTTTCTGTGAGTATATATATATATATATATATATATATATAGTAGAGAAAATTGTGCAAGCGCTTCGGGAGGGCTCACCGCTTCATCCGACCCTCCGGTCTGTATTTGGCTCCTCTGCAATGTTCACAGGTTCCCCTGAAATTAAAATTGGAATTGGAAGCTCCACCCCATCAAACGCAAATGCGTGATCAACATAACGAGGACTAGAGCGAGGTAATCACTCCTTGCTTATTCAGCACGGCTCATCAACAGAATAATCGTCAGCTCACACCCTACCCCCGACCTTTAAATCACAGGGAAATCAACCAAGATGACGAATATAGACAATGAAGCACAGCCTACTCAAGGAACATTACTACACTCGCCAGATTGACTACAGCTACCAGCATGCTGGGAAGCATAGCGTGAAGAGCCACGCCCACTCAGGGCGGCCCCGATTAAAATAAACTACAATTAAATGGCATTGGTGGGTGGAATGTGCACTTTGTCAACAGTCCATGAAGAAAGGGCGTGTCTGCCCCGAAACGCGTCGGAATTCTTTTTTATCAATTGGAGGAAGGTTGTGTGGCTGATGGGGGCTTAAGAAGGCTGGATGGTCGGATGCGCTGTGGGTAGCCCTCCCTAAGCGCTTTGCTCTTCTATATTTCTCCGGTCCGCCATGACCGTGGGAGGGGGTCCACCTCGTCGAACGCAAATGCGTGATCAATATGACGAGGACTGGAGTGAGGTAATCACTCCTTGCTTATTCAGCACGGCTCATCAACAGAATAATCGTCAGCTCACACCCTAACCCCGACCTTTAAATCACAGGGAAATCATCCAAGATGACGAATATAGACAATGAAGCACAGCCTACTCAAGGAACATTACTACACTCGCCAGATTGACTACAGCTACCAGCATGCTGGGATGCATAGCGTGAAGAGCCACACCCACTCAGGGCGGCCCCAATTTAAATAAACTACATTTAAATCGCATTGGTGGGTGGAATGTGCACTTTGTCAACAGTCCATGAAGAAGGGGCGTGTCTGCCCCGAAACGCGTCGGACTTCTTTTTTATCAATTGGAGGAAGGTTGTGTGGCTGATGGGGGCTTAAGAAGGCTGGATGGTCGGATGCACTTTGGGTAGCCCTCCCTAAGCGCTTGGCGCTTTGCTCGTCTATATTTCTCCGGTCCGCCATGACCGTGGGAGGAGCTCCACCTCGTCAAACGCAAATGCGTGATCAACATGACGAGGACTGGAGCGAGGTAATCACTCCTTGCTTATTCAGCACGGCTCATCAACAGAATAATCGTCAGCTCACACCCTACCCCTACCTTTAAATCACAGGGAAATCAACCAAGATGACGAATATAGACAATGAAGCACAGCCAACGCAAAGAACATTACTACACTCACCAGATTGACTACAGCTACCAGCATGCTGGGCAGCATAGCGTGAAGAGCCACGCCCACTCAGGGCGGCCCCGATTTAAATAAACTACATTTAAATCGCATTGGTGGATGGAATGTGCACTTTGACAACAGTCCATGAAGAAGGGGCGTGTCTGCCCCGAAACGCGTCGGACTTCTTTTTTATCAATTGGAGGAAGGTTGTGTGGCTGATGGGGGCTTAAGAAGGCTGGATGGTCAGATGCGCTGTGGGCAGCCCTCCCTGAGCGCTTGGCGCTTTGCTCGTCAATATATATATATATATATATTGATATATATATATATATATCTATATATATATATATATATATATATATTTATAGTCACTCCAAAAGTTGTCCACCTTTCAGTAGCACACGACCAGCAGCTTGATTTATGTGTAGGTAAGGACGGGGATCCGCTTGCAGATGCCGCTCCGTAGTGGATTTGCCTGACGCGTTTCAAAGCTCCATATGCTTCTCTTCAGAGGCTTTAATGGAAGCGGTGTGCGCAATAGTTGACCCACTTCCCCACTGTGTATTATGGGACGTGTAGTGCAGAGAGCACACAATCACGTCCTGTATGGACCCGCAGGTGGGCCCGTCCACGTTCCTGTATACGGCTGCTGTTTCACTTTCGTGACCCCCAAGAGTTATTGGGTGGTGTATACTCTGCGGCTGGATGGCCGCGTATTAATTGTCGCCCCAAAAGTTGTCCCCCTTTAAGTAGTATGCGACCAGCAGCTTGATTTATTTGTTGGTAAGGACCGGGATCCGCTTGCAGATGGCGTTCCATAGTGCATTTGCCAGGCGCGTTTCAAAGCTCCATATGCTTCTCTTCAGAGGCTTTAACGGTAGCAGTGTGCGCAATCGCTGACCCACTTCCCCACTGTGTATTATGGGAAGTGTAGTGCAGAGAGCACACAATCACGTCCTGTATGGACCCACAAGTGGGCCCGTCCACGTTCCTGTATACGGCTGCTGTTTCACTTTCGTGACCCCCAAGAGTTACGGGGTGGTGCATACTCCTCAGCTGGACGGACGCGTATTATTGTCACTCCAACGGTTTTCCAACTTTAAGTAGCACGCAACCAGCAGCTTGATTTATGTGTAGGTATGGACGGGGATCCGTTTGCAGATGCCGCTCTGTAGTGGATTTGCCTGACGTGTTTCGAAGCTCCATATGCTTCTCTTCAGAGGCTTTTACGGAAGCGGTGTGCGCAATCGCTGACCCACTTCCCCACTGTGTATTATGGGAAGTGTAGTGCAGAGAGCACACAATCACATCCTGTATGGACCCGCAAGTGGGCCCGTCCAGGTTCCTGTATACGGCTGCTGTTTCACTTTCATGACCCCCAAGAGTTACGGGGTGGTGCATACTCCGCGGCTGGACGGCCGCGTATTAATTGTCGCTCCAAAAGTTGTCCACCTTTAAATAGCACGCGACCAGCAGCTTGATTTATGTGTAGGTAAGGACGGGGATCCGCTTGCAGATGCCGCTCCGTAGTGGATTTGCCTGATGCGTTTCAATGCTCCATATGCTTCTCTTCAGAGGCTTTAACGGAAGCGGTGTGCGCAATCCCTGACCCACTTTCCCACTGTGTATTATGGGAAGTGTAGTGCAGAGAGCACACAATTACGTCCTATATGGACCGGCAAGTGGGCCCGTCCACGTTCCTGTATACGACTGCTGTTTCACTTTCGTGACCCCCAGGAGTTACGGGGTGGTGCATACTCCATGGCTGGACGGCCGCGTATTAATTTTCACTCAAAAATTTGTCAACCTTTTAGTAGCACGCGACCAGCAGCTTGATTTATGTGTAGGTAAGGACGGGATACGCTTGCAGATGCCGCTCCGTAGTGGATATGCCTGACGCGTTTCGAAGCTCTATATGCTTCTTTTCAGTGGGCTTTAACGGAAGTGGTGTGCGCAATCGCTGACCCACTTCACCACTGTGTATTATGGGAAGTGTAGTGTGGAGAGCACACAATCACGTCCTGTTTGGACCCGCAAGTGGGCCCGTCCACGTTCCTGTATACGGCTGCTGTTTCACTTTCATGACCCCCAAGAGTTACGGGGTGGTGCATACTCCGCGGCTGGACGGCTGCGTTTTAATTGTCGCTCCAAAAGTTGTCCACCTTTAAATAGCACACGGCCAGCAGCTTGATTTATGTGTAGGTAAGGACGGGGATCCGCTTGCAGATGCCGCTCTGTAGTGGATTTGCCTGACGCGTTTCGAAGCTCCATATGCTTTTCCTCAGAGGCTTTAACGGAAGCGGTGTGCGTAATCGCTGACGCACTTCCCACTGTGTATTATGGGAAGTGTAGTGCAGAGAGCACACAATCACGTCCTGTATGGACCCGCAAGTGGGCCCGTCCAAGTTTCTGTATACGGCTGCTGTTTCACTTTTGTGACCCCCAAAAGTTTCTGGGTGGTGAATACTCCACGGCTGGACGGCCGCATATTAATTGTTGCTCCAAAAGTTGTCCACCTTTAAGTAGCATACGACCAGCAGCTTGATTTTTGTGTAGGTAAGGACGGGGATCCGCTTGCAGATGCTGCTCTGTAGTGGATTTGCCTGACGCGTTTCGAAGCTCCATATGCTTCTCTTCCGAGGCTTTAACGGAAGTGGTGTGCGCAATCGCTGACCCACTTCCCCACTGTGTATTATGGGAAGTGTAGTGCAGAGAGCACACAATTACGTCCTATATGGACCGGCAAGTGGGCCCGTCCACGTTCCTGTATACGTCTGCTGTTTCACTTTCGTGACCCCCAGGAGTTACGGGGTGGTGCATACTCCGCGGCTGGATGGCCGCGTATTAATTGTCACTCAAAAAGTTGTCCACCTTTTAGTAGCACGCAACCAGCAGCTTGATTTATGTGTAGGTAAGGATGGGATCCGCTTGCAGATTCCGCTCCGTAGTGGATATGCCTGACGCGTTTCGAAGCTCTATATACTTCTTTTCAGTGGGCTTTAACGGAAGCGGTGTGCGCAATCGCTGACCCACTTCCCCACTGTGTATTATGGGAAGAGAAGTGTGGAGAGCACACAATCACGTCCTGTATGGACCCGCAAGTGGGCCCGTCCACGTTCCTGTATACGGCTGCCGTTTCACTTTTGCGTCCCTTGGGAGTTAAGGGGTGGTGCATACTCCACGGCTTGACGGCCGCGTATTCATTGTCGCTCAAAAAATTGTCCACCTTTAAGTAGCACCCCACCAGCAGCTTGATTTATGTGTAGGTAAGGACGGGGATCGGCTTGCAGATGCCGCTCCGTAGTGGATATGCCTGACGCGTTGGGAAGCTCCATATGCTGCTCTTCAGAGGCTTTAATAGAAGCAGTGTGCGCAATCGCTGACCCACTTCCCCACTGTGAATTATGGGAAGTGTAGTGCGGAGAGCACACAATTACGTCTGACTCCAAACACCCTTTCCCAGAAACTGTGTAACCCATTCTTTAAAAGGGACAATTTATCACACTCATAAAATATGTGAGTCAATGTGGCTGGTCGGACCCCACATCTAGGACAGCATCATCTGCTCTTTTTCCCCAATCAAATAATTTAGGACGTATAAAATACAAATTATATACAGTTTTATACAATAAGCCTTTAAACAAGTAGATACAAGTATTTTCAAAGTTAATGATAGTATTATACAAATATCCACATCCAGGTTGTTCAGCTTTCTTGGCCAACCTGTCTTGGTCTTTTATAAGTCAAGTTATCTGGTAGTTCATCTATCAGCAGGCTATAATTATTCCTGATTTTGCTAGTCTTCCTGGTAATTGCTTCTAACATTGGTATCCTATCCAGATTCACCGCCGGTCTACATGTGGTGAGGATTTTCCTAACCTACACATATTTAAAATGGTGGTTATTTGGAGTCCTGAATTCCTGCTGCAGCCTGAAAAAGTGGAAGACTTGCTCCTCCACATAGAGATGCCCAATTGTAACACCTTTCTCTTCCATTGCCTTCCCATAGCATCATTAGAGAGGGGTGGGAAGAGCGAGGATCGCCACAGGGAAGTATATCAACAAATCCTAGGTATGACCATATATTTTGACACTCTTTTCCATACCCTCCATGCACCATATACAACCTTGAAGCGAACCTTTTTGTAATAACTCTGCTCAATTTGTCTCAACTGTAGCCCAGGGGCCTCAATCAATCAATCAATCACGGCATTTATAAAGCGGGCTACTCACCCCGGAGGGTCTCAAGGCGCTGGGGGAGAGGGGTTTGTTACTTCTCGAACAGCCAGGTCTTGAGCTGCTTCCTGAAGGAGAGATGGTCTTGGGTTCGCCGAAGGTGGGTGGGGAGGGAGTTCCAAGTCTTGGCTGCCAGGTAGGAGAAGGATCTTCCTCCAGCGGTGGCTCTGCGGATGCGTGGTACGGTGGCGAGTGCGTGGCTGGACGATCGTAGCTGGCGGGTGGGCGTGTAGAAGGTCATGCGGTCGTTGAGGTACTTGGGGCCCAGGTCGTGGAGAGCCTTGTGTGCGTGGGTGAGGAGTCTGAACGTGATTCTCTTGCTGACGGGGAGCCAGTGCAGGTCTCTCAGGTGACCGGTGATGTGGCTGTGTCGAGCGATGTCCAGGATGAGTCGTGCAGAGGCCTCCTTCCCTATGGCGAGCTCATATACAGTTGGTATTCTAACCACACTTTCAACCTCCCTGTCCCTATCTGCCACAAACAGGGAGGTCATCTGGTGAAGAAGAGCCGCCCAGTAGTATAATATAATATTAGGAGTTTAAAGTCTCCTTCTATCCTGTGGGAGAGGTAAATATTTAAGTGACCTTCTCACTTTCCCGTATTACCAAAAAAAGTTAGAAAAGATGGCCTCCAAAGTCTTCAATATCTATTCATCTACCAAAATCTGTGTTGACCAAAATAGATATAAGATCTTGGGTAACATAGTAATTTTTTTTAATTCCCTCTCCCTTTTATGGATACATTCAACCCATTAACTCTTTTTAGATCAACAGATTAGGGGCTAGATGTAGGTAATTTTATTTTACCACTTCTTAAATACCGAATTTTACCGATTCGGTATTTAAGAAGTGGTAAAATAGAGGGGGGGGATGTAGGTATTACAGAATCGGTAAATACCGAATTGTTAAGATTCGGTATTTACCGATTCTGTAAATACCGATTCGGTAATGCCAATTGATTCCTATGGGCATTGAAGCCCAAAGGAATCAATGGGCATTACCGAATTGGTATTTACCGATTCGGTAAATACCGATTCCAGTAAGGGTGCAGGGGGTGTCACTTCGACATCCTCTAGCACCCCAAATACAGGCATGTGTGCCATGTGGCACAGAGACATGCCCTAAGGGCATGTCTGTCTGTCACATGGCATAGGTGTGCATGCACACATGTGCATGCACACCTGGATTCGGTATTTTGTTGGGTGGTAAAATTCAGAATCTGAAAGGCCTTTAGGACTCAGAAGAGTCCCACCTACATCTAGAAGTTAAAGAATCGGTAAAAATACCGATTCGGTAAATTCACAGATTCGGTAAATTTACCGAATCGGTAAAAGTGGCCCCCTACATCCCAAAAACCCATTTACCGGTCGGTAACGGCCGAAATCGGCCGTTACCAGCCGGTAAATGGCCACCTACATCTGGCCCATAGTGTTTACCAGGGGGTCAAAATTAGTTTTCACAATTTCATCCACCTTTGGGTTGATACGGACCCCAAGTTAAACTGCTGAATCAGCTTGTCTAGAGTCATTACAAATGATATTCTCTGTGCAAATAACAACTGTCTTCCCCTTTTTAGTGCGCAGCCTGATACATGCCCATATCCCTCAGCTATACGGACTCTCCCTAATTGCCTCTGTTGGGTCATGGGTTAACACTGCAACATCATCAGCATACGCTAGTACCTTGATCTTGTATCCCCTGCTTATCTCTGGTTTTGTCTCCTATCACCGCAACAGCTTTACCACCAAGGGGGTTATATACAGAGCAAATAAAATGGGTGAGCAGTGGCATCCTCGTCTAGTTCTCCTAGATATAATTATATTTCCTGATTCTCTCCCCATTAATTAAGTCGGGCTCTTGAGTCAGAATACATAGCTTTAATCGCCTTTATAAGTTGTGGTCCGAAGCCTTTTAACTCCAGTATCCCCCACAAGAATCTCCAGGATACCCAGTAAAATGCCTTCTCGGCATCAAGGAGGATCATAGCCATCTGACCCTCCTTCCTAGCCATGATTTCAAATAGTGATATAGCCGTCCAGATATGATCCGATGTTTCTTTCCTGGGATAAACCCAGGCTGCCAGGGGGAGATCAAAAGTAATATAACCCTCCCTAACCGAGTGGCCAATATCTTCGAGTAGATTTTAGTATCTGAGTTCATTAGGGAAATCGGCCTATATAAGGCTGGATTATCGGTTGGTTTTCCTTTCATTGGAAAGATAATGATGTTTATTTCTTTACAAGATTCTGGAGGGCACCCGCTATATTGTATACCCTTAAAACATTCAAGTAGAAGAGGGGCTCTCTGAGTTTGCATTATCCTATATACTTCCAGGGGGATCTTATCCTGGCTAGCAGCCTTCCCTGATGCCAATTCTTGCAGTGCTCCCAGGGATAGTGGAGTTCTTAATAGCCCAGATATTGACCAAGCCATGGCTGCTTATAAGAGATGATAGGGCCCTATAAACTTACAGCCTTGGTACACCACTTGGTTTAGTTACCCTTAGCAAGGATTCAGGGAGATATTACAATCTCCACAGATAATTAATGGACAAGGCCAAGCCACAAGCTCCAGCTCAAGATCTTCAAAGATTTTTTAATCATTTTGGTTTGAACCATATACCGCACACACTGTAAGCCCTACATTTAGCTCTACAATTGCCCACCTTCCCAGTGAATCTGCGGCCTTATGTTTCGTCTATCCTAAGGCAATATTGGCTAAGATTGCCACCCCTCGAATATTTGAACTCTGAGACGTACAAACCACCATAATATAGCCCCCAATGCCCAGCAATCCCTTCTTCTCCCTTGGGATGTGGGTCTCCTGCAGACACATTATATCAAAGGCATTATTCTTCACAAACTCTGCCAACCTTGACCTTTTCCCTCTATTATACAGTCCAATCACATTCAATGAGCAGATAGTTATACTCCCCATCTGATCCTAATTCCGTGCCCGCCTGGAATACCTCTGCTCATTTCTTTTCCCCTTCATACATGATGTGATCCATCTATAAACACATTTCTTTTATGTCACTTGGTATGTTTTTGCTTTCGTTTTCTGCCTCCCATCCCCCTGCAACCGTGTCCCCCAGCTTCCCTCCTCCTATCCTCCAGACCCCCTACACACCACCACCCTTTAGAGGCACTCAGACTGTGGTCTGTGTGCGTTGGATACATCCCATAGAACCAAGAGCCATATGATCCTCAACCTTGTGTTTTAAAGAAAACCCTAATGGATGCCTCCTTAAGAGAGAAGAAATAACCCTCTGATTCACTTCCCCTATCCCATTTTTAATTTTATACTTTTATAAACCCTCCCGTGCTTAATTCCTTTCTTTGGACAAGTTTGTACTAGTCAACTCTATCCTGTTAGGCCGTCAAAATATTCCTTAGCTTTAATTTCAGATACGAAAAATTGTGTTTGCCCCCACCAGATCACTTTCAGCCAAGCTGCATTGTTCAAGAAGGCTTGTGCATTTTTGTCCTGGAAAGGTTTAATCAATTGAAATAGCCTACCATCGCCTTTCGCGAGGTCGTCCCCACTCCGCTGCTCCTGCCGGCCGCCACCTGAGCCTTGCTCCGAAGCCTCGTTACTGCCTGCTGCCTGCCTGAGCCTAACTCCGCCCAGCCCATCTGCCTTCTGCATTCTCCCCCATCCTGCTGCCCCCGCTCCTGCCTACTTCGTTTATCTTTCTTTCCCCTCTGCTGTTCTTCGTACCCTGTCTCCTTCCCCCTTCCTGCTGCCCTGTGCACCCTTTCCCCCCTCTGCTACCCTCCCCCTTCCGTGGGTCTCCTCCGCCGACCCAACCGCCGCAGAGCCGCCCTGAGAGCCCCTTCCCACCACTGACCCCCGCCGACTCCGCCCCCCTGCCCATTGGCCGCCCCGCTCCCGCCACCCAGCTGACCCACCCTCCCGGCTCCTCTCCTATGACTCCCCCAGAGCGACCATGCAGCGGACACGCACAGTGGATGTGCACAGGGGGAGCACCGACTGATCGCCAAAGGTGCGCCAAAGGTAAGCCCGTCTGCACCCGTCCGCGCCTGGATTGCGCCCAGCGCTAGGACCCCTGGCGCCCGCAGACCCCAGCCCACCCGCTGGACATACCACGCCGCCACCCTCAACGCACTCAACGCCGGCCGAATCCCGGGATGCTAACGAGCCACCCTGAGACGCACCCACGGACCCTTCTGCTGCAACTCCTGCAAGTTCATCTGTATCCGGACCTGCACCACTCCAGCAGTGCCCAGGACCTCGACGAGCAACAGCAGCAGCCACCTGAAGTGTGTTAGATCCCCAACCGGCCCAAACACTGCAGGGACGTAGCATGCACCAGTCCCCTTCTCCTGCCCACTGGACACCCACAGGAAAAACACTGTGGGTGCACCTATGGACCAGAAAAGAGGGTGGTTAAGTGGAGGAGACACCAAGTCTACCACCCTTGTAGGCACCAGGACACTGCTCCCTCGTTCTTTTCGCTTCTGCACCTGCAGCGCAAGTAGGGAAAAACAACACCTTTCACATACTCTGGACACCAATATAACCAACCCCCAATGACCATGCCTTGTCCACCATATAGCCCTTCTCACCTGTGTCTCTGGCAGGCTTGGCCACGTAAAGATGCTGGGTATAGTAACCAAATAAACGATGTATTCTTGTATCTGCTTGGGTGACTTTAGCAGAGGCAAAGAGGGAGCGTTGGAAATGACACTGGTGCTTAATTAAGTAAGTACGGGGAAAAAGGTCTGGGGAGGCTAACAGCCACTACCAAAAAAAACCCGTTAGCCAAAATAATATATACGAAGAGGCAGTGAGCAGGGAACCCTCTGTTGCGCTATCCGAGCAGTGCTAATGAAAAACGAAACCGCCGCGGAGTGACCCAAAACGTCACTTCCGCAAATAACGAGGCGGATAGTATTGTGTTCGGGGCGCGCTTGAACTAGCGTCGAGTATCAGGACTTCAGCGTTCTGAAAGCAAACACGCTGGAGTGACCGGGAGCCCCCGGTTCACTCTCTAACAAGTACCAAAAAAAAACCCCAGTGACAAAAAAGAAAGAGGAAAAAGGGAGGGATACCAGGATACCGCTAAATACCTAAAAGGGGAAAGAAAGACGGGGTAGGGACATGAACAAAGCTAAAAGAAGCACTAACCCTCCTCACGAGCCCGTGAGAGGGAATAGGTCAGCCACAAGGGAAAGGACCTCAGAGAGGAAAGCTCAGCTCAGCAGCCTTCAGCAACCAACAACCAGGAAGGGAATCCAACACCGGCAATATCGAGCAATGAGCTAAAGGTAGGACTGGTTATTTATCTGCCTATCCCTGGTCATGTGATGGCAAGGCATGGTCACAGAGATAGGACTAGCTCGATTCCTAACAGTACCCCCCCCGACAATCCTCCCCACCGGTCTGGGCTTGGAGGGGTGCGATCTATGGAATGCCCGAACCAACCGCGGGGCGTGAACCTCCCCAGCAGGCTCCCAGGATCTATCGTCTTTAGTGTACCCCTTCCAGTCCACCAAGTAATATAAACGTCCCCTGACTCGCTTCGAATCAAGGATAGCCTGGACCTCATATTCCTCCTGTCCATCAATCAGGACCGCAGGAGGGGGTGGTAGCACCTGATCAGTTGGCACATAGGGTTTGAGCAGTGAAGTATGGAAAACAGGGTGCACACTATACTCCTGTGGTAACTTAAGCTTCATTGCTACCGGATTGATAACCTGGAGGATGGGATAAGGACCCACAAACCTGGGCTGCAGTTTACGTGGTCCCTGTAACCTCAAGTTGCGTGAAGACAGCCACACTAGATCCCCAGTTTTGTAGGCAGGAGCAGGGACACGGTGTTTATCCGCTTGTGCCTTCATATCCTCCTTTGCCTCCAGAAGACTATTTCTAGCCAAGGTCCAGACTTCCCCCAATTGCCTACATATACTGTCTATGGCTGGCACGCGACCCGTGGGTTGTATCGCCATCGCCCTTGGATGGTACCCCAGGGAACAGAAAAAAGGGGACATGCCCAAGGCGGAGTGCACACTGTTGTTATAGGCAAACTCCGCGATGGGCAGGGCAGTGACCCAATCGCAAGACAAGGACGTTATCAGACACCTCAAGTATTGCTCCATCGTCTGATTAGTGCGCTCAGTCTGACCGTCAGACTGGGGGTGGTAAGCCGAAGAAAGACAAATCTTGGTTTGAAGCACCTGACATAACTCAGTCCAAAAATGTGAGATGAACTGGGCACCTCTATCGGATACGATCACCTCCGGTAACCCATGCAAACGCACAATCGAAGACATGAACACCACTGCCATCTCCTTTGCGGTAGGAATCTTAGGAAACGGGATAAAGTGGGCCATCTTGGTGAATAAGTCTACCACCACCAATACTGCGGTAAGACCTGTGACAGAAGGTAGATCGGTTACAAAATCCATGCTCAAAGAATGCCACGGACCAGGTGGAACTGCCAAAGGCTGTAAAAGTCCCGAGGGTTTACAATGCGAGGGCTTGCTCGTTACACACACCGGACACGCACTTACATAACCTTGAACATCACTTGACATGGACTCCCACCAAAACCACCTCATACACAGGTCCTTAGTCTTTCTTATACCCGGATGAGCAACCAGGGCAGAGGAATGACACCACTCCAACACCTCCTCCCTCAACCCAGGGGGTATAAACAACTTGCCCTCCTTATACAATAGCCCATCCTGCATCTCAATTTGTGGCAGCGATATCCAAGGGGCCAGATCCAAGTGTCTTAATCGGTTTTTCACCAGAGCAGGAAAGTCGTCCAGTGTCAATGCCCCTACGATTCTCTCCTTATCTATCATTGTCCTGCTCGTACTCAAGGAACCTTCGTCTTTCGCATCCACATGTATTCTAGAGAGCGCATCTGATTTCACCTGTTGGGCTGCAGGTCGGTATGTTATTATGAAATCGAATTCATTAAAAAACAGAACCCATCTCATCTGACGCGGTGTTAATGCCCTAGCAGAACGAAAGAATTCTAAATTCTTATGATCGGTGTAGATGGTGATTACGTGACGGGCACCCCATAAGTAATGGCGCCATTCCTCAAACGCTAGTTTGACCGCCAGCAGTTCTCTCTCCGCCACCGTATAATTGCGTTCCGCTGGCAATAGAGTTTTGGAAAAGAACGCGATCGGATGCATATGGCCAGTGGCTTCGTCTCTCTGCGACAGAACACCTCCTACCGCACACAAGGACGCATCTGTTTCAACGAAATACGGCAGGGCAGGATCAGGATGCACCAATACAGGGGCAGACACAAACTGTTTCAACAACATCCGAAAATCCTCCTGAGTCTCACTAGTCCAAACAAAAGGAACGCCCTTTCTCAAGAGGCGAGTCATAGGGGCCACTATCTCGGAGAAATGGAGAATAAATCGCCGATAAAAATTAGCAAAACCTAGGAGCATCTGTATTTGTTTTACATTCGTCGGCACTGGCCAGGACACAATAGCCTGAATCTTTTTAGGATCCAAACGAATGCCCGCAGCAGAAATGACAAATCCCAAGATCTCCACTTCAGATGCCCCAAACTGACATTTCTCCAACTTCGCGTACAAATGATGTTCCTGTAACGTCTGTAATACCTGCCTCACATGCTCATCCTCACAGTATGGTCAAGACCTTTTTCTGAATAAATGAGAATGTCATCCAAATACACTATAACGGTTTGTTCCAAGTATCTACCGAGTACTTCATTTATGAAGAATTGTAATGCCGCGGGCGCGTTGCACAAACCGAACGGCATTACAGTGTATTCGAACAATCCATACTTCGTTTTAAAAGCCGTCTTCCACTCATCCCTTGGCCGAACTCTGATAAGATGATATGCGCCCCGCAAGTTCAGCTTAGTAAAAACTGTAGCCTTGCGGAGCTGGTCTAGCAGCACGGAGATGAGCGGAAGAGGGTAACGGTTCTTAACCGTGGCGGAATTCAAGGTGCGGTAGTCCACACACGCCCTCAAGGACCCCTCTTTCTTCGGTATAAAAAAGATCGCCGATGACACGGGCGAAGAAGAAGGACGTATGTACCCCAATGACAACATCTCATCTATGTAGGTCTTCAGATGAGCCTCTTCAGGTTCAGACAATGCGTAGACCCGGCTCCATGGCAACGGGGCCCCTGGTATAAGGTCGATCTTACAATCATACGACCTGTGAGGAGGGAGACCTTGGGCACACTCTTTATCAAACACCTCCTTATAGGCCGCATACTGAGGAGGGATTCTACACGTCTCGGTAACCGCACAGGACAAAGGATTGATCTGCTCCGCCGCCACTACATAACAGTTCTTTAAACAATGTACCGAGTCTAACGTGACCAGTCTTTGTACCCAGTCAATCCTGGGGTTATGTGTTTGTAACCACGGGACCCCCAGAACCAAGCCAAACGAGGGGGCATCAATCAAATAGAAAACCACGGATTCCAAATGCCCATTGTCACACACTAAACCCAATGGTTCGGTCTGTCTGGTGATACACCCCGAAGTCAACTCCGTTCCATCAATGGCCCTTACTGGTTCCGGTTGTTCCTTTAGATGACAAGGAACCATCAACTTATCCGCCATCGATATATCCATGAAATTCCCGGTGGCCCCGGAATCAAGTAACACAGACGCAGGGTAAGCATGGGCGAATTTTGCGGATCTCGCGTTCGCGAATTTGCGGATTTGCGAACTCGCAATCCGCAAAATCCGCGAATTCTTGCGAATTTGCGGATTTTTTTTTTTTTTTGTGTTCGCAAGGATTTCTGCCAGTTCGCGAGGGTTTCGTACCAGTTCGCAATTGCGAACTTACATTTCGTCGCGCAACGGTCGCGAATTATGTTGTTTCTACGTCTGGTTCATCATCACAGGTTCCCAGCACCCTCTGTTTCACCACTGCAACCCTCTGTTACATCAATGCCACCCTCTGGTTCATCATTACTGTAGATTATGGGGGGGAAAAGCAAGCACACCATCCCTGCTTCAACTCAGATGAATTAATTTGGGGTTAGTTTATTAATGTGTCACTGTTTTAAAATTCCAGTCTGGCACCTGCTTCCTTATCTGTAATTTTGCTTTCTGTTGCAGTGCATTTTTTTTCCCCAGGACCTTCTTTGTGGCCTACTTGTAGCTATTGTATGAGCCTGCTGTGAGGGTCAGAGCAGGGTCATACAATTGTTGCAACTAGCAACTGAATTCTGGAGGGGCCCCAGTCAGGAAGCACTACCGGGAATTGTTACTAATGATGAGTTTGAACTCTTGCCCCTGCCGAGTGCTTTCACTTTTGAAAAACTCGTTTTTCTGCAATTTCGCGGGGTTCGCGGGGTGCGAACACGCGCAAGATCGGATTCGGAAGCCGCAAATTCGTGCGAATATGCAATTTGTTTTTTTTGCGGCGTGTTAGTTGGCAAGGTTTTGTGCGTTTTTGCGAGCCGCTCGTAGCGCAAGACGCGAAGTTACCCTCACGGTCGTTCAAGGGCGCAGCCATCTTGTTTGCCTGACGTATTTCCGTTTCCGGGCGCGAAGTGTAATCTCGCAAAGTCTGCGGTTTGCCAGTACAGTCTCGCGCGTGTTCGCAAGGAAAATCTCGCGCGAACTTACCCGCGCGGTCGTGAACGGGCGCGGCCATCTTGTTTCTCATTCATTGCTATGGTTCTGGGCATGGTCTTTGTATCCTCTGTCAATCTCTGCCATCCTTTGCTTGTTTGAAGTTTTTTTTAATCTATTTTACTTATTATCTATCCCTCTATTTTTCTAGCCCTATATTTTTGTGTTTACTGCTACTTTTGGTTAATTTTAAACTACTTTTGTAAACTCTTTTCTTTTCTTCTCTTCCCTATTCTATTTTCTTTATTCCTTTCCGCCCAGACCATGGTGAAGGGAGCCGGGAAGCATCCCGAGAAGGGGAAGGGTCCCGCACCCCGTGTCCGGCTCCCGTGCGGGCGTTTGAGGGGGGAGCTAGTGATGCCACGGGAGATCTTTACCCCGGAGGAGGTGGCCCAACTCATTTTTTATGTTCAGCGCCGCCTCCCCAGGACCATCATGGGAGGCAGCAAGATCAGTGCCGGGTACGGGGCCCGGGAGCGCCGGAAGCGGTGGGAGAAGGTGTGCCAGGCCATTTACCACCACTCTCGGGTCTGGCGCACCTACAACCAGGCCACCCACCGCTGGACGGATGTCCTGACCCGTGAGCGAGATCTGCTCGACCTCCTTGGCCTTGAGATCCCCGGGCTTGGTGAGTAGTAGTAGCTATGTCTTTACTACTATGTTTTCTCCTGCTGTGTTATTATATTGCAAATTTTTGTTTTTTACCAAGAGCAATAATGCTGCTCATTACATTGTAGGTACATTTTATTTCAAAATCTTCTGTGCATTTCAGGTACACTGCTCTCCTTCTCAGTAGTGTTGCTACTATGCTTATTTGTTTTAGATTTTGTGTTCATTTCATTGGCCTGTGAAATTATGTATGAGTGTAGTTGAAAGAACTGCGCAATGCTACACACTAAGGTTCAGATTTTTAATTACCGGCGCATCCCTGCAAAGTTGCAGGGATGCGCCAGTAATTGTGCGTCACGCCACCATCACCCATGGTGCGCCGTATTACAATGCGGCGCGCCATGGGCCCAAAACGTCACCAAAGCGTTACGCATCTGTGCCGTAAAGGTGGCGCATTGCTGGAGTTGCGTCGCAACGATGGTGCAGCTCCATCAATTCTCTGGGGTGCCCTATCTCCCCAATGCTGCGTCAAGCCATACGTCTGCTTCAAGCAGGCGCAGGGTTTGAGTCACGCATCATTGTCCTCAAAGTGACTGATTGAAATCTTGTAGATTTCCCTCAGCCACTTTTAGGATGCGTTCCTGCGCAGGAACGCCCTCCCTTGCGCCGGAACACCCCTATTGGCGCAGGGCTTTACAACGTGATGCATCTCCCAGATGCGTCACGTTGTTAATATACGCCGCACCATTGCGCCTCTTTTGTGCTGTCGCTGCGTCACAAAAGTCACGCAACAATGGAGCAAAAGAGCCGCAAGGGCCTTATAAATCAGCCCCTACAGACTCAAGTCCAGTCCTTCCTTTGTACACATGGCGATAAGAAGAAATAGTGGTGGTGGATTAATAGTTTGAGTATTTTAATGACTGGTGAATGTAGTAGGAAACTTTAGTGTTGTCGCTGATCTTCAATCACGATGGACTTTGGCTGTCACTTTGCGTGCTGCGGACTGCTGCCTGCCAATCCTAGGCAAACCTTTTTAGTACTTTGTTTAGTGAGTTACATAGGGTAGTTTCCAATTCGACGGTCCGCAAATCAAGCAATACTAAAGTAATGACGTAGTCGACCACATGAGATTGGTCAATAATATATCCCGTGGAGTCGTTCCCTATTTGCTATTTCGCAAAAATATTTTGTTACTTTGTTAGTTCTTTTTTAAATGTTTGATTTGGTTGAGAAATAAATATCATCCATGTTTTCTGTTTTTCTTTCTTTCATGTTGTACATCAGCTTCCCCCAGGGGCAAGAGGAGGACACAGGAGGAGGAGGAGGAGGGTGCTGTTGTCGATGCAGGCCAGGACCGGGCAGTCGAGGGCTCCTTTGCTGGCCCCAGTAAGTTTTAATTTTAATATAGAGTACTTATTTTTTCCTAGCGTTCCTCATTCGATTTTTTCTAAATCGTCTTTGATCTTCTTGTAGACAGGATCTAAATTCTTATCCCTATGACTCCGTGTGGTATTACTAGATTATTCTTATTAGTCTGTCTGTGTAGCTAACTAAGATTGCACATTTGGCATTTCCATTGGACTCCCATTCTAGTCAGCAATAGCTCTATGCACTGAGTGTAGTCCTCTGGGATTGTCCATAATGTCTTTTCAAGTATTCTAAATGTTTATGCTTTGACCATTGCCAACAATAAAAAGGTGAATGACCACCACCAAGAAATAATAAGATACTACTTTACTTTTGGTTTGGATAGAACAATCCATTCTACTACTGTTGCAGGGACAAATCTGCACAAACAGAACTATGGACACTAAATAATGCATCGCTTAGCTTATCAATTATAATAGGTGCTGTAACTGTTAGACTTTCCACATACCTCAGTGATAACAGACTTTGTAGTTGAACCCCCAATCTCCTTACTGACTAGATAGTGTGGCAGAGTCATTTAGCTCCCAAAGTCACCGATGGCAGAGGCACGGACTCATGCTTGCAAAAATTCGAAAACCTTTAGCTCATCCACTCTAGTCTGGAGGACCAAAAACCACAGAGTCTATTTAAGTTTAAAAGCTTTATTAAAAGTAAACACATTTATTAAATTCAAGTTTGTCATAAAAGTGAACGTGTAACTGAAAATGGAAAAGTGCTTAGTGCTGACGATTAATTGGACACATTTCTTGTGGTCGAGCCGAGCTCTCACCTGGTTTGAACTTGATCCTGCTCGTGTTCTTAGAAGTCAAGGTTCTGTCTGTTAGGAGAAAAAGTGGTGCGTGTTAAAAAGTAAAAAGCAAACATTCATCAGTTGTGCCAAAAAGTGCAGCAAGACAACAGCCTTCCCTGGAAAAAGGGACATTTTTACTCTAGAGTACACAGTCAAAAATTATTAAATTGTACACTTTTTTTCACATTTCTTTCTTCCTCCTAGACCAAATATTATATAGTAGTGAGTGGTGTATTCTAACATTATTAAATGTACTTTGTAGGTGGAACATCTGGAGACGGGGCCAGCGCGGAGGTGGTGGCATTGGACGAGGAGGACAACTCTGGGGAGGAGGCGGTGCAAGTGCCGGAAAAGGACATGCCTGTGAGGGTTCACACGGTGGTGGCGGGCAGAGGTAAGCTATACATTCCTTAGTCATTGAGATTGAAGACTGCAGAGTGTGCTTTCTGCATGGGTGTATTATAAAAAAAGCAGGTAGTAGCCTCCTCTAAATGTACTTCGACTTAGCTGTGAAGTTTTTGGCGAGAAGAATCCCAATCAGATCTGAGGTGAACTTGATGGATGGGATGAACGAAAAGCGAAAGAAGGGTGTAAGTAAGTGTGGAAGCACGAGAAATGTAATGATGACTGGCAAAGAAGAATGATATGTGTTTGCTTGGTCCCCGAGGTGGCTGGGAAGGTAAGAAAATGGTATGGTGCATGGCTGGGTGAATGATGAAGCAAGGATGGGTGGAAGGAGAACAGCCTGGGTGGGTGAGACAGAAACTGTATGTGTGCAATATACTTTGAATGGATGGATGCCTGGATCATTCATGGTACTATCTGACTCTTAGATAGCATATGTGAATCTAGAGAGAGTAGACGGTCACTGGATGAACTAAGTGTTACTTTGAAGAGCATGTAACACCGCACCCGCACGTCCGTTCCAGTGTAGGAAAGGCAAGGAAAAGAAGTTGTAACGTTGTCCAAAGACTACCATGAATAGTAGCAGTAGTTTGTATTGCAACTGCAAGCACAGCATATATCCAGTTATTACGGTGGGCACTCCCTACCTCCCTTAATAACTTTAGTTTAGTAGTAGTACGTCATTCATGTGTGGGGGTATCACTGTTCACTCAATAATAAGCAAAGCACCTAAAGTCATCCCATATGTCATCAAATACATCCCATGTGAAGTGATAGATAATCAGATAATTTAGCTTCTTCATTTTCCTTTTCTAATACTCATTTGCACTGTAGGGTGAAAGCTAAATTAATTAAGCAGTAGCCCTTTTAACAGAGTATTCTCAGTGCCACCCGTAATAGAAAAGTAAGAGCTTCACCACCTGCATGTACTGGACCGGTACAGTAACGCAAGTCTGTCTCACTCACCATGGTGTGCGTCTGTTTTTCTCGGGTGCAAGTTCACTGCGCTGGCATTATGCCGGCTTGCATAAGATAACGTACCAATTTTCCTAAACAAGAGAGAAGAAGAAGAATAAGAGTGGTGTACTGTCATAGTCGACTGTAATAGAAGTCCATAGTGCTCGTAGAATTTGTTCCTTAAACTCCCACTAATGTTAGAGCAAGGATGAAGAAGTCGGAGGTTACATAGATACTGTCCTCAATAGTTATGCACTGTGCTTTCAATTTGCTACTTGTACTGTGACAACTTTCTGCTCAATCATTTTGTGTTAATCTTAAGGAGCATTGGTTACAGACTATGTCTTTCTTTTTTCATGTAGTTGCTCCTTCCAAATCCAAGACACCATCAAGGAGGAAGGAGCAGGATCGAATGGCCCGGCAACGGAGGCTGGATGCCACTGTTGCTGAATATCGGCGGCTGGTGGCCCTGGAGGAGGAGGAGACGCAGTCTGGAACAACAACAACGTCCACTGGGACAGCTGCCTCCTCCTCCGTGCGGGCTGCCAGCCAGCGCAGTGCTCCAGCGGTACGGAGCCGGGCTACCAAAGCCAAACGCCACCGCCCAGCAGCAAAGAAAGCAGCTGCCCCTCACAGGATTTGCAAGGCACACCGGCGCCGCTTATCCCTCAGACTGTCCTACCTGGAGCAGGAGGTCCATAATTATAAGAACGTGGTGGAGGGCCTCCGCTTCGAACTTGCCACCCTCCGCAAGGAGCATGATGCCCTGGCTGCTAATTCCAACAGCACCCTGCCATAGTGTCCCTTGCCCCTTTTTTAGAGACTTTTGGGGGGTGGGAATTGGGAGTTGTGATTTTTGGGGACTTTTGAAGGACAATCGTTGGGGTTAGGGAGGGTCTTGCGGGAGATTCTTTTGTTAGGGCTATAAAAATATACTTTTTGAAACTTTATCTGACCATACCTGTTTTTTACTGCTTTTGAGTCTGGTGGGTGGGGGTTTAACATAACAGTAAGTTTGTTTTCCTGAATAGTCCTAGGACTTTAGTAGTACTACCGTCAATCAAATCTCTCGTCTCTCCTAATACTCCATTATACTACCTCCAACCAAACGCCTATCTTACCTGTAATTTCTGTTTGCAAGTAGGGCTAGGCCCAGGGCTGGCTCCACGGGAAACAGCAAATAAGGTTGGCAATCCTGGGCGGATAAAATTTCCTCATAGCCGTGGTACTAGTGGTGTGACACAGTGGCAGTTGCTTGCCTATGAAAAAAAGAAAATGAAATCTGGTTTGTCCTCCTGAGCAATACAAAGGTACAATACAGAATATAGCAGGTGACAGAAGTACACTAGAACAGTGCCACGTTGTAGCCTAACAAATGTTAAAGTATAACTAATTCGGTTGAAGTTCTTTGACATTAGCCATGGGTCTTTGTCAAGCAGAGTAAGAATATATCCTCGGATTTCTTCACCAGCCTGTTGCTATCACCTTATCCTCCCCAGCAAGTGTGTGGATTTATTGCTGTAATTTAGTCACACATCAATCAAAACCACACAGCCCGGGGGAAGAGGGTTAGGGTTTGAAAAATGGATGGGTACGGGGGTTTTTGGGAAAGGTTTTGGGAGACAAGAAAAAGTAGCACAGCATGGACGAACAATTGTGAACATAAACAAATCTTTGGGTACAAACCTATCCATCAATCTTTGAAAGTGCATACACTACTGTAACTGCATGCATGTCAGTTAAAAGTAATTAGTACTTTCGACAACTGTGGAAGAAAGAATGCGACAGTACAGGGCGTGGGTGGAAATATTGATAACTATATTCAACATAAGGTCTCTGTAGCCAGATACCTGAGAGCCTTGCTGGTCACTATAAATCCATTCACAACAACACTCAATGGGGTTGGTCTGGAAGGTGTCAGGTTTACTCCCCGTGATCCAGTCGATGCAAATATGGTTCCACCTCCAAATGTCACCAACACCCAGAAGTGTAAACACAGGGTGTTCGAGGCATTAGGCGGGGGAGAAAAATAACAAACTAAAATAAAAAATGTGGGATGGGTAAAGGTAGGGTCAGCAGGGAAAGGATACCTGTAACAGAAGACAAGACAGGCATCAGTGAAGTGCTGTCCTAACATACAAGGGTACTCTCATATAGTCTCACTAAATAGTCTGCAAGTCTCCCGCCTACTCATGGGAAATGTAGTTTCATAGTACGGTAGGCGCTTAGGGGCTGCGTAACCTGACAGAAGGTATAGTAGATAGAAAAGGAGAAATTGCTTTTTTTCTAGGTGTCCCCTCACTCACCAGGGTTGCCCCTTGGTGACATGCTTCATCATTGGGGCCATCCCAGTCCTCTACGGCCTGGGGCGTGCTGCGACTTGCGAATTACGTAGGAGCACTTACAAATGACTATGTGTGGTGCAGATGTGATAGTGGAGTGGACTAAGTGATGTGTTAAGGGATCAATGTAGAAGCAGAGAGAGAGCCAAGAAATGCAGTCACAGTCAGAGAAAAAGGCAAGGGATACTGTATCTATGTGGTTGTAGTGGTCCTGTTGGAAGTGGTAAGTAAGTTGCCCGCAGAAAAAAAATCCTCCTATTAGCGGCACTCCTCCATTGCAGCCGACGCTTCGTCCATCGATGTTGGTCACCAGAAGACACCCTGTCCACTGCCTGCCTGATGCTGAATTGTGGCTCGCTACTGTGAAGCCTGACTCCATCCTTTTTTCCCCATTGCAGAGACTGAAACCCGGCCTGTAATTATTCAACGAAAAACAGGAAGTGATATAATATT
Source organism: Lissotriton vulgaris (assembly GCF_964263255.1). NCBI lineage: Eukaryota > Metazoa > Chordata > Amphibia > Caudata > Salamandridae > Lissotriton > Lissotriton vulgaris. Next base: position 494,402,947 of record NC_141687.1, read on the forward strand.
ACAACACCACTGATAAATAAATATAAGGTATGTAGGCTGTGGAGTGCAAAAAGTCACAATTTGTTTTTCCTAGTAGACAGTACAATGTTTTTGAAAGTGCGTACTCTGAGTCACCTTTTGAAGGATAAATAAGTATGGGCAAATTAATGTATCGGATCTTGCCCCTCAAGCTAGGTGTACTGTAAACTGTGTTTTAGAACAAAATTAGATCTTCCTAGCAGTGCTCCCACCCAGACCCTTACTAAAGCCAGTCGCAAAAATGTAGAAGACCCCCAATCAAATCTCAAAAAACGAGGCCTAGCAGAAAACTGGTGACAAAACTTACTTTGAAAGTAAAAGTAGGCCGAAGTACCCTAATTACCCATTACCCACCGTGGATTGCATTCAAACCACTTGCAAGCAACCAAGCAAAAGTAGCCATAGCCAGCATCGCTCCAAGACTCGAAATCCCCCCCACTCAAACACATGCAATAGAAATACTGCTAACCCTAACGAACCCTAAGTTAAGAATAGTGGCAAAGGCTTTCTTTAACTATGCCAAATCCCCCCTTTCCCACCATGGATTTTCTTCAAATGACTTGCAACCAAAATTACACATTCTCACGAGTGCTCTAAGACCCCAGAACTCAGTTTGAAAAATCTAGAACACCCCGAAACACATGCAATCCTGCTGCTAGGGCTAACCCTAACGAACCCTAAGTTACAAAAAGTGCCAAAACTAAAGGCTTTTCCGCGCGGATTTTGTCCCAACCACTTCTACCCGGTATTAGACCTTCCCAGGAATGCCCCAAGACCCGGCAACCCACCCGCCAAGAAGCGTAACACCCCCAAACAGGCCAAAAGCAAAATCTCATACTTGCAATATTTCTGGGCCTTCGGTCCAAACGCGCTGCGTAGCTAGGCCATAAGTCGGGGTTGGCACGACGGATTTCCTGAAAAGCAAATGCAATCAAGATTAGAGTGTCCCAGCAGTGCTCCCAGACCACGAAACTCACCCGCAAACAGACGGAACCCCCCCTAAGAGCACCTCAAAGGCAAGCAAGTCATCAAAAACACAAAAAAAATTCCGCCTGGGATTTGGTCCAAAACACTTTTATCCGGTATTAGAGCTTCCCAGCAATGGCCCCAGAGCCGTCAACCCAGGAGAAAACGAGTAGAAGACCCCCAAACAGCCAAAGAGCAAAAGTACAAAAATGGGGACTTAGTCACTTTTTCACAAATTTCCCAAATCACTCCGCGCGCGCTCTGCAGCTAGGCCCTAAGTCCCCTCAGCCACCATGGATTTGCTTCAAACCTCTTGCAAAGTAAAGTATATATAGCCAGCAGTGCTCCCACACCACGAAACTCACCCACAAACACCAGGAAGCCCCCCAAACAGGCCCCCGAAAACGCTACATAGAGCAAAATGTCAGAAATAGCCCAAAAAAAAATCGGCCTGGATTTTGTCCCAACCACTTCTACCCGGTATTAGACCTTCCCAGGAATGCCCCAAGACCCGGCAACCCACCCGCCAAGAAGCATAACACCCCCAAACAGGCCAAAAGCAAAATCTCATACTTGCAATATTTCTGGGCCTTCGGTCCAAACGCGCTGCGTAGCTAGGCCATAAGTCGGGGTTGGCACGACGGATTTCCTGAAAAGCAAATGCAATCAAGATTAGAGTGTCCCAGCAGTGCTCCCAGACCACGAAACTCACCCGCAAACACCAGGAAGCCCCCCAAACAGGCCCCCGAAAACGCTACATAGAGCAAAATGTCAGAAATAGCCCAAAAAAAAATCGGCCTGGATTTTGTCCCAACCACTTCTACCCGGTATTAGACCTTCCCAGGAATGCCCCAAGACCCGGCAACCCACCCGCCAAGAAGCATAACACCCCCAAACAGGCCAAAAGCAAAATCTCATACTTGCAATATTTCTGGGCCTTCGGTCCAAACGCGCTGCGTAGCTAGGCCATAAGTCGGGGTTGGCACGACGGATTTCCTGAAAAGCAAATGCAATCAAGATTAGAGTGTCCCAGCAGTGCTCCCAGACCACGAAACTCACCCACAAACACCAGGAAGCCCCCCAAACAGGCCCCCAAAAACGCTACATAGAGAAAAATGTCAGAAATAGCCCAAAAAAAAATCGGCCTGGATTTTGTCCCAACCACTTCTACCCGGTATTAGACCTTCCCAGGAATGCCCCAAGACCCGGCAACCCACCCGCCAAGAAGCATAACACCCCCAAACAGGCCAAAAGCAAAATCTCATACTTGCAATATTTCTGGGCCTTCGGTCCAAACGCGCTGCGTAGCTAGGCCATAAGTCGGGGTTGGCACGACGGATTTCCTGAAAAGCAAATGCAATCAAGATTAGAGTGTCCCAGCAGTGCTCTCAGACCACGAAACTCACCCGCAAACACCAGGAAGCCCCCCAAACAGGCCCCCGAAAACGCTACATAGAGCAAAATGTCAGAAATAGCCCAAAAAAAAATCGGCCTGGATTTTGTCCCAACCACTTCTACCCGGTATTAGACCTTCCCAGGAATGCCCCAAGACCCGGCAACCCACCCGCCAAGAAGCATAACACCCCCAAACAGGCCAAAAGCAAAATCTCATACTTGCAATATTTCTGGGCCTTCGGTCCAAACGCGCTGCGTAGCTAGGCCATAAGTCGGGGTTGGCACGACGGATTTCCTAACAAGCAAATGCAATCAAGATTAGAGTGTCCCAGCAGTGCTCCCAGACCACGAAACTCACCCACAAACACCAGGAAGCCCCCCAAACAGGCCCCCGAAAACGCTACATAGAGCAAAATGTCAGAAATAGCCCAAAAAAAAATCGGCCTGGATTTTGTCCCAACCACTTCTACCCGGTATTAGACCTTCCCAGGAATGCCCCAAGACCCGGCAACCCACCCGCCAAGAAGCATAACACCCCCAAACAGGCCAAAAGCAAAATCTCATACTTGCAATATTTCTGGGCCTTCGGTCCAAACGCGCTGCGTAGCTAGGCCATAAGTCGGGGTTGGCACGACGGATTTCCTGAAAAGCAAATGCAATCAAGATTAGAGTGTCCCAGCAATGCTCTCAGACCACGAAACTCACCCACAAACAGACGGAACCCCCCCTAAGAGCACCTCAAAGGCAAGCAAGTCATCAAAAACACAAAAAATTTTCCGCCTCGGATTTGGCACAAACCACTTTTAGTGCTTCCCAGCAATGGCCCCAGACCCGTCAACTCACCTGCAAAGAGGTAGAACAACACCCCCACAAGTGCTGAGTCTTTCTTCATTGGGCGTAAACCAGCCCTCTGCTTTGATGGAAATAGGAGTCTGGAGGAGGAGGATAGAGGAGCATGTTCTTCTGAACTTGTGAACCTGAGGAATGCAGACTGCGGCACCTTCTAATAAATTAGCAAACAAGTGAAGACAGTTCTGCTGATGGGCTTGTTTTTGTGATTATCTGATTAAAGTTTGAATTATATTAACTGTGCACAACAAAGAAAGACAGACACACAGGAATAAAAGTGAATAAGGATGAAAAAGAAAGTTATTGATTCGTTGTCTCATTTTCAGGGCTCGAAGTCGGTATCACGGTCCAGGAATAAGAATAAGGCTTCGTCATCATACTCTGCGAATTCAGCCAGGGTGAGGTCAGTCACAGTGCCACCTGACAGAGTAGAAATTCCCTCATCTATGGTGCTGGCCACCTCCTCTTCATCCGGCACGCTCTCTCGTACTCTTATATCTGGTGGTATGAGGTGCTGATTCATCTTGATCATTGTTAACCTCTCCACATTTTTGGGCGAGAGGCGGCTCCGTTTGGGAGTTACAATCCCACCAGCCGCACTGAAAACTCGTTCAGAAGACACACTTGCGAGTGGGCAAGACAAGTAGTTTAAAGCCAGGTTGGTGAGCTGTGGCCACAATTCTTTTTTCCCATGCCAATACGCCAATGGGTCAGAATTAACATAGACCTCTGTGGAGTCATTCAGATAGTCCTTCACCATCGACTCAAGGTCCTCCTCCAAGGTTCCTCCACTTTGCGTAGCTCTTGCTGTGCCTCTGACCTTTTGAGAACCAAACCCACGCAGAGCTAGCCAATCCTCTTCAGCCTCCAATGTTTCTGTTGTCTTTCGTGCAGATGATCCGGTTGCCGGTGTCTTTAACGGCTGAGAGGTCACTTGTGCCACAGCCACAGGTGCAGAAGTGGATTGTTTTGACTGGGGATGGCCTGCTGATGTACTGCCATTTCCTTCAATTTCCAGCCGTTCTGTTTCAAACTTCTTGGCTGACAAGGCTAGCCAACGTTTGTACTTTGTAACATCTTCATCAGCAAAAGGAAAGAATGCTCTGCCTGCCAGCGCCTTTTTGTAGCGTGGATCCAGAATAGTAGCACAAATGTAATGCTGTTCTGAGTGGATCTTTTTAAGACGTTCATCACCTTGTAGGAGCACTAATAATTGCTCAGCCAGAAGCAAAGAGTCTTTCTTTTTGTCATCTTTTCGAAACACAGAACACACCTCCTTCAGTTGGTCCTCCAGCATGTACAACAATGGGATAGCTTTTCCCAAATTAGAGTCCTCCTTGCTGACTGCACGTGTGAAGACCTCAAAAGGACGAAGCATGCGTGTTAGGCTTTCAACTATGTTCCATTGCGGCCCACCCATCCTCAGCTCCTCTATACCCTCTTTCAAGAAATATTGATCGAGTTGCGTATACTGCTCATACAGACGCTCAAGCATGTAGAAGGTTGAGTTCCAACGTGTTACCACCTCCTGGATGAGTGCTTTCACTGGCATTTGACATTGATATAGCATGCTCCTCAGCTGCTTGCGGGCCTTAAAAGAATGCCTGAAATGCTTGCAAATTTTTCGGCAGTTCTCCAATACACTGTACGCTGCACTGCGTTTATTACCCAAGAATTTTTGGACAACCAGGTTTATACAGTGCGCCAAACACGGCACTCTGAAATAGTAACCGTCCCTCATGGCCTTAACTATATTGGAGCCATTGTCCGTGGAAACATAACCAACCTTGCGTTTTAGTGGGGACAGACAGTTAAGGACCATTGTGTTAAAGACATCCAAAATGTTTTCTGCTGTGTGACGTTTCTCCAAACCAAACATGGCTAGTGTTGCATGTTTCCGAGCACCTTTAAAAACAATGTTAGTGTCAACACCTGAGTTTAGCTTTGCTTTAGCCCCTGAAAAAGAGACCCAGTGTGCAGTGATGCACATGTAATCAGCGCCTGCGCCACTGGTCCACATGTCTGTTGTCAGATGTATAGTGTGAACAGCACTCTTCTGCAAAGCTGCCCCAATCACCTTCAGAACATCTTCATGTAGTGCTGGAACCGCAACTCGGGCAAAATAGAACCGGCTAGGAACCTTCCATTTAGGGCAGAGCGCTGTCACTAATTCTAGAAAACCAACCCCTTCTACAAAAGAAAAAGGGAGAAGGTCCAGAGCTAGCATTTTAGCCAGCTTAGTGTTATACAGACGGGTCATTGGGTGGTTGCGTTCATATTGCGCTTCTGTAAACAACATCTTTTTAATGTTGCCCTGGACCAATGATTTACGGGATGATGATGATCTCTTCGACCCAGTTACGCTCGCTGATGAACTTTTCCGCATTGATGTCTCACTCTCTCCCACACTCTTAGTGTGGCTCCCATGGGGTGTGCTGCTGACATGGGAACTGGGTGTAAGTGAAGTGTTTGAATCGTCTTCTTCTACCTCCTCGTCATCAGCAGATGACAAATCAACGTTTTCATTACGTGCAATTCCGGCTTTCTTGACCGCCTCTAGGTGCGGAAACCATTCGACAGCGTGCCTTCTCTCAAGATGACCTCTCTGGCCTCCGGTACCATAGTTAGAACCAAGCTTACCACGACTAAATCGAAGCTTACAAAGGCTACAAATGGCTACGTTTTCCTTTTTTGGGCAAACACTAAAGAAGTCCCAAACTGGAGACTTGAAATGTCTTCGGGGGCCGGAGGAGGCGGCGATACTGGTGGTGGTGGTCCTGCTGCTAATGACAGATGAAGTGGAGGATGTGGATTGCCGAACTTCAGTACGTTTTGCACTTTCACCACCACGAATTGAGGTCGAGGACGAGGTGGGTACCTTCTTGCGAAGAAATATGGAAGCGGTAGGTTTTGGTGTACTACTTAACTCCAAATCTAATGATTCCATTTCCATTGCCTCCTCGCCGACATCATCATCACGCTCAGCAGCTTCTCGGGATAGGGTCAAAATGTCTCTTTGCTGCATGCCCGGTGGGGCTGCAGTGACCTTTGTGATGACTGGCTCGTCGTCATCGTGAGAGGCTTCATCACCAGCAGTATCTGTCACTTCTTGTTGAGCCTCATCACACTCCATAGGTTTGAGTTTTTGGACGACCTTCCTTTTACGCTTAGGTACCGGTGTCAGATCATGGTGTGCCTCTGCCTCACTGTCAGACCGCAGTTGTGGTTCCCAAGACAGATCACTTGCACCAGAACGAGGTGGGCTTGAAGAAGATGTAGACACCCCCCTTGATCTTTTCCTTGCTAGGGATGTGGAAGACAATGAATGATCATCAGGAGGAGTGGCTTCCAATGATACCTCAGCTTCATTGTCGATTTCCAAATGTGCCCCTACTTCGGGAGGAACAACTATTGTGGGCACTTGTGAACGTCCATGCACCTTTGCTTGCGCATCTCCTTTTGCTGCCTCTCCTTCCACATGTACTTGGGCGTGTACTTGCACATGGTGTTGTTGTTGCGGCTGTGGTTGTTCAAAACTTGTCAGATGAGTTACAACAACCTGTGTTGATTCAGGGACATTGCTGCTACTTTCTTGCGATGAGCCAACATCACTGGTCGATGGTGATTGGAGAAGTACACTGACTGCCTCTGAAGCACTCAAGGGCTTTGACTTAAGTTGGCGTGGTGGTGGAGGCACTGAACCCAATGGAGCAGGGGTGCTGCTCTCAGGTTGTTCCCCAGCAGATCCTGCTGCTGCAGGCGTACTTTTTTTTTTGCTCCCAAAAAAAGTGGCGGGTGGCACACCAGCATCCTTGGTAACTTGCTTCTTCTGCTCCTTACTAGCAACTTTCTTGCTAGAGGAGCTACGGAGAACTTTCTTTGGGGGCGGGGCCATCTTCTTCAGAGCAGGTCAGACAGCAGGCCGCAGTTGCACGAATTGTATAGTTGTCTGAGGCCAGACGTGACGTCGCGTGACGTTATGCTGCACACACACACCGCTGCAGGACTTCTTCCTGGCACTGGTGGTTCTCTTGAGTCTTGTGCACCTAAAAAAAATGGAAGACAGAGGAACATCAGTTCAGTTATAGAGCACAAAAAAATCGAAAAACACTGCAAAATCAGCACAATCCCAATCCATCCATGCCCTCCATAATGTTTAAATTCAAGACAACCCACAGAAAGACTAGGCCCATGCTAGACTCAAATACCCCTGGTGAAAAGGCCACAAGTACAGGCCCAAAAATCGAAAAACACTGCAAAATCAGCACAATCCCATTCAATCCATGGCCTCCATGATGTTTAAATTCAAGACAACCCACAGAAATACTAGGCCCATGCAAGACTCACTACCCCTGGGCATAAATAAAGGTTGAAAAGTAGGCAAAATGGTTGGAGGCCTAACAACAAAGCCTGCATTCAAAATGGCCACTTGCCTGCCAGCACATGGCCAGTGCCTGTAGCTGCACTCAAAATGGCCACCAGCCACATGGCATGTCCCTCCCCATGAACACCCCCAAAAATCGAAAAACACTGCAAAATCAGCACAATCCCATTCCATCCATGGCCTCCATGATGTTTAAATTCAAGACAGCCCACAGAAAGACTAGGCCCATGCTAGACTCAAATACCCCTGGTGAAAAGGCCACAAGTACAGGCCCAAAAATCGAAAAACACTGCAAAATCAGCACAATCCTATTCCATCCATGGCCTCCATGATGTTTAAATTCAAGACAGCCCACAGAAAGACTAGGCCCATGCTAGACTCAAATACCCCTGGTGAAAAGGCCACAAGTACAGGCCCAAAAATCGAAAAACACTGCAAAATCAGCACAATCCTATTCCATCCATGGCCTCCATGATGTTTAAATTCAAGACAGCCCACAGAAAGACTAGGCCCATGCTAGACTGAAATACCCCTGGTGAAAAGGCCACAAGTACAGGCCCAAAAATCGAAAAACACTGCAAAATCAGCACAATCCCATTCAATCCATGGCCTCCATGATGTTTAAATTCAAGACAACCCACAGAAATACTAGGCCCATGCAAGACTCACTACCCCTGGGCATAAATAAAGGTTGAAAAGTAGGCAAAATGGTTGGAGGCCTAACAACAAAGCCTGCATTCAAAATGGCCACTTGCCTGCCAGCACATGGCCAGTGCCTGTAGCTGCACTCAAAATGGCCACCAGCCACATGGCATGTCCCTCCCCATGAACACCCCCAAAAATCGAAAAACACTGCAAAATCAGCACAATCCCATTCCATCCATGGCCTCCATGATGTTTAAATTCAAGACAGCCCACAGAAAGACTAGGCCCATGCTAGACTCAAATACCCCTGGTGAAAAGGCCACAAGTACAGGCCCAAAAATCGAAAAACACTGCAAAATCAGCACAATCCCATTCCATCCATGGCCTCCATGATGTTTAAATTCAAGACAGCCCACAGAAAGACTAGGCCCATGCTAGACTCAAGTACCCCTGGTGAAAAGGCCACAAGTACAGGCCCAAAAATCGAAAAACACTGCAAAATCAGCACAATCCCATTCAATCCATGGCCTCCATGATGTTTAAATTCAAGACAACCCACAGAAATACTAGGCCCATGCAAGACTCACTACCCCTGGGCATAAATAAAGGTTGAAAAGTAGGCAAAATGGTTGGAGGCCTAACAACAAAGCCTGCATTCAAAATGGCCACTTGCCTGCCAGCACATGGCCAGTGCCTGTAGCTGCACTCAAAATGGCCACCAGCCACATGGCATGTCCCTCCCCATGAACACCCCCAAAAATCGAAAAACACTGCAAAATCAGCACAATCCCATTCCATCCATGGCCTCCATGATGTTTAAATTCAAGACAGCCCACAGAAAGACTAGGCCCATGCTAGACTCAAATACCCCTGGTGAAAAGGCCACAAGTACAGGCCCAAAAATCGAAAAACACTGCAAAATCAGCACAATCCCATTCCATCCATGGCCTCCATGATGTTTAAATTCAAGACAGCCCACAGAAAGACTAGGCCCATGCTAGACTCAAATACCCCTGGTGAAAAGGCCACAAGTACAGGCCCAAAAATCGAAAAACACTGCAAAATCAGCACAATCCCATTCCATCCATGGCCTCCATGATGTTTAAATTCAAGACAGCCCACAGAAAGACTAGGCCCATGCTAGACTGAAATACCCCTGGTGAAAAGGCTACAAGTACAGGCCCAAAAATCGAAAAACACTGCAAAATCAGCACAATCCCATTCAATCCATGGCCTCCATGATGTTTAAATTCAAGACAACCCACAGAAATACTAGGCCCATGCAAGACTCACTACCCCTGGGCATAAATAAAGGTTGAAAAGTAGGCAAAATGGTTGGAGGCCTAACAACAAAGCCTGCATTCAAAATGGCCACTTGCCTGCCAGCACATGGCCAGTGCCTGTAGCTGCACTCAAAATGGCCACCAGCCACATGGCATGTCCCTCCCCATGAACACCCCCAAAAATCGAAAAACACTGCAAAATCAGCACAATCCCATTCCATCCATGGCCTCCATGATGTTTAAATTCAAGACAGCCCACAGAAAGACTAGGCCCATGCTAGACTCAAATACCCCTGGTGAAAAGGCCACAAGTACAGGCCCAAAAATCGAAAAACACTGCAAAATCAGCACAATCCCATTCCATCCATGGCCTCCATGATGTTTAAATTCAAGACAGCCCACAGAAAGACTAGGCCCATGCTAGACTCAAATACCCCTGGTGAAAAGGCCACAAGTACAGGCCCAAAACATCGAAAAACACTGCAAAATCAGCACAATCCCATTCAATCCATGGCCTCCATGATGTTTAAATTCAAGACAACCCACAGAAATACTAGGCCCATGCAAGACTCACTACCCCTGGGCATAAATAAAGGTTGAAAAGTAGGCAAAATGGTTGGAGGCCTAACAACAAAGCCTGCATTCAAAATGGCCACTTGCCTGCCAGCACATGGCCAGTGCCTGTAGCTGCACTCTAAATGGCCACCAGCCACATGGCATGTCCCTCCCCATGAACACCCCCAAAAATCGAAAAACACTGCAAAATCAGCACAATCCCATTCCATCCATGGCCTCCATGATGTTTAAATTCAAGACAGCCCACAGAAAGACTAGGCCCATGCTAGACTCAAATACCCCTGGTGAAAAGGCCACAAGTACAGGCCCAAAAATCGAAAAACACTGCAAAATCAGCACAATCCCATTCCATCCATGGCCTCCATGATGTTTAAATTCAAGACAGCCCACAGAAAGACTAGGCCCATGCTAGACTCAAATACCCCTGGTGAAAAGGCCACAAGTACAGGCCCAAAAATCGAAAAACACTGCAAAATCAGCACAATCCCATTCAATCCATGGCCTCCATGATGTTTAAATTCAAGACAACCCACAGAAATACTAGGCCCATGCAAGACTCACTACCCCTGGGCATAAATAAAGGTTGAAAAGTAGGCAAAATGGTTGGAGGCCTAACAACAAAGCCTGCATTCAAAATGGCCACTTGCCTGCCAGCACATGGCCAGTGCCTGTACCTGCACTCAAAATGGCCACCAGCCACATGGCATGTCCCTCCCCATGAACACCCCCAAAAATCGAAAAACACTGCAAAATCAGCACAATCCCATTCCATCCATGGCCTCCATGATGTTTAAATTCAAGACAGCCCACAGAAAGACTAGGCCCATGCTAGACTCAAATACCCCTGGTGAAAAGGCCACAAGTACAGGCCCAAAAATCGAAAAACACTGCAAAATCAGCACAATCCCATTCCATCCATGGCCTCCATGATGTTTAAATTCAAGACAGCCCACAGAAAGACTAGGCCCATGCTAGACTCAAATACCCCTGGTGAAAAGGCCACAAGTACAGGCCCAAAAATCGAAAAACACTGCAAAATCAGCACAATCCCATTCCATCCATGGCCTCCATGATGTTTAAATTCAAGACAGCCCACAGAAAGACTAGGCCCATGCTAGACTGAAATACCCCTGGTGAAAAGGCTACAAGTACAGGCCCAAAAATCGAAAAACACTGCAAAATCAGCACAATCCCATTCAATCCATGGCCTCCATGATGTTTAAATTCAAGACAACCCACAGAAATACTAGGCCCATGCAAGACTCACTACCCCTGGGCATAAATAAAGGTTGAAAAGTAGGCAAAATGGTTGGAGGCCTAACAACAAAGCCTGCATTCAAAATGGCCACTTGCCTGCCAGCACATGGCCAGTGCCTGTAGCTGCACTCAAAATGGCCACCAGCCACATGGCATGTCCCTCCCCATGAACACCCCCAAAAATCGAAAAACACTGCAAAATCAGCACAATCCCATTCCATCCATGGCCTCCATGATGTTTAAATTCAAGACAGCCCACAGAAAGACTAGGCCCATGCTAGACTCAAATACCCCTGGTGAAAAGGCCACAAGTACAGGCCCAAAAATCGAAAAACACTGCAAAATCAGCACAATCCCATTCCATCCATGGCCTCCATGATGTTTAAATTCAAGACAGCCCACAGAAAGACTAGGCCCATGCTAGACTCAAATACCCCTGGTGAAAAGGCCACAAGTACAGGCCCAAAAATCGAAAAACACTGCAAAATCAGCACAATCCCATTCAATCCATGGCCTCCATGATGTTTAAATTCAAGACAACCCACAGAAATACTAGGCCCATGCAAGACTCACTACCCCTGGGCATAAATAAAGGTTGAAAAGTAGGCAAAATGGTTGGAGGCCTAACAACAAAGCCTGCATTCAAAATGGCCACTTGCCTGCCAGCACATGGCCAGTGCCTGTAGCTGCACTCAAAATGGCCACCAGCCACATGGCATGTCCCTCCCCATGAACACCCCCAAAAATCGAAAAACACTGCAAAATCAGCACAATCCCATTCCATCCATGGCCTCCATGATGTTTAAATTCAAGACAGCCCACAGAAAGACTAGGCCCATGCTAGACTCAAATACCCCTGGTGAAAAGGCCACAAGTACAGGCCCAAAAATCGAAAAACACTGCAAAATCAGCACAATCCCATTCCATCCATGGCCTCCATGATGTTTAAATTCAAGACAGCCCACAGAAAGACTAGGCCCATGCTAGACTCAAATACCCCTGGTGAAAAGGCCACAAGTACAGGCCCAAAAATCGAAAAACACTGCAAAATCAGCACAATCCCATTCAATCCATGGCCTCCATGATGTTTAAATTCAAGACAACCCACAGAAATACTAGGCCCATGCAAGACTCACTACCCCTGGGCATAAATAAAGGTTGAAAAGTAGGCAAAATGGTTGGAGGCCTAACAACAAAGCCTGCATTCAAAATGGCCACTTGCCTGCCAGCACATGGCCAGTGCCTGTAGCTGCACTCAAAATGGCCACCAGCCACATGGCATGTCCCTCCCCATGAACACCCCCAAAAATCGAAAAACACTGCAAAATCAGCACAATCCCATTCCATCCATGGCCTCCATGATGTTTAAATTCAAGACAGCCCACAGAAAGACTAGGCCCATGCTAGACTCAAATACCCCTGGTGAAAAGGCCACAAGTACAGGCCCAAAAATCGAAAAACACTGCAAAATCAGCACAATCCCATTCCATCCATGGCCTCCATGATGTTTAAATTCAAGACAGCCCACAGAAAGACTAGGCCCATGCTAGACTCAAATACCCCTGGTGAAAAGGCCACAAGTACAGGCCCAAAAATCGAAAAACACTGCAAAATCAGCACAATCCCATTCCATCCATGGCCTCCATGATGTTTAAATTCAAGACAGCCCACAGAAAGACTAGGCCCATGCACCACTCACCACCCCTGGTCAAGGCCCCAACAACAGGTCAAAAATCGAAAAACACAAAATTTTACAAAAAAAAAAAATCGAAAAACACAGAAAAATCAGCACAATCCCAATTCATCTATGGCCTCCATGATGTTTAAGTTCAAGACAACCCACAGAAAGAATCAGTCCACCCACCACTGAGTACCCCTGGGGAAAAGGCCCCAAAACAGCCCAAAAATCGAAAATCCCAAAATTTTAGTTGCAGCAACTGTAATGCCCCAAACAAACTTACTTGTAAAATTTCTAATCCAACAGTGATCCAAAGAAAGTCAAAAAGGCCTCAAATCCAAAGATCCAGCAGCATCCACAAAAAGTAATCCTTCCAGGTCCACATCCGAATGAAAAGTGACCAGGAGATGGACAAAGCACTGGGAGGAGCCTGCTGAACAGGAACAGGAAGTTGAAGACTATGGGGCACTTCCTTCCTCCCACCCCCCTGCCCCCCTCCCCAAAATGGACTCCTCGCTAAAAAAGTGCAGGCAAATGTCAAACTAAGGAGTTATTCACATAAAAATCATCATTTCTAGAAGGTTTATGCTGCTTGCTGGTGGATTTCTTGTGCAGAATTGCAAATTTATATTTTCGCTCGCCGCATCTCAAATCTCGCAATTGCGAAGTACCGCGAGACGTGATCTCGCCGTACTCGCGTTGACAAACTATCGCTGGCAAGCCGCGATGACGTAATCGCGCTCGCAAATTCCCGCGGGATCACACAGCAAGATCCAAAATGGCGCAGCACTCGCAAACTATCGAAAAAAACAACTCGGCAAACGATGATAAACGCCGCGCGCCGCAAAAATTGTATCACCAACGCCGCGCGCCGCCAAAAAAATCCGCTGCGTGCGAATTTGCGGATTTTGCGGGAAATCCGCAAATCTCGCGGATTGCGGATTTCCCGAAAATCCGCAAAATCCGCGAGCGGAACGGATTTTCCGCCCACGCTTAACGCAGGGACACGGTTCTGCGCGCATATCAATAGCTGAGCGTTAATCACAAAATGCCTAGGGGCCTGATCAATCGCCCCCACCACTTCATATTGTACTTTCCTTTCCTTCTCCACTACCCGCTCTACTTGTATGCATGCCACCTTTTTCCCAAACCCTGATCCAGAAGGTTTCACGGGACAATCACGTGCGAAATGCCCCCCCTGGCCGCAATACAAACACAAATTCTTCTCTCTCCTTCTCTTCTTTTCCTCTAGAGTCAAAGGCCCTCGTACTCCACCTATCTCCATAGGCTCAGGTGTGACTTTACTCTCCCCTCCAGCCTTTACCTCTGGTCTCACATAACCACCTCTTGAGTACTGAAATCGGCTACGTTCCCCTCTCCATTCTGTCACCCTATGGTTCAGTTTCACTACCAAGTCTATGAATGCCGCACAGTCCTCCGGAGGATCCACCACTTGAGACACTATGTCCTTCAATTCTTCATTGAACCCTTGATAGAATAGGGACGTCCTCTTTTCAGTCGGCCAATGCGTCTCAGAGACCAAGCGATTGAAGTTGGCTATATAAGACAACAAGTCCTGCCTGCCCTGCCGTAATTTCAACAGTTCGGCGTCACTGGCCTGCATGAACGCATGCTTGGCAAATATACTATGCATTAACACTTTAAACGCCTGATAGTTGTACAACACCCGGTCGTTATTTTCCACTAACGGAATTGCCCATTGGGCCGCGTTACCAGCCAGATATGATAATATGAATGCAATCTTAGCGGAGTCGTCAGGAAAGGCATTAGTTCTGCACATAAAGTGCAGTTGACACTGGTTCATAAAAGTTCCAAACTTGTCACTCTCTCCTGTGAATCTCTCAGGGGGGGCCAAGGGCACCGCCACAGGAGTAGAGACTGTTACTGCTATTGGTGAACCGCCGCTTGCAGTACTAGATCCCGCTCCTCCAGTGTACTGGAAGGTAGCTGGCTGAATCACAGGAGTAGTTCCCCTCTGCTGTGACTGTTCACGTGCTCTTACTGCCACTAACTCCTGCTTCAGCCCTACATTCTCCTGCTGCAACTCTTGCACCTGTGCCTGCAGGGTGTGGACAGCTCCCATGATATCCTGCATTGAGGGGCCCCCCGTACCGCCTCCCAGCGGATTCCCATCCTCATCCATGCTAGTCCGGGCAGTGCTATATTAACGTGGGCTCGATATTCTGTTAGATCCCCAACCGGCCCAAACACTGCAGGGACGTAGCATGCACCAGTCCCCTTCTCCTGCCCACTGGACACCCACAGGAAAAACACTGTGGGTGCACCTATGGACCAGAAAAGAGGGTGGTTAAGTGGAGGAGACACCAAGTCTACCACCCTTGTAGGCACCAGGACACTGCTCCCTCGTTCTTTACGCTTCTGCACCTGCAGCGCAAGTAGGGAAAAACAACACCTTTCACATACTCTGGACACCAATATAACCAACCCCCAATGACCATGCCTTGTCCACCATATAGCCCTTCTCACCTGTGTCTCTGGCAGGCTTGGCCACGTAAAGATGCTGGGTATAGTAACCAAATAAACGATGTATTCTTGTATCTGCTTGGGTGACTTTAGCAGAGGCAAAGAGGGAGCGTTGGAAATGACACTGGTGCTTAATTAAGTAAGTACGGGGAAAAAGGTCTGGGGAGGCTAACAGCCACTACCAAAAAAAACCCGTTAGCCAAAAAATATATACGAAGAGGCAGTGAGCAGGGAACCCTCCGTTGCGCTATCCGAGCAGTGCTAATGAAAAACGAAACCGCCGCGGAGTGACCCAAAACGTAACTTCCGCAAATAACGAGGCGGATAGTATTGTGTTCGGGGCGCGCTTGAACTAGCGTCGAGTATCAGGACTTCAGCGTTCTGAAAGCAAACACGCTGGAGTGACCGGGAGCCCCCGGTTCACTCTCTAACAAGTACCAAAAAAAACCCCCAGTGACAAAAAAGAAAGAGGAAAAAGGGAGGGATACCAGGATACCGCTAAATACCTAAAAGGGGAAAGAAAGACGGGGTAGGGACATGAACAAAGCTAAAAGAAGCCCTAACCCTCCTCACGAGCCCGTGAGAGGGAATAGGTCAGCCACAAGGGAAAGGACCTCAGAGAGGAAAGCTCAGCTCAGCAGCCTTCAGCAACCAACAACCAGGAAGGGAATCCAACACCGGCAATATCGAGCAATGAGCTAAAGGTAGGACTGGTTATTTATCTGCCTATCCCTGGTCATGTGATGGCAAGGCATGGTCACAGAGATAGGACTAGCTCGATTCCTAACAAACTGCATCCTGCTCAACACCCGCTCCATCCACAGACAGGCCGTCGAGCTCTGGAACCTGCTCGACACCACAGCCCCAGACGTCGCCTTACTCACGGAAACCTGGATGAATGCCTCCTCAGCGCCCAACATCGCCATCGCCATCCCAGACGGCTACAAGATCATCCGGAGGGACCGCGTCAACCAGACAGGAGGAGGCATCGCCATCATCCACAGGAACTTCATCCGCATCACAACCAACACCGACAACATCCTCGCACCCGCCGAGCACCTGCACTTCCAGATCCACATCAACCCCAAGACCAGCTTCAGAGGCACCCTCATCTACAGACCCCCGGGACCACGCACACAATTCAGCGAGGACATCGCCGACTTCGTCAGCCCTCACGCCCTCCCCTCCGCTGACTACATCCTCCTCGGGGACCTCAACTTCCACCTGGAGAACAACGACCGCAACACCACCACCCTACTGGACAACCTCGCCAACCTCGGACTCAAGCAACTGGTGACCACCCCCACCCACTAGGCTGGACACACACTCGACCCAGTCTTCTCATCCAGCAAGGACATCACCTTCAGCCACGCCACCGGACTCCACTGGACGGGCCACAGCTGCGTCCACTTCAGCTTCAAAAGGACCACGATCCACCACCAACAGCAACAGGTTGCACGCAAATTGTGATGCTAGAACAGGGGTACAGGGTAAGACACTTGACTGCACTCAATCTAATAAATCTTGGTCTGGTTGTATCTGTGGGTGCCAAGAACCTGAGGCCATATACCCCTAGGCCTCCAGAGTCAATGCCAAGGGCACTGTATACAATTCGACAAAAATGGTTCAGCACACCATATAATGTACAATGATAGTATTAATGAGGTCAAAAATATCAATAAGCAATGGTGTATTCTTTTCTTGCTTTATTTCAAATCTTCACATACAAGTAGCCAACGCGTTTCGTCCGAAGGACTTCTTCAGGGCTACAACAAACAAATATACAAAAATATACATATTATAAAGTGCTATATTACAATTAAAAACCTAATTTATTTATACAACCTCTTTGGGAAAGGCAAGTCTAAAATACGGTTACATGATATATATAAAGGAGTGGCTTACTGACAAAAGTTCAATTTAAATCTCATTGAAGCAAGAGATACACAACATGATCTATTTTATAACAAGATGAAGAGACAAGATCTGGATGTGACTGCATAGGATCACAGAGTTGGGAAAACCATTGTAATGAGCAAAAGTGCCAAAAAATTATTTTTCATTACACAAACATACATATTTAAGATCTATCAACAGGTCTCCAGAGTGATGGGCTAAGTTGCTTCACAATTGAAAAAAGTTGTTGACAAGCCAATGTTAAACTCATGCTGGAACAGTAAGAGGATTCTTTTAACATTTGTAGTTATACATAAGGAGGACAAGGATTCAACAAAGAAAGGTTATATCTTACCGAAAATGATAAGATACTGTTTTGTGTTCTGGACTTTAACAGTAAAAATCAATCTCCAGCTACTGTAATGGCACCAGTCTCCAGGAACTTGGATGGCAAATATCCTATTTATAAGCAAGGGATGGGTGTAAAACTCTCCTGCTCGGTGTATAATTTATATATTTATTCATGATTCAAAGGGCAGACATAAAACATACCTTTTGTTCTGTGATGGACTGGTCAAGTTTTTGTGATAAATATATTCCAGCAAAAAGAAAGGATGTCAAAATACACATCCATGAAAGGTGATGTCAATATTCACCCTGGTTAAAATAATTAATAATAAAAGCTGAGTTAAAAACCCAGAAAGAAAATATCATCATGCCTGTTATATAAACAAAGAGGAGATATTTTATTAACTTCCCAGGATGAACCTGGTTATGTGGGGCACATGCATTTACTATTTAGCCTGTGCATTTGTTAAGGTAAACATGCCCACACAAAAAATAAGGGTAAGACTAATGGTAAATCAGAAACTCTGGGAAGAAAAAGCAAGTGTGCATATCAAATGCGCAGTCAAGGATATTTGGATTTCATAGCAAGTCCTCAGTATATAGGGCACATGCGTCTGCTGTTTTGAGATACTAGCCCATTGTACTGGAAATATACCCATGTCAAAAATGTTAATGCATATCCCTGGATTACATAAAACAACAACATTACTAAAGAGTAGTGTACTAGAGTGAGAGGGAATAAAGTTTAAACCCAAATGTCGAGTGGCCAAAGAGCCCCACAACCCCAGCCAGTTTTAAACTAGTGTGCAGATGCCCTCCCCAGGTTTCACTTACTTCGCTATATCTCTGTTTCATGCGGTCTCCTCGGTCGTCGTCTCGGAAGGGTAGTTCGAGATTGACACCGAGCCGACCAGGTTTAAATAGCCCGCTAAATGAGTTTCACCTGCTGTCAATTGACACCCCGGTCGCATTTAAGAGTATGTATATTGCTGCCATTTTGGAGTGTGCAGATAATACGTAAAACAGTACAAAGATGCAGCGAAATTGGTGAAAGGACACCTGACTATATAAGAGATACTGTAATCTTATAAGCGGGGTGTGATCCAGATGTATTATGGAAAGATCTATTATTGTTTAAGGTCGCCAGTTAATTATATATAGTTGCATAATTAATTCATGCTTAACGGTCTGGGATACGATGCCTGTTAAAAATCGTCCAAAGAACGGATACTTATTATTTTCTGAGGATTACGCACCTCATAAAACAAAGTTATAGAGGTGGGCAGCTTGCATTAGACGTTATCGAGGGAAACAAAGAAAGGACAGCAATGATATCCGATTTGTGCTTATTAGCGCGCCATTTTAGGTCGGGAAGCAAATAGGGCAATATACTAGAAACAATATATCGACTTGATTAATTCTGTATGTTCTTTGCGGTTTAATCTGCACATTAGTTTAAAACTGGCTGGGGTTGTGGGGCTCTTTTGCCACTCGACATTTGGGTTTAAACTTTATTCCCTCTCGCTCTAGTACACTACTCTTTAGTAATGTTGTTTTTTTATGTAATCCAGGGATAGGCATTAACATTTTTGACATGGGTATATGTCCAGTACAATGGACTAGTATCTCAAAACAGCAGAAGCATGTGCCCTATATACTGAGGACTTGCTATGAAATCCAAATATCCTTGACTGCGCATTTGATATGCACGCTTGCTTTTTCTTCCCAGAGTTTCTGATTTACCATTAGTCTTACCCTTATTTTTTGTGTGGGCATGTTTACCTTAATGAATGCACAGGCTAAATAGTAAATGCATGTGCCCCACATAACCAGGTTCATCCTGGGAAGTTAATAAAATATCTCATATTTGTTTATATAACAGGCATGATGATATTTTCCTTCTGGGTTTTTAACTCAGCTTTTATTATTATTTATTTTCACCAGGGTGAATATTGACATCACCTTTCATGGATGTGCATTTTGACATCCTTTCTTTTTGCTGGAATATATTTATCACAAAAACTTGACCAGTCCATCACAGAACAAAAGGTATGTTTTATGTCTGCCCTTTGAATCATGAATAAATATAAAAATTATACACCGAGCAGGAGAGTTTTACACCCATCCCTTGCTTATAAATAGGATATTTGCCATCCAAGTTCCTGGAGACTGGTGCCATTACAGTAGCTGGAGATTGCTTTTTACTGTTAAAGTCCAGAACACAAAACAGTATCTTATCATTTTCGGTAAGATATAACCTTTCTTTGTTGAATCCTTGTCCTCCTTATGTATAACTACAAATGTTAAAAGAATCCTCTTACTGTTCCAGCATGAGTTTAACATTGCCTTGTCAACAACTTTTTTCAATTGTGAAGCAACTTAGCCCATCACTCTGGAGACCTGTTGATAGATCTTAAATATGTATGTTTGTTTAATGAAAAAAAATTTTTGGGCACTTTTGCTCATTACAATGGTTTTCCCAACTCTGTGATCCTATGCAGTCACATCCAGATCTTGTCTCTTTAGGTTGCACGCAAAAGCTGGAACAAGATCACAGCCGACCAGCTCGCGACCTCCCTGAGCAAGAACCCACCCACCAGCGCAACGAACCCCAGCCAAGCGGCCACCAACCTCACGAAGTGGATCAGCAACTGCGCAGAGGACCTCGGCCCTCTGAGGACCCCGCCTAGCAGACCCGGCAGCAAGAAAGCCCCATGGTTCACCGACGAACTCAAGAGCTCCAAGAAGAACTGCAGAGTCCTTGAGAAAGCCTGGCGCAGAGACCCAACACCGGACAACATGACTGCCCTCAAGCTCGCCACCCGAAAACACCACCAACTGATCCACACCACCAAGAAAACTGCATTCAAGGAACGACTGGACAACAACGCACACAACAGCAAGGAACTCTTCAACATCGTTAAAGAGCTCTCCAACCCCAACGCCGGAAACAACGGCATCACCCCTTCACAAGACCTTTGCAACACCTACGCCTCCTACTTCCACAATAAGATCGCGGACATACACAACAGCTTCAGCACCCAACTGACGCACGCCACGACCGAACCACCGTCCCCACCACCACCGTCCACGCCTGGACCCCGATCAGCACCGAAGACACCGTCCGCACGATGAACTCCATCCACTCCGGATCTCCGACCGACCCTTGCCCTCACCACGTCTTCAACAAGGCCGACGCTGTCATCGCACCCCACCTGCAGGACATCATCAACACCTCCTTCGACACCGCTACCTTCCCGGAGTGCTGGAAGCACGCCAAACTCAGCGCCCTACTAAAGAAGCCATCAGCCGACCCCACCGACCTCAAGAACTACCGACCCATCTCGCTGCTCCCGTTTCCCGCAAAAGTCATCGAGAAGACCGTCAACAAGCAGCTGGCTGCCTTCCTCGAGATGAATGGATCCCTTGACCTCTCGCAGTCTGGCTTCCGGGCCAACCACAGCACCGAGACCGCCCTGATCGCAGCAACCGATGACATCCGAGCCCTGCTCGACAACGGAGAAACAGCGGCCCTCATCCTCCTAGACCTCTCCGCGGCCTTCGACACTGTCTGCCACCGTATCCTAGTACAGTGCCTCAGCAACGTCGGAGTCCAGGAGAAGGCACTGGAGTGGATCATCTCCTTCCTCGCCGGAAGGACACAGAGAGTCCGCCTCCCCCCGTTCAGATCAGAAGCCACCGAAGTCATCTGCGGCGTTCCTCAAGGCTCCTCGCTCAGCCCAACCCTCTTCAACATCTACATGAGTCCCCTTGCAGCCATCGCACGCCAGCACAACCTCAACATCATCTCCTACGCTGACGACACCCAGCTGATCCTCTCCCTCACCAACGACCCCACCACCGCCAGAGCCAACCTACACGAAGGGATGAAAGAGGTAGTCGAATGGATGAAGAACAGCCACCTGAATCTGAACGCGGACAAGACGGAAGTCCTCATCCTGGGATCCTCACCCTCCGCTTGGGACGACTCCTGGTGCCCCCCTGCCCTAGGCAGCGCACCCAAACCAATGGACCACGCACACAACCTGGGCTTCATCCTGGACTCCTCCCTCTCCATGACCAAACAAGTCAACGCCGTCTCCTCGTCGTGCTTCAACATCCTAAACATCCTACGCAAGATCCCCACCGAGGCCAGGAAGACGGTCACCCAGGCCCTCGTCACCAGCCGACCGGACTACGGCAACTCCCTCTACGCCGAAACCACCGCCAAACTCCAGAAGAGACTCCAGCGGATCCAGAACGCCTCAGCACGACTCATCCTGGACATCCCCCGTCGCAACCACATCTCCGGACACCTGAGAGACCTGCACTGGCTCCCGGTCAACAAGAGAATCACCTTCCATCTCCTCACCCACGCACACAAAGCCCTGCACAACTAAGGCCCAGGATACCTCAACAGCCACCTCAACTTCTACGCTCCCAAACGCCAGCCTCGATCGACCGGCCACGCCCTCGCCACCGTCCCCCGCATCCGAAGAGCCACCACAGGGGGAAGATCCTTCTCATACCTCGCCACCAAGACTTGGAACTCCTTCCCGACGCACCTCCGCCTGACCCAGGACCACCTCGCCTTCAGGAAGCAGCTCAAGACCTGGCTGTTCGAGCAGTAGCGGACTCCCCCTCCCCTAGCGCCTTGAGACCCTCCGGGTGAGTAGTGCGCTATACAAATGCTTTGATTGATTGATTGATTGATTGATTGATTGATTGATGGTATTGTTGAAAAAATCTGGTTGAAAAAAAAAATTTGATTTCACCCTTGGTCCTCCTTGCTCTGGGTCTGGTCTTTTCAAAGATAGCTTGACACAGTAGAAAGTTCTCAAAGTATACCAGAATGGCTTGTGGCATTGCTCCTTTCCTTATCGGCTGCTTTTGTACGAATGAGACCCGATGGTTGCGTTGTACCTCTTGGGCCCATTTCTAGTCCGTTAACTCTGGGAACGTATCTCTTAGCAATTTCACAATGTTCGAGCGAAGGACTGCCCCCTCGACCCCCATGGGAATCCCGAGCACCCGCAAGTTATTGTGCCTCTGACGGTTTTCGTGCTCCTCCAGCTTCCATTGTATTTTGATTAGCTGGGACTCAGGGTATTTAGCTAGTGCATGGGTAGTTGTAAGGTCGGACTCTGTGGTAACTATCCTTGACTCGAGATTAGTCATTCGCTCCTCAATGACGCTGTAGGTTTTGGTCAACTTCCTGACCACCCCGTGCACCTTTCTAATAGCTGATTGGACCTTGCGGCCATCCTAGTGTATCTCATCAAGATGCATTGATATCGCCTGAAAGACAAACGTTGGAGCGGTTGGTACATTTAAATCCGAGACTGGTTGCCCACTAGTCTAGGGTCCAGCAAGTTGATTTGTAGGAGTAGAGTCCCAAATAAGGTTTATATCTCCCAGTTTTCTTCTTCTCTTCTACACAGTTTTGGCCCTGGCCCCATCAGTCTCATCTATATCGCTAATGCTAATATCGGTAGAGGTTCCGGAGCCATCCTTTGACCATCCATCATCCATCTGACACAGAAAAGCAATATTCACTTGCTCCTTAGCCAAATCCTTATCCAAGTCTGACCTGTCGGCCATGTCAAACCCCTGAGGTCCCCCTGCCAGGGTTAATTAAACGGGACGTGTTAAGCCTTCCGGCCTGTAATCTGCCAATGTTTGAGGTGGGGGGCTAAAGCGGCCCAGGAAAAAATACCATCATCTGCATCCAGATTTGCCCCCAGTATACTTGCTTCCCGTTTGCCTGGTCCTGGTAAATCCGTGCTACCTTGCCCCCTACCCTGTTAGCTGTCAATGAGGCAGGGGGTTTATCCGCTCCTGGCCTACCTTCCTTCTCTGCTGAATTAACGTCCTGGTTGCCTCTGCCCATCGCTAGAGAACCCTTTGCCTCTCGTGCCATTTCCACTTCTTTGATTATGTTGCACCAGACTGTGTTCCCGTCCGTCTGTACCTTCTTTGCTGCGCAGCCTCTCTGAAGCTCAGCCACCGTATGGCCGGCAGGACATTGTTTCCCTGCGTCCCGCCTCTTTTTCTCTTCTCCAGGGTTTGCTCCCAGGCTTGCTCATGTTGCTGTGCTGGTTGACCTTAGCGCCTCTGCTGAGGTGTCTGCACGGGTGAAGCAGCGGCAGCATCGATGCTCACCTCTCTCACCTCTGGCTGGCCCTTGAGCATGGCCGAGTAGTCCTCGACTTGACCACTACACCTGCTGGTTTTGGCCCCATACTATACGCTGGTGCAAGTACCAATGCGTCCAAAAGATAAGAGTTGCCAGGAAGCCGCTCCACCACCACCCTAATCGACCTGTCATTATGTTGCAAGACCGCCAGTCCTATTCATGTCCAAATTAGGTGCGCGTAGCTCCCTAAAGCTCTTGGGGCCATATGTTGCTTCCCTTTGTAAACCAAGGGTCATCTCCACACGGTCTTCACTTCTGCATGTGAATATTGTTAGGGCTCTTTAGTGGTCCCCGCTGCTATGGTCTCAGTCGACTGCCATCTTGCCTCTCACTGTCAGCAGATTATCACAAATGTCTCACTTTTGAGAAACATTTTGTGAAAGAATAATTGTCATTCATTGATACTACCACTAAATATGTTTGTCAATTTTACTTTCCTTCTCTTTCTTGTTTCAATGCTGTCAATCACTACAGGCATATGCTGTGGAAATTTAGGATCCAAAATACTGTGCACGGTCTTGTAAGTGCATTACATTATAATGCCCTTGTAATATAATGGCAGGACATCAGCAAAATCTGTGAGTATTGAGTCAGCCAAACAATAAATAAGGGCCTACATCTACTTTTATATTCAACATTTCATCCTTCACATCATCATCTTTCTTTTTAGCTTGGATATGATCTTCTACATTTTCTTATGTGTTTACAAGCTCTAGCATAATGTCCTAAGATAACATATTCCAAACCATTTTGAGAACAGTTCTTATTCCGAGCTACTGCATCAGCAAAAAAGGAAAACATTTTCCTGTCAGTTTTTTTCCCTAACAGACAGTTCTTTCTGTTATGTTGTTAAGTTTTTATCCATAGCTACTTTAACCTACCTTTCTAACAATTATGCTTATGTAGCAATGGCCATCATATGTTATTTATTTATTTTATTTTAGATATTTGTAGAGCGCGCAGCTACCCCAACGAGGGTTCCCAGCGCTAATTAAACAGACATAATTTGACGCAGGTCAAGGGCAGACCAAATCCTGGTGGCAGAATAACCAGGTCTTGAGGGACTTAAGAAACTCAAGTTCCGAATGGATCAGGCAAAGGTGGAGTGGAAGTTTGTTCCATCGTTGGGTGGCACCCATCTCGAAGGTTTTGCCTCCTGATCTAGTGTTTTTAAATCTGGGGGTGACAAGCAGATGTTTGGTATTAGATCGTAGAGCTCCAACATGATTGTATGGGTGGAGTCTCTTTCTAAGGTAGGCTGGTCCTAGACCTTTGGCTGCCCGGAAGGCCAGTGTCAGTGCTTTGAACTCGATTCTTTTGGTTATGGGGAGCCAGTGCAGCTTCTGAGAGAGATGGCGCAGACCAAGCGGGCTGCAGCATTTTGGACCATCTGGAGTCTGTGGCGCAGGCCCTCTGACAGACCCAGGTAAATTCCATTCGCATAGTCTAAATATGACGTAATAAGTGCTTGGACCACAGTTTTGCGTGTATAGCTGGGCAAATAATCAATGCATTTTTTTATCATTTTGATTTTACTTAAGCAGGCGGCAGAGACTGCCTGAACCTGAGTGGCAAAGGACAGACAGTTGTCCCACCGGACGCCCAAGTTCCTGACCGACTCTTTGGGCAGAGGGGCAATGCTCAATTCTTCCGGCCACCATAAATTGGAGGTAAGGGGAGATGGTTGATTGAAGAATAAGTCCTCAGCCTTATCCGTGTTGAGTTTTAGGAAATTGCGTTCCATCCAGGTCGCAATATCCCTGAGCCATTTTTTGAGGGGGTCAAAGGTGGCAACGGATACATTATTAAAGGTGAATAAAAGCTGTGTATAATCTCCATAGGATGTTATTTTGATACCCGATTTCGAAATAATTTCGGCCAACGGGGTGAGTTATTGTAGGAGAGTAGGGTCTGCTATCCTATGGTCACCCCAAATTTTTGCTTTTTGCTTCACTGGTTTCTGACTTAATGTGGCTGTGGGCCTGCTAATCAGACCCACAGCCTGCTGTTCTCTCTCTAAATTGATGCCAATGCACTTTAGGTGCATTACGAATTGGAACTGGTTCACCTTATGAGCCCCTGTAATAGTGCACCCTAGGTGCCCAGGGCATAGGTGTATCCAAGGCCTACCAGGGGCTGCAGCACGTATTGTGCCACCCCTGGCCTGGCCTCCATATTTGACACAACTGGCTGATCACTCAGCTGGGGTAAGTCGGTGTAACCACCTCTTACTTAGGTACAGTATGTCTGTGCCTAACCCTAAACTGGACACATATGTTCCTATCAGCCACTCCTATGGAAGGCCTCATCAATCCTGGAGGCAGAGTGCTTGGAAATATGTGAGATGGTGCTCTGGCATGAGCTGAGCCTGTCTGCAGCTGTCGGGAACAACTCCCTAAGCTGTTCCGGGATATTGCCATACCATATACTCTTAAGTGCATTATAATCCTCGCGGTTAAATGCTATCTTTGGTTTGGCTTTATCAAAACATGTCGAGTAAGGTGTCATACGAATTGGAATACTATCCCCTCGCCAATTCTGGCGACGGGGATAGCATTCCATCCTTCTAGAGGGACACGACATGTGTGTAGCCTTAACCCCGGTTAAAGTTAAACAGAGCCTCAGCTTCACAAAATGGACGCTGCCACCACAGACACAAGTCTGGCCTCCTGCTGCTGACCGAAACTCGGCAGATGGTGGCCTGGACAAAGGGTTTCCTGCCTTGGGAGGTGCGAGCACCACCCCAGACAGGATTTTGTGTATTAGGTAGGACAGGGCTGAAAAGAATCAGACATGCCCGGGGCACACAAGGTGTCCCCGTGCATAGGCCAGTCCAAACCGGTTCTGGGGCCTTCCAGCCCCAGTCCTGGCGCGGAGCTGGACAAAGGAAAGGGGGTGTAACCGCCCCCCTTCCTGGTTCCACCCAGAGGAGGGACCTAGTAGGTGATCCACCCCCAGTTTGGGAATAAGAGGGGGAGCAGTGCCATTGCACAGCAGATCATCCCGAAATCAACTTAAAACTAAGAAGAAGACTGGACTTCGACATTCTGCTGCACAGAAGACTGAAGAAGAATCTCCCTTGTGGCCAAGGAGTGACCACCCTGTGAACACAGGTACCAACCAGCGACTCGACGTCTGCTTTGCCGCCGCCTCCCGCCGGAGACCGAGCCCAGAGCCCGACAAGAACCAGACTCCCAGACCTCTCAGAGCCCGATCCACAGTCCCTGCGAAGAAGGGACCCGTGGAGGCACCGAGCGACGTGGGACCGGACCTCTTGAAAGACACCCGACAAGCTGACTGCGCAGCTTCTGAGGCATCCTCGACGTTGTGCTTTGGGGATTGAGAACCCCCACCACCGAGCAGCCCTTGCACCAAAGATCAGCCCTCCAGCATCTCCACGATCTGCGTGGGGCCCTTTTGCATTGTGCCACTCAACGCGCCATCCCGGCCACTAGCCACGCGGCCAGCGGCCATCTTGGCGACGAACCCGAAGATTTAAACAGCAGGTCTGGTTGCTCCAGACCTACCCAAGCTCCTGTGAAAAGGAGCACTCGCTCTGACCTTGCTGGTCCGAGTGAACAGCATCTTTCAACTCCTGCGTGGCTTGCATTTGCCAAGGCCTGTTTGCTCCGATCAGGTCGCCGACACCGCCAACAGCGAGAAGCCTACGTGGGACAGCTCGTGACCGACTCCTGGACGTCCTCGACCCCGGGTATCCACGTGGCTGCAGAAAGAAGCTACCCGACAACGCCTGTTTGCACCCGACATCGCCTGGTTCCACTCTGGTTCCACGGTAGTCACTGGCTAGTGACTTTGAACACTGTCCCCTCTGCTTTCAGGTCTTCAACTCTTCAGATCCACCCTTGGATCCACCGGAACTCTTCTCATCGAGCCGCCTGCAGCATCTTCAGCTCCAAGCACCATCGACCAGCGTGACGAAACCCGACACATCTTCGACCCTGTGCACCCGCTTCCTGTGGGTGAGGTAACTCAGCTCCGCCGGTGCTCCTGCACTGGTACACATCCCAAGGGCCTGTGTTTTAAGTTTCAGCTCCGTAGGTCACTCGGAAGGTTCCTAACTTTCTAACTTTGTGCTTTTTACGCACCATAGACTTTGTATTGAGAAGTGCGTGCACTTTGAACACTGCACCCGAGTCCCGTGGGCCTTTCCCGACTTAGTTAACTCCAGTCTCGAATAGCTCCAGCGATTCCCAAGGCCCTAGGCCTCTTCACTTTCCTTTAGGTATCTCTTATACCACTTATTTAGTATATGGTTTAGGTGGCCCCTAGGGCTCATCCATATTGTGCAACTTTTGTGTATTTTAAACTGTCTTGTGATTTTACGCTTGTGCTTCTGTGCTCATAAAGAGTCCAGGGGATTTTAATAGTTAATAAATCAATATATATTTTCAATATATATCTGTGTGGTGTCCCTTTCATTTGGTATTCAAGGGGGTTGTGTATGGTATAACAGCTGGCTTCACATGCCTTTCAGAGTTTAGCCTAAGACTGCTTTGTCCACGTTACCACTAGGATAACTGGTCTACAAGGTTGAATTACAACCATCATCATAAGGGTTGCTTGGCATGGTACAAAGTGATCACTAGAATTAGTGAGCATTATATACCAGGCCAACTTCTCACATTGGTGAGCAGCGGATTGGGATCTGAGCTTGCTGTTGTTTTACCATTACAATCTTTGAGATTATCATTTGAAAGATCATACAGGTACCTGCTAGGTACATATAAAACAAGACTAGTATACATAAGTTCTACTGAACTTAGTTGTTGTAGAGCAAAGGGAGTAGCACACCCTAGCTACAACTACTAGATAGGTTTAGTAGGTAAACACCAGTGTAGGTAGATTGCAACACATCCACCCACACTAGAGCAATGTCTGGAGCAGAGGGGTCCAGTGGACTTACTCCTGTTGAGAGTGACCCTCCAAGGGCACCATCCAAATTTGCTATTTTTCCCTTTAAGGAATTAAGACAGCTTTGTGTCTTAAGGGGTCTGAAGACAGGGCCTTCCCCTACTGCAGACCACCTAAGAGAGCTCTTGGATCAGTCTGAAGCTCTAAAGACCTCTAAAGCAAACCCCACAGGGAATGCTGAAGGAGGCCATCCTTCAGAGGATGACACTGTAGACACCCCTACCCCTATCATCCTAGTAGATGAGGAAGCCTCCACCACTGGAGCTCCTCAAGTAGATGTAGAGGAAGAGGAAGAAGAAGAGGAGGAGGAGGTGGAAAGCAGTGAGTCAGATGATGACAGAGATAGTCAGGTGCTGGTCAGTAGACTGAACCAGGCTAACTTAAGTCAACTTGGGAATGAATCAGGTAACAACCCATTCAGACCCCCAGGTGGACTTAACCAGGGCCATAGGAGGAGAAGGCATCACTCAGGTGAATCCAATACCTCCCATGTCTCTAGAGGCTCTCATGGTCACTCCAGAAAGGAGATGACTAGCCCTCAGAGAAGGGAACATGAGGCCAAGATGAGAGAGGCTGAGCTTAGGATCCAGAGGCAAGAGTTAGAGGTTGCCCTGGCTAAGGAGAAACTTGCTAGAGCAAGACAGACTAGAGAGAGTGGGGTAATAGAACCCACTGGTGGCAGCAATATCCACAAGGATAAAGACAGGTCTTTTGATAATAGAAACCTGAGTAAGATTGTGCCCCCCTACAAAGCTGGGGATGACATCCATAAATGGATTACTGCAATGGAGAGAGCCTGCAGAGTACAGCAGATCCCTCAGGAGCAGTGGGCAGCAATCTTGTGGCTCTCCTTTGAAGGTAGAGGCCGAGACAGACTCCTCACAGTTAGTGATGGGGATTCTAGAAACTACCTGGTCCTGAAGAGTGCTCTGATTGATGGGTTAGGCTTAACCACTGAACAGTACAGGTTAATGTTCAGAGATACCCAGAAGACACAGACTCAGGACTGGTCTGAATTTGTTGAGTGTGCCACTAAGGCTCTGGAGGGATGGTTGCTGGGAAGCAAGGTTACAGACTATGAAGGATTGTACAATTTGCTGATGAGAGAACAAATTTTAAATAATTGTCAGAACCAGCAGTTGCATCAACATTTGGTTGACTCAGATTTGACCTCTCCCCAAGAATTGGGAAAGAGGGCAGATAAATGGGTAAGAACCAGAGTTAAGCAAAAGAACCAGAACCAGAACCAGGGTGGTGACCAGAAGAAAACAGACCAGAAGGGTGGGGAGCAGAAAGCTAAAGACCAGAAGTCTTCAACAGGGCCCCAAACTGAGACAGAGGGTGGGTCCCAAACTTCCAAGAAGAAGAAGAAAGAAGGTCAGAAGAAACCCTGGTGTAAAACTTGTAAGAACACCTCTCACTGGACAAGTGAGTGTAAAAAGGGTGGAGCCCCCAGCACTGCAGCCCCTAAGGCACCTGCACCCACTAGTACAGTTAGCAGTGTTGGTCCTCAAGCCAAGGGTTTAGTGGGAATCACTTTGGGAACTGAAGGAGATTCTGACCTAGTCAGAACCCTTACACAGGCTGTTCTGGTTTGTGAAGGGGACATAGATTTGACCCCTGACATAAGTCCCAGTAACCTGGGCAAATACAGACAGACACCTTTGATTAACAACAAAGTGGCTCAAGCTTACAGGGACACATGTGCCAGTGTCACTATGGTGACACCTAACTTTGTGGACCCTGGACAATACATGCCAGGCGATGATTACCTGGTGACCAATGCCAGCAATGTCACTACTACACATAGTGTGGCACTTGTTAACTTTTCCTGGGGAGGGGTAACTGGCCTAAAGAAAGTTGTGGTTAGTGCTGATCTCCCAGTAGAATGTTTGTTGGGCAATGACCTGGAGAACTCTCTATGGTCAGAAGTTGAGTACAGGACTCATGCAGAGATGTTAGGGATATCATCACATGTCCTTGCTGTGACCAGGTCACAGGCCAAAAAGTGCCTCTCTGAACCTCAGGTCTTGGATCCTGGAACAATGGACCAAGTACCTCCCAAGAAGAAGAACAGGAGGGTTAAGGCTGCGCCTTCCCAACTGCCTACAAGTGAGGATCAGGCTTCACAGGAAACTGATCTTGAGACCCCTGAAGGAACTGTCCCTGAAGAACTTGAACCTGATCAGGTTGAGTTTCTGGGGACAGGGGGACCTTCTAGGACAGACTTGGGGCAGGCTCAGTTAACCTGTCCTTCTCTTGAACCCCTCAGACAGCAGGCTGCTGCTGAGGCTGCTGGGAATGCTCAAGGTGCCCATAAAGTATATTGGGATGATGGACTCCTTTATTCAGAGGCTAGAGACCCCAAGCCTGGTGCTACCAGGAGGTTGGTTATACCTCTGCAATTTAGGGGCTTCCTACTCACCTTGGCCCATGATATTCCTTTAGCAGGACACCTAGGCCAGAACAAGACTTGGGACAGGCTTGTCCCTCACTTTCACTGGCCTCACATGTCTGAAGACACCAAGGAGTTTTGTCGCTCCTGTGAAACCTGCCAAGCCAGTGGTAAAGCAGGTGGAACAACAAAGGCCCCCCTGATACCATTACCTGTGGTGGGGGTTCCCTTTGAGAGAGTGGGGATTGATATTGTTGGTCCAATGGATCCCCCTACAGCATCTGGGCACAGATTCATACTGGTGGTAGTGGATCATGCCACCAGGTACCCAGAGGCAATTCCCCTTAGGACCACAACAGCTCCTGTTGTGGCCAGGGCCTTACTTGGAGTTTTCTCCAGAGTGGGGTTTCCTAAGGAGGTAATATCCGATAGAGGTACTAACTTCATGTCTGGATATTTGACAGCTATGTGGAAGGAATGTGGTGTAAACTACAAGTTCACCACTCCTTATCACCCACAATGCAATGGGCTTGTTGAAAGGTTTAACAAGACCCTAAAGGGCATGATTAAAGGATTACCTGAAAAGCTCAGGCGAAGATGGGACATCCTTCTGCCCTGCCTTTTGTTCGCTTACAGAGAGGTCCCTCAAAAGGGGGTTGGCTTCAGCCCCTTTGAATTGTTGTTTGGGCACCCTGTAAGAGGACCCCTGTGTCTTGTGAAGGAAGGATGGGAGTTACCTCTCAAAAAGCCTAAACAGGACATAGTGGACTATGTACTTGGTCTCCGCTCCAGGATGGCAGAGTACATGGAAAAGGCATCCAAAAACCTTGAGGCTAGCCAAGAATTACAAAAAGCTTGGCATGACCAAAAGGCTGTCCTTGTTGAGTTTCAGCCTGGACAGAAGGTATGGGTGTTGGAGCCAGTGGCCCCAGCAGCACTCCAAGACAAATGGTCTGGACCCCATACAATTCTGGAAAAGAAGGGAGAGGTTACCTACTTGGTGGACCTAGGAACTCCCAGGAGCCCCCACAGGGTGCTCCATGTGAACAGATTGAAGGCATATGTCAGCAGGGCAGACATGGGCTTGCTCATGGCTACAGATGAGGGACAGGAGGAAGAGAGTGACCCTCTCCCAGACCTGCTCACTCAGAACCCTGAGGATGGCTCAGTTGATGGTGTGGCCTTAGGTGGCAGCCTCACTGAGCATCAGCAACATGACTGCAGACAAGTTCTACAGGCATACGGGCATATGTTCTCATTGACACCCAGTCAGACTAACTGGTGTACACATGTGGTGGACACTGGTGACAGTCTTCCTGTAAAGAGCAAAATTTACAGGCAACCTGACCACGTCAGGGACTGTATAAAGACTGAGGTGCAAAAGATGCTGGAATTAGGTGTCATTGAGCCTTCAGAGAGCCCCTGGGCTAGCCCAGTGGTTCTGGTCCCCAAACCTCACACCAAAGATGGCAAGAGAGAGATGAGGTTCTGTGTGGATTACAGAGGACTCAATGCTGTCACCAGGACAGATGCACACCCTATTCCAAGGGCAGATGAGCTCATTGACAAGTTGGCTTCTGCCAAATATTTGAGCACATTTGACTTGACAGCTGGCTACTGGCAAATCAGGTTAGCTGAGGAGTCTAAAGCCAAGACAGCATTTTCTACCCCTAGTGGGCATTATCAGTTTGTGGTGATGCCCTTTGGTTTGAAAAATGCACCTGCCACCTTCCAAAGGTTGGTGAACCAAGTCCTCACTGGGTTGGAT
Source organism: Lissotriton vulgaris (assembly GCF_964263255.1). NCBI lineage: Eukaryota > Metazoa > Chordata > Amphibia > Caudata > Salamandridae > Lissotriton > Lissotriton vulgaris. The sequence goes on from NC_141687.1 coordinate 494,436,038, forward strand.
GACTTTTGTGCAGCTTATCTGGACGATATTGCTGTCTTTAGCTCCACCTGGGAGGATCACCTGATCCACCTGAAGGAAGTGCTTGAGGCTCTGCAGAAGGCAGGCCTCACTATCAAGGCAACAAAGTGCCAGATAGGGCAGAGCAAGGTTGTATACCTGGGCCACCTTGTAGGTGGAGGCCAAGTTCAACCACTGGAGAGTAAGATCCAGACCATCAAGGACTGGTCCCCTCCAACTACCCAGACTCAGGTCAGAGCTTTCTTGGGCCTGACTGGGTACTACAGGAAGTTTGTTAAGAACTATGGGTCCATTGTGACTCCTCTTAATGATCTGACATCCAAGAAGATGCCCAAAAAGGTTCAGTGGACAGAAATCTGTCAAAAGGCATTTGATGACCTGAAGAAGGCCATGTGCTCTGCACCTATCCTGAAGAGTCCTGACTACTCAAGAGAGTTCATTGTCCAAACAGATGCTTCTGAGTTGGGAGTGGGAGCAGTGCTTTCACAGCTTAATGTAGATGGCCAGGACCAGCCCATTGCTTTCATTAGCAGAAGGCTGACCCCCAGAGAGAAACGTTGGTCAGCTATAGAGAGGGAGGCCTTTGCTGTGGTGTGGGCCCTGAAGAAGCTGAGACCATACTTATTTGGCACTCACTTCAAGATTCAGACCGACCATAAGCCCCTCCTATGGCTTAATCAGATGAAGGGTGAAAACCCCAAACTACTCAGGTGGTCCATTTCCCTACAGGGGATGGACTTTACAGTGGAGCACCGCCCAGGGACTGACCATGGCAACGCAGATGGTCTCTCCAGGTACTTCCACTTAGAACATGAAGACACAACTGGTCAAGGTTAGTCTAATGTCCCTGCGTTTGGGGGGGGGTTATGTAGGAGAGTAGGGTCTGCTATCCTATGGTCACCCCAAATTTTTGCTTTTTGCTTCACTGGTTTCTGACTTAATGTGGCTGTGGGCCTGCTAATCAGACCCACAGCCTGCTGTTCTCTCTCTAAATTGATGCCAATGCACTTTAGGTGCATTACGAATTGGAACTGGTTCACCTTATGAGCCCCTGTAATAGTGCACCCTAGGTGCCCAGGGCATAGGTGTATCCAAGGCCTACCAGGGGCTGCAGCACGTATTGTGCCACCCCTGGCCTGGCCTCCATATTTGACACAACTGGCTGATCACTCAGCTGGGGTAAGTCGGTGTAACCACCTCTTACTTAGGTACAGTATGTCTGTGCCTAACCCTAAACTGGACACATATGTTCCTATCAGCCACTCCTATGGAAGGCCTCATCAATCCTGGAGGCAGAGTGCTTGGAAATATGTGAGATGGTGCTCTGGCATGAGCTGAGCCTGTCTGCAGCTGTCGGGAACAACTCCCTAAGCTGTTCCGGGATATTGCCATACCATATACTCTTAAGTGCATTATAATCCTCGCGGTTAAATGCTATCTTTGGTTTGGCTTTATCAAAACATGTCGAGTAAGGTGTCATACGAATTGGAATACTATCCCCTCGCCAATTCTGGCGACGGGGATAGCATTCCACCCTTCTAGAGGGACACGACATGTGTGTAGCCTTAACCCCGGTTAAAGTTAAACAGAGCCTCAGCTTCACAAAATGGACGCTGCCACCACAGACACAAGTCTGGCCTCCTGCTGCTGACCGAAACTCGGCAGATGGTGGCCTGGACAAAGGGTTTCCTGCCTTGGGAGGTGCGAGCACCACCCCAGACAGGATTTTGTGTATTAGGTAGGACAGGGCTGAAAAGAATCAGACATGCCCGGGGCACACAAGGTGTCCCCGTGCATAGGCCAGTCCAAACCGGTTCTGGGGCCTTCCAGCCCCAGTCCTGGCGCGGAGCTGGACAAAGGAAAGGGGGTGTAACCGCCCCCCTTCCTGGTTCCACCCAGAGGAGGGACCTAGTAGGTGATCCACCCCCAGTTTGGGAATAAGAGGGGGAGCAGTGCCATTGCACAGCAGATCATCCCGAAATCAACTTAAAACTAAGAAGAAGACTGGACTTCGACATTCTGCTGCACAGAAGACTGAAGAAGAATCTCCCTTGTGGCCAAGGAGTGACCACCCTGTGAACACAGGTACCAACCAGCGACTCGACGTCTGCTTTGCCGCCGCCTCCCGCCGGAGACCGAGCCCAGAGCCCGACAAGAACCAGACTCCCAGACCTCTCAGAGCCCGATCCACAGTCCCTGCGAAGAAGGGACCCGTGGAGGCACCGAGCGACGTGGGACCGGACCTCTTGAAAGACACCCGACAAGCTGACTGCGCAGCTTCTGAGGCATCCTCGACGTTGTGCTTTGGGGATTGAGAACCCCCACCACCGAGCAGCCCTTGCACCAAAGATCAGCCCTCCAGCATCTCCACGATCTGCGTGGGGCCCTTTTGCATTGTGCCACTCAACGCGCCATCCCGGCCACTAGCCACGCGGCCAGCGGCCATCTTGGCGATGAACCCGAAGATTTAAACAGCAGGTCTGGTTGCTCCAGACCTACCCAAGCTCCTGTGAAAAGGAGCACTCGCTCTGACCTTGCTGGTCCGAGTGAACAGCATCTTTCAACTCCTGCGTGGCTTGCATTTGCCAAGGCCTGTTTGCTCCGATCAGGTCGCCGACACCGCCAACAGCGAGAAGCCTACGTGGGACAGCTCGTGACCGACTCCTGGACGTCCTCGACCCCGGGTATCCACGTGGCTGCAGAAAGAAGCTACCCGACAACGCCTGTTTGCACCCGACATCGCCTGGTTCCACTCTGGTTCCACGGTAGTCACTGGCTAGTGACTTTGAACACTGTCCCCTCTGCTTTCAGGTCTTCAACTCTTCAGATCCACCCTTGGATCCACCGGAACTCTTCTCATCGAGCCGCCTGCAGCATCTTCAGCTCCAAGCACCATCGACCAGCGTGACGAAACCCGACACATCTTCGACCCTGTGCACCCGCTTCCTGTGGGTGAGGTAACTCAGCTCCGCCGGTGCTCCTGCACTGGTACACATCCCAAGGGCCTGTGTTTTAAGTTTCAGCTCCGTAGGTCACTCGGAAGGTTCCTAACTTTCTAACTTTGTGCTTTTTACGCACCATAGACTTTGTATTGAGAAGTGCGTGCACTTTGAACACTGCACCCGAGTCCCGTGGGCCTTTCCCGACTTAGTTAACTCCAGTCTCGAATAGCTCCAGCGATTCCCAAGGCCCTAGGCCTCTTCACTTTCCTTTAGGTATCTCTTATACCACTTATTTAGTATATGGTTTAGGTGGCCCCTAGGGCTCATCCATATTGTGCAACTTTTGTGTATTTTAAACTGTCTTGTGATTTTACGCTTGTGCTTCTGTGCTCATAAAGAGTCCAGGGGATTTTAATAGTTAATAAATCAATATATATTTTCAATATATATCTGTGTGGTGTCCCTTTCATTTGGTATTCAAGGGGGTTGTGTATGGTATAACAGCTGGCTTCACATGCCTTTCAGAGTTTAGCCTAAGACTGCTTTGTCCACGTTACCACTAGGATAACTGGTCTACAAGGTTGAATTACAACCATCATCATAAGGGTTGCTTGGCATGGTACAAAGTGATCACTAGAATTAGTGAGCATTATATACCAGGCCAACTTCTCACAGTTATATATTAAATAGATTTACAAAAGGGGGTGGTGATGAACAGAGTGTCTGAATTGAGCAGACCACTCTTACCCAGTCCAAAGATCAGGGCTTGATCCATCACCGTTATTTATCTCACTGCCCCATCCCAGCTCAGAACCTGGCTATATGCAAATCAGTCTGTCCCTGGCCCAGTGCATCATGGGAACAGGGCAGACTAAACTACCAAGCCAATTCTTTACCAGAAAGGAGACAAGCTACCGGGGACCGGTTTCTGGCATTTCAGCCTCTTCGGCCCGGCTTGCTTGAATCCTGATGGAGCAGTGAGAAAGGGACTCATGTCTGAGTATACCCTGCCACACCTATAGTGGCCAAAATCGATTTACAAAAGGGGGTGGTGATGAACAGAGTGTCTGAATTGAGCAGACCACTCTTACCCAGTCCAAAGATCAGGGCTTGATCCATCACCGTTATTTATCTCACTGCCCCATCCCAGCTCAGAACCTGGCTATATGCAAATCAGTCTGTCCCTGGCCCAGTGCATCATGGGAACAGGGCAGACTAAACTACCAAGCCAATTCTTTACCAGAAAGGAGACAAGCTACCGGGGACCGGTTTCTGGCATTTCAGCCTCTTCGGCCCGGCTTGCTTGAATCCTGATGGAGCAGTGAGAAAGGGACTCATGTCTGAGTATACCCTGCCACACCTATAGTGGCCAAAATCGATTTACAAAAGGGGGTGGTGATGAACAGAGTGTCTGAATTGAGCAGACCACTCTTACCCAGTCCAAAGATCAGGGCTTGATCCATCACCGTTATTTATCTCACTGCCCCATCCCAGCTCAGAAACTGGCTATATGCAAATCAATCTGTCCCTGGCCCAGTGCATCATGGGAACAGGGCAGACTAAACTACCAAGCCAATTCTTCACCAGAAAGGAGACAAGCTACTGGGGACCGGTTTCTGCCATTTCAGGCGTGTTCGGCCCGGCTTGCTTGAATCCTGATGGAGCAGTGAGAAAGGGACTCATGTCTGAGTATACCCTGCCACACCTATAGTGGCCAAAAACGATTCAGAAAAGGGGGTGGTGATGAACAGAGTGTCTGAATTAAGCAGACCACTCTTACCCAGTCCAAAGATCAGGGCTTGATCCATCACCGTTATTTATCTCACTGCCCCATCCCAGGTCAGAAACTGGCTATATGCAAATCAGTATGTCCCTGGCCCAGTGCATCATGGGAACAGGGCAGACTAAACTACCAAGCCAATTCTTCACCAGAAAGGAGACAAGCTACTGGGGACCGGTTTCTGCCATTTCAGGCGTCTTCGGCCCGGGAGCTTGTTTCCTTCCCAGTGTAAGAATTGGCTTTTGTAGTTTGGTTTGCCCTGTTCCCATCATGCACTGGGACAGGAACAGACTAATTTGCATACAGCCAGGTTCTGAAACTGGGATGGTGCAGTGAGCTAAAAAACGGTGTTGGATCTAGCCCTGATCTCTTGACTGGGTGAGAGTATTCTGTTTAATTCAGAGACTCTGTCCCTCACCACCCCTTGTTGTAAATATTTTTGTCCACCCTAAGCGTGGAAGGGTATACTCAGATGTGAGTCCCTTGCTCATTGCACCATCAGGATTCAAGCAAGCCGGGCCGAAGAGGCTGAAATGCCAGAAACCGGTCCCCGGTAGCTTGTTTCCTTCCCAGTGTAAGAATTGGCTTTTGTAGTTTGGTTTGCCCTGTTCCCATCATGCACTGGGACAGGAACAGACTAATTTGCATACAGCCAGGTTCTGAAACTGGGATGGTGCAGTGAGCTAAAAAACGGTGTTGGATCTAGCCCTGATCTCTTGACTGGGTGAGAGTATTCTGTTTAATTCAGAGACTCTGTCCCTCACCACCCCTTGTTGTAAATATTTTTGTCCACCCTAAGCGTGGAAGGGTATACTCAGATGTGAGTCCCTTGCTCATTGCACCATCAGGATTCAAGCAAGCCGGGCCGAAGAGGCTGAAATGCCAGAAACCGGTCCCCGGTAGCTTGTTTCCTTCCCAGTGTAAGAATTGGCTTTTGTAGTTTGGTTTGCCCTGTTCCCATCATGCACTGGGACAGGAACAGACTAATTTGCATACAGCCAGGTTCTGAAACTGGGATGGTGCAGTGAGCTAAAAAACGGTGTTGGATCTAGCCCTGATCTCTTGACTGGGTGAGAGTATTCTGTTTAATTCAGAGACTCTGTCCCTCACCACCCCTTGTTGTAAATATATATTAAATAGAAGCAGACTTAAAGCTGAGCCCTGTGGGACGCCCCATGTAAGGGGTCTTATAGTGGACGTGTAGGGATGGGTTCGAACCTCTTGTTTGCGGTCTGAGAGGAAGTAAGATAACCAAGTCAATACTGTGCCCTGGATTGCTATGGATTTAAGGCAGTTCAGAAGGATTGGAAGACAAGTCTAACAGCACTAACACCGCCTTGGAGCCATCCAGAGTTAGCCATTTCAATAAGGGCTGACTCTGTACTGTAACCAGAGCGAAACCCAGATTGAGAGTCATGAAGGAGATCTCTGGACTCAATAAAACTGGCCAGTTGTTGATGGACCAGCTTCTCCAAAATCTTGGCCGGCGCAGGTAGTAGGAAGATGGGCCTGTAGTTACAAGGGGCCTCCGGGTCTGCGTTAGCTTTTTTTAGGATGGGTACTAGGAATGCATGCTTCCAAGCTGCCGGGTAGATACCGGATCTCAGTGATAAGTTCCAAATAGAATTTAAATAGGGATTGAGAAGTCCTGCCAGTGCCTTATATTGGTTAGCTGGCCAGGGGTCGCTAGGTGAGCCAGACTTTCATTTTTGTAATTCCTGAAGAGAGGTGTCCTCTGAAATTTCTGTGAATTCTGCGAGTACCGATGACGGGGTCTGTTCCATTACTTGTTCTTCAAAGGTCTGGTGGTCGTCATGTGATTTGCAAAAGGAGGTATAGATCAGCGCAATTTTGTCTTTGAAAAATTCTGAGAGTTTGTTACATAAAATCTGTGAAGTAGGATATGTGTGAGTCAGTGCCTGTGGATTGGTAAAGGCTTTGACAATCTTAAAAATCTCTCTGGAAGAGTTCCTAGTATTGCTAATCCTTTCGGATAAAAAGGCTCTTTTGTTCTCAATGAGTAGTTTGCTGTGTTCTTTGAGAGCTACGCGATAGTCAGCCTTGCTTTCTACAGAATATGTAATTCTCCAGCCTTACAGGCAACTTTTTTTGTCTAAGCTCCTCAGAGTACCAACAGCTGAGGGCGAGGATCTGAGGGATTTTACAAATTTCTGTGCTCCCATGTTGTAAAGAACCATCTTAATTTATCGATCGTCTGATTTGTATTCAACTTGTTACTAGAATGCATTAATATGTAATCATGTATCCTTTCCCTATGCAAGGTGCCAAAATGGAAATTGATAGCTAAATTCTTGAAAGAAAATCTAATAGTTTATTTATACCTAGCATTCTATGATACAATGCATACTACACAATGCAGGCTACACAAACACTAGGAGAAAAATGTGTAAGCCACCTAAATCATCATAATACTTTCTTTATTCTTTTAAAATCAGGTTACCCATAAAATATATATAACATTACAATAAATCTAATCTACCATCATAAAGCCAGTCCAAGCACTACTTTGTCTCTCCCTCTCCCTATAAATATCATGACCCCCTAAATGCACCAGTAACAAAATCAACAATATATATCATATATTGGAGAGAGAAGCTGGCCTAATGGCTAGGGCGGTCGACCTCGAATCTGTGGAACTGGGGGCCATATTATCAAGAAAGGGCGATACATTACCGCCGCTTTTATCGGCAGGAAACTGCCGCTAAAGTGACGATAATGTGCTTGATAATATGACCATGTGAATTCCCGTAGAAGCCTAGATTCTGGTGTTAACCTGGGCTTCTATGGAAATTCACAAGGGCATATAATCATGCCCATTATCGACGCTTTAGCAGCAGTTTCCTGCCGATAAAAGCGGTGATAATGTATCGCCCTTTCTTGATAATATGGCTCTGGGTTCGAGTCTCGGCAATAACGCTGAACATCCGGTGATTCTGGGTAAATCACTTAATATCCCCGTGCCTAACAAAATCAAATGTGTCCTAAGGTAACGCATCTTGTGCTTTGTAAAGCACTTTGATACCTGATTCGGGTTAGGTTTGCGCTATATAAAACTCTATAAATACATATATGTATATAAAAACGAAAATGAAAATGTTAATACATGATAATTCATGCTAACCCTTATCCGTATGTCAATGATTTTTATGGATAAATACAGGCAGAATACTTTGCGCTTCCCGTTTGTATTAATTTTTAAAGTGAAAAAATCCAGATAATATGGCTTCTTTTGAGAGACTCTTCATGATGAGAATAATGACTTTCAGGTCAATAGCAGTACATATTGGCAGCATGGGGAGTTACAAAGCTGAATGAGGTTTGCTTAAATTACTTTATCTCACAACATGTATTTGTGGTAATATGCAAATTTTTATAATATGGGTTTATCCTTTTATTACTTTTGCCTGTGTGATGTGCTAAAACCTGACAGGCATCAAAGTATGAATGCACATTTATTGGTGAAATAAAGGTGGAAACATGCACGTTATCACATCATTTATTCACACAATACATATGGTTTAATACCAATAAGAGAGCCAAACAATAAATATGGATAAATATATACGTAAATGTTACAAAAATAAGTATCATAAAACCGCGATCCCTAATGATAATTGAACTCCAACTAAAGCTCAACCATCCAGAGCAGGCCAAATAATTAATGAGCAACTAAAGGAGCTAGCAACCGAGGAACAAATATCCATGGTGCCCCAATTACCGTAAATAAAACAAAGCTCGATATACTTGACAAAAGTTAATCCCCTCAACCCAGATATAATAACATCACGCCTTGGTGTCTTGTAGAACTTACAAAACAGCACAAAGTCCATGGTATCTTGTGGGGATACTAGGTCACAACTGCTGGAGCCTACATTTATAAACTCATCCCATGGATTTAGAACGGGCAGTGGCAGATGCAGTAAGTTCATCCTGAATCTTGTAAGAAGAAAAAAATGGTTGTTGTTTACCACAAAAGTTAGGTAAAGCTCCATAACAGAAACAGTTTTTTAAAGTGTAAACCTCCGAACTGAGGGGTTTGTAAGTTCGGAGCTTTCCCTGCGAACTTTTTGCCTTAACATCATGCTTTGTTTAACCCAGACAAGTCACCCTTAAGCAAAGACTTAAGGTTGTCAAACATCTCCCGCCTCCCCATTGAGAAAAAGCACTTTTCAATATAATTTAACTAAGGAATGCTGCTAGCATTATCAAGGGAGAGACAGTCAAACAAGAGATCTCTTTTGAGCTTTGTTTCCATTCTGGTCTACACTAAAACCCAACGAAGAAGAGAGCAAACTGCCAAGATGTCAGAGACATAGGTAGCTCCTAATTCCTCATTCACAACATAAAACAGAACCCCTTGAGGTGCTCACAGCAGCAGTCTCCTTTAGAGTAGTATGATCCATGTAACTCTTAATGTCAGGCCACAGGCCACCCTCGGAATGCATTTTGCCTGAAAGACCTGTGATACAACTCTAAGGAGTTTCCTGACCAGCCTGAATGCAAAGCCAGTGATTTAAAAAATGCACCTCATAAATTATTATTTTTCACACCAATAAAGGATTTCCAGTTGAACTGGGAGTCAACAAGACACCCAAATATGAACATATGGGAACCTTGTGTAGAATAAGCCCCTGTACTCCAAAGTTCCTAGTTTTTGGTTGATCTCAGGCCAGTGGTCATAAAAAAAGATTTGTTAAAATGAGTGGATAGGTCTAATCCTTCCATAAAAGTCACAAAAGATTCAAGGAGAGTTTGCAGTCCCAGGGCATTTTGAGCCAGGTGAACAGCATAATCCATGTAGAGTAGAGCTGGTATGGATCTTTTCCCAATTAGGGGGTAATCTATTACTGATAGCAATTAGATGCTCTCTAAACCATTTATTTAAGAAGAAAATAAAAAGCAGAGCAAGGATACATTTTTACTACAACCTAGGCCCATCTTTTCCACCTTTTCTGTCGTGTTGTGTTATTATTCTCCAAAGCGCCGGGACGCCACTTTGCTGCGGCATCCGCGCGCTATACAAAAATTATATAACATAACATAACATAACATACATCTATAGCAAACCACTCTAGGCAAACAAGTGGAGACCCTAATATACCACACTGTGGCTGAAATATCTTTATAGAGGTCCCTCAAAAGACAGCACAATGTCCCAGGCACAACTATAGCAGACAGAACATTCCACAGTTTTGAGCAGTGACTCAGTCAAAAGCCGAGGAAGGATCCATAAAGGCCATATAGATCGAACCCGACCTGGCCACAGTATATTTGTTAAGAATTAAATATAGGATCAGGCACTGGCCTTTTGTCATTCTACCAGGCCTAAAACATTTTGCAAATGTGATTGTGGTCGTCCCAGACTAACATTTGATCAAGTATCACACACCAAATCACCTTCGCAACAGAATCAATGTGGGATATGGGTCTGTAACATTGGGGGTTCTCCTTGTCTCTCTTCTTAAACACTTGGACAATAATTGAGGTGGGCCATGAATGCAGAGGGGCTCCCTTAACTGCTGCATTTGAGTCCTGCGTGAGAAGAAGAGCCTATAACTCTGGTTCTTTAATACTCAGCTCTGGTGGGATCTCATCAGGGTCCTGTGCCTTACTTCTAGCAAGTCCCAAATTATACCCTACTTTACTTTGTTGAGTGTAAATGTTAAGTGGCGTATTTACAAGCACCACCACTACAACGCTTTTCAGGATGTTGTGGTGGCAATAGAGGCTTTGCCTTATTTGCAAGGCAGAGTTAAGCCACTTAATGTGGCTTAACGGCAACTTCCAAATAAGGCCCCATTCATGCTTGCATGCAAGGAGAGGGCAATGGGTGTTGTTGTGGCGTTCACCCGCAACACCCATTTATTTGCACACTGCCTCATATTTAAAAGGGTGCAGTAAATATGGGGCAGCTTCAAAATTAAGACCAGGGAAAACTGGTCTTACTCTGGCACAATGAGGAAAAATATTGAATTTCGCCTCGATTTTGCTGTTTCCATGTGTGCTGCGTTGTGCACAACACATGGAAACAGCAATACACCAATGATTTTTTATTTGCAGGAAGGTGTCCCTTCCTGCACATAAACAATCATTTAAACTAAATGACAAGTTGCAACTTCTATGTGTGTTGCAAAAAGCAGCACACATAGAAGTTACAAATCACCATTTAAAAAATCTTCCCCTGCAAAGCAGACACCCTTGCACTATGGTGCAAGGGTGCCTGTGTTGGTGCTAGGCAGCTACATTTAGCGCTAGCGCAGGGGGAAATGCAGGGCTGCAGCATATTCTTGTAAATATGGTGCAGCCCTGGATTTCTAAAGTGACGTAGTGTGTCATTAGCGTTCTTGGCTTAATGAAATTCTTCGTCAATTTACTTGAAAATATGCCCCTAAATTGGACATGTTGTTGCCAAGCACACCTTGTCTGTGGGTAAATCTGTAGTATGACTGTTAAAAATTTCAGAAAAATGCAACACCCACCTCTCTGTGGTGAGGTGGAGACAGAGAGAGCTGTTAGTATTAGGACATTAGAAACAAAAAGGGTGAAATTATTCTTTAAACATCTTGATTGCAGAAGTTTCTACTTCCTTTAACTAAAGCCTTATAGCTATTCCAACAGGTTATAATCCAATTCTTGTCCTAGGTTTTGTCTTCGAGGCAAGCTTTAACCCCTTCCATGCTTGTGACGGAACTACTATGTCATGAGCCACGGGTGGCGTGTGCTCATGACGGAGTGGTTCCATCATGCCGTGGCCGCTCCACCCACGCGGCACTGATTCCCCGCCTGTGTGGGCGAATGTGCGAGTGGGCAGAGTCATGACGGAACCACTCTGTCATAAGCGCAGCCCGCCCGTGGCTCGTGATGGAATGGTTCCATCACAAGCATGGCGGCGCCCCGCGACCTCCATTTCCACCCAGCGTTGCAGCGGAATTACCACTGCGGCCAAGGGGTTAAATTCCTATGAGCCCTAGAATGGTCTTGATCAAAACAACTGTGTGTTGGGCTGGATCTCTGTTGAGATTGAATGGACAAAAGATCGCTGACCTTTGAAGAAATGTTATTAACTACACATACTTTCTTGCTGTGAAGCTTGGCCGACAGGTCTACCATTGTGGTTGCCGATTCAATGACCTCCTGTAGTTACCCGGTAACTGTTGGGGTTCCTCAGGGTTCAATACTCAGTCCTATGTTGTTTAACCTTTACCTTACTCCTTCAGCTGGGATCATCAGAGCACCCAGCTTTCAAACCGTGTCCTATGCTGACAAAATCTGGAACATGGCTGCAGTCTAAATATTGAAGTCTCATACAAGTACCAAACTAATGGGGGAGGATAATTTTGTCTCAATCCCTTTTAGGTAAAGCTTTAAAACAAAATAATTTCCATGTTGAGCAGCGATAAAATAGTATTGTAAAAAATCAACAAACTCTGGGTTCGTTGAGACAAGGATCATTATAGATTGAAGATTGGGAGAGCAGGTTACCAAGTCTGCAAATTTACCTTTCAACGTATTGGAAGTTCATACCGCAAGCCTCCCTCTAGATACCCAACTGTTGGTCACTTGTGACTCTGACCACAGCGGTGCCCAAGCTCGCTTTAAGAGCTGTATGGTCCAAATCAACAAATGGATGAGTACAAACAAGCTACAATTAAACAGCAGCAAATCTGAAAATATCTTGTTTGGAAGGGCTGAGGAATTTTGCTCGCCGGATTGGTGGCCCTTGGAACTAGGTATGTGCCCCCCTTTCAAGCCATCAGTACGTAATCTGGGGCTTACCATTGACAATTCTTTGTCCTTTAACCCCATGTCAATTAGGTTATGGGGGTCTGTTATGAGATCTTGGGTAATCTTCGCAAGATTTTCAAATGGGTACCCATGAAAGCAAGGAAACCGCTGGCACAGGGTTTCGTTATTAGTCGTTTAGATTATGGAAATTCGTTACTTACAGCTTTAAATGAAGATCTGCTCTCCAAGCTCCAGTTTTTTCAGAACACTGCAGCTAAGCTGGTCCTCAATCTCCCTCGGAGAGCCGCATCTGCCCCGAATCTTCAAACCCTCCATTGGCTCCCGATACGACAAAGATTTCAATTTAAAATCTTAAGTCTTGTTCACAAGACAATGTATGGTGCAGGCCCATACTATCTGAAAAAAAAACTTAAATGGTACTTACCTGGTAGAACATTAAGGTCATGCTCCAAATCGTATCTTGTTCAACCCCGCATTCGAACCTCACGCAATGGAGGTCGCGCTTTCTCATAACTCACCCTGTGTTATGAAATAAATTACCTGAACACATTTCTTCCACAACTGATCACAAATGTTTCCGTAAGAAACTCAAAACCTGGCTTTTCCCTTAGTAGCCTACTAATCTCGGATTACTGTCTGATCTACCATCCCTTTCGCTGCTCGCGCCATGAAACCTCACTGTGATTTGCGCGCTATACAAGAACGTTTGCCATATGACATTTGACATTTGAAGTGAGTTTTAATGTAAACAAATTGCAAAATATGTATCACCACCAGAGAGTAACGTCTTGTTAAGATTATCTGGCTCTATCTGCAACCAGCTCAATCTTTTTCCTTGTTCAGACAGGAACACTTTTTTTTGCAAAGATTCCCAATTTGGGTCACTGAAACTATTCGAAGGGATTAAAAAAGGGATTGTGATATTCTACAGATAATCTCCATGAGAAGCAGATATGAAAACAAAATCTGGAACATGGCTGGAGTCTAAATATTGAAGTCTCATACCAGTACCAAACTAATGGGCGAGGATATTTTTGTCTTAATCCCTTTTAGGTGAAGCTTTTAAAAAAAAAAATTCCATGTTGAACAAGGTTAAATAGTATTGTAAAAAATCAACAAACTCTGGGTTCGTTGAGACAAGGATCATTATAGATTGAAGATTGGGAGAGCAGGTTACCAAGTCTGCAAAATTACCTTTCAACGTATTAGAAGTTCATACCGCTAGGCTCCCTCTAGAGCAACCAAAGTTAGAAGCATTACTGTGTACAAAAAAAAGACATATATCCATCTAAAGAAAAAATTACTGGAGATGTCCCAAGTTTCTTGAAGACAAATTAAACTAATACCTTTAACATAACTAGTCCATGTCTCATCTTTAACTTTACCAGACAACCCTGCCACGTTCCATCCTGTGACTCTGAAACCAGGATCTGCACTTGAGGCAGAACGAACAAAAAGAAGTCCTTTATCATAATCCAATATTTCCTTATTATAATCCTCATCAAGTCAATCACAATTCTCCGCAGATGTTAAACCTGGTGGATATGCTAACTGCAAAACTAGCAGGAACCTGACTCTCCTGCGTATTTAAAGGTATCTTACAAAATTTCCAAACACATTGTTGTCCCCTTTGCTTTCTTAAATGCAAACACTCTTAGGCCTCAGGGCTCATGAAACACAATAATTTTATTTTTATATTTTATTGGTACAAGTGTTCTCTTCAGTAGTAGCTATGTAGTTAAAAAATATTTTTTTCCATTCCAGCCATGGCATTGATTTCTCATCTGATTTGATTTGATTTTCTATTCATGCAGTGCATGCTACTACCCAAGGGCGTCTAGGCACTGATAGACAAAGATAGGAGAGAAGTTTGGGCAGAAAATAGCAAATACCTATAACTATTAAGATAAGTATCAACTGGATAAAAAGCCCTGTTTTGAGTGCCTTTCTGAATGGGAGCAGTTTGGAGGAGTTTTTTTTAGATGCGCTGGAAGTAAGTTCCACAATTTGGAGGTTGTGGTGATACCAATTCTGGCTTCCCAGTTTGATAGCCTTAATCTGGGATCCTCAATGAGGTTGGCAGTGGAGGGCCGAAGGGCTCAAGTGGGGGCATACCAGTGTCCCCAGTGTTTTAAGTACTCAGGTCAGGAATTGGACAAGGCCATGAAGGCTTTAAAATCAAACACTTTCTTTATAGGGAGATGCCTGGGAATCCCAACTAAAAATCAAACTGCAACAGTCTAGAGAACCAGTGTTTGTTTGTTAAGCGCGACTACTCATCCGTAAGGGTCTCAAGGCACTGGGGGCTCCCAGGTTGCAGTCCATCAAGGAGGGGGTCTGACCAAGAGCCGGGTTTTGAGGTTTCTTGCGAAGATGGTGAACGATGTTGTTTGTCTGAGGTGGCGCGGAAGGTCGTTTCAGGCTCTGGCTGCGTGGAAAGAGAAGGAGTGGCCCCCAATCTGATATTTCTGGTGCGGGGGACCATGGCTTAGGAGAGCTGGGCTGATCGTAGGGTCCTTTGGGGTGTGTGGAATATGAGTTGGCTATTCAGGTATGCTGGTCCAGTGTCATGGAGGGCCTTGTGAGCATGGGTTAGCATCTTGAAGGTGACTCTAGCTTCAATGGGGAGCCAGTGGAGTGTGTACAGGTGCTGTGAAATGTGGCAGTGTCTTGGCAGGTTGAGGACCAGTCTTTCGGCGGCGGTTTGGATGTTCTGTAGCTTGCGGGTGTCGTTTTTGTTTATTCCGGCATAGGGTGTGTTACCGTAGTCGAACCTGCTGGTGACCAGGGTGTGAGTGATGGTCTTTCTAAGTTCGAGGGTGACCCATTTAAAGGTCTTATGTAGGAGGCAGAGGGTGTGGAGGCAGGAGGACGAGACAGAGTTGATCTGATGGTCCATTTTGAGCTTTGAGTCCGGTGATTCCCAGGTTGCATGCGTGGTCTGTGGGGGTGGACTTCCAAGGGTAGGGGGACACCAGGTGTCGTTCCAGGCATCAGTGTTTGGGCCCATGATGAGTACTTCAATTTTTTGGTGTTTATTTGTAGGCAGCTGTTTTTCATCCACGGCGATGGCTTCCAAGCCTTCTCGAAAGTTGTGTCTGGCGGTGTTGGGTTCGTTGGATAGGGAGGGGATGAGTTGGGTATAGTCTGTGTGTGACACAATGTTGAGTCCATAGGTTCTGACGATGGGGGCAAGAGGAACCATGTGGATGTTGAAGAGCGTAGGGCTGAGGGTGAACCCCTGGGGGACTCTGCAGGCGGTAAGTGTAGGGTTTGAGAGGAAAGGGGGGAGTCTGACCCACTGCGTTCTGCCAGAGAGGAAGGAGCGGATCCAGTTGAGGGCCTTGTCTTGGATCCCTGCATCGTGTAGTCTACGCATTAGGGTGCGGTGAGAGACTGTGTCGAATGCAGCTGAGAGGTTAAGGAGGATGAGGGCTGCTGTTTTCCTTTATCCAGTAAGGTGCTGATGGCGTCTGTTGCGGTGAGGAGGGCAGTTTCTGTACTGTGTTTTTTTCTGAAGCCAGATTGGGAGGAGTCAAGGATGTTGTACTCTTCGATGAATGTGGCGAATTGGCTGTTGATGGCTTTCTTGATAGCTTTAGCTTGGAACAGAAGCAGGGAGATGGGTCCTTAGTTTTTGAGGTCAGTGGGGTCCGCCAAGGGTTTCTTCAGGAGGGGGTTGATCCCAGGTTTTTTCCAGTCATCGGGGAACAAGGCGGTTACCAGGGAGTGGTTGATGGTGTGGGCGAGCATGGGTGCAATGGTGTTGGCAGCTCTGTTAAAAATGTGGTGGGGGCAGGTTTCCATGGGGACCCCAGAGTGGATTGACTTCATTGTCATCAGTGTGTCGGGGTTGAGGGCAGCCCAGTTGTCGATCACTGGCTTGAGGATTTTGGTGGTGGTTGGTGAGGGTTCAGTGTGTTGGTTGTCTTTGTCAAAGTTGTCGTAGATGCTTTTGATTTTGTGGTGGAAAAAGGTGCTGAGTTTGTCGCAGAGCTTGTGTGTGGGAGGGATGAAGGTGGATTTGCTGGTGGGTTGGTCGAACTCCTTGATGATGTGTAAGAGTTCTTTGCTGTTGTGTGCATGAGTGGAGATTCTGTCTTAAATCGCTTCTTTCCTAATTGTTGGTGGTGGGCGTTGGAGGCAGCTCTGCAGTGGTTGTGGGCTACTGTGGATCTGGTGTTCCTCCAGGCCTTTTTGAGGCAGCAGCAAGTGCGTCTGAACTCTCGAAGTTCGGTTGTGAACCATCTATCTTTCTTGGCGTGGGTGTTGTTGTTTTTCTTGAGGGGGCTATGGTGTTGGCTGTTTGGGATCCATCAGTGCAGGGTTTAGGCTGCGGGGTTTGGGGTCGTCATTTTCCGTGATGGTTGGGGTGGAGTTGCTGAGTGACGAGGTTAGCTCGTCATCGGTGATTCTGGTCCAGTTTCTTCGTGGGAGCAGGTGCTGGTGTCTGTGGATGATGGGTGTTCTGAAGGGGAAATGGATGCATCGATTGTCAATCAATGGGCGTTCTCTGGTGTGGCTGAAGGTGATGGAGTTTCCTGTTGTGAATGGGGGGTCGAGGGTATGTCCTGCTGAGTGCACAGGTTCAGTCACGATCTGGCGGAGTCCAATATTGTGGAGGTTGTCCAGGAGGGATTTGGTGCTGGGGTCCAGATGGTTGTCGAGGTCTCTCAGTAGGGTATAGTTGTTGGACTGATGGGAGGCGGGGAGATGATGTCTGTGATGGATTTGGCAAAAAGTCCGTGAGTTTCATGGAATCGGTAGAAGAAGGTTCCTCAGAGGGTGGAGGAAGGGCTCACCAGTATCTTGAAGTGAAGGTGTTTTAGCAGGTCTGTGGGCTGGTCGGGGAGTGTGCTCAGGCAGAGGGTGAATGTGTTATTGATGGAGATTCCTCCTCCCGGGTGGGTGGGGTGGTCCTTCCTGAGATCTTGAATCCTTGGGGAATGGCGATGGCGATGTCTGGTCCCAAGGTGGTTGGCCCAGATTTCGGTAAAGAATGCTACATCCGGGGTGGTGCTGTCGAGGAGGTCCCAGATTTCGGGGGCATGTTTGTGGAGGGATTGGACGTTGAGGAGGATGCATTGCAGGGCCTTCGGTTCGATTGTGTTCCTGCAGGCGGGTTGCTCTGGGTCCATGGTCTTGGAGGTGCTGCATGTGTGCCGGCAGTGGTGACAGCTGAAGGGTCCCTCGGCTGGTGATGCTAGCTTGCAGTTGTTCTTGCAGCCTGGGTTGAGAGCGTGGAGTGCCGCTGGGTCATAGCGTTGGCGGTGCAGAGATCCAGGGTTCCTGGCACTGGTTGCATTCGGTTCGCGGACGGGCGCAGATGGGCTTGCCTTTGGCGCGCAGTGGCTGCCATTAATTAGGGGTCGGGGAGGGCTTGACAGGTGGGGAGGGGAGCAGGATTGGGCCGGTCGCACTGGTCATGCTGGGAGGGGAAGGGCTGCGAGGGCAGCAGTGTAGGGGACAAATGGGCTAAGAAAGGCATAAGGAAAAAGGCAAAAAGAGAGAGAAAAGTGCAAATAAGGCAGCAAAAGTGCAAGAAAGAGTGGAGGAAAGACACAGAAGACACATAAGGAGAGTGAAAGGGGGAGATTGAGATGAGGGTAAAAATCAAAAGAAAATCACGCAGGAAAGACACCGAAGGAGAGTGAACAGAAGAGATTAAAATGAGGGAAAAATGACAGAAAATGGGGGAAAGACCCAGAAGGATAGTGAAGGGGGATATAGAAGGGAGGGAAAACAATGAGAGAAAAGGAGAAAAAAGCAGAGTGAGAGAATGGAGACAGAGGTCAACTGGACCACCAGGGATGAAGCACAGGTGAAACCTGCGGGTGGAGGAGGGCCTCGAACACCAACACTCGAGAGTGCAGTGGCTATGGGTAAGGCCTCACTTATTGGTGGAGCTGCAAGGGAAGGAGAGCAATATCACTGACAATGAGTCAGTGGTCTTGCACCAGTAGTTTACCAAAAAGTGGTTTCTGCAATCACAAAAGAACAACTGTATTACACAATGTTCTTTGGGGGCACAACAGACATGTGCACCTGCTTTGTAAGCCACAAGGGCACTTTGGTATTACAGAAGCAGCTTTATTCTTTTTTTGAGGCGCAAGCTCAAGAGGGCATTCCCTCATTTGCATGGGTCATGGTCCCTTGCAAATGAATGCCTTCACTGTGAAACACGGAGCAACATTTAAATGGATACTCCATATTTCACTTCAGTGCGCTGCCCCTAGGGTAGCACAAGGTGGTGCATTTTTCATAGTAGGGTGAATTTTCTGTGTTTGCGCCCGGGGCACCTTTTGAAGCATGTGTCATGACGCAAACAGGAAATATGCGCCCTTTGTGTAATATGGCCCCAGGTATTTTTACTGAGAGTTGTGTGGCCCTTACTGAGGTTTTGCACTCATCCCATCCTCGTGGCCAACTTGAAAATGATTGCATTGGAAAAAGATGACAGATATAAATGTCTTTGTTTATGGAGTCAGCCCCCCTGGTATATGGGCCAACCCCCATGGGGAAAGTTTATTTTGTAAAACATTTTTGTTTTCCCTTGGGGATTGTAATTGCACCACAAACAATATGACAGCCATGAATTGATGTACTTTGGGGAGTCAGACCCATGTGACATATGCCATTCCCTCCAGGGGGCATTCATATAAATAAATACATTTATTTTCCTCTGGGGAGCAATCGTGAACCCCCAGGGCAAAGCAAAGTGTCACTTTTATTCATAGCTGTTGCCTTACTTTTTTTGATGCAGCAGCAGCATAAAAATGCAGCCCATTTACAATGTGACACATCTAGGGAGATGTGTCACATTGTAAAGCACTGCATCACATCATACCTGCGTCAGGTATAATGTATGCCGGGTGGGCGTTCCCACTTGTAAAAGCCTCGTAGAAGTAAAGCAGTGAAATCTACAAGATGTCACTGCGCCACTTCTCGAACGCCACTGCTTGAACCATGGGTAAGGAGTGACGCAGTGTCATGAGAATAGACCTCCCCAAGCATTGTGGGAGTTGTGTCGTGCTTGCGACATGACTCCAACAATGTGTGGCTTTTGGGTTCACAGATGTTTCAGAATTTCTGAGGCATCTGTTAATACTTGAGCCATGGTGCACCGTATTGTAAATACAGCGCATCCATGGTGGTGCAAGTGTTTCTCAAGGTGGGGCAGGGAAAGTGATGCATCTCTACAGGTGCATCACTCTTAGACCTGGCACCTTGGTGTGGGTCTCGCTTCCATTTTTGCTGGTGTTAGATGCTTTGGGCACTGTGCCACTGCTGTCCAGTGCCACAGTTCAAGGGCTCCCTATTGTAAATTGATGTATGGATTAGTGATTTCATGATTGGCTGATTTGGTTAACTTGTCAGACCCTAGTACAGTGCACTGAGTGTGCCCAGGGCTTGTAAACCAAATGATGCTAGTGGGCTTGCAGCACTGGTTGTACCACCCACAGAAGCAGCCTGTAAAAGTGTGTCTGAGGTCTGCAATTGCAAAGCCTGTTTGCAGTCTGGTACTGCCATACTGACTGGGCAAGTGCACCCACTTGCCAGTCCCTAAACCCTCCCTTTTATTCATAGAAGACTTCCCTATGGTAGGCCCAAGGGCAGGGTGCATAGTAGGTAAAAGGTAGGACAAGCCCTGATGTGTGTGACATGTCCTAGTAGTGAATTACATTCATTTTCATTCATCACTATTGCAAGGCTACCTATTCCCCATAGGCCAGAATGGGTAGTTAGATTATTACATTTTATAATCCTAAGGGACTCAGGGAATTAGGAGGAATTAGAGTTTAGTATGCCTGAACTCAGAAGGATACAATACATATTTTAGAGAAGTTATTTTTAACATTCTGTGTTTGAAAATACCACTTTTGGAAAGTAGGTACTTTCTTGTCTAACTATCCAAGCCTTCCTCTGCTAGGTTGTGCATTCTATGTCTGGAGTTGGAGTGACAGGGGCCGGGGGATTCCAGGAGACGGGGTGAGTCAGCACAGGCTGAATAAAGAGATTTGGATCTAGATGGGAGGGAAGAATTGCACCTGGGACCTGAATAGGGCTGTGCCTTCCCTCCACAATGCTGGCTCCACCTCCTGTGGTGCGTCTGATGTCTCTGCCCTGCACTGTGAAAGGAAAGAAGGAGTCATGTAAACAGAGTGCTCCAGGGCTGACCAGACTTGTTTAGACTAGGCAACGGCCTCTCTGCCTTCAGAGAACAAAGAGAAACTTGCATAACAGAGGGGACCCAAACCCCCGAACTTTAGATCGCATTTGGGAAACAAGAAGAAATCTTTGCTGAGGAGTGGAACCAGAGAGATTGAGGAGAGTCTATCCCTAAGCTGAAGTGCTGCTTGGGTGATTGACCTGCAGTGGTTGCCTGACTGCCAAAGAAAAGAGAGAGGAACTTTGTGTGTACTTTCATCAACTTGTTAGGATCTCCAAAGGCTTGAGAAAAGAGCTTGCCTCCTGCTGAAGTCTCAGGGACAACAAACTTCACCCACCAGCTCCCCAAGAGATCTTTGGAAGTGCCTGCAGTTGTGTTGGACTTTCTGAGGATCTGCGTGTTGCAAGGAGCTGGTAGTACCAGTCACGAGCAAGAAGCGTGACGCTGAACTGCCGCTGCACAACACAAGAGCGCCCCGCTTCGCCGGAGAAGAGGATCGACGTTGCAGCAAACACTGCCGCATCACTGGGGAGTGTGTCTCAGGGCCTGTCATTGCCCAGAAGAACCGTTGAGTCATCGCAGGGACCACGAAGCACCTCGCATCGCCGGAGAAGAGGATTGACGTTGCAGCAGACACCGCCGCATCACAGGAAGCGTGTCGCAGGGCCTGTCGCGGCTCACATCGTTGTTGAAGCACCGCGCATCGCTGGAGAAGAGGATCGACGTCACAGCAGACTATGCCACATCACCGGAAAGCTTGTTGCAGGGCCTGTCGCGGCTTGCATCATTGTCAACGTGCCTTGCATTGTCGGAGAAGAGGATCGACATTGCAACAGACGCCACCACATCATTGAGAAGCATGTCGCAGGACCTGTCAAAGTCAAAACAAGCTTTATTCGGTTAAAATTTTTAAAACCATCAAAGCACAGTACAACACAGAATTCATGGAATTAAAATTCAGCTCTATACAAAGGATGAAATTATACAATGTACATGTTTTATAATCAGCACAAAAGACCATTTAAGTGAGCATAACCCCTTACAAAAATAATGCTTGGAATTCAAATAAATAGTTAAAAAGATATCGCCCAATGAGTATGCTTTATAAAATTCCCTAATAATAAGATTTCATATCAATAAAAAATGTCCTTATTCATAAGGTCACTACGTATACAGAGGTAGAAAATTCATATCACGGTAACTGCATCTTATTTCTTTGTCTAATTGCCCCCGTGATATAACTAGCCACTCCAAAACATACCGATGGGGACCTCAGGCATTGCAAGTATATCAGGGCTGACCTAATCTGTTCAAAGTTACAGCCCTTTAACCGCATCATCGAGAAGATTGTCGCAGGACCTGTCAAATTCCGCAACGTATCGCACCAAGAAGAAGACAACATCTTTGTTTCTTTACACCAAAATGCCATCACATCACGGTTTTGGTCACAGCATCGCCACGGAAGAGCAGTAAGAAACCAACGCATCACAGTCCCCTACGCAGTATTAGGGAATTGAAACATCACCTTCCCTGCAACACTTTTGCTGTGTTGCGTTACGCATCTTAAGGTACAATAACTCAAAGTGTCTTATTTTAAGATCTAAAGAGTATTAAGCTAATTCTACCATTTTAAGTACAGATTTGTAGATTTTTGTCATTTGTCGTCTTGTGTTATAAAGAATACTTATTTTTATGCTACAACTTGTGTGGTGTCCATCTGTAGTGTTGTCACTTGGTTACGGTATGTGTTCACAAATGCTTTACACACTGCCTCTAAGATAAGCCTAACTGCTTGTGCCAAGCTACCAAGGGGGTGAGCAGGGGTTATTTTAGGAGTGTACCCCTTACCCTGACTAGATGTAAGGGTCCCTATTTTTTTCACAGGTGCCTACCTAAGGCCAACTAGAGACCCCCAACTCTAGGAGTCACTTTCTTGTAAATCTGCCCCAAAGATTTTATTGGAATTTCACAAAGCAAAGCAAATGGCTGGGGTGGCATAGTGGGCAAAAGAAGGATGGATTCAACCCAGATCTTTGGACTGGGGGAGAATGTTTGCATTGTTAGCATTCTGTCCATCACTTGTTTGCTGTTTCACTTTTCGCCCTAAGTGGGACCCCGGTCTCAGTTCAGCACTCCATCGCCGACCTCGCCAGCACCCACGCACTCGCCTCCATGGACTACATCCTCCTCGGGGACCTGAACTTCCACCTTGAGAACAACAACGACGCCAACTCGGCCACCCTGATCGACAACCTCGCCAACCTGAGCCTCAGACAACTCGTCACCGCACCCACCCACTCTGCCGGCCACACGCTGGATCCCGTCTTCTCCACAGGCACCCACGTCGCCTTCGACCACACCACCGATCTCCACTGGACCGATCATCGCTGGATCCTTTTCCCCTTCAAGAAACCAACCACGCACCACCGAACTTAACAGCTGAGTCACCGCTGCTGGAACAAAGTCACCAAAGACCAGCTGATCACCTCCCTCCCCAAGAACCCACCCACCGACCCCACCAACCAAGACGCCGCAGCCCAAAACCTCAGACAGTGGATCGACGACTGCACCAACACCCTCACCCCGCTCAAGAAACCCTCCAACAGCCAAGCCAACAAGAGAGCCACCTGGTTCACCGACGAGCTCCAGACCTCTAAACGTGCATGCTGGAAACTGGAGAAGACATGGCTGCATGAACGCACATCGGAAAACCACGCAGCCCACAAGGACCTCACTCGCAGACACCACCACCTCATCAGATTAGCCAAGAGATCCTCCTTTAAAGATCGCTTGGATAACAACGCACACAACAGCAAAGAGCTCTTCAGCATCGTAAAGGAACTCTCCAGCCCCAGCACCAACGCCAACGACATCCCGTAGCACGCCGAAGTCAACGCCCACCTCAAGAATCCCAAAGCGGACCCCAAGGACCTCAAGAACCTCCAGCCCATTTTTCTGCTCTCGTTTCCGGCAAAGGTCATCGAGAAAATCCTCAACATACAACTGGCCTGCCACCTCAAAGACAACAACATCTTGGACCCGTCCCAATCCGGATTCAGATGAAACCACAGCACCGAGACAGCCCTCATCGCTGCTACAGACGACATCAGGCGCCAACTAGACAATGGCGAAACATCAGCCCTCATCCTCCGGGGCCTGTCAGCCGCCTTCGACATGGTCTGCCATTGCACTCAAAAGACACGCCTCCTAGAAGCCAGAATCCAAGAGAAGGCTCTTGACTGGACCACCTGGTTCCTCTCCGGCAGAACCCAGAGCGTCCGCCTCCCACCCTTCCGATCTGATGCTGCCGACATCATCTGCGGTGTCCCCCAGGGCTCATCCCTCAGCCCAACGCTGTTCAACATTCATATGGCCCCCCTCGCATGAGTGGTCCGCCATCACGACCTCAACATCATCTCCTACGCTGACGACACCCAGCTCATCCTCTCCCTCACCAAGGACCCACACACCGCCAAAATCAACCTCCATGAGGGAATGAAGGCCGTCGACGATTGGATGAGGAGCAGCCGTCTGAAGCTGAACTCGGACAAGACGGAGGTCCTCATCCTCGGACCCACTCCCTCAGACTGCGACGACTCCTGGTGGCCGACCACACTGGGAACAGCACCAACACCCACCAACCATGCACGCAATCTAGGATTCATTCTCGACTCCTCCCTCTCCATGTCTAAGCAGGTCAACGCCGTCTCCTCCTCCTGCTACAACACCCTCTGTATGCTCTGCAGGATCTACAAGTGGATCCCGACCGAAACAAGAAGAACGGTGACACAGGCCCTCGTCAGTAGCAGACTAGACTACAGCAACGCACTCTATGCAGGATTCCCAGCCAAACACCTATGATGACTACAACGCATCCAAAATGCTTCTGCCCGACTGATCGTCAACGTCCCCCGCCGCAGCCACATCACCCTTCACCTGAGAGACCTACACTGGCCCCCCTTTGACAAGAAGATCACCTTCAAGCTCCTCACCCACGCACACAAAGCACTCCACAACGCCGGACCGGCCTACCTGAACAGCAGACTCAGCTTCCACACCCACACCCTCCAGTTCTGCTCCGCTAGCCTCTCCCTCGCCGCTGTCCCCCGCATCCAACGAACGACCTCCGGCGGCAGATCCTTCTCCTACCTCGACGCCAAGACCTGGAACACCACATACAGCAGACCCAAGACCTACTCGCCTTCAAAAGACTCCTCAAGACCTGGCTCTTCGAGCAGTAGCATCACCCCCCTCCCCTCAGTGCCTAAGTAGCGCCCTTTACAAGTACTCTGATTGATTGATTTATTGATTAATTGATGGGTATGCCCAGACATGGGTCCGTTGGTCACTGTGCCAACAGGATTCAAGCTAGCCTGGCTGTAGAAAGGTGACAAACCCTGTAACCAGTCCCAGGATGCTTGTTTCTGGTCCAGGGAGGACCTGGCCTGGCAGTTTGGTCTGGACTGTTCCCATGGGGCACAGGGTCAAGACTGATTTGCATATAGCAGGGTCCAAACTGGGGTGGCATAGTGAGCAAAAGAACGATGGATTTAATCCAGCTATTTTGACTGGGGGAGAATGTTTACATTCTCAGCATTCCGTCGATCATGTGTTTGCAGTAACACTTTTTGCTTTAAGTGGGATGGGTATGCCCAGACGTGGGCGAGTTGCTTACTCTGCCACTGGATTCAAGCTAGTCTAGCTGAAGAAGGCAGACATACTCTGAAACTGTTTCCAGGATGCTTGTTTCCTGTCCAAGGAGGACCTGGCCTGGCAGTTCAGTCTGAACTGTTCCCATGGGGCACAGGGTCAAGACTGATTTGCATATGGTTGTGTCCAAACTGGGGTGGCATAGTGGGCAAAAGAACGATGGATTTAACCCATATCTATTGACTGGGGAGATTGTTTGCATTGTCAGCATTCCGTCCATCATTTTTTTGCTGTAACACTTATAAAAAAATAATCTATGGGCATTTCTGTGCATCCACCCTTGTTTTTTGCTGCAAATCCAAATCTACAAAGAGCTGTGAACATGGATTTGCGGCAAAATCAGTTGGCTGTGTGAGGATGGCATAAAAAGATGAAGGGGCAGATTTACAAACCCCTTGCACCACCAATACAGCACTTTTTGAGTCGTACATGTGGCGCATTTTACTGCTCCATATTTACAAGGACAGGTAAAGCCACCCGCATGACTATTCCCGTCCCTGCAAATATGGCCCTTTGCACGCAGCACTTTTTGTGAAAGGGGTGTCCCTTGGATGTTGCTATGGGTGTTCCCACACAACACCCATGGCACCAGACACATTTCCAGATTTACAAAGAATAGAAAATCTGGAAATGAGTGTGAATTCAATGCCTCCCCAGGGCGTAGGTAGGCGCAACAAGGAGAAATGTATTCATTTCTCCTTGTTGTTTTCCTCTTTGCATGCATGCTACATTCTGCAGCATACGTAGAGAGAGGAAATCATCTCTAATGTTTGTTTATGTACAGGAAGATGTCCTTCCTGCACATAAACAATCAACTTCTATGTGTGCTAATGCAGCTAACATAGAAGTTGAAAAACAGCATTTCACATTGTTTTTGTGCAGGAAGAGAACCCTTCCTGAAAAAAAAACAATCTCCCCATGACGCAGGCATCTTTGCACCATGGTGCAAAGGTGCATGCAGCAGTTTGTGTGCCAGCACAGGGGGAAACACAGAGATGCAACATATTTTCGTAAATATGTTGCATCGCTGTGCTTTGAAAGTGACTCAGTGCGGCACAGCCAAATGACCTAGGGCACACACTGAGTAACTTTCTTGTAAATCTGTCCCAAAATATCTATTTTTATGAAGAGAGAAACTCAAAGGGAAGTTTTCATACAGAAAGAGGCCTCTTCTCAGTGTCACACAGTAATATAAAAATTCACAGTCTTTACAATGTGCAATAAGAAATGCTTGCTGACTGTATTTCTCCTTTTTCACCAGATGGGCATCCCATGCACCCATGAGCATATACTAGAGAAACTCAACCTTTGTTAAAAATGATAAGTTCTATGTACAAACGCAGTCCAAATAGTACTAGAAAAACCTAATTATTCCCAATTTTTGATCCCCGTAGAATCGGAGTGTTTTAAAACTTGCTAACCCTTTATGAAAAAACATCTTCAACAGATGAAATTAAGCTATGTGCGTCATCATAGGTGTTCCCTCTTCCTTTTACATACAAGATAAATTCCGGTCGTCATTTTTCAGCTCCTGGTGAACAGCATACGACGTCAAGTCCCGCTCTTTTTGATTAAGGTGTTGGTTTCCATGTCTCTGGATACCATTTGTACATGAGCTAAATCTCTGTGCTGCTGCTTCTCCTCAACAAGACAATGTCTCTCTAACAACTAAAAATACGTTCCTAGTAATGGAGCCCTGGAACATTAGCACTTCAGCAGCATCTCTAATGGCTAACAGCATGAGACAGGGGAGTCCACTGCAGCTGTGCTGGGGGATGGTGTTCACTTTCAAAATTTTGAAGGGAAGCAATCAAAGAGGATTCATGAAATTGTATGTCACTTTGGGGAGTCCTGCTATCGTAGTACTACTATTCCTGAAAAGCAGTTATCAATTGAGATACCAAGGCCGTATTACACAAAGTCCCAAGTGGCACAGAAACTGGTGTGTGCGCTCGCTTTTAGCACCCCCAGGGCGCTTGGATGTTACAGAATGGACCACAGACGCATGTGCAGCTCCTTCTGTAATGGTGGTGTAGCTCTGATACAATGTAGGGCACTGTTATCTCGAAAGGCTATTCCCTCCTTTGCATGGGTGCAAATGAGGGAATCTCTTTGCCTCTGAGCATGCACCATATCATGGATGCAAGCACAAGGGCAAAGAATCTTCCTAAAGGTGTGCACCACTGAAAGGTGGCATCCTGTTAGTGCCTCCCCGATGATAGCCCTCTGGAGGGAGGTAAGGGGTCCCATGGACCCCCACACATCTCACTACAGACTGGTCTAGTCACTTTCTGCGGATCACTGAAAAAATATCGAGGGACAAAATATCGACTTGCAAAAATATCGTGGACAAAATATCGACAGTCAAAATATCGAGTTTGTATCTACAAACAGGTAAGTACAAAAATATCGAGTACAAAATATCGTTTACAATAATATAGTTATAAAAAATATCGACTTTATTAAAAACAGTGTTTAATTAAATTAATATTAAAATTTAATTACTAAAATATACTTAAAAATACTTAAATTAACTTATACAAATTAAATAATAAATACAATTAATACAAATAATTTTTTACAATCATATTTGTTAAAACATATATATATAGTAACATACTATAATTAAATAAGATACT
Source organism: Lissotriton vulgaris (assembly GCF_964263255.1). Classification (NCBI taxonomy): domain Eukaryota; kingdom Metazoa; phylum Chordata; class Amphibia; order Caudata; family Salamandridae; genus Lissotriton; species Lissotriton vulgaris. Next base: position 494,464,064 of record NC_141687.1, read on the forward strand.
ATTATATTACTGTACAATACCAGAAGTGTAAAAAATACTATTCCCACTCCAAAGAGTATCGACGGTCACATTATCGACTTGCTAAAATATCATTAAAAAACTGAAAACTGACCCTGAACCCTAAAAATACCCCTTTACCCAAAAACTGAAAACTGACCCTGAACCCTAAAAATACCCCTTTACCCAAAAACTGAAAACTGACCCTGAACCCTAAAAACACCCCTTTACCCAAAAACTGAAAACTGACCCTGAACCCTAAAAATACCCCTTTACCCAAAAACTAAAAACTGACCCTGAACCCTAAAAATACCCCTATACCCAAAAACCCAAAACTGACCCTGAACCCTAAAAATACCCCTTTACCCTAAAACTGAAAACTGACCCTGAACCCTAAAAATGCCCCTTTACCCAAAAACTGAAAACTGACCCTAAACCCTAAAAATACCCCTTTACCCATAAACTGAAAACTGACCCTGAACCCTAAAAATACTCCTTTACCCAAAATTAATCAATAATATTTAATTACCAATTAATTATTAATTAACAATAACAACAAAGTAAATATATTAGCACATTAGCTGTAATTAATTTAATAATTAATAATATTTTTTCCCAATTAATTACTTAACAATAACACAAAATTATATATATTAAAAATGTACTCTAATTAATGTAATTAACTAATTACAATTAATTAATTACCAATTAATTACTAATAAAAAATATGTACAAACTTATAATAATTAATTAACTAATAAATATTAATTAATTATCAATTATTTTTAATTAAAAATATTTACAAACATATATTAATTAATTATTATTAAATTACTTCCCACCCTATTCCCCTATAAACCCACAACCCGCTACAGAATTACATTACGCAATTATTATAAAAACAAAATTCATTTAATAAAATATTTTATAACATTAATACACACTTTTCACACATATTATTACATACAAATACACTATAAAATATTATATATTATTAAAAATTCGATATTTTTGCTATCTATATTTTATACAGTCGATATTACTTCACTTACCTTAAAAACGATATTTTTGTAGTCGATATTCTGTCCAGTCGATATTTTGTCCAGTCTATATTTAAAAGTCGATATTATGTCCAGTCGATATTTTGGAGTCGATATTTTGTCTGTGCACCACTTTCTGCACATGCCTGCAAGGGAGTATCTCTCCACTCTTGAAAGTGGCAGACAGGTTGCCGCTTCCACTTTGAAACACGTAGCTTTCAAGCAGCTGATCTGTATTTTACTTGAATTTGCTGCCCCCAGGGCACTGACAGTTTGCAGCTGCCCTGATGGCTGCCCATTCCTTATAATAGAGCTCACCTTTTGAAAGGTGTATCATGGCACAAACATGGAAAGTGAGCCCAATGAGAAATATGGCCATAAGTTTGTTTACTGACGGTTGATAGGGTTGTGCACTCATCCCATCCTCGTCACCAAACGGAAACTGTTAGCATATCTCGGTAGAGAGTTGGGGTCACATGTATCAAACATCCATTTAGCATTCCTCAAATAGCGATTGTTCCTTAAATAGCGAACTTTAGGTAATTGCTACTTTAGGAATGCAAAATGATCAATCGATATATATAAAAATGAAAGTATGTCTGTTTGTCCTTTATGCATTACTACACCATTCATCCGATCGCCATGAAACTTTGGGAAGTTGTTGAGTACAGTCCCTCGAAGGTTTCTGGCAAAAAAAAGAAACATTTGCTAAATATCGGCTCCCCGGCATCCCCGGGCCCTCATAAGCTTTCCAATTCTGAACGTTTACAGTTTATGGTGCGACTCTCTTTTGCAATGACCATCAAAAAAGCACAAGGACAATCGCTGCAAGTGTGTGGACTAGATTTGGAGAATCCGTGCTTCTCACATGGACAACTGTATGTGGCCAGCTCACGCGTCGGAAAATCTTCTGATTTACTCGTGTACGCACCAGACGGAAAAACAAAAAATACTGTGTATCCACAAGCAATCGAATAAATAAACAGAATTAAAACAACACTTTAAAATGTTTTCCATATTAAAATGAATAAGTTTCAATAAAAATGACACAATGTAAATTGAATGTTATCATAACAAGTTTCTTTAAATTTTATTTCTACTGAGATCACAGCAACGCGCGAAGGGTAAGCTAGTATGTGATAAAATAACGATTATCTAATAGCAATTCCTAAAAATTGCAATCGCAATTAGGAAATTGCTATTAGGCCGATAGGTGCAAATGGCTTTGCATTACCTAATTAGTAATCGCAAGTTCGGTAATGCAAAGGAAGGGTGCCCAGGACCTAAGGACCCCCTCAAGCACCTAAAAAACGAAATTGCATACATAAATCGCACACATGCCCTAGGGGCATTTCTCCGCTACATAGCACTTTCAAAAATGCATTTTTGTGTTTTCAAAATTTGCACATGGTTACCAAGGACTTGGGGCCATATGTATCATACTTCCGTTTTGCGAATTCCAAATAGCGAATTTTAAGGAATCGCTATTTGGAATTCGCAAAACGGTATGTATGTACAAAATCGCTATTCAATAGCGATTCGTTCCCATTCCTAATTTTCGATTAGCAAATTGCTAATCGGAAATTACCCATTCATTTCTATGGGCCAGGAGGCCAAAAGGAATGAAGGGGCAATTTGCGATTAGCAATTTGCTAATCGCAAATTAGGAATTTTTTCAAGGGTGCAGGGGTGTCTCAAGAACACCCTGCTGCACCCCTGAAAAAGACATTTGGGGGCATATGGCGCACATACATGTCCTAAGGGCATGTATGGGCGTCATATGGCACCTTTGGTTTTTTGGAAAAAAGCTTTTTGTAAAGAATTCGCAACTTACCACCAACTAGAAGTTGGTAGTAATTTGCGAATCCTTAATGCCATTTTTTGTATTTTTTTTTGTTTGATACATTGCATTTAAGGAATAGCAAATTTTGCAATTCCTTATTTTGCATCAAACATGTTTGATACATACCATTTCTCAAATAAGTATTCGCAAAGGCCGAAATTCGCCGAATTTCGGCCTTTGCGAATGCTAATTAGCTTGATACATATGGCCCTTGGAGTCAATGGTAATAGCATTTCCTAAATGCACAATTTGCATTTAGAAAACTATTGGTACCTGTCCTATGGGAATCGCAAACTGCCATTCCCTATTTCTAGTTGCAATTTTAGGTTATCACAATTTTTGTGATTACCTAAAATTGTGACCACAATGCCTTGCATGCATCTTCGAAAGCTATTTTGCATTTCAAACGGCCAAAATTACTGATTAACGCCATTTACAAATGCAAAATTGTTTGATACACGGGGCATTCAATCCTTTATTTGTGACCCTAACTGCATAGCACTGCTACAACAATCAGTGGCAAACTCCAATTAACAAGCATATCCTAAATTTTCCAGAACGCAGAATGCCATATTGTAATCTAGAATACAAAACTAAGGGCCACATGTACAAATCGTATTTGAGGTCACAAACATGCTGTTACTCAGAATCGGCTAATTTGAAAATGCTAAAAGTATTTTTAAAATGTACAACGCCCTATTTCCAATATGGTAACCTGTTACAGAATCAAAATTTGATTTATAATTCAGTATAAGGAAAGGATTTATTTAGGGTATCCCTTCCTAATAGAAGATCACAGTGGTATGTGTTAATATTTTGCGACCGAAATGTGGTCGCAAAATACTCACATTTTGCCACCTGGTTCCAGTAATGGGAAACGGTGCCCAAGGGATCACTTCCCTTTGGGAATGTTTGTAAAACATTTATTATGAGCAGGCAGTGGCCTTATGAACCACTGACTACTCTTAGAAAATGAAAAGAAAACTTTTCATTTTGTTTTTGAAACACATCCCGTTTTCCTTTCAGGAAAAACGTAATCAGAAGTAGTTTTTTTTCTATCTGGGGAATAAATCTGTCATACCATTCCAAACGACAGTGCTATTGCAATACTGAATAGAGTAGAGGTGTTGCTGTTGGTGGCCTTGGATCAAACCGCTGCACGTGTTAAGGCGACAAATCAAATGAGGCTTCTGGTCGAGTTGACAGGGTTCACTGATTGGTCTCATCCAATCTCTGAATTTCCATTGCAGATGAACATCTCGGACGCAGGCTTAAGCTCCCATTTATTTCAACCAATTGGAAAGACACTTGAGGAGCTACCACAGGCTATTCTCAGATGTTAGTCTCATGTTCAAAAATAGCCACTATTGCACCTTGGAAATGCCCCATCTTCTCTATAGTGAATCCTGGGGAAGGGAACTCTACCTGAGGTAAAGAAAGTGTTTTAAAAGCTGGTACTTCCTTTAAAGAACTGGTCAAAGGTTGTCCTCCAGTTGGCTTCATGTGATAGTGAAGAGAAGATGGCAATAGCATATGCTTATTCCAATGTTGATGTTGTTGAATTAGGGGATTTTGAAGAATGGCCTCAAAGATCAGAACAGTTCTTTGATTTACATATGAAAAACTACTCCCTAAGCAAGACCATGAACAATTCATCCTCTGCCTCTCAAACAGAAATGCTGTAGTTGGTGTTCTAGTCTGTTTTGTTCCAAATCAGAGGTACTGACAGGACTCAAGCAAAAGCAGCAGTGCTGTGTCCCAAGTGTTGACTTCAAGCCTAATGCCACGAAGGTATGTGGGAGGCTTCATATGGTTTTGCATAACATATACAGAGGTATATAAGCTGTATTCAGCTAATCGAAGCATAGGAAAGGTTTAGACTAAACTGTTAGGGATGTGTGCTGACATATGATTGGGGTGTATCTACTGTGGACCCTTTTATTCATTTTTATCGCTGAGGTATTATTAATTACTGTGATAACTCTTACTAACATTATTTGTAGTTAGTATTGCACGTTATAGACACCAAAAGGTCTGTAATAAAACACGAATTGCCTTGCTAAAACAGGATATTTGAAAGCAATGTTTTACTATTTATTGCATTTATGAGAGTGTTTGAGCTAGTAGGTCATTCCCATAGGTCCCATTCTGGAAAAGCACATTGATGGCAAAATGCCGGAAGATGAATAAGTCATATGCACTGCCCAGGTACTTGGCAAAGATGATAATGAAAAGGCTCAGATGGTCCACGATTGCCTGCGCATTCATGGAATAGGTGTGCTTTCTGTTGCGGTAAATATGGGATGTAGCCGCAGGGGCACAAGTTGCACATTTGTGCAGTCCAATGCCCCCAACGCACGTGAGAATCATGCAATGACATAAAAGCCTTGTTTATTCTCCTGTAGCTGATGCACTCTGTTGGGAAGTAGAGGTACTTTGGTGTGAGGTTTATAATGGCATCCAGGATGATGGGGAGGAACCTTGGGAAGGATGCTTGGGATACTCCAGCCACTCTGACTGTGGTGGGTTGAAAAGTTCCAGATGAAAGCATGTGGAGTATAGCCAGTAGCTAGGCTTGCAGAGGGATTTTGGTGCAGTGCTGCGATGTTGGCTGCAGTCTAGGCGCAATCTGGTGGAGGAGGTGGGCAATAATCTCCTTTCTGAGCCTGTAATGGGCAATGAATTCTTCCTCCCTCAGGCCAATGAGGGTTATCCTCTTTAACCCTGGGCGGAGTGGAAAAAAGCACTGCCACGCTACGCGGAGCTACGCAATCGGCGGGGTGTGATAGAACAATGCAGTTCGCAGTGATTTTCAGTACTGGATGCTTGTCCGCACTGTGCATTCATCGCAAATGCCACCATGCACAGTGCAAGCGGACCCTGCTTTTCTTTCTACCGCTCGAGTAGATATTTCCTTGAGCGGCGGCTTGCTCAACAAGTATGGGTAGTTTCTCAACACGAGCCTGACCCCCCCCGCATTGAGAAATCTCACGGGGAGGTTTATTTTCCACGCTCGCGCAAGCCAACTTGATGTTGACGATCGGGAGCAAGGAAAAATCTTGCCAGGAGGTGGATTTTCCTTGCTCGTTCACACCAACTTGATGTTAATGAACACAAACGAGGGACAAAACTCTGCTGCACTACGTGGAGCAAAGTTTTTGGAAACTCCACGAACTCCATTTAACGTGGAGTGTGGAATACTCCTCAAACTCCGCGAGCAGAGCGGAGTTCATCAGCCAGGCTTAATCCTCTTCCTGTATGTTTGCTCCCTTCTCCTGCAGTGCCTCTATGGTGGTGTTTGAGTTTGAGTTTTAAAATACTTGTAAAGCGCTCATACACCGGCGGTTTCTTGGCGCTACAACTAACAAGATCCAGGGCTAAAAAGGCGGGGAAGACTGTGGGGATTTAATTAAAAGACTTTGTGAATAGGTGGGCCTTGAGTTGTTTCCGAAATTGCGGATACAGGGTGATGGACCGCAGATCCAGGGGAAGGGAGTTCCAGAGGATCGGGGCGAGGGTAGAAAATTTCGAGCCACCCCACTTCTTTGTCCGGTAGCGTGGGATGGTAAGGAGGGATTGAGAAGACGAGCGGAGTTCCCTGGTGGGTACGTAGGGGGTGATCTCTGAAGAGATAAATGCTGGAGCCAGGTCCAGGCGGGCCAAGAAGGTAATGGATGCGAGCTTGAATTGAATCCGGGCTCGTACCGGGAGCCAGTGTAGGGATTTCAAGAGGGGGGAGGAACGGTGGAACTTGGGAAGATTGAAGACCAGGCGGGCCGCCTGGTTTTGTATCTGCTGCAAACGCCGTAGGCTGTATGCAGGGATGCCTGCATACAGGGCGTTGCCATAATCCAGGCGGGACACCACCATGGCCAGGGTGATGAGTTTGAGAGCTGAGAAAGTGAAGAAACGGGACACCCTACGTATAGTACGTAGTGAAAGGAAAGAAGAAGAAACCACAGCGCTAACCTGGGAGTGAAGGGTGAGTTGAGAGTTGAGTTTTATGCCGAGGGTTTTGACGGAGGTAGAGGGTTCAGGAGAGGGACCAAGAGAGGGAGGCCAGAAGAGAGAAGACCAGGGACTGGATGAACCACCCGTCAACACCAGCTCGGTCTTATCGGGGTTGAGTTTAAGGTGGTTGTAGTTCATCCAGTCCCGGATGTGGAGCATGACAGATTGAAAATTGAGGACAGAAGAGGGCGAAGAGGAGAGGTTGAAGACCAGCTGGAGGTCATCCGCATAGTTAAATACGGCGACCTCCATTTGTTGAAGAGAAAAGATAAGAGGGGCAACATAGAGGTTGAACAAGAGGGGGGAAAGGGAGGAACCTTGGGGGACCCCGCACTGAACTTTCCGGGCGTCCGCTGTGAAATCACCCAGGCGGACGGCCTGGGTGCGGTCGCTCAGGAAGGAGGATAGCCAGACCAAAGCAGTGCCCCCGATCCCGGCCGCCCTGACACGGGAAAGCAAGATGGTATGATCCACCGTGTCAAATGCGGCCGAGAGATCTAGGAGCACTAGGGCCTGGCGTTGGTTGGTATCCATACCCTCCCTGAGGTTGTCCAAGACCGAGATGACAACGGACTCCGTGGAGTGTGCGGGGCGGAAGCCAGCCTGACGGGGAGCAAGGGCTCCATGGGTCTCAACAAAGGAGCTCAGAGCGCAGGTGACATGGCGCTCGAGCACCTTTGCCAGAAAAGGCAACAGGGAAATGGGGCGGAAGTTGGCAGGGACAGAAGGGTCTGCCCCTGGTTTTTTTAGAATTGGCACAATAACCGCGGACTTCAAGGGGGATGGAACCACCCCTTGCGCCAAAGAACTGTTGAGGAGGAGGAGGGGAGGGTCTGGGCAGGTGGAAAAGATATGGCGAAGGATATGAGCGGGACAAGGATCAAGTGGAGAGCCAGATTTGACCAAAGGAACTAAGGAAGACAAGGCTTCCTTAGTAATGGGGGGAAGGGCAGTGAGTTGACCCTTGGGAGGGGGATATTGGGGGTCAACAAAGGAGGCAGAAGGGGGCTGGATATTAGCTTTGATAGTGGAAATTTTTTGGATGAAGTAGTTATTAAGGGAATGGCAGAGTTCCTCGGAGGGGGCGGGTTTGAGAGTTGTTCTGTCCGAGAACGCCAGGTTGTGGACAATCGTGAAAATCTCCTTGGGCTGGTTTTCTGCAGCAAGAATTTTGGAGGAGAAGTAGGCGGTTTTGGCCTCCAAGATGTCTTTTTTATACTGGGTGAGGATGTTGGTGTACTCCAGTCTTAGAGTGGGGCAGTAGTTTCTCCTCCAAGCCCGCTCAGCGCGACGGACAGTGAGTTTTGTGGCCTTAAGTTCTGCGTTGAACCACCGGTTGGCATCCTTCTCACGCTTGGTGGTAATGCGTTTGAGCGTGGCTACAGAGTCACTGCCAGCGGAGAGCCACTGATCTATGGCCTCAACCTGGGAGAGGGTAGAGAGGCCCTGCAGGGAAGGGAGGGAAGTGGTAAGAAGGGAGGAGAGGTCTTCCGGGTTGACACGGCCCCAAGCTCGGGCCCAGATGTTTTTGGGGTGAGGGGGCTTGGCTGGGGGGTGAGTGGGTAGGGAAAATGAGAGGAGGTGGTGGTCAGACCATGTGCAAGGTGAAATGGAAAGGGATTCCACGGGACAGTTTAAGGACCAGATTTGGTCTAACGTGTGACCTTTGATGTGGGTGGGGGAGTGGACGTGAGGAGTGAAGTTGAGGGACTGGAGGGTTTCAGAGAATTCCTTGGAAGACGGACATTCAGCTGGGTCCGAAGGCCAGAAGTTGAAGTCGCCAAGGAGTAAGATAGAAGCATTGTTGACTGTGATGGTAGCCAAGACTTCCAGGAAGTCAGAGAGAAACTGTAAAGGAGATTGAGGGGGACGATAAGTAAGAAAACAGGTCAGGGGAGGAGAAATGGAAGTAGTGCGAATAACCAGGTATTCGGTTGTCGCGATAGCAGGCAGGGACAGGATTTGGAAAGGGAGATCGGTCCGTGCGATGACCGCTACACCGCCCCCAACTCTGCCGGGAGGGCGGTCAGCCCGAAGGGCGTAATAAGAGGCCGGAAGAGCGGCAAGTAGGGCGGGAAGGGAGTCATCGCCAAACCACGTCTACGTTAGGAAGAGTAGATCAGGGGCTTCAAGGTCCAGCAGGACCGAAAGTTCGTGCGCATGGGCGACTGCTGACCGGGTGTTGAGGTAGAAGACCTTGAGGGATTTTGAGGGAAGGGTGATGGTACTGGCCGGGGGAGAAGGGTCAGCTGTAGGAAGGGGGGTGAGTGAGGGAGCGGCAGGCGAGAGACCAAGAGAGAAAATGCGGGAACAGGTGGAGGGGGTGATGGCCCAGGGTCCCTGGAGGTTGTGGAGTTGGTCCGGGGTGTAGGTGGTGAGCGGGGCAGAGTGTCGCGCCCCTAGCCCCGGACAGTCGCAGACGGGCTCAGACGGGCTTGCCTTAGGCGCGCCTTCGGCGCGCAATCGTCGCTCCCGCTGCGCCCGTCCGCTGCGCCTCCGGCCCAAGCACATCCTTTAATGCGGGGATGAAGAGGGAGGGGAGAGGAAGGGGGCGTGGCCTGCAAGTGGGCGGAGCTAAGTCGCTCGCGGTGAATGGCGGCAGCGAGGGAGGAACCCCAAAGGCAGCGCCCAAATCGGCTGTCTGGGACCTCCTGTGCAGGTTAGGATCTTTGGCAAGTTGCTGGGTGAGTATTCAAGGACACAGCAGTGCAAAAATACAATTTTAAAAGCATAAAAGATAAGTTGCAGCGCTCCCGGCTTTTCGCCTCAGGAGATTTGTCAGAAGGACGCGCTAGTGGTCAGCGCGCCCTTTTAACCTGTGGGAGGGGGCGTGGCCTGCAAGTGGGCGGAGCTAAGTCGCTCGCGGTGAATGGCGGCAGCGAGGGAGGAACCCCAAAGGCAGCGCCCAAATCGGCTGTCTGGGACCTCCTGTGCAGGTTAGGATCTTTGGCAAGTTGCTGGGTGAGTATTCAAGGACACAGCAGTGCAAAAATACAATTTTAAAAGCATAAAAGATAAGTTGCAGCGCTCCCGGCTTTTCGCCTCAGGAGATTTGTCAGAAGGACGCGCTAGTCCTTCTGGTCCCCTTGTTGCTAATAGCTGCAATAGCTTCAGATCTACGGCGTAGTTGAACTTGCCAAATTGGTTTGGGCCTGTTCTGCTTTTATACCAGTGTGCTTGCCTCATGTTTAAGACCAAAATATTTACAACAAGGGGTGGTGAGGGACAGAGTCTCTGAATTAAGCAGAAAGCTCTCACCCAGTCAAGAGATCAAGGCTAGATCCAACACCGTTTTTAAGCTCACTGCACCATCCCAGTTTCAGAACCTGGCTGTATGCAAATTAGTCTGTTCCTGTCCCAGTGCATGATGGGACCAGGGCAAACCAAACTACAAAAGCCAATTCTTACACTGGGAAGGAAACAAGCTCCCGGGGAACGGTTTCTGGCATTACAGCCGTCTTCGGCCCGGTTTGCTTGAATCCTGATGGTGCAATGAGCAAGGGTCTCACATCTGAGAATACCCTTCCACGCTTAGGGTGGACAAAAATATTTACAACAAGGGGTGGTGAGGGACAGAGTCTCTGAATTAAGCAGAAAGCTCTCACCCAGTCAAGAGATCAAGGCTAGATCCAACACCGTTTTTTAGCTCACTGCACCATCCCAGTTTCAGAACCTGGCTGTATGCAAATTAGTCTGTTCCTGTCCCAGTGCATGATGGGACCAGGGCAAACCAAACTACAAAAGCCAATTCTTACACTGGGAAGGAAACAAGCTCCCGGGGACCGGTTTCTGGCATTACAGCCGTCTTCGGCCCGGTTTGCTTGAATCCTGATGGTGCAATGAGCAAGGGTCTCACATCTGAGAATACCCTTCCACGCTTAGGGTGGACAAAAATATTTACAACAAGGGGTGGTGAGGGACAGAGTCTCTGAATTAAGCAGAAAGCTCTCACCCAGTCAAGAGATCAAGGCTAGATCCAACACCGTTTTTTAGCTCACTGCACCATCCCAGTTTCAGAACCTGGCTGTATGCAAATTAGTCTGTTCCTGTCCCAGTGCATGATGGGACCAGGGCAAACCAAACTACAAAAGCCAATTCTTACACTGGGAAGGAAACAAGCTCCCGGGGACCGGTTTCTGGCATTACAGCCGTCTTCGGCCCGGTTTGCTTGAATCCTGATGGTGCAATGAGCAAGGGTCTCACATCTGAGAATACCCTTCCACGCTTAGGGTGGACAAAAATATTTACAACAAGGGGTGGTGAGGGACAGAGTCTCTGAATTAAGCAGAAAGCTCTCACCCAGTCAAGAGATCAAGGCTAGATCCAACACCGTTTTTTAGCTCACTGCACCATCCCAGTTTCAGAGCCTGGCTGTATGCAAATTAGTCTGTTCCTGTCCCAGTGCATGATGGGACCAGGGCAAACCAAACTACAAAAGCCAATTCTTACACTGGGAAGGAAACAAGCTCCCGGGCCGAAGACGCCTGAAATGGCAGAAACCGGTCCCCAGTAGCTTGTCTCCTTTCTGGTGAAGAATTGGCTTGGTAGTTTAGTCTGCCCTGTTCCCATGATGCACTGGGCCAGGGACATACTGATTTGCATATAGCCAGTTTCTGACCTGGGATGGGGCAGTGAGATAAATAACGGTGATGGATCAAGCCCTGATCTTTGGACTGGGTAAGAGTGGTCTGCTTAATTCAGACACTCTGTTCATCACCACCCCCTTTTCTGAATCGTTTTTGGCCACTATAGGTGTGGCAGGGTATACTCAGACATGAGTCCCTTTCTCACTGCTCCATCAGGATTCAAGCAAGCCGGGCCGAACACGCCTGAAATGGCAGAAACCGGTCCCCAGTAGCTTGTCTCCTTTCTGGTGAAGAATTGGCTTGGTAGTTTAGTCTGCCCTGTTCCCATGATGCACTGGGCCAGGGACAGACTGATTTGCATATAGCCAGTTTCTGAGCTGGGATGGGGCAGTGAGATAAATAACGGTGATGGATCAAGCCCTGATCTTTGGACTGGGTAAGAGTGGTCTGCTTAATTCAGACACTCTGTTCATCACCACCCCCTTTTCTGAATCGTTTTTGGCCACTATAGGTGTGGCAGGGTATACTCAGACATGAGTCCCTTTCTCACTGCTCCATCAGGATTCAAGCAAGCCGGGCCGAAGACGCCTGAAATGGCAGAAACCGGTCCCCAGTAGCTTGTCTCCTTTCTGGTGAAGAATTGGCTTGGTAGTTTAGTCTGCCCTGTTCCCAAGATGCACTGGGCCAGGGACAGACTGATTTGCATATAGCCAGTTTCTGAGCTGGGATGGGGCAGTGAGATAAATAACGGTGATGGATCAAGCCCTGATCTTTGGACTGGGTAAGAGTGGTCTGCTTAATTCAGACACTCTGTTCATCACCACCCCCTTTTCTGAATCGTTTTTGGCCACTATAGGTGTGGCAGGGTATACTCAGACATGAGTCCCTTTCTCACTGCTCCATCAGGATTCAAGCAAGCCGGGCCGAAGACGCCTGAAATGGCAGAAACCGGTCCCCAGTAGCTTGTCTCCTTTCTGGTGAAGAATTGGCTTGGTAGTTTAGTCTGCCCTGTTCCCAAGATGCACTGGGCCAGGGACAGACTGATTTGCATATAGCCCGTTTCTGAGCTGGGATGGGGCAGTGAGATAAATAATGGTGATGAATCAAGCCCTGATCTTTGGACTGGGTAAGAGTGGTCTGCTTAATTCAGACACTCTGTTCATCACCACCCCCTTTTCTGAATCGTTTTAGGCCACTATAGGTGTGTCAGGGTATACTCAGACATGAGTCCCTTTCTCACTGCTCCATCAGGATTCAAGCAAGCCGGGCCGAAGACGCCTGAAATGGCAGAAACCGGTTCCCAGTAGCTTGTCTCCTTTCTGGTGAAGAATTGGCTTGGTAGTTTAGTCTGCCCTGTTCCCATGATGCACTGGGCCAGGGACAGACTGATTTGCATATAGCCAGTTTCTGAGCTGGGATGGGGCAGTGAGATAAATAACGGTGATGGATCAAGCCCTGATCTTTGGACTGGGTAAGAGTGGTCTGCTTAATTCAGACACTCTGTTCATCACCACCCCCTTTTCTGAATCGTTTTTGGCCACTATAGGTGTGGCAGGGTATACTCAGACATGAGTCCCTTTCTCACTGCTCCATCAGGATTCAAGCAAGCCGGGCAGAAGACGCCTGAAATGGCAGAAACCGGTCCCCAGTAGCTTGTCTCCTTTCTGGTGAAGAATTGGCTTGGTAGTTTAGTCTGCCCTGTTCCCATGATGCACTGGGCCAGGGACAGACTGATTTGCATATAGCCAGTTTCTGAGCTGGGATGGGGCAGTGAGATAAATAACGGTGATGGATCAAGCCCTGATCTTTGGACTGGGTAAGAGTGGTCTGCTTAATTCAGACACTCTGTTCATCACCACCCCCTTTTCTGAATCATGTTTAAGACCAGCTTTTCCTTAGCAGTAAATAAATGCCACTAATGGGACTTAGCATCAGTTTTGAAAAAGTTGTGAAATTTTAAAAAATCCTTGTACTTATTGCAAATTCAGTTTTGCTAGTGTTTTTTGGAGGGAACACTGACCTTGTTGCTAACAGAACTGGGGTAGAAACAAATAGGTTCTACCAGTGGAAAAGTGATGCTAAGAGACTCTAGGGTTTCTTTGTAAATATGACACCAACTAAACAAAAACGCTGCAGCACCAAAAAAGTGATGCTGCAGTGGTGTTAACTCGTTGTAAATATGCCCCTCCGTCCCTACATTCTGGCGTCCTGCTATCCAAAGGCACAGTTCAGCTTTACCAGCAGAATGTCGTGACATGGCACCAAACGTGGAACCCAGAAGGGAAATCGCTAAAGAGACTTCCCACTATGGTCATAGCCGTGCCGCATCCCAAAAGGGCACATTATTTCTGCCCCTTGGGGGCAGATTGGGGCAATTAACCTAATATGCCCTCTGTGGGGCAGAAAGCCTACTAGACACCAGGGACTACATTTATTTTGGAGGAAAAGGGCCCCCTGGGAATGTCCCTGTGATCTCCCCCATCCCATTGCCAAATACACTGTCTGCCACTTTCCGGAGGTGGATAGGGGTACTCACCCCAATCTTCTCCCTCGTGGGAGCAAAAGATCACTAAACATCATACATATCAAAACAGAACCAAAACAAAAAAAAGGAGGGTGTGGTGTACCCTGGCATCGAGCCATACACCCTCCCATGAGGGGCTTTAGTGTCTTTCTCTCCCCCCTTGCTGCAAATAGGAGGTTTATCTCAATTTGGGAGATTGTTCCAAATATGCCCATGGGGGATAGTAGAATGTCCACCTTATACCAGGGATTTTGACTTTGAGGCAAAAGAAAGTGGTGCAGGTGTTGCAATCTAATTTGTTCCATTTGGGCAGGGGGTGTGGTCAATGCAAGTGTGCAACACCAAAACTGTTTTATTGTTCCCCAAAGGTAAAATCCCAGGTGGCAGGTGGACTTCATACCCCTTGGCTCAAGTTTGGGCAACCTACCCAATTGAGACAAATCTCCGATCTGCCTCATGGGGGCTGAACAACACTATTGCCTCATTAGGGCAGGGATATGGCTTGATGACATGATAGGCTGCACTCTCTTTTTTATTTTGAACTCTCTGGTGTGTAGCGGGCTTTCTGCCCCTCCCAGGGGCAAATTGAAGGCAAACCCTGTCTGGCTCTTCGTAAGGGGGGGGGACAAAAACAAGTTTGTCCCATTTGGGGTAGGATTATGCCTTTGGAGCCAGTCTTTTTGCCCTTCCAGGGGCAGACTGGAGGTTTTCCACAATTTGCCCCTGGGGGCTAGAAAGCCCACTCTAGGGCTGGAATATATATTTTTAAATATAATGATGGGGGTCTCAGGCCCATCCTAACATTTGCCCCACCCTCACCCCTAAGGTCCTAAGGTCACACAGTCTTTCTGACAATGAAATTCCATACCAATGGCAAACAAAAGGTCATTTGATTCCTTTAGGCGTTGTTTTTACATATGGGCCAGGGGACTGTTGCTAACTCTGAATGTAGCCTCACTTGAAATAGTCAATGGCTGCACTTTGTGAACTTGGATAGATTGCCTCCTAGAAAACCCTACCAGACCAAGTCAGTTCAGAAAACTAGACAACAGTGGGGACTCCAGGGTGGTTTGCTTTACATGGATCCAACAACATTTTTAAACTAACAATGACCTCCAAAATACAAACTTTAAATAAAAACCCACACTTTCGTCAAATGTCTGTGAGGAAAACCTTTGGAATCTATGGTGAGCCACAATTTTCATAACAACCTGCTGTCCCCCACATCTCATGATAACAATGGTACCTCATTTGTGTGGGTGGGCCAAGAGACCTTGACACAAAATCTACCCTAAAGCACTATGTGGAATGATCAGTGATTAGGGTGGCTGCAGGATTTGGGGCTACACAAAGCCATCACCCATGCAAACCTACAAACCACAGACATTTTCAAAACAAGACAACTTGGGTATTCCAGGGAGGTGTGCCATGCATGGATACCATAATGTTTTCCTACCAACAATGCCCCACAAACCTTAAACCATGTGTCAAATCACACATTTATCTCACATTTCTGTGATGAAAACTTCCGGAATCCTCAGGAATCACCAAAATTCCTACCAACCAGTATTACCCCACTTGTGCCAATTAAAATGTTGTGCCTCTAGTGTGGCTAGGCCTAGTGCCTGCAACAGGAATGGATTAAATAGAGATAAACATAGCGTTTTACGGCCTTTTGTGTCATGGTCTCTTGACCAACTCACACAAGTGTGGCACCGTTCTTCTCAGGGGGCAAGCGGGAAATCAGGATGGTAGGAAATGTGTTGCTCCCCACAGATTCCAGAACTTTAATTCACAGAAATAACAGAATTTTTACCAATGTTTCACGTTTGCATAGGGTTCTGGGTACATTTACAGCCATGCACATCACTGTCACCTATACTCCCTGGTTGTTGAGTTTTCAAAAAAGTTTTCTAGGTTTCCCTAGGAGCTGGCTGAGTTAGGGCTGAAAATCCACAGCTACCCACTTAAAAAAAAGGATCAGTTTTGAGTTTAAAAATCTGATGTATCCATAATGGGTTTTGGGTTGTTTCCTATTTTAGAAAGTAAGTCTACCCACACGTGAGGTACCATTTTAATTGGATGAATTGTGGAAATACTGAGTGAAAGAAGTGTGTGGCTCCCCAAAGATTCCAGAACTATACATCACAGAAATGTGAGTAAAATGTGTTTTTTAGTCAAAGTTTGAGGTTTGCAAGAGATTCAGGTTACAAAAACCTGGTGAGAGACACATAGGTCACCCCACCTTGGATTCGGGAAAGAGTATAGTTTTCAAAAATGTACAGATTTGCCAAGTTTCCACAGAGGCGGGCTAAGCTGGGGCAGAAATCCACAGCTACCCTCTCCGGGAAAAAAGGTCAGTTTTGAGGGGAAAAATGTGATTGGTCTATGTTGGGAGGATATAGGGACAGAGAAGAAAAACATACCTTTTCAAACAAAAACTAGGACATATTTTATTTAAAAAATATTTGAACATTTTGCAGCATCTTAATCTATACTATGTGAAGTCTACACATTTTATAAATTGGGTAGGGTAGGTTATACTATTTGTAATAATTATTTTAATGAATTACATGCATAGTGACAGTTCTGTCACAGGAAGGGATTTAATAGCATTAAATTTGCATATGACTTTTCCCCAGTGGACCAACCAGGATTTAACTCAGCGACCCTCTAGCTACAAACATAGCCATGAATTCTGTAAAGATAGCATTAACTAGCTGTGCTTTTCTACCAAAAACAGACATTTCCACAGATCAGGTTCACTTGCACTCCTTTTTCATTTAAGGTGTATGCATTACATTTAGGTACCTGCAGGTTATCAGAACATCAAAATATTTACATATTACTTTTTTCTTGTTAACCCACCTGTCTACCACCCCTCCCCACACCCGCTGACCCGGCCCCATTATACATGCGACAACATTTCCCAACATTGTTTAAGTACTTTCACAGTCTTCAAATCTAATCTTTCACCAATGAGCAAGGCTGCTTTGTTGATAGGAGAAGGTGAAATAGCTGTAGAAACAAAGCCCTTTAACTACATGTTTTATAAAGTGCATTTTCAACTTAATTTTCTGTCTTCCTACTTTTAGGCTTTGTTTCAACATTCAATTCTGCCTGTTCTATGAGCCGGACAGCGATGCTGATAAAACAAACTTAAATAACTATACAAACCAAGCTCAGAATCACATAACAATGTTTCTGGGTTAGCACTGGCTGTACTTTAAGTACCAATGCTCTGAATCACATGCTAGTATGGGTACCCGCAAATTTAAAGATGTATAGATAACCACAGCTCCTAAACTTAATATGTTATGCCCATTTCAGACAATCATAGGCTTCCTTGAGATCTATTTTTCACATTACATCTGGGCGCCAACTGAAGGACGTGGCCCTCTAAGGGCCCACGGGTTATATATACAACAACCTGCCTGCTATGTCTTCCCAAGTGAAGAGTTGGTCAGACAGTAGAGAATATAAACAAGCTTTATTAGTAGTTCTCTGCCGGGAGAGCACCGGTCAGAACCGCACCCTAAGATGGAAACTGAGGGGACTGGCACCCCAACAGGTTACAGTAGGTAAAACGGACTTCCCAACCATCTCTAACCACGCCCACCATGAAAAGTTACTGGCCTGGGCTGAACATGAACAATGGAGCACAGAGAGATGAGCTAACACATGCCAGATGGGAACATGTTATCTGAAAGCAAGGCCAGGGTGCTGGGATTTAGCATCTCCTAAGGTGGGGGCAGAAGCTACACATTCAGCTAGTCATGTGATGGCAGAATACCTTATTCATTAGCAAGTCAAGGAAACAGCCTTGGACAAAAGGAGAAATAATAACAAAACACAGTGTTCTGCTGAGGCAAGCAATATGAGCACTGAGGCCTAACCCAGGCACAGTCTAATACGGATTGCGAAATTCAAAATGGATGCGCACTGGCTAACTAAAGCTTACATGTTGCGAGGATAACTCAGTGGGTTGCATAACGTGAATATAAATGCATGTATTTTAGCTACACACTGCTAACCTAAAACAGCATGACAGAGGCATCATAGGAAAGGAAATTTTAAATCTCCCACTTTCACCACATGAGTTGGTCTTTACTTCGTACACAATGAAAAACCATTGTATGGTGCAGCTCAGTTGTTGGCTCTGGGTACCTTAGGTTCTTGGAGAACTTACAAACCCTATGCATGCTTACAACTAAGGTCTAGCGTACAGAATGGTATTATGCGTTTGTAAACATCTTTGTGACAAAAGGTTACAGATAAAAACATTCTCACAAATGGCCTTTTAGTCATACCCATTTTCAGTATTTCTTTATTTCAACAGTTTATTTCTTTGTTAATACCTTGAGGGATCTACACATATGACCCTTACTGAATTTATCATTTTGTCTACTTTCCAGAAAGTCATAGATTTGCTGGATCACCCTGTTGGTCTCACACTACTTTCCACCACTAACTGGATGTAGGTTAAGAGCACAAAGAATTGGAAAAATGTGCCATCTCTTTGCCAAAACTGTGGTAAACAATTAGGTTTTTATTCAGCTCAGCGTGTTCCTGAACGATGGTAAGATGTTGACTTTAGCAAGGAAAACTGTTTGCTGATGCCACTTTTAGGAAGAAAAACAGACACATTTATCCAGAGGATTTTTTCACTAATTTTCCCAAAAAACTCAACAGTTAGCTATATTGTGCTTATTTTCTTGCCCCCCCCCCCCTCCAGAGGAGTCCACAAACCTTGGGTACCTTCAGAAATCGCAAGGTGTTGGGAAAAAAGGACTCAAATTTGGCATGAATACCTTATGTGGAAAAAAGTTTCAGAGCCCTAAGCACAAGCTACCCTAAATATTAAAAAAAAGGGCTCAGCACTGGCAGGAGAGTAAGGCCTAGCAGTTAAAGGGATAATTACCTAATTTATCGGAAATGTAAATATGTAAATATGTTGCCATAAATATAGCTTTTTGCTTGCCACTATAGAGCTAGAAACACAGAGCAGAACAAAGAAAAACATTTAGTTTTGTTCCTCAAACAGCTGCTTTAATTATGCTTTGTGACTTTACTTGCCATTATGCTCGGCCTCTTGCTGTGACAGCAGGCACTGTAAATACAGAACCAAACATAAATAAGTTATTCTAGTTGAGTTCTACATGTATAACAAGTGGCCTATTATTTGGGGGATAAAGTACCCAGTGCTGTACATTATAAGGACATTGTGAGTTCCTTTATAAGGTTATGAATCCCAGAGGTGACTTGCAATTTCCTTCTGATGTATAGCAAAGGATACTTTAATCCATATAATACATGGTCACACCATCACCTTTCCCATTGGTGCGTAGCTCTTTTGTATGAAAAGGACGAGCATGTTCACAATTATGAATGATACAAATAGAATCTCTAGTTCAAAGTTCAAGACATTCAAATATGTGTTAGATATTTTTTTCAAAAGCTATTACAATCAGTTTAATGTAAGTAATTTAAAAATATATATATAAAGCCCAGTAGCTTGGCATGTATAGATTTTAACTTACCTGAGAAGTGCAACAAATACGCTAATACAGTTGAGTTCGGATGTCATTTGCTTATAACAGGCGACTAAATGCATCAGAAGTCTCCTAATATAAAACATTTAGAGACAAGTTTTTATTGCTGCATCCCATGTATTTTACAATAATAGTACCACATCTGGGATTTAGAGGGTAAACGAATTCTTTAAACCGTATGTCTGTATTTGATACGAGTAAGTAATTTTACAAATACACTTTGGAGCCAAATAATCAGAAACATGCAGTTTTCGTGTCTCACAAAGCAAAGGCATTCGGACCCGTTCACCCATTTACAAGAGGCACCAAAGCGTAGCTCAAAACAGATTGCCCTGGGTCTGACATAGCTAACGCATCTACCGGTGTGACAGCAGCATAGCATGGGAGTATTGTTCATGAAATCATTATGGTTACTCTCTTCACACGAAGCTTATTTGTTTTTGCATATTTTTTTTATTTTAATTAGGATTTCAAGTCGTCTCTCACATAGTACTTTCTCTTTCTCATAAACTGTGTTTTTAAAGCTGTCAAGCCCCTCGGGAGCTCATCTGTTTACTGATATGTCTAATAAATTCAGTTTTATATATCTTTGCTGACAGTGCAACAGAATGCAATTATTATAGCCTTAGAAGCTGAAAATAATGCTTTCTATAACAGTTGTTAGTACCACGCACATGGGAACCTCAATGACGTTACAAATGCCTCATGTAGTAGTGACAGATGGCAGGAACGGATTACAAGCTGGGCCTCTGTTCATTTTTTTTAGCATTTCTGCATCTAGCTTTTCAGGATCTTGAAGTCTCACAAAATGTGTTTAGTTTTGTGATTTCTTCGAGCTCACAATTTCAAATTTTATTTCAAAGCATCCTGGGGAGGGCCTGCATTAACTGGGTAGAGCAGCCCCGTTTCCATGAAGCTGCCTGTGTAAAAGAAATGCATGATTATTAGCTACTATTACCATTTGAACACCCTATTGTAGTTTGAAACAGTGCAGTTGTCGCCCTCGTGGGAAAGACGAATTGGGGAGACCCAGGATTATCATAAAACTTTGAACGCCACCCTCTTCTATCCCACACTGGTGCCTGTTAGACCTGGCTTTTCCAGCAGGTGTATCCCCAGACTTTTTGCTTTTGGGCCTTCTGTTTCTGACCTCTTTTTGTTGGTTTTATGACTCTGGGCACTTTACCACTGCTAATCAGTGCTAAAGTGCATATGCTCGCCCTCTAAATTGTAAATATGGATTGGAGATTCCATTATTGCCATATTTGGCTTACTGGTAATTCCTTAGGACAGTGCATTGTGGGTGCCCGGGCCTGTAAATCAAATGCTGCTAGTGGGCCGGCAGCACTGATTGTGCCACCCACATAAGCAGCCTGTAAATGTAACTCAGACCTGCCATGGCAGTTCCTGTGTGCAGTTTGTTACTGCCATGTCAACTTGGTAAGTGCACCCTCTTGCCAAGCACTAAGCTTTCCTTTTCCTACATGTAAGACACCCCTAAGGTAGGCCCAAGCTACCTCTATGGGCAGGGTGCAGTGTATGTGAAAGGTAGGTCAAGCCCTGATGTATGTATCCTGATGGTGAAATAGGGCCAATTTCGCTTTTCACTATTCAAAGGCCATATGTCCCATAGGATTGAATGTAGAGTTTACTTATAACATGTTATAAGTATAACTGTCCATGGGAACACGTTTAGTATGAGTTTAGTATGCCTGAACTCAGAATATAAAAATGCATCTTTTAATAAAAAATATTTGTATATTGTGGGTTTGAAAATTCCACTTTTAGAAAGTGGGTGTTTTCTTGCATAGCTATCCTGCGTACCTCTGCTGGCATGTGGATTGACTGTCTGGCTTTGGAGTGACAGGGGCTGGGGATGTGCAGTGGCTCCAGAGAGTCTGGATGAGTCAGGTCTGGACTGAATTGACCTGCGCTGCATTTAGAGTAGGGGTTGGAGATTTCCTTTCACCTGAATGGGCCTGGTCGGCCTTCCACTATGTTATCTCTATGACCTTCAAGGAAGCTGCACCAAAGAGGACAGAACTGGTTTTGACTGAGCATAGGGCTTCTCGGCCACCAAAGAACAAAGGATGTTGCTGTATAAATATTTGGGCCAAGACACCAGAAGTTTAGATCACTTTTAGGACTTCAAGAGGAACCTCTGATAAGGAGAAGAGCTGGAGAAACTGGATGACGAGTACTGTCCCTTTGCTGTGTGCTGTCTGGGGTTGGCCTGCAGTGGCTGTTTCTGCCAAGGACAGGAACTGTGCATCCTGCTTGCGAAAGTATCTCTAAGGGCTTGAAGTGGTGCCTTCCCCCTGTTCAAGAGGTCTCAGGAACAGCAAAGAACTCACCATCCTTCTGGTCACCATCTCTTGTTCCGCTGTACCAGTTGCCACTGAAGAAAAGGGCAACCAACTCTGTCACCAACTCCATCACCGAGTCCGTCGCAGACTCCATGTCCTGAAAGTACTGCAGAGCGCACTGCCTTGCTTTGCAACGCAACCCTGGTCTAACCAACTCCGTCAACGAGCCGCTGCTTGCACTGTGTCCTGTGGCACCGCTCCCCGTACCGCTATGCTACACGCTGCACACACACCACAGACTTTTTTACTTCTCAACTCACACATCAACTGGCTCCGTCACCGCATCATGACCTGCCAGCATTGCATCAAGCACCGCCGCAACCTGCTATGCAATCCTTGTTCTCACCGACTTTGTCAATGAGCCGCTGCCTGCACCGAGCCGTAAGGTCACGCACGGTTCAATACTTCCATCTCACATTGCGGCCGCAACAGTTGTTCCTGACCGTCTTGTACCATTGTGTCAGCTTCAACAAGAAGGTACTGTATCCAAGTCTGTTGATGACAACTCTTACAAAATTGGGTGGCCCAAATCACACCCATCTTCTAAAAGTAATGCCCGCTCAGTTCCTACCCACTTTATCTTATGGACTGGCGACATGGCATGGAGGGGAGGCTGGCCTATTAAACAATTTACAAAATAAAATTTACAAGGATGTATTTACACTACCTAAATCTTCTTCAGCAGCCCAGGTGCGCATAGAATTTGTACTACAGAATCAAACATTTGGGTCCATGTCAAGATTCGCCAAATTCTGCCATAAACTGCGGCTGACTCAGATTCCTTAAACAACATCTGTTGGCAAGAAATAAACCTTGATACCGTCCAGTCCCTCAAGAAATCCATGGGCTATCTATTTGCGAACCAGCCTCGCTGAGCTCGAACTGCAAGAAGCTTGGAATAGAAAAATAGACCAAGCTCACTTTGGCAAAATTGCTAATTCTATTGCCAAAAGAAAGTCACTATTAGAGGATAAACAAACATTGACCCATCGACGTCACGCCTGGACAGTAATTTCTTCTTACAAATTCCAACAACCCCAGGCATACTTGGCCACTCATTTTAGTCAACATTTAAAAAAAAAATGCATAGACCACCGTATGGGTCTCCATGAAACCAAGGACTTAAGACCTTCCTGGAAACACCAAGAAGAATGCCAACAATGCAGACTGTGCGGTTACCAAAACGAAACTCTAACTCACCTGTTTTGTGTGTGCCCAGCTCTTATGGTATCAAGAAGACATTTTTTACGGGACATTCTGAATCAATTGAACATAAGAACATGTCGACAGGCTGTCATAACCTGGCTGGGAGGCTCTTCTTCAATCCTGACTTGTCTGGCCTTAAATTCATGACTAAAGCAAGAAAGCAGCTCCAGGTCCGTTAGTGAACATTCAAAGTTTTATTGACTGAGGTTTAACCCGCCACTCCGGCATGTCCGTGTACATCCAAGTCGTTATTCCTGCTATTGGGGGGAATCGAGGAAAAGTTTTAAAAACCATTTGCTTTTTTTTTAAGCTTTTAACGATAATCTTTTTTGTAAATGTGGACATTTTCTACTTTTTATATTGTAAGGATTTTTATTAAATCAACAATAAAATGATGATTGATGACATTTCACTTGGCAGATCTAAGGGGGTCACAAACCATTTGCAGCCCCTAAGGAAGTGGGAGTGTGCTTTCAGAAAGGAGTAGGCTCCGGAATAAAACGTTGTAGCTGCTCAAGGACTGAAGCCAGATCAATGCATCCCTGCATTTCATAAACCTCAAAGATTTTAAAATAACAAACAAAAAAGGTTTATATAATTCACCCAAAAAAAAATGCATCAGTCTGGTCCAACAATCCATCAGAAGAATATGCCAAAATGAATGCCCCCGAAAGAACACTGGTACCCGAGAAGCTCATTAAACACCAAAACGATGTTCCCCGCCTGAACAGGCCGGACTATATTGTTCACCTTAACGTGGTTTTCAAGCATTTTCAGATGGTTGGCTTGTGCTTCTCTCAAAGGAGCGGTAGATATTCTTTTAGCACATTTGTCTGTTTCAGTGACTATCGACAGCGCCCCCTCCCCTCTCTAATGTGCGCTAATTCACCAGAGATACGGCGAAAAGCCACCTTTCTTATTAGTGACTCTTTAAAAGAGACTTCCTTTCAAACTTGGCAATTAGACTAGAAAGCTCGCTCCCTGTGACCATACAAGCATCATAAATTGTGTATGTTCAAGGACACACTGAATGACTCCTGCCAATATGCTGCACTGCACAGCTACATGAATGAAGCATTTACCAAATCAGGCCCACTACATTAAACAGAAAACAGCCTTCATTCATGGTGACTTATCAGTTTTAATTAATCAACCACAACAATGGAAATTCCGATGCACTCAAGCCACTTGAAAGCAAGAGGTCATCTCCGGGGCAGTCGTGTTGTTGTTTTTGTGCCTCTCCTTTCAGACAAAGCTGCCTCTACCATTCACAGACATGCGTTTAGACGCACATATGTCTACAATGTGTTAATGGAAGCATGTATATCCATGCATATTTTTGTACAGGCGATATTAATACATAACGTGTTATATTAACAGCTGCCTGCGCCTTAATAGGAGCGGCAAGTCTTTTATTTCAATTGACATATTTGAAACACGTCCACACAAAGGAATGTGGTTTTCTATTGGGTGGCCGTCCTTTCAGCCCCTCTGCTGCTATGTGAATGCATTGTGTGGGGCCATTCCGCTGTTTTATGAAAGGCTTGGCTTGATTTCGTTACAAGGTTTCCCAAAGAGCACAGTCCCACTGCCTTAGGGGCTGCGAATGGTTTGTGACCCCCTTAGATCTGCCAGGTGAAATGTCATGTCGCTCCTCTCAAGTGGGAGTATAAAAAACAAACGAGCGGCGGCTACGTCGGAAAGTAAACACCTAAAACAAGCCTGTGCAATGCAATAGGACTCGCTTTTACGCGAGACCTATTGCATTACAAACGTTAGTGGGGGCGGCGGGGTAGGGGGGGCGAGAAGGCACAGACAACGGGGGTGCGGGCGGGGGAGGAGGTGAGAAGAACCAGAGAAAAATAGTGCTCTAAATAACACACACTGTACAGTGTAACACTCGAAGTAAAGGGACTAATAGCAATGGGAGGGTACAAATGACGACATGGCCATAAACAAGCCTCATAATCAATCAAAAGACAGAATTTATGAAGTACAAAGACAGAAGACAATGAAAAATATGGGTGGAGAGTGAGGGCAGCTTGTCTCCCATGCTCTACTACTGCATGCCTCTCAGAGTGAGCAGTGCATTTGTGGCTGACCGAGGCCCTCGCAGGGGACCACTAAAGAGGGCAGCCCTCTAGTATGATCGGGGTCCCCACACCCCCCCCCCTTAGGGGCAGGGACTCAGGGAAGAGTCCGCCTGCCTTGTTGTGGTGCGTAGGGAACGTCACTTCCTGGGCACTTGGACTGGGGGATGCCATTGTCTACTCTACACTGATTTTTTAAAAGTGTGGGGTGCATAAAATAAGCCAGCTAAGCTAAATACTTTAAACCCGTTTTGAACACAAGTCAATCAGGGAATTGAAGAACCCTTGTACAATTTGAGGCAATCTAAAATAATGTCACTGTTCAAGGTAGCCTCAGCTTTGGCCCAAACACTGACCCAGAGTAGAAGAGGGG
Organism: Lissotriton vulgaris; assembly: GCF_964263255.1. Classification (NCBI taxonomy): domain Eukaryota; kingdom Metazoa; phylum Chordata; class Amphibia; order Caudata; family Salamandridae; genus Lissotriton; species Lissotriton vulgaris. The sequence goes on from NC_141687.1 coordinate 494,489,652, forward strand.
TCAACTTGGCTTTATCAGATATTTGGTGTGGATTAAGCTCTAAGGGAATAATAAAATGAGAGCTAGTGGGAAGCAGATGCATGAGCTGCCTACAAATGACCCCCAGACTCCAGCACCATATAAGGCACTGGAAACACACTGAGCATTGTAAAAATAATTTAAAAAAAAAGGTTTAACAGTTCTCATACCTGCAGCATGTTAAACAATCCTCCTGCTGAGCTGCATAACTTGAACTAAGAACTATAATTCTGCAATTGCCAAGAACCTGACTAACTAAAAACAACCCCAACTACATAAAATCGCTCACACTGCCAAGTGATTCCCCCCTCACGTTAATTTGGATAGCTTTTCTTGTCGGACCAACATGTCATAGTATAAATCGTCCCAAAATTGGTGGCCAAGTCCAACTTGTTCATAAAATAAATAAAGAATTCTGCCAACATGCGTAATGCCCCTGGGGTCCGTGACATGAGTACTGAGTTGTCTGCATAAAGCTTTGCCAGTACAGGAACTTGGGAGACCCTTTGGATATCTCTAGTGGCTTTAGTCAAAGCAGGATGCAGAAGATTGATGAAAATTGTAAAAAGTAGTGGGGCCAGGATACATCCTTGTCACACCCCTCGGGCTAGGGTGAACGGATCAGACATTTCTCCTGCTGAACCAAAGCGGACCTTCGCTTCTAAGTAATCATGTAGTATACACATACAATTCACTAATGCAACTGTGCCCCTAACTCCAACAGCATCAAGCAAAGTTTGGTTCTGTGAACACAGTTGAATGCTGATGACGAGTCCATAAAGGCCAAATACAGCAGACAGCGATTAGCGAAGTTTACTTGCCAAAAATCTGATACAAATTCAAGCACTGTTACATTGTACCCAGCCCCTGTCAAAACCAAATTGAATGGGATACATAATATTGTTATGATTTGCCCATGTTTTAGTCTGCTGAAAACCATCAGTCCAATGATCTTAACTGAGCTATAGATAAGAGAAATAGGGTAATGACATTTGGGCGACATGAGATCCTCTTTCTTAAAAATGGGGACTATTGTGGAAAGGGCTGAAGGTAAACATGCATAAAATGGGATAATGTGATCCTTAACAAGTCCCACAGGGTCCCCTTTTCCACAGAATGGTAAATAGCTTTAAAATGACTAACCCAATCTGAACCCTGGATATCAATTAAAAAAGGGGATATGATGGATCTTCCCTTTGTTTGATCTTGTTAACCAGATCCCAAAATATCTTGCTATTCTTGGTGAGTTCTGCACTTTCCAGAACCTCCCAATCCCTACTATTCAAAGCTTTCCCCCTTGTCCTATTGGGGTGTTGTTAAATATACGAGCGTCCCGCACTGCAATGAGGTATTTCTGGGTTATAAAGAGAGCCTTCATTACCTTCCGATTGGCTAATGAACAATGGCTGTCAAACCATTGAGGGTTCATCTTTCCATTCCTAATCGGTTGTAAAATAATTTGGTGCCTCTGCAAAAGCTGCTTTGTGCACTGGAAATAGTCTGGCTCTGTGCAGAGCATTATGCCCACCCCCCATTCCATTGATAACATGGCACCACAGGACAGATTTCTAGTTAGTAACATGTACTCAATGACCGAGGCTTGGCCACCAAAAGGAGCCAATGAAGCCCTATAGTTGCTAAATATTTCCAAAAAGGCCACACAGTCTTCTTCAGCAACATACCCACCCAGCTCCTCCGTTCCACTCTCTGGTTTCGCCCACTGGACAGAGGAGAATTCCAAGCCCTGTAGATGTGTCTTATAATTAGTCACCAGCTTAGCATTAAAATCCACACAGAATAGATCGCTGGGCTATGATATATGCCTGTTACCTATAGGCTTTATATCAGGGATATAAACACTTAAATGGAGTACATATATTATTTGAAATATCAATATTATAAAAAATAATTAAATAAAAATAAAAGGCACTTGATTGGTCCTTAATAGGCAGAGCCAAAAAACTGTACTTTTCGTATCTAAAACGTAAAATTCTACATTCAAATTCAACTTAACCCATACAGAAAGACCACCGTTCGCTATGCCTTGTAAGGAGGATATGGCTGGGCAAGAGTAACATGCAAAGCCAGGGCAGGAACAATTCGTGGGGACCCATGTTTCCTGCATATTTTACGACTGAATTTAATCAATCAGCGTTATAATTATATCTATTAAGCTGTCAGTTTTCTAACTCATCAAGGTAAACAAGCTTCGTGTGCTAACATTCATGGAGGCCTTTGTGGTAACCCTACCATCCCAAGGGATGATGGTGCAGAAGAAAAAGCTTGGTTATCATCTTGAGTACCAGCTGAGAGTCAGTGCGCATTAGAAATTATGTCAAAACACTTTAAAGAGGAATGGCAAACTGGACCCCCTTACAATGAAGAGGGTCCTTTTCTCTCTGATGATTGTAAAACATTTGAAGAGCTAAAGGGACCGAGTTGAGTGCGCAAATCTTTTTTTGTTAGCATGTTTGTGAGCTATGGGTACCCTGGTTGTTGACAAAAAAGTCTATAACAATAGGTCTATAAAAGTAGCCTAAAGGGACCCAGGATATGTTGCCCCTACAACTAGCACGACTTAAAGGCCCAAGCAATAAACTATGCACAAGAACTGGAGATCTAAAATTAAAAATAACACAGTCACCTTCTGCAGAAACTGGACCATTTCCAATCCATCCAACTCTACGAGTCAGCAGAATGAGATTAGCAAAGGCAAAAGAGAACTCTCTATGGTCCACAAGACAGTTCAACAGCTTATTACATAGCTTTTCATTAAACAACACCTTTCCCTTGTGCGAAGGAGGAGCTCCAATAAGTATAACCACATATGGGCAGGTGGCAGGAGGAAGATTTATTTTTGGCTGAAATAAATTAGGACATGAATCGCTTCTGTGCTGCCTCTCTGCACACAGATTAGTATGTAAACCACTTCTGCTCAGGTTTAGGCTAGATTTGTCAGGTGGTGAAAGGCACTCCCCAAAGGTAATATTTTCCTATGTTCATGATGATGATGGACTAACAGTGGGCCAGCAAGGATGCCACCCTTCTGGCACATCTAGTGTAGATAACACCAAAAAACTGCACAGTAGAGGCTAGGTGGCAGATATATGGGTGTTAACCCCTAATGTATCAGACTCTAATTGACTGGGCTGCCTAGCTAGTGACGTGATTTGCAGTTCAATGGTTTTGATACATTCAATCAGAATAGAGTGTTTGGCATACAAAGGTTCCTTGATTTTAGCACAGCAAATTTCCATAAAAAAGGTAAGGTAGGACAAATGTAAGTAAAAGGTTGTGCAGCTACCTCGGCCTATATTGGGGTACTTTGGGGATCATAATAACTACTGCTCATACAAAGGAAGATAACATTAACAAATGCTAAAATATTCCTTTTATAAAAACATAGGAACTTTGGTATAAAAACAAGTGTAAAAACATCTGAAAAGTTGGCATTTGTGAAAAATGCTGCAAAAAGTTAAAATCCTCCAAATAGTCAATATACTTGTTAGACCAACTGAGCACATCAAAAGCCATCGTGCCCAGTGGGAGCAAGAGAGAAAAATAAAAAAAAACAATGCTTTTCGAATTCCAATTTGGCTTGTTTTGGAAAAAGGCTGAATATTTCCCATCACACAGACAGCTAAATGTTTATGTGTCCTGTGTGGGAGATGCAGCATCACTGTCACTCGCATTTACAGACGACGGTCCCTGTAACACCTCTTAGATAAGGTAAATGGAGCAAAGGTGATCATCTTCAGTTCCCGCAGCAGCCGCTGAGCAAATGCTTGACATCTGTGTGATCTTTGTAGAACCGCTGTCTGTTCCAGCTAGAGCTGAAGCAACCTGCGGAGACTCTTAGAATGCCGCCATCAACATTGGAATACACTGAGGACACTGTAATTTGTGGGCCTTTAACCCATTGAACACGGTGCGAATTCCGCTGCGGTGCAGGTGATTTAATCAGTGGGTGGGGTTCGAATGGCCGTGGCCGTCCTCCGCACATGCCCGCCATCATGTGGGACAGCCAGGGGCCTTCCCTGGACCGGAAACAAGCTTCCGAGGACCGGTTTCTGGCATTCCAGCTGTCTTCAGCCCGGCTTGCTTGAATCCAGTGGTGTGGAGTGCATGGGACTCACGTCTGAGTATACCCATCCCACTCGGGGTGAAAATTGCAAAAACCACAGTTGATGGACAGAATGCAGAACAATGTCATACATTCACCCCAGTACAGAGATCTGGGCCTAAATCCATCGTTTTTTTGCACTCCACACCACCCCAGTTCAGGCATGGCCATATGCAAATCAGTCTGACCCTGTGCCTCATGGGAACAGTCCAGCCCGAACTGCCAAGCCATGCCTTCCCTGGACCAGAAACAAGCTTCCGAGGACCAGTTTCTGGCATTCCAGCCGTCTTCAGCCCGGCTTGCTTGAATCCAGTGGTGTGAAATGCATGGGTCTCACGTCTGAGCATACCCATCCCACTCGGGCTGACAATTGCAAAAACCACAGTTGATGAACAGAATGCAGAACAATGTCATACATTCGCCCCAGTACAGAGATCTGGGCCTAAATCCATAGTTTTTTTACACTCCACACCACCCCAGTTCAGACATGGCCATATGCAAATCCGTCTGACCCTGTGCCTCATGGGAACAGTCCAGCCTGAACTGCCAATCCATGCCTTCCCTTGACCGGAAACAAGCTTCCAAGGACCGGTTTCTGGCATTCCAGCCGTCTTCAGCCCGGCTTGCTTGAATTCAGTGGTGTGGAGTGCATGGGAATCACGTCTGAGCATACCCATCCCACTCGGGGTGACAATTGCAAAAACCACAGTTGATGGAGAGAATGCAGAACAATGTCATACATTTACCCCAGTACAGAGATTTGGGCCTAAATCCATCGTTTTTTTGCACTCCACACCACCCCAGTTCAGGCATGGCCATATGCAAATCAGTCTGACCCTGTGCCTCATGGGAACAGTCCAGCCCGAACTGCCAAGCCATGCCTTCCCTGGACCAGAAACAAGCTTCCAAGGACCAGTTTCTGGCATTCCAGCCGTCTTCAGCCCGGCTTGCTTGAATCCAGTGGTGTGGAGTGCATGGGACTCACATCTGAGCATACCCATCCCACTCGGGGTGACAATTGAAAAAAACACAGTTGATGGAGAGAATGCAGAACAATGTCATACATTCACCCCAGTACAGAGATCTGGGCCTAAATCCATCGTTTTTTTGCACTCCACACCACCCCAGTTCAGACATGGCCATATTCAAATCAGTCTGACCCTGTGCCTCATGGGAACAGTCCAGCCCGAACTGCCAAGCCATGCCTTCCCTGGACCGGAAACAAGCTTCCGAGTACAGGTTTCTGGCATTCCTGCCGTCTTCAGCCCGGTTTGCTTGAATCCAGTGGTGTGGAGTGCATGGGACTCACGTCTGAGCATACCCATCCCACTCGGTGAGACAATTGCAAAAACCACAGTTGATGGACAGAATGCAAAACAATGTCATACATTCACCCCAGTACAGAGATCTGGGCCTAAATCCATTGTTTTTTTGCACTCCACACCACCCCAGTTAGGACATGGCCAAATGCAAATCAGTCTGACCCTGTGCCTCATGGGAACAGTCCAGCCCGATGGTAAACCATTCGTTCACAGTAAAATCGCACCAGGAGTGCTTTTTCAATCTCTTTGAAACTGGGCGATGCAAAATTGCTTCCCTATACAGAGAGTATAATGGATGGAATAACTCTGACGATTGTCTGAAAGGTGCTGAATAGTCCAGAACCTAAGTAAGTACCTAAATAGGTGTACTATCCCATTCGTATCAGACATGGTGAAGATATGATGTACCATCTCTTTGAAATGAAGCAGGGATTTCATTCAGACTCTTGCCTGTATCTTAGCTGAAAACCTAACAACCGAGAGACCAAAAGTCTCTCGGGCTGAGGTTAAGGCCACATCCTTCCGTAACAGCATGGCTTTCTGTCTGTTCAAAGAATCAAACTGTATAAGGGCAACATTCAACAAATGCCAAAGCATTGCCTCCCTGACTGTGTGGGTCGGTGAAAAAAATACTTGCATACAACAAGTACCCCTGGATCATACTGTAACTAGATATGTGATGTCTGGTAGCATCTCACAACAATCTTGAACATTCAACATCAAATAGCTTCCATTTGAAAGCAGCTTGAACACAGGATGTATCACATCAGCTGGGGAGCCTTTCAAGTGACATGATAGGTTTGCAACCAAAGCATTACTGGCTCCGTGAAGCAAAATATCATTGCAAACTAGAGTCCCACGCAAAGCAGTTTCACAGTCTGAACCACTGAGAAAAACTTCAGTGTCCCCATTCCTGCATCTAAATCTGGATGGGAATTCCCAAGATTCATGTATGTGTTCCTTACCGAACACTCCTTACCTGCCTATTTGGTGGTACTGTGGACAGTATTTAAATTGGAATGTTGGGATTGTCAGGGTAATATGGCCATGTATTAACCATTCTGTGAAAGATGACTCGGCCAAAGTAAAAGGTCATTAGTCCAATTTTTCAATGTGCAGCATTGTATACCATTGTTGTTTTTCCATTGTTGTCTGTCTTTTTGTTAGATTGTATGCAGAAAATTGAGACAAATTGTTGATATACTGCCAGGGCACGTGACCAGAGCACAATGAGTGTAGTGTCCAGCTCAATAAAAGAATGGATTGCAATTGTGATTGGCCACGTAGAATGTCATCTAGTATATCCTCACTATGTTGTTTTTAGTCTTGCCAATACTCAAAGTGTGTAAGTGAGGGAACTCAAGGTTTGTTCAATTCCTTTATCTTGGCTAACTGAAGACAGGACGTCTGTTGCACCAGGTTGATCAGAAAGTTAATTTGCTTTGGTATGAGGCATTCTCTAAATAAGGCCTGAGTTCCCCGAACCTGCGATTCTTTAGTTCCTCAGACAGGTTTTGTGTTTATAGTGTCCCTCCAAAAGTTGAAACCCTGTAAAGACAGCTGGGAAATAAAGGAAGCAAAGCATATCTGTTTTTTCTTAGTATGCATATTTTTCTTTGTAGGTCTAGTTGCAACCTATAATAATAAGATCTCAGGTTTGAAGTGTTAAACCCAGAAAAATAAGCAACCTTCGTGCAAATGATGTTGCACTACCTTAAGGCAGTGTTTTTTGCAATGTTCCCATTGATGCTAATTGAAAAAATGACTTGGGATACTTGTTTTGTGCAAGATAATATGACCATAGTGTTGGAAACAATACATGGTATCCAAATCAGATCTATCATGATACAATGTATTACTTGGTAATGCAGCAGGTTTATCTAAATCAGACAGCAAGAACCGGAAGGCAAGAACCGGTGGCATAAGATTTTCCATAAATGTAGCTACATTGTGGAACTCCCTACCTCTGTACTTGCGCTCGGAAACGAGCACCTTACGTTTCCGCAAACTTTTAAAAACTCATCTGTTCCCTGCCTAATTCCTGTGTCTCTTGCTTTGGCATTTCTCTCTGGATAAGCGCGGGGATGCCCAAGGGTAACCAGGCGTGATATAAAACTCATTAATAATAATAATAACAGCTTAGTATTTACAGTTTCAAAATTCCAATCATCAGAGAAAGTACTGGAGGTTAAAATTGAAACAAGTGTGGTAGCTTTAAAGGTTCAGTTGGACTAAATACACCATATAAAACCCTGCTCCAAACTATTTCTTCTGGAACCAGAACTGCTGTGGTGTTCATTAAGGATAGATCTCTCTTCTCACCTTGTGATGATGCATGCTTTTTCAGAATCAAGTTCACATTGTGTACTGGAGAGCGTTCTGAGAGATAATGTACATTCAGGAACAGGAGAACGACAGTCACTACACCTATGTAAAGACTAGGAACAGTAGACCTATAGCAATCCAGTGATGTAGCCAGGGAGAAACAAGGTAAGTCTTTTTCAGCCAATGGTAGAAAGCATAGAGTTTCTGTTTGTTGGAAACAGGAGCTGGCAATGACTCTGGTTCACTTGGATCCAGAGAGAAAGTATCTAAATCGATGACGCAGTCAGACTCAGTTTGATATATCTTTGGTAGCTCAGCAGGTTTTGTAGAACTGAGAGATGCTTCATGTCGAGACATTTTCACATAGATTTCAGTGCTAGGCCAAATTGAGATATGTGTTTCATTTGTGTTTTGTTGCTGTTCAGTTTCAACAGGCACAAGTTCCATTCCATTGTTGGTAACTCCTTCACTTTGTAGGGTAGAATCTTCAAACATTATTAATCTTTCGGTCTGATAGTGAAAGTAGATTGGTGGCTACCCATGAGCCCACGTGGCCTACTATTGAGTATTGGCTGCATAGAGTGGCTTGATCAGATCGCTTGAGGCAAATCTCTTTACTTTCTTGCCAGCAAGAGGCGGAAGAAGTAATGTTCTTGCTCCTTCAACAGCCAGGACAGGTACAGGTGCTCTATAGGATGGCCCAATTTCTTATTTGTCCACAATCTTTTCTCTGACCAGCTCCCCATTCTTCGGGCTCCAGGCTGGTCTTGCCAAAACAGCTTTTACTTCCCCAGTGGTGGTGCATTTTACTTGGACATTGCTTTGAAATGCCAGGAATTCAATGATTTTCTGTAAAACAGCCAAACAATCATTGATGTCAAATGTTTTTTTTATCCACCACTGTGCCGCAGCAATCGAGGTCAAGTACCCACATTCTTGTCCTAAACAGGACTTCATATGGAGTGCAGCCCCCAAGGGAAGTTCTTGGCATGTTGTTAAGTGCCCTCGGGACCCCATATAGTTGATTGAGCCAACTGCCACCCAAACCTAATACTCTTGCTGATAAGAATTGCTTGAAGTCCCAGTTTTTCCTCTCCACAATCAAATTTCCCTTGGCATGACACATAGAGGAGTACTGCAAGACCACACCTAAACTGCCCATGGCTTCCTTGTAAGCCAGTGAGCTAAATGCAAGGCCATGATTACAATGTAATGGCCATTTGTTAAGGCCCCTATGGAGTCTCATAAATCCTTTTCACCATCTGGCCATCGCGCTGCTGTGACGGGACCCCATTGCGGCCCCTCTACGAGCAATTTAAGGCTCGCACGGAAGAGGCCATTCCTATTGAGCGCCCTCCGTGGAACCAACCCCCGGTTACGACTACACCCCCTTTTAAACTGAAGTCCTGTATCGAGCCCACGCTAAACGCTAGGCTCAATCGGTCACGAATAATTCGACCGTTGTTGGCCGGCTTTAATCTTCATTTCGATTCCACTGAATCGTCAACCCGGTATCAACAGTAATCGGAACTGATTGGAAGCTTGTCCATCCACGACTGGCTCATCCAGCCCGGCTCGTGGCTCACTTGACAACTCAGGCAAAATCAATTCTAGTCCTGAAGATGATCCCACTATATTATTGGAGATAGGGATCGAAACGTTCGTCGACTGTTTTGCAGTACTGCTCGTTATATGATCTTTAACTTTCCCGGCAGTTACTGTGGGTTTGTGCTTATTCAAGAACCTCTTGCATTGTATTATAAGCCACCCTGTTCTCCTTGTTTGCCTGTGAATTCTTTGTCCTTTTCTTTTGTATTGTCTCCCCTTGACTTGGTACAGGCTTGTGCCCAGTTATTAATGTGCGAAATGTTTTCGCTTTATACTGTTTATCTTCACTACTTTGAAAATAAATACTTCTAGGTCCGGCTGGACACTGAAGAAAAAACCCAGTCTTTATTTTTAGCCTGTGAAAATTAATCTTCTAGATATCATTAAAAACCTAGGACCTTTGTAATATAAAATTAGTAGCTTAACCCATGGTCCTTGGCCATTACTTTGGGTTCCCTTGTACACTAAACCTACCACAGGAATCTAGAGCATAAACCCATTGCCACCAAGATGTACTTGTAAGCCCCATTAGATTGTAAGGGGTCACAGTGGTCCAAATAGACAAATGCAAGAGGTCTGTCTGAAATCAGTAATGATGTTTGTGGTGGATGTGCTATGGTGGAACCCTTCACTTGCGACTGATGTCGCACTTAAGGACAAAGCCCTAGGTCTGTTTTATAAGACCTCGCCACCAGTACCGTTATTTTAATAGAGAAACAGTTGCAGCGATACCTTCATGTGCAGAAACTATCCCCTTGTGCACAGCTAAAATTTAACCAAGTATATGATCCATATTTCATAGTACTCTACACCCCACTCCTGGAATTTGAGCATACAGAATGTTTTGCGCATCTAACTTGTAGGAGTACTTGAATGGAAAACCTTTTGCAAGGCTGAGTTGTTGTTGTGGGCAGCATTCATAGCTGTCATTATCTGTCGTGCTAGAATGAGTAATTGCAGCAATGGCAGCAGTTCAAACTGTCGCCTTAGCGACTTCATAAGGCACTGTATTCCCTTCAATGTGCACACCAACGAGCTGATGACTCAGTTTGTGAATAACATGAGCCTTTGGCACGCCTTTTTTCAGCTCTGCCACTTGTTCCCAGAGCAACTTGTGCTTTATTGTGTATCCTTTGGAATCTCTAAACCCATTCTGTCCCCAGTAGTGAAGATATTCATTGTAAGACGGAGGTCGGAATCTCTACTTTTAGCGGCTGTTCCGCGCGTGAAGAGGGCTCGCCTAGGGGGCCGCTCCTTCAGTTTGCTGGCTCCACAGATGTGGAATTCATTACCGCTCCCTTTGCGGGGGGCGACTACTCTTCTTGGTTTTAGAAGAGGTCTCAAAACCTGGCTGTTTTCTCAATAGGTCTGCCAGCAGCTCCGTTTTTTTCTGTGGACTTCCTAACTGTTTTTATCTGTGTTGTGTTATTCTGAAATCTGTTCGCCTTACCTAAAGCGCCGGGACACTCTTTTTGAGTAACCGTTGCGCTATACAAAAAAATAAATAACATAACATAACATAACATAACATAAGACTGGACACAGTAAAATCATACACACTCGATCAGTGTGGCAAATTCCCAATCTGTATTTTTTAGTACCATTATCAGGGCTTTTAGTTCTGTCAGCTGTGCCGTGCAATCTCCTAGAGACTGCATCTGCGTATTCCTAGGATGGAACTTGTAGTCCATGCATTTTTTTTAACAAACTTTATTCACAGCTTCGTTGACCAGATATTACAGTACAATTGTCTTCCCGGTACATCAGCTGGTATTTTATCTATTCTACCCCGTCATGATGTCTTCTCTTCTCATACGTATGCCTTATTTATAATTAACAGGAATTTCGTACCTCATTCCTCCTAACTGTCTTTGTAATCGATCGCTGTGTAGTAGATAACAATATAACCAAACAATCTTCGTGCCTCCCTCCCACTTCCCCCCTCCCTCACGTGAGCCCCTCCCTCCACCCCGTGTCTCCTGGCAGCCTGAGATTTCCATACATCTACGTTTGTTCCCTCCTGGCTCCTGTGGTTCCTAATGTGTGCTGGGTCCTTATTTTGAGGTTAGGGCAATTAGAATCACTCTGTTCCCCCAAGGCATTCCCTGTCCTCCCCCTCAGTTCTGTGGTCCGTGTCCCGGCTCCAGGGCTAGATCAATGTCTTCCAGTTCTATGAGCATCAACTCCCAGTCTTGAGCAATTGGGAATTTTCGGTGGCCTCTTGCTTCTTCTCTCCTGAGTGCCGCCCCTTCCGCCCTCCCCCACTTAAGCACCTCCGCCTGCCAAAGGTGTGTTCCCTGCGATCTGGGGGATTTCCACCTCATTGTTATTGCTCTAAGTGCCAATAGGAACGCTAAGTCCAGTAGTTTCAGTTGGGATTTTGATGTCTTCTGTCGTTCGCGCAGCCCCAGCAGGCAAGGCGAAGTCTCCTCCAGCACCGGTAGGTGTGTTACCGTCCGTAATGTCCGGCACATACCGACCAATACTCTCGAAGTCGCGCACACGGCCAGATCATGTGGAGGAATCCGGCTTCATCCTCTCCACAACGCAGACATCTGTGGGGGGAGCCTGGGAACATCCTATATAGTCTCTTTGGAGTCAGTTATTCCCTTTGTAAAACCATCACTTGAATAAATCTAAACTTGATATTGTGCGATACTCACCTAGGATGCTCTATTACTGTGCACCATTCCTTCTCCGTGAAGTCTCTAGACACATCCTGAGCCCAGGTGTGCCTAAGCGCAGTGAGTGGAATCGCCGCGTGTGCCCTGACCCCTGTGTACAGCGATCTCACCAGATGCCCTCCTCCTCCCATATAGTATAGCAAGTGGACTAATTCATGTTGGGGGGTTGAAGGCGTTGTGGTGCCCAGTTGTGTTGGATGTAGTGCGTAACGGTGGCATGTAATAAGTATAGTCGGGGAGGGGCGCCAGTCACCTGCCTGAAAGTCTTGTGATCAAGGAGGTTGTCTCCCCCAAAAAAGTCTCCTACTACCACCACCCCGACCTCCTGCCATGGGCTCAACACTCTGTTCGTAAGTCTACCTTGGGGTGTCGGAATACCCAACAGGGGGATATTCGCCACGTAAGGTCCGGTCAGTTTTGTGTATGCTAAGGCTCTCCGCCAACACGTGAGAGCTGTATGAAGGAGTGGGTGGCTAACCCCGGGGATACTGCTTCGCGGGAGGAGCAAGGAATGCAGTTCTCCTCTCCCTAGTCTCTCCGTTGTGTATTTTATTTCGTGCAGGTTCCGTCCTGCTGTCCAGTAGGAGAGCCACTGAAGTTGGCTGGCATAATAGTATCCTTTAAAATCCGGGGCTCCCAGCCCTCCGTCCTGGGCTCTCAGCGGCAGCTTACGGAGTCCTATCCGTCTCCTCCCAACTCCCCATATTAAGGTGATTAGGAGTGAGTTAAGCGTGTCGAAGATTGATTGTGGCAATAATACCGGGAGATTAACAAAGAAGTATAACAGGCGGGGAAGCATTACCATTTTGGAGATCGCAATCCTGCCCATAACAGATAGGGGTAGTGTGGACCAAAACCCTACAGACACGCAAAGTTGTGTGAAGGCTCGTCTAACGTTTTCTTCTATCTGATCCTCCTGCCATCTGTATACTTAGATCCCCAAGTATTTGAACGTGGCGGGTTCCAACGGAACAAGGTGGACTCCAAAGTGTATGGGACCCGGGCTTGGGATATCGCGGAAGTAGAATCCTATCGACTTAGGGGGGTTTATGGCCAGGCCTGGGATAGCTGTGAAGCGGTTGAAGATCTCAGAAATAGTAGTATGGTCTGCTTCCAGATACCGGAGGTACAATAAAATGTCATCCGCATAGATCGAAATTAGGTGGTGTATGCCATTACTAGGGATTCCTTTCAGTTCCATTTTGGCTCATAGGGCTATGGCTAGGGGTTCTAGGGCAAGCACAAAAAGCAATGAGGACAGGGGACAGCCCTGCCTAGTGCCACGGTGTACAGTATATCCATCAGACACATGCCGCCCAGTGCGTGCCCTTGCCGTGGGTGCAGTATATAACAGTTTAATCCACGCTATGAGGGGGGCGGGGAGCCCAAATCTCTCCAGGGTGAGGAACATAAAGGGCCAGGACAGTGAATCAAATGCTTGTCTCAAGTCCAAGGCTATACACCCCGCCCTAGGTAGGTCCTGTGGGGTGATTGCCAGGAGGGCATGTAGTCTCCGTATATTCATAGAGGTACTTTTGCCCGGGAGGAATCCGCATTGGTCCCTGTGTATAAGGGTAGGCAGATATGTCTGGAGTCTCAGGGCTATCGCCTTGCTCAGTATTTTATATTCAATAGAAAGCATTGATAGGAGTCTGTAGTCGGACATATCCATGCGATCCCTACCGGGTTTCGGCAGCGAGACTACCAGTGCTTGCATTGTGGAGTCAGGCAGATGGCCCTCCTCTAGTGCCGTCCGATACACTTTTTCCAGTATAGGCACTAGGATGTCGGCGTAACCCGCGTAAAACTCCCCGGAAGCCCGTCCATCCCAGGCGTTTTGTTGTGATTCAGGGACTTGATGGCTACCCGTATTTCGTGTTGTGTGTTGGGGCCTTCTAAGTCCCTCTGGACATCAGCGGTCACTGTTGGAAATGGGAGTTCAGCCAAAAAGTCAGCCAAAAAGTCAGCAATGTGATCTGGGTCCACCCGCACAGGTTGGGCATACAAATCAGTCAGGTGGTCACAAAACGCCCTGTTGATCTCAGCTTGTGTATTGACTATGTGCCCCCCGCGCGTCCGTCTGCTAGTGATCATCGGGATCTCCGGGTGTTCCCGTATCAGGCGGGCCGGTAGTGCACCTGACCTGTCTGCGTCCGTGTGTTGCCGACGAAGGTATTCTTTGTAGTCTATGACTCGCAGCGTCTCGAGGGTGTCAGCATGTTCTATGTTCTCTTTTTGTAGATCTTTCTTCTTTGCAGGGTCACCCCCCACCACTCGTTCCAGCGTTTTCAACCTGTCCTCTATAACTCTGAGTTTCCGGTGTACTTCCTGTCGGGCTCCCACCAGTTGTCCAATTGCTGCACCGCGCACCACTACTTCATGGCATCCCACATCACCAGATTCGAGGAAGAAGTATCCCAATTCTCTACAAAGTATTTATAAACGTCTCAGACAGGGAAGCTTTAAATGGGCCGTCCTCTAACAGAGTCGGGTTTAGTCGCCAAGTAGGGACCCTCGGGACTAGCGAGTCGGTGCACAAGAACCTGTCAAGCATAGTGTGGAGCATATGCATATGTGAGTAATGAGAGTACTCCTTGGCCTCGGGGTGAAGTGCGCGCCAAATGTTGTTCAAGTTCCAGCCCTCTACCCATGTTTGAAAGTGTTCTGTGATACGGGACACTCATGCTTTTTGCAGCGGGGGATGTGACCTGTCCCGGTTCAGATCTAGAAGCATGTTCCAGTCCCCTTCTAATATCCAGGGTACCCCCGCCCAGTCAGCTAGTGCCAGACCCACTCTCTGTAGGAACCTATCCTGGTAAAAGTTTGGTGCATAGAAACATCCAAGCACCACCGGTGAGCCATCTAATGTGCCCTTCACTAATATATAACGGCCCTGCTCATCCACCTGCTTCGCCTCCCCCGAGAAAGGTGTACCATGTCTGATCCAGATTGTCGCCCCCCAAGAGAAGGCAGAGTAAGTAGTAGAGTAAATCGTGCCTCTCCATTTTGTCCTCATTTTCGTGGCTTCTAAAGTCGTGAGGTGTGACTCTTGGAGAAACGCGATCTGTGTGTGGTGCCACATGTGGAAAGAGTGTATTCCAGGTCTTTTCTGTACAGCCCCTTGACCCTGCACATTCCATGTTGTAAATCTATATGTTCCTATCGTGTCAGCCATAATCGGGTATATATGTATTTGTCAGCTGCCCGGGCCCGCAGACCTGGTCCCTTTGTACTAGCCGCCAGGAGACATCCCCCCCAACTCCCTTCACAAAACAAAACAATTACGTCACAGCAGAAAAACAGAACTATGCCCAACGATAAAACGAGTCTCACAATAGTGGTAAGTCCGGTGCTTTCGCCTGCAGGGGGTGGCTGAGTACCATGCCAGTTCTTGTTGTTCTTTAATCGGGCCTCGCTGGCTCTACGGCAAGCTGTCCATAGGGGCAATATTACCAATGTGTAAAGGAAAACTACTTCTATGCACCCAATCCCAATGTACATGTTGGAAGGGGGATTATCGCACCAGATATGTTGGTGTTAACCAAGGTATATAAATCTAGGAATTGTCAGTGTCCGCTGGTGAAGCACCCACCTCCCTCCACCTGTGTCTTCTGCTGTTGTTCCTGTGAAGGGCCTCATCGTCGTCCACCACGCCGTGATCTGGGGGACTCCCAGTTCGTCTGCTCTGTGTAGTGTTTGATTCATCAGTATTCGGCTTCTGTGAGGCCCGTTGACTTCCCTCTAAGTCCATTACTTCTACCCATTCCTCCACCTCCGAGGAGTTTTCGAAAAAGTGTGTCTTCTTATCATGTATGATTTTCATACGTGCTGGAAAAAGCAATGCATATTTGAGGTTGGCTTTTTGCAATCTTTTCTTCACATCCAGATAAGATGAGCACTGTTTTTGGACCATGTTGGTGTAATCCAGATAGAGAGAGATTTTGTGGTTGTCATACTGGATAAGGGACTTCTCCTGTGCTTTCTGCAGTAGGACATCTCTGTCACAGTAGTTTAGGATTCTCACTATGAGGGGGCGTGGGGGCCGGCCAGGACTGGGTCTGCCCGTCGGGATCCTGTGCGCTCTTTCCACGCAGAAATGTGGAGATAGGCCGTCCTCAGCGACTTGGTCTCGGAACCATTGCTCCATAAAATCCGCAGCCTGGGCCCCCTCACAGCGTTCCGGAAGGCCTATCATGCGGATGTTATTACGGCGATTACGCCCTTCCGCATCCTCTACCCGGTCCATGAGAGATGTAACCTGTTTCTGGAGTTGTTGGATGGAGACAGTGTGCTCCGCCACAGTTGGCGTGATCTCGCTAATGGACATGCCTTGGTATTTTGCTCTGTTGGGGACTCCTTCAGCTCCCGCTGCACTCACCGTCCGTGTGCATCTGCAGAGTTCCCACCTCCGCAAATGTCTGGCTTGACCTGTGGCTATCGGTGGCACCCCCCGTTCCGGGAATGATCTTCCGGGTACCTCCGGCGCCGCCAGCCTCCGGCGGCCAGCCCAGATTCCCACTGTGGATTCCGGCTGCAGCCCGTGCCCTCCCGCAGCTGGCCTCACCGTGGTTACAGTAGTTTCTGGCATCCACCACACCAAGCGGCTGGGCCCGAGGGCATCTGGAGGTGTCAGCAGCTGTCCCGTACCCCTCCGAGCCTCCTTTTGGGTAGTTCCTGCCGGAAGGATCTCACTCGGCAGTCCAGGGTGCAGACATAGGCGAGGTGCTCGGCTCCCGGTGGGCTAGGAAATCCAGGAAGGGAGGGCGGTGCACCGGGCCCCCCGGCGGCCGCCGTGTGTGCTGCCCACAGGGTCCGGCCATGCCGCAGGAGGCCTCCTGGTTGCTATGTTTTTGGGAGATCTCCTGGCGCCACCCTCTGTTCACTCGGTACTGGTGCCTGCCCCTTCTGATGGTCGTCCCTCTCCGGAGTGCCAAGGCCCACCGCGGCAGGATCTTCAACCATCTCAGGCTACTACGCACCCTGTTTAGGCCTTCGGGCGCCTCCGCCCTGGGTCCTGGCTTTAGGAAGATGAGGTTATTGCTTCTCTTCTTACCGCATTCTTCGTGGTACCCTCTCAGGTCTCCATTTGGGTCTCATCCGCATATCACGGTCAGTGCCTCCGGGCCGCCCCAAACGCGGTCAGGTCCCTTCACGCGGTCTGCGATGTTCCACCTCCATCGGAGATTTCTTCAGCTCTCGCTGTTTTTGCCGTCCGTGTGCGGCGGCAGTGATTCCTCCATTGCAAGTGTCCGGCTCGAGCCGAGTCTTCCGGCGGCTCACAAACGTCCCGGAATTGATCTTTGGGGCACTTACTGCTCCGCCATCCGCAGGGCGGCCGGCCCAGCCTTACACTGCGGGTCCTGGCTGCCGTCTCACTCTCCCGCTGTAGGCCTCACCGTGGCAATCAGTGTTGGAATTCCGCCACACCGAGCGGGCGGGCCCGAGGGCGCCAGGAGGTGTCGGCAGCCTTCCTGTGATCCGTGCTGTCCCCCCTGGGGGCTTCCAGGGTACTTTAAACTGGATTATGCCCCGATCAGCGCCGGAGCTCTAGCGGCGCCCGTCCGTTCACATGGCCTGCTAGCCACGCCCCTCTTCTTGTCGTCCATGTATAAGTACGTTTACAATCTCACATGCAGCGACTTCCTACGTCAGACTGAACAGATCAGTCAGTGTAAATGATGTATTCATACTGATCTAGAGGTAATATTTCATTCGGGAGAGGATATTCTTGTTCGTACTGTAGGAATTCATGTGTTTTTAATGTAGAATTTGTAGGCTACATCTGTTGCAGCTAAAAAATTAATCCATTGTATCCATCACGGATGCAGTGCTTTTGCGTTTGCGACGCTTGCTTTAGTGACAGCCTCTTAGGTTGGTAATGGAGTCACAATAACTATTTGCTTCCCAAGAGCCAGTGCTCTTTCTCTCACTACAGCAGTCTGTACTGCTGTCAGAAGTCTTTAATTGGATGCAAAGTGTGTCCCTGCATTTGAGTACAAATGAGATTTGTATGGAATGGGTACAGTTTCACCTTCAATAAAGGTTAGGTAAGTGTACCCTGATTGAACCGCGAGTACATGGATCACTACATTTGTGGTGTTTACACCTCTGGCTAAGTGTTTGAAAGCTATCATGTCAGCTTGTCTTGAAAGGAGAATTTCCGTGTTTTCCTGTGTCCAATGTCGAACTGAAAAACCCGCTCTAATTAAGTCTCAGAAAGGTTTCACATTTTCCGCATAGTACAAAATTATTATTCTGCCAAAATGTAGGAATGCGAAAATGGATTTTAAGTTTTTCAGAATTTATGGAGGTTGAAGCAGCTCACAGTAGTCTAAAAAAAATAGCTGCTAGGCGTTTTCCTTCACTTCAGAGCTTATATCCCAAAAACAGGACATTTAGGTGGGAAATTTTTGTTATTGTAAAGTTAAATTTGGAGCCCTCAGTGGCAATCTCCAGAATTATTTTGTTCCCCCTGTGCAAGTGATCCAATATTTTGTCGTCCATCAGATAAATGTCATCTACTAAGGACAATTCCTCCTCATCACAATTTTGAAGTAACTCTGATACTCTTGCTTCGAACAACCCGGGGCTATACTTATACCTTTGGGGCAATCTACAGAATTGGCTTTAAGAGCCTAGGGCCAAAAATGCTGTCAAACACCTGCTTTTAGGAGCTGTATTATTGCAAAAGAATCCATTTGAGATATGTAGTGATGTTTTGTATTTCTTTTGCACAATGTTATTCATTAATGCTGCACTTAGTGCATTTTGTACTATGAATGTTTTTGCGCATGTTTTCAAATGCCTGTAGTCTAAAACTAGATGGTATGAATTGTCAGTGGTCATTACGGGAAACAAAGGATTATTCATGGATGAGGTGCAAGTTGGTCTAAGATCTCCTTGACTTTCTTTTTTGCATCATGTTTATTAGGTTCTGTCTCTGTGGATTTGGAGTAGTTTTTACTGGGATTTCATAGTGAGGTGACTCAGCATTCCACCTCACTTGATTATGATATAATGCAGGAGCTAGCACTACCACCAACTTCTTCTTGGAATAATGATTAAGAAACTTGGGAACGAGGTCACAGAAGGCTGGTAATATTACGTCTTCCCAATAACAAACTCATGTGGCCAATCTTTTTCAGCCAATAGGATATCATATCTATAAGTCAGGTTCTCCTAAAAGAGACCTTTCACTTTTCTGGGCATGTCCCCCTCCATTTGGAGTGATATTTCATATAACTGATGTGGGAAATTTACCCTTTTGTCAGGTATTTCTACAGTGATATGTTCATTCAACGCTGGTGACACCAGAAATTCAGGTTCTGGCAAGCTGTTGTTACTTCTATTGTGCTGTCTAGCATTGTCAGAGCCCATTCCCATTCAATAGTTGAGTCCTCAGTAGCCTGGGTATTTCTTATTTTCTTTTTTTCAAAATTGATGTTTAGATTTTGATTTATCTTCTTGTTTGATAATGTAGTCCGAAGTGCGATGTGTGTCTCTTGGTTTTCCTCACTTTTCTGAGCTGCGTTATGACCGTACTTCCCTCTCAGAGATTTTTGATGAACCCTGAAAGGAACAAGAGGAACAAGTATCAGTATTGTTAGAAATGGGAATCTCTAGTTGGCAATGGTTTGCACCTTTGTCCAAGTAGGGACACTTCTTCCTAGTCAGGGTAAAGGGGATACACTTCTGAAATAACCCTTGCTCAACCCCTTTGTAGCTTAGCACGAGCAGACAAGCTTACCTGAGAGGCAGTTTGTAAAGCATTTGCGCATGCATACAGTAACACAGTGTAAACACTACAAATGGACACCATACCAGTTTAGCAAAATAGCAAATCTTTATCTAAACCAAACAAGATCAAAAACAACAAAAATCCAACATACAATGCTGAAAAATAGGTATTTTGCAAAATGACCTTGAAATTGCAAAAATATCTCAAAAGCACAGTTTTTCCGAGTCGGTAGGCCTGTCCAGGGATACTGTTATGCTGAAAATGACAGAGTCGTACAATTCTAGCCGACCGCATCAGTACGGGTCAACTGACAGACAGTACTTTTTTATTGTGGCCGATCCCGATGGTACGAGTCGGCTGGGGCAACCGCCGCAGTTGCGCTGTGAAGTAAAGCAGCGTATTGTGCAGTGCCCTCATAGCATGTTGCAGGCAGCGGCTCACTGATGGTCTTCCAACGGCATCAGTGAGACCAGGGTTGCAATGCGAAGTGTAGCGGTGCCTTAAGGACACGGAACCAATGGTTCCAGAGATGGTGCCCGGAGGGCTGGTGAAGTCTTTGCTGTTCCTCAGACTTGAACAAGGGACAAGCTCACACCTCAAGCCCTTTGAGACACCCTTCAAGCAGGATACACACACAGTTCCTCCCCTTGGCAGAACCAGCTACTGAAAGCCAACCCCAGACAGCACACAGCAAAGGAGCAGTACTTCCCCTTCAGTTTTCCCTGATCTTTTCCTTAGCAGAGGGTTCTCTTAATTCCAGAAGTAATCTGAAGTTAATGGGTCTGGGCCCCAACTTTATTTAGTCCATTTCCCTTTGTTCTGTGGTTTCAGAGAGGCTCTGTGCTTAGTCAAAACCAGTCCTGTCCTCTGAGGTGCAGCTTCCCAGAAGGAGGTATAGACCGCATTGTCCAAGGCAGGCAAGGCCCATTCAGGTGTAAATTATATCTCCTTACCCTACTCTAAATGCAGCCCAGGTCTATTCTGCCCAAACCTGACTCACCCTGGAAAGGCAGGAAACACCTCACCCTCCTAAGTCGCTGTCTGAACAGAATGCAAATCCCCAGCCCTTGTCACTCCAAATCCAGACAGTCAATACACAAACCTAGCAGAGCCACACTGGCTAAGCAAGAAAAACCCCCCTTTCTAAAAACGTTTTTTCAAACACAGACTAAAAAAATCATCCTTACTAAAATATGCCTCTTTGTATTCTGAGTTCAGGCATACTAAATGTTACCTTCCTACCTTGTCACTGTGGAGTGGAAAGTTATTTTTATAAGATGTTATAAATAAACTTTCATTCTATCCTGTGGGATAGATAACCTTTCAATTGTCAAAAACAAAATTGGCAGTATTTCTCTATCAGGACATGCCACCCACATCAGAACATGTCCTACCTTTCACAAACAATTCACCGGGCACACAGGGTTACATTGGGCCTACCTGAGCAGTGACTCACATGTAGGAAAAGGGAATGTTAGGGCCTGGCAGGTGGGTGAACTCGCCAGGTCGACATTGCAGTACTAAACTGCACACATGTACTAGGGACTTATTAGTATTTCAAATAAGCCAATTATGGGACCACTAATCCATGACAACAGTTTACAGAGGGAACCCTTGCACCTTGGCACTGAACAGCATTGGCAAAGTGCCCAAAGCCTCTAGACCAGCAAAATTTAACTTCAACACACAGAACAAATACATGAGGCAAAGGCAAAAATACTGGGAAATCCCACACCAAGGATGTCAGGTTCTAACACGTGTCCCCTCCAGCTGAAATGTGGGGAGAACTGCCCACCCTCCGGGAAGTTCTTTAAGACAGAAAAATCTGGACAGACCATCAGCATTGGCGTGCTCTGTACCAGAGTGGTGTTCCACCGTAAAGTCCATCCGCTGTAGGGATATGGACCACCTACCATCTTTGGGTTCCCACCCCTCATCTGCATCAACCATCTGAGGGACCTGTGGTTGATCTGAAATCGGAAGTGAGTCCCAAACAAGTAGAGCCTCACATTTTTCAGTGCCCAGACCACAACAAACGCCTCACACTCAATCACACTCCACCTTTGTTCCTGGGGAAGTCACCTCCCACTGATGAAGAATACGGGTTGGTCTAGGCCCGCCTCATTTAGTTGTGAGAACACAACTCCCACAACATGCTCTGAAGCATCTGTCTGCACCACAAATTCCTGTGAGAAGTTGGATGCCTTGAGCACAGGCACTGTGCACATTTCAGTTTTCATGGCATCATAAGCTGTCTGACAGGCATCAGTCCAGCTCAACTTCCTGGGCTGCTTCCTGGTAGTCAGCTCATTTGAGGGGGCAACAATGGTGCCGTATCCCTTGACAAATCTCTTGTAATAGCCGGTGAGGCCTAAAAAGGCTCCCACAACTGTCTGGGTCTTGGGAGGTTCCTATGCCAGAATAGTATCAATCTTTGGTTGTAGGTGTGCCACCTGCCTGTTCCCTACCTGGTGTCCCAGGTACACAACTGATTCATGCCCAATCTGGCACTTGCTGGTAATGATCGAGAGGCCTGCCCTCTGCAGAGCCTTCAGCACTTCTCAGAGGTGATGCAGATGTTTCTCCCAAGTAGCACTGAATACTGCAATGTTATCCAGGAAGGCGGCACTGAAATCCTGTGGCCCAGCCAACACCTGATTAACCAACCTCTGAAAAGTGGCAGGGCATTCTACCCGGAACTGGTAGTGCCCCTCTGGTGTTGAAAATGCAGACCTCTCCTTTGCCCCATCAGTTAAGGTACCCTACCAGTCCCCCGATGTTACGTCAACTGTTCTGAGGAATTTGGCAGCACAAAACTGATCTATGAGCTCATCAGCCCTGGGGATGGGGCGCACGTTAGTCCCCGTGACTGAATTGAGCCCTCTGTAGTCCACACAGAACCAGAGTTCTGGCATGGCATTGGGTGCAGCAACCTTTGGGACCAAGACCACTGGGCTGGCCCAAGGGCTGTTGGAGGGCTCAATCACCCCTAGAACCAACATTTTGGAGACTTCCTTGATGCTAGCTTGGACCCTGTCAGTCAATCTGTAAATGTTGTGTTTTACAGGAGTACTGTCCCACGTGTCCCCATCATGGACACACCATTGAGTGACACCAGGAGTCAGGGACAACAGAGCAGCAAACTGTCCCAACAGTTGGCAGCTGTAACCCTGCTATTCAGGAGTCAGGCTGGATGAGAAGTTACACTGTACACTACCCCATTGTGCTCCTTAGCAAATAGGGGGTAAGGGAGAGGCTCAGTCTCCTCTTCCAATCCATCATCTGTCACTAGGAGCATGCCCACTTTGGACCTCTCCAAGTGGATGTTGAGGCGGTTCACATGTAGGACCTGCATAGGGCTCCTGGAGACTGAAAATCCACAAGATAGGTGACTGTATTCCTGTGCTCCACTACCTCAAACACCCCAGTCCACTTGTGGCAGGCTCCACTGGGGCCATGACCCACACTTTCTGGCCAGGCTGAAGTGGTATTCTGATCATACCACAGCTACAATTCTTCCTGGCTGACTTCCATATTCACCTGAGTGAGTTGTCTGAAGCACTTAATCTGGTTCCTGAAGGCCAGCATTTAGCTATATACATCCTGTGGAGGTGTACTGGGAGCTTTCTCCCAGCATTCTTTGACCAGCCTCCAAGGCTACAAGAGCCCATATAGCAGTTCAAAAGGATTGAATTCTAAGGACTTCTATGGTACCATCCTGTAAGCAAACAATAAGCATAGTAAGAGGTTCACCAAGACCCATAATCATGCCCTTCAATGTACGGTTGACTCTCTCAACCAGCCTGTTACCTTTGGGGTGGTAAGGAGTTGTGAACTTGTAGGTAACATCGCACTCCTGCCACAGGAACTTCATATTTCTGGATATGAAGTTGATATCTCAGTCAGATACTACCTCTCTGGGGAACCCCACATGGGAGAAGATCCCCATCAGTTCTAGACCCACCACAGGGGCCATCACAGTCCGCAGAGGGATAGTCTCAGTGAAACTAGTAGTATAGTCCACCAAGACCAGGATGAACATGTTCCAAATGGTTGTCTTCGGGTCCAGAGGCCCCACATTGTGGATGCCGACTTTCTCAAAGGGGGTGCGGATGACATAGAAAGGTTGGAGAAGAGCCTTGCACTTCCTCCCACTCTTATCACTTGCCTGGCAAGTCCTACAGTGATTCTCAGAATCCTTGCATATTCAGGGCTAATGAATGTGGGTGATACACCTTTCGAAGGTCTTCTCTGCCCCAAATGCCCTGCTAGAAGAGCACCATGAGTAAGACCCAATAGGTAAGCTCTGAAGTGCTAGGGTTACACCAGAACACGGTCTGACGCTGGCTCAGTAACCTTATGCTCACTATACAGAAGACCATTCTCCCAATAAATCCGGTATGATCCATACTGACCACCTGCTGCCTGGCTTGCAGCCTGCTGCCACAAACTAGCAAGAGAGAGGCATTCCTGCTGGCCTGTACAGAATTCCTCCCTGGAGGAACCCTGTTCCTGCTGCCAATGTGTCAGCTTAGGCAGGTTCCCCAGTTTGGCCACTTGCTCCCCTGCGGGCTCCAGGGCATGCACCTCAAGGTCTGCCTCCTCCTGGACCATGGGAACTTCGGGGCCGGTACCCATGTCCCCATCTTTCTCTCTTTTTGGCAGATACCTGGGCCATTCATCCAGGCTTCAGGTCCTCTTTATTGCCCTTACAAGCTGCCATGGACCGAGGAGTCAAGCATGCCACAGTAGACCATATTAGACCTGTGTTCCACCTTTTCCCAAGGGGAACTCTCCAGGCCATTCCCTAGCGGTGGCTGCTGAGTGAAGAGCCCAGGTAAGCAGAGGAAATGGCCCAACTAAGTTGGGTGGAGCTTGCATTGCTTCCAGCGCGCCCTGGGGTCTCAGTCCCTTTCTCCGCTCCTGTTCTCTGCTCCTGATGCTTGCTGCATGCCACTTGCCATTTGCTGCTGCTGCCTGTCCCCTATCGGCCTTAGCCCCCCCTCGCAATTTCCTCTCCCCTCATTTCTCTGAAGGAGGGAAAGGCCAACGCACGCCAGAATGGGCGAGGGCACTACATTGATCTAGGGAGGCTGCAACGTCCTCACCAGCTCTCAAAGGCCAATGCCCTCAACTGTTGCTACCAGCTACCAGCCCCCAGCTTCACACAGCTCTAGGAGCCCTGGTGCTCCTGGTATAGCCTTGGTGCAGTCGCAGCTGTGTTTGTGATTACTGTTTACTGCTTACTGTTTCACTGCACCACAATTACACTACAACTGCATAGTTGCTACAAGCAATATCCCCACGCACCCCCCAAGTCTGAAAATCTGTAATTGGCACCACTGAACAGAGGCAGACAGAGGCGGACAGGAGCGAAGGACAAAGGGAGAGAGATTATTAAGATAAGAAGAAAAAGAAGGAAAAAGTAATGAGATCAGGGAAGTCAAGGGACCAGCCGGCACTTGCTAGCCCCATTAAAAGAATGAGGTCGGCAAACAAGAAACTTAAGAAGGACCTTATGAAGGCCAGTGAGGATGACCTTAGGAAGAAAGAGGAGGAGGAGGGAGAAGCTCTCCCGATTTTGCCCCTTCGCACAAGCCCGCAGGCTTTGTTAAACATCAAGGTGAGAGGGGCAGCAATCATACCTACTCTGAACAAGCTTGACAATCAACCTAAAATGTATACGAAATTCTCATTCATTAAAGAGGCTGGACAGCCGCAATGCAAGCAACTTGCCAACTCCGCTGCAACCCAGCAAGATCCATCCCTTGAAGCAGAATTGTAGTTGGAGTCCATCAACAGCCTACAAAATGTATCTACCAGCGATTTAGAATCAGTTGAATTCCTAGAACTATCGGAGGATTCAGGGGTTGAAGCAACAAAAACAGTATGGGCTTCAGTGGAATTAGCTGAGAGAGTGCTAAAAGAACAAGCCAAGTTCAAAACCTGGGGCATAAAGCTTTGACCGTTCTCAAAACAAAGACACCGCAACACCCTGTCAATTGACAGTCAACAACAGAAAAATAACGAACAGTCCAACTCGAACTTACGATCATTCTCTGTACATCAAGGGGATCATAATAATACTCCCGAGATCTCATATCACAGAGAGCAATGCAACAAGAGATCATTCATCATGAAAAGCCCAATCCTCCAAGACTGGAGCTGACTCTCCAGGCCTATAAATGTCAAAACCGAAAAACCAATGACAAAGGAAGTCCAATGCCGGGAACATTTTTAACATCCTTAAACTGTGCTCCTCGAAAATCAATGGCTTAGGAGACAAGTTTTTGGACTCTGAACGATACATCGATCTGCAAAGATTTGCCATCATTGCACTGCAAGAAACTTGGTCCGACTCCCCGCCAGCACTTCCGGGGTACATCCTAAACTTCATTCTCCCCACACAGAGCGCAACATCTGGTCACAAAAAGGGTGGCCTCGCATTTATGCAGTAGCGCCCCTGGCACACAAGCTAGCCCTGCCAAGTGCAATGTAAGCCATATGAATCTTTATCTGGAAGCAGCTTAAAAAGGAGGACATCATTTTGATAAATCTCTACTTACATCCCAGAGAGAAAATCATAGGAGCACAGCAGCTGAAGGAAGTGGTTGTAAAATTACTAAAGGCCGAGAAAACAAATAGCTTGATCATCAGCGGGGACTTCAATCTAAATATGCTCAGCAACCCATCTACAGACATTATTTACGAGGAGGACCCATTCGTATGGGAATCAAGCTCTCAAGATAACACCTCTGGAGGGAGAAGCTCAAAAACTACAAAGAGACTACTTTCAACACTAGAAGAGCTGAGCTTCCGAGCACTTAATGGCGGATTTTCAGGGGACCGTCCTCACGTAGCAATATTTCACAGCATAACGGCTAGCTCTACCATTGACTTTACATTCTTCTCGCGCAGTCTGTTCCAATGGCAAGGAATTTCTATATTGGCCTAGTAGATCACAGCGACCACCTGCCCCAGGAAGTCACAATCAAGGCTTTCTCAACACTAAGCTCACCACCTGCTAATGCCCACAGCTCAGAATATACCGCTAATGAGAGGCAGATAAAATGCAGAACAGATGACCCACAAAGTCTCCTTTCTCACCCTAAGCAGGCATTAGGCAAAGCACAAACAGTAACATAAGACCTAATTGAGAGCTGGGAGGTATTTACAAAAGCACTACGAAACAAAATCGGAATAAAAAAGGGAAAACGCAGGTCTGAAGGAGCGGTCAAAGTCATGAAGCACAAGAACCACCTACATTTCAGAAATAACTTTAATCTAAAATAGTTAAAGACCCTGATTAACCAAACTCTTCAAAGACTGAGGATAGACCTCACTGCTCAACAAGATCTGAGACGGCTGAAGGGCGACCAGAGGAAGCTGAGTTGGCAAATTAAACAAGAAGTAGATGAGTCTCTATGGGCCAAGCTTTTATACAACGCTAAAATCAACAGCAGAGCACAGTTTTGGCAAAAGATAAATAATCTGACCAGTGAGCGGAGTCAGGGCATCGAATTGTATGCCAAAGAAGTGGCCTGGACATCTTTCCTTGGCTCACATTTTAACAAAACTCAAGAAATCTGAAAAAAGGTCATACAATCCCAGATACGACTCTGAAGCGCAACTACTGCAACTTAAGCACCAGAACAGGAAATTTCAATCACAAATGCACAGATCTGTAAATGAATTTCAAAGGGAAGACGCGAGGGCGCACCAGGACCAAATGGGATCCCCCCCCATATTGTTTAAACAAGATCCGGAATTCTGGGCCGCCGTATTCAAGCCAATGTTTGAAAAAACCTTGCAGACATTAACAATTCCATCAATGTGGAGGGGAGCAATCATCACCCCAATTTATAAATAAGGAAATAGGATCCACCAAGAAGTTAGTGGCTAGTATCCCTACTTGACAACCAGGCCAAATATTTTGCAGGCCTACTACTCCAGGAATTAACATTGTGGGCAGCAGAAGTCACAGCAATCCCATACAACCAAAGCGGCTCCTGCAAAAACATGGGGACGACCACCAACATATTAGCTCTATCCCTAATGATCGACAATGCTCTCGTAGCAAAACAACACCTATATCTGTGCTACATCAATTATAAGTCTGCATTCAACAATGACAAAAAATTTAAAAGCTGAGTATCCCTCCGGTGCTTCTAAACCAATTAAGCCTTTTGCATAGCGATACCTGGGTGCAAGTTAAACTAGGTGCAGGACCATACAAATCACAGAAGATTCCAACAAGCACAGGGGTAAAAAAAGCCTGTATGCTTGCACCAACACTTTTTAATCTCTGTACGGCAGAGCTATCAACTTTGTTGAATGAAAGCAATACACACCTTCCAATGTTAGGGGCATCCAGCTGACCAGTCTTCTCTAGACGGACAACCTGGTACTCAGCAGGCGGACCTGGGTAGGCCTACAGTGGCTGCTGGACATCACGTTGCAATACTCTGCAATAAATATGCTTAGTATCAACCCAAAAAAATCAAAAGTTATGTGTATTAATACCCACAAAAAGAGAACAACAAATAACTGGTTCTTGGCATTGAGGAAGCTGGATGCTGTTTGTGAATACAGATACTTGTGGGTCGTCATAGACTATAAGGGCAATTTGAAACCACAATGCCAAGCCATAAAAAAAGAGGACTAATGACTGAGGTATCGCTAAGTAATCGAAAAAATAAGATCCCTGGATCAAGTTTCCTCCCTCTAACAAGGGTGATTTAGGCAAAATGAATTCCATCCATCACTTATGGTAGCACAGTGATGAGAGGGAGCGACGCTGACACTGTAGACGGCACTGAAGCAAGAGCACTACACATGATCTCCGGCTTGCCTGGGTACACATCCCCCGTACAGATGAGGCTTGAAGTGGGCTCCCAAGAGAAGAGCTGGCACAAAAAGGAACATACATAAAAAGCTGGCACAAAATAAGTAGGGGAGAACTGAAAACGCTAAATGTCCTTCTGTGAAGGAATTTGAAGCCAAATAGTCTTGCCACACAAGGCTTTATCTGGAGGCAACCATCAACCAGCTAGGGCTACGACAACTATGGGAACTCTCAGGGACCCAGACAGGCTTAAAAAAAGCAGTAAATAAAATAGTCAGGAAAGAATCACTCATGCACGATAAAGCCTCCCTGGCAGGGCGTGCATATCGCTGGCTCCCTGTACAATCCTACACTAAACTCTCTCCCCAACCATGTCTTCAGACTGGCTTCTCTAAAAAGATGAAAGAGAGGTTCTTGAAATTGTGCCTAGGGCTGCTGCCCTCAGCAAATCATCTACCCCATTGCCTATGCCCTCCGATACCAGCAAAGTGCCAACGGTGAAGAAAATATAGTTCACCTTATCATTATTTGTAGGGAACTACTACAAGAATGCCGGACCCTTCTGAGACCACTTTTTAACAAAAAACGGACACAGTCTTGCAGGCAAGGGGTGTTGGACTGCTTCTTCGGCAACGATGTCCAACTGAGCTGCCAGATGGTAAAATTCCTTGTAGCCGCTGAAGCTCACCTAAGCAAACTGAAAGAATGCCCAAAAGATAACAGGGGTATGGATGCATCATAATCCTCACTGAGAAGGCTCACAACAGGATCATTACCCTGAGGAATACGACCCTGTTTGCGATGATATACAGGGGAGTCCTTTTCATACTATATACCCATTGCTATGACTGCTCACATATGGGTCAAACCTCAGCAATGGGTAGATGGTATTTTTCCACATGTATCACGCATATGTGTGAATCTGACACATATTCAGGTTAAATTCACACATAGGCATGGATTTATGTGGTGGCTAAAGTACTCACCACCGCTGCAAGATATCCAAAGCCCCACTGCTGGCAATGTAGTCAACTAGGAATATGACAGTCTTTGGACCGCCAGCCCAGTGGGCTACTGGTTGGAGTGGATGCGGTTCTCCGGAAGAAAAACCGTCAAACACATAATAAAGCCCTATGTGAATAAGTGTAGTATATTGGTGATGTGAGTCATGAGCTAGGTCCTGAAACAGATGCTGAAAATATTATCCATTTGCAGTTTAGAATTGAAAGGCATATTTGCAATGAAGGGATAAGAGTTTACACAAACTATTTAAATACCTATGCTTATGAGTAGGATGTCCAAAGTTAGAATGAAGAGCAGATAACTCTTCAGTAAGCCAGGGCTGTGGGGGTTTGAATGAAAGTTTAAAAGGCTTTAACATATCAACTGATCCAAGAATTAATGTCAGATGTTCAAAAAAGCAAGAAGCTGAGGCAGTGAGGAAGAAAACTGAGTAAGCCTCTAGAGAATCTAATCAAATCTGAGTATTGGAAGCTTTTTAACAGTTGTTATATTCCTCAACTTGTGAAGAAAACATACAGGGGTAAAAAGCGCATTGCACGAACAAAAATGTTCCTATAAAACTCAAATTAAAAGTGGTCAGAAGAGGGTAAGTATATGAGGAAAAAAGGAATATCCTTGCAAGAGGAGTATATTCAGTTTTTTCACCAAGTACCTGTTGGAAAGTGGGTTATTGGTAGGGGCAAATGTAGATCTTCCACTGGCAATAAGGCCACTAACACATGATAGGATTCAGCATAAGTTTTAGAAATCATTCCTATGTCAACCCTTGGTAACGTGGCTGCGAGCAGACAGGCTTAACTTCAAAGACAGGTATGTAAAGCATTTAAAAACACCATTTCAGTAAATAATAAAGACTTAAGAAATTATAAAAATGCAAAACCAATTTATAAAAATAGGAAATACTTTTATCTTTAAAATGACACCAAAACAACAAATATCCAATGTAGGGAACCGGATATATGAATTTTCAAAGGTTTAATAAAATATAGCACTTAGAAGATTATAGCACAATATCGTGGTTGCTGCTACAACTCACGGCAGGTCCCGGTCTCAGTTTCTACCTTCACACTTAAAAACTTTTCTGGAGCTTTTCTACTCGAGACCCCTCGAAGCTCCCAGCCAGTCCAGATTCAGTGAGGGTTCGCTGGCTTGACTTGTGACAAGGTCCCTGTCAACTTCCCTGGAGCGAATGTAAAACATTTCTCAAGATCTCCTCAGCGGGGCAACCCATGAATCCAAGCCGGCACGCGATGGAAGGCAGGCGGCATGGCTCTTGTGGTTGCTCGCGGTCACCTTTTTTACGAGGGGACTTAGAAACTTTTGTGGAGCTTTTTCTCGCGGGGTCCCTCAATGTTCCTCATGTAGCCAGATCCGGTGAGGGTTCGCCGGCTTCAAATTTTCTCTAGTCCCGATCAATCTCTGGAAGTTGGAGCAAACCTGGTTGGCTCGGCCGGCTCGGGGTTGAAGGTAGGCGTCCTGGCTGACCAGGTTGAGTCGGTCTCTCTATGAAGCTTTTTTTCAAAGTTGCTTCAAAGTTCTCCAAACTTCTTGAACTTCTTCCTGAAGTTCCTCAAGAGGTCCCAACGTGTCTCAAACTCACTGCAAGGGTCTGGAAGCTCCAAGATGGTCCTCGAAAGTTGAGGACTGTAGTTCCCAAAATCCACTGATACAAAACCCTTACAAATCCACTGATGGTTCTCCAAGGTGTAGATTTAGCTGATGATGTTCCAGATGAGCTCTTTTAACCTGTAGCTTTCAGGGAGTCCACTCTTTAATTCTTTTTCAGCAAGATAATCCACAGGGCTATAAATTCATATGGTGCAGTCTTCAGAGGTCAGGCCTTTTAAATCATTGCACAGAAAAACAAGGCACTTTTTGCTTCAGTGAGTTTCAAGCATCATATCTGGAGGGCTCTGCCCCTTCCAGATACTTATTTTTAGTTCTCTGAGTCAAGCAGGAGGTTACTTCTAACCAACGGGAGCAGGGTAACTCCTCCAATATATGACCACATACTGTGGAGTGTGGCATTATTTTGTCTCACGGTGCATCAAATCTTCCAAATCCATAATGGCGTTTTCCAGCAAGGAGGTAAGCGCTGGATAAACGCACCCCTAGGATGGCTAATTTACTTAGAATCTCCCCCTGCATCTGCTCATACCTTTTGTGGGCATGATTTGTTTCCTTTTTTATC
The DNA here is from genome assembly GCF_964263255.1 of Lissotriton vulgaris. NCBI lineage: Eukaryota > Metazoa > Chordata > Amphibia > Caudata > Salamandridae > Lissotriton > Lissotriton vulgaris. The sequence continues at coordinate 494,521,529 of NC_141687.1, forward strand.
AGCAGTGACTCTGTTTCTACCTCGACTTGTTTTATGGCCTCGATTTCGAGGCTTCTCTCTCTTTCTGTGGTCTAAAAATTATCCACTGTTTTTGAATCGCCCTTACGATGTGTTTTCTTCGTGGATTGTTTTTTCGCTATGCGAGCTATCGATATTGAGTGTACCATGCCTTTGAATGGTTACACCTTGCGCTGACACACTTGCGCTGCCTTCGCTCTTAATTGCCCCCAATACCGCTCCATTTCCCCTCTCAGGGATCAGCGGTATCGTTTCTACTTTCAAAAAATGACATCTCCCGTCGGTTAGCGCTGCCCGCGCTGCTCTCACCTTTGCTCGTGCCTGCGTCTCCTCCGTTCAGCCTTCTCCACGCCTTAGAGGAAAGCACCCTAGCGGGCACCACGCAACCATTTTACCTGACAACCGTTTTCCTTCGGCGTCAGGCATACGAACGGTCGTTGCTTTCAAGATCAGCTGTTTTCACTCCTTGACTTCGCGTTTTTAATCGGTAATTTTTCCGATTAACTAGCTCACCTTTTTCCTTTGTTATTGTAAAAGCCATAAAAAAAAAGAGGGGAAAACCATATTTACTAACAGAGAGGCTACCTATTATCAGAGGCATAATAATTAACAATGTCTACAACCCCATCTCTCGACAAAAAGCTAGAGGAACTCGTCAATAAGGCTCTAGAGAAAGCCCTAGGCTCAATTGACGACGCTATTAATAAATAATTGGACTCCCTTTCCAATCTACCCTCTGCACCCTCTACCAGTAAATCTAATGGGGTATCTAAAGGCAATAAAAAAAGGCTATTATCCCGACTCAATCCAAAAAAGGCGCAAGAAAGCTGAAGAGCTCTATTTCTACAGGCCCTAGGGGCGCTGACCAGACTGGTGCCTCGGGCACCCCAGACGGGCATGGTATGGGCCCAGAACTTCCTATCCACATCAACAGCGACGAAAGCTGTGAGGAAGAAATTGAGCTATCGTGCTCATCAGGATTTAATACAGATGTGGAGGATGAGAATGTTAGACGAAGCGGAAGCTTAGAAGGGGCTTCTAAGACCTCAGCCTCTAACAGTATGCCTCTAGACCCATTCGGGGAAGAAATGTTTGATCCCCTCCTAATTAAGCACCCACTCTCCCCGGAATGGACCCCCTCGCAACATATCGTTGACTACCTTTCATTCTGGCTCAGAAGGAAAATACCCCAAGAAGTGAGGTCTAGACTCAGATCTGAATGCCCACGCCCATCCCTACCAAATAAAGTCGCAATGACCCCAGAGTTAGACCCTAAGGTTGTGGCTTTTATAGCCAAAAACAACAGAGATGCTAGGAAAGATCTGGATAAAGGGCTTAAATCTTATCAAGATCGTCTTCTTGCTAAAATATTCGAGATGACAGAATTTGCATACGTAGGGAATAACCAGCTTGATATCAAAGAACTACGAGAATGGGTGCAAAGAGCAATATGCCTTGTTGGCAATGCTAATACTGCCATCTCCACCGAAAGGAGAAAAGAAGTCTTACTTAAAATAGATCCTAAACTCATTGAACTAGCCAAGAAAGATGGAGGTCCCGACTCACAAGGTCTCCTCTTGGCGAGGACTTCATTAAAGAAATGGCTAAGTATGTGAGCGCGTTCAGCTCGATTAAAAAATCGGAGAAAGAAATAAAAAAAGTATTCAATTATAGAGTTTTTGCCAGGGCCGGGAGAATACGGGGTCGTTTCCCCGGCCGCGGAACTCAATCTTCTAGACCCTTTAATACCCTGGAGGAAGATTCTCCAGCAACTATGGCTCCCAATTCTTCCCGCAGAGACAGAGGAACCGGGGACGCACCTTCAGAGACGAGCGGAGACAGCGTTCCTTTTCTTCAGGTAGGAACCTTGAAAGACCATTCAGATATCCCTCCAAGGGTGGGAGGGAGACTACGTCAATTCGCTGGGCACTGGAACTTAGTAACACAAGACAATTGGGTTTTAGATACAGTAAAGGGTTACAAAATAGACTTTGTAGGTATTCCCTTTCAAACTCACCGCCCTCGCAAGATTGCTTTCTCTCTCAAAGACCGAGACCTAGTCTCCAAAGAAGTGCAAGAACTGCTACAGAAGGGGGCAATAGTCGAGACGGAAACAGAAGGTTTCCTCAGCAACGTTTTTCTAGTGGAGAAAAATAACAAGGAACAGAGACCCGTAATAAACCCAAAAGACTTAAATGGTTGGGTAGTTTACCAACATTTCAAAATGGAGGGTATATACCTCCTAAGGGATATTTTGAAGAAAGGGGACTGGCTCACGAGGTTGGACCTGAAAGACGCCTACTTAACAATTCCCATCTGGGAACCCCACCAGAAATTTCTCCAATTCACTTGGTTAGGAAAACTTTACCAATTCTGCAGTCTCCCATTCGGTCTGTCGTCCGCCCCCTAGTGTTTCACCAAGGTGTTACTCCCTGTAACCGCCTGGCTCAGGGAGAGAGGGGTGAGACTGATCATATACCTAGACGATATCCTTATAATGGCCCAGTCGAAAGAGAATGCATCTCTCCACACGAACTTTGCAATTCAGGTCCTGGAACATCTGGGTTTCATCATAAATACCAAGAAATCTTGTACTACTCCCAACCAACAAACACAGTTCCTAGGCTTTATGGTAGACACTCTCAAAGCGGAACTGAAATTACCCTCCGAAAAAAGTCAGGAAAGTGAGGAAGGAGTTGAGGAAGGCTCTCGCGAGGAAGACCTTTCCTTTGAGAGTACTAGCGAGAATCGTTGGCCTCCTTTCTTCGACAATCCAAGCTATCTTCCCGGGATCCCTCCATTATCGGGCACTCCAAAGACTAAAGGCAAGTGCTCTAAGATCAAACCATTCATATTCCCATATGATTTCTTTGAATCAGGAATCGAAGACGGAACTCCATTGGTGGCTCAGGAATGCCGAAGCATGGAACGGGAGAGCCATCTTTGGGGAACAACCGGATCTGATAATAGAATCAGATGCGAGCTTGGAAGGATGGGGAGCGAGATGTGGGAAATACTTCACAGGCGGTCGTTGGACCACTCAAGAGAAGAGATTGCATATCAACTGCTTAGAATTACTGGCAGGTTCATTTGCAAGTTGCTGTTTTAGACCCAAAACAGCGAAATGATGTGTGACATTACGCATAGACAATGTTTCGGCAGTCCGCTATGTCAACAAGTTGGGCGGTCCATATTCCAAGCGCCTAACGGACCTTGGCAGGAGTTTTTGGGAATATTGCTTGAACAAAGGTATTTCAGTTATAGCGGAACAAATTCCAGGCCTAACCAATGGTGTCGCAGACTGGTACTCCAGGAACTTCAGAGATTCAAGCAACTGGAGACTAGACAGACAAACCGTTCTGGCCATTCAATCAATATGGGGTCCATACAGGACAGACCTTTTTGCGGATCGTCTAAACACACAACTGAGAGAATTCTTCAGTTGGAGACCTGACCCTCAAGCTCAGAATGTAGATGCCTTTCTACAAGATTGGAGAGGTCTGAAACCTTATGCCTTCCCGCCATTTGCATTACTCCCTCGGCTTCTGCTTCATGCTCGACGCTACCACGACATTATAACTGTGATAGCTCCTCTCTGGAGGTCCCAAGCCTGGTTTCCAGTCATTCTGGAAATGAGCATAGACTTTCCAATTCTAATACCCTCGTTCAGGGAAATACTCTTGGGTCCAGAGGGAGACGTCCATCCCCTCGTGGATCAGGGCCTTCTAACTCTGACGGCCTGGAGGATTTCAGGAGACAATGGCAAATCCCTGGGCTTTCGCCAAATGCTTTCAGACTCATTTCTGAGTCGTGGGCTCAAGGTACAAGAAAGCCATATTGACTGGCATGGGGTAAATGGGTTCGCTGGAGTCTTCAACGGAGTCACGATCCAGTTTAAGTTGATCTAGTTCATGTTATCAACAACCTTTCCGAACTTTTTACTTCAGGACTCTCTTATAGAACCGTTAATGTCTATAGATCTGCAATTTCTGCAGGCCATTCTCTCATTGATGGCCTCTCCGTTGGACAGAACTTACTCACTAAAAAAATCATGAGAAGCATGAGAGTCATTAACCCTCCAACCGCTAAATATACCGCCCTTTGGGACGTAACACTGGTACTCTGGACCTTATCATCCTGGGGGGAAAACTCTTCCCTTTCTTTGAAACGCATCTCTTTCAAACTTACTGTCTTATTATGTCTGGTGTCTTTCAGAAGAACCTCCGATGTCAAAGCTCTAGATATTTCTAGCAGATCCTTTCAACCACAGGGTGTATGTTTCTACCTTAAGAGAAGAACTAAAACTTTATCTTCCTCTATCTTCTACCCCTTCTTTCCTCAGAAGGAAAGACTCTGCGTGGTTAAATGTCTGAAAGAGTATGAGAGGAGGACTGCTAGTCTTAGATCAAATGAAACTCAGTTATTGATTTCCTTTAGATTTCCCCATAAAGGAGTTTCTTCTCCAACTCTAGCCAGATGGGTGAAAGGTGTTATGTGCGAAAGTGGTGTGAACACCTCTATTTTTGGAGCGCATTCCCTTAGGGGCGCTTCTGCTTCTAAAGCCTATTTTCTTGGTGGTGGTTTTCAAGAAATTCTTAAGGCGGCAGACTGGTCTAATGATACTATGTTTAGATCTTGCTACTTTAGACCAATCTCTAATGTGATTGATAATGTTCTTAATGCACTTTGAACTTGCATAATATGGCCTCCGTGTCGTGCCATAAAATTTAGATTTTTCACAGCCTGCTGGGCAGAAAATCTGGATTTTATTAAGGACACGGAGGCTAATATTATCCCGCCTCTATTTTTTAATATGATTTCTGACCCACCCTTTTTTGTTTGAACAATATCTTGGAAATGTATTCTTCTTCTTCTTTCAGATTAAGAATCTACTGGATTAGAAGCTGAAAATTTTATTTGTTGGAATTCTGATGATGAAAGTTTATTCGTTGGAATCCTGTTCCTTAATCTTTTCTTCACATTGATCATCTTTCTTCGTAGCCTGACAAGAAGGAAGATGCCTGGTCAGAGAGGGACTAGTCTTCTTTTTAGAATGTTCACAAAGTACTATTCCATTATGGCTGCTGAACTGTGGTAATAAAGGAGATTTGCATAATATTAGCCTCCGTGTCCTTAATAAAATCCAGATTTTCTGCCCAGCAGGCTGTGAAAAATCTAAATTTTCTAGCAAGGAGGTAAGAGCTGGATAAACGCACCCCTAGGATGGCTAATTTACTTAGAATCTCCCCCTGCATCTGCTCATACCTTCGTTAATCCTACCATCTGCCTAAGGTGGGAAGTTCAGAGATGTAAATGACACTGGTCTCTCCTCTCCTCTTAGAAGAACATAGTTTGTGACTCCTCCCCCTAGCCTGGTATTCCTATGGAACAGCACACTGCCCTTCCAGCAGGGCTGGTTAACCCCAGAGGCTTTTTATAACCTCTTCAAGGCAGCCTGACTAATCTACCTAACTCTGACCGATCAGGGCAGACCACTGAAGGCTGAATTTGGACTTACAAACAAGAAAGTCTTGTAACTTCTTGTATGAACACTTTAGGAGAAATTCAACACTATGAAATTGTTGGATTTAATAATACCATTCTGGTAAGTCTTTGAATGGTATTTCTATCCCTCTCCTAGCAATAGTTATTAATCAATAACTTCCTACCATTTTAACCTATGTAACAGGGGATTTGCAATGGAAAAACTGACTTGGGCTATTTTTCCAGCATCCGGACTTACAAAAACATATTTTATAAGTGCATGTCTTATATCTACATAAACCCCACCCCATGCACAACTAGGGGAGATTTTAGGGGTTTTGAATCTGTAGAAATATTACAGATTCTTCCTCCACAGTGCTCCTAGCATCAAAGTCAAATTTTAGCAGCACTTTACCACAATGTGGTGAGTGAAATGTGAATTTTCACTTTAACCTGGCATATAAAAACTCAGTTTATAAGGATGTACCCTATAAATACCTGACCCACCATCCCTGGGATACCTAGGGGAGACCCTGGGAGTCCCTAATATCCCAAAACATTGTAGGTTATCCATTTTTAAGTGCCCCAAACACCAAAGTCGAGTTTGGGCACAATTTACTTTTTAAAAGCGGTCCTGGCACTCAGGCTTCAGCAGTGCACACATGCAAGTGCAAAAGGAGCTGCTGGCCACTAAACCTCCATGCCCCAGGGTACTCAGGACTTCTAGGTAGTTTCAATGTCACTCCCCTATTATATTCTAGGGGCCTATAGGTTAGGTCATGCCAATCACAGGGGTACCTCACCCTACCATTGTGTACCCTAGTGTATGTAGGTGATTTAACTGTATTCTAATGTGTCTCTTTCTGCATAGCACTGGCCCTGGGCCTGGTTAGGCACAGCCCAGGTTCAGTCAGAGTCAGTTGCCACCAGTATCTGTCAGCAAAAATTCGGGGGGTGCCCAGGACACAGGATGACTTTGCAACAGTACCTTTTTGGCGCATCAGCACACAGTTAATGATCATTCTCATTGTTGCCATGGCTCCAAGCATGTTTGCGGGTTTACTCTTACAGTGTTAGTGGCGGTCTGACCAGGGCTAAGCATACAATTAAGAGGCTGATCGGCCTGGCCATGTTGCTAATTACAGGCCTGTAATAGCTCCCAGACAGGTTCTTTAACCCAGGCCAGGCCTAAAGTGCCACAAACTTTAGCTTTTAGAAATACTTGCATACTAAGCACTACACGCATCTTACAGCAACTCACAAGTAAGAATTTTAACTATGCCTGGCTCTCTTGACTACATTCTTTAAGGAACTCCTGCGTATACAGACTTGCTTAACTGTCTCTAAGATCAGTAGAACACGATGTGCGCCCTGAGTAACAAAACCATTTCCCTCTGCTCCTAGGTCGTCTAGCCATGGCTCCTAGCCACTAGAACACATGGCACGTTACTCCCTTCCAGCACCCTTCGCTGCGAAGGAAACACCGAAAAAAAAGGACTGAGCTAGCTTTTAGGTTAATTTTAACACACTCCACTCTGAAGGAAGCACCAGTAGAAGAGGATTGGGCTAGTTTCCAGGTTGATCTCATGCTCATAAATTACTAACTACATTTTATTAGTTCTTATTTCAAATTTTTAATAGTGTTTTTTTACCGATGAGCTGTTACAACACTAATGTAATTTGTCATGTTCTCTTTTTAGCACTAAACTGTGTAAAATGGTAATTGTGTGTAATGGTTTTAAATAACTGCCCAATAAATGTACTTACTTACTTACTTACTTACATACTGGTGACAAGCTGCCACCATGGGAACTGGACTCCATAATCTTGGCATATATGTTCAGCACCCTCAACCCTCTCTCATGCTCTGTGAGCATCCTCTTTTCCTCTACACCAGTTTCTGCCTTTCCAACGCTCATTCCTTATCCTCTTTTCCCAACCTGAGCTTTTTGAGCTCTAACATATGCACTCTATTTCTCTCTCTGTCCTGTAGCTCCTCTGGGGACAGACCTCTTGAAGACACACTGCTGCCCTCTGGCAGGCACAACAGCCCATCCAAATTCTCTGCCTCCACCACTGGATCCTGATCCTGCTCATTGCCATTTCCTAATTCCAACCAAGCCCTCAGCACCTTTTGGTATTCCTCATTTCTGGTGAGTCCTCTTATAGAGATTTTTAATCTCTTGCAGATGGCTTTTAGTTGAGACACAGAGTAGGTTTCCACCCTATCCTCTTCTAATTCGATATCCATAGATGCAATTGATGCTGGGTTGGTGATGATAGAAAATTGGCAGTTCTCAAGTTGCAGAAAATTCCAAAAAGAAAATGTTCACCAATAGTATGTGGTTGCGTAATGGTCTTCACTATACTAATAGTGTACACATGTGTTAGAGTTGGCTTTTCCAGCGGGTTTACCCCAAGTATTTTTGCTTTTTGGCCTCCTCTTTTTTACCCTTTATTTGGTTGGTTTGAGGACTCTGGGCACTTTTTTTTTACTGCTATTCAGTGGTAAAGTGAATATGCTCTACCTGTAAATTGTGTTTATGGATTGGTGATTTACTGGTAAGTCCCTAGTGCAGTGCACTGTGTGTGTCCAAGGCCTGTAAATCAATTGCATCTAGTGGGCCTGCAACACTGAGTGTGCCACCCACACGAGCAGCCTCTAAATGTAACTCAGACCTACCACTGCAGTGTCTGTGCGCAGTTAGTAACTGCCATGTGGACTTGGAAAGTACACCCAGTTGCCTGGCTACAATCTTTCCTTTTCTTACATATAGGTAAGGACACTCCTTGGAGCAACCAGGCACTCTATAAATCCCAAATAAAATAAAAGTCACCCCCAACGTAGGCCCAAGGTACCCCTGTGGTCAGGGTGCTGTGTATATTAAGAGTAGGACATGCACTGGTGTGTGTGACTATTCCTAATAGTGACTTACAGTGCATTTTTTTTTACTATGGAAAAGTTATCTGTCCCATATGATAAAATAGGAGTTTATCTACAACATCTTATAAATATAACTTCCCATTGGGACACGATGGAAAGATTGAGTTTAGTATGCCTGAACTCAGAATATAAAAAATGCATCTTTTATAAAGATGATTTTTATATTGTGTGTTTGAAAATAGAACTTTTAGAAAGGGTATTTTCTTGCTTAGCCATCCTGTGTGCCTCTGCTGGTTTGTGGATTGACTGTCTGGCTTTGAGGTGACAGGAGCTGGGGATGTGCATTCTCTCAGACAGCCACTGGGGGAGTTGGTGTGTGTCCTGCCTTTCCTGAATGAGTCAGGGCTAGGCTGAATAGGCCTGGGCTGCATTAAGAGTGGTGGGAGTAGTTTTCACTAGCACCTGAATCGACCTGGTCTGCATTTAGAGTGGTGGGAGGAAATTTCCTCTGCATCTGAATAAGCCTTGTCTGCCTCAGACAATGCTGTCGCCACCTCCTGCTAGGAAACTGGGCCAACGAGGACCAAACTGGTTTGGACTAAGCACAGCCACTCTCCAACTGAGACCTTTTTAGTGTAAATATTGGGGCTTTAGAACTCGTGGGAATCAAGGAACCTGCCAAGAAGAAGAGCTGGAAGAGCTGCCAGGTGGAGTACTGTCCCTTAGCTGTGCTGTTGCTTCATTGGGTTGGCCTGCAATTGCAACCCTGGTCTCACCATTGACGACGACTGATACCACTGCCACCGAGCCACTGCTTGCACTGTGACCTGTGGGCACCGCACTCTGCACTGCCTCGCTTCACTTTGCCACCCTGGTCTCACCAATGCCTTCGCTGCCTGCTGACTTTGATACCCTTGACTCCATTGTGGCTGGGGGCACTGCTTATAAGTTTAACAACGCACCGCCTCATACAACAACGCAGTCCTTAATGATCAATGTAAGCTTCCCACAACTGGCTCTGTCGATTGCACCGTGATCTGTCAGCAAGGCACCGAGCACCGACCTTCACTCCGCACTGCAGCCCTGGTCTCACAGATGCCGCTGAACAACTGGCACCGAGCCACACCCTGTATCCTCTTCACTCTGCGATGGTTAACATGACCGGCTCGCACTAACGTGTTGGCCACAACACAAAAGGTACTGTTTACGAGTCTGCCGACACCCCCGACCGACAAGGTCAGACAGAACTGTTGGAGTCTGTTGGAGTCTGTTTTTTTCAGTATCGATGTAGTCCGGGACTGAGACTGAGATAACAACTTGGAAGAACTGTGTTTTTGAGCTATCTCTGCAAAGTATTTATTAGTAAGTACTGTATGTTGGGTTCTTATCATTTTGGTCTTGTTTTGGATACATAAAAATGTTGGATATTTTTCTAAACTGGTGTGGTGTTGTTTTGCAGTGTTTTCACTGTATTACTGTTGGTTAGGGGCAAATGCTTTACAGACAGCCTCTGAAATAGGCATGACTGCTTGTGCCAAGCTACCCACGGTGTGAGGATGGGTTATTTTAGGAGTGTAATTTCCTTGCCCTGACTAATAAGAAGGGTCCCTACTTGGACGAAGGTTCAAACAATTGCCAACTAGAAACCCCTATTTCTAACAACCAATCACTGTATGTAAGGCACTGTTAGAAACAGGATCTCTAGTTAGCAGGGGTATATACCCTAGACCAAGTAGGAACCACAGTTCCGACAGAGTGAGTCTCAAAATACCCCAGACCACCCTCCTGGCAGCTTGATGCGGGGCAGGTAGGCTTAACTCAAGATGCAATGTTTAAAGTATTTGTGTAACACGAGTTCACACCAACACAGTGAAACCACACCAAAAAGGACACCACACCTGTTTTTTAGAAAAATGTTTAAATCTTTATCTAAGGTTGAGGCAAGGTCAAATCAATAATATATCACTAGTTCCCTAAATGCAATATTTGCTGACAGTGTCTGTAATGGGGGAAAGAAAAATACACTTGTGGCACCAGTAGGAGTGCAGTCTTACTCCCAGGCGTATTGAAAGTCACTCACAAAAGTAAAGAAGTCTTTTAATAATGGTGGCTCCCAGCGCTGGTATGCTGTTATGCTGTTGTACTTTACAGCCAAATTCCACTACAGAAAAACTGGTGTGTTCAATACTTTAGTGCCACTGAAGTGAATCACAGGGACCAGTACCGCAATGCCTCACCATGCGAGTGCAGGCCATGAGTAAGGGGATCGCTGAGGTGGAGGGGAAAAGATCACACTATAAGGAATGCCCCCAAAGAGTCCCCACAGCCCTGTAACCTGCTCAAGTCTATTTAATCCCCACTGCAGCATGGCTTGATACGCTACCGTTACCTGGGGCCTGCTCTGACTTGAGGCTTCCTTGGACTTCGGGGAAGCTGGGCCCTTCACGAGGCGGCACAGGGGAGGGGCGGCACAGCCCTTCCGGGTTGGAGCGCGGCCGCACCTCCCAGCTTCAACGCTGATGACCACTGGAATTTCTGTTGCCGGGCAACGCCCAATCTCCACACGGCGTCCTTTTTGCTAACAGGCGGGTTGTAGTTCGGACCTGCATGGTGATTTCAGGGGCAAAACTTGAACAACGCCTCACTGACGGACTCGGGTCTTGCGGCAGTGATTAAAGGGCAAACTTTGGCAATGCCTCACTGGTGGGCTCAGAGCTCACAGCGCTCTTGTTTGTGGACCCGGGGCCCGCAGCAGTGAAATCAGCCATCAGCGCTTCCGTGCACAGCTCTTTCAGGTCACGGACAGCAGCGGTGATTACGGGCAGTTAAAGGTTGTTTCCCTTGCACCCACAGTGGCGCTGATTATGGGGTGATAAAAACAGCTTCGCACATCCAGCGCTGCAGAGGCAGCTTGTAGAGACAATAGAACGTGGTAGTATTGATGAATCAAGGCAGTTCCTCACACACAGGGTTACAGGAAGAATCTTGGGAATGCTTAGTGTCCTGGTGATCCCAGTGCCCAGGGGATCAGTTAGTGTTCTATGTGGAGACACTCTGGGGATGGCTTTAGCTTTCCTCTAGGAGAGCAAGGTCAACAGGCAGGCAGGGCAATTCAACTAGCTTGGGGCAGCAGTTCCAGGAAGCAGTCAGCCTCAGTAGATAGTGGTAATGCTCGTTGCGCAGCAGTCTTTACTCCAGCAGAGTTTCCTCGTGGTCCAGTTGTGTAACCAGGGTGTGTGGCCAGGACCCTCCCTTTTATACCCTGGTGTCTAGTCACTAGTAGGGGGTAGAAGCTTCTGGAAGGGCCAATGGTTTCTAGGGTGTTCCCTGGCTTCCCTGACCTGGCTCCTAGCTGTCTACAGTGACAAAGGCAGGGTTGGTAACCCTATTGTTGGGCAACCAGGACCAGCCTATTCATGTGTAAAGGTGTGAATCACCACTCCCTCCTCACAGTCCAGGTAGGCTATCAGCATGCATATGGGAGGGGTAGCCTGCAGTGCACAGATGAGGTGGATGCAGGAAAATGTCCACTTTTTAAAAGTGGGTTTTCTAAAGTAGTAGTGCCCAAACCCCATATATCATTAGAAAAGGCTCCCTGCTATGATTCTAACTATACTAAACATGACATACCTACTAGGTCCCAGTCCAAAGTTATCCCATGGGGGGGGTTCCCAATGTTAGTCTATGGAGGGATAGGCCTCACTGCAGTTGTAGGGGCCTGTGGCAGATACGCCAGTGTTGCCATGTTTTTAGGTGAGAGCACCTGCACCTTAGCACTGTTTAGCAGTGTAAACGTGCCCAGAGTCCTAAGTCCAACAAAAATGGGAAGTCAAGTGGGTGGCAATAAGGGCAAAAATGTAGGGGGAGACCACCCTAAGGCTGACAGGTCCAAGAGGCACAAAGGCAGGTCTGGATCCTCACCACTGACCACCAATTTTAGAAATGGGGGTCTCTAGTTGGCAATGGTGTTCACCTTTTTCCAAGTACGGCACCTTTGTCCAAATATAAACCCTTCTTCCTAGTCAGGGTAAAGTGGATAAATTTTTCTAAATAACCCTGCTCACTTCCTTGGTGGTTTGGCACAAGCAGAGTGGCTTATTGCAAAGTATTTGTGCATGCATACAGTAACACAGTGAAAACACTACAAATGGGCACCACACCAGTTTAGAAAAATAGCAAATCCGGATCTAAACCAAACAAGACCAAGAACAACAAAAATCCGAAATATATTACTGTAAAATAGGTATTTTGCAAGATAACCTTAAAATTATAATGGTTTCTCAACAGCACAGTTCATCCGAGTCGGTAGGCCCGTCCGGAGCTACCACAATGCTGTAAATGACAGGGTCTAACACTTCCAGCTGACAGCATAGGTAAAGGTCAACTGTAGCGTTGACAGACTTATAGACAGTACCTTTTTTGTTGCAAGCGATCCTGTTGGTACGAGTCAGCTAGGGCAACCATTGCAGTTGTGCTGTGAAGTGAAGCGGTGCGGCATGCGGTGCCCTCCTGGCATGGTGCAGGCAGTGGCTCATTGATGGTCATCCAACAGCATAAGCGAGACCAGGGCTGCGATGCACAGTGAGGGAGTGCTTGATGCTGAGCTAGCAGGTCACGTTGCAGGCAACAGAGCTGGTCGATATCCAGGCAGGCAGCGATGGTGTCGGTGAGGTTCGGGAGGCAGAGTGAAGTGAGGTAATGCAGAGTGCAGTGCCCACTGGATGCAGTGCAAGCAGCCACTCAGAGACAGTCATCCAGCTGTATCGGTGAGATTAGGGTTAAGATACGAAGTGCAGTGGTTCCTTCTGCAGTGCATTCAGGGCATGGTGTCAGCGACAGACTTAGAGACCGAGTCAGCTGCTCTTCTTCCCTGTGGCGACTGAAAACCCTGGTTCAAGAGACAGTGCCAAGAGGGATGGTGACTTTTGCTATTCCTGAGATTTCTTAAACAGGGGTAAAGCTCTAATTCAAACCCTTGGACATACTCTTCAATCTGGATACACACACACAGTCCCTCTCCTTAGCAGAAACAGCTAATGCAGGCCAACCCCAGTCAGCCCACAGTTAAGGGGCTGTATTTCTCCTTCAGCTTTCCCAGCTCTTCTCCTTGGCAACAGGTCTTCTTGAGTCCAGAAGTAATCTAAAGGGGTCTGGGCCCCAAAATGTATAATCCATTTCTCTTTGTTGGCAGAGGTGAGGCGCAGCAGGCAGGGTGCCTGACTCTGAAACAAGGGGGTTCACGGTTCGATCCCCAACACCTGTGGCAGGTTAGCCCAGCACCAGGTGACTCTGGGCAATAGCTCGCTTAATCTTCGTGACGGCACCCAGTGCCAGGAGACCTTTTCGGAGGTAGCAGTGCGCTTTACAAATGCTGGTACTTCATTTCATAAAATTTGTTCTCTGATGTCAGAGAGACTCTGTGCTTAATCAAAATGAGTTCTGTCCTCTCTGGTACAGCTTTCAGGCAGGAGGAGAAGACAGCATTGTCCAAGGCAGGCCAGACCCATTCAGGTGTAAAAGGAATCTCCTCCCCCTACTCTAAATGCAGCCCAGGTCTATTCAGCCCAGCAGTGACTTAGCAAGAAAATGCCCACTTTCCAAAAGTGGTATTTATAAACCCAGAATGTAAAAATCATCCATACTATGAAAGGACTCTTTATATTCCGAGTTCAGACACACTAAACTTTATCTTCCTACATTTCCCACTGGAAAATTATATATATAAGATGTTAGGAATATACTCCCATTCTATCCCATGGGACAGATAGCCTTTCAATAGTGAAAAACAGAATTGCCAGTATCTCACTATCAAGACATGCCACTCACACCAGGACATGTCCTACCTTTCACATACACTGCACACTGCCCAGAGGGATACCTTGGGCCTACCTTAGGGGTGACATGAAACCGATTGGTGACCGTGCGCGGTAGAAGTTATTTTTAACATAACATAACATAACTCACATGTAAGAAAAGGGAAGGTTAGGGCCTGGCTAGTGTGGGCACTTGACAGGTCAACATGCCAGTACTAAACTGCACACAGACACTTAAATGGCAGGTCTTGGAACCTTTTGCATGGCTGCTTGTGTGGGTGGCACAATCAGTGCTGCAGGCCCACTAGCAGGATTTGATTTACAGCCCAGGGCACACACAGTGCACTGTACTAGGGATTTAGTAGTAAATCAAATAAGCCAATTATGGAACCACTAATCCATGACAACAATTTACCGAGGGAGCACTTGCTCCTTGGTACTGAACAGCATTGGCTAAGTTCCCAAAGCATCTAGACCAGCAAAAATGAAGTCCAAAACACAGAAAAAATACATGCGGCAAAGACAAAAATACAGGGTAAACCATGCCAATGATGCCAGGTCTAAAAAGTTTCCTGATACCTGTTTTTTTTTAATATCGTCACGGTTTCTTAAGTTATATGTTCTGTCAGAGGGTTCATGTTGAGGAGATCCACCCCGTGAGCCTGATGCATTCTGCTTATTATTTTTTTATGGTTTGTTGTCCGATTTCTTTTTTAAAGAATTGGGTGCTTGCTTTGAGTTATCCTTTTCAGGTTTAACTGTTAATTGTGGTTTCACAGGTCTGGCTCCCAAACAATCTCTACCCAGTGAAGGATAGGTCTCTTGGATATTTTAGGTAGTTCTCTCTCCTGTTGTGCAAGAGTGCACACCCTCACGTGTAAGTGTATCACCATTGTTGCTGCCTCCCCTTTTATGTTGGCAAACAAAATTGATGACACCCGGGCAAAATTGACCATCAATTTCATTCCAAAGTCCGGTATATATATATAGATAGATATACTCCGCACTTCACCGGGTTTCGGAAAAAGACAAATACGGACCCAGATTTCAGTGCATGATTTTTAATGAGTACCCTGCACCGCCACCATGACATATTTCGGCCTTCAGAAGGCCTCGTTCACGTAATGCGCATGCGGAGTGCCTCTACATTTAAAGTGCTAGCGCATTATCATTTGACAAACACAAAATGTAAATCATAGACTTTTAGGAGTCTGTATAGGCTCTGTCAACGCTAGCAACTATTTAAATAAGCATAGTAACTGATAGTATTCAAGTAAAAGCAATACCTTATTAAATATTCATGTATTAATAAATATTAAAAAAAATATATAAAAAGTAAAACAGTGCAATTGAGATATCAGATAAAAACCCTTGTTATGAAAATCTCTATTAGACAAATCCATTTGCAAATGATTAGTAGCAGGAAACAGCACTAATACAATGGGAAACTTCAGAGGCAAATGCATATAATTGTTTATCCCATATCACAGCAATATAAAATCTGATGCATACTGCATACTGTGGGATAATATCATTGTTTTTACTAAGAAAGTGCTAGTGCCAAGAAATACAGCCCAAGTGGACAATGGAACCTACCACTATGCCAAAAAATAGTGCCCCTTAATGAACTGATATTGGTTTTTAAAGTGCAAGTCCTACAAAACAGGCTAAAAATGAGAATTAAAGCAACAACGACAATAATATACAACAAATTTACAACAAATGTACATATTAAATTGGAGAGGTTACAGACAGGTATAAAAATCTTCACTAGAGTTAGGGCCCAGTGGCGTCTTGGTATATTACTCTAGAATATACCTGGTTTCAAGTTTACGGAGAAGTGCTTCCCGGTTGCCAACCTATCTGAGTGGGGGAAATGTATCCACCACAAAGTATCTGAGAAGATCCAGATTGTTGCAATGAGATTCTTTAAAGTGTCTGGCTACCGGGTAATATTTATCACTGCTAGTATAAGAAAATCTGCAAATTCCGCATGCGGAACAAATTTTCAGCCCATGCTTAGTTCATATTTTTAAGTGGGAGGTGTGGCCTCCGACTTCAGAACCTTCAGAAAAGCACGGTCTATGTGTGACATTTTGATCAAGAGTAGTCCAAAAGTAACCATATCTAAAACCTGGTTAAATTCCAGAAAGAGGTTTGTTAGATGTAGTTTATGCAAGGTTTGCACATATGGCACCATCAAGACAACATACAAAACGGAATTTGCAGTATATGTGCTGGAGTGTTCGTGTGGCTTGCAGTATGTAGGGAGTACTAAAGTGCCGGTCCAAAAGAGGATATTCCAGCACATATACACTCACAAGATTATGATTTTTTGACCATCGAAGATGATACTATATCCAAACTTCTTTTACTTGACTGTCACGTTGTGCAAAAATGTCACATTTTTTCCTTTTTAATCACTTGATAAGAATGTCTTCTAAATTTGTGCACTACAATACCCACAATGCAATGTTTTAAGATCTTGTGAGTGTATAAATATGTCTAATTAAAGAGAGGGACCCTAAACGCCAAAGGGGTAGGGTTCCAAAAGACAATATGTCACAATATAATGTCCCCTTTGGACAAATTATAAGCAGACAAACAAACTTACACCTATAACCCACACTAGTCATTTCATACTTTCAAATTGAGCAACAATAAAGATGATGTAAAAATAGTCAGAAATTACACAATGTATTATACTATTAAAATTTCACAGTAAAAGGGATAAACAATATATCCTAATATAATACATGCAGGTAATTATCACAGAGTGGGAACAAAACAACACATTGGTTAAAAAATAGAACGGGGTACTGCGGTCCGACTTAAGTAAATCATACTCCAATTTTGTATGAATATCTATCCAATTGGAGACATTTGTATGGTCCAATGATTTAGTGTATCCCAATACACAAGGGCATCAACACGTTACGGTTTTGGCAAATTAAATTCCAAGCCAACACCTTCATCAGGATAACATTTTTAACATTCCCACAATATAAGGAAAATCTCGTTATTCTGATAGTATTAGGCCTCCCACTGCTGCCGCCCATTGGGACTTTAATATGGTTTCCGTCTCTCGGGCTTTGCCGGTGTTAAAATTGTGAATACTTTTTTGTTAGTCTTAATATATTCGTGATCGCTCGTGGGGTAATGTTAATAAAGGTAGCTTTTCTTTTCCGACAAAGCTTTACCCGGGATGCAAGACCGCCTGCAGTCTGCTCACGAACAGCGTGCCTTCATAAGTATGGGGTTCTGTAACTCGAAGTCCTAGTGTATAAATATGTGCAACAAAGAAGGGACTCACCTACAGTGATCAAAGCCGTGGAGGCTGAAATGCGTTGGTTGAGCTTTATTTATTAAACCACTTGAATACTAAAGCTTACCTTGAGTTCGAGTCTTTTGGAAAAAAAAAAAATATATATATATATATATATTTCAACAAAGTGCCCGAAGCTTCCGGAGGCACACGACAGTCCTCCGCCCTTCCGGCTTCTCACTCAGCATACTTCACCACTTTACAATTTTTTAATGTGTTACAGCGCACCGAACCACCAACGCATCCTACTATAGGCATGAAAGAATGCATCATTTTACAAAGAATACTCGACTTTACTTAAAAGCGAACTGTCTTCACATGCACCAAATGGACTACATTTCCCAGAAACCATGGTATGACGATGCACGGAGCACACGCCTACCACAGGTTTTGTATAAATAAATGTCTGGCAAATATTGATGCATGCACGAGCATTCCTTGATGGCAGCCCCTGATGAAGGGAAAGGTCCGCTCCTTCCCTGAAAGTCTCTGGAAGATTCGTCAAGCGGGGGCCAAGAAAAAAGGGGGTCCCAAAATGTGTTTTCCCCGTTTTAATTTCCATAGGATGATTAGACACGGCTACAGCCCGAACCGTTGAACGGATTTACACCAAATTTTGCTAAATGGTAGAGTCTGGTTCACAGATCGCCCTTTTGTTTAAATGGTGTAAATCCCTCCAGTAGTTGTTGAGACAATCAAATTTGAAAAAAAATTATATATCTATAAGAGCGCACGGTACACGTACGTGTGCGGACCTTCAAGTGCGCGAGCTGCATGCTGATTGGCTGTCAATGTCTGTCAACACTCCAAAACAGAAATTGTTGGCAGCCATCTTGTACGCAGAAAAACAAACATGTAGAACTCAAAAAGGGGGCTGGGTAGAAGCATCTCCCCCCCTCCCCCAGGCCAAAAAAATATTTTTATTTTTTTGGAAAAGTCGCAGGGTAAGCACACCGGGATGTCATTTGAGATGTCATCAGTGATGTCATGAGTGATGTCACTGACCATGTCATCAGTGATGTAATATGTGACATCATCAGTAGTGCATTGCGACATATCTGATGACATCTCAAATGACATCACTGATGACATCATCCAGTGAATGTGTGTCTTTCTGAAAAATAAATATTTTTTATATATGTATATCTAAAGGTCGATGGAAGAATAAATGTGTAAATAAGTGTCTAAAAGATTGTTTTGTTTGTAAAATTGATTGTTTAACTGACTTATTAAGTGTATCTTACTGAATTCATGTATTAGGGAGTAATGTTTAAATATACAAATATCTGTATCAGTGTCTCACTTTGTGTATAAGTGGCTGCATGGGTTGGTGAGTAGCTATATGAATGTCTATATGATTGATTGAAGCTTTTATTCGATATGCAAGATATCTTGTAAGCGTACACAAATACAGCAATTTACAAAACTAGAAAAAGCATTATTTAAAAAAGCAGTATTAAATGCACATTTAAGAAAGATAAAAGGACATATAATGCCAGAATAAATTAGCTAAAAATGAATTAAACCGCTAGTGACAATCTCTTGCATCGGATCAACCAAAATTGCTTTAAAAATTTGGCTACACCACAAACAATGGGGGGGGAAGTGTCCGTCATTAGGATGCGCAGGGCGACTAAATAGCTATGCGTGCCCATATTACGACAGAGGGGTTTAAGCCAAAAACTCCTGGGTTTAGCATAGTCCGGACATTCGAACAAGATATGCGTAATGGACTCTATCCTAGTGGAACAACATGCACAAAAAGGGGACGTGTGAGCACCTGATTTCCACTTTGACACCAGAGCCCCAACTGGAAGGGAGCCCACTCTGAATTTAAAATACAATGCTCGATCAACTGGAAGGGTTATTAGGTCCAGATAAGGCTCGTAAACTACTGCATCTTTTACTGTTAAAAAGGCAGCTGTAGATTTACAATGTCCAGTGTTTTTAGTTAACTGATCCGCAACCCAATTCCAGTCTAGTCTTTTCAAAACCTCTTTTGGTGGGGCCGATCTTAATACCCAACAGTCCCCCAGTCCAAGTTCATCCAAAAGTTTTTTGGTATCTCTCAACCACTTAATCTTCGCCCAACCGCCCAGGCTCATTATGTCAGCCAACCCCTCAGCATTCGATTTTAGCTCTTCACCCCTCCAGATACGTGTCCATAGAAGGAGTGGGCGAAGCCAGGCTTGGTCTTTAATGTTCTTACATCCTGTGTCCAACAGCACAGGCACTGTTGGAGTGCTCGGAGGGATGGCGATTAAGGATTTCAAGAGCTTGCTCTCTGCTGTTGCCAAGGAGTCCAGACAGCAATGCCCCCACAGTTCAGCCCCATACAAGGCTGATGTTACTACCTTAGCCTTGTAGATGTCAATCACTGGGGTAAGCGACCTCCTCGGTGATGCCCGGAATTCCCTCAGAAGGGCACCTCCTACTCTCTTATGGTTCAGAACCATCTTGGCAATGTGGGGTGTCCAGTTCATGCTATCCGTAATCCGGATTCCAAGGTAATCAAATTCGGATACTTTCTCCAAGGCAACAGAATTGAGAATAGGAGGGCGGCCCAGTTTCCTTGGGGGATTTAGGACTAAATACTTAGTTTTATCCACGTTGATTACTAAACCCCTTGCAACACAAAAGTTTTGGAAACAGGTTAGCAATTTCTGGAGGCCTTGCGGAGTCTTAGAAATAAAGAGCGTGTCGTCCGCAAAAAGCAGGGTAGGGATCTGCACTCCTCCGAGACAGGGGGCGTCGGATGGTTCTTGCTGGAGATATTCCACCACCCCATTCACATATAGAGAGAAGAGGGTGGGCGCTAGGACGCATCCCTGTCTCACACCCCTAGACACTGGGATTTTCTCTGTTAACTCTCCGTTTCTTCCCCAGCGGACCTGAGCAAAGGTGTGGGCGTGAAGGCTAATAAGGAGGGACAAGATGTAGGGGGGCAAACCCAACCCATAAAGCACCCTCCATAACTCCTCTCGGGGAACTAGGTCAAAGGCAGTCCTCAGGTCTATAAAAGCCAGATATAGACTGCCCTTGCCTAGCTCCACTACCTTCCACCCAAGAAGTGCCAACCTAAACACCTGCTCTATCGTCCCCATTCCTGCCCGAAAACCTGCCTGGAAGTCTGATAATATTTTATTTTCCTCCACCCAATGGAGAATCCTACCAAGTATAGCTTTACCTGCTATCTTTTGGGTGGAGTCGATGAGGCTTATGGGGCGGTAGTTCCCCGGGATTTCTCTACATCCTTTTTTATAAATCGGGACCACCACCGCCCCCTTCCAGGAATCGGGCACTGGTCCTCCCATCATGATGTCAGTAAGGAAAGCTGCAATAACCCTTCCCCACGCCACTGGATGTGCCCGCATGAGATCCCCCGGTAGGCCATCTGGACCAGCTGCCTTGTGGGGGGCTACCCACCCAATTACCTTTTCGATCTCTAAAGGTGTAAAGAGATTATAGGCATGGGGTTGAGATACTAGAGGGGGGATCACCCTGACATTTAGATCCCCATCCGCCGGGAGGTATAGTGCCCCAAAGTGTTTTACCCAGCTTTGTGGGGGAATATTACAGGGTCTCATAGCTTCGTCGGGCCTGTTCCGGGAGCCTACAAGGTTCCAAAAGCCACTTGAGTCTTTACTTTTGCTAGCAAGGAGTAGGTCCTCCCAGAATTTCTCTTCCCACTCCATCCTAGCAATTTTAAGGGTTCTATTGTAAGCCTTCCTAGCTTCCAGTATATCAATGTGGGATTTGTGTTTCACTGCCTCTACAAGTCTTGATTTGTGTACCCTACATATTTGTGTGTACCAACCATGACCTTGCTTTACACCTCTTTTGCTTCCTGGCTTTCTAGAGGGGATAGTAAACACGTTTGTTAGATCCTCTACTAAAGAGACAAAGACCCCGCTAGCCCTACCCACCCCTTCCGGGAGAGACCCCAGATTTAACACTGCTTTATTTAAGAGGGATGACATTTCTTCAACCCTTTCCTCTGAGAGGACCAATTTAGCCCATTTTAGGCGCCTTCCACAGAGGGAGACTACAGACTCATCAGGGGGAGCTACTATGGAGTTAATGGGACCCTTTTTAGGAAAACACCACCACTGGGCCATGGTCAAGGAAAGTGGGTTGTGATCACTTTCAATCGTCGCGACCACAACCATATCCCTCACTTGGCTCCAGAGACATACATCTAGTAAGATATAGTCGATTCTAGAGGTGTGTCCTGGTCTATTATATGTATGAGCCCCCCCCTATCTGAAGTTGTCCTCCCATTCACTGCCCTTAGATTTAATTCAAGGCTCAGGGAGTATAGCTGTAACGCCACCTCTGACCATCTCCTAATGGGAGGAATCTCCAGGGCTGGGATCCCTAACCTAGCATCCTCCTCATCCTGGTCTAGGGCAACGTCCGAGCCCAAGGGCTCGAACGTACAGTTCATGTCACCCGCGACCAGGTTACACGATTTGTGTGGAGTTGTGCTCAAAAGGGTCTCTAGGATAGATAATACAGAGGACTTCCTCCCACCCTTAGTCCCTCTGGCGTACACATTATAAACATTCAGTATTGTTCGTCCCCTGGGGTCTCTAAAAATAATGTTTTGGATATCCGGACAGCCTGTCTGTGACTCTTCTATTCTGCTGTCTAGGGAAGCTGCTACCCATATGAGCAAGCCACCCGAGGGGTGTCCTCTCCCTGATTCTGAGATTAGCGCAGGCACAAAGTAGGAGGAGAATCCCACCCTATGTACCGGCTCCAAACTCCAGGTCTCTTGAAAGATGCATATGGCGTGCTCATCAACCAAGGCATTCCAATCTGGGAGGGCCAACTTTCTTGCGATCCCTGCGACATTCCAGCTGAAAACCTTAAAGACTCGGTCCGTCACAGCTGATGTGTCACTGGTCGCAAGAACACTAGTGTCCGCAAGAACACTAGTGTCCGCAGACCTCACAGGAGGAACGTGTAAGTTACAATCTAGAGGAATAGACAGAGAGACTACCAACCCACTGTCGCTTGCAGTTGAGGGTGAAGCTGTTCGGGGTGATGATGCTAACATTGAGCCTATTCTATTGAAAGTTACCATATCTGTAACGGCAATTTCCCTCGTGTTGCCCCACTCCAGTCAGCAACTCCCTGGTCCCCAGAGGGGGTTCAGCCCGTTGAGCCCAAGACCCCCAGCCCAGCGTGGGTCCCAGTTTTGGCCTAAGCCAAATGTACTAGGACCCTCCCAAGGTGGTATAGCAATTTGCCTAGGGTAGAAAAAGGTTAAGTCCACTACTTTAACCCCTACTGAATCCATGCTTTTTATAGGGCCACAGATGGAACTCACTACTCTGGGATCTTGGAAGTTTATTATTACACAGTCCCCCTCCTGTGTTTTTTCCCTTGCCCTACCCACCCTACTCTGCGGACACTTAAAATAAGCCCATCCACACCAGTCGGAATTGGCTTATTTGACTTTAGCCAGTAGATACATTTATTCTTAAGAGACTGGTGGTTCTCCAACTGGCCTTCGTTCAGTGGGGGAACATTTACTAAAACGGCGACAAAAGGTTGGCAATCTGGTGGGAGGTTGACAGGTGGGATCCGCCGTGGGAAATTACGGGGGGCCACTGTGGTAACCACTGGGGATATAGGTTGAGGGGCAGTTTTAGCGACCGTTCCTGTCGCTGTTCCCTTGGCTTTGTCTTGGCTAGCTTTAGCTTTATCTCTGCTTGCCAGGGGCTGCACTTGTGGAGTTGGCTTAGGTGTGGTTTTAGCAACCTCTGTGGGTGTTGACGTTCCCTTAGGTTGGGGCCCTACTTTGGGTGCGGTAGGGATTTTAGGTACTGGAGCTTGCACTCTGCTAGTTTCAGCCTTATTTGACCTGTTTAGAGGATTAGAGTCTGCCTGTGTTGGCAAGGAAACTACAGGGGGCACACTCCCCTTTGGTCCCATGTCCTGGTTCTCGCTCACTCTTTTTAGCTGTTTGATTGTAGTTTTTAGTGAGAAAAAACCGTCGAGGGTAGATTGCTCTAATTTATCTATTCTAGCCCCCAGACCCTTAACCTGAGTCAGCAAGGGCATCAAGAGACTATTTACCCTCTCCAAAATGGTGTCAATAGTCATGGGATCGATAAATGTGGGGACATTATCAGCACTATTAATAAAGGACGGGAAGTTATTTAAACCCATGTGTGAGTCCCCAGAATCCCCCTCCAACTCAGCCTTATCCTCTGGGACCGGCCCCTTTGGGACTTTCCCTCCCTGCTCAAAAGACTTCCTTGTTCGTTTATAGAGCGCGGCTTGTCTCACCAGCCTGCCCTTTTTAGGGTTCGCTGTCTTTTTGCTTTTGGCCCTTTTATTCTGCCTACTTTGGTCATGTACAGATGGCGCCCCATCTAAGTTTACTGTGATGGGGACGGGCGGTATGGGCAATGGTGGCTGAGTTGTAGCTTTAATTAGGGGCGTAGATGGTGCAGGAAGAAATAATGTACTTGAGCCACCCTCTTCCACAACGCCACTAGGAAGAAGCGCGGCTAAATGTTCCAACCTGTCTATATTTTGCCCTATTTCTAGCAGCTGGGGTGGGTCTAAAGGGCAGCCCGAGACAACATGGGGGGCAGATTGGTCCCGCTCACAAGCCGGTGTCAAGGCCTGTGCTACAGCCCCCAGTGATGAGCGCAAGGAAGGGAGATAGACCTCGGAGAGACGGCGTTCGGACATAGCGATCTCCTTTTCTATAACTGCCGCCACTCTGGTTATGAACCGGTCCATAGTTCCAATCACAGGGCTCCCACCAGCAACTCCCCTTTCGCCCTCACTCCTGAGTAATTTACCTGAACGGTTTGACATGGTAAGAGGTACACCTTAGGAAGTCGCACGCAACCCACCAGGACCCAGGGCTGGATGTAAGAGACGTGGCCCAGCCCAGCCTCTGACAGCCCCTGACTGCCACAGACTGCCCGCCCTTTGCTCGGGCTTCGCTCGGCGTCCCGCTCACGTCCCGCTGAGCGTCGTACAGAACGTGAAGTAGGGGCGTTGCAGGCGGGGGGCGTGTCTGTCGGTGGGCGCGTCCGCGCGCACCTGTGGAACGCAGGGACTCCTGGACTTCCGAGTCCCTGCTGCAGGCGCCGTTGGTGTTTTCCTGGTCCTCCCACTGGCTAGCGCCTCACAGGCAGCGCTCCCTCGTTGAAGCCGCGAAGCGGCACCCGCGGAGCGGGTGTGGCGAGAGGCAGCGGCAGCACTCGGTCCCGAGGTCAGAGGGCAAGGAGCAACGCAGCAACCTCCGGTAAGCACCCAGGTGTCCCAAACAGTGATGGAAACACGCGCCTTTTCACTCTGGCCAGGCGGGGGGCGTGTCTGTCGGTGGGCGCGTCCGCGCGCACCTGTGGAACGCAGGGACTCCTGGACTTCCGCGTCCCTGCTGCAGGCGCCGTTGGTGTTTTCCTGTTCCTCCCACTGGCTAGCGCCTCACAGGCAGCGCTCCCTCGTTGAAGCTGCGAAGCGGCACCCGCGGAGCGGGTGCGGCGAGAGGCAGCGGCAGCACTCGGTCCCGAGGTCAGAGGGCAAGGAGCAACGCAGCAACCTCCGGTAAGCACCCAGGTGTCTATATGGGCTATTAGTTGATTTTTGAGTATCAGTATGAGTGCCTTTATGGTTTGGTAGGGGTTATATTTTAGCGCATAGATGCATGAATGACTGGCTCACTGTTTGTATGTGTTTTGAAGACAACATGTGTGCAGGACTGTATGGGTAGATGAGTGTGTGTATGGGGGTTTTAGTGATTGAATGACTGTCTCAATTGTATCTTTATGGGTAACTACATATGTTTTAAACTAGTATATGTGAATATTGATGTATACGTGAGTATATGTGAGAGTGAGAGTTTGGAAGACTTCCTGTATAAATAAGTATGTGTTTCTTTAAGTGATTGTTTATTAGAGTTAGTATGTGTATATGTCTGTACAAATAAGTGTAGTAGTATATGTATAGCTATATATGCAAGCAAATGCATGTTTGAAAGTTGATTTGCATGTGTGAGTATGTGTGTGAGTAACTCTATGGATGAGTGTCAGTGTGTAACAAGATGTATAGGTGTATGAGAACATATGATGAGTGAGTACATGTATGAGTGAATATTTAGAACTGTTAGTGAATGAGTGGATATTTATGTAGATTTAGGAATTACTGAATAGGTTTTTGTAACTGATATTGGTATCTCCATTTTTTGAAAATGTTAGTTTCTATTTTTGAATGTCTGTATCAAGGGGGTATATTATACTGACAGGAAGTCTGCCACTCTTTCACAACAATGATGTCATCAGTAATGTCATCAGTGATGTCATGAGTGATGTCACTGACCATGTCATGAGTGATGTAATAGGTGACGTCATCAGTAGTGCATTGCGGGCGCGCGAGTTATAGTTAGCTGAACTAACTATAACGGAGGAATTACAATGGTTTTGTATGAGAGAAATGTCCAGCTATCTATAACATGGGTGAAACCTATGTTTTTTTCAGTGAATTTCTGAGGTTTTTTAAATGCTAATTCCTAACTATAGCATGGCCGAAACCTATGTTTTTTTCAGTGAATTTCTAAGGTTTTTTAAATGCTAATTCCTAACTATAGCGTGCCTGAAACCTAGGGTTTTTTTATTGAATTTCTAAGGTTTTTTAAATGCTAATTCCTAGCTATAACGTGCCTGAAACCTATGTTTTTTTCAGTGAATTTCTGGTTTTGTAAATGATACAGTGATTTCCAAAAATTTTATTATAAACACCTATATTTATTTTATTTTTAAAGTTACATTTCATATTTTTTATGTAAAATAATAACAAAAGTAAATTCAAAAAGAATACACTGCTAGTTAAACTGCCTGGGTGAATTTGTAAGTGTTTGTTAGAGCCAGATTTACAATACCCTTGTTCCTCTTTTACACCGCTGTTGCATCACTTTTCTGATGAAGTGGTGGTGCAAACAATGCACCATGGTATGTGGTATTTAGAATATGACGTATCTGGATGGTGCGTCACATTGTAAAACCCTGACCAGAAGGAGACATTCCTACATGGAGGGGGGGGCCTTCAGGCACAGGAACACCTCTTAAAAGTGGCTGACTGAAATCTACAAGATTTCACTTTGTCACTTTTGTGCTCATGCTGTGTCAAAACCCTACACTACCTTCAAGCAGGTGTATGGATTGACACAGCAGTCTGAGAATAGGGCCCCCAGAGCATTGCTGGAGATGTGTTGCACTTGCAACATGACTCAAACAATGCACAACGTTTTCAGCACAGATAAATCACATATCTGTGCCATTTTTGTTTCATGGTGTACCACATTGTAAATACGGCGCATCCATGGTGGTATTGTCACGGAGCACATTAACTGACATATTCCTGGGGATATGCCAGTTATTGTATATGTCCCCATTAGTGTTTTAATGTAGTGATAGGATTTTTACATACTGATGAATGAGTCACTACAAAACTAAAACCACAGTGACAGAGTGTTTGCTGGAAGTGTAACAATACAAACTAGTAAATAAATTTGCAAGTACATAGAAGACTGCATACATCCTCTATAAGGGTTTTGAAGCAGTCATTCGCCCTAAGGCCTATTTTGATGCATGAGTACTTAGATAGTGAGTGGATGATTACAAGACTGCAATGAAAGAACCTGATTGAATTGATAACAGCCTCAGTTGTACCACAGTATACAGATAAACACATACTGCTGAATGGCTCACTACAATATTGAAACAGTAGTGTGAGAATGTTTGCTAGAAGTATTAGGATACACATTGAGGAATTGAACATATAAAACTTAAGTTTGCTGCTGCATAGAACAGTGCATGCACAGTCTATAAAGTTTTGAAACTGCCTATGCACTAAGGCCTCTTTTAATCTATGAATTTCTAAATACTGACTGGGTCATTACACTTCTGCAAAAAAAGTTCCTCACTAAATTTATTACAGATTCAGTTTTACCACGGTACAATGAAAAAGAACATACTGCTGACTGGCTTACTACAATACTGAAACAGCAGTGTCACAGTGTTTGCAGGAAGTCTAAGGATACAGACTGGGCAATTGAAGGCATAAAACACAAGTTTGCAGCTGCATACAAGACTGCATGTATACTCCATACAGATTTTAAGCAATCAATACCCTCAAACCCACTTTGCATATTTTAAATCAATACAAACATTTAAAGAATATAAAACTGAATCTATAACTGCTTCACTTTTAGTACAATAAATACATTAGTAGATAGTGCTCAAACCTTTAATATTTTTCAACAGTAAATTTATTCTTGTAACATCTCATAATTTAACAGACATTTCAATGCAACTTTATCAGATATATCATTCTGATCAATTTCCTTGTCAGCAGTTTCTAATTTAATTTGTACTAAAATGTCAACATAATTGAAAACTTCCAGAAAATCTCCATCAAAGCTTTCTTCTTCAAAATCACAATTCATGTCTGCAGCACTCATTTCTCCTTCTTCACTCTCATTGCCTGTGACAGATACGGTTAGTCCTTCAATTATACTCAAAGTAATATCCCAAATCTCCTGAGTATGAGGCTGTTCACTTTCCATACTTTTTCCTTTATGTTCTTGCTCCTTGTATAAAACTATAAACAGTTAATTTTATCACTTTTCGTAATATATAATACAAAACTACCGTTTTCACCTATTTTGGCCTACAAAAAATACTGTATAAATACTATTATCTAATAACATTCTATTAGTAGAGTTTTAGCCCTTTGCAAAATTATACAACTATAATTACGTAACATTCATTAACCTAGGCTTCTCAGTTCATTGTCTAATTTTATGTTATTAATTTCCTCATGTTGTTCTACTAACTTTTCTTTATGCAGTTGCTTGTTATCTATTCTTCATTTATGTTCCTTCTTAATTCAAAAGTCTTCCTACTATTCCTAACTCTTTTTTTTAAATGTATTTTATTTCCACAATTTCAGATGCATGAAATGACAGTTCAAATAAGATACAAGAAAAAAACAGAAGCTCGATAAATCAGAGATACAAAATAATAAATGCCTAAGAGAGTTAATTCATCCGAGTATTGAAACTTCCCACATCCTATCATATATACACTGGCTAATAAGCGATCGCAAATCAGAATTGGAAATCATTGATTGATATATATACATATACATGACAGTTCCCCGATAATATACAATAACTGATGAGTGCTCGAAAAATCACAGTTGAAGATCATACATCCATGTATAAATAAGTAATCATACAATCAATTATTCATATAAACTAGAAAAAGATCCGTTATCATCAGCAATAATTTTCGTTTCCTTGCCCCCTTTAATAAATATAAACTAGATTCCAAACTTGCTAATCTATACATTTTCACCCTCCAAACATCAAACCTTGGTGGTTAAGGGCATAGCAAAACAGCTGCAATGCATAGACAGGCCACAGTCATTGCAACAAATAGAAACAATCTATGTTTATACATAATACAGCCTTTTGAGACTGACCGCCCCATCCCTAAAAGCATTAAAGCAGGAGTGATACGGAGTGGGTCCCCTAAAATAATAGATAAGAAACGTTCCATATCTCGCAAAAACAAATTCAATTTAACACAACTGAAAAAAATGTGTTCCATATCAGCATTTTCCGCCTCACAGCGGAAGCATTTACCATTGTAACTATTACCCTACTTTTTCATCCGTGCTGGTGTATAATATATTCTAAATAAGGTTTTTATAAATTAAACGTTTAAGTTTTCTGACATAAGAACTTCTTTTGATCTAATGAGAGCCTCTTCCAATGATATATAGGATTTGTTTTCTCCCAATATCACTGACCATTGTAAAGTATGCTTTTCCAAATCATCCTTTTTACCCAAACTTAAAATCTTGTACAACACTCTGATTTTGCTCTGAGATTTTACAGCCTCGATCAAAGGATTAAAGTTAATTTTAATTTCCTTTTTAACAGAAAATCGCGCATTTGTAGAAACTTAAAAAACTGTGACTGTGATAGATTCTAAACCTTTGCTAGATACTCAAACTGTTAAATAATTCCCCTCTGATCACACAAATCACCTAGTAGCCCAATTCCTTTTTCTTGCCAAACCCTCACCGTCCTATCGCCAAATATAGATGGAAGCAATTTTGTTGCACTCATCGGAGTGTAGTAAGAGAGAGCTACTAAATTAATCAGTTTACGCACTTTCTTCCAAACTTTAATTGCTGCATCTACAGTCTTGAACCTAGTTCTTTTAAAATAGCTCTCATCAATTTCCCGGAATAAACTGCCATTAGCTTCAGTTCCTAAAACTAAGTAATAAATGAACTGTCATGCGTTCTTGTTATTGCATTACCCTCATCCGTTCCACATAATAAAGCAGCCATTTTTTGAAGAAAACAAACATAATAATATAAAACAAAATCAGGTACTGCTAAACCGCCACTGGCTCTTGATAATGTCATAAGTCTCATGGCTCTTCGCGGCTTCCTAGGAGCCCAAAGAAATTTAGAGCATAAAGCCTGCAGCTTCTGGAGCTGAATTACCGAAATTTCTAGTGGGATTGATCTAAAAAGATATAATACCTGCAGCAATATATTCATTTTCAAAATGTTTGTTCGGCCAATCAGGGTGAAATGCAGCCTCCCCCACCTCTTCTGCAATGTTACTGTATAGTGATCCCCAATTTGCCTCCACTACAGCAGAAATTAATGCCTGGATCTTAACTCCCAAGTATGTAGCTTCCACAACAACCCTTGGATCATCTACTACCACAGTATCAGAACATCCAACCTGCGTTTTCATGGCATTTAACTTGTAACCAGAGATACGGCCAAATTTCCCAACTAATCGTTGCATCTCAATCAATGCGGAAGCCGGGTTCTCTGATGTTATCGCGATATCATCTGCCTATGCGAATACTGTATGGGGAATACTACGTACCACAAAGGGTTTAATAAACTGACTTCTGGAGAGAGTCACAATAAAAGGATTAATATATAACGTGAAGAGTAGGGGAGAGCAGGGGCACCCCTGCCTCGTGCCTCTAGTAATCCGCACTATTTCTGAGGT
Organism: Lissotriton vulgaris; assembly: GCF_964263255.1. Taxonomy (NCBI): domain Eukaryota; kingdom Metazoa; phylum Chordata; class Amphibia; order Caudata; family Salamandridae; genus Lissotriton; species Lissotriton vulgaris. Next base: position 494,552,131 of record NC_141687.1, read on the forward strand.
TGATCCCATTGATACTATTATGGCTATCGGTGACTTATATAAAGCTTGCAATGCAATCAAGAACTTTCGACGGAATCCCATACTCTCCATTAGTAACCATAAGTACTGCCATTCCACGCGGTCGAACGCTTTTTTTGCCTCTAGCAGAATCAGCCTAAGTTTCCGTCTCTCTACCTCTGCAATGTCAAACAAAGTGATAACTTTATTAATGTGTGTCACCGTGCCCAGACCGGGTATAAAACTGTGCTAATCTTGGGATACTAAAGAGGATATGACTTTAGAAAGACGATTGGCTAAGATCTTGGAATATATTTTTCCGTCGCAAATTAAAAGTGAGATGGGCCGGTATGAGCCCGGGAGTTCTACCTCTTTACCCTTTTTACTGGAAAATAAAATTGTAGCTTCATTCCATGTCTTTGGTACTTCCCCAGTTTGAGCCGCCCTAAACGTGCCCAACATCATCTCTTTTCAATCATCAAAAAAGACTTTATAAATCTCTCCAGGTAATTGGTCAGGGCCCGCTGCTTTCCCCATCGCCAAAGTTTTTACTGCAAAGGTTAACTCCTCCAACGTTATTGGAGCGTCCAACATATCAGCCTCTACAGAATCTAATTTGGAAAGCTCACCAAATGAAGTGAGGTTTAATTCCACAGTCGTGCTTTGCTCGGTGGTGTATATATTAGAGTAAAATTGATGAAAAATGGCCAAAATCTTCTTTGGATCCGGCCTTAAGACCCCAGTTTTGTCTTTTAAAGCTACAATATTTCGACTTGCTTCATTCATACGCAATTTAAGGGCTAAAGATCTTCCTACTTATTCCCCATATTCATGACAAATTTTCCTCTGTGCCAAATACTTTCTCGCATTCTCACTATCCCATACTCCTAACATTTTTGCCCTTTTTCTAGCCACCTCAACCTCTAGGCTGTCTATATTGCCCTGCGTAGCTATCCCCGAGTCAAATTCTCCTCAGCCAGTTGCAACTCTAGGTAGTACACCTCCATCTCTGATTTTAATTTTTTTTTGACAGGCTAACCCAAAACTTAAAACCTACACCCTAAAACAAGCTTTAAAGGTGTCCCACACAACACTAATGTTAGCAGAGTCCCTGTTATTATCAAAAAATTCCTTTAACCATCCTGTCATATACTCTGTAAACGTATCATTTAAACACAATTCCTGATTAAAGGAAAATGTTCTAACATTACCCAATATCCCCCACCTGGGAAATTTTAAAACAATAAGCAAGTGATCTGATGCAATTTTAAGGTAGATCTGCATTTTGATTTTAGCTAAGTGCGTGATACCCATGAAAAAATAATTCAAAATCACTTTCTTTTGATGTGGCTAGGAGTAAAAGGTGAATCCGGGGTCTGCGGGGAATAAAGTACTCCAAACATCCGCCAGTCCGTAATCCTTTAATATATTAAAGTGCGCTTTACACACCTGTTGTTTCCGGCCTTTATACTTTTTTATCCCCCCCACAACAGGACGGTTAGATTAATATTCAAGTCCGCACAGATAATTAAGGGCGTGGGCCAGGTTGCCAGCTCCATATGAAGTTCTTCCAAAATCGCAGGCTCATCTAAGTTGGACCCATATATGTTACATAACGTAAAAGTCCCAAGCCGCCCAATGCATTCAACTATAGACTATCGACCAATTGAATCTGCTAGATTCCGCCGTACAGTAAACAAGCTCTTTTTAGCTAAAATAGCCACCCCTCGCGTCATTCCTGCTTGTTGTGAGGAGGCTTAAACAGAGAAACCCAACTGTGCTAACAAGTGATGCTTATTCCATGGAAGATGGGTTTCTTGAATACAAACAATATCCGGGGAAACATAACATAGCTCAGCAGCTACCCTCCTCCGTTTATAAAAGTTATTTAAGCCAGACACATTTAAGGAGCATATTCAAATAACTCTTGCAGCCATGTATCCCCGGTAAGGTTCCCCAATGATGTTTGACACGGTTGAGCAATACCATTACCACAAAAAAATCACTTTCCTTCTGCATTCAAAACTTTTTAATAACTCTCTTTTTATTTTATTTTTTTGTTCTTTATCTAAAAGTGTGGATTTTTTTCTCCCCTTTTACCCCACCACCATAACCCGCCATAGCTCCCTTATACCCCAAAATAAAAACAAACAGCAAACCCTATATCCCCTCCCTCCCTTCCCACCCTTCCCAATAACAAGGCTTTAGGACTTATGGTCCTGCCGATGCCAGCTGGCAGCTTCCTCATACCCACCCACAAGCCCTGTGCTGTACTGAAAAAAAAAAACAAGAGGGAAATCTCCCCTGTTACTCCAGGAGAGACTACATATGTGAGAGAACATTAATTATAAGCCCTTCTCTCCTATCTTGATTTCACCCCCAAGGGATGAAAAGCATCAAAAGACAAAAAAAGGAAAGAGAAAGGGCAAGCAATACCGATTTCATCAAATCAACAAAACTGATTACCAGGTTGAGGACATATCATTATAGGTGTTACAGATATTACAGTCCTTAGTGAAGTCCATTTAATCTTTTTACCCCGTTTGCCAAAAGTTCCATAGTTCTACATATTATTCAAAAACTCCTTGGCCGACCCTGCAGTAGTGAAACATTGTGTGCATTCATTATATATGATATTCAACTTTGCAGGGTTCAAAAGATAAGTTGTGCTCCTTTGGTTTGAAGCAGGGTAATTAATTGACGGAGCTGCCAGAGATTTTCCATGGTGTATTTGCAGAAATCCGGGGTAACAAAAAATTCAAAACCTCGGCCTGGTCTCCGCTTAACTGGCCTCGCAAATCTGTAAACATCTTCCCGGGCTAAGAAGCTGTTAAAAGAGATTAGCAATACCCTGGGTCTACCCAGGTTTCTCTGACCTAAATTGCCAGTGGCCTGACTAGCGGATCCCCGAGTATTGAAAGGGAAGCGGTGTACTCTTTCAATTTCCGTGTCCAAGTCCCATTTACTTAGCTCAGGAAAAGCGTACTTAAATAAATCCACTGTAAACTTGCATGGATCCTGACTCTCATTTCCTTCTGGCACTTGGAGAACCCTCAGAATATTGCAACATGCCCTGTTTTCGAAGTCCGCTAATTTCCACAGGGTGTCTTCCTTTATTCCCTGTAATGCATCTGTCACCCCTTTCTGCTGCTCAACCATGTCTCAGCCTCATTAAACCTCGTTGCGGAGTCCTCCTGCGATTTCGCAAACTGCCGAACCGAGCTCTGAAGCTTGTGACATAAAGTTTGAACCCTTGGACTTTCTACCCGTGTCTCATCGTGAAGGGACATTATAGACTCGTAGATAAAAGCCAAATGAAATATAGGAATTTGTTGCATTGGAGGAGTCCTCCTGGGATTGATGTGGTGTACCATTTTCGCCTATATTGCCTTGGGTTTTCGCTACATTTTTGCAGACGGTAGATGGACTGTCCTCCGTCATATCTAATGAGTCATCCAAACAGAAACTGCTGGTTGAGCTACCCCCTTCCAAACTCATATGCTGAGCATATTGTGCAACTAAATCCTCACAAGATGAGGGTAAAGATGGTTCTGCCAGTGAACAGAAATCTCCAGAGTCTGCGTCATGTTGTATTAGTTGTTCTTCACCCCCACTGCTGGTTCCTATATTCAGAGGTGCACAGCTTTCAGCAGGTAGACTATCCATAGTCTGTTGAATCTCTTCAGTATTCAAATTAATATTAGGGGAAGGTGCTTCTGTCACCCCTTTTGAGGGGCCCCCCTTAGACTTATCCTTCCCTAGCGCAGCGGCTGCGAAGATTGCCGGTATAACTTTGTTCTTATCTGCCCCCCCTCCCTTTGCTTTGACTGTGTCAGGAAGACCTTTAGAATTCTTAACAGTTAATTGCGCGGGGGTAGTAGTGTTTCTGCTCACCTCGGCAGGGGCACCTCTCTCTACAGGCTCCTCAGGTATCCGCGGTTTCCCCCGTACCTTTCAGCTGCATTACAGCAGCTCACTCTCCTGACCTCTATCCAGGTGTTACTGGTAGCCAGCTGTCTGCAGTTTTTCTGCCTCCTAACTTCTGCCACACACTCTGGTCTCCTGTCCAGCTTCGCCGCTCACCGCTCACCAGTCACTCGTCAGCTACTCCAGCCAATTATCGAAGACTCACATCGGCGATTGAAGCCACTGTAGTGGAGACCGGCGTCCACCCAACCGTCCGTGAGCTCAGCACCCAGAGCCGCCACAGCTGCCACGGCTACTGTGAAAGCGGAAGAGTCGACCCCTTAGACTGTCGAAAAAGCCGCTGCAAATAGTTATCCACCACTCACGGCCATAGCACTCCTCTGTACCCGACGTGCTCCAACTCTCGCTGTGTCTCTCCCAACCATCTCTACAGGCTTGCAGGTGAGTCAAGGAGCGGTCAGCCTACAAGTCCGCTCGCGTGGGTGCCATCTTGCCTCCTACTATTCCTAACTCAATGTGTTCTTTTCCTTTAAGACCTTCCTTAAAACAAATTTTATTGTTTCTTGTTTTAAGTTCGAGAAAATACATAGACTGAGTACATTCAATATTGTCTATAATGTCGGGTAAGTTTACTTACTCACTAACTTGTCAAACAACGTTCTTTAACTCTCACAGAAATATTTCCACTTCATCTTCAGGAATGTCTAAAGAGCAATTGAAAATGAGTCTGAACTCCGGAACGCCTTCAATGAAGTGCGCACTCGTTAGTCAGCGCGCGCCCCACGAAGGATTCCCCACAACTCTGTGGTAAATGACTAGATCGGAACCGCGTCTTTCAGCCGCGGCCCATGCAGGGACTTGTGATGGGGCAGGCAGGAGGGGCGGGGAGGGGCAGGGTGAAGGGTGATAAACAACGGAATCCGGATTATTGCAGGTAAGTAAACAATTACATTAATAAAACAAATTTCGGGCCATATCATCAACAAAATGCGATATCAACAAAAGGCGATACATTATCCCCGCTTTTATCAGCAGGAAAGTGGCGATAAAGCTGTGATAATCTATCTCGTTTTGTTCATAATATGGCCCGAAATGCATGCTAATGACTTCGTGGTGACGATCACGCGTGGTTATGACCACGTTGTAATGGCCCCCAGAACACTGCAGCAACCTGGTCTGGGCGTATAGGAACTCCTGGGCAGTAGGCAGAGAGCTACATAGCTCCTCATACAATATAGAAATCTACTGTGAAAGTGGAAGAGTCGACCCCTCAGACTGTCGAAAAAGCCGCTGCAAATAGTTATCCACCGCTCACGGCCATAGCACTCCTCTGTACCCGGCGTGCTCCAACTCTCCCTGTGTCTCTCCCAACCATCTCTACAGGCTTGCAGGTGAGTCAAGGAGCGGTCAGCCTACAAGTCCTCTCGCGTGGGTGCCATCTTGCCTCCTACTATTCCTAACTCAATGTGTTCTTTTCCTTTAAGACCTTCCTTAAAACGAATTTTATTGTTTCTTGTTTTAAGTTTGAGAAAATACATAGACTGAGTACATTCAATATTGTCTATAATGTAGTGTAGTTCCTATTTTCCCAATAGGCCCTGCACATTGGAATAACATAAACAGTAGTATCGACGTAGAAGTGCGGATCTTCCAGGCCTCTACTGACTATGCTAAACTTAATTGGGTTTGTTACCAACTAGCTCAGAGGTCACTGGAAACTTTCTTGACTGAATAGGAAGTGATCAGCTTCCTTGGCACAACCAAGAAGGGATTCAGTTTTCCAACAACCGTGCAACATGACAACTTTGCTCCTCAGATAAGAGTCAATCTCTAGAGTCGTGTGAACAATAGACAGTTATTTTACTCAGTCAGATGTTGTGCAGATTACTTTCACAATATGTAGAGAATAGAGAGACGGGCGTTTTCAATAAAAGGTAACATTTATTGAACAGTCTTTCTTCTCGTACAAGAGAAATGAATTGCCACAATTGCAAGACTTGTTATTATAAAAAGTACGTACAGTAAGATGAGTATTGCGAAATAATACTGTAAAAGCATTGATATAGTTTCTTAGCCACACAATGGTTTAACATGAATAAAACATATATACATTCATATATACATTAGGCTAAAATGCTCAACTGGTGCTTCTAACTATGCCTACCCCAGTGTACCTGACCTAAGCCTACTACTTGGGAGGGGAGTAAGTAAGTAGCTTTAGTTAAGTTGGTTTTGCCAAGGTTTGCTTCAAGAATTCTCTCTAAGGGTTTAGTCAACACCATACCTCTGGAATAGAATGATGGAGGTCTGGTATCTCCTTTCAGGGACTCGATATCCCAGTCACTCGCAAGAGTAGGCCGGAGGTGGATTTCTCGGCAGGAGAAAAGACAGCGTCTCTCTCAGCGCGTCGAGGAAGAGGAGGGGCAGCGTCCGCGGGCTGCTTGCATCTGCTGTGCTCTTGCAGGGGGACGGCTGTTTAGCTCCTAAGTTCACCACACCATCGTTCGCTCGTTAGCAGCAATAGCAGTAGCGATAGTAGCTTCAGCATAACAGCAGCAGCGATGGTATCATCAGCATTTGCTTAAGGCAACGTTGGTAATATTTATACCTGAAAGGTGCCTGGTTCGACGTAAGTTTTTGGACATAAGACGTCAATAAAGATGTCACTAGGAAGTGATCGTCTATCAGTGCTCATTAGAGTTCTATTACTAATCAAAACATAGCAAGCGGGGCTTTCCCAGGTTGCTGAGTTTTTATCTTGTTGAAGAACTTGGAGTGTTAATCTAGGAATCTTAGATAGTGGTCTCCGCTGTGTCACTTGCACTAATGAGCTGCAAAGGAAGTTGCAGAGGAAGCGATTCTGAAATGTGGCTCTGTTCGTGTGAGGCCAGAGACGAGTTTCTGAATATTGCATTTGATCGGTTATGCCAATATAGGGTTACAAAGGGATTATAGCCGTATAGGGGCATAAGGTCACAGTATCGATCAGGGTCCTAGATTAGAACGCGACACCCACTCCACGAATTTATGTCCATCAAATTACTAAAACTAGAGCAATAAGATGCATGTGTAACATTGCCCACCCCCAAATACATATATGCAATTGAAATAGGCGTATTTGTAATACGTGAAAATATAGGTACTCTTCGTTTTTGAAGCATAGAAATCATTCAAATTATAGCATATGTAATCAATGAACGATTTTGCAAAAAGAATTACACATGAAATATCTCTGAATACAGAAAAGAAGGGCGAGATAATTTCATCACATAGAAATGCATTGCAGTAAAATGTGCTAGAGGCTGGTGTAAAGTTATTATGTCTCTAGATGTATCTAAAAATAGAAGTAGAAGCTTCTGTTCTTTATGAATAGGTCTACTTTAAGCAAAGAATTATCGTGCCAGAAAAAGGTGAATATCTTTTAAAAAGTGTTAAATTCAAAAGAATTCTTGTTGAACAGGGGAATAGAGTTCCAACGCTTTTAGCAGTTTTTGTTGTTCAAAACTGAAGGCCGAATTCAGAGTTCATGGGAACGCTGTGTGTCGGAATGCTTCTCTAAAGTTATTGTTTCTGTTCGGGAGAGAACATCATATCAGACATGCTCTCAAAGAATTGGTCCACAAAATCAGGTGACAGTTCGACCAAATTCGATAGTGTTGTAACTTGGAAGGTGTGAGAATGATTGCTGTCATTAAAGGCTGGATCAGCAATGCTCACAGAAGGTCGTACCTGGGTGATGTTGCTTTTGTCACTCGCTCCACTGTTACCACCTAGTCGTAGTACAGGAGTCTCAACGAATGCCGTCATTAGGATTGGTAGCCGCTGGGGACAACACAATGCGTGAGCCATTATCTGACTGAGCAAAGTATCGATATCCATTGGTACTGCTGATGGAAGTGCAAGACAGATGTCCAACACGCACTCATCTCCGCATAGCATACATCGTAGCACAGGTAAGATGCAGTTTTACCATATCGGTCTGAATGAAAGGAACCAGGTCATGTTTAGATCTCTCAGCCTGGCCAATCCAAGGACTCTAGTTATTCTGTCCCGGTAGCGCACTGCTAGGATTGTTTCTTCCATTCCTATAGGAGTCATGTCTGAGCTGTGGCTTGCCATATCGGAGCAGGAGGGTCAAAAATAAAATTCCTGCTACAAGTCCCAAAAATAGGGGTATGCCGCCAAAGACTGAATGTACAAAATTAGGAATGATTCCCAGAATTGCTTTGAATGGTGTTAGCAGTCCCGTAAAAATCGTCTTAAATATGCCTGGGATGCCTGTGACACTAGACATGTTAAGGAGTTGGCTAAGCATTTCTACGAAATGCACGGGGCAATTTGTTGATAAAAGGTCATGAACCTCCGTAGCTGTCCTTGCAACTAAGAGATCATACGTCTCTTTTGATGACGTGATGGGCACTGTTGTCTGCAAAAGCACAGACTTCATTCTGCTTAAAGTATCAATTCGTATAGAAGAGAAATTCAGACGAGGCAAGATGGGAGTCTCTATGTCTCCAGGGCCGCTCGGAAACAATGCTTGCATACAGCATTTGACCATGGAAGTTACGCTTACGAGATATGCTTTTCCTGGCAAAAGGCCACAACATCTGTGATCCGTTCTTTGAATGTAACTCCCATTCGCGAGTTGTATAAAGAAAGGCTCTATCTGAGTTGTAGGTGTGACAAGCTGGTGGCATGAAAGGTTGTTAGAATTACCTTCACAGGCTCCGTGTAAATTAATACCCTGGCACAAAAGTATACCGCTTAGTGAATGTTTACAGTTCTCACCACTAAGAAATACATTTTTGTTGCTGTCACTATAGCATGAATGTGTGTATGTTAATTTCCATGTTGACTTAACGTATCCTTTACCCAATCGTTCATACTGGCCAGTAGGTATGTATTCAAGGCAATTTTTAAATCGGAATGTTGCTATCGGAATTGTGATAATCCCGTGTATTATCCATTCAATGACAGGACTTTCTGACATTGTCAAAGGCAATCTCTAAAGTTTTTCGATGCTCAGGATTGTATAGTCTGCTCCTTTCTGTGCCAAGCTGATTTGTTTATCAGTAAGGTTAAAGATGGAAAACAATGACGATGTGTTGATTAAACGCCAATGCACATAGCCTGAACGAAGATTTTGCAGCGTCCAGCCTAATTATACAATAGAACATAATTGCGACTGGCCATGCTGTAACATTAGCAAGTCTCTGTCTATTATGTCAAAGGCAGATGATACAATATTGTCCAACGAAAATATTCTGGAGGACAGAGTCATTAACCCATTGTCCACTACAGAAAGTGATTTTACCAAATTAATACGATCAATTTCTCGTATTTTTTCAGCTGTTTCAATTTGTGTGACTTTCCAAGCCTCGTTGTATACCGCATAGATACTGGTCGCTATGAAACGCTTTTGACGCTGTTTGCGTGGTCGAAGAATGAAACAGCGCAAATCAGCACCATCTTCAAGTAAAGACAAGTGTTGCTTAATTTCAGCCAGTGTGGATGATCCTAGCCATTCAACGCAGAGTTTCCCTACACTGTATGTTGTTACTATCCCTGGATGTTGTCTCTGGCAGTATCTAGGGTCTTGTCTGGTCATTTTTAACCCCTGTGTTTTATTCAGGAATCTATCTTGACAGTCGTTTGTGTCAGTAGGCCAGATTAACCACTTTTTCCAATTAGGATGTGTTCTGTTTAAATGTAAAATTTTAGTTATGTCTATCTCAATATCTGTTGTTGCATTTTCAGGTATTGGCTTTGGAATAGACGGTTTGTTAAGGTCTTTAATCTTAGCTAGGCCAAGACAGGATGTTTGGTGAATTGTGTCATTTAAAAACATCATTTGTTCTGGTAGCATGCAGGTTCTGAATAATGCTTCTAGGCCTTGTACCTGCCAATCTTTCGTACCCCAGATGGTTTTTGTTTCAATGTTATTTTTCCAATAATCATAACCAAATGTCATCAATTTTTCATAAAATGCTTCTGAGTATATCAATTTAGTGTTTGTCAGCATTGTTTTCAATCCTGTTTTATCTAACAGTTTATAATAAAATGTTTCTGCATCACTGGTGTTAAACCCTAAGAAGTACTTGAATTTCTCAAAGAATGTTTTAGAACTGCTTTTAGGTGGTGTAGCACAATGTTCCCATTGGTTATATTTAAAAACATTTCTAGGCTGTGCAGATTTATGCAAGTAATGGTCACCATAATGTGAGAAACAGAACATCTGTTCATAACTAGACGAACCTTGTAAATAATCATGTTCTGTGAATCTAGCTGACATTACTAAATCAGACATCATGTTATTAATATTATCAAAATCCCAATAATCAGAGAATGTACTAGGTTTTACAAAGTCACTTAAGGAAACCTTGAGTTGATGAGGATACTTCAGGATCTCGACCGGACCATAGATCTCATAGTCAGTTTTCTCCCATACTACCCCACTGGGTATTGGAATGGCTGTGATATTTACTGTTGACAGTTCTCTTTTCTTCACGTGGGATGATCTGTGTGGTTTGAGGACTAAGTTGATGTTCTGACTTGCTGTGTCCATTCAATTGTAATAAACCTTCCTAAAATTAAAACTAAAATTAGGCATAGTAGGAGTATGAATACCCCTGAAATAATCCAATGCTCAATCAATGGTGCATCCAGATATACTTCCTTGATTTGTTGAAAGAGTTCTGTTGCTTTTTCTTTAAAAGTCTTTTTTATTTCTGGCATCACTTCGGGGTTGCTTTGATCCTCAGAAAAGTTGTCGAAGTTGATGAAATAGCCAGAGGCAGTTCTGTCAATTGTTGGGATTGTTCTTTCAATTTGTCTTTCGGTAGCACATTCAGATGCTACATCATTGTAGACTGGTGTTTCTTGATGAACTGTTTCAATCTGTGTTTCAAGAGGCACGAGTTCCATGGCATTATTGCATAGTCCCTCTCTGTGCACTGCAGGCTGATCGAATGTGATTAGTCTTTCAGTTTGAACCTCTTGGATTGTTGCAAGTTTGGGTATTCTGTTGTTTCTTGGGAGTCCACTGGGCCTACTGTTGATTATAGGCCACATGTTTGTGGTTTTACCAGGTCGATTGATACAACTCTGTTCTCCTTTTTACCAGCAAGGGGAAGTAGTACTACTGATCTTGTTCCGGTGACTGCCAAGACAGGTACTCCTTTTCTGTAAGAAGGCCCAAATTCCTTCTTCACCGCTATTTTTTCTCTGACTAGATCCCCAATCTTTGGAATCCAGACAGGCCTTGCTGGGGTTGTTGTTGGTGGTGCCTCGTCAGTGGTAGCTGGCTGTTGCTTTAACTTTATGTTGCTTAAGGATTTTCTTGTTTCATTCAAGTCCTGTAAAACAGCCAAACGATCTTTGATGTCAAAGTCTGTTTTCTTATCTTGTACCACTGATACCTGACTATCTAAGTCCTGAATTCTCATTCTAGTTCCGAACAATAGTTCGTATGGGCTGAAACCTTTTAGAGAATTTCTTGGCAAATTATTAAGACTGATCTGGACACTTATTAAATGTTTGACCCACCCAGCGCCTGAACCTAATACCTTCGCTGTTATAGATTGCTTTATGTCCCGGTATTTTCTTTCTACCACACTGTTCCCTTCGGGGTGTGACGGACAAGAATACCGCAACCCAACTCCCATGCAGGCCATGGCCTCCTTATAAGCTCGAGAGCTAAAAGCAGGACCCTGGTCAGAATGGAACATGGCAATTGGGTATGTGCCGATAAAGACTTGCAGATCTTTTATAACCGTTCTGGCGTCAGCCGAGCGCTGGGGCCACATCCATATGAACCTCGTACAGGAATCCACTACTACCATGATATATTTATAGTTGCCGTCCCTTTGCAGGGGACCACAGTGGTCCAGGTAAACACATGCAAATGGTTTATCCGAGATGAGAAGGGGTGTCTCAGCTGGTCGTTTTACTGTTGATACTTTTATCCTTTGGCATATTTCGCATTTTAATACATACTTTTTAGTTTGTATTCTCATGCAAGGCCACCAATATCTCTGTTTTAATAGCGATATTGCTGCGGAAACGCCAGCGTGTGCAGAAGCAAGCCCTTCGTGTGCCGCTTTGATTAGTCCTAACCTGTGTTCCATGTTTGGAATTACTCTATCCCCCACTCCAGGGATTCGAGCAAAAGGAACATTATTCGTATCTGTTAAAAATAAGTACTTTTCTGGAAAGTCTTTTGAGAGTGTTTTCTTTTCGTTTTTACTTACTCACTGACAGCTTGTAGAATGTCGCTGTCTATTTTTGTTTCTGACTGAGTAATCGCAGCTACGGAAGCCATTTGCACAGCTGCCTTCGCGGCTTCATCAGCCAATAAATTCCCTGCAACGTGAACGCCATCACGTTGATGACTCAGAGTGTGTATCATGTGAGTCTTTTGTAGTTCTTTCTGTAAAAGAACTACTTGTTCCCAAAGCATTTTATGCTTTATTGTGCCACCTTTTGCATCTTTGAAACCATTTTCTACCCAATTCTGCAAGTATTCATTATAAGATTGTTCGCAATAATAAGAATCGCACACTATTAGTGTGGGGAATTCGCGATCGGTATTTTCTAGCACCATCTTAAATGCTACCAATTCAGCTCGTTGAGCTGAGCAATCTCCTAGGGTTTGTGTTTTAGTGACCATTGGTCTAAATTTTCCTTTGTGCCAACGACCTTTAACAATCGCGCACGCAGCACTGTAAGCTTGTTTGCCCCCAACTGCGGGTTGTGCTGATCCATCAGTATATATAATACTTCCGTATTCTTCGAGAGGCAGGATTTGAATTGGCAGAGGACATTCATATTCATATTTTGTAAAAATTCCTGTGTCTTTAAGTTAGGATCAAATTCGTAAACTACGTCTGTTGCAGCAAGAGAATTAACCCACTGGATCCATCTCGGATGCAAAGCTTTAGCATTAGGAATGCTTGCTTTAGTTACCGCTTCTAAAGCCGGTATAGGTGTAACGATTACCCTTGAGCTAGGGGCCTTTCTTTTGCTACAGCAGTCTGAACCGCAGTTAGAATTTTATCCGTTGAACTGAATTTTATTTCAGCCTTTGTGTACAAATGTGATTTGTAAGCTATTGGTAACTTTTCTCCCTCATTAGAGGTCAGGTACGTAAATCCGCATCTTCCTGGGATGACTCGGATTACAAGATTGCGTGTGTTGTCACGTGTATCTAATTTTGTTTTTGCTAACATGTCTGTTTGCAGTGATCTCAACATTTCTGTGTGTTTTTGAGTCCAATTGATTTGTTTAAAATCAGGTTTAATTAGTTTGTAGAGAGGTTTAACCCTCTCAGTGTAATTTAGAATGTAAGTTCTACCGAAATTCAGAAAGCCTAGAATCGATTGTGAATTCTTCAGCGTTTTTGGAGCTTGGAGTACATCGCACTTCTCTAAGAAGTTGTCCGCTAGGCTTTTTCCTTCACTTGATAATTCGTATCCTAAAAATAATACTGTCAGATGGGCAATTCGAGACTTTTTAAAGTTGAATTTGTAACCCTCTGCTGCGAACCCAAGTATAATGGTGTTCACTCTTTTCAAGTGAGTATCCAAATCGTCGTCTTTGAGATAGATATCATCTACATAAGATAATTCCTCATCATCATATATTTGTAGTAACTCTGTTACTCTGGCTGAGAATAGTCCTGGGCTGTTCTTGAATCCCTGTGGGAGCCTACAGAAATTTTTCTGAGACCCCATTACTGAGAAAGCGGTCAAATATCTGCTTTCTGGTGCAATGTTTTGACAAAAGAAACCATTAGATATGTCTAATGTCGTTTTATATTTTTCCTAACTATGTTATTCATTAGTGCAGCACTATGCGAATTTTGTACTGCAAATGTTTTGCAACATGCATTAAGGTGTCTGTAATCCAAAACTAGATGATATGAATTGTCTGGCTTGGAGACAGGAAACAAAGGATTGTTCATTTGAGAGTTGCATGTTTCAATCCCCCCCGGTATTCAAGTTGATCTAAAATCTCCCTGACTTGTTTTTTAGCTTCTTGCTTAATGGGATACTGCCTTTTTGCGGTCGGTTCACTTTTTAACTGGATTGTGTGAGGAGGAGAGTCCTCATCCCATCCTACATGATTTTTATATAATGCCGGTGCCTGGGCCACTGCCCATTTCCTTGCATAAGTATATTTTTTGTGAATCGGAATGTGATTCGAGAAGGCAGGCATAATCATTTCTTCGTCACGAGGGCACTCCCTGACAAACTCTGGGGGCCAATCTTTTTCAGCTAACAGAATATCATAGCCTTTTGAGAGTTTGTCCCAAAATAGACCCCTTATTTTCCTAGTCTTATCACCCTCTATACGCAATGTTATTTCGTATATCTTATGGGGCTCGCTAAGTCTGGTGTCGGCAGTTTCAACCTGAATGTATTCATTTGTGTCCACTGTCTCCAGATGTCTAATCAAGATCTTGCGGGGTATACTGATTTCTGCTGCACTGTCTAGCATTGTCTGTGCCCACTCCCCATTTTTCAACTGTGTCCTCAGTATTCTCGGAATGGTTGATTACTCTAATACTGGCTACCTTCTTTTTTGGAAATTGATATTTTTTACTCCGAGCAGGTTCCTTGTCTTTGGACTTGGTGTGCTCTCCTGGGTCTGACCGTCCTCTTCTTTCCGATTTCTTCGAAAAAGATCGAGAGGGACGTGTATCAATACTTTGATATCTATCAGGCTTCTTCAAATTATCCCTATTTCTAAGGTCATATCTTTTCTCAGAGGGCTCCCTCTGGGGAGACTGGTGTTCTCGAGTCGGAGTTCTTTCCCTCCATTGAGGAGACCTTCCTCTGGACTGGAAAACTTTTTACTTGGGAGTGGATTGTTTATTTCCATCCCAGCTCTTTTTAGGAGTGTTTGAATTATTTTTAATAAATAATTTTTCAGGATTTTCGAGCAGTTGGGGCTTAACTGGTTTTCCACCCAAGCTATCTCTACCTAATTCTTCATAGCATTTCTCTATGATTCTGGCAAGCTCAACTGGTTGATCTGTTATATCTGTTTCCTTCAACTTCTGGCGGATTGCCACAGATGCTGCTTCTCCTTTTATATTGGCTAGTAATATAGCCGAGACCTGCTTGAAGTCTTTCAGTAATTTCATACCAAGAGTTAAGGCAGGTTCTGGACCATATTTATTTTGAATCTGTTTTAGCACTTCTGGTATTACCACCATTGACGGAACACCATGTGTTTTTGTGTAAATGGAAGCAAAGACTGTACCCCAAGTGTCACAGTCCTCCATGTGTGGTGCGACCCCCATAGGAAGGCAGATGGTCAGGATCCTGTGCTTCTCAATACGGGTAGTATTCGGAAATACTGCCTCTATTTGAGTGATTTTCTGCGCTAACCAGAAAGGAATTTGTTCACGTTTTACGGGTGTTTTACCAAGACATGATTGTATGTTCTGTGGTGTAATTTTATTAGTGTTCCCCTGGTGAGGGGTCAGCTGTGGTACATTAACAGCTGGTTGGACTGTTGCAGTCCTCATTACATATTGGACAAATTGCCTATGTATTTTTATAAGTGTTTTTAGCTGTACTAACAGCTCTTCTTTTGACATTTTTCCAATGTCCGGATGTGGTGTGTAGCTGGCTAGAACCGGCCACGTTGCTCCTGGTCTACCTAGTGGACCGAGCAAGGTAATATGATCATTATGTTTTAGGGCGCTTTTAATCCAAAGTAAATGTTCTTGGTATTTTAATGGGATTTCAGTCTCCTCGAAAGGAGGGTACTCTTCCGGTGGATCCTCTACTGTATAGTAGTGGAACTCGTGTGTTGCAGCGTTTGCCGCTGGAAATTTTATCCATGAATAGAATACCTCTGTCTGCCGATATTCGTGTGCCTCTATCACGAAGACGACTGTGCCACCTTGTGTGGTCAGTCCATTTTCTATAAGTTTTAACGTTATAGATTTCCTTAAATGTGCCGGGATGATTATTGCACCCAGTTCAGTAGTCCCGTCGGGACCCTGCTGAGTCGCATTTACTGCGGCCCCAGTGTTTCCGTTGTTTTCTTCTGACATTTTATAAATGCAGGTTTTGCAGAGCAGGTCTCCAAGGAGACAAAGATTAGGTGCACAATATTTTGGAAAACTGTATCCTTCAACGTTGAATAAACCAGAGCTTTGCATAGGAATCTCTTCCTACTGAGTTCGGGCGGATTTTAACCTTTCACCCACTCCAGACGTCTATTGGAGTATTTACGGGAGAAAGGGGTCTGTGTGAAATATGCACAACTGAGTTACTCTAACGTCTTGCGTTAGTTTATCGCCTTACCAAACGTTTGGGCGCCATGTAGTGTAGTTCCTATTTTCCCAATAGGCCCTGCGCATTGGAATAACATAAACAGTAGTATCGACGTAGAAGTGCGGATCTTCCAGGCCTCTACTGACTATCCTAAACTTAATTGGGTTTGTTACCAACTAGCTCAGAGGTCACTGGAAACTTTCTTGACTGAATAGGAAGTGATCAGCTTCCTTGGCACAACCAAGAAGGGATTCAGTTTTCCAACAACCATGCAACATGACAACTTTGCTCCTCAGATAAGAGTCAATCTCTAGAGTCGTGTGAACAATAGACAGTTATTTTACTCAGTCAGATGTTGTGCAGATTACTTTCACAATATGTAGAGAATAGAGAGACGGGCGTTTTCAATAAAAGGTAACATTTATTGAACAGTCTTTCTTCTCGTACAAGAGAATAGAATTGCCACAATTGCAAGACTTGTTATTATAAAAAGTACGTACAGTAAGATGAGTATTGCGAAATAATACTGTAAAAGCATTGACATGGTTACTTAGCCACACAATGTTTTAAAATGAATAAAACATATATACATTCATATATACATTAGGCTAAAATACTCAACTGGTGCTTCTAACTATGCCTACCCCAGTGTACCTGACCTAAGCCTAATACTTGGGAGGGGAGTAAGTAAGTAGCTTTAGTTAAGTTGGTTTTGCCAAGGTTTGCTTCAAGAATTCTCTCTAAGGGTTTAATCAACACCATACTTCTGGAATAGAATGATGGAGGTCTGGTATCTCCTTTCAGGGACTCGATATCCCAGTCACTCGCAAGAGTAGGGTGTAAACGCCGGAGCTGGATTTCTCGGCAGAAGAAAAGACAGCGTCTCTCTCAGCGCTCCGAGGAAGAGGAGAGCAGCGTCCACGGGCATCTTGCATCTGCTGGGCTCTTGCAGGGGGACGGCTGTTCAGCTCCTAAGTTCACCACACCATTGTTCGCTCGTTAGCAGCGATAGCAGTAGAGATAGTAGCTTCAGCATAACAGCAGCAGCGATGGTATCATCAGCATTTGCTTAAGGCAACGTTGGAAATTATTATACCTGAAAGGTGCCTGGTTTGACGTAAGTTTTTGGACATAAGACGTCAATAAAGATGTCACTAGGAAGTGATCGTCTATCAGTGCTCATTAGAGTTCTATTACTAATCAAAACATAGCAAGCGGGGCTTTCCCAGGTTGCTGAGTTTTTATCTTGTTGAAGAACTCGGAGTGTTAATCTAGGAATCTTAGATAGTGGTCTCCGCTGTGTCACTTGCACTAATGAGCTGCAAAGGAAGTTGCAGAGGAAGCGATTCTGAAATGTGGCTCTGTTCGTGTGAGGCCAGAGACGAGTTTCTGAATATTGCATTTGATCGGTTATGCCACTATAGGGTTACAAAGGGATTATAGCCGTATAGGGGCATAAGGTCACAGTATCGATCAGGGTCCTAGATTAGAACACAACAACTATTCCTAACTCAATGTGTTCTTTTCCTTTAAGACCTTCCTTAAAACGAATTTTATTGTTTCTTGTTTTAAGTTCGAGAAAATACATAGACTGCGTACATTCAATATTGTCTATAATGTCGGGTAAGTTTACTTACTCACTAACTTGTCAAACAACGTTCTTTAACTCTCACAGAAATATTTCCACTTTCTCTTCAGGAATGTCTAAAGAGCAATTGAAAATGAGTCTGAACTCTGGAACGCCTTCAATGAAGTGCGCACTCGTTAGTCAGCACGCGCTCCACGAAGGATTCTCCACAACTCTGTGGTAAATGACTAGATCGGAACTGCGTCTTTCAGCCGCGGCCCATGCAGGGACTTGCGATGGGGCAGGCAGGAGGGGCAGGGAGGGGCAGGGTGAAGGGTGATAAACAACGGAATCCGGATTATTGCAGGTAAGTAAACAATTACATTAATAAAACAAATTTCGGGCCATATTATCAACAAAACGCGATATCAACAAAAGGCGATACATTATCCCCGCTTTTATCAGCAGGAAAGTGGCGATAAAGCTGTGATAATCTATCTCGTTTTGTTCATAATATGGCCCGAAATGCATGCTAATGACTTCGTGGTGACGATCACGCGTGGTTATGACCACGTTGTAATGGCCCCCAGAACACTGCAGCAACCTGGTCTGGGCGAATAGGAACTCCTGGGCAGTAGGCAGAGGGCTACACAGCTCCTCATACAATATAGAAATCTTTGTGGGGTGATTGTTTCCGTGCTTTGAGGAGTATGATTGAGGCCCAAACATTTAATTGTGTAGGGGGGTAAGTTTACATGGGGAAATGTTGCAAGAGGTTTGTAAATGTGGTATACATTGTTTCGTATTATTTTGATTTCTTTTCTAAGTTGTAGTCTATTCAGAGGAAATAGAAGTCATTAGTTTTCAATCCTAGTCTTGAATATCTTACTATACTATTTCAACATTAATTCTATTGTGGACGGTCATACACCTCTCCCCCGCCACAAAAAAAAAGAAGTATGTACTTTTTTTAATTAACTTTTATTAAAACAATAACTAAACACAACTTAATTATAACTATATTGCAAACAAGTAGAAAAATAAGTTTAATAACAAACAATATTATAAGCAAATTGTTAAATGGACTTAATAAAATGTCCGATTGGTAATCTGGAAAACAAAAAAGAAAATTAGTGTTTAGATTTATTTAGATGTAAGTAAATGAGCTGAACCATTACAAGTCAAGGTAACTCTATGGTTTTACAGGTGCACTGTGCCTTGTACATTTCACTTGTTATAATGCCGCCTTTCAAGTGGTGTCTATATGGAAGTGCCTACTGTGTTACTGACACAAAAGCGGCAAAACGGGATTGTAAATATGTCGACTTATTTCTAATGCAATGCTATGAAGGCTTTGTAGATCTAGGCCTCTGTGCTTACCGTTGTATAAACAGTGCGGCCAAAGACTTCAGCCAGTGGAATTCACAACTTCAATTGGGCTGTTCTTCTACATGTGCAAGTGGACAGCAGTGTCTATAAGTTTAAGAGAGAAAGAGAAATTATGTCACAGAGAGTGAGAGAGAGAAAGAGAGAGAAAATAACATTAAAACTGTCTCGCAGAGTCTGGAGTTGAGATTTTTTCTTGAAAAGTGAAACGTAGATTTACAAGCTCCTTACGTCACTTTACCCATATTAAAAATGACTCAAAAATGGCATAATAAGGTTGTGGATCTGTTTGTCAGACTGTTGTAAGGTATCTGTTGTTACTGCTCAAAGGTAATTATAGATTTTACAGAGAAGCTGCTGTACACTGCGCACTCTGGGCCATATTATCAAGCATGGGCGACAAAATTATCGCCACTTTATTGGCAGGAAAGTGCCGCTAAAGTGGCAATAATGGGTTTTATAATATCAACACTCGAAATCAGGAAGTGTTGGAGGCCATCTTGTGCCTCGGTAGCATAGAGTCACAAGAAAACAGTAAAACAAAGTTGAGAAATAAGGGAAGGAGGCAGGGTAGAAATATTCTGATCCTTTACGGTTGCTCAGGGGGTCGTATATGGATGTTTACTCTCTTTTTCATTTAATTATTTAAGTAAACAATTTAATTAACAAAACGTATTTCGTAGCGTGCCCTGCATCGCAAAATGCATTTCCCATAAGAGTCTATGTAAAAAATTATACAGTTACAGTTTGAAGATGTCATCTCATCGAGAAATTGGAGCGTATGAATGCTCGGATGGCTTTTCATCTGCAAGTCTGTTCTCTTAATCTAGAAGAATCATTTGGGTGAGTCTAGGTCTTGCTGCAACATGAAACCGAGTTCTTAAATCTGTACAAGAAATTGAATATTTAGCTGACAAAGAGCCAGAAACTACATATATTTTGAAAACAAATATGTTGGATACATATTATCCAAATAGAAGTCATCATCTTGAGAACATTTGTCTCTATGAAGTGCTGCAAAACTATATTTTTAAACGGAATATTACCGAAAACATCAATAATGGTATATATGCACAGTATAAAGATTCTCGTAACTTTTTCTTTCTATGTTTTTATACCTGAGCTTTTGAACTCAATTTTATGCTGTATTAAATTGTGCTTTTATGATTTTCTTATGCAAAAATCGAATAAAGCTATTTTTGAATTGAATTGAATATATGCCATGATTGGTTCCGAAGGATGTCTAGTGAAACAAAGAAAAGGACATTTGATTAATCACCGTAAACTGAGCTGCGAAACACCTGACAAAAGGTAATTTTACTATTTAGCTCTTTTTGCAACTTTTCAAGCCATGGCGTTCAGAATTGGAATTACTTGGAGATTTTGAGAGCTATGAAGATTCCTTCAATGTCCGGTTTTTGCTAATTATGTGAAAATGTTGAATGACGAAAATTGAGCAAGAAGCTACAATTACAGCTGAGATTGCTAGAGACAGTTCTCAAGACAGTCAAACTTCTGCTCCATTGATTCAGAACCCATTAGGAGAACCAATTGTTCTAAATGAAGCAGCAACTGCTATGGAAGAGGTGGAAACAGCAATGGATCAACAAGATGTAACAAACTTAGGAAACGTGGAAGAACAACTAAATCTTGAGCAGAAAGAAATATATGAGCAAGTGAGAGAACAGATTGACCATGGATTACTTCATGAGAAGAAAGAGTGCTCTAGCTCATCCTTTGAACCTATCCGTATGTATCTGAGTGGACAAGCTGGAACAGGAAAAAGTTTTTAAACTAAAGTACTCACAAGTTTTCTACAGAAAAGAACTAAGTCGCATTTGTCTTGTGCTGTCACTGCTCCAACTGGATTAGCAGCTCACAATATTAAAGGAATTACTTTACATCGTTTATTAATGCTACCAGTAGAGCATGACAACAAATTAGAATACCACAAGCTATCTGGAGAAGCTTCTTGTGAAGTTTCAAGAGTGTTGAGGAAAATGAAGCATCTCATTATTGATGAGGTAAGCATGGTCTCAAACTTAATGCTTGCCTTTGTGCACTGAAGAATGCACAAAAATCTTAAAACAGAGTATGAAGTATTATTCACATTAAAACACATCATAGTTTTTGGAGATCTTCCACAACTTACTCCTGTAAAAGGTCAGCCAGTGATTATGACACTGGTGCATGAAGATACTAGAAAGTCTTTGGGGAGTATTGGCAATGTAAACATTTGGTCATATTTTCAGTATAAGGAACTTACTACAAATATGCGACAGGCAAATGATGTTGATTATTGAACTATTCTTCAAGAAATAGGAATTGAAAAATTTACCAAACATGGCAAACAAACTGTATAGAGACGATTACTTTCCAATTTGTTTCCAAATGCAAACATTGTCCCAGAGAAAATATACATGAGAATTGCAGAAAACAAATCTGTAATCTGTTTAATGCCAACACTGCGTGAATGTTCAATATTCAATGAAGAAATGTTAAAGTTGGAAAATGAAGAAATTATAAAATTGGAAGCAATTGATAAAATAGAACATGAAGGAATCAATATTATTTTGAGTGAAGAGTTGAAGAGGAAATTGGATTGTTTAGAGAAATTGGTAAGTAAAACTGATGGTTTAGAAAATAATGTATATGTATGTGTAAATTGAAGGGGAATTAATTACCCAACTTAAAACGTACCACAGGGCGTGTTTGTACACATGTCACCTTAGGCCCAGTCCTCTCCCTTAACCACTGTGCAAACTTGCCCTGTGGTACAGTTTAAGTTGGGGAATTAAGTCCCCTTGAATCCTGATAGTCTCTGGGGTCCAAATAGCCCACCAGGCACTTCCAGTAAGCGCAATAGAGCTGCGTTGCAGAGAGGTGTAAAAAGGGGCGTGGCCTCGGAACACCTCTCTGCAGCGCAGCTCCCTGGCGCATACTGGAGGTACCTGGTGGACTAGTTGTCCCCCCAGTATTCAAGGGGAATTACTTCCCCATCCTACAATGTGCCAGGGGACGCATTTTCAGAGTGCTGCTGGGGGGGGGCGAGGCCTCCGGCACGATCCAGAGATTTTTTTAATTTTCTTTTTTTGGAAGGGGGCTGTGTGGCCCCCATTCTTTTTACATTTTTTGGGCCCTGGGACCCCATTCCCAGGGCCTGACCCCCATTTAAAATATATATATATATATATAATAATGGGAGGGGGGGGTCGCGTGGGCCCCCCTCCCGTGGCCAATTCCAGGCCCTAGGGACCCCATCCCTCGTGCATGGGCAATTTTTTTTTATTATTATGGATGGAGGCTTTGTGGCCCCCCCTTCTCAAGCCATTTATGGCGCCGGGGACCCCATCCTCGGGGGTCGGCCTTTGTGTTATTTTTATTTATGTATTTTCTATTATTATTCGGGATAGGGCTGCCTAGCCCCCCTCCCTGGCCACTTCTAGGCCCTCATCCCCTGGGGTCTGGCCATCTTGTTGGGGACTGTGGTGGGAGACCCAATTCCCCCACGGTCCCTGTCGGCTCCCCGCGTCCTGTGGGAGCCGGCATTGCTTTTCCACATCGGGAGCTGCTGACATGCAGCTCTCCGTGTGGAAAAGCGAGCTGGTTTGGATTTTAGAAGAGAGAGCAGGTTTCCTTCTCTCTCTTCCGAAACCCAAACCAAGTTTGCTATAATAGAGCGGGAGCAGCGCGGCTCCCGCCCTGCCATAGCAAACTGCAGTGTCCCTAAAGGGGGCACCCCGGGACACTGCAGGAGCTGGCCCTGGGGGTGGCAGTCCCCAGGGCCATCACTGGCTCCAGGAGGGAGGTCGGGCGGCCCGCCTCCCATTACATGCAGTGCACCCAGGAGGTGGTGGTCCCCGGGGCCAGGGGTCTGCCACGGACCTCCAAATTTACATATTAGTGCCCTGGGAAGTGGCAGTCATCGGGGCGTGTGGGGGTCTTGAGGCCCCCACACAGGTGTTTTTTTTTAAAAGCCCCTGGGTGGGGCGTGGCCAAGATGGCGACCTGAGGAGACGTTTGATCGTGAGGCTCCTTGTCCCTAACCCCCGTTACTGCACAATTTAATCCCCCGAGCACCTTAATTACTGCCCGCTGTTGGGGAGTACTCGGAGGAAGCTTTGGAGCGGCCGGGCACGACACAGGAAAACGCCTGTGCCCCTAAGCGGCCGAGATCGCTGTTCCTGTCCCGCAGAGTACAACATGGCGGCCGGACCTGCCGAGTGACAGCGACAGCCTAGTCCCCTGGGCCGGGCCGCCACAAGCCGCGGACCGGCACTGAAGGCGACATCGCTGCCCTGATCTGGGAGGTGAGCGACGGGTAAAGAGAGAGGCGAGGCGTGGCTGAGCCAACCGGGAGAAAAATCACCTGAGGCCCCAGTCTGGGCCTTCTCGGCGCGCAGCCTTAGCGCCTGTGGGGACGGAGTTAGCAGCGGCCGGCCGAATAGCGGCCCACAAATCCCCCAGAGGAGGTGAGGAGAGCTGTGCTGGGCTGCTTTGGGTGCGGAGCTCAGGGGGCATCTACTCAAGCCCCCGGCGAGAGGCCTGTGGAGTCCTTCAGGTGCGGCCTTCTGACACGCTACGGCAGGGCCGGGGAGTGTGCCAACCGGCACCCAGGTTAGCGCAAGATCAGAGGCAGGCCCCACGGACAATCCAGAGGCACGGATCACACCGCAGCACTGGGAGCCCCGGGCAAGAGAGGTGAGCTACACCAGGCTGGAGGTGGGCCGGAGCTCGGGGGGAGATAGTCAAGCCCCCGGTGTGAAAAGGCGTGGGGGTACAAACTGCGCTGTATCAGGTGGGGCTCCTGCGCAGGGCAATAGAGATCTGTGACCCCGGGGAGAGCTGTCTGAGCCCCAGGTGGGAGCCTGGTGGGGCCTACCAGCATTGTGACTGCAACACTGCAGTGCGGTACAAGAGACCCCAGCCTACGGCCCTCACGAGTGTTTGTCTTCGGGGATGACTTGGCCCCCTCCCCTGACTGTTCTGATCCTTAATTGGGCCCACTCGAGGCATTGAATCCGCTGGAGGGGGGGGCGGATGAGCTAGAGCGCGCTGGGGCCACGCACGCGATAGAACATTACTACCACGAATCGCAGAGGGGGCCGCACTATCCATGACATGCAGGCTAAAGGCGCCCCGAAAGGAGACAAGAGCCCCCGACAAGCCAACACCAACGGATCGCCCCAAGGAGACAGAGCGGGAGGGGGAGAGGCGCCCATCACCAAAGCTTTCTTGGAATCCCTATTCCACTCCCTCAGGGAAGACTTCCAGACCCTTAAGCAGGAAATGGCAGGCAAACACAGAGAGCTGCGACGCGATGTCGATGGCCTCGGAGCATGTTAGGAGCGAAGAGGTTGAATTCCTGCAACAGGAGATTATTAAGCTTCAAGAACAACAGACAGACCTGCAAGCACACACGGAGGACATCGAGAACCGCTCCCGACGCCACAACATATGGGTCTGGGGGTTGCCATCCAAATCGGTAGGGGACAGTGTTACGATCTACCTGCAGCGATTGTTTCAGGAAATACTGGATGAGCCGGAGGATTCGAGTTCCGAATTGAAAGGGTGGGCCTGGCGCACCGCGCGCCGGCACCCCCACCCTGCATTTATGCCTTCCTGCCCGACTACCCTCTGAAGGAACACATTCTGAAAGCGGCAGGCACAAAACAGCCCTTCCACTTCCAGGGACTTGCCGGTGGGGTTATTTCAAGACTTATTGGTGATCACGCTGCAAAAACGAAAGGCGTTTAAAATGGCCACGACTTTCCTGTGAGACAATGGAGTCCTGTACTCCTGTTCCATCCTTTCAGAATCATCTTCAAGTGGAAAGGGGCCCTCCACCACCTCAGATCCCTACGAGACACGTGCGCACTGCTGGGCATCGCCAATGAAGGCGGCGCAACGGGTTCATCCACGCAAAACACCCAGCCACGATCCCCGCGGAAGTCGTGAGCGAATGGCAGCGGGTGGGTCGCCGCCGATCACCCAAAAACAATCTCAAACCGGACCACAAGACTATAGCTCAAGAACACGCAGCAGTGATAAAGAAGGTCTCCAAAGACACGAAAAATGGAACTTGATGCGGCACCGATGGAGGAACCAACACACAGGATCTTAGCACTGGGTTGGGGGGATGGGAATGGGGCCAACGAGGTCGCCACTGCCACACACTTCCTTAACTCGTAACTCTACTACAGGCCTGGACTGAGTTTGTATAGGCCTGGACCAATGACCGTTTGTTGGGGTTTCACAGCTGGGGAGGGGGGAGCAGGAGGGAGGGTGGAGGCAGTGAGGGAAGTTGGGGAGTACGGGAGATCAGGGCAATTGGGGGGGGTCGGTAGGGGGGTTGTGTTGGGAGTGGGGTGTTGGGTGGGTCGGGGTGACCTAGGGGGAGGGGGGACAGATGTTGAGGGGGGAGGCACCGGTGTGCTCCATCCAGAGAAGCGACAGGCAGAGGGTCAGTAGGAGGCTTTAGACTATGACACAGAGTGGGGGGACGTACACACGCCCATGGCTGAGGAGTCCATCCAAGTCCTCAGCTTGAATGTCAAGGGGCTCAACAACCCTATCAAGAGAAGGGCGGTGCTGTCCTACTTAGAGCACCTCAGTGCGGCCATATGTTTGCTGCAGGAGACGCATTTACTCCCCAAGGATTGGCATAGGATGAGGTCCAGGGCCTTTCCAATACAGTTCTATTCATCCCTCACAGAGAAAAAGGCAGGGGTAGCTCTGCTACTCGCAAGACACTTCAGGGGCAAAGTGGGGGAAAAGGTAGCGGAAACTAAGGGCAGACTCCTGGCCTACAAGTTACATATAGGGGACTGGTCGATCACATTGGGGCTCCATCTACGCACACAATTCCAAAAAAGAAGCCTTTCTTAAAGGGGCGCTAGCTGATGTGGTAGGGACCAACACGAGATACACGCTGGTGGCCGGTGACATCAACATAGTTATGGACAACAAAAAAATAGGTTGGGTCTGCGGTTTGGCGACACGGGGGCATTATCCACCAAAGGGGGACTGTGGCTGGCTAACAGGGGGTTCCTGGATTTTTAGAGAGAGGCCCATCCCACTTCCCCAGGGTACACCTTTTATTCTCCAGTACACCACACTTATTCTAGGATAGATTATTTCTTCAGCTCAAATGAGTTAGGCCCTTTGGTCCAAG
The DNA here is from genome assembly GCF_964263255.1 of Lissotriton vulgaris. Classification (NCBI taxonomy): domain Eukaryota; kingdom Metazoa; phylum Chordata; class Amphibia; order Caudata; family Salamandridae; genus Lissotriton; species Lissotriton vulgaris. Next base: position 494,578,472 of record NC_141687.1, read on the forward strand.
ACATCGAGGTCACCCCAGCGGCACAATCGCACCATGACGTGGTAGCAATCTCCCTGTCAGTCCCACGTAGACAGTCGCGCAAGGGCAAATGGCATCTGAGGGAAAGCCTGCTCCAACACAAAGGGGTTGCACAGCAGCTCTCCAAAAGCATTACAGATTATCTGAGCATAAATAACACTGGCGAGGTGGTCATGCCGGCGGTCTGGGGCGCACTTAAGGCGATAGTTCGGGGGGAACTAGGTCACGGAGCGAAAAGAAAGATGCCAGGCACTAACGGAGCAGGTGCTGGAACTTGAAAGGGCTCACTGCCGAACGGGGGCTCCCAGGATTTGGTGCAAACTGAAAGCAGCGAGGACAGAACTCGCGAGTCTGGACGTGGATCGCACGGAATACGGGCACTGCGTCTCCGTCACACATACTATGAGTGGGGGGACTGGACTGGACGTCTGCTGGCCAGTAAGCTCAAAGCCAAAATCGTCCACTCCACGATCCCTGCTGTCCAGGTGGAGGGGGGTAGGGAAGTCAGAGAGGACGATCAAATAGCCGAAGCATTCAGAGCGTTCAGAGCGTTCTACGCCACCTTACACACAGCAGACCCATCCTTAGACACTGAGGCAAGGCAAGCGTATTTAGAAGGGGCGAGGGTCACAGCTCTCAATGAGTCGAACGCCCAATCTCTGGAGGCCCCTATACGACTGGAGGAAGTGATTTCGGCGATAGCACGCCTTAAACCGCTGAAAGCCCCGGGCCCGGACAGTTTCTCCGCGGGTTTCTACAAAGCGTTCTGTCCCCTCATAGCCCCTATTTTACCTAGACTGTTCAACTCTTTTCAGGGCCCCGGTTCCATCCCTCAAGACATGGTGGAAGCAGACATCATTGTCCTGCCGAAACTGGGAAAAGATCCAACCCAATGCGCGGCCTACCGTCTGATTTTGCTGCTCAACCTAGACTTAAAACTCTTTACCGGGATCCTGGCTGCCAGACTGGGTCCCTGTCTCCCTGGGATAATAGAGCCTGACAAAGCGGGTTTTATACCGAACCGGCAATGTCAAAGCCCAGCTCACCTGAGTTTCTGTTCAGTTCTGATGGAGGTTGAAGACAGCCGACCCAACCCTGAAACTGCTTATTCCAGCACACTAGTTTTAAAACAGTGCACTAAGAACCAGAAGCTCAAGGGAAGGGGGGAAGTGGATAAAATAAAAAAAGAGAGACAACACCGTTCTTGTGTTTTCACTGTAGAAGAGCTGCTAAAATCTGCGGCCCTCTCTGACTTCTGTAGAAACTGGTGCTAATGAAACATAAACAAAGAACAGATAAGTGCAACCTATCCCTAAATGTGTTCCTGACTAAACCTTAATCTTATTAGAAATTCTCTTCTAAAAGTACCTCTTGGATCCTGGTCTCAAGCTTCCAGGTTTGGAATATGTTACTGTTCTGGGATGTGCTTTCTATTACTGTAAAACTTCTGTAAAATCAAACGAATATCATTATCAGAATTACCAACGTTTAATATTCACCTTAATATAACTAAAGCCTAAATCCTTAATAGCAAACTCACTTTTCACACATTTCCAGACTTTTTATAAAACAAATACTGTACTTTTACATCAAAATACAGCAGGTAATTTGTGCAAGTCCTTAATTTACTGTTTGCCTTGCTGTCAATGGTTTCCTCTGTTCGATTCTTAAAAAAGTTCCATGTAAAACAATGTTTATTTCACAAAGTTCCACAAAGTATTCTTGTACCAAAGGGTTTGAACAACAAAGTTCGTGGGAGATATCTTGTTCCAAATTGTCTTTACATTAATCCAGAAATCCCCGATAAAGTTCTTTCAGGTAATAAAAGGTTTTGCACTTACTTGTTGCTGAAAAGGGATACTGATCAGTCTAACCTTGACCTCTTTCTCTTTCGCAGGTCGATTGCAGTGGACAGAAGAGGGGCTGAGGAAAGAAGTAGCCGGAAAACCAGAAGAAGGAAGAGCCAGAAGCCGCGCCCGTTGAAGTCAATGAAGGTCTGGAGAGAGCAGGAGTGCCAGAGCCAAAGGATCTGCTCTCAGGTAAGTGGGAGGTTGACGAGCACAAGCACTGGGTGAGGCTCATGGGCTGCCTTTTATAGACAGGGCTGGGTGTTGTTCGAAGAGCTGGGTGTGGTTCGAAGAACTGGGTGTGGTTCTCACAAGCAGGTGTGCAGAGCTTCAGTTATCATCCTAATGAGTTGAAGTAACACATGGCCTAGGGAGGAGTGTTCTAAATAAGCCATGGTAAAAGCAAGGTCCAATATTTTCTAAATAAGCCTTGGTAAAAGCAAGGTCCAATGTGCAAACAAGACAGCAATGTCCAAACTTGTGAATACATTGAGCAACATACACAGAAGTCTTAGGGAGGGGCTGAGATAACAAAAAAGGCTTTCAGTAGTATGCTTAAAGAGAGCTATTACAGAGACCACTAGTGCAATGAGAAGGGACATGCTCTTTGCTGTGCACAAACCCTAACAGTCGCCCCCCTCAAAGGCCCTCCTACTGGACGGGGTGAGGTTCTGTGAAATCTGAACCTGTGTTTAAAATATCATTATTCTGCTATGATCTTGTTGTGTACATTGGCCTGAGCAAGATTAGAAGGCCGAATACAGTAGCCATGCCTGTTTATGACCCACAAGCATCCCTTATCCTACATTTCTATCTTCCACACCTGGCTCTGTTTCTCTGCTTCTGGGCTTTTACAATGGGGAGGTGACTGTTTATATGATGGGGAGGAAACCAGTCTATTGTGAGCTTCTCCGGCCTGTACAGGAAAATATGTGAAGTTTGACATATGTTCATGATGGAAGATGGGTTGGTCAGTTTGGGCAAGTAGAATGGAATTCATAATTATAGCCTGCTTTGTTATGGTACCATGGGAGCGACCTACAATGATGTGTTTCACAGCAAGAATGTGAGCCTAGGGCCAAACTTTTTGTATAAAAGGCCTGCCTGAGAAAGCTCAGGCAGGCTCCCTCTTTCAATTGTAAAACTACGGTTGGACGACGAAGCCTCATAATTAATTATAATAAAGATGTCTTTTGATTTTACAGATTGGCTGTCAATTCCTTACCTGCTTTATTATGCAAACTGCTGGATAGATCCCTGGTGGGGAGAGTGAGTCATTTTCCACTTTTCTTCAGTTGGCGCCCAACGTGGGGCCTTATCATGGAGTGGTTATCTGCAGGAGTGTTTTGTCAAAGGATGGAAAAACTGCTGGGGAAGACAAGACAGAATTCTACCAAAAAGAGGTACTCTGGGCACTTTTCTGGGGGATTATCTGTCTCTGTGGCCCAGTATGTTTTTTGATTTTTCTGACTTAAAACTCTCCTAAAGATGTCACTCCTGACTAAGGAACCCATTCTTTTTTTTGCTGTAAGTATTTTTTAACAGACTGTTAGTGCAGTGGGGAATTGACAGTTATAATTTGAATAAATATTTTTTTGTATATGCAAATTGCAATTTGTATAGGCAGTTGAAGAGATATTTTCTCCATCTGTTTTAGTTGAAGAATAAAAATGGGTCGCTCCCAGTTTTTTTTTGGTTCTGAGTCCTTAGTTATTTATTGGTCGCGGAAATGTGACGCAGTCCTTGGTTATTTATTGGTCGCAGAAATGTGACGCAGTCCTTAGTTATTTATTGGTCGCAGAAATGTGACGCTTTGGTTTGGGTACCGGTACATTTGGTTCAGTTGGTAGGCCTTTGGTTGCTGTGGTTCAGATTATCGTTGGATAATCTTCCTCAGTATTGGTTCCTTAGTTTTATTTGAACACTGCAGTATTCAAAAACCGTGGGTCACGTACATTTGCGTGTATATCGTTGGAGATAGCCCCATGAAGTTTGAAACCCGACTAGTGAGCGCAGATGCCTGGTCGCGGTATTTTGTTTTGTATTAGTATTGACTAGGTTGCAACAAAGGATTCCCGGTTGGAGGATTCGCGTCTGATACCTCCGGTTGGAACTCCAATTTATGAGCTCTCTGTTGAAGAATTTTAAAAAAAAACAAAAAAAATAGGAACTAAAACGTTTTTGTTGTAAATATGGTTTACAACTAGTTTTGGCAGGTTATTTTTGAACACAGTCTGTAGGCTGTTCCTTGTTCCTGTCCTAAGTGTTGACCTATGGGTTAAAATGGATGTTTAAATGTCTATGTTGTTTGTGGGTTTTGTTGTAAATTGCGACAGCGCTATGTACAAGAAATGGTTAGAGCGCGCTGTTTTGTGTGTCCTGAGTGTTTGACCCCCCTTTCTGTTTATGTCTGAAATGAGCTCAATGTGAGTGGTTCACATTTAATGGATATAAATGAAGCCCTAGACAAAAACGAAATTACATGTTTCTGCAAAAATAAATTAATGTACAGCATTTTCACTTAAATGCACTGTGTTAGATGTTCACAGCCAAGTCTTTTCAGCTGCAGTATATCTAATAAGAATGTTCATTCAGCCAGCACCTCTCTAGTTAAACACGGGTGGCGGAATTTTGCAAACAGTCCTTTTTAAAAAATTGTGGCGCAGTAATCTCACGCAGTCCCAGTTAGGCAGCTGCGCCTAGGCTTGTGTGTTAATATGTATCTAAATAATAGGCAAGGGATGTAGTGAGCATTTTATATGTAGAACAGTCACAAATAGCAATAATTAGGCTTCATTAGGAAAAAATAATTATTAATTATGAAAAATAATTATTAAAAAACAAGTGCTACAAAAATCGTTTTTTAATATTTGTGAAGCTTAACACTCATACTATGACCCCCTAGCATTAAAATGTTTGATTTAAGTTATGTTGTACCACGAAAATGACCAAACACCTCTGTGCGCAATTTCCCTTACCCTAGGCGCAAACAAGCTCATTTCTATAAGGTATAACTTAGTATTTTCAAAACTATGGCTCATAAATTAGGTATTAGACATTCTAGTAATACCCAGTATGCACTAAAATTATAGAATATTTTTTTCTTAGTATCCAGAATACAAAAGTCGATTTTCACATAAATAGACTGTTTTAAATGGTTTCAGGGCCCCTGTTTAAAGTGTCTCTTTACTAAATACATACATTTAGATCTTAATATATATATTTGCAGGTTGTGCCTTCTTAGGATTCAGCGAGGCAATGTGTCATAGAAATTGTTTTAAATATAGTGAAATATTGCAGGTTATGTGTAAATGGTTAAACCTACTGGCCTTGTCAGCTTCAGTTACCACGAGCAGGGGACTGGCAGAACCTGTATAACGTGTTCCAGCAGTAGCGGCTGAGATGTTATCTTGTAAGGCTGTCTTGTTGACATTTGTGACCTTTTAATTAGGGCCTCGCCTGTGGAATGCAGCATGCTTTGTATTTAAATCCCTGCCCCTGCCACGGTCCTGACCTGAGGTCATTTGAATAGCCTGACTTGCTCCGATAAATCTAATTCCTGCTCATGTTTATAATTTAAAAGCATCTTCTTAGAGCGTTACAAATCTGACATTAGCTGGGATGGGATTTTCGTTTTTGGGAACTAAAATAAGCAAAGAATGCAGGGCCATGTACAGCAATGATGATTGCATTTTAGCCAAAGAATAAATAATAGCTCCAGCATGTTCCTACAAAACGCTTGTTGTTCGGTAAATTATGTCATCAACACATTTATCTCAAATTAGAAATACGGCAGGGCTGACACAGCATTGCATCCCGCTAATGATAATAAAAGGAACACTATTTAATTTGTAAAACTACAGCCTCATTTGTCAATACACTGAAGGATTGTAGAGCCCACACGTGGTTTGCATAGCCCTCAATTGCTTTCAAAATGCTGCACACAAGTGCTTTATATGTGATGTAGTTGATTGTATATGATTTAAATCTGTAACCTTCATTCATTGCAGGCTGGCTTGTTCTCATTTGCCGCATTCACATTACATCTGCGTTAAAAGCGCACATCTGAGATAATAAACAAATAGGAAAGGTATTCCTCATGCAAAATTGTAGCACCTGCACTTCATGTCTTACAAATTAAGCACTGTGTAAAATGAGGAAACATGATTTCAAAAGGGCAAATGCAAAAGTGATTTCTTTGAAAAAAAAATTATCAAACATTCTGCTAAATGATCTGTAGAACTGGTATATGTGTGTCTCCATGCTAGGAACTAATTTCAACTTAAAGGCTTTAGGCCTGAGTGAGAATGGGCGTTTTTGCAAAGGTACATGGAAAAAGTTACAGGTAAGTAATGAAAAGTTTTTGTATGTTACGTTGTGCCATGTTTTGTAGTCTGATAAAAAGGGTTATAATTGATGTTGTGTTATGAAAAATGTGTGTGTTGTGTATCTTTTCTGCTTCTTCCTACAGATTATTCATGGATTAATTCACAAGACACGTGAGTTGGCTGGTTGAAGAGAAATGTTTTTTTTTGCGTAATTTCTTTAAGGAAAAAATGTGTGTGTTTATGTTCCATTTATACATTTGGTCCACTGAAACGCGTTATTTGACACAGCGACACTATATTTTACAGCAGAGTATCAATTACCTGATGCTCTTCTGTCAAAAGTAGGGTATAGGATTTTAGACTTGACAATTAAGATTGAGCTGCAGGTTTATAGTGTAAAGTACATATGCCATAATATTGTGCATGACCGCTTATTCATATATGCTGTTTGTTTGTCTGGGCTGTTTTTCTTTCCTTGTGCTTCATATACAGCAAGTATATCTTATGGCTTGAGATGGCCTGATATGTGTATTTTTTTAAATTTTTGTGTGTATGTTCTGTTCTATGGTGCTACTTTGAATTACAAGTTCCCCTGTGTTGTGAAGGAACGCATATGACGATATGCATTGTTTCACAATAAATTGGATGAATTTGTATTAAGATAAATTTCACAGATATGGACCCCATACTGTGAGCGAGTAAGGCAGCTGTTTTTCCAGTGCATGCCTAATTTGGCTGTAATGATTTTTTTAAGAAAACTAAAATGATATACTAAATCAAAGATTGCCATCCGTTGTTAGTCACTTAACTGCCCTTTTTCCTTAAGGACAGGCAGCTCTGCATTTATGTATCCTTGATTGGGCCTAAGGATGGAATTATAGATCCGTGACTAAAGGTGGCCTAATTTCGATATCGCATTATTTTGATCGCATTTTTTGATTCCTGAATAAGCCTATGGATTCATTTTTTTTCCCTGAAGAGACAACTGAACATTAGTTAGAATTACCGTGTAGGGTATAGATTGTCAGCGGTAGAGTTAAAATTCTGTAACATTGGTCTTTTCATGTATCCCCGTGCTCTTGGTGCTGTGTCACATGCCTTAGGCCACCCAAGCAAACTCTTGTCCTTCCTATAGATTTTTCTTTTTGCTCCTTACCTGACCAATGTTGCATCATGTTTAGTTATTGAAGACTTTTGTTGTGTTCTACTTCCATTTTCCCTCCTCCATCTTCCTTTCACCTGTCAGCCCATTTATTATTATGGGTGTATTGTTCATGTTCACACTTTTAGGCAGTGATGTATTAGGAACCCCCCTTATGCTACACACCATTCCCCTTTTGTGTGACCAGACTGCTTCTCAAGAATTTTCTTTAGGCCTACTTCAAATGCCTTTTCAGACTGACTGTCAGGATAGTGATAGCCTGGTTAATTGACCCAATAGGACATTTTCCATCTCAATAGGAGATATCTCAAGTTTACATTCTTTTTAGTACGACATATTTTTAATGTCTATTTTTAATTTTTCAGTTCTCCTCTGTTTCTGCTGTTTCAATTTTTTATAAGATGTGTTCTAATCATGCAGATACCAGGACTCTCTAGTTCTTGTCCTCTTGTCTGCACAGTTGATCATTAGCCTTTGCATTACATAGCGCATTTGATGCACATTGTTTAAAGAAGGGACTTCTTCATGTCCTTGATAATGTGTATTATGTCATTTCTCTATTTGAGATGTTCTAGATAAGGAGTTTAGGAACACCTAGGCTTCATCATTAAGGAGAATATGTATTTACCCCATTAAATAATGTATCCCATTAGATAATGCCACTGTGTGAGGGCATCCATTTAGGTTCCCATGACGAATTGCCACTCCTTTGCAGATTGCAGGCCACTTGCTTGCAGCTCTCTTGTCAAAAAGCCAACCCATGAACTGTTTTTATATCTGACTTGAAGGAAACTAACAATTGTGTTACACTTCCTATATCACTAGGTTCTGCGGGAATCTTCCAGAGTCAAAAAGGAAGAATGTTACCCTGCAGACCGGTGATCAAAAAAGCCTGGTCCCCATCAGTAAACATGGCAGACGACTACAGACTTCTTGGCCTTGCAATTCCTGACAGCAATCAGCAGCGTGAACAGCAATCAGCAGCGTGGGCAGCGGTCATCAGCATGGACAGCGATCATCAGCATGCCTCCAGTGGTACCTCCTAAGCAAGCCATTTGTTTCATCAGAAGGCGTTGTAAAAAGAAAAGAAAAAAGGAGCTGATTTTCTGTTTTGCCTCAGAAGTTCAGTGCAAAGATGCGAAGGATCCCTGCTTTTGATGGCAGGACTGTCATCCACTTTGTTCAACTTGTTCAAACTGTCATGTGCTTGAACCTCTGGCAGCGCGCGGTCCCCTGACCCCCTTGGCCTGAGTTTTTGGCCTTTCCCCACACACACCTCTTTTCCCTTTGCTCCAGCAGAAAGGCAGTGCACCTGAGAATCCAAGTTTGGAAAAGGCACTACATTCCGGTGCCCATGAGAAGAGCAGCTTGATCGTCCTCTGACACTAAATGATGAGTGTTGGAGTCGGAAAGGAGCTACTGATCTTGAGAGGGTGTTTTTTTCAGTGGTGCTTGTTTCTGCACGAGATGTTTTGTGCCCTTGATCAATAAAGAGCACATTTCCTGAGGTGTCACAGAGAAGAGACACTGGTGCATTTGCTTTAAGACATTGAGACTTTGAATGAACTGTGGATGTTCCAGGAGGGCACTCCTACTGAGCATGAAAAGGCCTGGATCGAGAGGCCCAACGCGGAAGAAGATGATGGAAGCGGATTTGATGGACAATAGAAGCCTTCCAAGAGGCTTATAACGGATTTTGGACACAGCTGCTAACATAGACTGAGTAATTGCCTATGTAAGGGCAAAAGGGGCGTCTGAGGTTCTGTGAAATCTGAACCTGTGTTTAAAATATCATTATTCTGCTATGATTTTGATATCAGAGAAACGAAAATGGCAAGTTTAATATGTGTGTGTATTTTCATCACAATACAATGATGCATGCAGGAGTTATTGGCAAATTCATTCTGAGCCCACAGGCTCCAAGGTTGTGAACAAGCGTCCATTTTAGTTGTTGCCCTTTACATAGGCATATACATGAGCCAATGATTCTTAAAGGACACGTATTCCTTAGCTTGAGTTCTTCCTGACTCCCATTTGACCTGAACAGGCTGAATCTGCCTACGTGATGTTGGCCTCACCAAACCAGTCCATGCCCTCTAGTCAATCTATATTAAAGATCTGAGCAACTTGTTGTGTACATTGGCCTGAGCAAGATTAGAAGGCCGAATACAGTAGCCATGCCTGTTTATGACCCACAAGCATCCCTTATCCTACATTTCTATCTTCCACACCTGGCTCTGTTTCTCTGCTTCTGGGCTTTTACAATGGGGAGGTGACTGTTTATATGATGGGGAGGAAACCAGTCTATTGTGAGCTTCTCCGGCCTGTACAGGAAAATATGTGAAGTTTGACATATGTTCATGATGGAAGATGGGTTGGTCAGTTTGGGCAAGTAGAATGGAATTCATAATTATAGCCTGCTTTGTTATGGTACCATGGGAGCGACCTACAATGATGTGTTTCACAGCAAGAATGTGAGCCTAGGGCCAAACTTTTTGTATAAAAGGCCTGCCTGAGAAAGCTCAGGCAGGCTCCCTCTTTCAATTGTAAAACTACGGTTGGACGACGAAGCCTCATAATTAATTATAATAAAGATGTCTTTTGATTTTACAGATTGGCTGTCAATTCCTTACCTGCTTTATTATGCAAACTGCTGGATAGATCCCTGGTGGGGAGAGTGAGTCATTTTCCACTTTTCTTCAGGGGTTTCCCTGGATTTTTTAGATAAAACTGTCTAATCAACCGTGGGGCATGTACAAAGGACGCTGGTTCCCATGAATTCTCAGTTTCGTCATATCCTTTCCATTCTACTAAATAAAACAGACGTCCATGAATTCTTTTTGCGTCTTTTATGCTTTTCACTTCATATTCTAGATTTCCCTTAATTGGTATGGGTGGAGGTGGTGGTTCGGGTCAGGTATTTCGCTTGTACGGCTTAAGGAAGGAAACATGGAATGTAGCATGTACTGGGTATTCTTTTGGTAAGTCCAATTTTACTGTTACCTGGATTACTATGGCAGTTATACTAAAAGGTCCAATGAAACGTGGTTGCAGCTTTCGGGATCCCTTTATATTTAGGTTCTTTGTGGAGAGCCATACTTTGTCACCGATTTTATACATTGGGGCCTCAGATCTTTGTTTGTCTGCTTGTCTTTTCATGCTTTCTTTGTACTTTAATAAATGTTTCCTGGCCTTGTCTTGTATGTCACCTAATCGCGTTAGTCTAGCTGTTACTGTAGGCAACAGGGAATCTTCTAATAAAATGGGTATAGCTCTCGGATGATACCCCTGCATGAAATAGAATGGTGAGCAAAGTAGAGCTGCATGCTCAGTATTATTATAAACAAAGTCCGCTACAGGGAGAGCTTCCAACCATTCACCACAATAATCAGCCAATAAACAACGTAGCGTTTGAAGTAAGGTTTTGTTCAGTCGTTCACTTTATACATCTGTTTCTGGATGGAAAGCAGTGGTTAATGCCACATCTATTTTCAGTTTTTCGCATAATTTTTTCCAAAATCTAGAGTTGAACTGGCTACCTCCGTCTGACACCAGTTTACTTGGCAAACCATGGAAACGCACAATTTCTCTTATAAAAATATCGGCAAATTCTGCCGCAGTTGGCAAATTCCGTAATGGTACAAAATGTGCCATTTTAGACAAAAAATCCACTATCACTAATACAGTTGTGAAGGATTTTACTGGTGGTAAACCTACAATAAAGTCTACACTCACAGTGTGTCAAGGTTGTTTGGGTGATGACATTGGTATTAACAAACCGTCAGGGGCCTTATGAGAAGATTTATGTCTTGCATAAACTGGACAGGTAGTGACAGATTGCTTAATGTCCTTACTCATATTGTCCCACCAAAAGTGTTTTCGCACATTTTCCAGGGTTTTTACCTAGCCGGGATGACCTGCTAATGGTGAGGCGTGATGCCAAATTATCACCTGTGTTTGTAATTCTGTGGTGGGCACTAATAGCATGTTGTCGTGATACAATAAACCTTGTTGTATTGAGTTATGGGAATCCTTTAACCAATCTTGAGGTGCCATTTGCATGTGTGCATTATATAGATCTGTGATGAAATCCTTCTGTTGTACTGGTGTGTAACGACCGGATTTTCGGACCAGATAGAATCAGCTCACCAAGACACCACTAACCCAGCCGAAACGTAACCACCTCCCTCCTCAGGACCAATTTACAACAGGTATCTGTGTTCCTACCTAAGGATGGGAATTAGCAATATACAAGCTTAGATCTTCTAAAACACCACATTCATACCACATAGTCTTGCGACAACATGGGCCCAGACTAAACTACCCTGAGGCAGTTCCGATTACTTACCATTACACACTGACTACAACCAGTGCTCTCTCAAGCCACAATCTTGTGGGTATATACACTGTATCCTCCCAGTGCTCTCACTATTTCACACAGACACAAGCCACAATCCGGTGGGTATACACATTGACCGCAGTCAATGCTCTCATTAACGCCGCTTTCCCTAGAGGCGATCTCACTAAACATTGTATCCCCCTGGTGCTCTCTCAAGCTACAATCTTGTGGGTATACACATCGACTACAGTCAATGCTCTCATTAACGCCGCTACACAACGACGATCACTTTCCTATGAATACCTTCAGCTCTCCATGTTGGGAAATCTCTCTCCATCTACTAGGATTACAATACTACAATAATATAGATCACACAAGAATGGCCAAATTACACTGTGTAGAGGTTATTCCCTATTTCAAGAGCTCCTCTCCCCCTCATTGCTCAGTTACCATTTACCTGGACGGGAGACGCATCCGTTCAAATAACAGCATCTGACTAGAAGAAAGGTTAACTTTACCATAAGAAAATAACAAGTACACACTAGTTCACTAAGAACTGGGGTATCTTTATTCATTAATAATATCAACAATATAATACTGCACTATAACACATAGCCTGAAAAGCTAAAGGAAAGGTTAGAATGTGTGTGCACACTAATAAGAAAGGGTCAACGTCACCTTATGAATATGAAGTCTGGACTCAGCAGTCATCTGGGTTCCCTTCTCGTCTGTGCCTTGGCTCGTCTTAGGATCACCTCTGCAGTCATGGATACACGTCTGCACCGCTTAGCTCAGTCTCCTCCGTTTCCCTCCAAGTCACTGGAATCTTCCTCTTATTCTCTGTATCATGAGCTGCTCTCTTGCGGTTCTGCACTACTCCTCTCTCCTCTCAATCATGGACTGTCTTCACTTTTCAGCTTTGATCTTATACATCAGTTCCTACCACTCTGGTATTCGTTCTCTCGACTAACTGCTTCACTCTGTATGCTCTGATCTTAATGCCAAAGCTCGCCAGCTGCTCCAACTAAAATAACTTCAATCTTTCTAAGAGAGTATTAGCTTCTTGGTCTTTCTCGGACTTCAAGATGGCGACTGTCTGCCTTGAAATAATGAATTGCAATGATGTTAACGGCTAGCTGCCGCCTACCAACTGACTCACGCTACCTCCTGCTTTCACTAATATGGAACCTGGTTCCTGCATGGAAAGTTACGGTCAGTAACCTGCCGCCCACCAAATTCTTGTACCTCCCCGTACCAAGGACACGTTCTCAGCCGGCCGGCCTGATGCTATGTCTTCGACACGAAGAAAAATACAGTCCATCGATAAGGGCCAGCCTGAGCCGGTTCTCTCCAAGCGAACAACACCTCATAACTAAAACATTACATTTGACCTAAAAGCATCTCAAGCTGCCGAGGCAGAAAGAAAGATGGAGTCTCTCCCGTTTGAGGCCTACAAGGCCTGAAATAAGCATAACTCCATCAGAAATATACTAGCACTCTTATAAAAGGACGGACTACTACTAATACTAAGTATCTATCCCTTAACATAGATTTATAAGCCCTGAAATGAAAAGAAGGGTAGGGGATTGCATCAATCGCCTTGTAAATAGGCACTGTCTAAGGTTCTAGTCCTCCTATTAGAATGATAGCAGACTAAAGTCACCTTCAATCACCTTCACTCAAGAAAAGGGGCAAAAAGTCGGTCAAAACACTTCACCCTTGACTTTAGGCTACTAATCATTCGCTAAATGGAACTAACATCGGTAGAGGAATAATATGAAACAAAACTAACTGATGTATTTCTAGTACCAAATCTACAAGTCTGGAGTAGGGAAGGAATGCACTGAATAAAGCAGCAAAAAGCTACTAAAATGCAAATAGTAATCAGGATACCCCCTAATATCTGACGTAAAGAATGTAAATCAGGTAACCAATTAAAGAGCCAGTCAAACCAGCCCTGGTCAATGTGTTTTCTAACTTCTTTGGTCAAGTCATGAAGTTTGTCAATATGAGCCTGAATGGATCTAGTATGATCTGATAAATTGAAACAACAAAGGCCCTCAAAGTCAGAACAGATTCAGAAAAGGGGGTGGTGATGAACAGAGTGTCTGAATTAAGCACACCACTCTTACCCAGTCCAAAGATCAGGGCTTAATCCATCACCGTTTTTTAGCTCACTGCACCATCCCAGCTCAGAACTTGGCTATATGCAAATTAGTCTGACCCTGGCCCAGTGCATCATGGGAACAGGGCAGACCAAACTACCAAGCCAATTCTTATACTGGGATATAATGGTGATGGATCAAGCCCTGATCTTTGGACTGGGTAAGAGTGGTCTGCTCAATTCAGACACTCTGTTCATCACCACCCCCTTTTGTAAATCGATTTTGGCCACTATAGGTGTGGCAGGGTATACTCAGACATGAGTCCCTTTCTCACTGCTCCATCAGGATTCAAGCAAGCCGGGCCGAAGAGGCTGAAATGCCAGAAACCGGTCCCCGGTAGCTTGTCTCCTTTCTGGTAAAGAATTGGCTTGGTAGTTTAGTCTGCCCTGTTCCCATGATGCACTGGGCCAGGGACAGACTGATTTGCATATAGCCAGGTTCTGAGCTGGGATGGGGCAGTGAGATAAATAATGGTGATGGATCAAGCCCTGATCTTTGGACTGGGTAAGAGTGGTCTGCTCAATTCAGACACTCTGTTCATCACCACCCCCTTTTGTAAATCGATTTTGGCCACTATAGATGTGGCAGGGTATACTCAGACATGAGTCCCTTTCTCACTGCTCCATCAGGATTCAAGCAAGCCGGGCCGAAGAGGCTGAAATGCCAGAAACCGGTCCCCGGTAGCTTGTCTCCTTTCTGGTAAAGAATTGGCTTGGTAGTTTAGTCTGCCCTGTTCCCATGATGCACTGGGCCAGGGACAGACTGATTTGCATATAGCCAGGTTCTGAGCTGGGATGGGGCAGTGAGATAAATAATGGTGATGGATCAAGCCCTGATCTTTGGACTGGGTAAGAGAGGTCTGCTCAATTCAGACACTCTGTTCATCACCATCCCCTTTTGTAAATCGATTTTGGCCACTATAGGTGTGGCAGGGTATACTCAGACATGAGTCCCTTTCTCACTGCTCCATCAGGATTCAAGCAAGCCGGGCCGAAGAGGCTGAAATGCCAGAAACTGGTCCCCGGTAGCTTGTCTCCTTTCTGGTAAAGAATTGGCTTGGTAGTTTAGTCTGCCCTGTTCCCATGATGCACTGGGCCAGGGACAGACTGATTTGCATATAGCCAGGTTCTGAGCTGGGATGGGGCAGTGAGATAAATAATGGTGATGGATCAAGCCCTGATCTTTGGACTGGGTAAGAGTGGTCTGCTCAATTCAGACACTCTGTTCATCACCACCCCCTTTTGTAAATCGATTTTGGCCACTATAGGTGTGGCAGGGTATACTCAGACATGAGTCCCTTTCTCACTGCTCCATCAGGATTCAAGCAAGCCGGGCCGAAGAGGCTGAAATGCCAGAAACCGGTCCCCGGTAGCTTGTCTCCTTTCTGGTAAAGAATTGGCTTGGTAGTTTAGTCTGCCCTGTTCCCATGATGCACTGGGCCAGGGACAGACTGATTTGCATATAGCCAGGTTCTGAGCTGGGATGGGGCAGTGAGATAAATAATGGTGATGGATCAAGCCCTGATCTTTGGACTGGGTAAGAGTGGTCTGCTCAATTCAGACACTCTGTTCATCACCACCCCCTTTTGTAAATCGATTTTGGCCACTATAGGTGTGGCAGGGTATACTCAGACATGAGTCCCTTTCTCACTGCTCCATCAGGATTCAAGCAAGCCGGGCCGAAGAGGCTGAAATGCCAGAAACCGGTCCCCGGTAGCTTGTCTCCTTTCTGGTAAAGAATTGGCTTGGTAGTTTAGTCTGCCCTGTTCCCATGATGCACTGGGCCAGGGACAGACTGATTTGCATATAGCCAGGTTCTGAGCTGGGATGGGGCAGTGAGATAAATAATGGTGATGGATCAAGCCCTGATCTTTGGACTGGGTAAGAGTGGTCTGCTCAATTCAGACACTCTGTTCATCACCACCCCCTTTTGTAAATCGATTTTGGCCACTATAGGTGTGGCAGGGTATACTCAGACATGAGTCCCTTTCTCACTGCTCCATCAGGATTCAAGCAAGCCGGGCCGAAGAGGCTGAAATGCCAGAAACCGGTCCCCGGTAGCTTGTCTCCTTTCTGGTAAAGAATTGGCTTGGTAGTTTAGTCTGCCCTGTTCCCATGATGCACTGGGCCAGGGACAGACTGATTTGCATATAGCCAGGTTCTGAGCTGGGATGGGGCAGTGAGATAAATAATGGTGATGGATCAAGCCCTGATCTTTGGACTGGGTAAGAGTGGTCTGCTCAATTCAGACACTCTGTTCATCACCACCCCCTTTTGTAAATCGATTTTGGCCACTATAGGTGTGGCAGGGTATACTCAGACATGAGTCCCTTTCTCACTGCTCCATCAGGATTCAAGCAAGCCGGGCCGAAGAGGCTGAAATGCCAGAAACCGGTCCCCGGTAGCTTGTCTCCTTTCTGTTAAAGAATTGGCTTGGTAGTTTAGTCTGCCCTGTTCCCATGATGCACTGGGCCAGGGACAGACTGATTTGCATATAGCCAGGTTCTGAGCTGGGATGGGGCAGTGAGATAAATAATGGTGATGGATCAAGCCCTGATCTTTGGACTGGGTAAGAGTGGTCTGCTCAATTCAGACACTCTGTTCATCACCACCCCCTTTTGTAAATCGATTTTGGCCACTATAGGTGTGGCAGGGTATACTCAGACATGAGTCCCTTTCTCACTGCTCCATCAGGATTCAAGCAAGCCGGGCCGAAGAGGCTGAAATGCCAGAAACCGGTCCCCGGTAGCTTGTCTCCTTTCTGGTAAAGAATTGGCTTGGTAGTTTAGTCTGCCCTGTTCCCATGATGCACTGGGCCAGGGACAGACTGATTTGCATATAGCCAGGTTCTGAGCTGGGATGGGGCAGTGAGATAAATAATGGTGATGGATCAAGCCCTGATCTTTGGACTGGGTAAGAGTGGTCTGCTCAATTCAGACACTCTGTTCATCACCACCCCCTTTTGTAAATCGATTTTGGCCACTATAGGTGTGGCAGGGTATACTCAGACATGAGTCCCTTTCTCACTGCTCCATCAGGATTCAAGCAAGCCGGGCCGAAGAGGCTGAAATGCCAGAAACCGGTCCCCGGTAGCTTGTCTCCTTTCTGGTAAAGAATTGGCTTGGTAGTTTAGTCTGCCCTGTTCCCATGATGCACTGGGCCAGGGACAGACTGATTTGCATATAGCCAGGTTCTGAGCTGGGATGGGGCAGTGAGATAAATAATGGTGATGGATCAAGCCCTGATCTTTGGACTGGGTAAGAGTGGTCTGCTCAATTCAGACACTCTGTTCATCACCACCCCCTTTTGTAAATCGATTTTGGCCACTATAGGTGTGGCAGGGTATACTCAGACATGAGTCCCTTTCTCACTGCTCCATCAGGATTCAAGCAAGCCGGGCCGAAGAGGCTGAAATGCCAGAAACCGGTCCCCGGTAGCTTGTCTCCTTTCTGGTAAAGAATTGGCTTGGTAGTTTAGTCTGCCCTGTTCCCATGATGCACTGGGCCAGGGACAGACTGATTTGCATATAGCCAGGTTCTGAGCTGGGATGGGGCAGTGAGATAAATAATGGTGATGGATCAAGCCCTGATCTTTGGACTGGGTAAGAGTGGTCTGCTCAATTCAGACACTCTGTTCATCACCACCCCCTTTTGTAAATCGATTTTGGCCACTATAGGTGTGGCAGGGTATACTCAGACATGAGTCCCTTTCTCACTGCTCCATCAGGATTCAAGCAAGCCGGGCCGAAGAGGCTGAAATGCCAGAAACCGGTCCCCGGTAGCTTGTCTCCTTTCTGGTAAAGAATTGGCTTGGTAGTTTAGTCTGCCCTGTTCCCATGATGCACTGGGCCAGGGACAGACTGATTTGCATATAGCCAGGTTCTGAGCTGGGATGGGGCAGTGAGATAAATAATGGTGATGGATCAAGCCCTGATCTTTGGACTGCGTAAGAGTGGTCTGCTCAATTCAGACACTCTGTTCATCACCACCCCCTTTTGTAAATCGATTTTGGCCACTATAGGTGTGGCAGGGTATACTCAGACATGAGTCCCTTTCTCACTGCTCCATCAGGATTCAAGCAAGCCGGGCCGAAGAGGCTGAAATGCCAGAAACCGGTCCCCGGTAGCTTGTCTCCTTTCTGGTAAAGAATTGGCTTGGTAGTTTAGTCTGCCCTGTTCCCATGATGCACTGGGCCAGGGACAGACTGATTTGCATATAGCCAGGTTCTGAGCTGGGATGGGGCAGTGAGATAAATAATGGTGATGGATCAAGCCCTGATCTTTGGACTGGGTAAGAGTGGTCTGCTCAATTCAGACACTCTGTTCATCACCACCCCCTTTTGTAACTCAAAGTCAGAACAGTCCTGTCCATGTTTGAGCAAAAGATAGTCGATGGCAGCCCGGTTCTGCACAATAGCTCTGCATTCACCCTGGGCGTCCAGTAACATGTCAGATAAAATTGTAGAAGTATGATTGATGGATTTAACCATCCAACAGGCCATCTTCCCGATGGACTTGGCATTATAGACTGCTAAGGCAGGGACACCTACAATCGAAAAAGCTAAACTAAGATATTCAGATTCAGAAAACAAATGTAGTGTAGAGTCACAGTTGTCATGTAACATTACAGCATCACGAACAACACGGGAATGCATATTAGGATGTGAAGAAAACATCAATAAACTCAGTCTAGTAATGGCACAAGGTCCTCCAGAAATATTTGCAGGATTGTAAGGCCAGGATGTATTACCACAAGAGAAAAGCCATCCAGAAGGTAACAGCATTGTACGATAATGACTAGGGGTAACTACTAGACTTTTGCACCCACACTCTCGCTCCTGGATTATCTGTGGAGCCAAAACCTTTTTGTCCTCATACAGTTAACAAAGTTGGGGCAGTGCCTTTCTGAATCTCACCACTGAAAACAGGCATGATTAGCAACTGAGCAATATGGCTGAGATACCCGCCACCCCCTCTCAACACAATCCCCAAGAATGGGAAAACGGAAACGGTTCTGAACTTTTGGAAGGCGGGAGGGAGTTACCCTCCCGGCCGTATTTATTAAAATATGAAACAAAATTAAAACATTAAAATAACAGTTTCATATCATGTAAAATTTCATTTACACATTACGATGTTCTTGGCTGACCTTAACACATCTCTAATACAAAGGTTCTCCTAGCCGATACTAAACATCCTGTAAATGTATTTCTCAAAATTGAAATTGTACATCCTAACATTACGGGCCAACGGCAAGGTCGTAACCGGTGTCAGATCCCTAATACCAGAACTCCACCCTCACTTGTGAGGGGCGGGCGCACAGAGGACTGTACCTCTGTGCCAACTTCCAATTTCCCTTGTCTTAGCGGGGGCCCCTGTTAACTCGACACCATCTTAATGGTCGTCCGAGGACTCGTGTGAGGTGTCTAGAAGGTAGCGTAGACCCCCCTCCCACCCCACACAACTTACCACATCTGCCGTCGCAGATGTCCTGGCCCCGGGAAATTCCCAGGAGGGGCCCGTAGCCCCTCCTCCCCAGGGAGGGGCCTATGACCGCCTTCCCTTTCGGCGTCCCCATCCTTAGAGGGGACCGCCTCCCCATTTGAGGGGCCAATGGCCGCCTCCCCCCGGGCGCTCCCATCCATAATGGGTGACGCCCCACCTCTAGGGATCTTCAAATTACTGCTCACCGATCATGACCTTACCGCCCGACCAAAAATAAATACGACAATTTAAGCTAAAGAGGAGAAAAGGCAATTATACTAAGCAATTCAAAGTATAACTTCTACCAAGCATCACTGTTCAACTCTGGTGCAACTACTTAGCTGAAACAACACGCTGAAAAAGTAACAACTTTATTACATACCAATTACACTTTTATTCACAACAACCTGTAAAGGAAACAATATCACGTCACTCGACTTTATTCAAACAAATCACTGTCATCAGGGGCTGGTGGGTGGGTCAAAATTGGCTCTTCGTTCCGTCTCGAGCTCACGTGCAACGGGGAGGTGCAGCTTCAGAGCACAGGAACAAGAGGATGCTTCCTTGGCTTGTTGCTCCTTTTATCCTTCTTCGGGCGGGCGTGGACCCTCCTCCAATCCGCCTCCGGGGCGTGGCCAGCGGTGTAGGTGTCTAAGACAGCCCCCTCTTGGGCGGGAAAAGGCGCGCCCCGGCTACGCCGCTTCGGGCATACCAGCCGAGACTCGCCTCCCGCCCAAAATGGCTTCCCGGGGGGATCGGGGCACTCCACCATACGTTCGGGGGGACCGAGTGGTCGCCCCTTTCCATATGGCTGAGATACCCGCCACCCCCTCTCAACACAATCCCCAAGAATGGGAAAACGGAAACGGTTCTGAACTTTTGGAAGGCGGAAGGGAGATACCCTCCCGGCCGTATTTATTAAAATATGAAACAAAATTAAAACATTAAAATAACAGTTTCATATCATGTACAATTTCATTTACACATTACGATGTTCTTGGCTGACCTTAACACATCTCTAATACAAAGGTTCTCCTAGCCGATACTAAACATCCTGTAAATGCATTTCTCAAAATTGAAATTGTACATCCTAACATTACGGGCCAACGGCAAGGTCGTAACCGGTGTCAGATCCCTAATACCAGAACTCCACCCTCACTTGTGAGGGGCGGGCGCACAGAGGACTGTACCTCTGTGCCAACTTCCAATTTCCCTTGTCTTAGCGGGGGCCCCTGTTAACTCGACGCCATCTTAATGGTCGTCCGAGGACTCGTGTGAGGTGTCTAGAAGGTAGCGTAGACCCCCCTCCCACCCCACACAACTTACCACATCTGTCGTCGCAGATGTCCTGGCCCCGGGAAATTCCCAGGAGGGGCCCGTAGCTCCTCCTCCCCAGGGAGGGGCCTATGACCGCCTTCCCTTTCGGCGTCCCCATCCTTAGAGGGGACCGCCTCCCTGTTTGAGGGGCCAATGGCCGCCACCCCCCGGGCGCTCCCATCCATAATGGGTGACGCCCCACCTCTAGGGATCTTCCAATTACTGCTCACCGATCATGACCTTACCGCCACAGGCCGGATAGTTGACCGGCTATCCGGACCCCCCACAAAACTCCTACTTAAAGGTCATGGCTGCACAAACTCTTTAACCAAGCTACAAAGTCTCCTATGAGTAAAGTATTCCCCACCCGGGACAAATGGACCCCATCCTCCAGATACATCTGGTCCCCCTTGATACATCCATGAGGAATAGAATGCAATGTACTTGTACGGAACAACCTACCAAGTTTGTTATTCACTTTCTTCACCGAATGGTTTAAAGCTGACACAGAATTAGCCCCCCGCCATACCTTCCGCGGAATCATATGGGACCATGCAATCGTGCACCCCGGGACCCTTCTTGCCAACCAACTTACTGTGGATAATATCACTTCGAGAAGTACTCGTCGACCAGTGGTCACCAAATCATTGCCCCCAAGATGCACTATGATTACAGATGGCGGTGACCTTGTCCGCCCTAACAAACCCTCCATAAAAGTTTGAAACTGGTCAATACAGAGCCCGCCCCTTCCGTGGAAGCTCACCCTGTACCCGTATTCCCCAGCCTTGTGAACCATGTCACCTGCTTTGAATACGTCTGCGGCACGCCTCACGTATGAGTGGCCCACGACCCACACCACTCTTTCCTCAGCCGGTGATCTTTGACCGCTGGTTCCCAGGTGTCGGGTCGACTGCACAGTCCGCCCCGCCTCGTAAGCTCGCGAAACTGTAAACCAAACAAAAGACAAGAAGCGTGAGTGCATGACATTAGCTTCACAACATGTGCAACCGCACATACCTTTTATAACAATTTGAGGACCAACGTCCCAACCGTTTCACTTTTTCCACACTCAAACCCCTGGCTGTAGCCTCTGTAGCAGCCCCTATCCGGAAAGAGTGGGTCCCAAAATCGCACGGGTTCAAGCCCGCAGCTGCGATTGCCATTGTTAGCACCCGCTGGAACTGAAACCTAGTCAGTGGGGTGGCGTCGGCGTGCCTCAGCAAGCTTCCCCCCCATGATGCCGACCTCTGCGCTAAATACTCCTCAACGCATGTTACCGGGCACATGGGGGATCCCGGAATCCGCTGGACTACCACACTGTCCCCGATCGCACCCTGATCGGTCTTGGACCTGGCAAATGAGACTACCATTGTCTCTCCCTTAATTTGAATGTGCTCTCGGCACAGACCTCCCCCCGTATCCTGCTTGTTCCTTGCTACCAGTTCGCCAACCCGTATAGCCCCATGGAATGCTAATGCAAAAGCGGCCCGGAATAGCACTGTCTCTGATTGAGACGAACATGTCGCAGGGAGTACGGACAGTAACTGGGCCAACCTTTCCAGACCTATCGGGTACCTCTCATCCACTCTGCGACCCTCAAGGCGTTGCCACCCACGCAGTGCCTTTTGTACTAGAAAAGACGATGTGGGGTCCTGGATGCCATGAGCCCGTGCCATGAAAGAGATGGCGGCCCGGTGCCTATTGGCCGTAGCCACTGATTTGCCCGCCTGATGTAAAGATAACAGAAAGTTCAGGACATACTCCTCTTGGCCCCAAAGCTCCCCCCTAGCTGAACCCAAAAAGGACCAATAAGAACGGAACGCTCCTTCATATGCCTTCCTTGTCCTGGGTGCTAGACTCTCTCCCACGAGGTTTTGTAGTCCGGGGCACCGAGAGACCAGAGAGCTTCGGGAAATGGTGCCGCTACCGGGTCCGCTGACGGCAGAAAACCCCAGAAGGCCTGCATATGGGAACGAGAAAGCGCATCAGCTGCCTGATTTAGTACCCCTGGCACGTGTCTTGCCCTAAAGTGGACGTTTAGTCTCATACACAGTAGAACAATTTCCTTCAGCAATCTCAAGATCCATTTGCAGCGAGCTGTCTGACTATTGATACACTCAACCACGGTCATATTATCAGACCAGAACACCACAGAGCGATCCCGAAACCCCTCAGGCCAGGTTTCCAAGGCCACCAGAATGGGAAACAGCTCTAGAAACCCAATATTACCAGTGAGTCCATCATTGTGCCACCACTCTGGCCAGGTCCGTGCCGACCATCGATTGCCGAATATGGCGCCAAAACCTACACTCCCCGCCGAGTCAGTCCACAACCCCAGTTCTTCCGAGGAAACAGGTGGCTCGGTCCAGACCACACGACCGTTGAAATCCGCCAAAAATGCCAGCCATATGCGCATATCCTGGCGAACCTCTGCTGACAGTCTTGTGCGGTGGTGTCCTTCCCTGAGGCCCACCATGGCTTGTGCAATAGAACGGGAAAAGAGGCGAGCCATCGGTATAATTCTCAGGGCAAAATTCAGCTGACCCACAGCCTGCTGTAACTGATGGAGAGTTACCTTTCTTTCATCAAGACATGTTTCTAGCGAGGCCCTGAACTTCGTCACCTTCTCTCTAGGCAAGCGGAAGCACCCCTCCACAGAATCGAGCTCAATTCCCAGAAACTTGAGTGTGGTAGATGGCCCTACCGTCTTACCGGGTGCCAGCGGCACGCCAAACTCCTCCATCAGATTACAGAATTCACTCAAGGCCTGTGCACATTCAGTGTCCCCAGCTGCCCCCAGAAACAGAAAATCATCAAGATAATGCATAACATGCGTAAAGTCCGTGGCTCTTGTGAACGCCCATTGCAAAAAACTACTGAATTTCTCAAAATACGCACAAGAGATGGAACAACCCATTGGCATACATTTATCCATGTAATAGCGTCCCTGAAACATAAAACCTAGGAGACGCTGATCATCTGGGTCTACCGGGAGCAATCGGAACGCTGACTCGATGTCTGTTTTAGCCATCAGCGCTCCGGGCCCCAGGCGATTCAAAATGGCGACTGCCTCATCAAAGGATGCGTACCGCACCGAACAGACTCCTGGGTCACCGAAAGGCCCCTAGGAGCTGACAAATTATGAATTAACCTGAACTCCCCTGGGTCCTTTTTGGGGACCACTCCCAAAGGTGAACAAACAAAATTGCCAACCGGTGGTATGTCATATGGTCCAGCAACCCGACCCCGGGCCACTTCCTTACCAATCTTTGCCTGTACCACCGCCGTATTCTGTTGAACCGATAGTTGGTTCTTACATTGTGCTTCCCCCCCGAAAATCCCCCGCCAGGATGCGGAAACCATATGAGAAACCGTCTCGCAACACCCCGGCGGAGATATGATCAGGGTATTCGTTCAGCCAAGGGATCAGTGCCATAATATCAACCGAGGTAGGTAATGACGCCCCTTGGTCTACTTTAGACCTGTTTGGCGCTTCCTCTACCTCCCGTATCACCTGTCTTGGCTCTGCACATACTCTCGGGGTGCGAGGACTGTCCACACCCTGCACACTCATGCCTGAACCTGCAAGAACCTTGTGGTCTGGAACACTTGCCTCTGTTAAAGCTCCAGCAGACCCCTTTCTTACCCGAGTTGCCATTACTCTTTGTGTTCTGATCACTGCTTGTCCCCGCCCGAAAGGGCGCCCCCAAAGGATCGCGGGAAGGCTCAATCCCGTTTCCGCCTAAAGATGGCGACTTCGCCGTGTTCGACCTCTCAATTTTTTGCCAGGAAATGGAGTCGAAACAATCCCACGTCAGGGATGAGTCGTGCTCCTTGGACTTACGGAATATGCTATCATAACAACACCATTGACTGCCCCCGTATGTTTCATAAAATTCCATGATACGTGTCTGATAAACGGCTAATTCAACCATTAATTCGGGCCTACGTTCCCCCATATTTGCAGTGAACATTCCAAACGCTCTGGCCCAATCGGCGATCGTTTCATCTACTCTGAAACCCGCCATCTTTGCGCGCCATACACTAGGATGCAAAAACTCTTTCTGGTTTTTTACATGCTCAATCTCATAGTGATCGGTCAACAAGGAAAACATATTCACATATTTATCTGCCCAAATCCTCTCTTTCACATCAATTGGGATATGTTGAACGACTTTTTCCCTCCTTGAGGGTACCGATCCCTCCCCCGCCATTGGCAATGGCTGCTTACCCGGACCGGTAGCTGAGACCGTTGTCGCTGCTGACCCAACGCCCGATACTGGTTGTTCCACAGGAGCCTGCGGGGAAACAAGAGGACAGGGTGCCTTCGCGGCATCTTTCGATTGCCGCAACTGCTTCATTATCGACCTGGCTCCCTCAGCCGTGGCCCCCTCACTCTCTCTGCCCAACCATGCCGCCAACTGGGCAGCCAGCTCAGGAGGCATATCTTCCCCGTTCACAGGAGTGACCACCACAGGGGTTGATTGTCCCGCATTCGGGACCGGAACTGGGGCCTCGATCGGGGTGACCGGGTCCGCTGGAGGTGAATCGGGAACCGGGGCCTCCCCACCCAATGCCCCCTTCTTGGCCCTTCTACCTCTCCCGTTAGGGACCACTTCCGGCAATGCTGGTCCGACGACTCTCTTTGGTCCACCCGCACCATTCATTGCCGCCATCTGCTTCTTCATATCCGCCATGTCTTTTACCAGCATACAAAGCATCTGGTCGGTTCCGACCCTCTTTCCGACCTTCTTGCCAGGCATCGTCCACAGATACTCCTCGAGGTCCTAGGTCAGGAAGCTTCGAAATCGCTGAAAGAAGAAACACAAAATTAAATCGTCAAAATTGGCTCTTCGTTCCGTCTCGAGCTCACGTGCAACGGGGAGGTGCAGCTTCAGAGCACAGGAACAAGAGGATGCTTCCTTGGCTTGTTGCTCCTTTTATCGGGCGTGGACCCTCCTCAAATCCGCCTCCGGGGCGTGGCCAGCGGTGTAGGTGTCTAGGACAGCCCCCTCTTGGGCGGGAAAAGGCGCGCCCCGGCTACGCCGCTTCGGGCATACCAGCCGAGACTCGCCTCCCGCCCAAAATGGCTTCCCGGGGGGATCGGGGCACTCCACCATACGTTCGGGGGGACCTAGTGGTCGCCCCTTTCCATTCGGTCAGTCTTATGAATCGGTAGATCAACTTCACTGCTATTCAGCAGTGAAGTAGTGTGGCTCACTGGTTAGAGGCGGCAGACCCGAGAGCAGAGGACGGCCCGGGACCAGGGTTCGATTCCCCGCGCGGCAGGTTTCTGGACCAGGGTCAGCGGACTCGATAATTCTCTCGCCTCGGTGCCCACTCTGATCAGCGATCACACTCGGCGACTCTGGGCATCAGCTTGCCTCATCTTCACTAACGGCCCCCCAGACCGCCGGGGATGCCTGGTCGCACCCTGGAGATACCCATTAAGGGACCATCTCTCAGGGAAGCCAGGAAGGGTTTCGCAGCGGTCGAAGCGCCAGGACGCCTACGGGTAGCAGTGCGCTATATAAATGCCAACACATTTACATTTACATTTACATTTACATTTACATTTACATCTCTCCCTGATAATCACTGTCAATGACTCCTCCGAGCACTTGAATGCCTTTTAAGGCCAGGCCTGATCTAGGGGTAATCAATCCAAAATTTCCAGTTGGTATACAGACACCAATTCCAGTTTCAATGATAACTCGATCTCTGCTTTTTACAGTAATATCATTCATGGCATGCAGGTCTAAGCCTGCAGAACCTGGGGTTGCTCTGCATGAAGCTGGTGCTCCAGGGGAAATTTCCAAATACATTACAGTATTTTTAACTGTGTTCGGTTTTGCGTCAACAGCTGGAGGAAATAAACGCATTAATCGAGATTCAGCATTCAAAAAAGGACGATTATTCAAAATCAACAGTGCCTGAAACAAATAATCTCTCCAATTCTTATATTTATTGTCAGTTAATTTACGCAATTGATCTTTTAGCAAACCATTCATTCTTTCTATAAGGCCTGCTGCCTGTGGATAATATGGTATATGAAACAGCCATTCAATGTTGTTCTCCACACAAAATTCTTGCACAAATCTTCCCTTGAAATGGGATGCATTATCAGATTGAATTTGAAATGGAACACCATAATAGAGCATAATCAGTTCCAATATTTTAATGGTGTTTACTTGGGTAGCTCGTTTACAGGGAAAGGCCACCAAAAGGCCACTATATGTGTCAATGATGGTGCAAATATATTGCCAATTTTTACTCATAGGGAGTGGACCAATATAATCAATCTGCCAAATTTGAGCGGGTAATTTTCCTCAGTCTAAATGTCCTTTCACAATTTGGGGCACTTTTCGCTGTCTAGAATGTTGACAGATAGGACAATGCAATATTGTATCTTTAATCAAATTTAAAGGAATGTAAATTCCTCTGTCAGCAGCCCACCTGCTAGTGGCTCTCTCTCCAAAATGTCCTGCTTTCTGGTGGGCCCATTTCGCCAATCCCGCCAAATCAGAATCCTGCATGTCCACCACTGCCTCAGCAATTTTAGATTTCTCATCTGCAATGTTATGGAAGAATTTGTCAAGGGAGTCTATTGGTGTATGAGCATCCACATGAAAGATTTTAAAAGTACTTTGTGGGAGCATCTCCCAAATTTCTTGCCATAATTCTTTACCCCAAAGTTCTTTAGAATGCAATTCCCAATTATGAGAATGCCAGGTTGGTAACCAAACCGCCAGTCCATTAGCAGTGGACCAGGAATCAGTAAAAAGATGTACCCGGTAACTCTTGTTTTAGAACTTGGTAAACAGCATATAATTCAGCAAATTGACTACTCTTTCCTTCACCAGTTGTACTCAGCAATTTTTGTGTGATGGGATTATAGGACACTACCTTCCAATGCCTCTTCTCTCCTATGTACCTCGCTGAACTATCCGTAAACCACACATGGTTTCTGTCCTCCACGGACAGATCATCAAATGGCTTACCCCATTTAACAGGGGATTCCTGTACTACAGGTACGGAGGAATCACTCCCAGTCTCAATCGATGGCAATTGCGCCACTTGCTCATGTAATGATGCCACACCTTTCGGTCCCACACGTGCCCTCTCTTGTATGTACCATTTCCACTTAATCACATTCGCCTCTTGAGCATGTCCGATTCGATGAGTTTTCGGCGAACTTAAAAACCCACTGCATAATAGGAATCTCAGGTCTCAAAACCACATCATGCCCCAAAGTCAATTGCTCGGTATCCACCAGAGCCCAATAACATGCAAGTAATTGTTTCTCAAAAGGTGTATAACGCTCACCAGCATTAGGTAACTTTTTAGTCCAAAAACCTAATGGTACTTTATTTTTGCCTTGTTTTTGCCACAAACTCCAATTTGCATAAAGACCTTGCACGGACACATTCAGATCCACATCACCGTCACGCACGGGCCACAAATCCAAAGCATACTGAATTGCTTCTTTCACCAAATCAAACGCATCCTGCTGCGGTTTACTCCATTCAAACACATTCTTTTTACGAGTAACTCTGTATAAAGGGGCCAATATCTGACTCAAATGTGGGATGTGTTGACGCCAAAAACCAAATAATCCAATAAAGCTTTGGGCTTCTTTTCGGTTTCACGGAACCGCAAAATCAAGAATCTTCTGTTTTACCTGTGGAATCACTTCTCTATTACCTTTATGCCAATTGATGCCTAAAAATTTTACACTTTGTGATGGACCTTGCAATTTGTTGGGATTAATTTCCCAACCTTTTTCACGTAAATGATCAATAACCTGATCTAACTGAGTTTGAACTTGATCTTGTGTTTCACCTGGAATCAAAATGTGGTCAATATAATGACACATCTGAATTTGTGGATTTACGGGTATTTCAGATAAATGCTCCCGGCTGGCAAAGACCAGCCGGTGACAAATCGTAGGACTGTGTACATAGCCTTGGGGAAGACTTCTAAACGTCATTTGACATCCATTCCATGTAAAACTGAACTGTTCCTGACACTCAGGGGCAATTGGGATTGAAAAGAAAGCATTAGCGATATCAATAGACGCATACCATATTCCTGGATGCTTCTGAATTCTCTCAATTAAAGTAATCATGTCTGGAACTGCAACAGTCAAAGGGGGTGTATGTTTGTTCAATTTCAGGTAATCAACTGTCATGCGCCAAGAATTATCACTTTTACGTACAGGCCAAACAGGATTATTCCAAGCAGAAGTAACCGGAGTTATTACTCCTGCATCCACTAAATCTTGAATTGTAGCACTAATTTCTTCATGACCACCTGAGATACGATGCTGCTTCTGGGAAACAACTTTTGTAGCCTGAGGAATTTTTATAGGGGGCATTCTCAAACGACCAACTCGTACAGGTCTGGATGATATATAACTTTTACTTTCAAATTGATAACAGCCGTCATCTAAATGCATTCTCATACCTTTCAAAATATAAATTCCAATTATGTATTCTAAGAGTGGCACAACTAAAACAGAATATTCTTTTCGGGGAATTCTATCTATTTTCATTTCAAGTGTAGTTTGCACTGCGGGGGTTTCCTTTCAACCTAAACCAGTAATTGTGAAAAACTGACCTTTACATTTCTTTGATTTTCCATGAATTAGAGTGGCCTCCGCTCCTGTATCTACCAATGCTCGGGCCCTTTGGATATTACGATGTTTCCAAAAAATGTCAATATCTACATAGGGTCTATTGTCTCTGTGAGCCCACTTGCGTACTGGAGCTTGACCTATTTCCTAGTCATTTTTATTGCGTTCTGATAACCAAGACAAATCAGGGTAAATGCTCTCATATTTCTTGGACGATATAAAGTCCTGTTCATATCCATCCCCATTACGAAATGGATTCTTGTCATCTGCATGATATTGTGAATTTCGTTCAGAAAATCTGTGTTGATCCTCCCTTCTCCTCATCTCGGGGGACTGATCCCTTTCATCTCTTTATCTGCTGTTAACACGGTCATTTCTCCCCCTTTCTCTTTCCCTCTCCAAAATGTCCTGCTTTCTGGTGGGCCCATTTCGCCAATCCCGCCAAATCAGAATCCTGCATGTCCACCACTGCCTCAGCAATTTTAGATTTCTCATCTGCAATGTTATGGAAGAATTTGTCAAGGGAGTCTATTGGTGTATGAGCATCCTCATGAAAGATTTTAAAAGTACTTTGTGGGAGCATCTCCCAAATTTCTTGCCATAATTCTTTACCCCAAAGTTCTTTAGAATGCAATTCCCAATTATGAGAATGCCAGGTTGGTAACCAAACCGCCAGTCCATTAGCAGTGGACCAGGAATCAGTAAAAAGATGTACCCGGTAACTCTTGTTTTAGAACTTGGTAAACAGCATATAATTCAGCAAATTGACTACTCTTTCCTTCACCAGTTGTACTCAGCAATTTTTGTGTGATGGGATTATAGGACACTACCTTCCAATGCCTCTTCTCTCCTATGTACCTCGCTGAACTATCCGTAAACCACACATGGTTTCTGTCCTCCACGGACAGATCATCAAATGGCTTACCCCATTTAACAGGGGATTCCTGTACTACAGGTACGGAGGAATCACTCCCAGTCTCAATCGATGGCAATTGCGCCACTTGCTCATGTAATGATGCCACACCTTTCGGTCCCACACGTGCCCTCTCTTGTATGTACCATTTCCACTTAATCACATTCGCCTCTTGAGCATGTCCGATTCGATGAGTTTTCGGCGAACTTAAAAACCCACTGCATAATAGGAATCTCAGGTCTCAAAACCACATCATGCCCCAAAGTCAATTGCTCGGTATCCACCAGAGCCCAATAACATGCAAGTAATTGTTTCTCAAAAGGTGTATAACGCTCACCAGCATTAGGTAACTTTTTAGTCCAAAAACCTAATGGTACTTTATTTTTGCCTTGTTTTTGCCACAAACTCCAATTTGCATAAAGACCTTGCACGGACACATTCAGATCCACATCACCGTCACGCACGGGCCACAAATCCAAAGCATACTGAATTGCTTCTTTCACCAAATCAAACGCATCCTGCTGCGGTTTACTCCATTCAAACACATTCTTTTTACGAGTAACTCTGTATAAAGGGGCCAATATCTGACTCAAATGTGGGATGTGTTGACGCCAAAAACCAAATAATCCAATAAAGCTTTGGGCTTCTTTTCGGTTTCACGGAACCGCAAAATCAAGAATCTTCTGTTTTACCTGTGGAATCACTTCTCTATTACCTTTATGCCAATTGATGCCTAAAAATTTTACACTTTGTGATGGACCTTGCAATTTGTTGGGATTAATTTCCCAACCTTTTTCACGTAAATGATCAATAACCTGATCTAACTGAGTTTGAACTTGATCTTGTGTTTCACCTGGAATCAAAATGTGGTCAATATAATGACACATCTGAATTTGTGGATTTACGGGTATTTCAGATAAATGCTCCGCCACCAGCCGGTGACAAATCGTAGGACTGTGTACATAGCCTTGGGGAAGACTTCTAAACGTCATTTGACATCCATTCCATGTAAAACTGAACTGTTCCTGACACTCAGGGGCAATTGGGATTGAAAAGAAAGCATTAGCGATATCAATAGACGCATACCATATTCCTGGATGCTTCTGAATTCTCTCAATTAAAGTAATCATGTCTGGAACTGCAACAGTCAAAGGGGGTGTATGTTTGTTCAATTTCAGGTAATCAACTGTCATGCGCCAAGAATTATCACTTTTACGTACAGGCCAAACAGGATTATTCCAAGCAGAAGTAACCGGAGTTATTACTCCTGCATCCACTAAATCTTGAATTGTAGCACTAATTTCTTCATGACCACCTGAGATACGATGCTGCTTCTGGGAAACAACTTTTGTAGCCTGAGGAATTTTTATAGGGGGCATTCTCAAACGACCAACTCGTACAGGTCTGGATGATATATAACTTTTACTTTCAAATTGATAACAGCCGTCATCTAAATGCATTCTCATACCTTTCAAAATATAAATTCCAATTATGTATTCTAAGAGTGGCACAACTAAAACAGAATATTCTTTTCGGGGAATTCTATCTATTTTCATTTCAAGTGTAGTTTGCACTGCGGGGGTTTCCTTTCAACCTAAACCAGTAATTGTGAAAAACTGACCTTTACATTTCTTTGATTTTCCATGAATTAGAGTGGCCTCCGCTCCTGTATCTACCAATGCTCGGGCCCTTTGGATATTACGATGTTTCCAAAAAATGTCAATATCTACATAGGGTCTATTGTCTCTGTGAGCCCACTTGCGTACTGGAGCTTGACCTATTTCCTAGTCATTTTTATTGCGTTCTGATAACCAAGACAAATCAGGGTAAATGCTCTCATATTTCTTGGACGATATAAAGTCCTGTTCATATCCATCCCCATTACGAAATGGATTCTTGTCATCTGCATGATATTGTGAATTTCGTTCAGAAAATCTGTGTCGATCCTCCCTTCTCCTCATCTCGGGGGACTGATCCCTTTCATCTCTTTATCTGCTGTTAACACGGTCATTTCTCCCCCTTTCTCTTTCCCTCTCTCGCCCCCTCTCTCTCTCACGCTGAGGGGACACATCATGTTCATGCCGTCGTCCATCACGACGATCAGAATCATCACGACTTCTATCATCCCCACTGTCATCAGAATATTCACGATCACAATCATTCTTTCGCACATGTCGAGCACCCTCCTTCCGATCCAAACCACGCTTGCGAAACATGTCCCACAAGCGATTATGAGGTTCACCATCAATGTCCTCACTCTTCACACCATCAGCCAGTAAAGCAAGAAACATATCACGTCTAGAGAACTTATAATTCCCAGCAGTACGGCCCTCTGGTCTGGACTGTCTCTCAGGTTTGAGCCATTCGCCCAACTCACCAAGCTGACGTTCAGATTCAAGCACCATAGACAATGCATTGCCAGTCTGATTAATCAACAAAGTCATCATAACCTGCTTATAAGCAATGGGGGAAGAACGGATAATGCGATTCCGCACAGAAGATGTCAACAAACCATCCAACAATCTGTCAGATGTACTCATAAAAATCGCAGTTTTCATCACCTCCTCCTTGAGCCTTAGTGCTGCATCGCGCAATGTATACCATGGCTTGTCATTCAGAGGCCAATCAGATTCAGTAGGGTATTTGTGATTACAACCATCAGTCGCTAACTGAAGCAGACTAATTTGACCAGTAGCATTATAATTCCGGAAATGATCTTGTACAGTGGAATCAGAACTCAAAGAACAAAATGTCAAGGCATCTCCTGCATCTAACATGATGCCCGCAGCGCCCAGTTCATAAAGGCGCACCATCCATGTAAGCAAGGCCTCACCGGGCCGTTGCCAAAACCTTTGCAAAATGTCACTAACTTCCTGTTGCGTAAAATCTTCTAAACAATCCAAAGGAATACCATTCGGATTACCAGGAGCTTGCTGCAATTTTCGTCGAAAAACCAGATGCGCAGAAACCTCAGGACGAGCATCAGAAGAAGCTCGATCAACAGATTTAGAGGGACAGTCAGAACGAGAAATGTCATCAGAATGAAAAGAGCGACCACGGTCGTTGGAATCATCATATTTGTCACAAGAAGTAGATTTACAATCACGTCTGGTATGAGAAGACTCGCGCTTGTCAGTCTCCTCAGCCGAGGAGCCAGAATCATTCGAGTCCCAGATATTACCATCCCATTCATCAGGATTCCAATCCAGTCCGGCTTTCGCCACGACCAGACGTACTTTCCGTTTCCAAACATGACCGCAACGATTCTTATATTTGTATTTTGCAATTCGAACAGCAGCCCTTTCGGCTATTGTCTGATAAGTCTCAAGTTTGTCGGCAAGCAATTTATTTTGACATCTCAAAAGAGTGTGAGCATTTTGCACTTCAACAAACTTTTCTTCCATATCCACATATTGTCTCTGTAATTTCAAAAATTTCTCATGTACAATCCTGTACACAGATAAAACAATCCAACCTCTACGTCCTAAGATAGGAAGCTCCTCACCCTTCACTACTGGTGCTTTCTGTAAACAAGCAATCACATTAGTCGGCTCCGCCAGTTCCAAACAAGAATTCCAATTTTCACTTAAACCAGTAGAATCGGCCCACTCACGGGCCAAAGCCTTGTAAGGCGTTGATTCCCAGCCGGGAATTTCAATAGGCAATTTAAAAGTAGATTTCGACTTTCTCAAAAACATCGTAAGAAAAAGAAAAAAATATATACAATTTTAAAGAAAAATATACAAAATGAACCCCGTGCGTGCCGAGCACAAACCAACAAGATAAAAACAATACCGCGCAAACAGGCTTCGTAAATGGTTCGTGACGCCAGATGTAACAACCGGATTTTCGGACCAGATAGAATCAGCTCACTAAGACACCACTAACCCAGCCGAAACGTAACCACCTCCCTCCTCAGGACCTATTTACAACAGGTATCTGTGTTCCTACCTAAGGATGGGGAATTAGCAATATACAAGCTTAGATCTTCTAAAACACCACATTCATACCGCATAG
Organism: Lissotriton vulgaris; assembly: GCF_964263255.1. Lineage (NCBI taxonomy): Eukaryota > Metazoa > Chordata > Amphibia > Caudata > Salamandridae > Lissotriton > Lissotriton vulgaris. Next base: position 494,612,694 of record NC_141687.1, read on the forward strand.
TCTCACAGCAACATGGGCCCAGACTAAACTACCCTGAGGCAGTTCCGATTACTTACCATTACACACTGACTACAACCAGTGCTCTCTCAAGCCACAATCTTGTGGGTATATACACTGTATCCTCCCAGTGCTCCCACTATTTCATACAGACCTAAGCCACAATCCTGTGGGTATACACATTGACCGCAGTCAATGCTCTCATTAACTCCGCTTTCCCTAGAGGCGATCTCACTACACACCGTATCCCCCCGGTGCTCTCTCAAGCCACAATCTTGTGGGTATACACATCGACTACAGTCAATACTCTCATTAACGCCGCTACACAACGACAATCACTTTCCTATGAATACCTTCAGCTCTCTATGTTGGGAAATCTCTCTCCATCTACTAGGATTACAATACTACAATATTATAGATCACACAAGAATGGCCAAATTACACTGTGTAGAGGTTATTCCCTATTTCAAGAGCTCCTCTCCCCCTCATTGCTCAGTTACCATTTACCTGGACGGGAGACGCATCTGTTCGCATAACAGCATCTGACTAGAAGAAAGGTTAACTTTACCATAAGAAAATAACAAGTACACACTAGTTCACTAAGAACTGGGGTATCTTTATTCATTAATAATATCAACAATATAATACTGCACTATAACACATAGCCTGAAAAGCAAAAGGAAAAGTTTGAATGTGTGTGCACACTAATAAGAAAGGGTCGACGTCACCTTATGAATATGAAGTCTGAACTCAGCAGTCATCTGGGTTCCCTTCTTGTCTGTGCCTTGGCTCGTCTTAGGATCACCTCTGCAGTCACGGATACACGTCTGCACCTCTATGCTCTGTCTCCCCCGTTTCCCTCCAAGTCACTGGAACCTTCCTCTTATTCTCTGTCTCATCAGCTGCTCTCTTGCTGTTCTGCACTACTTCTCTCTCCTCTCAATCACGGACTGTCTTCACTTTTCAGCTTCAATCTTATACATCAGTTCCTACCACTCTGGTATTCGTTCTTTCGACTAACTGCTTCACTCTGTATGCTCTGATCTCAATGTCAAAGCTCGCCAGCTGCTCCAACTAAAATAACTTCAATCTTTCTAAGAGAGTATAATTAATTGCAATGATTCTAACGGCTAGCTGCCGCCTACGAACTGACTCAAGCTACCTCCTGCTTTCACTAATATGGAACCTTGTTCCTGCACAGCGACGGCTCGTGGAGGGAGTTACGGTGGGGCAGGAGGGTGGGAAGGGGGAGGGGCAGGGCGGAGGTTGCTAAAAACCGGCATATGGATAATTGCAGGTAAGTAAACAATTTAATTAATAAAACGAATTTCGTAGCTCGCACTGCATTGCATTTTGCGATGCAAGGCGCACTACGAAATTCGTTTTATTAATTAAATTGTTTACTTACCTGCAATTATCCATATGCCGGTTTTTAGCAACCTCCGCCCTGCCCCTCCCCCTCCCCACCCTCCTGCCCCACCGTAACTCCCTCCACGAGCCGTCGCTGTTCCTGCATGGAAAGTTACGGTCAGTAACCTGCCGCCCACCAAATTCTTGTACCTCCCCGTACCAAGGACATGTTCTCAGCCGGCCGGCCTGATATTATGTCTTCGACACGAACAAAAATACAGTCCTTCGATAAGGGCCAGCCTGAGCCGGTTCTCTCCAAGCGAACAACACCTCATAACTAAAACATTACATTTGACCTAAAAGCATCTCAAGCTGCCGAGGCAGAAAGAAAGATGGAGTCTCTCCCGTTTGAGACCTACAAGGCCCGAAATAAGCATAACTCCATCAGAAATATACTAGCACTCTTATAAAAGGACGGACTACTACTAATACTAAGGAATCTATCCCTTAACATAGATTTATAAGCCCTGAAATAAAAAGAAGGGTATGGGATTGCATCAAAAGCCTTGTAAATAGGCCCTGTCTATGGTTCTAATCCTCCTATTAGAATGATAGCAGACTAAAGTCACCTTCAATCACCTTCACTCAAGAAAAGGGGCAAAAAGTCGGTCAGAACATGGTGCCAAAAGTTTTTGAGGAGGAATAATGGGTTCTCCTATTTTGTCTTGTTTCATGTCTGAGGTATGTCCGTATCTAAATAACACATCAGATTGAATTTGTTGTGCACCTGGTCTATAGGTTATAATGAAGTCAAAAGTACTAAAAACAATTTAACCAACGCATCTGACATGGAGTTAATGCTTTTAGTGATCCAAAGACCTGTAGGTTCTAATGGTCAGAAAATATGGTAACAGGGTACTTGGCTACCATTAAATGGTGCCTCCATTCAGAAAAGGCTACTTTGATAGCTAATAGTTCTCTTTCAGCCACAGTGTAATTTTGTTCGGCTGGTAATAACTTTTTGGAATAGAAGGCTATAGGATGTAATTGGCCATCTATTGCATCTCGTTGAGAGAGAACTCCTCCTAAAGCTACTTGTGAAGCATCCGCTTCGACAAGAAATGGCAAGTCAGGATCAGGATGTTTCAGAATTGGGGCTGAAGTGAACTTTTGTTTCAGGAGTTGAAAGGCGTGAGCCTCATCAGACCAAAGAAATCGTTGCCCTTTCCGCAATAAGGTGGTTATTGGGGCCGCAATGTTTGCAAAATGAGAAATAAACCTCCTATAAAAATTGCCCAAACCCAGAAATTTCTGAACATCCTTCACAGATGATGGTTCCGGCCAATCAGTAATAGCACTAATTTTCTTTTCATCCATAATTATTACCTGAGGTGACAGGCAGTATCCTAAAAAGTCCACTTTCCTGACATTAAAAGTACATTTTCGAATTTAGCAAAGAGATGATTTTCTTTTAACTTTGATAATACTGCACGAACATGTTGGGTATGTTCTTCCGGGGTCTTAGAGTAAATGAGGATGTCGTCTATGTATACTATGACACAAACGTCTAGGAATTCGTGTAGGACCTCATTTATAAAGAATTGAAAGGCCGCAGGGGCATTACACAACCCAAAGGGCATTACTGTGTACTCAAATAGACCAAACATTGTCTTGAAAGCTGTCTTCCACACAGCCCCCTCTTTTATTCAAACCAGGTGGTAAACTCCCCGCAAATCTAGTTTAGTGTATACAGTAGAATGTCTTATTTGATCCAACAACACAGGTATTAGAGGAAGAGGATATTTATTTTTTATTGTAACCTTATTTAGTCCTCTATAGTTGATACCTGCGCGCAGAGATTTATCCGGCTACTGGATAAAAAAAAGTGGAGATGACACTGGAGATGTGGAATTTCGGATGAACCCAGACTGTAGTAGGTCATCTAGGTAGGTTCTTAAATATTTGGTCTCTTCGTCAGTCAAATCATATACTCTGTTATTAGGTAAAGGGGCCCTTGGTATGAGATCCATACGGCAGTCATATGACCAATGTGGGGGTAACACACTAGCCTTCACTGAGTCAAAAATGTCTTTAAAGTCAGAATATTCAGGAGGTTCATCTTGTGTAACACTAGCACAGTGTATTACTGAGCTCTGTTCTGTAGTTGCTTCTTGATAGCAATTGGTTCTACAGAATGAGGTATCCAAGCTAACTGTTCTGTTCACCCAATCAATTTTTGGGTTATGAGTTGTTAACCAGGGTACCCGAAAATCAAGCCAAAATTAGGGGTATCTATCAGATCAAAGCTAATCATCTCTGTGTGCCCGTTTTGACAGACCATGACAAGGGGACTTGTTTGTTTTGTGATTAATCCAGAGGTCAATTCTGACCCATCCACTGCGCATACTGCTTCTGGACAAGGCTTTAGGCAAATAGGAAGACCTAATGTGTTAGCTAACTTATTATCCACAACATTTCCTGTTGCTCCTGAGTCCAGTAGGACAGGGAGAGAATGTCTAACTTGGGTAGTAACAATTAAAAAGATCTGAATTATGAAATGTCTAGGTATGTGCGGTACCATGAAGGCTGCAGAATTAGAGGTTTGATTAAGATGTTTTCTCGAACAAGTAACCTCCCCCCTTGTTGAGCTTAATCGTTTCCCGACTCAGTTGAGGAGATAGAGAAAACAGTACCCGTTTGTGAAGTTTTAGGTTTTACTGGACATTCTCTGGCAAAATGTCTTGCCTTACCACAATATGAACATCATTGAAGTTTTCTCCTTCTTTCTTTTTCCTCTAACGTGAGTGAACCTCTGAGTGTCCCTATTTGCATAGGCTCAGGTTCAGGGAGTTTATTATCTGTGTCTTTCTTCTCATGTCTAATAAAAGTTAACCGCGATTCCAGTTTGGATTTATCTCCCTTTCTTTCTCCTAGTCTGTGTTCCAATTTCACGACTAAATCTACAAAGTCAGAATAGTCTTCTGGCAAATCAACGATATGAGCCAGCACGTCATTTAACTCGTCTCTCAAACCTTTATAAAAAAGGGAGACACGCTTTTCTTCGGGCCAACGGGTCTCGGTGAGTAAACGATTAAAACTAGTGAGATAGGTCAATCAATCCGTGTTACCTTGTTTAAGATTTAAAGCTCATTATCGCTTGCCTGCATAAAAGTGTGTTTTGCAAAAAGGCTGGTCACAGTACGTTTAAATTGATTCCAATGATGGAGGATGGGATCATCTCTATCCACAAAAGGAATTGACCAATTGGCTGCTGTCCTGCCAAATGAGACAATACGAATGCCACTTTCGTAGCATCAGTAGGGAACGGTTGTGGTTTACAAACAAAGTGTAATTGACATTGATTGATAAAATCATGGAATTTGTTACTATCTCCATGAAAACGTTCAGGTGCTGCTAAAGGCACATCATTAGGAACATTAACAGTAAACTCAACTGGGGGGGGGGGGGAGTTGCATGTTTTGCTCGTGCCCCTGTCTCTGAGGAGGTTTTAAACAAAGGCATAACAGCTGTGTTCCACTGAGATTCCCTAGGTTTATACCTACTTAAATCCTGTTTTAAAAAGGTGTTTTCCAACTTTAATTTCTCTATTTTCTCTTGCATATGTTGCAAGATGCCAGACACTGATTCATTATGAGCCAAGTCCTCGTTTAGGACCTGCGCCATATCCCTGGCGTCAATGCCTCTGTTTCTTCCCTGGCATTCATCGTCCAACAGAACTGAATATTTTATGACTTGTGCTTCTGTCAAAGCCCAGCTCACCTGAGTTTCTGTTCAGTTCTGATGGAGGTTGAAGGCAGTCCGACCCCACCCTGAAACTGCTTGTTCCAGCATCCTAGTTTTAAAACAGTGCCCTAAGAAAAAGAGAGACAACACCGTTCTTGCTTTTGCACTGTAGAAGAGCTGCTAAAATCTGCGGCCCTTTATGACTTCTGTACAAACTGGTGCCTAATGAAACATAAACAAAGAACAGATAAGTGCAACCTATCCCTAAATGTGTTCCTAACTAAACCTTAATCTTATTAGAAATTCTCTTCTAAAAGTACCTCTTGGATACTGGTTTCAAGCATCCAGGTTTGGAATGTGTTACTGTTATGGGATGTGCTTTCTATTACTGTAAAACTTCTGTAAAATCAAACGAATATCATTATCACAATTACCAACGTCTAACATTCACCTTAATATAACTAAAGCCTAAATTCCTAATAGCAAACCCACTTTTCACACATTTCCAGACTTTTTACAAAACAAATACTGTACTTTTACATCAAAATACAGCAGGTAATTTGTGCAAGTCCTTGATTTACTGTTTGCCTTGCTGTCAATGGTTTCCTCTGTTCGATTCTAAAACAAGTTCCATGTAAAACAATGTTTATTTCACAAAGTTCCACAAAGTATTCTTGTAACAAAGGTTTTGAACCACAAAGTTCGTGGGAGATATCTTGTTCCAAATTGTCTTAACATGAATCCAGAAATCGCCAATAAAGTTCTTTCAGGTAATAAAAGGTTTTGCACTTACTTGTTGCTGAAAAGGGATACTGATCAGTCTAACCTTGACCTCTTTCTCTTTCGCAGGTCGATTGCAGTGGACAGAAGAGGGGCTGAGGCAAGAAGTAGCTGGAAAACCAGAAGAAGGAAGAGCCAGAAGCCGGTCCCGTTGAAGTCAATGAAGGTCTGGAGTGAGCAGGAGTGCCAGCGCCGAAGGATCTGTTCTCTGGTAAGTGGGAGGTAGACGAGCACAAGCACTCGGTGAGGCTCTGGGGCTGCCTTTTATAGACGGGGCTGGGTGTGGTTCGAAGAACAAGAAAGGCTTACAGTAGTATGTTTAAAGAGAGCTATTACAGACACCACTAGTGCAATGAGAGGGGACATGCACTTTGCTGTGCACAAACCCTAACAGGCAATGTGCGGATAACACCAAACGCCTGCTGCACGTCATTGATAAGGCACACTTCACTGATTCGGATGCGGCCCTCCTATCAGTCGACGCCAAAAAAGCGTTCAACAGAGTGGACTGGGCCTATCTAGGCGGGACACTGGTGAGATTTGGAATAGGTGAGCGGTTCCACTCATGGATAGGCAGCTGCTACTCGGCACCGCGGGCAACCGTCAGGGTTAACGGGACAGGCTCCCGGCCATTTGACATCAGGCGCAGCACCAGCCAGGGATGTCCACTCTCGCCACTCCTGTTCGCCCTGTATATAGAACCATTCCCTCAGCGCGTCCGGGACAACCAGTCTATCACAGGCATCTGCTTCGTGGGCGAAAGACAAACGATCAGCCTATATGCAGACGACCTCCTGGTGGCCGTGGACGATACGAAGACATCGATACCTGCATTCCTCAATGAGATGACACTGTTCGGGAGGGTCTCGGGCTTTAAGATGAACGTTGATAAGTCAGTGATTCTCCTACTAGGGCGCAATACCCACCTGGCCAACAGGGGACTGTTGCAAATAGGGGGGCTGACCACGCAGTTGTGGTTGCCGTATCTGGGGATCGTCCTGATACCTGCCATGGCTCAAACGGTCGAACAAAACTACGCAAAGCTCATAACGACCATCCAGGGGAATGTCCAGCGCTGGCGCCAGCAACCACTTTCCTGGCTTGGGAGAGCGGCGGCCGTCAAGATGTCCCTGCTGCCTAAGGTGTTATACCTCTTCCAGACTATCCCGGTCACTCCACCTTTGGGCATGATTGAAAAATTTCAGGACATAATACAACAGTTCATATGGGCTGGCAAACGTTCTCGGCTCCGACGTGATTTAGTGATGCGGACAACTGCGGAGGGCGGACTGGGCATCCCGGACTTACAACGATATTTTCAGGCAGCACAGATGCCTTACCTCTTAGAATGGTCCCGCCCGATGTCTGAGAAGCCCTGGCTATTCCATGATAGGTCAATGGCAGGCATGCCACTATGGATAGTCCCTTTCCTGGAACGGCTGGACAGACCAGCGTACATCAAGAAGTCCCCCATCACCCGTACACTTCTTCAGGTCTGGTATAAGGTGGCAGTGGCCAAGGGCTTAACGTCTTTCCCTTCGCCGATGATGCACCTGCTTGATAATCCGGCGTTCCCACTGGGGACAGCCCCCGGCTCGTTCTCCCAGTGGCGGCTGACGGATTGTCGGTCAGCCTGGCACCTGTTTGACACAGAAGGCTTCATGCAACAAAATGACATACAGGACTTCTATGGGATAGACAAACCATAAAGATACCAATACTGTCAGCTCCGACATTGGCTTACAAGCACCAACGTCTTACCGCACGTTAGCCGACATCTCACGGCATACGAGAAATGGCTTGTCACTAAAACTGCAGACACATGTGCCATCACGGAACTATACAAACTACTGGCCCCCCACCTCTCGCGCCTCTATATATCAAAACTTTTATTTTTTTATTTTCTCAGCAACTACTGTACGAATTTACACCAATTAAGACAAAGAGTTCTTTCTGAAACAAGGGCAACTTTTTTGCCAAGTTTGGTGTAAGTCCATTCAGCAGCTCGGGCTCTCTTGGAGAAAACACGTTTTGTGACCCCCTTTTTTCTTGGCCCCCGCTTGCCGAATCACCCCAAATTTTTCAAGATAGGAGTGGACCGGAGCGCCCCAATAATTTAAAAAATTTCGGTAAGATTCGTCAACCGGTGCCAGAGTTATTGGGAAAAGAAAAAATGCTTTTTGAATAGAAACAAGGTCCTAACTATAACTACCTAATGGCGACTGTCTGTAGGTAATATATATATATATATATATATATATATATATATATATATATATATATATATATATATATATATATATATATATATATATATATATATATATATTTTTTTTATGAACAAAAGGCAAGGACGCAGCACTCCTCTTGAACACGATAGTTTATTTTTAGGTCTCTTAGCAAAAACTCCTACGCGTTTCGAACTAACGTTCTTGGTCACGGCAGTGTTCTACAAGAGTCCCTTTTCACTTTCCACCATTTATACTATTCACTCAGTTAAACAAAAATGAGGAATTGTGGGCCTTGTAGTTTGTACATTAAACGTATGTTTTTCCATATCAAAACAAATCATTTGTGTGGGGCTTTGCGTGTGGGTGACATTTCTTTTAAGAAATGTTCTAACATAAATTTTATAACAATAAAATTATATGCTAATAATTAAATTTCAAATTTAAAGTCCATTTTGTGCTTTCACAATAAACACTTTACATCAACGACCTTTCTTATAACGTTTTGCGTTATAATTCGTTAGACGGGCTGAGTGCCCTATGTCCCACACTTTTCCCCTTGATTAAACGTTACGGCCTTTACAATGTTCCTTCACACAGGATTTCACATAAAGTCAATGATCGGTGTTTTTCAGAGGTGTACATGCATCTCCTCGTCTGCGTTCAACCCTCTTGGCTGTCTTGTTTTAAACTTAATTATGAGCTTAGACTCCAAACGTCTCAATTTCAAAAGTCTGTCTCCCCCTCTTTCCTGGGTAGGGATGGATGCTAGTCCCAAATATCTTATATCTTCCCAGGATTTGCCAGTATGTGTTCTTAGATGTTTCGCCATGGCATAGGTGTTATCATTGTTTTGTATTGCCCGAATGTGTTCTAAAATTCTCTTCTTGAGAGGACATTTGGTACTCCCAATATATTCTTTTCCACATTGACACCTGAGCATGTATACAACAAAGGAGGACTCACACGTTATTTTCGTTCTGATTATGAAGTCTTTGCCTGAAGGGTCTGCAATAGATGTTGTGTTTTGACCTATTCTGCATGCTTTGCATGTTTTGCATTTGGTAAATCCAATGTTTCTTTTTTGTAGGTGAGAAGTGGCTGTTTACCAAATGGTCCGAGAGATTTGGCGCTCTCCGATATGTCACTAAAGGGCCAGTTCCAATGTCATTTCCAATGTCAGGATCTTTCATTAAGATATGCCAATATTTTGCCAGGATTTTTTGAATTTTGTAACTTTCTTTGTTATATGTTGCAATCATTCTCGGTTTTTCTTCCTGCTCTTTTGTTTGTTTGTTTTCTTCAGGTTGTTCAATTTCTTGTGATTCACTAGGTCTTTCCAAGTTTAATGTCTCCAATCTTGTTTTACATTTAGCTTTGTCTTCCCCAATGGTTATGTCTCTATGTTTATAACCCCTTTCCAGAAATCTGTTTCTTGTGTCATCAAATTTTTCTTCCAGTTCCTCTTCTGTTGAGCAATTTCTTCTCATACGGAGAAATTCACCGTAAGGTATGCTTTTAACCAGTTTTTGGGGATGGAAGCTCAAACCGTGCAGGATGCTATTTGTTGCCGTTTTCTTTCTGTGGGTAGTTGTCTCAATTCTGTTGTTTTGTACAAAGACTTTGATGTCCAAAAACTCAATTTCTTTCTGACTTATGTTGTACGTGAACTTTAAGCCAACATCATTTTCATTAAGGACATCAAAGAAGGTTTTAAACTCAGATGTGCTTCCCTTCCACAAGAGAAACAGGTCATCTATGAACCTCACCCAAAGTGCTACTTTGGCCATGTGTTGGTCGTTTTCTTCTCTCCAAGCTATGCTCCTCTCCCACCACCCCATCATGAGGTTCGCATAGCTTGGAGAGAAGGAAACTCCCATGGCTGTTCCACACTTTTGCTGGTACATTTTGTGGTTAAATAAGAAGACATTGTTGTATAGGCACATCCTGATCATCTCAGTTAACATTTTCGAATGTTCTCTTTCTGTTATGGGCCTTTGTTTCAGAAAAAACTCTATGGCTTTGATCCCAATTTCATGGCTAATGGAGGTGTAAAGTGACACCACGTCTATCGTTATCAGTGAATAGGTCGGATGCCAATCTGTGTTCATAAGCACTTTTAGGAAGTCTCCAGAGTCTTTTATATACGATGTCAGGGTGGGAACTAGTGGGGCAATAAAATAATCCACATAATTTGCCACATTCTCATACAAACTGCCACAGCTGGATATTATCGGTCTCCCCGGGGGTTTATTGAGTGTCTTATGAACTTTCGGTAAGAAATATATCGTGGGTATGATTGGATTTTCCACCATTAAATATTTCTTTTCATCATCTGTTAGAAGGCCATTCTTTTTCCATGTGTTGAGCTTGTCCTCCAATTCTGTTATGAGTTTGGGGATTGGATTGGTATTTAACGGCTCATAGTTTTCTTTTACAGTCAATTGTCTGAGGGCTTCTTCTATATAATGTTGTTTGTCCATTATGATGATGTTTCCCCCTTTATCGGCTGGTTTTATTTCGATATTGGCATTGTTTTTCAGAGTTTGTATTGCTGCTCTTTCTTTTTTGGACAGATTTTCTTTTTTCCGAGGGTGGTTGTTTGTCATTTTCTCTATGTCTCCTATTACAAGATCATGAAACAGGTCGATTTTGTTGCCTGGATGGAGAACTGGATAGAATTTCGATCTTGGTTTGAAAGGAGTTTTTTTATGCTTGTCTGTCATTATTTCCAAATTGTTTAGTATTTGTGTAGAGGTTATTTGGGATCCACTTTCTTCATTTGCCAGTTCGTATGCAATCCGAAGGTGGAGAACATCCTCAATGTTATATTCATTGCTAGTTGTTGTTTCTTCAAAGTTTGCATTTGTTTCTCCGGATTGGTCAGATATTCTGTCTTTTGTTTTTGATGTTTTACTGAAAAAAAATTTTAGTTTCAGTTTCCTCACATATTTATATATGTCGATTTTGGTGTCCACTTCATCATGGTGGGTTTCTGGGCAGAATGATAGGCCCTTGTTTAGTAGGTTTATTTCTTCTTTTGAGAGATTATATCTTGACAAATTGATTACTAAGTTCGGTGTCTGTTTGGTTTTCCGTCTCAGCTTCTCGCTTGCCGCGATCTCAGGTTGTATCTGTTTGCTGTGTTTTTGGCTTCTTCGGGTTTTGTGTTTTGTCTTCCTGATAAATAAGTACCCCTTCCTCTTGCTCTTTGTCGCTGGGATCCTCGTCCGCGACCACTTGGAATGTATTGGGGTGTTTGTTGCTGGTGGTACAACAGTTCTAGTTCCTCTAAAAAAGAAAACCTACGTATTCCTGTTGCTCTTTGTTCCCCATCACTTATTTCTGACTCTGATCCACTCATTTGTTGGGTAGTTCCCTTCTTCGTTTCATCCCATTGTTTTTTTGCTGTGTCGAATTTACGTGCAAAGGTTAAGATTGTGCCAAACTTATAATCATCCTCATCGCGATAGAATTTACGTTCCTTTCTTTTTTGAACTTCGTCATCGTGTTTGTCCAGATTTTTATTCATCTCCGTTCTCAGTTTTTTTGTTGTGGCATTTTCTTCTTTTAGAGCTGCTATTTCCTTTTCAGTATCTGTTATTTTTTGTATCAGCTCTTCGACTTCTTGTTTAGCATATTTTATAATTATCAACATCATCCTCTTTGAACAGTCCATATTATTATTGCCCCAATCCTCCAACATCTCGGGCTTTGTATCTGGGTGGTTGGGGAGAGTAAAAATGCGGAGACCCCTTGGTACCATTTTGCACTCCACATATTTTTCCAGAGTTAGGATCTCCCATCCCCTTATATTTATATATATATCTCTCTAAAGTGATCCTCTGTTGCAATAGCGCTCAGCAGCGGGTGCTCTGCATAGAGGTCGGATCCTGGCCAAAATAATTTCTTTTATCAAAAAGAATGCAGCACTCCTGCATTGTTTTTCGTAAGCGTTCACCCCACCAACGCCTTTCAGTCGCTCTAGGTTTTACCAGATTTGGAGCGGGTCATTTTATGAGACCGCTACATAGATGACCTGTTCCTTATCTGGAACGGAACAGATCAATAATGTAGACAATACTTTACCAAACTGAATCAAAATGAGATCGGTCTAAAATTTACGTGTACAACCCACAAATAACAAATACATTTCCTGGACACCAAGGTTTACCTTGAGGATGGGAAGATCGAATCAACACTGTTCCCAAAAAGGACTGCAACAATTAGTATTCTACATGGAACCAGCTATCACCCAAAAACCCGAATTAACAGTATACCCCATGGGGAATTTACACGCATGAAAAGAAACGTCTCCGAAGAAACAGATGCGGAGGAAAAAATTCAAGAGAGCAAAAGGAGGTTCGGATCGAGAGGATACACTGAGCACACCCTAAACAAATGCAAAAAAAAGAGTTGATCTTAAAACAAGAACAAAAACCCTAATTGAAAAACTGAAAGTCTCCAAGGTCAAGGATCCACCCAGGTTCTTAACCACCTACAGCAAGGAAAGCGGATGTATTGTGAATAAAATGAAGAAATACTGGCACCTCATCTCGGAAGACCCTGACATAGGTGAACTTGTAGGAACGAAACAGATGGCAACCTATAGAAAAAATATCTCCCTTAAAGATATTCTGGTAAAGAGCCACTTTCAAACTAAACAACAAACAAACTGGCTAACTAACCAACGGAAAGGCTTTAAAACGTGCAACTCCTGCAAAGCCTGCAAAATAGCCCGGAGCATGACAAGCATTCTTGAATCGAATGGGAAAGTGTTACCAATTTACTAGAACATCACTTGCACCTCCAAATTCATGATATACATGATAGAGTGCAAATGTGGCATGAAATATATAGGGAGCACAACCTGTATGTTAAAAAAACGTATCCTGGAGCATATATGTGCAGACAAAAATGCCAACATGACATATGCCGTGGCAAAACATATGAATATTTGTCAAAAGGGGGATTAGAGAGCGATGTTCTTGTATTGAATCAAAATGATACCCCTAGGAAACTGAGGGAGTGATCGGGTGAAAAAACTTCACCAAACGGAGTCACGTCTGATCATAAGACTAAGGACGAAGTGACCCAGAGGCATAAATAATGCTGAGTAATTTTATGTGCACCTGGAATAGAATATCAACCAGCCTTCCAATGATATAAACTGTCAAAAGGGTACTATACCAAAATTAATACATTAACAATACAGAAGTATTAAAAATGTGCAATTATGTATTAAAAATCTATGTGATCATTAGCACTAAACCCAAATGTGATGCTATCTGTAAATGTAAAATGTAAATGTAGTAGTATTTGGATAGCGCACCGAATCAACCCCCAAAGGGGTATCTCAGGTGCTTGTACGCATACCGCTGTGGAACCCTTCCTGGCTTTTCCCTGTGAAGTGCCCACTCCTGGGCAACCCCAAGTGAAGCCAGGCATCCTAGCATTGTTGGGGCCATTGTGGAGATTAAGCAAGCTATTGCCCAGAGTTGCAGAGTGGGACCCATGATTAGAGTAAGCACTGAGGCGAGAATTATCAGGTCCGCGGAAATTGAACCCAAGACCCGCAGAGGTGGGAATTGAACCCTGGTCCCGGGCTAGACCTCTGCATCAGGGTCTGCCGCTCTAACCATTGAGCCACACTTCTCCACACTTCTGTAGTTTTCATACATGCAATAGAACAGTCAAGGTTGAAAACATAGCTAGCTATGTGAAATAATGTAACAACCTGACAAAAAGCGCAATTGTCTTTCTGTTAAATGTATAACGTTTTGTTGAAATTTTGTGTTACACTACATATCCCACAATGCCACTTGAAGGCAGAGGTGGGACTATAAACAGTGAAATTGATGAAGGAAGTACTGACCGTGAAAAAAGCCTAGAGTGGCTGAAACGCGTTGGTGGGGTGAACGCCTACGAATAAAATAGGCTGAAATACCATTCAGGAGTGCCGCATGCTTTGTGATAATATATATATATATATATATATATATATATATATATATATATATATATATATATATATATATATATATATATATATATATATATATATATATATATATATATATATATATATATATATATATATATATATCTATATCAGTGAGCAAGGGCACGGACCTGCCCGAAACGAGTCTGATGACATCATTTTTCACCCATGAGTTGATGAAATAAATAGCAATTTGAAGAAGCTTGCCTCTGGAGTGCTATTTTGCTGGCTGCGTGCCTTTCTGTGCGGTCAGCACATTTAAGACGGGCGGGATCTACATATATATATATATATATATATATATATATATATATATATATATATATATATATATATATTACCTACTCACCAGTAGGTAGTTATAGTTAGGACCTACTTTCCATAGGAAATCCGCAACATTCTATTTGGAAAAACTTTGGCACCGGTGCACAAATCATCGTGACATTTTCCAAACTGGTGGGGCCCTTTGGTCCACTCCTATCCTGAAAGTCACAGGGTGATTCATCAAGTGGGGGACGAGAAAAAAGGGGGGCCCAAAACGTGTTTTCCTCATGAAATTTTCCATAGGACCCTTTAGCCGTTGCTATAGCCCGAACTGCTGAACAGAATTAGACCAAATTTGGCAAAGAGGTAGTCCTTAGTTCAGACTCGTGCCTTTTGCTTAAATGGTGTAAATCTGTTCAGTAGTTTTTTAGAAGTTAAAGGAAAAAAGTACATATATGTCTTGGCGTTGCCTAACAACACATCTCATTGTGAGATCTGATTGGCTGTCAGCACTTCATCCAATAAGTGATGGCAGCCATCTTGGGACCAATATACATGATAGCACCTCATTAAAAAGCATTGCAGTTAATAGAAGGTTTTGAGACTTTAGTCACATTATAAATCATTCATTGATGGTACCATACTCATTTTTGGAATTGTGGTGTGTTCTAAGGTGATTTTACCATGTGAAAAAGCCTTCTGCTGGGATATCATGTATCATGTTTGAGAGAAAACTATTTTCTCATGCTTGTCCCATAGAGGTTTGGAAGATGCTCCAGAAGCTAAAATGAGAGCATATTTTCTTCAAATTCACATTATCTTTCTCAGTCATGTGATAATGTGATAATGAATGACATTCTCAGTAAAATATGTACATCCAAAAAGGGCAAAGACTTTGAGTTGATTACTTTGTGTTCTACTGCAGCTTCCCAGAGTGTTCTTGAGAACAACTAGATCGCTAACAGCCTTACTATTGACAACATTATGGCACACCCGAAGTCATCTTGATTGGAATAAACTGGTAACACTTAAAACATTTAATTTAAAAAGGATCAAAATAAGGGGGTTTATTTTGTCATAGAAATTATGGTTAGTGCTATAGAAAGAAAAATTAGGACATGTTTTGAGTGAGATCTCAAATATCTTCCTGTTATATTTCAACAGAAGCAGCCTAACAGTTGATTTCTTTGTGTTCTACTGCAGCTTCCTAGAGTGTTCTAAAGAACAACTAGAGCGCTAACAGCTTTATTAATGACAAAAGTATGGCACACCTGAAGCCATCTTGATTGGAATAAACTGGTAACACTTTAAACATTTAATTTAAATAGGAACAAAATAAGGTGGTTTACTTTTGTCCTAGAAATTATGGTTAGTGCTGTAGAACGAAAAATTAGGACATGTTTTCAGAGAGATCTCAAATATCTTCCTGCTATATTTCAACAGGAGCAGCCTGTCAGTTGATTGCTTTGTGTTCTACTGCAGCTTCCCAGAGTGACATGCAGACTGAACAATCACTTTCAATACCAGCAGTAGACTTCCAGTTAACTCGCTGGTGAGCACTACCCCCTACACTACTCAAACACCACTGCACTACCCTAATCCCTAAAACACTACCCCAGCACGAGCCCCTACAATACACAAACACCACTGAACTACCCTAAACCCTAAAACACTTCCCCTACAGTACACAAACACCACTGCGCTTCCCTAAACCCTAAAACACTACCCCCAGCATGACCCCCTATACTACCCATACACCACTGTGCTACCCTAAACAGTAAAACACTCCCCCAGCATGACCCCCTATACTACCCAAACATATCTGTACAACCCTAAACCCTAATACACTACCACAGCACGACCCCCTGAAATACCCAAACACCACTGCACTACCCTAAACCCTAAATCTACCCCAGCACGACCCAGTACACTACCCACACACCACTGTGCTACACTAAACCCTAAAACACTACCCCCTACACTACACAAACACCACTGCCCTACCCTAAACCCTAAAACCCTTCCCCCAGCATGACCCTCTACACTACACAAACACCATTGCACTGCCTTAAACCTTAAATCTACACAAGCACGACCCTCTACACTACCCAAACACCACTGCACTACCCTAAATCCTAAAACCCTACCCCTATACTAAACAAACACCACTGCACTACCCTAAACCTTAAAACAATACCGCCAGCATGACTCCCTACACTACCCAAACATCACTGCACTACCCTAAACCCTAAAACTCTACCCCAGCATGACCCCCTACACTGCACAAATACCACTGCACTACCCTAAACCCTAAAACACCACCCCAGCACAACCCCCTACATGATGAGGAATTTATGCAGTGCCTCATTTCGTATCCTCCTTTACAAACATGTCTGTTTGGAGTTTCACGGTTTGGATTTTAGCACAGCTTGTTTCGGTGCCTCTAGACTGAGGAAAAGTATTTCTCTAGAACAATGTCAATGTCACATAATTGAGCCCTCCATTCAGACCTATGAAAGTGCCTCAGTCCTTTGTCAAAGGTTTGTCACAGATATTTCTGCAGGCAGTTTGAGCAAATGTAGAAATTATTCAGAACATGCTAAGCAGTAGCGCAGTTGAACTCTGATAGATCGCTTGCCACTTAAACGGTAAGGCAGGTGTAAAAAGAGGCGTGGCCTCAGACCACCTCTCTGCAGCGCAGCTCTGTGGTGCTTACTGGAGGTACCTGGTGGGCTAGTTGGACCCCAGGTACCCTGAAGATTCAAGGGGAGTTAATCCCCCAACTTAAAACGCACCACAGGTGCATTTTCACAGTGGTGAAGGAAAGGGGCGGGTCTGAGGTGATGTGTGCAAGCGCGCCCTTGGTGCCTTTTAAGTTGGGGAATTATATCCCCTTCAATCCTGAGGGCCCTTGGAGGCCAATTAGCCAACCAGGTACCTCCAGTAAGTGCCAGAGGCCTGCATTGCAGAGAGGTGGCCCAGACCATGCCCCATTTTACACCTCTGCAATGCAGCTCAGTGGCGCTTACTGGAGGTACCTGGTAGGCTAGTTGGACCCCAGGGACTGTCAGGATTCAAGGGAACTTAACCTCCCAACTTAAAACTACCACAGGGCGTGTTTGCACACATGTCACCTCAGGCCCCCCTCCCTTCACCACTGTGCAAACTCGCCCCATAGCGTGTTTTAAGAGGTAGTTTTAAACCTCCTGCCCTATTATGTACTAGGTCCTTACAGAGGCGGTCATGCTAATCACATGGGTACCCCAACTCATAGTGTTCCCTAGTGTATGTAGGTGTTTTTACTGTCGTGTAGTTTAGCATACCACTGGCTCTGGGCCTGGTTAGTCAGAGTCAATTACCACCAGTACCCGTGATGTAATATGTGATGTCACCAGCAGTGCATTGCAGGGGCGTGAGTTATAGTTAGCAGAACTAACTATAACGGAGGAATTTCCATTGTTTTGTATGAGTGAAATGTCCAGCTAAGTATAACGCCCCTGAAACCTACATTTTTTTCAGTGAATATATATATATATATATATATGTCCCACAAATTGCCTTAAGCATTCGGAAGTCACACGCATTGCTCCGCCATCCAGCAGTACCATGCAGCCTGTTCGCTCACCCTGTGTGTCAGTAAATGTAGCCAACGCGTTTCGGGGCTCGCACCCCTTCTTCCTGGGCAAAGATACACACATGCAAAGCCTGCATTGCTTTTTTTTGATCTTTATTGCATTCATTCCTGCCGCCCACGGGCGTGTCCTCGTTACACTTTACATATATATATCTATATATATATATATATATATATATATATATATATATATATATATATATTCACTGAGAAAACCATAGGTTATAGACCATATATAGTTAGGAATTAGCATTTACAAAACCTTGAAAATTCACTGAAAAAACCATAGGTTATAGACAATATATAGTTAGGAATTAGCATTTACAAAACCTTATTTTACTCACACAAAACCATTGAAATTCGCATATATAGTTAGTTGCACTAACTATATATTGCGCACCCGCAATCCACTGCTGATCATGTCACATATTACATCATTCATGACATGGTCAGTGACATCACTGATGACATCTCAAATGACATCTCAAATGACATCACTGATGACATCACTGATGACATCTCAAATGACATCACTGATGACATCACTGATGACATCACTGATGACATCTCAAATGACATCCCTGATGACATCACGGATGACATCTCATTTGAAATTACTGATCACATCACTGATGACATCATTCATGTGATAATACGATGAACCTCTTCAGACTCTAATATAACCTTAGATACACTCAGTGTAAACAGACACTCACAGACTGTCACTCATCCATGGAGTTACTCACACACCTAGTCAGTCATGCAAAGAATCAATCACACCTCCATTTCCTCAACTATACAGTTATACACACGTTACTTATTCATACATATACTAACACATATTTACTGTCTTATACAATCCCTGATACAAGTTCACAATGATCTATACAGCCACTCACACATTCACTGGCTCTTATGCACAGTTATTTATATATGTCAACTCTCACATGTACTGTGTTTTACATATGTACTTACTTTGACATGTAGCACTGAGATATCCATTCACTCACCAATACACTCATGCACACAGTCAACCACCCATACAGCTGTTTCCACATGCACTTTTGAACCCATACATCTAGTGAATCAACTGCTCACACATCTATTCACAGAGTCATACACCTCCCAGCCACCCACACACACACTCAGTCTCCCATACAAATACTTGGGCAACCAATCAATAACCCATATAGTTACTCATATAGCTACTGATCAACACATGCAGCAGTTTACAGAACAACAGACATAATGATGCACAAATTAAGACAGTTTAGTCACTAACCCATGCACTCAGTGAGACACATTTAATCACTCACTCATGCAGTCAGTCATGCACCTACTAAATCCTTCATCCAGACACTTGTACATTCACTCATTCTTCAATATGTAAGACATATTTTAACTTTACAGAAACATACAGTCACTGGATGTTGTCATCAGTGATGTCATCAGTGATGTCATTTGAGATGTCATCAGTGATGTCATCAGTGATGTCACTGAGCATGTCATGAATGATGTAATATGTGATATGATCAGCAGTGGATTGCGGGTGCGCGATATATAGTTAGTGCAACTAACTATATATGCGAATTTCAATGGTTTTGTGTGAGTAAAATAAGGTTTTGTAAATGCTAATTCCTAACTACATATGGTCTATAACCTATGGTTTTTTCAGTGAATATAAATATATATATATATATATATATATATATATATATATATATATGTAATTCAACGTCCTGTTCCGCTGCCTCAAATCAGGACCAAGATCCTATCTGCCACACCGGATGACTCAGGTACAAACCACTCCACAGCGCAAAGATGAAATTTTCTCAAGTTTATTCACACGATTTCGCCAGCATGACGCGTTTCGGTCACTCCACGGTGACCTTGATCACATGACGAACAAAACCAATGAAAATGTATATATAGGGCTTACCAATCAAAAAAAGGGGCGGGAGAGTTAATGGAAACTGAAAGAATCTCTACATGCACAACTTCCTGTCATGGAAAACAGACAAAGAAATGGATTTGAAATTACCTGACTATTTACAATCCATATACTAATTACACTATTCACACGCACACACTATAGAAAATAGTAATATATATATATATGTTTTTTTCAGTGAATTTATATATATATATATATATATATATATATATATATATATATATATATATATATATATATGGGAAAAAATATATATATATATGTATGTATGTATATATTGCACCTAATAAACCAATTTCTTGCAGTGAGCTAGATTAGCTGATGACTGCGCTCAAATGTTCAGAACTCATATCCCTACAACCTACCTTCTCATTATTATTGCTGGGTGCCAAGCCTCCAAAAATAAATACTTTTAGCTCCAGCCCTGCATATTCTCCAAGGAAAGTGGCGTATGTAAAACAATGCAATCATCATCACAAATAGAGAAGAAAGGACCTTCTTTAGAAATTGTTCTGCTTGCAGCCCACAGTGACGATAATGGCGCACTGTTGTTGTAAATGCAATGATCGGATGGAAAGCAACATTAATAAGCATGTAATTATGTCAAACTGTTTGTCTGTAATTGTTCGAGTTGTTGGGCGCCTCTGAGTAAGGTTATAGAAGTCATCACTGTGCTCAGTGAAAAGAAAAACAATTGGGTCGAGAAATCCCCTCCTCTTAATTACTTGAGCATTTTGTAGAAACCAGCACTGTACATGGTTAGGTGCAATTTTATCCAATTTAGCTATAATTGTGTGTGAATTGACCCATTTACCATTTAATTTCTACCCTTGCTGCTATTTACTCTTCATTGTCTTCACACCTGCTACATTTCCTTTTTCAAACGTACCTCAACAGTTGTCTTTCATTATATGAATCAAGACAAGGTTTTCTCTGTCAGTTTTAAACAATAGAAAATCTATTTTCCGAAAACCGTGTAATTTTTTGATTACTGACGTGTAATTTCAATAATCAGATTTTCAGTTTGATTTTTGCAGGCTTCAGCTGGAAGCGAAATAAGCTGGCATATGTAAAAGCGTTAGTAAGATAAAATAAAAGAAAAACAGTTAATTACCAAGGTATTAAAAAAAGTTTTTTTAAAAACCCAAGAAAAATGAAAAGCTTTATTAGTTTGATTTTATTTTACCTGTAAGCCATCAAGGGCTTTCAGTAGCCCGGATCCCCACGGGTCACAGACCCAGTAATACTTAAAAACTGACATTGAAATTGTTCCCTGTCGGTCCTACATTCATGTCCTAAAAATGTTCTGGTAAAAACGTTGATCAATTTGGGAACACTAAATGTACAAAACACTAAGGTAATCTATGTCACAGATTTTATTCCAGTTTATATTTCACATGTTTTACTTAAACTTCATTCCCTAAAGTGTCGCTGTACTTTTCTGTGTAGCATATTACTCTTGCATAGTGTATACTTTGAAATTAGTTTCCCAGAGTTGTTTATAACAAGCCAGATTGAGAGCTCCGAAGGAAGTGCAGGTTTCTCATAATGCTTGTCAATGGGGAAAAAAGATGTTTGGAATATGGGGTCATCCAACCCTTGGCCTCTCAGCAGAGAGCACAGACCAATGGTCATGTCTGCAAGCTGCAATTGTATAAATATGTGCTGTTAGAAATGTGGTTTCTGTTTGGCAGAGGTATGCCTCCTGTCCAAGCAGGAATCACAATACTAGTCAGGGTAAGACAGTAACACACTTTAAATGAACCTGTGCTCACGATCTGGTAGCCTGGCACAGAGCAGTCAGGCATATTGTAAGTATTTGTACAACACTTCAAACAGTAACACAGTGAGGAAACACAAAAATACCCCATTCCAGTTTAGAAAATAGCCTAAAATGTCATAAATAAAAGATAAACAAAATGACAAAAATCCAATAAGCAGAAGTCAAGATAGGAATTTTCAAAGAATAAATGTTATGTAGTGCTTACAAACAGCTAGCTCAACTGGGACTATCTGGTTGTGCTTAACCAGGACAAAGCCAAACATTCAGGCCGACTGCAATTAAGTGTAGATCGAATATTGGGACCAGTCTTGGTCTGCTGAACAGTAATACCTAGAATGGGTCAATTTCAAGATCAATATGTGGAGCAAAGGAGGTGATATGCCACTGTCGATCCTGGAGATGTGGGTAATGTGTCAGTTCTAAGCTGTGCAAAGTCGAAAATGTGTCAAGAGTCAAGGTGCGATGAGCATCGGGGCACTGCATTGTTGTCAAATCCCCTGGGCTGTAGGCAATGCAAGAAGCAGAAAGTGATAGTGTGGCGCCAAGCTGCATAAAGTCAGAGTTGTATAGGAAACAGCGGCAATTGGATTGTACAGTTGGTGATAGAGTGTCCATGTTTCCTGCAGCAGTGGCAGTGCATTGATGTAGAGGGAAATGGGCCGGTTCCGATCAGAGCAATGTTGCTGATACGTACATTTTCTTAGCTGCAGTACTTGGTACTCACTTCCAAGGACCCAGGACTGGATTTGCACCACTTGGCAATGTTGGAAATGGGGGTATCTAATTAGCAAGGGCTTGCACCTTTGTCCAATTATTGACCCTTCTTCCTAGTCAGGATCAGAAAGTTACACTCGAAAATGAACCCCCGCTCACCCCCTTGGTAGCGTGGCACGAGCAGTCAGGCTTCATCTTAGAGGCAGTGTTTAAAGCATTTGCACATAACCAACAGTAATGCATGTAGAGATGCAGGTCCAGTTCATCTCACTCCCAAGCAAGAGGCTGCAGAGAGCCGACCAAACCAGCAAAGCAGTTCAGTACAGTGGTAGTCCCTCCAGCACCACAGCAGCCCTTCTTCCTGGCAGAATGTCTTCCATTTCAGAAGTGTTCTTATTTGCCGGTGTCATAGGTCCAGTACTTATACCCAGGTTGGCCTCTTAAGTTGGGGAGACTTCAAAGAGATACTTTGAAGTGCACAACGTCCCTTTTCTTCCAGCCCTGGCCCCAGAATCACTACAGAGGATTATGCAACCCCTTGTGTGTGAACAGGCCACAGGCCTTTTAGGTGTATCAGCTTCTCCCTCCCATCCTGTTTAGTATTGCCTATCAGCATGCTGATGACCACTCAGTCACATCTACCCTTCCTTCGTGTCTGGTTGTCTAAAGGAAATGGAGAATGCCTATTGTCACCCACCCTAGACGTGTATTCCAGAGACAGGCAGAAGGCACCAAATGGTTACAGTAAGAAAATGCCAACTTCTTAAAAGTCAAGCAAAAAACAGCAGTGATGCACTCTAATTCAACCAATAATCACAATAAACATTGACTCAAAATTATTCAAGGTTGGTGCGCACCCTCTGGGGTGTTTCCACGCTACCACCGATTCAAAGGGAAGATTATTACTAGGGCGAAACATTCCCAGACAGAGTGTGCACTACCGGATACATTCAGAACGAGTGTGTTATCAAACTTATAATCACTAGTGATACAATTCAAAAATAACTTTATGTCAATACTCTCAATGTGAACAGAAAATGCATTAAATGTTTTTACAAAAAAGAAGAAACAATGATTTCATCCATCTTTTCCATGTTGCTTCTTTTATTCTTGAGGCAAGGTTCAAAATTGTTTGTTAATTCAGCACAAATGCACAAATTCCAGATGAACGTGGGTTATATCATTCCCAATGCATTTTGGGTGTATCAGACACCCTTCGTCAGGGGAAATCAACAAACAAATCATAGGAATAACCAATGGCTATTAGCCAGCCTTAAGCTTCTACATAAAACAAAAGCTGCCCTTTACAATCTGGGAAGAATAATATAAAATATGTAAGTTAAAATAGCAGAAGTACATCAGCTAACCATGCAGTGCCACCAATGTGGAAGGACATTGAAGAAAAGCGGATAATACTAATAAAGTGCTGAATGCTCCTGTGTGCTATTCTAGTAGACTAGCCCACTGCGTATTCCGGTGCATGTTGAAATAAAAATAATGCTGGACAGCCAATGGTACCTCCACGTGTATACAGCAGACCAAATGGTCTCTAACAATGTGCATCCAAAATGCTCCAAGCTCTCCCCATGACTCTGGTACCTCACAGGATAAGGATGTGACACAGACAGTCAAAGCTGTGCCATACTTATACTGCAATGAAAATAAATGAGCCATGAACAAACACATGGACTATGGGGTTAAACATACGGTGTGTCCAAGATATATAAGAAGATGTCTCTTTATGCGATATGTCAATAAGTTGATATACCTTGCAAAGTCTGGGGTGTCCCCTTATGAGTGGAAGGGGCTTGCTATGCAATCCCAAAGTGCTCCATTAGGGAGTAGTGTGGTTGAGCAGACTTAGGCTTCACACAAAGGAGTGAAAGATATTTGCAAATACAGAGAGTGAATGATAAATGACATACACAACTCAAGAAGGAGACTGACAACAATTTATAAAAATACTAAGTACCTTTAATTTTGATTTGGCATCACAGAATGGTTGTCCAGGTAAGTACATATTTAAATATTAAAAAAATTCACAAAAGTGGACACAGTGCAATTTCTGACTTCGCAATGGTATTCTATGGAAGGTAGAACAAGTTCTGTAAACTAAACTTACAGGACCAATCTCCAGTAGCTAGGGTGAGTGGTGGACAAGGCCCAAGGCAGCACCAACAGTGTACCACCAGCAGCATGAGGGTCGCCCGTGCAAGGTGAAAATCAGCGTTGGGAACCCAATTTGTTTCAATGGGACTCGGTCACTGAAAAAAGAGGCTGCATGCTCTGGCTAGGAAGCCATTAGGGCTGAATCAGCAAGTGGGCTCAGACCTTGTGATGCTTGGGGATACAGAGACACCTTTCTTATCCTGCCTCTACTATGACTCTCTGTGCTACTACTATTTTATTTGTCTGCCTGTGTAGCTAGCTAAGCTTGCACAGTTGGCAAAAGGTGTTAAATAAAACTCCTATTCAGCAATAGCTCTAGGCACTGAGTGCAGTCCTCTGTGTTGTCCATAATGTCTATTGAAGTCTTCTTAATGTTTATTCTTTGACAATTTCCAACAATAAAATGTCAATGGCCACCAAGAATAAGAATCTAGTTTACTTTTTCATTGGAGAGGAGGACATACTACTACTGTTGCAGGGACTATTCTGCACATATAGACATATGGACAAGAAATAGGGCATTGGTGATAATAGGCGCAGTTAGACTTTAGTTTCCACACACCTCAGTCATGACAGAAGTTGAACCCCCAATCTCCTTACTGACTAGCTAGTGTGTCAGAGTCATTATTTAGCTCCCAAATGCAGTGATGATCCCAAATGATTATACAACCCAGAACATAAGACTACGGAGTCAGAGTCCCGACCTCTCAGAGTCACGGAAACATGCTTGCAGATTGCAAACCCTTTCGCTCACTCACTCATGACCAAAAACCACAGAGTCTATGTAAGTTTTATAGCTTTATTAAGAGTAAAACAACTAGCTCTGTGTGTACTCTGAATATTAATTTTCAATTGTGCATTATATAAAAACATTTATTGAAACCAACATCATATAAGATAAACGGTGAACTCTTGAAAACTGAACAGTGGCTGATTTTACACATTAATTGTGGGAGAGCCCTCAACTGGTTGGAACTTAAAGTCTTGGTGATGAGATTAAGCCAATGACGATGACGACTCCGAGTAACATATTGCTCTTGTTCGTAGAAGGGAAGCTTCTGTCTGTTATGAGAAAAATGGTGTGTGTTAAAAAGCAAGCATTCATCAGTAATGCCAAAAAGTGTAGCATGTTACGGCTAAGCATAACTAAAAAACACCCTCCCCTTCGAAAGGGGAATTTTTAGTTTAGACTAGAGAGTCACAAATGATTAAGGGCCAGATGTATCAATGGGATTGACCCATTCTGTGTCACTGGGAAAATGTGTTTATACATGAGGCCCTAAATCTTTTTATGTAGTAACATAATTTTTTAATTCCTAAACAAAATAGGGAGTGGTGTATATCGTATCTAAAAATGTTAAATGTATTTTCTAGGCATAACACCATCGGCACAGCCCACCACCAGTGCCGGGGCCAGCGTGGAGGTGGTCACTCCAAGGGTGGATGAAGTGCCACCAGGAACTGCTGTGGGGGAAGCCACGGTAGTGGTGAGCAGTGGTAAGCAACTATATTCCTTACTTAATGAGATTGCAGAGTAGGCCCGCTGCAGGGGTGTATATGTTATACAGTACAAGTACAATTTACTGTTAAGAAGACTTACACATTTAGAACTAAGTTTTTGTCAACCAGGTAGAAGACAGTTACCCTTGACTTCGCATTAGCAATAGCATTAGCGCGGGAGTTGACGAGTAACCAATGGCCTCCTCTAAATATGACTTCAACTCAGCTATGAAAATTTTATCGAGAAGCCAAGTCAGATCAGAGATGAACTTGATGGATGAGATGAACGAAAAGAGAAAAAAGGGTGTAAGGAAGGAAGAGCGAGTTAAATTAATGACTGGCAAAGAATGATACATGTTTTTGTATGCAGGCACAGGTGGCTTGAATCTGATGCATGGCCGGTTGAAGGATGAAGCAAGGATGGGTGGAAGGAGAAAGAAAAGAGCACTGCCTGGGTGGGTGAAACACAAACTGTATGTGTGCGCAATATATAGTTTGGTTCAAATTCAAATGCAAGTCAAACAGGGATGCATGGCTGGCAGTTTACAAAATAGAATAAAAAGGGTGTTTTTCGATGAGAAAAAGTAAGGTTTGTCTAGTTGAGACATTAAGAAGAATGATTGACATTTACTTTGAATGGATGGATGCCTGGATGGTATCTTCCACATAGATAGCATAGGTGTATGTAGAGTAGACAGAGTAGACGATCACTGGATGAAGAGTGTTACTTTGAAGAGCATGTAACACTGCACGTCTGTGCCAGAGTAGCGAAGCTGAGGAAAGTAGAAGTTGTAATTTTTCAGAATACTCCCTTGACTAACAGTAGTTTGCAAGCACAGCATATATTGTGTAACTATATTGTATAGTTCACATTATCAAGTCAAGTCACAACTCACAAGTGCCTTCCTCCGGCGATTACGGGGACCACTCAGTACAACTGTTAATGTTTTTCAACTCTCTCATTCATGTGTGGCCTATCGTTGTTCACTCAATCAATAAAAACAAAGCACCTAAAGTCATCCCTTAAATAAGCAAATATCCTGTGAAGGGATAGATGATCATATTATCTTCTTCATTTTCCTTTTGTAGTAGTCAGGGCAGGGCAGGGTGAAAGTTAAATTAATTGAGCAGTAGGCCTTGTAACAGAGTATGGCCAGTGTCAACCGTAATAGAAAAGTAAGAGCTTCGCCACCTGCATGTACTGGACTGGTAACAGTAACGCAAGTCTGCGTCATCATGGCTTGCATCTGTTTTTCTTGGGTGCAAGCTGACTTTGCTGGCATTATGCCAGCTTCCACAAGTTTACATACTAATTTCGCTAAACAAGAGAGAAGAAGAAGGCTGGTGTACTGTCTGAGTCTAATGTAGTGAGTCCATATAGTGCTATTAGAATTCCTGAAACTCCCACTAATGTTAGAGCAGAGGCCGACGAAGTGGGAGGTTAGATAGATTCATGCCACAAATGTTATGTACTGTGCTTGCAAGTTGCTAGTGCTACTGTGACACACATTTCTGTTGAATTATTTTGTGTTATTCTTAAAGAGTATTGGCTTCAGTATTTTTTTTCTTTCTTCATATGGACACTCCTTCTAAACTATCAAGGAAGGAGTTGGCTATCTGGGCTAGGCGACAGAAGCTGGAGGCAGTTGTCACCGAATATCGGCGGCTGGTGGCTCAGGAGGAGGAGGATGACTCGCAGTCAACATCCACAACAGCTGCATCCTCCTCCGCTGCCCCTGGGTCATACAGCCAGTGCAATACTCCAGTGGCAAAGCGCCATGGTCCGGCAGCCACCCGCCGCCGCCGAGGAGCAAAAACAACAGCTGCCCCCACAGTACCTGCAAGGCTCGTATGCACCGATTGACCCTGCAAGTGGCCTACCTTGAGCAGGAGCAGGAGGTGGCGAGGCAGAAAGCCCTGATCAAGGCCCTCTGGAGAGAATGTCCCTTGCCCGTTTTTTAAAGACTTTTGAAGGGTCTGAATTGGGTGTTGGGGTTTTTGGACTGTTGGGGACATTTCATGGACATTGGCTGAGGTTAGGGAGGGGTGTGGGTCCGGTCTTGCGAGGATAGTTTATGTTTTTTAGGGTCAAAATAATTATTTATTTTCTACTTAAACATAGCATACACGTTTTTATGTTTTGTGGGAGAGGTGGGGGGTTAATGTACGTTTGTTTTCCTGAAACTTAACTGGCTGCTTTTTTCAAATTGTCTAAGTAATCGCCCAAATATAAACAAAAGTGCCACTGACAAATTTAGTGAATTCAATTGTCCTACTACTTTACTAGTACTACCGTCAGTCTCTCCTCTCCTCCTACTCCATTAATCTTTCTCCCCAAAATGCTCATGTTACCTGTGATTCATGTTTGAGAATAGGGCTAGGCACAGGGCTAGCTGCATGGCAAACGGCGATTAAGGTTGGCTATAGAAACCTGGATGGATGAAATGACATTGTTGTAGTGATAGTAGTGGTAGGACACACTGGCAGTAGCAGCATATGAAAAAAAAGGAAATGAGACATTGAGTGGCGTGAGAGGAGCATTTGAATAGTACGATAGTACAGTAAACAAGAACAGTGCATTCAATTATAGCCTAAGCAATGCTAATGTATTCAATCAAAAGTTAACTAATATTTGCGTGGATTATGGCTACTACAATGACTAGTACTGAAGGACACAGCAGCGTAAGCTTTCGTCACGTGTAGGAGGATATTGATGATGAATCCACTTGATGGCGGAGTCGGACATGAAATTCTGAATTGATTTGCAAATACTCATGGGTGTGTGTCAAGCACAATAGGAATATATCCTCGGATTCCTTGACCTGCCTTAAGATTGATTTTCTGTTGCTTTTGAACTTATCCCCACCAGCAAGTGTGTGGAATTGTTGGTGTCATTTAGTCACACCTCAATGGAAACCACACAGACAGGGGGAAGAGGGTTAGGGTTTGAAAAATGGATGGGAATAGGGGTTTTCGGGAAAGTTTTTGGGAGATAGAAAAAAAAATCACAGCATGGCAAACAACAAATGAAGAAAAACAAATCTTTGGATAAGAAGATATCCATAAATCTTTTAAGGGACATACAAGAAGTGCATGCATGAAGTTTGCTAAATGGATAGTTAGGTTACTGAAAAGTAGTACCTACTACAACTACTAGTACTGAACAATTAGACAGTACAGGGCTGCATTAATTGGGCAATTTCACTTACCTATCTGCCCTCAGATAGAATAAATACTTAGTAGTATATTACATTAGTTGTAAAAATAGCAAAGAAACTTATCAAATATCTGTAGGGATGAATTTGAAGCAGAGTGCAAATGCACAGAGTCACACTCATAGTAGTTCACAACCATAACATTATTTAAAAGATAAGGACAAGTGAAGTGGATACTGTAACTGTATGTTGTAGTTGTCCTGGTCAAATTGGGAAGTTGCATGCATCCAGCCATTCCTCTTATTCGCGTTACTCCTCCATTACATCGGTCGCTCCTTCGATCAATCTTGGTGACCACACTGTCTGCCTGGCGGATGCGGAATTGCGGATTGCTATGGTAAGCCTGAGTTCATGTTTTTCCCATCACACAGGGTAAGTGCCGGCCTGTAATTGTATATAGAAAAACAGAAGGGGATATTAAAACACCCCGGAGGAAAAATAAAAGGTACGGTGTGTAGTGCAAAAATAAAACTTTCACTTTCAGAGGCGACAGTATAATATTACATACATGCATCATTTCTAAAGTGCCTACTCTGAGTCTCTGTTTCTAGGATAATAATTAGCACACAGCATGGGCCAGAGCCATGCAGACGGTCAAGGCAGGCAGCACTGAGTGAACCAACCTCCATGTAGCATACCTCTTTGACACAGACAGACAAAGCAGATCTAATTTTATACAGCAAGTCACATAGCTGCAATTTTACATGAACCGCTGTCTGGACTCTGGCATAACACTACACTGGCTCGACCACTCCATACCACGACTAGACAGACATGTAGTTCTGCTGTGGTTTTTGTTGATTTGTTTACCTGTTTGCCACTCATGAAATGACTGTAGTTCTGCCGTAAATCGACAATGATGATCCATCCATCCCAGTGAGTGACTGAAAAGATAATATGTAACTTTGGTCATCATGACTCATCTTCATCATGGTGTTGGCAAACTCAATGTTGTTCAGCAGTCACAGTCTACACACAGTGAGTCCAAGGACATTTTCCATATTAAAAAATGCAACTTAGTGGCCCCTGCAGTAGAAGTACAATTTGCATTAAACAAGGTAAACAGAGTAGACTTGAGTTACATTTAGTGTGTAAAAGATTAAATAATAACTGAACACATTCATTTCATGTACAACAAAACAAACAGCAATTGCTTTAATCAGAGCCAGAGAGCCAGTGCTGTCCACTGCATGCCATCTCATCATTCATTACCTGTTCCACTTTTTGTCAGCATCTTATTCTTAAGTGAAGGGCCACAGGGCAGCCTCTCGTGCCAATTTCAGAAGTAACAGTCAGCATTCAATTCAATTCAATTCAATTGATTTATATAGCGCGCTAGATAACCAGAGGGTCTCAAGGCGCTTAGAGAAGGGTGGGGAATTACAGGTCGAAAATCCATGTTTTAAGTTGCTTTCTGAATGCTAGGTAGTTCTGAGTGAGGCGAAGGTGAATGGGAAGTGAGTTCCAGGTTTTAGCCGCCAGGTAGGAGAAGGATCTTCCTCCCATGGTGGTTTTGTTGAAGCGAGGTACAGCAGCAAGGGCTTGGTTGGAAGAGCGTAGCTGGCGGGAGGGGGTGTAGAAGGAAAGGCGTGTGTTGAGGCATTTGGGACCAAGTTCGTAGAGTGCTTTGTGTACGTGGGTTAGGAGGCAGAATGTTATCCTCTTATTGACGGGGAGCCAGTGGAGGTTTTTCAGGTGATCAGAAATGTGGTCTTTACGCGGGATGTCTAGTATGAGTCTGGCTGATGCGTTCTGGAAGCGTTGGAGTTTTTTCTGAAGTTTTGCGGTGGTACCGGCGTATAGGGTGTTTCCGTAGTCCTGTCGGCTTGTAACCAGTGCGCGGGTGACTGTTTTCCTAGTTTCGGTGGGGATCCAGCTGAATGTTTTTCTGTGCATGCGAAGAATGTTGAAGCAAGATGATGAAACGGCGTTGACTTGTCTGGTCATCGAAAGTGAGGAGTCCAGGATGACGCCCAGGTTCCGTGCGTGGTCGGTCGGGATGGGTGCTTTTCCAAGGGCCTCTGGCCACCAAGAGTCGTCCCAGGCGGAGGGGGAGGTACCCAGGATAAGGACTTCTGTTTTGTCTGAAATCAGGTTCAGACGGCTGTGCTTGATCCACTTGGCTACTTCTTTCATCCCTTCATGTAGGTTGGTTTAGGCGGTGTTAGGGTCTTTGGTGAGTGAGAGGATCAGTTGAGTGTCATCCGCGTAGGAGATGATGTTGAGGTTGTGTTGGCGTGCGATGGCCGCGAGGGGGCTCATGTATACGTTGAAGAGGGTGGGGCTGAGAGATGATCCTTGTGGTACTCCGCAGATGACTTCAGTGGCCTCTGACTTGAATGGTGGGAGGCGGACTCTCTGAGTTCTACCGGAAAGGAACGAGGTAATCCATTCCAGTGCTTTTCCTTGGATTCCAATGTTTCTTAGGTGTTGTATAAGGGTGCTATGACAGACTGTGTCGAAGGCTGCGGAGAGGTCGAGGAGGATGAGGGCGACTGTGTCTCCATTGTCCAGGAAAGTTCAAATGTCGTCTGTTGCTGCGATGAGTGCGGTCTCAGTGCTGTGTTTGGCTCAGAAGCTGGACTGTGAGGAGTCGAGGGACTTGTTGGTTTCGAGGAAGGCGGCAAGCTGGTTGTTGACAGCTTTCTCGATGACTTTGGCCAGGAATGGAAGGAGCGAGATGGGGCAGTAGTTTTTGAGTTCGGTGGGGTCAGCTGTGGGTTTTTTCAGAAGGGCGCTGAGTTCGGCGTGTTTCCAGCTTTCCGGGAAGGTGGCGGAGTTGAGGGAGCAGTTGATGATGTCTCGGAGGTGTGGTGCTATGATGGAGTCTGCTTTGTTGAAGATGTGATGAGGGCATGGGTCTGTTGGGGATCCTGAGTGGATGGAGTTCATCAGGCGGATGGTGTCCTCAGTGGAGATTGGGTTCCAGTCATTAAGGATGTTCAAGGGGGTGACGGTACGGCAGCAGGTCGGGTGGGTTGGTCTCCGGGTTGGTTGTCGAAGCTGTTGTGGATGTCTGCGATTTTGTCATGGAAGAACGAGGCTAGGGAGTCGCAAAGGGTTTGCGAGGGAGTGATGTTGTTGGAGTTGGCGGTAGGGTTGGTAAACTCTTTGTTTGAATAATTCCTTGCTGTTGTGGGCGTTGTTGTCTAGTCGGTCTTTGAATGCGGCTTTCTTGGCAGTCCGAATCAGTTGGTGGTGTCTGCGGGTGGCGTTTTTGAAGGCGTCCCTGGTGCTGGAGTTTGGGTCTTTTTTCCAGGCCTTCTCGAAGGAGCGACAGAGTTTCTTGGATTTCTTAAGATCATCGTTGAACCAGGGGGCGTTTTTGCTGCCTAGTTTGATTTGACGTTTTTTCAGAGGTGCTAGGTGATCGGCGCTGTTGGTTAGCCATTGAGTGAGGTTAATGGCTGCTTGGTTGGGATTCGAAAATCCGGCCATCTGCCTTGAGGGCACAAATGGATAGGGGGAGTCTGGAGGAGGAGGAGGAAAGAGGAGCATGACTGAGTTGTGAACTTGTGAACTTCAGGAATGCAGACAGCGTCACCTTCAAAATGGAAATAAGACGAAGACAGTGCTGCTAATGGATTTGTTGTGATTAGAGTTTTGTTGTGCTAAAAGTTGCAAAACAAAGAAAGACACACAGAAATAAAAGTGAATAAGGATAAAAAAAAGTAAGTATTTCAAGCCTAGGTGTCAGGGAAGTAGAGCTCGTCCTCAAACTCTGTGAATTGAACCTGGAGTAGGTCAGCTAACAGAGAAGAACTTCTGTACCTAAGTCGGTAGCCCTCTTCTTCCTCCGTGGATTCAAGTATTTTGTAATCTGCTGGTATGAATTGCTGATTCATCTTGATCATTGTTAACCTCTCGACATTTTTAGGCAAGAGGTGGGTCCTTTTTGAAGTTACAATGGCACCAGCAGCACTGAAAACACGTTCAGAAGACACACTTGCAAGCCAAATAATTTATAGCCCGCTTGGTGAACCGTGGCTATTGAGGCCTTTTCCCATACCATTACACCAATAGGTTTTGATGAAAGAAGACCTCTGTTGGGTCATCCACATAGGCCTGCACCATCCACTCAAGGTCCTCCATGGGTGCTCCACTTTGCGTGCCATCTGTTGCCTTTGCATCAACACTGGAACGAGCAAACCCATGATGAGTTATCCAATCCGCTTCCGACAATATTATGGCTGGGCCTGGTGCAGGTGATGATGATGATGATACGGTTGATGCTGTCGGTAACGGCTGTGAGGGAAAGTGACTGCCTTCAGCACCAGAAGTGGACCTTGACGCTGGAAGGCCTGCTGCTTCAGTAGTACTTGTGGTGATTCCTTCAATTTCCTGCCGCTCTTTTTCGAACCGAGTGGCTGACAGAGCTAGCCAATGTTTGTACTTGGAAAAATCTGCTTCTTAAAAAGGAATGAATGTATTGCTGGCCAGCGCCTTTTTGTACTGGGGATCCACAATAGTGTCACAAATGTAATGTTGTTCTGAATGTATTGCTTTAAGCCTTGCATTGTCAACTAGGTGGCTTAAAAAGCTCTCCGCCAACTGATATGTGTCTTGTTTTTCAGCATTAACTCGGAACTTGAATACACCGCCTTCAGTTGGTGCTCTAGCATGAGCAACAATGGGATAGCTTTGCCCAAAGTACAGTCCTCCCTGCTGACTTCACGCGTGAAGACCTGAAAAGGATGAAGCATGTCTGTCAGCCTTTTAACTAGGTCCCATTCATCCACCTCCAGCCTCATGTCTTTCATAGAAGCACCCCGTGCATGAAAGACATACTCATTGATTACCAAGTACTGCTCAAACAGACGCTAGAGCATGTAGAAGGTTGAGTTCCAACATGTTGCCACTTCCTGGATGAGTCCCCTGACTGGCAATCTACGGTTACGTTGAATGATCCTCTGCTGCTTCCGTGCCTTAAAAGAATGGCTGAAATGTCTGCAGATTCTTCGGCAGGTGGTCATTACCTTGCTTACTGTGTTTTCTTTGTTCACAAAATCTTGAACAATAATGTTAATGCTGTGCGCCAAATACGGCACTCTGAAATAGCCACCATCAGCCATGGCCTTAACTATATTACTGCAATTATCCGTGGAAACATAACCAATCATGCGCTTTCTTGGCAGCAGCCATTCAAAGACCTTACTGTTAAACTCCTCCAAAATGTTCACAGCAGTATGAGATTTTTCCATGGCAAATATGGCTACTGTTGCATGTTTCTGAGTAGCTTGAAAAATTGTGATATTGTTAACACCTGCAGCTATCTACTCTCTAACCCCCGCAAAAGAGACCCAGTGTGCAGTTATGCACATGTCTGATGTCAGGTGGATAGTGTGAATGGCAGTCTTCTGCAAAGCTGCCCCAATCACGTCCAGCACATCGTGATGTAGTTCTGGAACTGCAACCCTGTCAAAATAGGACCGACTAGGAGCCTTCCATTTAGGGCAGGCTGTTGCCACAAATTCTAGAAAACCCACCTCTTTAATGAAAGAAAAAGAGAGAAGGTCCAGCGCTAACATTTGAGCCAGCATTGCATTATACAGATGTGCCGTTGGGTGGTTGCGTCAAATGGCGCCTCCGAACAAAACATGCTTTTAATGGTGGTCTGGACCGTTTTCATATGTGATGAGGATCCAGACTTTTTCAACCTAGGGAGGCTCATTTATGTACTTTTTTCGCATTGGTGTCTCTACCAGACTCTGACTGTGCCTCCTAGATGTTATTGGGGTAGAGGAGGGTGTGGGTGCCACCACTGCAGCGCTGCTGCCAGGGGTACTGTGTATTCCCAAAAAAATGTCTCTCGGTTCTTCACCTCCCCCCTGCACGATCAGCTTCTCGTCATCAGATGCACCATCGATGGCTACATTTGGAATTGTACTTTTGGCTTTCCGGATGTTACTTAGGTGCGCCTTCCACTGGATAATGCCTTTGGAGATAACCTCTCTGGCCTCCGGTACCATAGTTGGTACCAAGCTTACCCCGACTAACTACTTGTTTACAAATTGAACAAAATGACTAGGTTTTCCGGCTTTTTTGCTAATACCAAATAAGTCCCAAACTGGGGAGTTGAGACTTCTGGTGGTGGTGGGGGTGCTACTTTCAATGCCAGATGAAGTGGAGGATGGGTGTGGTGGAATTTGACTCTGTTGTGCACTTACAGCACTACTACTTGAGGTAATGGAGGTCGAGCTGGATGGAGGTCCTGCTGACCCTTCTGACGAGAAAATATTGAAGCTGTAGGTTGTTTTGGTGTAGTAGTTACCTGTGTTGGTGGTGGTACCAGTGCCATGCCGCACACATCCTGAACAGCAGCATTTCGGGATAGGGTAAAAATGTCTGTCTGCTACATGCCCGCTGGGGCTGGAGTGACGACTGTGATGACTGGGTCGTCATCGTCAGACTGTTCATCAGCAGGAGAATACACCACTTCTACATCTTCTTCATCATCACCCATAACTGTAAGCCTTGTGGGACCCTTCCTTTTACCTAGCTTTGTCGGCTCATGGCATGCCTCCCTCTCAGACTGCATTGGTGGGTGCCAATCAAAATCTAGATCATCAGAAGGAAGGGGACTTGAAGAAGAACTTGTACTTGCCCTCCTTGACCTTTTCCTTGCTGGGGATCTGGAAGACAATGGATCATCAGGAAGAGTGCCCTACTTCTGGAGGAACAAGCATTGTAGGCAGTTGTGCCTCTCCATGCGCCTCTCCATGTGCCTTTCCATGTGCCTCTCCTTGCGCCTATCCTTGCACCTCTCCTTGCGCCTTTACTTGCGCCTCTCCTGCACCTCTCCTTGTGCTTCTCATTGCGCCTCTCCTTGTGCCTCTCCTTGTTGCACCTGTGGTTGTCGTTGCGGCTGTGGTTAAACACTCATCAGATGAGTTAAACACTGCGTTGATTGGATGCTAATTTGCGATGAATCAACTGCAACATCACTGGTTGATGGTGAAAGAGCAATTAAAGTGGCTGCCTCTGAGGCACTCATTGGCTTGGGCCTAACTTGGCATGGCGGCACTGAGCTCAATGAAGCGGAGGTGCTGCTCCCAGGTTGGTCCCCGGCGGACACCGCTGCTGCAGGCATAGTTTTTTTCCCCCAAAAAAGTGTCTGTCGGCACACCAGTCTCCTTGGTAAGTGGCGCCACTTGCTTCTTCTGCTCCTTCTTAAAGGCAGCGGCACTGGCAACTTTCTTGGTAGAGGAGCTACAGCCACCTTTCTTTGGGCCCATCTTCTTCAGATGTCAGAACAGCAGGACGCAGTTGCACGAGTTGCAGAGTTGTCTCTGGCCACACGTGACATCACGTGACGTTGTGCACCCACCGCAGCAGGACTTCTTCCTGGCACTACAACAAGTGATGATGATGAGGATAACTCCTGGTTCTCAGTCTTTGTGCACCTAAAAGCAAAGAAGCCAGAGGAACATCAGTTAAATAAATATTGCATACGTCGTGCTTATATTTGCATTTATTATTATTAACACAACACACCCAAAAATGGAAAGACCCAAAATAAAAATTGCAATTCTAATCCAAAATGGATGTTTAAATTAATACAAGAGAGACCACACAGAGAGAGTTGTTTCATGCACCACTGAGTACTCCT
The DNA here is from genome assembly GCF_964263255.1 of Lissotriton vulgaris. NCBI lineage: Eukaryota > Metazoa > Chordata > Amphibia > Caudata > Salamandridae > Lissotriton > Lissotriton vulgaris. The sequence goes on from NC_141687.1 coordinate 494,649,636, forward strand.
GGGCATAATGAAAGCAAGGCAGACTGGTTATGCAGGACTATGGCACAAAGCTCACTGCCTGGCTTCAAAATGGCCCCTAGAGTAGACCCCAAACCACATGGCCAGGCCCTGTACTAGGCCTCAAAATGGCTCCCAACCACATGTCCAGGCCCCAAAAACACACAAAAAAATCAAAATAAACACAAAAATCCCCCCAATCCAATGACATCCATGCCCTAAATGATGTTTAAATTCAAGAGACTCCACAGAAAGTCTTGGTCCTTGCACCACTGAGTACCCCTGGGCATAATGGATGAAAGCAAGGCAGACTGGGTGCAGGCCTATGGCACAAATCACACTGCCTGGCTTCAAAATGGCCCCCAGACCCCCACCCACATGGCCAGGCCCTGGATCAGGCCTCAAAATGGCCCCCACCCACGTGGCTAGGCCGTGGACCAGGCCCCAACAGCACCCCAAAAAATCAAAATACACACACAAATCACCCCAATCCAATGCCATCCATGCACTAAATGATGTTTAAATTCAACAGACCTCACAGAAAGCCTTGGTCCATGCACCACGGAGTACCCCTGGGTATAATGGATGAAATCAAGGGAGACTGGGTGCAGACCTATGGCACAAAGCACACTGCCTGGCTTCAAAATGGCCCTCTGACCCCCACCCACTTGGCCAGGCCCTGGACCAGGCCTCCAAATGGCCCCCACACACATGGCCAGGCCCTGGAACAGCCCCAACAACACCCAAAAAAATCGAAATACACACAAAAATCACCCCAATCCAATGCCATCCATGCCCTAAATGATGTTTAAATTCAAGAGACCCCACAGAAAGCCTTGGTGCATGCACCACTGAGTACCCTTGGGCATAATGGATGAAAGCAAGGCAGACTGGGTGCAGGCCTATGGCACAAAGCACACTGCCTGGCTTCAGAGTAGCCCATAGACACCCACCCACATTGCCAGGCCCTGGAATAGGCCTAAAAATGGCTCCCACCCACATGGCCAGGCCCTGGACCAGGCCCCAACAACACCCCAAAAAATCGAAATACACACAAAAATCACCCCAATCCAATGCCATCCATGCCCTTAATGATGTTTAAATTCAAGAGACCCCACAGAAAGCCTTGGTCCCTGCACCACTGAGTACCCCTGGTCATAATGGATGAAAGCAAGGCAGACTGGGTGCAGGCCTTTGGCACAAAGCACACTGCCTGGGCTCAAAGTGGCCCCTAGACCCCCACCTGCATTGCCAGGCCCTGGACCAGGCCTCAAAATGGTCCCCACCCACATGGTCAGGCCCTGGATCAGGCCCCAACAACACCCAAAAAAATCGAAATACACACAAAAATCACCCCATTCCAATGCCATCCATGCCCCTGGGCCTACTGCTAGTGTGGCTTTAATACGCACCCCAACATTTAAAAAATCTTCCACATATAACAGTGAGCTATTCATTTCCATGCCATCCATGCCGTAAATTATATTTAAGTTAAACAAAACTCACAGAAACGGTTGTATCATGCACCCATGACTAACCACAATATATTATTTTTAAAGTTGTGAAAAAGTTCATAAATTGTAGTTGCAGCAACTGCAATGCCCCAAACAAACAACACCAAATTACTTATAAAATGTCTAATCCAAAAGTGATCCAAACAAAAAGTCCTCAAATACAAATATCCAGCAGCAGCCACAAAGAGTAATCCTTCCAGCTCCAGATCCAAATGAAAAGTGGCCAGGAGGACATGGACAAAGCACTGGGAGGCGCCTGCCGGACAGGAACAGGAAGTTGGAGATTCTTGGGCACTTCCTTCCTCCCACCCTCCAAAAATGGACTCCTTGCACCAAAAAGTGCAGCCAAATGTCAATATGAGGAGTTATTCTGATCCAAATCATCATTGTCAGAAGATTTATGCTGCCAGCGATAGATTTCTTGTGCAGAATTGCAATTTTGCGCCTTCGGGAAAGCGAGCTGTTCAAATCTCCCCCCGGATGTCAGCTGCGCGTCGCATCTACGTGTTTGCAATTGTTTACTCTTGCGATGCCTGATCGCGGGCCCTTATTAGGTATTCGCGTTCTCAAAGTCTCGCAGTGCAAGATGGCAGGATGCTATGACGTATACTCGCGGTCAAAAAAGCTTGCCCGATCACGCAGCCAGATCCAAAATGGAGCAGCGCCCAAAAACCGGGAGGAAAACAACTCGGCGAACTCAGAATCACAATAAGTCAACACCGGGTGCGCAAGATTGTATTTTTGAAGCACGACCAAGCAAAAAAAATCCCCCTACACGCGAATTGCAAATTCTTTGCCAATTTTGCGCAATTTGCGGATCGCGAAATTGCCAAAAATTCACAAATTCAGCAAACGGAACTAATTTTCAGCTCATACTTAGTCTTGACCCTCTTCCTTGTGGGAACAGTCCAGCCTGAACTGCCAAGCCAGGTCCTCCCTGGACCGGAAACAAGTATGCTGGGACTGGTTTCAGGGCATCACCCTTCAGCAGCCAGGCTGGCTTGAATCCAATTTTCTAAGGTTTTTTAAATGCCAATCCCTGACTATATTGTTCCTGAAACCTGTGGTGTTTTCAATGAATTCCTAAGGTTTTTAAATGGTAATTTCTATCTATCACGTCCCTGAAACCTCTGTTTTTAAAACAGTCTAATTTATTAAAAAATGTTTAAAAAAATTATTAACAGATTTATAGTATTATTATTAGAACAATTGCTCTATTGTTTCAAAATGAGGGCCTCCGTTTTGTCTGAATTCAGCTTCAGCGTGCTTTCATTCATCCATTCGGCGACGGCCTTCATTCCTTCTGTGGAGGTTGGCTTTGGCGATGTGACGGGCTTTGGTGAGGGATATGATCAGCTGGGTGTCATCGGTGTAGGATATGATGTTGAGGTTGTGCTGTCGTGCGACGTGGTTAAGTAGTGTCATGTAGATATTGAACAGCGTCAGCCTGAGGGTTGATCCCTGTGGAACGCCGCAGATGATCTCTGTGGTCTTGGAGCGGTAGGCTGGGAGGCGGAGGCTCTGGGTTATGCCGGAGAGGAAGGATGTGATCCAGGCCAGGGACTTCTCCTATATTCCAGCGTTATGGAGGCGTGCTGTTAGGGTGCGGTGGCAGACCGCGTCGAAGGCTGCTGATAGGTCCAGCAGGATGAGGGCGGCCGTTTAAGCATGGGCGAAGTTTGCGAATCTGGCGTTCGCGAATTTTGAGAATTTCCGAACTCGCAATCCGCAAAATCTGTGAATTCTCGCGAATATGCAGATTTTTTTTTTTGTGTTCGCAAGGGTTTCTGCCAGTTAGCGAAGGTTTGGTACCAGTACGCAATTGCGAACTTACTTGTCCGCTCGCAAAGGTCGCGACTATGTTGTTTCTATGTCTGGTTCATCATCACAGGTTCCCAGCACCCTCTGTTTCACTACTGCCACCCTCTGTTTCACCCATGCCACCCTCTGTTACATCAATGCCACCCTCTGGTTCATCATCACTGTAGATTATGGGGGGGGAAAAGCAAGCACACCTGCCCTGCTTCAACTGACATGAATTAATTTGGGGTTAGTTTATTAATGTGTCACTGTTTTAAAATTCCAGGTCCGGCACCTGCTTCCTTATCAGTAATTTGCTTTCTGTTGCAGTGCAATTTTTTTTTCCAGGACCTTTGTGGCCTACTTGTATCTATTCTATGAGCCTGCTGTGAGGGTCAGAGCAGGGTCATACAATTGTTGCAACTAGCAACTGAACTCTGGAGGGGCCCCAGTCAGGAAGCACTATAGGGAATGGTTACTTATGATGAGTTTGAACTCTTGCACCTGCTGAGTGCTTTCAGTTTTGCAAAACTCGTTTTTCTGCAATTTCGCGGGATTCGCGGGGCGCGAACACGCGCAAGATCGGATTCGGAAGCCGCGAATTTGTGTGAATAAGCGATTTGTTTTTTTGCGGCGTGTTAGTTTGCAAGGTTTTTGGCGTTTTCGCGAGCCGCTTGTAGCGCAAGGCGCGAAGTTGCCCTCACGGTCGTTCAAGGGCGCAGCCATCTTGTTTGCATGACGTATTTCCGTTTCCGGGCGCGAAGTGCAATCTCACAAAGTGTGCGACTCGCTAGTACAATTTCGCGGGTGTTCGCGAGGAAAATCTTACGCAAACTTACCCGCGGGGTCGTTAACAGGCACGGCCATCTTGTTTCTCATTCATTGCTATGGTTCTGGGCATGCTTTTGGTATCCTCTCTGTATCTCTGCCATCCTTTGCTTGTTTGAAGTTTTTTGGGATCTATTTTACTTATTATCTATCTCTCTATTTTTCTTGCTCTATATTTTTGTGTTTTCTGCTACTTTTGGTTAATTTTAAACTACTTTTTTCAACTCTTTACTTTTCTTCTCTTCTCTTCCCTTTTCTTTTTTCTTTATTATTTAGCTTCCTTTCTGCCCAGACCATGTTGAAGGGAGCCGGGAGCATCCCGAGAAGGGGAAGGGTCCCGCACCCCGTGCCCGGCTCCCGTGCAGTCGTTTGAGGGGGAAGCAGGTCATACCCCAGGAGATCTTTAGCCCGGAGGAGGTGGCCGCCCTCATTTTTTATGTTCAGCGCCTCCTCCCCAGGACCATCATGGCAGGCGGCAGGATCGGTGTCGTGTACGGGATCCAGGAGCGCCCGAAGCGTTGGGAGAAGGTGTGCCGGGCCATGTACCACCACTCTCGGGTCCGGCGCACCTACAACCAGGCCACTCACCGCTGGACGGATGTCCTGGACCGTGAACGAGATCTGCTCGACCTGCTTGGCCTTGAGATCCCCGGGCTTGGTGAGTAGTAGTAGCTATTTCTTTACTACTCTGTTTTCTCCTGCTCTGTGTGTTATTATATTGCAAATTTTTGTTTTTTACCAAGAGCAATAATGCTGCTCATTACATTGTAGGTAAATTATATTTCAAAATCTTCTGTGCATTTCAGGTGCACTGCTCTCCTTCTCCGTAGTGTTGCTACTATGCTTATTTGTTTTCGATTTTGTGTTCATTTCATTGGCCTGTGAAATTATGTATGAGTGTAGTTTAAACAACTGCGTAATGCTAGACACTAAGGTTCAGATTTTTAATTACCTGCGCATCCCTGCAAAGTAGCAGGGATGCGCCATACTTACAATGCAAAAAAACAAGGGTGGTTGGGCCCCATGGGAAAGAGGGTAGGTAGGGCCACAGTATAATGTGAACTTGGGGATTTATACCTAAACCTCAAAAAATTAGTTGAAACAATGAATGTTAGAGGATAAACACAACTTTATTAGTTTACCCCGACAATGATTTTTGTCTTTTGTTTTTTACTCAGTTATCACAATTTTTACAATGCGGCGCACCATGGGCCCAAAACGTCACCAAAGCGTTACGCATCTGTGCCGTAAAGGCGGCGCTTTGCTGGAGTTGCGTCACAACGATGGCGCAGCTCCATCAATAGTCTGGGGTGCCCTATCTCCCCAATGCTGCGTCAAGCCGTACGTCTGCTTCAAGCAGGCGCAGCGTTTGAGTCACGCATCATTGTCATTAAAGTAAGTGATTGAAATCTTGTAGATTTCCCTCAGCCACTTTTAGGATGCATTTCTGCGCAGGAACGCCCTCCCTTGCGCCGGAACGCCCCCCGATGGCGCAGGGCTTTACAACGTGATGCATCTCCCATATGCGTCACGTTGTTAATATACGCCGCACCATTGCGCCTCTTTTGTTCTGCCGCTGCATCACAAAAGTCACGCAACAATGGAGCAAAAGAGCCGCAAGGGGCTTCTAAATCAGCCCCTACAGACTCAAGTCCAGTCCTTCCTTTGTACACATGGCGATAAGAAGAAATAGTGGTGGTGGATTGATAGTTTGAGTATTTTAATGACTGGTTAATGTAGTAGGAAACTTTAGTGTTGTCGCTGATCTGCAATCACAATGGACTTTGTCTGTCACTTCGCGTGCTGCGGACTGCTGCCTGCCAATCCTAGGCAAACCTTTTTAGTACTTTGTTTAGTGAGTTACATAAGAAGTTTTCAATTTGACGGTCCTCAAATCAAGCAATACTAATAACGTAGTAGACCACATGAGATCGGTCAATAATATATCCCGTGGAATAGTTGTCTATTTGCTATTTCGCCAAAATATTTTGTTATTGTTCTTTTGAAATGTTTGATTTGGTTGACAAATATCATCCATGTTTTCTGGTCTTTCTTTCTTTCATGTTGTACATCAGCTCCCCCCAGGGGCAAGAGGACACAGGAGGAGGAGGAGGAGAGTGCTGTTCAGGATGCAGGCCAGGATCGGGCAGGCGAGGGCTCCTTTGCTGGCCCCAGTAAGTTTTAATTTTAATATAGAGTACTATTTTTTTCCTAGCGTTCCTCATTCGATTTTTTCTACATCATCTTTGATCTTCTTGTAGACTGGATCTAAATTCTTATCCTGCCTCGACTATGACTCCCTGTGATATTACTAGATTATTCTTATTAGTCTGTCTGTGTAGCTAACTAAGATTGCACATTTGGCAATTCCATTGGACTCCCATTCTAGTCAGCAATAGCTCTATGCACTGAGTGCAGTCCTCTGGGATTGTCCATAATGTCTTTTCAAGTCTCCTAAATGTTTATGCTTTGACAATTGCCAACAAAAAAAAGGTGAATGACCAACAAGAAAGAATAAGATACTACTTTACTTTTGGTTTGGATAGTAGGACAATCCATTCTACTACTGTTGCAGGGACAAATCTGCACAAACAGAACTATGGACACTAAATTATGCATTGCTTAGCTTATCAATTATAATAGGTGCTGTTAGACTTTCCACATACCTCAGTGATAACAGACTTTGTAGTTGAACCCCCAATCTCCTTACTGACTCGATAGTGTGGCAGTGTCATTTAGCTCCCAAAGTCACCAAAGATTGATCCCCAATGATGCCAGAGGCACGAACTCATGCTTGCAAAAATTCCAAAAGCTTTAGCTCATCCACTCTAGTCTGTAGGACCAAAAACCACAGAGTCTAATTAAGTTTAAAAGCTTTATTAAAAGTAAACACATTTATTAAAATCAAGTTTGTCATAAAAGTAAACGTTTAACTGAAAATGGAAAAGTGCTTAGTGCTGACGATTAATTGGACACATTTCTTGTGGTCGAGCCGAGCTCTCACCTGGTTTGAACTTGATCCTGCTCGTGTTCTTAGAAGTCAAGCTTCTGTCTGTTAGGAGAAAAAGTGGTGCGTGTTAAAAATAAAAAGCAAGCATTCATCAGCTGTGCCAAAAAGTGCAGCAAGACAACAGCCTTCCCTGGAAAAGGGGACATTTTTACTTTAGAGTAGACAGTCACAAATTATTAAATTGTATTCTGTTTTTTTCACATTTCGTTCTTCCTCCTAGACTAAATATTATATAGTAGTGAGTGGTGTATTCTAACTTTATTAAATGTACTTTGTAGGTGGAACATCTGGAGGCGGGGCCCGCGCGGAGGTGGTGGCATTGGACGATGGGACCAACTCTGGGGAGGAGGCAGTGGAAGTGCCAGACAATCCGGTGAGGGATAACACGGTGGTGGCGGGCAGAGGTAAGCTATATATTCCTTACTTATTGAGATTGAAGACTGCAGAGTGTGCTTTCTGCACGGGTGTATTATAAATCAACCAGATAGTAGCCTCCTCTAAATGTACTTTGACTTAGCTGTGAAGTTTTTGGTGAGAAGAATCCCAATCAGATCTGAGATTAACTTGATGGATGGGATGAAGGAAAAGCGAAAGAAGGGTGTAAGTAAGTGTGGAAGGACGAGAAATGTAATGATGACTGGCAAAGAAGAATGATATGTGTTTGCTTGGTCCCCGAGGTGGCTCGGAAGGAAAGAATATGGTATGGTGCATGGCTGGGTGAATGATGAAGCAAGGATGGGTGGAAGGAGAACAGCCTGGGTGGGTGAAACAGAAACTGTATGTGTACATATACTTTGAATGGATGGATGCCTGGATCATGGTACTATCTGACTCTTAGATAGCATATGTGTATCTAGAGAGAGTAGATGGTCACTGGATGAACTAAGTGTTACTTTGAAGAGCATGTAACACCGCACCCGCACGTCCGTTCCAGTGTAGGAAAGGCAAGGAAAAGAAGTTGTAATTTTGTCCAAATACTACCATGAATAGTAGCAGTAGTTTGTATTGCAACTGCAAGCACAGCATATATCCGGTTATTATGGTGGACACTCCCTACCTCTCTTAATAACTTCAGTTTAGTAGTAGTACGTCATTCATGTGTGGGTGTATCACTGTTCACTCAATAATAAGCAAAGCACCTAAAGTCATCCCATATGTCATCAAATACATCCCATGTTAAGTGATAGATAATCAGATTATTTAGCTTCTTCATTTTCCTTTTCTAATACTCAATTGCACTATAGGGTGAAAGCTAAATTAATTAAGCAGTAGCCCTTTTAACAGAGTATTCTCAGTGCCACCCATAATAGAAAAGTAAGAGCTTGACCACCTGCATGTACTGGACGGGTACAGTAACACAAGTCTGTCTCACTCATCATGGTGTGCGTCTGTTTTTCTCGGGTGCAAGTTCACTGCGCTGGCATTATGCCGGCTTGCATAAGATAACGTACCAATTTTCCTAAACAAGAGAGAAGAAGAAGAATAAGACTGGTGTACTGTCATAGTCGACTGTAATGGAAGTCCATAGTGCTCGTAGAATTTGTTCCTTAAACTCCCACTAATTTTAGAGCAAGGATGAAGAAGTGGGAGGTTACATAGATACTGTCCTCAATAGTTATGTACTGTACTTTCAATTTGCTACTTTTACTGTGACACAACTTTCTGCTCAATCATTTTGTGTTAATCTTAAGGAGCATTGGTTACAGACTATGTCTTTCTTTCTTCATATAGTTGCTCCTTCCAAATTCAACAAACCATCAAGGAGGAGGGAGCTGGCTCGAATGGCCCGGCAACGGAGGCTGGATGCCACTGTCGCTGGATATCAGTGGCTGGTGGCCCTGGAGGAGGAGGAGACGCAGTCTACCGGTACTACAACAACATCCAGTGGGACAGCTGCATCCTCCTCCGTGCCCCCACGGGCTGCCAGCCAGCGCAGTGCTCCAGCGGTACGGAGCCGGGCTACCAAAGCCAAATGCCACCGCCGAGCAGCAAAGACAGCAGCTGCCCCCCACAGGATTTGCAAGGCACGCCAGCGCCGCTTATGCCTTAGAGTGTCCTACCTGGAGCAGGAGGTCCTAAGCTATAAGAACTTGGTGGAGGGCCTCCGCTTCCACTATGCCACCCTCCACAAGGAGCATGATGCCCTGGCCGCTAAAGTCCACAGCACCCTGCTGTAGTGTCCCTTGCCCCTTTTTTAGAGACTTTTGGGGGGTGGGAATTGGGAGTTGGTTTTTTTTGGGACTTTTGAAGGACAATGGTTGGGGTTAGGGAGGGTCTTGCCGGAGATTATTTTGTTAGGGCTATAAAAATATACTTTTTGAAACTTTATTTGACCATACCTGTTTTTTACTGCTTTTGAGTCTGGTGGGTGGGGGTTTAACAGTAAGTTTGTTTTCCTGAATAGTCCTAGGACTTTAGTAGTACTACCGTCAATCTCTCGTCTCTCCTAATACTCCATTATACTACCTCCAACCAAACGCTTATCTTACCTGTAATTTGTGTTTGAAAGTAGGGCTAGGCCCAGGGCTGGCTCCACGGGAAATGGCGATTAAGGTTGGCAATCCAGGGCGGATTAAATTTCCTCCTCATTGCGGTGGTACTAGTGGTGTGACACAGTGGCAGTTGCATGCCTATGGAAAAAAATAAAATGAAACCTGGTTTGTCCTTACTGTAGCATTACAACGGTACGATAGAGAATATATCAGGTGACAGTACACTAGAACAGTGCCACAATGTAGCCTAACAAATTTTAAGGAATTGATAGTATAACTTGTACTTGTGTTGGATTTTTGACATTGGCTACTACTACTACAAGAAATAGTACTGAAGCTGAGTAAGTCTAGAATATATCCTCGGATTCCCTCACCAGCCTGTTGCTATGACCTTATCCTCCCCAGCAAGTGTGTGGAATTATTGATGTCATTTAGTCACACATCAAGCAAAACCACACAGCCCGGGGGAAGAGGGTTAGGGTTTGTAAAATGGATGGGAATGTTGGTTTCTTTTTGGGTAGGTTTTGTTGAGAGAAAAAAAAAAAGCACAGCATGGACAAACAATAATTGAACATAAAGAAATTTTTGGGTACAAAGCTAACCATAAATCTTTTACGTGACATAAAGGAAGTGCATGCACTACTGAATGCATTGTTACTGAAAAGTAAGTAGTACTTTCGACAACCGTGAATGACAGAATGCGACAGTACAGGGCTACATTAAATTAGGTTTAAAAAATACCCGAAGTAAAACCTATATATTGCTGTAGGGATCAATTTAGAAGCAGAGAGCGATCCAAGAAATGCAGTCACACACACTCATAGAAGAAAAGAATGGATACTGTATCTGTATTGTTGTAGTTCTCCTGTTGAATTTGGTAAGTAAGTTGCATGCAGCAAACAATTCATCTTATTAGCGGCACTCCTCCATACCAGCTGACGCTTCGTCCATCAATGTTGGTGACCAGAAGACACCCTGTCCACTGCCTGCCTGGCGGATGCTGAATTGCGGCTCGCTAATGTGAAGCCTGACTCCATCCTTTTTTCCCCATTGCACAGACTGAAACCCGGCCTGTAATTATTGAACGAAAAACAGGAAGTGATATAATATTACAACACCACTGATAAATAAATATAAGGTATGTACGCTATGTAGTGCAAAAAGTCACACTTTGATTTTGCTAATAGACAGTACAATATTTTTGAAAGTGCTTACTCTGTCTGAGTCACCTTTTGAAGGATAAATAAGTATGGGCAAATTAATTTAGCGGATCTTTCCCCTCAAGCTAGGTGTACTGTAAACTGTGTTTTAGAACAAAATTAGACCTTCCCAGCAGTGCTCCCACCCAGACCCTTACTAAAGCCAGTCGCAAAAATGTAGAAGACCCCCAATCAGATCTCAAAAACGAGGCCTAGCAGAAAACTGGTGACAAAACGTACTTTGAAAGTAAAAGTAGGCCCAAATACCCCCTTACCCACCGTGGATTGTATTAAAACCACTTGCAAGCAAGCAAAAGTATCCATAGCCAGCATCGCTCTAAGACTCGAAACCCAAACACATGCAATAGAAATACTGCTAACCCTAACGAGCCCTAAGTTAAGAATAGTGGCAAAGGATTTCTTTAAATATGCCAAATCCCCCGCTTTCCCACCATGGATTTTCTTCTAATCACTTGCAACCAAAATTACACATTCTCACGAGTGCTCTAAGACCCCAGAACTCAGTTACAAAAATGTAGAACACCCCGAAACACATGCAATCCTGCTGCTAGGGCTAACCCTAACAAACCCTAAGTTACAAAAAGTGCCAAAAGGCTTTCCTTATGGATTTTGTCCCAACCACTTTTATCCGGTATTAGACCTTCCCAGGAATGCCCCAAGACCCGCCAACCCACCCGCCAAAAAGCACAACACCCCCAAACAGCCAAAAAGGAAAATCTCATACTTACAATATTTCTCGGCCTTCGGTCCAAACGTGCTGTGCAGCTAGGGCATACCTCCCGTTTTCCACCACGGATTTCCTGAAAAGCAAATGCAATCAAGATTAGACTGTCCCAGCAGTGCTCCCAGACCCCAAAACTCACCCACAAACACCCGGAACACCCCCAAGGAGCACCTCAAAGGCAAGCAAGTCAGCAAAAACACCAAACAAATTCCGATTGAGTCCAAACCACTTTTATCCGGTATTGGAGCTTCCCAGCAATGGCCTCAGAGCCGCAACTCACCCGCAAAGAAGTAGAACACCCCCACAAGTGCTGAGTCTTTCTTCATTGGGCGTAATCCAGTCCTCTGCTTTGATGGAAATAGGAGTCTGGAGGAGGAGGATAGAGGAGCATGTTCTTCTGAACTTGTGAACCTGAGGAATGCAGACTGCGGCACCTTCAAATCAATAAGCAAACAAGTGAAGACAGTTCTGCTGATGGGCTTGTTTTTGTGATTAGGTCATTACATTTTGAATTATATTAACTGTGCACAACAAAGAAAGACAGACACACAGGAATAAAAGTGAATAAGGACAAAAAAGAAAGTTATTGATTCATTGTCTCATTTTCAGGGCTCGGTGTCAGGGTCCAGGAATAAGAATAAGGCTTCGTCATCATACTCTGCGAATTCAGGCAGGGTGAGCTCAGTGTCACCTGACAGAGAAGAAATTCCCTCATCTACATTGCTGTCCACCTTGTCTTCATCAGGCGTGCTTTCTCGTACTTTGTAATCTGGTGGTATGAGGTGCTGATTCATCTTGATCATTGTTAACCTCTCCACATTTTTGGGCGAGAGGCGGCTCCGTTTGGGAGTTACAATGCCACCAGCAGCACTGAAAACACGTTCAGAAGACACACTTGCGAGTGGGCAAGACAAGTTGTTTAAAGCCAGGTTGGAGAGCTGTCGCCACAACTCTTTTTTCCCATGCCAATACGCCAATGGGTCAGCATTAACATAGAACTCTGTTGAGTCATTCAGATAGTCCTGCACCATCGACTCAAGGTCCTCCAAGGTTCCTCCACTTTGCTTAGCTTTTGCTGTGACCTTTTGAGAACCAAACCCGGCCGAGTTAGCCAATCCTCTTCAGCATCCAATGTTACTGTTGTGTCTGGTGCAGATGATCCAGTTGCCGGTGTCTTTAACGGCTGAGAGGTCACTTGTGCCACAGCCACAGGTGCAGAAGTGGATTGTTTTGACTGGGGATGGCCTGCTGATGCTGATGCTGATGTACTGCCTTTTCCTTCAATTTTCTGCCGTTCTCTTTCAAACCTCTTGGCTGACAAGGCTAGCCAACGTTTGTACTTTGTAACATCTTCATCAGCAAAAGGAAAGAATGCTCGGCCTGCCAGCGCCTTTTTGTAGCGTGGATCCAGAATAGTAGCACAAATGTAATGCTGTTCTGAGTGGATCATTTTAAGACGTTCATCACCTTGTAGGCGCTCTAATAATTTCTCCGCCAAAACAAAAGGGTCTTGGTTTTTTTCATCTTTTTGAAACACAGAAGACACCTCCTTCAGTTGGTGCTCCAGCATGTAAAACAATGGGATAGCTTTTCCCAAATTACAGTCCTCCTTGCTGACTGCACGAGTGAAGACCTCAAAAGGATGAAGCATGCCTGTCAGGCTTTTAACTATGTCCCATTGCGCCGCACCCATCCTCAGGTCCTTCTGAGCTGTACCCTGTTTTAAGAAATAGTGATCGAGTACCGTATACTGCTCATACAGACGCTCAAGCATGAAGAAGGTTGAGTTCCAACGTGTTGCCACCTCCTGGATGAGTGCTTTCACTGGCATTCGACGTTCATGTAGCAGGCTCCTCAGATGCTTCCGGGCCTTAAAAGAATGGCTGAAATGGTTGCACATTTTTCGGCAGGTGTCCACTACCTCGTACGCTGGCCTGTCTTTATCACTCAAGAATTTTTTGACAACCAGGTTTATACAGTGCGCCAAACACGGCACTTTGAAATAGTGACCCAGCTCCATGGCCTTAACTACATTGGTGCCATTATCCGTGGAAACATAACCAATCTGGCGTTTTTTTGGGGACAGCCAGTCAAGGACCTTTGTGTTAAACTCATCCAAAATGTTTTGTGCTGTGTGACGTTTCTCCAAACCAAACATGGCTAGTGTTGCATGTTTCCAAGCAGCTTTAAAAACTTGGTCTGGGTCAACACCTGCGTTTAGCTTTGCTTTAACCCCTTAAAAAGAGACCCAGTGTGCAGTGATGCACATGTAATCAGCGCCTGCGCCACTGGTCCACATGTCTGTTGTCAGATGTATAGTGTGAACAGCACTCTTCTGCAAAACTGCCCCAATCACCTCCAGCACATCTTCATGTAGTGCTGGAACCGCAACTCTGGCAAAATAGAACCGGCTAGGAACCTTCCATTTAGGGCAGAGTGCTGCCACTAATTCTAGAAAAACAAACCCTTCTACAAAAGAAAAAGGGAGAAGGTCCAGAGCTACCATTTTAGCCAGCTTAGTGTTATACAGACACGTCAGTGGGTGGTTGCGTTCATATTGCGCTTCTGTAAACAACATCTTTTTAATGTTGCCCTGTGAGGTTCCGTGACAATTGTAAGTGGTGTTTTCGACTCGCACGAATATGGTCGAGTCCGGTATCTACGAACCGCAAATGACGAGTTTAGTAAGTGTGCGCAGTTTCGCTGTGCTAACTTAAACCGTTCGTTTGTTACGTGGGTTTCTCATCTGTACCCACGGGTTCCATCTTAGATACGGCATCCATTTTGTCTCTTGCCCTCAAGTAGCCAGCGAACAGACGTTGTCCGCTTCGCGACCCTGGGGCTCCCAAGATATTTGCGGAAGGCACATGTCCTTCGTAAGTGTCTTTATGATGAGGGGGATGATACTGTAAGGCAGATGGCCCCGCTTGAGGCTCATCTCGCCGTGCCGGTTTATTGTCTCAGCCGTGCATCTCATTAGGCACGTCCCTTTGATGCCTGTAGCTCGTGTTTCCCGATACCTCCCCTTTTACACCCTTTCCAATCTCCCCACTGTTTCCATCTTCCTCCACACCTGTTCTTGTTCCTTCTTCGATCTGTTTTACTGCTGATTGGAATGTACTAATGGTGGGAAGATGGGTTTTTACAGTTGGGAACCGCCAAATGTTTCTGCACTTATGTTCCGGACCTTGTGAGTATCAAAGTGACCAAAACGACCCCTCTGGGGGATGATCATGGGAACCGGGTTGTAAACCTTTGTATGCTATGCAAACCTATGGGAGAATTCTGTATAAAAGGAGCGATCCACAGAACCAATTTGAAGCAGTCTCCCCGAACTACACTCGTTGTTCTTCCTGTGACTTCTGTGTTTCCCTGCAGTAAATAAATCTTGAATCTTTGACGCCGAAGGAAGTGTCCCGTGTCTCTGTCATTCGTACGCCGGAGCAGGTTACCCACGAAGGTTTCAGGTGTTGTCCCCTGGCACCGCTGGGTCTTAAAGAACCCAGTCCTTCAGTTGGCGCCCAATGTGGGGCTGCATCAGTGGTACCGGTCCAAGCCCGACGATCGTGAGGAACTTCGTGTGAAATCTCCGAGGGAAGGTGCACTCCGCTTCATCGATCCTGTTGTCGAAACAAGTGTCCCGAAGACTTTTCCCGCAAAGATTCCCGCCTCCTGACGGCTGCGACGGACTGCTGCCCTGACTGTAGACCTGTTTTGGCGCCTGGCGTAGACCTTGGTAGAGCGAGACGATTGACGGGCCTTCCTGGTGACGCCATCGATCTTTGAGTTAAGTATTTGTGGGTCGCTCCCAGAGTTCTTGGTTGTGGTTGCTTAGTGGTTGCATGGTTCCATTGCATTTGTGGTTCTTGGTACTTTGTTGTGTTGTTTGACGACTGCAGCCGCCAAAAACCGAGGGTTTTTGCTTTTGCTTGGACTTGGTAAATCCCGTAACCCTTGACGATTGTGAAACTCGGCTAGTGTGCAAGATGCCTGGTCGCAGTACTTTGTTTAGTTGTTTCAGACGTTGTGGTGCGGATTCCCGACTGGAGGACTCGTATCCGATACCTCCGGTTGGAACTCCGACTTATGAACTGTACAGCAAACACGGGCTAGGCCCGATTACTTTTAATGATTATTGGATTCGCTATACTAAGAAGGACGGTGTCCTTAGTTGGCCACCTCATGGTAGCTTTGAGACCCCGATCTTAGATAATTTAGAGGCTAAATTGTTCGAGAAAAAGTCAAGGCCGGCCATGTTTGATGCCTTTCGGTTGTGGCGTAAAGAAGCCCGACAGAAAGAAATCAGACAGACTAAACGAAACCAGAGAGATGGTGTTGCTACCATTGTAAAGAAAGCAGAGCAGTTTCAGCGTGATAAGGAGGTTAAGGAAAAGGAAGTGTTTGATAGACTACAGCGCATGACTATAGATAAATGCTATCCTGCTTTGCCTACGGAGTCGGAAAAGAAGGAAGAAGCAGTTGAGGATCCTTTAATGTCCTATCTTATGAAGTCGCCACCTCCGTATGTACAGGGTACCGCAGCTCCTGTGGTTCCCCCTGTACCTATTCTTCCACCTATTCTTCCTCCGCCTGATCCTCAACCTGCACCCGTTCTTCCGACTGTTCCTGCTCCTTTGCCTGTTGCTATCCCTACTGCTCCTCCACTTCCACATACTCCTGCTCCCGCTACTGCTCCTGCTCTGTTAACTCCTGCTGTTGTTTCTGTTTCTACTCCTTTGCTTGTTAGTCCTGTGTCCTATACTTCTCCCTCTACTCGTAGTCGTACTTCTCCTCTTGCGGCTAGCTTCTTTCATTCTCTTGGACCTGTTCTTGCGTCCGCTGGTTCAGATGGTCCTCAGAGACGTAGTCAGCTTCCTGGTAACAGGGAACGTGCTTCGCTGTATAATATGGCGATGGGTTGGATGACGCACCCTCTTAGAAATCCACCACGTGTTGTACTCGATACGTTCTGTCAATTCAATATACCAACCCAAAGATTCGTGTTCGAAGAAATGTGTAAGGTCCTTCGCGATCAGATATCGGCCGATGCACCTGACGAGGTGCTGGCCGCTTTGTCTGACCTACAGCTTCAGTTCTCGACTGGACTGATAGTGGATACCAACGTTCGACGTGCTGTCGAGCGATTGCTATCTTTCCGTCCCACTCCTATACCTCAAGCCTTGTTTGTTGAGGATGTTGAAAGACAGCCAGATGAGTCTGGTCAGTTTCCTATGCGAGAAGTTCCACCAGTGTGGATGCCAGGTAATCCTGGGGCAAACCCCCCGATCTTGCCGTTCTTTCAGAGGGTATGGATACATCTCCCATGGAAACGCTCTGAAGTGCTACAGGTGAAGCAATCTCTGCCTGACCCTCGCAAAAATCCTGCTGGGTATTATAAAGAATTATCGCAGCTCGTAGATGCTACGGTAATGAATCTTGCTGATATCGACATGCTGTTTGGCAATGTTGTACCGCAACCGGTATGGGCTAAGATTCGTCAGGAAAATCACGCAAATGAACTAGGTGGTGATTGGGCTGCCATTATAGCGGCGGATGGTCGACAAACTGGTGGTGCTAAACCCGAGCAGTTGATTGCTGCTCTTCCCCAAAGAATAATCACGTTAATGAAAACTCTTATGCCAGCTATGAGGGTGAATTGGGACAAATTGTCAGCTTGTAGACAGAAGAAGGACGAGAGTGTCTCCGATTTCTTTACGAGATTTGAGGAGGCATTCATTGATCATAGTGGTCAGGATATGAGCACTGAGGGTGGTCAGCGGTTGTTCGTAGACAAATTTGTTTCGAACTTATTGCCCGATTTGAGCAATAAATTGAAGAATTCTGAGAGTGCGTGGGCCGTTTCTACCTCAGCTCAGATACTGGCCACAGCACAATATTATGAGAACAGAGAAAAAGAGGAGAACGACCACGCCGATAAAAAGACGAAAGAACTCAAAACTAAAGTGTTGTTACAGCAGGCCTATCCCCCGCGTTCGAATCAGAATGCTTCGCAGCAAAATAGATCGCAGCCACAATCGAATCGATCACAATCCCGAAATGACTCCTCTTCCCAAAGATCTTCGTTGGTGTACAATCAATGTGCCTATTGTAGACAGGAGAGTCATTTAAAATTCAATTGTCCTGTTCTAAATGATCGTAACAGTGGTAATTCATCTAGAGGAGGTCGTGGTGGTTCGCAGCAGACATCACACGGTAGAGGTCGTGGTGCTCAAAATGACCGTTCAGATAACTCATCAAATTCTGATAATTGTTTTGATCAACGTGGATCGTCGCAAGGACGATCTGCGCAGTACAATGTAGACGATTATTACGTCGATCAGGGAACTGACGACAATATTTACTAGGACAGCCATAGACAAGGAGAGGGAGTGGTATCAGTTCCGGTTGATCAGAGAGGGCCTTACGTCGCAGTTGCTACATCGGGCGTCGTTGAGCCTTTTCTGTTGGACACTGGTGCAGCGAAAAGTTCCATGAAGCATTCGAAACTCCCTGGCGCACCTTTGTCTGGCTTAACAAATGTTTCCGTTGGATTCTCTGGCGCCCCCGTTAGCAATCCAGTTTCGTGCCCTTTGCCCCTTACAATTGGGCCTCGTGAGCTAGAAGCTCCGTTGATTTTGACTACGGGTTGTGGTGAAAATCTTTTGGGCCTGGATTTGCTAAAACGCTTGTATGCAACTCTGTATTGTTCTCCTGCGGGTGTAAAGCTTACTTTAGGAGAGAGGGTTGTCTCTCCTATGTACTTGTCTCTCGATAAGCTTCCACCGGAATTGAGTTCTCTTCCTGCATCTTTGTGGGCAACAGGCCCCAATGACGTGGGCCTACTTGACATCTCCCCTTATGTTGTGCAGTTGAAATCTAATGTGCGGTTGCCACGTATTCCCCAGTATCGTATCTCTCTTGATGGTGAACGAGCATTGTTAGCGATCATTTATGATTTGATCGAGAAAGACGTAATTGAAGAAACACGGGGAAACGTGTGCAACAGTCCTGTACTGCCCATTCTAAAACGTACTGATCCTTCGAAACCACCTGTTTATCGTTTTGTTATCGATTTACGGGAGGTGAATAAAATTGTGATTCCTCAGTTCCCCGTTGTGCCTGACATCACGGCGCTACTGACTCTGATTCCAGCTTCTGCATTGTGGTTTTCGGTGATTGATTTGAAGAATGCGTTCTTCAGCATCCCGATCGCAGAAGAGAGCAGAGACCTTTTCGGTTTCTCTCTTGGTGGACGCAGCTTCCGGTTCAAACGCGCTCCTCAGGGCTACTGTGAAAGTCCATCGATTTACAGTCAAGCCTTGAAGGGTCAACTGGATGCGTTTTCATTGCCGGCTGGTGCGGCCTTAATCCAATATGTCGACGACTTATTGGTAGCTGCAGATACTCAGGACATTTGCAAAATTGCTACGGTGTCGCTGCTGCAACATCTCTGCGAGTTACATCACAAGGTGTCACCTTCTAAACTCCAATATTGTTGTCAAGAAGTAACCTATCTAGGTCACTTATTGTCAAAGGAGGGAAGGCGGTTGACCCCAGAGAGAATTGCAGCTATTGCGCGAATGGCTGTGCCAACAACCCAAAGAGATGTGCGTGCCTTTCTAGGTATCACGTCGTACTGCAGGCAATGGATTCCAAATTTTTCATTGCTAGCGAAACCATTGGTGGCTCTTACGTGCAAGGATGTTTCAACTCCTTTACCATGGACGGAAGAATGTCAGAAAAGTTTTTCTGAACTGCGTGATTCATTGTGTTCGGCTCCTGTGTTAGGTACTCCTGACTACAGTAAGCCGTTTACATTATATGTTCACGAGAGAGAAGGTTGTGCTTTGAGTGTCTTAACGCAACCTTTTGGTGGTAAGCAATGTCCATGTGCATATTTTTCCTCGACCTTGGACCCGGTAGCTAGAGCATTGCCGAGTTGTTTGAGAGCAACGGCGGCAGCTGCGGTGTCCATCCGACAATCAGCAGGATTGGTCATGGATAATATGCTTACGGTGATGGTTCCGCATGCAGTCGATACTCTTTTGAATCGTACGAAAACCCAGCACTTGACGAGTGCGAGATTGTCTGGGTACGAGCTGACGCTGCTGGCAAGTCATATTCAGATAAAACGTTGCAATGTTCTGAATCCGGCGACTTTGTTACCAATTAGCTCAGAGTCAGATGAAATAACAGAACACGACTGTTATTTGAGAACGGAAGAGGAAACAAAAGGTCGAGTGGACCTTAAAAACACTCCTTTGGAAGATCCAGATGGAACGCTGTATGTGGATGGTTCATGTTTTAAACTGCCGAATGGCGATGTGACTACTGCGTATGCTGTCGTAACATTGAATACTGTTGTTGAGACTGCACGATTAAATCAGAATTCTGCCCAAGCTGCAGAACTGATCGCTCTCACTAGAGCGTGTGTGTTAGCGAAAGGGAAACGTGTGAATGTGTTTACCGACAGCCAATATGCATTTGGCGTCGCCCATAGCTTTGGACGGTTGTGGAGAGAGAGAGGTTTTCTGACATCGCATGGTACGAAGATTCAGCATGGCCAGCTTGTGAATGATCTTTTGGATGCACTTACGTTACCTAAGCAGGTAGCGATTGTTAAATGTAGTGCGCACCGTAAGGTGACGGATGATGTTGGTCGTGGTAATGCGTTTGCGGATGAGACTACTAAGGAGACTGCCCGGAACCTTAGCACTCGAATGTACGTGACGAGTTCGGTTAGGTGGCCTACCGAATCGAGTATGTGTGAGGACACTATAGAGAGTGTGAAAGCAATTCAGAATGAGGCCACTGAGACTGAAAAGACGAAGTGGAAAGAAAATACGGGAAAGTTGGATGCGAATGGTTGTTGGATTGATTTGTCGGAACAAAAGAGATGGATGTTACCGGATGCGTATGTGCTGGCTGTTGTGACAATGGCACATGGGTTAGCACATATTAGCGCGAAAGGTATTTGCAAGTTGCTGTTTCCTGTGTGGAAGAATGATGGTATCACGAAATGTGCTGAACGCTTGGTTAAGAATTGTATGGTATGTATGTTGTACAATCCTGGTAAGGGAACTCCAACTCCTCCTGGTAGTTTTGCTCCCCCTTCATGTCCCTTTGAGGTGATCCAATTAGACTTCATCCATATGGAGCGATGCAATAACCTGAAATACGTTTTAGTTGTGGTTTGCGCATTCTCCCAATGGATTGAAGCCTATCCCCTCAAGGACAACACTGCTTTGTCCACTGCGAAAATCCTACTGAAGGAATATTTTCCTCGGTATGGAATGCCTCGGATTGTATGGTCGGATAACGGAAGTGAGTTTGTGGGGAGTGTGATGAAGAGTGTGTGTAAGGGCCTTGGAATTAATCAAAAGTTCCACAGCGCCAATCATCCCCAGTCAGCTGGTTTGGTTGAAGGGTACAATGGCACCCTTAAACTGAAGCTAGCAAAGATTCAGGCTACGACTGGTCTCTCGTGGCCTGATGCTTTACCCTTAGCATTACTGTCAACAAGGGCAACCGTACACTCCCGAGTAGGGCTCAGTCCCTATGAAATAGTGTTCGGTCGTCCTGCAAATGTTTGGGGGGTCCCTAGGCCGGGTGTGTTCTGTGATCTTGAGTACCCAATGTTGATTGATTATCTTCATGACTTGACTGCTAAACTGAGGTTAATTCACCAACAGGTTTACGAAGCATTGCCGACGCAGACGGAGGGTCCAGGCCACCAGCTCCAGCCCGGAGACTGGGTGGTGACGCGCAATTTTATGCGCAAGAAGAATTTGGAGCCCAGATTCACTGGACCCTACCAGGTCCTCCTTGCCACGAGAACTGCTGTTCGTCTGGAGGGTCGGAAAAACTGGGTGCATGCCACCCATACGAAAAAAGTCCCTATTCCGTTGCCGGCAGACTCGTGGGTGAGGAGAGGCATTGCATCAACTGAAACCGAAGGATTGCCGGCGTTTGTACCTTTTAGCGACGCACAACCTCTCGGAGAATCCTCAGTGCAGCAGAAAGACACTGTTGAACATTTGTTATCTAAAGACTCAAGACCAGAACATTCAACTGATCAACAGGACGCTGTCCCTTTGACGGATCCTTTGTTTGACGAACAGACACGTCCTGGGAAAAAGCGATACTTTTTGCGATCTAGCACTAAAGACTAATAAAAGATCCTGTTTTGTCCCTTGACAATTGCATTATCCCGTTTTCCACGACCAGTTTGAACACTCGTACTTTTGTAATTATTCTTGTATATATACATTGAGTTTCGTTCCTCATATTTTTGCTTTCACAGCTGAGAGACATTTTGCATACACATAATTGTGAATAAAGGCCGTAGGGCCGCGCGTGTACTTCCTTCTGGTTAGTAGGTCTTGACACTAGGTTAAAGACCGTCGGTTCCTGGGAACTCCTAGGGATTGGCTACTGCTACACAGAACGAAGTGCGTCAAGAAACGTTGCGGACGGTCGTAGGGGATGGCATTTTCGAAGCTGATGGACTTGGAAGAAGCTCAGGCGCAAAGGTTCAAGTTGCAACAACTTAGTCGTACCAAATGTTTTATGTTTCAAATCTTCGTATTGCTTTTGACTGTTTCTGCACTATTGGCGGGTGGGGTGTATTACATGATGTCTTGTTTCTTGTCTCCTGCCATACCTACTCCTACCCCTGACCCTAAACTTACCACCATTGCATCTCCCCATTCTTTTCATATCTTACCCGAACACGAGCAGGCTAGACGTGCAGAATTCCGCAACAATTCCTTTATTCAGCTCCTTCACCAGCACCAGTTAGTGGTTAACACTACTAATTGTTGGGTGTGTGGGTTGATGCCACATACTACAGATAAGGGAATTCCATATCTGGTGTTACCGTATAGTTCCCAAGGGTCTGCTCGAGCATTTCAAACAATGTTTCGAAGCGCACTAGATTCTCACCCCAGTCGAGAGCCACGTTCTCCCTACCTTGGCCCTGGCTCGTACTATAAGCCTTTGTCTATAGAGATAGAAGACTTAGATAGAGATATCTAGGAGCCATCGCTCATTCCAGTGGAAGAGGTACAAGCCTATAGGGTCCTGAGTAAGGTCGAGTATAGTGTGCTCACGAGTGATAAACAGCTTAAAAGCTCGCCTCCGATATGGGTCGTACCCCACATTGGTAATTTTTGTCTAATGGGTCGTGGCCGAAGATCGAAAGCCCGACTTGGAGAGAGTGCTTGCACTGAAAATTACATGCTGCCGATGATCTCGTCTCCTGTGTTTCTGGCTGCCAAGGGTACCTACTTTGTCTGTCATGATCGTGCGTATGCATGGTTGCCCTCTGACTTCATGGGCTCATGTTTTATCGCAAACTTGTTGCCTCCGACGTTCACTGTAGATGCAGATTATCACAAGACTAGAGTTGTGAGAGGCGTAATTAGCGAAGAGGATACTGCCGGTCAAGAGGCAGGAGACTTTTTCAAGGGTTTCCTCCCGTTTTGGGGACCTATGGTTAATAGTAGGAACCTGAGACAGTTGACTCGAGTGGTAGAATCGACAGCTAATATTACTGCCAGTGCCCTTGGTAATATCACCATAGAACTTCAGGCGGATAGACTTATGACGTTACAAAACCGTATGGTTTTAGACGTGATCTTAGCAGATCGAGGTGGGGTATGTAAGGTGATCCATTCGAGCTGCTGTATTTTCATTCCTGATAACGCTCCGACTGTCTATCAAGCCATCTCAAAGTTGCATAAGATCTCTGAATCCATACACGTGGATGTAGGGGATTGGACGCTACTTGGGTGGTTTTGGGGCCTGATGTCGACTTGGGGTTGGAAGATTCTGATGATTATCGGAGTTGTTGCAGCGTTTCTGTTCACGTGTTGCCTTTGTGTGCAGTGCGGTCCTGCCTTATGTGGCCTCTGTGCTACAACGTGTATGAGACAGCCGCCTGTTACCAATGGAACTCGGTTGGACAGAGCTATGCTACAGCAACATCTAGATGGTCTGATGAATATCGAGTATGATTCCGACTAGTGCTTGCCTACATGAGGGCAAAAGGAGCGTCTGAGGTTCCGTGACAATTGTAAGTGGTGTTTTCGACTCGCACGAATATGGTCGAGTCCGGTATCTACGAACCGCAAATGACGAGTTTAGTAAGTGTGCGCAGTTTCGCTGTGCTAACTTAAACCGTTCGTTTGTTACGTGGGTTTCTCATCTGTACCCACGGGTTCCATCTTAGATACGGCATCCATTTTGTCTCTTGCCCTCAAGTAGCCAGCGAACGGACGTTGTCCGCTTCGCGACCCTGGGGCTCCCAAGATATTTGCGGAAGGCACATGTCCTTCGTAAGTGTCTTTATGATGAGGGGGATGATACTGTAAGGCAGATGGCCCCGCTTGAGGCTCATCTCGCCATGCCGGTTTATTGTCTCAGCCGTGCATCTCATTAGGCACTTATGTTCCGGACCTTGTGAGTATCAAAGTGACCAAAACGACCCCTCTGGGGGATGATCATGGGAACCGGGTTGTAAACCTTTGTATGCTATGCAAACCTATGGGAGAATTCTGTATAAAAGGAGCGATCCACAGAACCAATTTGAAGCAGTCTCCCCGAACTACACTCGTTGTACTTCCTGTGACTTCTGTGTTTCCCTGCAGTAAATAAATCTTGAATCTTTGACGCCGAAGGAAGTGTCCCGTGTCTCTGTCATTCGTACGCCGGAGCAGGTTACCCACGAAGGTTTCAGGTGTTGTCCCCTGGCACCGCTGGGTCTTAAAGAACCCAGTCCTTCACCTGGACCAAGCATTTACGGGATGATGATGATAATATCTTCGACCCAGTTACGCTGGCTGATGAACTTTTGCGCATTGGTGTCTCACTCTCTCCCACACTCTTAGTGTGGCTCACATGGGGTGTGTTGCTGACAGGGGTACTGGGTGTAAGTGAAGTGTTTGACACGTCTTCTTCCTCCTCGTCATCATCAGATGAAACATCAACGTTTTCATTACGTGCAATTCGGGCTTCCTTGATCGCCTGTAGGTGCGCAAACCATTGGACAGCGTGCTGTCTCTTAAGATGACCTCTCTGGCCTCCGGTACCATAGTTGGTACCAACCTTACCACGACTAACTGCAACCTTACAAATGCTACAAATGGCTATGTTTTCCCTTTTTGGGCAAACACTAAAGAAGTCCAAAGCTGGGGACTTAAATAGTCTGTGGGGGCCGGAGGAGGCGGGGATACTGGTGGTGGGGGTCATGCCAGATGAAGTGGAGGATGTGGATTGCCAAACTTTAGTACGTTGTGCACTTTTACCACCACTAATTGAGGTCGAGGTGGATGGAGGTCCCTTCTGGCGAGGAAGAAATATGGAAGCGGTACGTGTTGGTGTACTAGTTAACTCCAATGATTGTTGTGTTTCCATTGCCTCCTCGTCGACATCATCATCAGGCTCAGCAGCTTCTCGGTCTAGGGTCAAAATGTCTGTTTGCTGCATGCCCGCTGGGGCTGCAGTGACCTTTATGATGACTGGCTCGTCGTCGTGAGAGCCTTCATCAGCAGCAGTATCCGCCACTTCTTGTTTAGCCTCATCACACTCCATAACTATGAGTTTTTCTATGACCTTCCTTTTATGCTTAAGTATCTTTGTCAGATCATGGTGTGCCTCACTCTCAGACGGCCGTGGTGGTTCCCAATTTTCATCCATATCATCAGAAGGAGGTAGGCTTGAAGAAGATGTAGACACCACCCTTGATATTTTCCTTGCTAGGGATGTGGAAGACAATGAATGATGATCAGGAGGAGTTGCTTCCTCAAATGATACCTCGGCTTGATTGTCGATTTCCTGATGTGCCCCTACTTCGGGAGGAACAACTTTTGTGGGCACTTGTGACCCTCCATGCACCTCTGCTTGCGCATCTCCTTGCGCTGCCTCTCCTTCCACATGTACTAGGGCTTGTACTTGCACATGTGGTTGTTGTTGCGGCTGTGGTTGTTCAACTCTCGTCAGATAAGTTACAACAACCTGTGTTGATTCAGGGACATTGCTGCTACTTTCTTGCGATGAGCCAACATCACTGGTCGATGGTGATTGAACAACTAGACTAAGTGCATGTGCAGCACTCAAGGGCTTGCACTTAAGTTGGCGTGGTGGTGGTGGTGGCACTTGGAGTTCTGGACTTTTAATTACGGTCCAGAGGTGTCAGGGACAACACCCGAAGACCCCTGAGTTCTACCTGTCTCGGTGCACAAATAAACAGAAACACGGGCTTCTCGATGGTGGCGTCAAAGACCAAAGGTTTATTACTGCAGGGACACAGAAGTCACAGAAACTACACACGGGCAGATTCTAGGAGCCTGTTCGATTTGCATTAAGTGGTTGCTCCTTAAATACAGAATATTTAGCTGGGGGCAACATTCTCCACATACTAATGTGTTTCTCAAACCTTATGTCCTAAACAATAAATATTTGGCGTTACACAGGAATCGTCAACAATATCTGATGTCAAAACATTTACAAACGAGAGGTTCCCACTGTTCCATCATAATCCCATGTCATCTTTTCATTCAAGAGCCGGACCGCCTCATCGTAAATTTCGTTACCTCCCCCTAATAAAGGCCCAGAAGGAAAGGAGCAGAGCCAGGTGCAGAAGATAGAAAAACAGGATAAGAGATGTTTGTGGGTCGTAAATGGGCAAGGCTACCAGCTTCGGCCGCCTAATCATGATCAGGCCAACGAACACGAGAACCAGTATAGCAGGACTGGCCTCGGGCAGAGGAGGCAGCTTCTGCCGAGTCATGCGGCCGCAGCGTTTCTGTCCTAAGGTGCACGTGTCACTAGTAAGGTGAATCGCCGGCTAAAGCCTACGTGTCCTTAAGTGGAATGAAGTAATCAGAGGTGACTGCGTGTCCATTGACTATGTGAGGGCAAGAAAACAAGATGGATGCCATGATCTAAAATGGATGCCATCGGTGTATCGGAAATGTGGTTATAACAGGAGTGCTCTTGCTCGTAGCATAGCGAAAACACCAGGATATACTAAATGGATCATTTGCGGTTCATCGGTACCAAAATTATGGGTTTACGACAATGTTGAAAACACAGGTTCAAATCGTCACGGAACCTCAGTCCCTCCTTTTGCCCTTACATAGGCAATTACTCAGTCTATGTCAGAGTCTATCTCGATGTTCATTAGGTCAGTGATATGTTGTTGCATCATCATCCTTTCTCGCACCTTGTCTCCAAATACAGGCGGTTTTCTAAGACAGGTTGCAGCATAGAGGCTACACAAAGCGGGACCACATTGGATAATAAGGCAGCACGAGAATAGGAATACTAAGATAATACCAACGACCATCAGAACCTTCCATCCCCACGCTGATAGTAGAGTCCAGAGCCATTCCATTAAGGACCAGTTTCCCTTGTCTACATGGATAGAGTCGGAAATCTTGTGAAGCTTAGAGATCGCTTCATACACTGTCGGAGCATTATTGGGAATAAAAACACAGCAGCTCGATTGGATCATTCTGCATACCCCACCTCGATCTGCAAGTATTACGTCAAGAACCATACGATTCTGTAACGTCATGAGACGATCCGCCTGGAGCTCAGCTGTTAAATTACTAAGGGCACCCGCAGTTTCTGTAATAGTAGATTCAACTACCCGTGTTAGTTGACGTAGGTTTCTACTATTGGCCATAGGCCCCCAGAATGGAAGGAAACCTTTGAAAAAGTCTCCGGCTTCCTGACCAGCGGTATCTTCTTTGCTGAAAACACCTCTTGCTACTCTGGTCTTGTGATAATCTGGGGAAGCAGTGTATGTTGGAGGCAACAGTCGAGCAATATAGCATGAACCTGAAAAGTCAGCAGGCAACCATGTATATGCCCTATCCTGACAAATGAAGTAGGTACCCTTAGCAGTTAGAAAGGCAGGGGAAGAGTTAGACGGATACACATAAGTCTCAACACAGTCACTCTTCCCTAGCCGAGCTCTTGGATTTCTCCCATTACCTTGCAAACAGACTTGACCTCGGTGAGGCACGACCCAAACTGGAGTGGAGCTCTTACGCTTGCTTTCACCCAAACTAATGCGATACTTTGTCGAATTCCAACTCAGATATACTCGTAGTTCATCTCTAGGATAAGATGTGGTGTTATTGACGTCTTTAATCATGTCAATGATTCCCTTGACTAAAGCTTTATTAGCGGAATTATACTTAGCGGAACGTGGTGGACGCGGGGGATAGGTCTCAAGGGCATAAACAAATATAGTCTGAAAGGCCTGAAATGATCCATTATAGCTAAAAGGCAAGACCAGATAGGCAATGCCTTTATCCATAGTGTGTGGTATCAGACCACATACCCAGCAGTCTGTTGTGTTAACTACCAGTTGGTGTTGATGCAAGAGCTGTACAAAAGTGTTGTTTATGAATTCTGAGCGTCGAGCTTGCTCGTGTTCGGGGAACGGATGAAAGGAATGAATAGAAGCAACAGTAGAAGAAACAGGATCAAGGGGAGGTACTGTAGTTGTTATCGGTGCAAAAATCAAATGGATACCAAAGACGATTCCACCCACCAACATTATTAAAACAATTAAAAACGTAATTGCACATTGCATCATAAAACATTTGTTATGAAGAATCTTGTACAGTCTATTTCTGCGAACATAAATTACATTCTCTCGGTGCAGCTCAGGAAGCTCCATCTTCTACAACCGCTCGCGACCACTGATGGTATGTACGTAGTTGAAAATGCCTCTACCAGCCCTGGGAGTTCCCAGAACTAACAGAAAGACCGACCTTGTGTCTGGCCCCCGCAGATTCAACTAGGCACAAAGCCACGACCCTACGGCTACCCAGACGGCAAGGTATTAAGCACAATAGAAATATACAGAGAAATGCAAAATGTTTAGCAAACTTCCTGGCTGGAGGCAATGTATCAGAGCAACATAATTAAAAATAGGCAGTTTCCTGCTTTATTTGTCCTTAAATTGAGAACGTAAGTTGTATCTCAGTTTTCCTGGCGTAGTTTGATCCGGAAATAGACTGTTTTCAGCAGGAGTGACAGTGTTCGAGTTCGCAGAGGGCAAATGTTCGTTTGATGCAGTGTTCTGGTCAGTGATCAAAGGAGCAGCTTCAGAAAAAGAGTCAGAGTTCGGTGAATCAGTTATCAGTTCTGCATCACTGAAAGGAACATATTTCGGAACCGGTTCTGTTTCTGAGGCACCAATTCCTTTTCTAATCCAATAATCATAAGGGAGTGGTAGGGGTACACGCTTAGTATGCATCGCATGGACCCAGTTTTTTCTTCCAGCCACTCGTACAGCAGTCCTTGTTGCCAACAGCACCTGGAACGGTCCAACGAATTTGGGTTGAAGATTTCTGGTCCGTCCAAAGTTCCTTATAACGACAAAGTCGCCGGGTTTCAGCTGATGACCTGGACTTTCCGGAGGCTTTGGCAATGCATCGAAAACCTGTTGGTGAATGAGACTCAATTTAGCAGTCAAGTCAAAAAGGTAATCGATTAACATTGGGTATTCCAGCTGCCTAAACTCCCTAGGTCTTGGTACCCCCCAAATATTACCAGGGCGACGGAACACAATCTCATAGGGACTAAGCCCTACTCGGGAATGCACAGTCGCTCTTGTGGATAACAGGGCCAAAGGTAAGGCATCTAACCAGGACAAGCCCGTGGAGGCTTGTATCTTAGCCAGTTTCAGCTTGAGGGTGCCATTATAGCCTTCAACTAAACTTGCTGACTGGGGGTGATTCGCACTGTGGAATTTTTGCTTGATGCTCAAGCCTGCACACACACTCTGCATAACTTTCCCTACAAATTCACTTCCATTATCTGACCATACAATCCGTGGCATGCCAAACCTGGGGAAGTATTCCTTTAGGAGAATTTTGGCAGTGGACAAGGCAGTGTTATCTTGGAGTGGATATGCTTCGATCCATCTTGAAAAAGCATAGACTACCACTAAAACGTATTTGAGGTTATTACATCGATCCATGTGAATGAAATCTAACTGGATCACTTCAAAGGGGCAAGAAGGAGGAGCGAAGTGACCAGCAGGTGTGGGGGTTCCCTTGCCAGGATTATGCATCAGGCATATCATGCAGTTTCTCACCACTCTTTCTGCGCATTTACTAATTCCATCATTCTTCCAGACTGGAGCCAACATCTTACAAATCCCTTTAGAACTGATGTGCGCTGCTCCATGCGCCATCGTTACTACCGCAAGCACATACGCATCAGGCAACATCCAACGCTGTTGTTCCGTCAAATCAATCCAACATCCATTCGAGTCCAATTTACCCGTTTTCTCTTTCCATGCAAGTTTTTCCTCTTCAGTCGCTTCTTCCTGAATCGTTCTCACACTTTCCATTGTATCCTCACACATTCCCGAATCAGTAACCCATCTTGCAGACGTTGCAACATACATCCCACTCATCGGATTCCTAGCTGTCTGTTTTGCTGTCTCATCAGCAAAGGCATTTCCTCGACCAACATCATCCGTGATTGCTCGATGAGCACTGCACTTCACAATCGCAACTTCCATTGGTAAGGTTAGAGATTCCAACAAGTCATTGACTAGCTGACCATGCTGGATCTTAGTCCCATGGGACGTAATAAAACCTCTTTCCTTCCACAATCGGCCAAAACTATGGGCTACGCCGAACGCGTACTGACTATCTGTGAACACATTAACTCTCTTTCCCTTAGCTAAAACACACGCTCTAGTCAATGCAATTAATTCTGCAGCTTGGGCAGAATTCTGACTCACTCTTGCAGTCTCCACAATCGTACTCAAAGTCGTTACTGCGTAGGCAGCTGTTAAATCACCATTCTCCAATTTAAAACAAGACCCGTCAACATACAACGTGCCATCTGGATCTGACAACGGAGTGTCTTTTAGATCAATTCGTCCTTTTGTCTCTTCCTCAGTTCTAAAACAACAGTCATGTGGTTCAGAATCACTTGACTCCTGACTAGTCGGCAACAATGTTGCTGGATTCAATACATTGCATCTTTTGATCTGAATATGACTCGCTAACAGTGTCAGCTCATAGCCTGATAATCTAGCACTGGTAAGGTGCTGCGTCTTTGTTCGGTTCATGAGTGTATCCACGGCATGTGGAACCATGACCACTAGCATGTTGTTCATGACCAAACCAGCAGATTGTCGAATGGACGCTGCAGCTGCCGCTGTAGCTCTCAAGCAACTAGGCAACGCTCTGGCTACCGGATCTAATGTTGATGAAAAATACGCACAAGGGCGTTGTTTATCACCAAATTATTGCGTCAAGACACTCAACGCGCAACCTTCTCTTTCGTGGACGTAGAGTGGAAATGGCTTACTGTAATCAGGTGTACCCAACACAGGAGCTGAACATAGTGCGTTTCGTAACTCAGAAAAGCTTTGCTGACATTCGTCAGACCATGGCACTGGATTCGGAACACCTTTCCCAGTCAAAGCCACTAACGGTTTTGCCAAGAGAGAAAAATTTGGGATCCATTGCCTGCAGTATGAAGTAATACCCAAAAACGCACGTACTTCTCTCTGTGTGCTAGGAACATTCATCTGCGTAATTGCTTTTATTCTCTCTGGGGTCAACCTTCTTCCCTCCTTTGACAAGAGATGACCTAGGTAGGTCACTTCTTGGCAACAGTATTGCATTTTAGAAGGTGACACCTTGTGATTCAAATCAGACAAATGATGCAATAGGGAAATTGTAGCTGCTTTGCAAGTTTCCTTGTCATCGGCGGCCACTAGAAGATCATCGACATATTGCACTAAGGCAGAACCAGGAGGAAGTACAAAAGAATCTAACTGAATTTTTAATGCCTGACTGTAAATGGACGGGCTCTCACAATAGCCTTGTGGAGCACGTTTAAACCTGAAGCTTCGTCCTCCTAGAGAGAAGCCAAAAATATCTCTGCTTTCTTCGGCTATCGGAATGCTGAAAAAGGCATTCTTCAAGTTGATCACTGAGAACCATGTGGCTGTAGCAGGAATCAACGTTAACAATGCAGTAATGTCTGGAACCACAGGAAACTGTGGAATCACAATTTTGTTAACCTCTCTAAGGTCAATTACAAATCTATAGACTGGAGGTTTTGAGGGATCAGTGCGTTTCAGAATAGGCAGTACAGGGCTATTACAGACATTTCCTCTAGTTTCTTCTATTACGTCTTTCTTGATCAAATCTTGCACTATCAATAGGAGCGCACGCTCACCTTCACTAGAAATTTTATATTGTGGGATTCGTGGAAATTTGACATTTGCTTTCAAAGTCACTACATATGGTGGAATTTCCAAAAGACCTACATCGTTAGGACCAGTCGCCCAAAGAGTATCAGGGAGAGAACGCAGCTCCAGTGGGAGCGCATCCATTGACAAATACATCGGTGAGATGATTCTTTTACCTAATGTAAGCTGTACTCCTGAAGGAGAACAGTACAATGTCGCATATAGGCGTTTTAACAAGTCTAAACCAAGCAGATTTTCATTACAACCAGTCGTCAAAATCAAGGGTGCTTTCAATTGACGAGGCCCAACAGAAATAGACAAAGGACCAGAAACAGGGTTGCGAACAGGGGCGCCTGAAAAACCTACAGAAACATTTGTTAAGCCGGACAAAGGTGCGCCAGGGAGTTTTGCATGTATGATAGAACTTTTTGCTGCACCAGTATCCAACAGAAACGGTTCGACTACATCTGATGTGGCTACTGCGACATAAGGCCCACTCTGGTCTACTGGAACTGATACTACTCCCTCTCTTTGTCCAAGGCTGTCCTAGTACTTGTTTTGCTGAAATTCCTCACCAACTTCACAGTAATCTTCAACATGATACTGTTGAGATATAGCTGGCTGTGTAGACTGACCATTTCGTTGATCAAAATAATTAGAAGGGCGATCATTCGTTTGTGGAGGCATAGCACCTCGTCCTCGACCTCTAGAATTTCGCATAGAACCACCACGACCTCTCTGAGCTGCAGCAGCATCATTTTGTGCCAGTATCGGACATTCATTTTTGTAATGACCTTCCTTTTTGCAATAAGCGCACTGATTCCATTGGTACTGCGGTCTCTGTGAACCATAGTCGGTCCTCTGATATGACCCTTGCTGTGTATTCGTTTGATTCGTGCGAGGCAGATATGCTTGTTGCAAAAGGACTTTAGTTTTTAAATCTTTCGTTTTCTTATCTGATTTTTCCTTCTCTTCTTTATCCCTATTTTCATAGTACTGGGCAGTTGCAAGTATCTGTACAGTCGTAGAGACAGCCCACGCACTTTCAGAATTCTTTAATTTATTACTGAGTTCTGGTAACAGATTGTGCACAAATTTATCAACAAATAATCTCTGGCCTCCTTCCGTGCTCATATCCTGACCACTGTGATCTACGAAAGTTTCCTCGAATCTAGTGAAAAAGTCGGAGACGCTTTCGTCTTTCTTCTGCCTGCATGCGGACAACTTGTCCCAGTTAACGCGCAATGCTGGCATCGGAGTTTTCATTAAATCAATTATTCTACTGGGCAAATTAGCAATTAAAGGTTCAGGTTTAGAACCCCCAATTTGTTGACCATCTGCCGCAATAATAGCTGCTCAATCACCACCTAGAGCAACTGGATGATTTTCTCTACGAATTTTAGCCCAGATTGGTTGCGGTACTACATTACCAAATAGCATATCAATGTCCGCTAGATTCATTACACAAGCTTCAACCGTCTGAGCCAACTCTTTGTAATATCCAGCGGGGTTTTTACGCGGATCTGGCAAGGCCTGTTTTACTGCTAACACTTCAGCTCGCTTCCACGGAATGTGTATCCACACTCTCTGGAATTGCGCTGGAGCGGCTGCAATACCATTCACTGCATCAGCTTGAACGGCTTCGCGCCATATTGGTGGAACCTCCCTCATAGGATATTGGCGACCTTTATTTGCGCTACCTTTCTCTAAATCTCTTGGTGAACGAAGGGAAGGATCAACCCTAAAACCTAAAATTAGTTCCATTGCTTCTTTTATCTCCTGACCAACTATCATACCTGCAGCAAATTTTTGTTGAATATGAATCAATTCGTCTGGAACTTGTTCAGAATCATTCTCTTCCCACTCCTCACGCAATAGGGAACACATAACATCAAACACATAGCGTTGTGTCGGTTCATTCCATTGCATAAATGTATCTAATATATCTCGTACATTATACCTTCCAATTTTCGAAATCCACCTGAGAGCAGTGGAATCTAATATTCCTCGTTCTTCAACATTAGGAAGCTGACTACGTCTCTGAACAGATTCAGAGGCAGGACTTTTAATCAAAGTTTTGTAGAAGGGAGAGAGAATATTAGAGACAGATTCAGTGATTCTCCGACAAACAGAAAGCGGAGTCATATAGCTAGAGGAAGTGTGAAGTAGAGTGGTAGTTGGGACAGAAGAAACAGCACCAGTAGGAGTAGGAGGCAAAATAGTTTGCGAAACAACAGGTATTAGTGGTACAGGCATAGGCAAAGGAGCTGGCAACCCTGGAAGAGGGGGTGCCGGAGGAACATTGATAACCACAGGGAGTGCAGGAGCTTGATTCAGGGGAGCAGGAGCAGGTATACCAGGCTGTCCAACAACCGGTAACACAACATTCGGCAGAGGCGGAGCTGTAGCACCCTGTGCATACGGTGGAGGTGACCTCAACAAATAAGACAACAGAGGATCATTTTCAGAGTCCTCCACTATCTTAGTTGTACTCGATGGCAAAGCAGGGTAGCACTTGTCTATCGTTAAATTACGCTCTCTATCGGCTATTTCTATCGCTTTCTCAGATTCATTAAGTTGCAGCTGCTTAGCAGACTGTTCTAAAGTCAACTCTTGTTCTTTCTGCTCTTTCTTCAACTTTTTAGTCTCTCTCTGTTTGGATTCTTTTCGCCATCAACGGAAAGAATCAAACATTGCTGGCCGGGCTTTCTTTTTAAACAACTTTCTTTCTAAATTATCGAGAATTTCAGGTTCGAAACTACCATGTAGTGGCCAACTAAAAACACCATCTTTCTCCGTGTAGTGGATCCATACCTCGTTATAAGAGATACGGCCCACACCAAACTTGCAATAAAGATCATAAAGAGGAGTTCCAATCGGAGGGACCAAACACGAGTCCTCCAACCGGGAATCCCTGTTGCAACCAAAACATGAAAACATACAACTTTTCCGACTTACCATTTTATAAACCGGAACACAGAACAAACACAAACAACAGTGCGCACTCGAACTTAGGCCTACCAAAGTGAACAAATGTATCGATACCCAGACTAAACCAAAAGATTATCGTAACTAGAACAACCAGTGATAATCTTACAAAACCAAACCAAACCAAGGAACTAAAAGGATTATCCAAACCCTTACGAAGTAACCAAACAACTAGCAACCACTTAATACTTAACTGAGGTACTGAAGACGTCACCAAGGAGAAACCCGTCACGTCTCGCTGTACTAAGGTCTGCACCTCGGGTCCAAGACAGGGCGACGGTCAAGGCAACGGACCACTGCAGCCGTCCGAACGGGAACCCTCGTGGAAGAGAACGTCAGGCCACTTTTGCGATATGCCGGGATCGATGAAGTGGGGCGCCTCCCTCCGGAATCTTCACACGAAGCTTCTCGAACTCTTCAGGCTTTTGGACCGGTACCGAATGACGTCGCCCCACGTTGGGCGCCAATTGGAGTTCTGGACTTTTAATTACGGTCCAGAGGTGTCAGGGACAACACCCGAAGACCCCTGAGATCTACCTGTCTCGGTGCACAAATAAACAGAAACACGGGCTTCTCGATGGTGGCGTCAAAGACCAAAGGTTTATTACTGCAGGGACACAGAAGTCACAGAAACTACACACGGGCAGATTCTAGGAGCCTGTTCGATTTGCATTAAGTGGTTGCTCCTTAAATACAGAATATTTAGCTGGGGGCAACATTCTCCACATACTAATGTGTTTCTCAAACCTTATGTCCTAAATAATAAATATTTGGCGTTACACAGGAATCGTCAACAATATCTGATGTCAAAACATTTACAAACGAGAGGTTCCCACTGTTCCATCATAATCCCATGTCATCTTTTCATTCAAGAGCCGGACCGCCTCATCGTAAATTTCGTTACCTCCCCCTAATAAAGGCCCAGAAGGAAAGGAGCAGAGCCAGGTGCAGAAGATAGAAAAACAGGATAAGAGATGTTTGTGGGTCGTAAATGGGTAAGGCTACCAGCTTCGGTTGCCTAATCATGATCAGGCCAACGAACACGAGAACCAGTATAGCAGGACTGGCCTCGGGCAGAGGAGGCAGCTTCTGCCGAGTCATGGGGCCGCAGCGTTTCTGTCCTAAGGTGCACGTGTCACTAGTAAGGTGAATCGCCGGCTAAAGCCTACGTGTCCTTAAGTGGAATGAAGTAATCAGAGGTCACTGCGTGTCCATTGACTATGTGAGGGCAAGAAAACAAGATGGATGCCATGATCTAAAATGGATGCCATCGGTGTATCGGAAATGTGGTTATAACAGGAGTGCTCTTGCTCGTAGCATAGCGAAAACACCAGGATATACTAAATGGATCATTTGCGGTTCATCGGTACCAAAATTATGGGTTTACGACAATGTTGAAAACACGGGTTCAAATCGTCACGGAACCTCACACTGAGCCCAATGGAGCGGGGTTGTTGCTCCCAGCTTGGTCCCCAGCAGATCCCGCTGCTGCTGCAGGCGTACTTTTTTTTTTACTCCCAAAGAACGTGGCGGGCGACACACCAGTCTCCTTGGTTACTTGCTTCTTCTGCTCCTTACTGGCAACTTTCTTGCTAGAGGAGCTACGGGGAACTTTTTTTGGGCCCATCTTCTTCAGAGCAGGTCAGAACAGCAGGCCGCAGTTGCACGAGTTGCAGAGTTGTCTGTGGCCAGACGTGACATCGTGCGACGTTATACTGCACACACACACCGCTGCAGGACTTCTTCCTGGCACTGGTGGTTCTCTTGAGTCTTGTGCACCTAAAAGCAATGGAAGACAGAGGAACATCAGTTCAGTTATACACCCCAAAAAAATCGAAAAAACACAGAACAATCAGTACAATCCCATGCCCTCCATGATGTTTAAATTCAAGACACCCCACAGAAAGACTAGGCAAATGCACCACTCACTACCCCTGGTGAAAAGGTCACAACAACAGCCCAAAAAAACGAAAATCACAGAAAAATCAGCACAATCCCAAGCCCTCCATGATGTTTAAATTCAAGACACCCCACAGAAAGACTAGGCACATGCACCACTCACTATCCCTGGTGAAAAAGCCACAACAACAGCCCAAAAAAAACGAAAATCACAGAAAAATCAGCACAATCCCAAGCCCTACATGATGTTTAAATTCAAGACACCCCACAGAAAGACTAGGCCTATGCACCACTCTGTACCCCTGGGCATAAAGGTTGAAAGCTAGGCAAAATGGTTGCAGACCTAACAGTACTGCCTGCAGTCAAAATGGCCCCCTCCCTCCCAGCACATGGCCAGGGCCTTTAGCAGCACTCAAAATGTCCCCAACCACATGGCCTGTCCCCATGAACACCCCAAAAAATCGAAAAACACAGAAAAATCAACACAATCCCATGCCATCCAGGCCCGACATGATGTTTAAATTCAAGACACCCCACAGAAAGACTAGGCACATGCACCACTCACTAGCCCTGGTGAAAAGGCCACAACAACAGCCCAAAAAAACGAAAATCACAGAAAAATCAGCACAATCCCAAGCCCTCCATGATGTTTAAATTCAAGACACCCCACAGAATTACTAGGCCTATGCACCACTCAGTACCCCTGGGCATAAAGGTTGAAAGCTAGGCAAAATGGTTGCAGACCTAACAACACTGCCTGCATTCGAAATGGCCCCCTCCCTCCCAGCCATGGCCAGGGCCTGTAGCAGCACTCAAAATGGCCCCCAGCCACATGGCCTGTCCCCATGAACACCCTAAAAAATCGAAAAACACAGAAAAATCAGCACAATCCCATGCCATCCAGGCCCTCATTGATGTTTAAATTCAAGACACCCCACAGAAAGACTAGGCACATGCACCACTCACTAGCCCTGGTGAAAAGGCCACAACAACAGCCCAAAAAAACGAAAATCACAGAATAATCAGCACAATCACAAGCCCTCCATGATGTTTAAATTCAAGACACCCCACAGAAAGACTAGGCCTATGCACCACTCAGTACCCCTGGGCATAAAGGTTGAAAGCTAGGCAAAATGGTTGCGGACCTAAGAACACTGCCTGCATTCAAAATGGCCCCCTCCCTGCCAGCATATGGCCAGGGCCTGTAGCAGCACTCAAAATGGCCCCCACCCACATGGGCTGACCGCATGAACACCCCAAAAAATCGAAAAACACAGAAAAATCAGCACAATCCCATGCCATGCAGGCCCTCCATGATGTTTAAATTCAAGACACCCCACAGAAAGACTAGGCACATGCACCACTCACTAGCCCTGGTGAAGAGGCCACAACAACAGCCCAAAAAAACGAAAATCACAGAACAATCAGCACAATCCCAAGCCATCCAGGCCCTCCATGATGTTTTTATTAAAGAGACCCCACAGAAAGACTCAGTTCACCCACCACTGAGTACCCCTGGGCAAAAGGCCCCAACAACAGCCCAAAAATCGACAATTACAAAATTGTAGTTGCAGCAACTGTAATGCCCCAAACAAACTTACTTGTGAAATTTCTAATCCAAAAGTGATCCAAAGAAAGTCAAAAAGGCCTTAAATCGAAATATCCAGCAGCATCCACAGAAAGTAATCCTTCCAGCTCCAGATCCAAATGAAAAAAGACCAGGAGATGGACAAAGCACTGGGAGGAGCCTGCTAGACAGGAACAGGAAGTTGGAGACTGTGGGGCACTTCCTTCCTCCCACCCCCCCACCCCAAAATGGACTCCTTGCAAAAAAAGTGCAGGCAAATGTCAACCTGAGGAGTTATTCAGATAAAAATCATCATTTTCAGGTTTATGCTGCTTGCTGATGGATTTCTTGTGCAGAATTGAAAATTTTGTATTTTCGCGAGTGCGAGATTGTTGCTGCTCGCCACATGTACGAGTTCGCAATTGAGAACTCCCGCGATACGTGATCACGGCGTACTCGCATTGACAAACTCTCGCTGTACAAGGTGGCGAGCGCGATGACGTAATCGCGGTCGCCAAACTCCCGCGGGATCTCGCAGCAAGATCCAAAATGGCGCAGCACTCGCAAAATATCGAGAAAAACAACTCGGCAAACGCTGAATGACGGTAAGTAAACGCCGCTCGCCGCAAAATTGTATCACCAAGAAAAAAAAATCCGCTGCGTGCGAATTTGCGGATTTACCGAAAATTCACAAAATCCGCGAGCGTAACAGATTTTCCGCCCACCCTTACTGCTGTTTCTCTGTTGTCCATAAGGATCCTGATGTCGTCGGTGGCGGCGGTGGTGGCGATGACGGCGGTCTCAGTGCTGTGGTTGCTTCAGAAGCCCGACTGGGATGGGTCTAGGATGTTGTTGTCTTCGAGGTAGTGGGTCAGCTGTCTGTTGACGATCTTCTCCGTGACTTTTACCGGGAAAGGGAGCAGGGAGATGGGCCGGAAGTTCTTGAGGTCATTGGGATCCGCTTTGGGTTTTTTCAGTAGGGCACTGATCTCGGCGTATTTCCAGCTCTCTGGTAAGGTTGCTATTTCAAAGGAGATGTTGATTGTTTTCCGGAGATGGGGTGCGATGGCTGTGCTGGCTTTGTTGAAAACATGGTGAGGGCATGGCTTAGATGGGGATCCGGAGTGGATGGAGTTCATGGTCTTGATGGTGTCTTCCTCGCTGACGTTGGACCAGGCGGTCAGGCAACTGGTGCGGGTGGTGGTCGCGGGGTGGTGGTCTCGGTGGTGGATGTGGGGGTTGCGGTGTTGAAGCTGTTGTGGATGTCGTGATTTTGTGGTGAAAGAAGGTGGCCAGTGAGTTGCACAGGTCTTGTGATGGTGGAATGTCGTTTGTGATGGAGATGGGGTTGGAGAGTTCTTTCACAATGTTGAAGAGCTCTTTGCTGCTGTGTGCGTTGTTGTCTAGGTCGTCCTTGAAGGCGGTCCTCTTGGCGGTCCTGATGAGTTGGTGGTGTCTGCGGGTGGCGATCTTGTGGGCTGTGTAGCTGTCTTGTGTTCGTTCGCGGAACCAGCTCCTTTCCAGCTTCCGACAGGTGTGCTTGGGGGTCCGGACGTGAACCATGCGGCTTTCTTGTTGGTGTGATTGGTGGGGGAGGTCTTGAGTGGCGTGAGGGTGTTGGCACAATCGTTGAATCACTGTTTGAGGTTGATGGCGGCAATGTCGGGGTCAGTGGGGTCGGTGGGTGGTTCCAGGGCATGGGTGGTGGGCAGTTGGGACTCGGTGACCTTACCCCAGCAGCGGCGTGGCCTCTGTTGGGTGAGGTGGTGTCTGGTGGGTTTCCTGACGGTGAAGTGGACACATCTGTGGTCAGTCCAGTGGGGTTCGGTGGTGTGGTTGAAGAAAACGTGGGGACTTGCGGAGAAGATGGAGTCCAGTGTGTGTCCGGCATTGTGGGTGGGTGTTGTCACGAGCTGTTTGAGTCCGAGGTTGGCGAGGTTGTCCATCAGGGCGGTAGAGATGGCATTGTTGTTGTTGTTCTCGAGGTGGAAGTTCAAGTCCTTGATGTGGATGTAGTCCTTCGAGGCAAGGGCGTGGGTGCTGATGAGGTCGGTGATGGAGTCGCTGAACTGGGGTCTGGGTCAGGGTGGTCTGTAGACGAGTGTTCCTCTGAGGCTGGTGTTGGGGTCGGTGTGGATCTGGAAGTGCATGTGAGGTGGTGAGGGTGTTGGTCGAGACTCTTAGAGTGTCCTTGTGGATGATGGCGATTCCCCTTCCCACTCTGTTGGTGCGGTCTCTGCGGGAGATATTGTAGCCTTCTGGAATGGATATGGCGATGTCTGGTGCTGAGGTGGCGTTCAGCCAGGTTTCCATCAGGAAGGTGACGTCGGGGTGGTTGAGTCTAGGTGGTCCCAGAGTTCGATGGCATGGTTGCGAGCGGAGTGAGTGTTGAGGAGGATGCAGCGGAGGTGGGTGGTTTGGCAGGCCGGATGCTGGTGAAGCTGCAGTTATGGCAGATGAAGGGCCCTTGGGTTCGCTTCGTGGTGGCCCGGTAGCAGGAGGGATCTCATCCGGGGTTGAGTGCGTGGAGGGTGCTGGAGTCGTAGTGCAGTCTTGTGTTGTGGCGGCTACGGGATCCAGGGGTTCTGCTGCTGGGCGCCGTCCAGGCACAGACAGGCGCAGATGGGTTTGCCTGTGGTGCGACAAAGGCGCGCCCGCTGCGCGGCCTCCATATAAGGGTTTATGGGAGGGAGGAGCAGCTGGGAGGCGGGAGCTGGGTGTTGAATGGGGCACCAGTGGGCGGGCCGCAGGGAGGCAGGGGCGGGAAGCACAATGTGAGGGGAGTGAGTGGGGGAGCAGGGTGGAAGGGCACAGGCGACAGGAAAGAAGTGCCGTAGTGGCCAGAATCAGTGGCAGTGGCAAAAAGAAAGAAAAATAGTTGGCACAAAAAAGGAAGGAGAAAGCAGTCAAAGGCCGAGGAGAGAAGGATGGCAGCAATCAGGGGCCGCCAGGCGAGGACACAGAATGAAAAATAGTTGGCACAAAAAGGAAGGAGAAAGCAGTCAGAGGCTGAGGAGAGAAGGATTGCAGCAATCAGGGGCAGCCAGGCGATGACACAGCGGGCAGCGGGACAGTGGCACAGGGGGACCATGTGGTGGCTGAGGGGGGCAACCTACCTGGTGACAGGGTCAAAGGTCGCTGTTGGGAAGAGGGTGGGAATGTTGGGAGAAGGGGAAATTGTGGCTGTTGTTCTTTTTTTATGGACATTTGGAGTGGACATGGAAATTTACTGGACAGTAGTTGGGGTTAGGGAGAGGGGTGGGTCAAGTGTTGTAGGTTTCTTCTAGTTTTTTTGTTAGGGTAACACATTATGTATAGTTTTACAATACATATGATGTAAAACTTTTCTGGGTTGGTTAACCTTTTACTTCATCTTTTTTGCTCTTTTTCTGGAGGGCCGGAGCCAGTTTTGGAAATCCACTGATAGTGTAACACACCAACAGATAGATACGGTACACTCACTTGTCCTACTACTGTCAGTTTATCTCCCTAGTCTATGCAGTCTGCAACTTAAAACCCTACCTTCTCGGAAGGATGTGGACGTGTGAATTAATAATTTCCATAGTATATAAATTATTGGCTCCCCCACACTTCTTCTCTTACCTGCTATTAATGTTTAGGCAAAGCAATGGCTGCATGGTGATGGTTTGGTTTCCCAAGGTGCCATGGTGGTGGTTGTAGCAGTAGTAGACAGTAGCATTAGCTTAAAAAAAAGACAGTCAGTCACCTGAGGGAGACTAGGGAATGAGTAGTAGAAGTACAGTACACAAGAGGAAGACTGCCAAACAAGAAACCATGTTCATGATAAGTAATGCTAAAGTAAAATAAAACATAATTGTGGCGGGGACAGCCTAGTGCAAGTTACAAACTGAAGTGACTCGACCTATGAAGTAGGCAAGCATAACCTTTAGTGCTGGAAGGATGATTAATCAATGCCGGCAATTAACTATGATTAATTATGTTCCTCTGGAAAAAAAATGTAACACATATACATATACTTAGAGCAGAAGATCCTCACCCTGCCCAGAGTTAGTGTTGCTTTCCCCACATTTGACCCAGCAAGTCTGTGATCAATTATTGGTGTAAATTTAACTTAGTCACACCGTAATATAAATCACACATCCCGGGGGAAGAGGGTATGATGAATGGTTGGAAAGGAGGTTTTGAGGGAAATCTTAGACAAAGCCAAACACTGCACATTCAACTTGGCCGCTGACCGTCATAAATCTGTTAAGCGAGATAAATTAAATGCATGCATAAAGAGGAGTAGTACTAGACCAGTAAAGGACAGTATGTTAATAAGGCAATTGCCTGCCTGCCCCAGAGACACCCAAGTTACATACATACATTATTTTGTTGTACCAGGCTTCCTTATAAAGATAGCAAAA
Source organism: Lissotriton vulgaris (assembly GCF_964263255.1). Lineage (NCBI taxonomy): Eukaryota > Metazoa > Chordata > Amphibia > Caudata > Salamandridae > Lissotriton > Lissotriton vulgaris. The sequence continues at coordinate 494,692,308 of NC_141687.1, forward strand.
AAAGGTAAAATATCTGTTGGAGTAAAATATAAGCAAACAAAACAACACACACAACCGTAATGGTTAAAGAGAAAAAAAAATGAATCAAATGAAGAAGAGATGGTTACTGTATTATATTTTTGCCAAGTCTGGAATTGCATCGCCCCGCATTAATCTTGATCCTTCATTGGGCTCTTCGTCGGCCAATTTTGGGTGCCTGGCAGATGCGGTTTGAAAGGGTAAGTGTGAGTTGATTTTCTCAGGGAGGAGCAGGGTAAAGTTATTTTTCCCAGTATGGATCAGGGTAAAGGGCCTGTAGATGGAAAAACAAAAAGGATATTGAAAAATCAAGGAGAAAAGTTAAACTGCATAATTAAGGAGGAGTGCAGCAAAAAGATTTTCAGAGGCAGCATGGCTAAATCATGTCTGTTTCTGGCAAGTTAGTTACCTCCAACAACAGGAACTGGGCTCCCCACCCAATCTCCACTTAGCTTCAAATTTAAGCTAGACAGCAGCAGCACTGAGCACACACACAGCAACATAGCATTTTTAATTAAGTAAAAACATCAATGCACCACTTTCAGCCAAACCACCACCACTACACAGACATGTAAGTCTGGTCTGGTGTTTATGTTTACATTTAGGCCATTTCATACACTGAGTTATGCTTTCCATCAATCATCTCAGATCCTCTTGACCCTGACTGCGAGTATGGTATGGTAGCCAACTCTGTACCAACAGTGTCCCGACTCACAGCCAATCCCCCAGACTTCAGACTTCAGACTCATCCTGACTCATAAATGCAATGGAACTACCTGCAGTAGTACAATTGTGCTATTGAACAGCAAGAAGGGAAAGATTGACTTGAGTCACTTTTTTGTGTGTAGATTTAGAATAGTAGACATCATGCACAGCAACCAGCAATCACCCATCGTGCAATGCATGCCATCATTTACCTGTTCTTCTGGGTCAGTCCATCTAGTTTTGGAAAGCATATATATATATCTAGTCTGGGCCCAGATTTAGAGGTATGCACAAATTAATTTTTTTTGTATTATTCATCCAATGTCTGTCGTGAGGGAAAATGGAACAGGGTAACTTGAGTCAACACAAAAGTCTAGCTGTCAGGGAAGTAGAGCTCATCCTCAAACTCGGGTGGTTCACCCAGAACTATGTCACCTAATGTACCACTTCCATGACCTGAGTCCCCATCATTATCTTCCTGCTGTGCTACTTTACATCTGGTGTAATCCGGTGGATACAGTGATGATTCATTTTGATTATGGTTAACCCCCCATGTTTTGGGGCAAGAGACTTGTCCTTCTGACTCTCAGAATGGCACCAGCAGAACTGAAAACACGCTAATAAGAAACACTTGAGACAGGGCAAGCCAGATAGTTTATCACCAGCCTACTGAGCACTGACCGTTGGCGCCTTTTCCCACACCAATACAGCAATGGGTTTTGATCAAAGTAGACCTCATTTGGGTCATCCAGATGGGCCTGGACCATTCACTCAGTGCTCAAGGGTGCTCCGATTTTCTCATCCTCTTTTGCCTTTGCCTCAACACTGGACTTAAGCCCTTGCTGCAGAAACAATTCATGTGCTGATTTTGGGGCTAATGCTCCTGTTCTTGTTGTTTTTGGTGGTGGTTTCGGCCACTGTGAGCCAACCGCACTGCCCTCAGGTGTTGAAGTTGAAGTTGAAGCCGGCTGCCCTGCAGTACTTGTTGTGCCATGGAGGAGTGGGCCTCAAATTCCTGGCCATTCCTTTTCTACCTGACTGGCTTCCACAGCTATACAAGTTTTGTAGTTGGCAATATCCCTGTCTGAAAAAGGAAGGAAAGTGTACAGTAATGGTTTGAGCCATGGATCCAGAATTGTGGCACAAATGAAATGGTTAAATGACACAATGCATCTTTGAACCCTTGTATTTTCAGATAAGCGAAAGGTTAAGCTCTCCACCAACTCGTATGCTTCTTTTTTTGCTCCACATCTGCATACATTGTAGACACCATGTGCAACAATTTGATAGCGTAGCCCATAGTACAGTCCTCCGTGCTTACCTCATGCGTGAAGACCCCGAAAGGAAGTAGCATCTCCGTCAGGCATTTAACTAGGCCCCCTTGGTCCATCTCAATGATCATGCCTTTGACAGTAGCATCCCCTCTTTGCATGACATATTCATTGATTGGTCTGTACTGCTTAAACAGACGTTCTAGCATGCAATAAGTTGAGTTCCAACACGTTGGCACCTCATTGATAACTTCTTTAGCTGCCATTCCCTTATCATGTTGAATGATCCTCAGCTGCTTCTGGGCTTTCAAAGAATGGCTGAAATGTGTGCAGATTCTTCTGCAGGTGGTTAGTACGTTGTTGACTCGGTCTTCCTTTTAATATGAGATTTCTCCATGGCAAACATGGCTAAAGTAAACACCAGGAGATAATGGACCGAGCGTTGAAACTTTTCAGACAATCACCCCCAGTCACAGATCTGGGTTGAATCCATCATCATTCTTTAGCTCACTTCGCCACCTCAATTCAGACCCAGCTATATGCAAATCAGTCTTGACACTGTGCCTCATGGGAAGAGTCCAGCCTGAACTTCCAAATCAGGTCTTCCCTGAACCAGAAACAAGAATCCTGGGTCTGGTTTCCGGGTAGCAGCCAGTCTAGCTTAAATCTTACTTCATGTGTCACCCCGAGTGGGGTAGGTATGCCCAGACGTGGGTCCAGTGCTCTCCGTGCCACTGGAGTCAAGCTATCCTGGCTGATGAGGGTTGAAAGCCCGAAACCTGTCTTAGAATGCTTGTTTCCAGTCCAGAGAGGACCTGGCCTGGTAGTTTGTGCTGGACTGTTCCCATTGGGCACAGGGTCAAGACTGATTTGCATATGGCTGGGTCCACACTGGAATTAAAAAGTGAGCAAAAAAAGATAGATTTAGGCCCAGATCTCTGTACTGGGGAGAATGTATGACATTGTTCTGCATTCTGTCCATCAATTGTTTTTTTTTCATTTGTCACCCCAAGTGGGACGGGTATGCCCAGACATAGGTCCTGTGCTCTCCATGCCACTGGAGTCAAGCTAGCCTGGCTGTTGAGGGCTGAAAGCCTGAAACCAGTCCTAGGATGCTGGTTTCCAGTCCAGGGAGAACGTGGTCTGGCAGTTCGAGCTGGACTGTTCCCATTGGGTACAGGGTCAAGACTGATTTGCATATGGCTAGGTCCAAAGTGGAGTGGCATGGTGAGCAAAAAGAACAATGGATTTAGGCCCAGATCTCTGTACTGGAGTGAATGTACGACATTGTTCAGCATTCTGTCCATCGATTGTTCTTTTTGAACATGGCTACAGTTGCATGTTTCTGAGCAGCATTAAAAATCTCAGCAGTGTAAACATCATGCTGCAGATATCTTTTCTCTAACCCCCATATAAGAGATCCAGTGTGTAGTGATGCATATGTAATCAGTGGCTTGACAACTGGTCCCACATGTCTGTTGTCAGGTGGATAGTGTGAACAGCACTCTGCTGCAGAGCTTGTCCAAGCTATTCTAGAACGTCGTGATGTAGTGCTGGAAAAGCAACTCTGGGGAAATAGAACCAGTTGGGAGCCTTCCATTTCGGGCAGATGGCTGTCACAAATAAAAAAAAAAACACCCTTCCACAAAATTAAAAAGGAAGGAAGTCCAGCCTTAACATTTTAGCCAACTTCACATAGTACAAACCTGCCGTTGGGTGATTGCGTTCGTACAGCTCCTCCGACCTACACATGCTGAGAAGGCTGGCCTGGACTTTTTTTCTTTTCTGGTACACTGATGCAAGTGACTTCTTGATTCCAGATGTTAGGTTCAATGTGCTTTTTTGTTGCGGTACTCTCTTGCCTTAGATCCCTTGCTGTCTTAGCCTGACTCTTGTGCCATTGAGGAATTGCTTATGATGATTTGGGCGGTACCACTGCACTCCTGGGGACAGGGCTGCTTTGTGTAACAGAGAAAAGGTCTCCCTTTTTTTCACCTTCCACTGTAATCACGTCTTCTTCTTCATCCCTTCCACCAACAACAAGTGCAGTTTTTGGCCGCTAAGGTGGCCTCCAACCGTAGTGGTGTTTACTCAGATGGGTTGTTTGGCCCAAGCTTACCCCGACTCACACTGTGTCCACAAACGGATTATATAGCAATATTCACCTCCTTCCTGCTAACAGAAAAAAAGTCCCAAACTGAGGAGGTAAATTTTCTGGCGCTGCTTGTGCCATATGCAATGTAGGTGAGCGTGATGTTACACTCTCTGCAGTACCTGCTTCTACTGAGGTGGTTGTGGTAGATGTAGGTCGCTTCCGGCAAAATATGGAAGCTGGAGGTGGTGTTTGTGGTATCACCTGTGTTGGTGGTATCTGTGCCACGTTCCTCACAGCAATATGGGATGGCATAATGTCGGTCTCCGCTGGAGCAGGACTTAAGTCCATGATGACTGGCTTATCATCATCCTCCTCTTCTACATCCACCTCCATAACTCAAAGGCTTTCTGGAACCTTCCTTTTCCCCAGCTTTGTCTCGTGGTGTGTCTCACTCTCACACTGAGGTGGCTTCCAAGTAGAAGATCATCAGAAAGGAGGATTTCAGAAAAAGTTGATGGACAAACCCTCCTTTTCCTTGCTTGGGATCTGGAAGATAATGGATATTCTGAAAGAGAGGCTTGTTCTTCTTCTTCGTCTGCAGGAAGCTTGATCTCCTGAAATGCCCCAATTTTGGGAGGAACAACTACTTTTGGGGGTGGTTGCAGCTGTTGTTGCCCACTTATCTGAGTTTCCTGCATTGATTTGGGTACTACTTTGCGATAACGACCAGTCAATTTCAACATCAATGCTCGTTGGCTGTCAGACTCGTAATTAGACTGGCAGCCTCTGCGACAGACATGGGCTTGGGCCTAGGTTGGGGGGGTGTTCTGACCGACTTTTTGCCCCTTTTCTTGAGTGAAGGTGATTGAAGGTGACTTTAGTCTGCTATCATTCTAATAGGAGGACTAGAACCTTAGACAGGGCCTATTTACAAGGCGTTTGCTGCAATCCTTTACCCTTCTTTTCAGTTCAGGGCTTATAAATCTATGTTAAGGGATAGATTCCTTAGTATTAGTGGTAATCCTTCCTTTTATAAGAGTACTAGTATATTTCTGATGGAGTTATGCCTATTTCGGGCCTTGTAGGCCTCAAACGGGAGAGACTCCATCTTTCATTCTGCCTCGGCAGCTTGAGATGCTTTTAGGTCAAATGTAATGTTTTAGTTATGAGGTGTTGTTCGCTTGGAGAGAACCGGCTCAGGCTGGCCCTTATTGAAAGACATTATTTTTCTTTGTGTCGAAGACATAACATCAGGCCGGCTGGCTGAGAACGTGTCCTTGGTACGGGGAGGTACAAGAATTTGGTGGGCTTCCATATTAGTGAAAGCAGGAGGTAGTGTCAGTTCAGTTCGTAGGCAGCAGCAAGCCTTTAGCATCATTGCAATTAATTATTTCAAGGTAGACAGTCGCCATCTTGAAGTCCGAGAAAGACCAAGTAGCTAATCCTCTCTTAGAAAGATTGAAGTTATTTTAGTTGGAGCAGCTGGCGAGCTTTGATATTAAGATCAGAGCATACAGAGTGAAGTAGTTAGTTGAGAGAACGAATACCAGAGTGGTAGGAACAGATTTATAAGATCGAAGCTGAGAAGTGAAGACAGTCCGTGATTGAGAGGAGAGAGGAGTAGTGCAGAACAGCAAGAGAGCAGCTGATGAGACAGAGAATAAGAGGAAGGTTCCAGTGACTTGGAGGGAAACGGAGGAGACAGAGCATAGCGGTGCAGATGTGTATCTGTGACTGCAGAGGGGATCCTAAGACGAGCCAAGGCACAGACGAGAAGGGAACCCAGATGACTGCTGAGTCCAGACTTCATATTCATAAGGTGACGTTGACCCTTTCTTATTAGGGTGCACACACATTCTAACCTTTCCTTTTGCTTTTCAGGCTATGTGTTATAGTGCAGTATTATATTATTGATATTATGAATGAATAAAGATACCCCAGTTCTTAGTGAGCTAGTGTGTACTTGTTATTTTCTTATGGTAAAGTTAACCTTTCTTCTAGTCAGATGCTGTTATGTGAACGGATGTGCTTCCCATCCAGGTAAATGGTAACTGAGCAATGAGGGGGAGAGGAGCTCTTGAAATTGGGAATAACTCCTACACAGTGTAATTTGGCCATTCTTGTGTGATCTATAATATTGTAGTATTGTAATCCCAGTAGATAGAGAGAGATTTCCCAATATGGAGAGCTGAAGGTATTCATAGGAAAGTGATCGTCGTTGTGTAGCGGCGTTAATGAGAGCATTGACTGTAGTCGATGTGTATACCCACATGATTGTGGCTTGAGAGAGCACCGGGGGGATACGGTGCGTAGTGAGATCGCCTCTAGGGAAAGCGGCGTTTATGAGAGCATTGACTGCGGTCAATGTGTATACCCACATGATTGTGGCTTGAGTTTGTATGAAATAGTGAGAGCACTGGGAGGATACAGTGCATATACCCACAAGATTATGGCTTGAGAGAGCACTGGTTGTAGTCAGTGTGTAACGGTAAGTAATCGGAATTGCCTTGGGGTAGTTTAGTCTGGGCCCATGTTGCCGCAAGACTATATGGTATGAGTGTGGGGTTTTAGAAGATCTAAGCTTGTATATTGCTAATTCCCCATCCTTAGGTAGGAACACAGATACCGGTTGTAAATAGGTCCTGAGGAGGGAGGTGGTTACGTTTCGGCTGGGTTAGTGGTGTCTTGGTGAGCTGATTCTATCTGGTCCGAATATCCGGTCATTACAGGGGGGTGAGTCCACTGATGCGGGAATGCTGCTCCCAGTCTCTTCCCCGGCACCTCTGCTGCACATGCAATTTTTGGTTTTCCAATAAAGATATTGGGTGACATACCAGTCTTGGTAAGTGGCAGTACCTTCTTCTCACTGGCATCTTTCTTGGTACTGGACCTGGTACCTTTTTTTGGGGCCATCCTAAAGATGTCAGTAGCACACAGTGGCACAAGTTGAAGAGATGTCTGTGGGCACACATCATGTGACATTGTGGGCAATAAGACCTCTGTCTAGCAGTACAATGGGTGATGTTGTCTCTTCCTCTTTTGTGCAACTGAAAGCAAAGAAGCAAGAATAACATCAGTGAAACGTGGCATTCATTGTTGTGGTTTCAATTACTACTAGTAGAAACAAACAACTATAAAATATTACTTGGTCACACTTGTTAGTGTTATTAATATTATTACATTTATTACCTCAGTTATGAAAAAAATAACAATACGGTGTAGCCATTTGTGAGACTTTGAAAACAACAAGGGCTTTCATGGTTGGTGTACTGTAGTGTACAGTACACTCAGAAACAACAACAAAAATACACATGTAACAGACCTGGTTTGGCATTGTGCATCACGAGGGATTCAGCATTCAGGGAGATGCAGCTGGCAATTGATGGAAGCAATAAGCCAAAGCAAACAAAGCAAAGAAATGTAGGCCTATGGCAAAGGCACACTAACTACCACCACAAAATGGCCACCAGCCATATGGTTACTCACAACAACAACAATCAGAAGGCCTAGAAAACAATTAACTCAAGCAGGCATATATGGACACAGAGTTTACAAAATGGCCCCTTGCCACATGGGGAGGCTCAGCCAAGGCAAATGCTGGCCCACGCACTTTTACAAACCAACTCATATACTGGCCAGACAAAGGAGGAATGATATACAACAAAGCTTTAACGCAACAATGCCAAAAACGAAAATCCACAGTGCTAAAAAGGTTTGCAAGTTACAACCAAGCACATCCAACAAAGGCATTTATTTAACACACATGAAAAAAGTGAAATACCCCACAAAATATTTTGCTTTTCAACTCAATGCCAACTGTGCCCAAAATGATGTTCACATTCAACAGACACCACAGAAACAGTTATTTTACGTACCCATAAGTAGCTCCGGGCCTATTGGTTGGAAATCCCTTTGGCAGACTAGGTCACATGGTGAATCAATTCGAATCATTAATATTAGAAATGCATTCGAAAATGTAGTGAACTGTGCTAAATTTTTTTCCTGGAAAACAATGAACTCAAGCAGGCCTATATGGACACAGACTTTAAAAAATGGCTTCTTGCCACGTGGGGAGGCTCAGCCAAGGCAAATACTGGCCCACTATTATAAACATACACACACACTGGCCAAAGACAAAGGAGATGGGCTAAACAAAACAGCTCTAATGCAACAATGTTAAAAATGACAATTGTGTGGTGTGGCCAACTAATATGGCCGATCGGACGTGATCTCGATTGGCTCTGTCTCAGGCCCAGTAACAACTCATAAAAAAGGGCATACCTGACACACCCCGTAGGATTCTCAGAGCACCCCAAAATGAGGGGATGACAAGTATCACCTGGGAAGGCCTTGAGGCACGACTGAATAAGAAGGTAGCTGCTGTTGGATAGATGAAGGCATTTGACGCTCTGAAGCAGAAAATGGATCCTCACATAGTAGCGGACATCGAGTAGCGTGTCGCCTAGATACCCATGCCACCCAGCATACATGACATACCCAGGAGGAATCTTGGGGAACCCCCGCATGGGAGGGTGACAAGAATTGACAGAGGAGCCTTGAACCACAACTGAGGGAAGAAGAAGCCGCCATTGGTGGGCTGCAGGCGTTTGGCGGTTGACAGGAGAAAATGGTGCCACGTATAGCAGTGGATTTCGAGCGGTGTGTCTCCTAGGTGCCCGAGACTCCTGTCGCCTAATCAGAGGGGCAGGCTGACTATTGGGCGCAGGCGAGGGTGCTCCCTGTCCAGATCAGATGCCCCACTGTGCCCCAAAGTAACAGCAGAGGTGGCAGAAGTAGATCCTGCTGCAGGGGTCCCGTGTTTGAAAAATGGCGGCCTCGGCGCGTTGAAGCGGGAACACTCGGCGAGGGATCTAATCACTAATATGCAGATGCACCGACTCCTCAAATGCGGGCCACATCTCCCCTCACCAGCAAGATGCCGCGTAGAAGCATAGTGTCTACAGAGAGCAGCGGAAAGAATCTGATGCGCTGCGGCCGAAGTGGACAGAGTCCTGGGGCACCTATCTAATGACTCTTACATGGCAAGCACAGTAAAAAGGGGGCATTGAGTTGTGCTGGCAGGTGGAGTCCTGAGACAACAAGGCAATCACTGGGAGGGGCTCCCAGAGGCCCCCGTTAAGATTGATGTTAAGCTGCCAGGTGCCTGACCCTAACATGGCTGCCGTGCTGTGGAAAGCACAACACGGCCACTGGCAGCACTCCGTGGGATACTAGGCCAGTCCCGCTGCTGACTCAGCATTGAAAGTATGACCCCAGGGCCCTACCAGGCCAGGATGCACAGCAGAGTCGCCAAGGAGACCCAATGTGCAGACAGCGCGAAAGTGGGATCGGAGGTTGGAGGAGATCCCCTTCAAGGGAATAGAGGCAGCCTGGGGCTCATCTGTGACCACGAACGCTAAGTGCTAGTTCTGCGAGACAGAGGGTTGATTGATGCTCATAAGCAATGGACTGTTTGCAACATGTTATAATTATGTTGATTTTTAAAAGTTTAGTCGCCACAGACCTTGTGAAGTTGTAACCTACATATGAGATCTGCAACTCTGGGCTGTTTTTTCCTTGACTAATGTTGCGTATGTCATGCTTTCTGTTTCAATCTCAAAGAGAATTGTAATAAACAGAATTTGAAGTAAAAATGAAAATCAACAGGGCTAAAAAAGGTTTGCAAATTACACAACAACCATACACATCCAACAAGGCATTTATTTAACAGACATGAAAAAGTGAAATACCAAATAAAATACATTTTGCATTTCTATCCAATGCCGCTCATGCCCTACATGATGTTTAAATTCAACAGATACCACAGAAACAGTTGTTTCATACAGCCATAAGTAGCTATGGGCCTACTGGCTGAAAGGCCTATTGGCAGACAACTGGGCTAGTGAATTAAATAGATATTGCAAATTGATTTCAAAAGTTGGAGAAAATGTACTGAACTGTGCAACATGTTTTCTTTATAGACAAAGAAAAATTACTTACAAAGAAACAAATAGCCCCCTACTGAAAGTACAGGCCACCCACCAGAACTAATTTAAAAAAAACAAGGAAAAGAACAAACAAGGATACCGGCAATTTTCTTTTGGGGGCATGGAGGAACGGAGATACGGCGCATTGAGAACGCGAGGGCGCTGAGGTTCGGGATGTCTCCTGGACTTATGGTTTTTTTGCGGCCGCCGAGGCGACAGCGGGGAAGTCGGCATGCATGCATCAGAGCTTTGCTGTGTATAGTGGCTCAGGCTTTCCTCCCCTCTGTGGCTGCTATCATTCTAGCAGCAGGAAGAGACATAGGTGATAAAACCAGAGTAAGGAGACAGGAAAGGAGGTGAGGAGGCTGTGGGAGGATGCTTGCAATTAAAAAAGGGAAAATAAATAAATCAATTTAAAATCCCTGGCAAGTTATTAACAAATTGATGGCAATCTAGTGCCAGATTCAAGTGGAAAAAGAGATTACAGGGGCAGCTGCAGAAGTACAGAAGAACAGAAGATTACAGCATTTTGAAGATAAGGGTATAGTGGGTGTAGTAAGGGAAAATTGGCAAGCCCCAGAAGGATGGAAATGCTATTAGTAAATCTAATAAAGCAGATGCTGAATCTCACCTTAAAGTGATAACACGCCGAGCATTGGCTACAAAATCTGCACTGCGAGCAGCCATGGATAAAGACAAGGATAACAACTCCTCCTCCCCTGGTATTGACAGCACTCTTGAGAGTTCAGAGGATGAACCCTCCCCCACCTTAGCCTTAGCCTCTCCCCATTGTCAGGGACAGGGACAGGGACAGGGGCAGCCTGAACTAGTAGAATCAGTGGTTGAACAGGAGAACAATACGTTGGCACAGATAAAAGCGGTTGCTCTATCAACTAGTCCAGTTCAAGGCATCCGAAAGGAAGGCGCAAAAGAAGTGAAGAAATTTCTACTGTTTATAAAAAAAACGACCTCACAACCTCTACAACGTCCACACCAACAATCCTCCCCCCCACCCTCTTCATTGATCTTGGGCTTAGCTTTAATATTGCCCAAAACTCCACTGCCAGAGATAAGATCAATCTCACCAGGATTATTAGCGCCTAAAGGCCAGGCAGCGATGCTGCAAAATCTTGATACCGAGCACTTAGGAGTCCAACAGAAACAGCAACAGCAGGATGTAACTCAAGGGCAAGCCATAGCAGCACCCTATACACTTTCTGCCTCTTTGAGTGCAATAGAAAAGACTATGTCTAGTTAATTCCCTTGCAGGCCTTAGATTCAGCAGATAAAGTTAAAAAGAACTTGATTGAAACTTCTGCGAACTCGTTGACATCACAGCCGCATCAACAATTCCAACTTCAACCTCAATCAGGACCTCAAGGGCAGGAATGGCAAGAAGCTGCATTAGTACAGGAAGATCCTAAGGTTAGCAGTTTGAGGATTGCCACTAATGACTCTCTAAGTAACTCCAGTCAAAATATGGAGACCACAGGGTTAATTCACTAGTCATCAGAGACATGTTGAATTTAATCTTGGTAGAAATACGTGAAATGGAAAAAGCACAGCAAATGGAAACCGCTGCCCTGCACCAAAGATTGGGAAAAATTGAAGAAGTGGCTTTCCCATTAGATTGCAAGAGGCAGAAGTCAGAATTTCCTCATTGGAGGATCAAATGAATGTGGTCATGGGAGAGGTAAAAGAAACAGCTAAAAAGATAAACTACCTCGAGAATAAATTGGAGGAACTGGAGAATCATTCTCGGAGGTCCAACCTCTGGATTGTTGGGGTTAAAGAAGGGATAGAAGTCTCCAAACCCCTCCAATGGGTCAACACATTTATTAAACAAAAGGTTCTGCCTGACTTTGAGGGTGACCTCACTATTACACGAGCTCACCGAGTTCCAGCGCAACCTTTTCCTAATCCTACAATACCTAGAACTATTCTGCTGAATTTCGCAGACTTTCGTATCAAGGAGAGAGTTTTGACAAGAGCGATTCAGCAAAGACAGTTTCCTGTGGATGGGACTAACAAATGCCACATATTTTCAGATATGACTGCTGTTGCTGCACGCAGGAGAAAAGAATTTGTTAAAATCTTGTATTTGTTTAAAGCCCATGTCACGCAAGCATCAATTGCTCAACAGTCAAAACTAAGAGTTCTAGTTAAAGGAAAGTTTTTTATGTTTTCAGACCTGGAAGAAGCACAGGCTGTGCTAAAAGAGATTTAAACAGGGTCTAGCATGTAAATATTGATATATATAGAGAGAGTTATCAGTAGCAATGACATTATATAGCGTATTGACTCTGGTATACACTTAGATGGATTTTTTCTCTTTAAGATTGCCAGGGGGCCAGGGATCTGTAGGGTCACAGAGGGTGTAATTTTATGACACCCAGGAAGTCTAATGGGAGGGGTGAAATGTGGGAAGCGTGGGAGGTGGGATTTTTTCCACATTTTAAGTTGTGGGTATTTCTTTTCTGGGTTGGGAAGCAGGGCACAGCAGGAAAATGGCATGAGTAAAAGGTTCGGAAAGTATAGGAAATGCACAAGTTAGGGCTAATTATGGAGACCAGTAAATGTAAGATCCTGTCAATCAACACTAATAGTTTAATAAACAAAAGGAAATATGGTGTTCTCGCAAAACCCATTCAACCCGCATTACTTATGCCGCCGCTACTCTCCTTGCCCTCAACCCCGGTCGCATGCCACAATGCTGCGTAGCTACCCCAGGAAATGCCCATGGTCCTTTCCCCTGCCACTCATGCAAGTTCGCCTGCATCAGGACTCATGCCAAATCCTCCCCCCCAAACACAGCAACGATTCTAACCACCAGAAATGCATCCTGCTGAACACCCGCTCGGTCCACAAACATGCCACCGAACTCTGGGACCTACTCGACACTACTTCACCGGACGTCACCTTCCTTACAGAAACCTGGATGAACACATCATCAGCACCCGACAACGCCATAGCCATCCCGGACACCTTTAAGATCATCCAAAAGGACCGCATCAACCAAACAGGAGGAGGCATCGCCATCGTTCATAAGAACACCATCCGAATCACGACCAGCTCCGACGATAACCTCGCTACCGCCGAACACCTTCACTTCCAGTTCCACGCCGACCCCAGAACCACACTTAGAGGCACCCTCATCTAGAGACCACCAGGATCCCGCACTCAATTCAACGAAAACATCACCGACTTCATCAGCCCACATGCCCTAACCTCCGAGAATTACATTCTACTTGGAGACCTCAACTTCCACCTGGAAATCAAAAATGACAACAATACCACCACCCTCCTGGACAACCTGGCCAACCTCGGACTCAATCAACTTGTTGACACCACCACCCACTCAGCCGGACACACGCTCGATTCTATTTTCACCTCCAGCAAACACATCTCCTTCGATCGCACCACAGCTCTCCATTGGACGGACCACAGCTGCATCCATTTCAGCTTAAAAAAAAACCACGACCCACATCCAGCCTCAACCTATTCCTCGAAGAAACTGGAACAAAATCACCACTGACCAACTCCTCACATTGCTCAACCAAAACTCCCCCGCCATACCATTGGACCCAAACCAAGCTGCCACTAATCTCACACAATGGATCACCCGCAGCGCTGACAAATTAGCACCCTTTAAACACCGTCAGATCAAGCCAGGAAACAAAAAGGTCCCTTGGTTCAACGATGACCTTAAGAAATCCAAGAAGTTATGCCGCACCCTCGAGAAAACCTGGAGAAAAAACCCAACCACTGACAATCTGATCGCCTTCAAGGACTCGATCCGCAAACACTACCAAATGATCCGCTCCTCCAAGAAATCAGCATTCAAGGATCGACTCGACAACAATGCCCACAACAGCAAGGAACTATTCAACATCATCAAAGAATTTACCAACCCCACCGCCGGCAACAATGACATCACTCCTTCCCAGGACCTCTGCGACTCCCTATCATCTTTCTTCCACAACAAAATAGCCGGCATTCATAGCAGCTTTGTAAACCTGCCTGAAGAACAACCCATCCCACCCTACTGCGAACCTAAACAACGCTCTCACAACCTTTGCGCCTGGAACCCAATCACGACTGAAGACACCATCTGCCTGATGAACTCCATCCACTCGGGATTGCCAACTGACCCTTGCCCCCACCACATTTTCAACAAAGCAGACTCCATTATCGCACCCCACCTCTGCGATGTCATTAACTGTTCCTTCAACTCCGCCACCTTCCCGGAAAGCTGGAAACACGCCGAACTCAGCGCCCTTCTGAAGAAACCAACAGCTGACCCCTCTGAACTTAAGAACTACCGCCCCATCTCACTCCTCCCCTTCCCGGCCAAGTCATCGAGAAAACCGTCAATAATCAACTCGCCGCCTTCCTTGAAGCCAACAACTCCCTCAACCCTACACAGTCCGGTTTCCGAGCCAAACACAGCACCGAAACCGCCCTCATCGCAGCTACAGATGACATCCGAAAACTACTGGACGACAGAGAAACAGTTGCCCTCATCTTACTTGACCTCTCCGCCGCCTTCGACACAGTATGTCATAGCACCCTCTTACAACGTCTTAACTACAACGGTATATAAGGAAAAGCTCTGGATTGGATCATCTCATTCCTCGTGGGAACAACTCAAAGAGTCAGCCTACCCCAATTCAAAGAGGCCACCGAAGTCATCTGTGGTGTACCAACAAGGATCTTTACTCAGCCCCACCCTCTTCAACGTATACATGAGCCCCCTCGCATCCATCGCGCGCCAACACAACCTCAACATCATCTCCTACGCAGATGACACCCAGCTGATCCTTTCCCTCACCAAAGGCCCAAATACTGCCAAAACCAGTCTACACGAAGGAATGAAAGAAGTTGCCGAATGGATGAAAAACAGCTGTTTAAAACTCAACTCGGACAAAACTGAAGTCCTCATCTTAGGATCCTCCTCCTCCGCCTGGGACGACTCGTGGTGGCCACCTGCCCTAGGTACAGCACCCATTCCTACCGATCACGCACGTAACCTGGGCTTCATCCTAGACTCTACCCTCTCCATGACCAGACAAGTCAACGCCGTTACATCATCATGCTTCAACATCCTACGCATGCTCAAAAAAATCTTCTGCTGGATCCCGACCGAAACAAGAAAGACAGTCACCCATGCACTGGTCACCAGCAGACTGGACTATGGAAACACCCTGTACGCCGGGACCACAGCCAAACTACAGAAAAAACTACAACGCATCCAAAACGCCTCAGCCAGACTCATTCTGGACATTCCCCGCAATGCTCACATTTCCGCCCACCTGAAGGATCTCCACTGGCTCCCCGTCAACAAGAGAATAACGTTCCGCCTCCTCACCCACGCACACAAGGCCATCCACGACCTAGGACCAGAATGCCTCAACACAAGACTGTCCTTCTACACACCCACCCGCCAACTACGTTCATCCAATCAAGCCCTGGCCGCAATTCCCCGCATCCACAGATCTACTATGGGAGGAAGATCCTTCTCCTACTTAGCGGCCAAAACCTGGAATTCTCTCCCACTCACCTCCGACTTACACAGAACCACCTCTCCTTCAGAAAGCAACTCAAATCCTGGCTATTCGACAAGTAACGCACCTACCTCCCTCAAGCACCTTGAGACCCTCTGGGTGAGTAGTGCGCTATACAAATTATCGAACTTGAACTTGAACTTGAACTTAGATGGTTATCTTCATTAAATCCCCAAGTATTGTTTTTACAGGAGATGCATTTTAAATCTAAGTCTCCTAATCCGTTTATACCTAAGATTTTTTCTAAAGCTTTTTTTGCTTCTTCAGGTTTTGCATTTAGAGGGGTAGCAATCTACTTTTCTAGCAAACTTCCCTGGGAATCCACACAAGTACATAGGTATATACATGGGAGGTGGATATGGTAGTAGCCAAGTTACAGGGGAAACGTTAAATTTTATAAATTATTATGGTCCTGTCTCGGATGATATTGTACCCCTGACTCAGAATAATGATTTATTGATAGGATCTCCCGGGTAGGTGGTATTTGGTGGGGACTTTAATTATATACAGGATATTAGGAAAGACACCTCAAATAAAAATAAAAAAACAACTAAAACCTAATACAAAGAAATTAATGGGAACCATTATTCAAGAATAACAATTGGTGGACCCATGGCGGAAAGTCCATCTAGATAAAGAATTCTGCACCTGCTACTCACACCGCTTTCGGACAGCATCTCAAATAGATTATTTTCTCACTTCCAGATCCCTTCGGACTCAAGATGCATGCATAGGCCGTAACCCGTTTTCAGACCATGCCTATGTTGGGATAGATTTGGTGCTTGGGGTAAGTGGTAGGGAACGTCCAAGGTGGCAGCTGGATCATCTCCTAATGCAAAATTAATAATGGGTTCAGCGATTTAGAAAGTGAATATTTTCTGATTAATGAGAATATGCTCTCCAACTTCAGCTTCTTCCAAATCGATATGAGCAGGCAAGAACAGCACTGAGGGACTTTATTTTAGAAGAGGTTTGCAATTCACACATTTTTCAACAGAAGGTTTATGAAGCAAGTCAGTTAATTGGTAAATATCTGGCAAATTCAACAAGGAAAAAACAAGAATTATCTATAATAAATAAAATTATGGATCCTCTGACTGGCCAAGAAATAGCAGATAGCAGTAATATTTCACAGATTTATTTGGAGCATTTTTGCCAACTATACTCTACTAAGTATTTAGTGGAGAAGGACTAAATTAAGGATTTTTTTATAAATATGAATGTCCCCAAATTATCAGATAACCGGATTGGTGAATTAGGAAGGGAAGTAGAAGCTATTGAGATTTTAGCAGCCATTAAATCAACAGGCAGGGCAAAAGCTTGTGGGCAGGACGGCTTTCATATCGAGTGTTATAAAGTATTTTTAAAAGAACTCGCTACCCCGTTGAAAAACGTATTTAACTTTATTAAGAAAGGTGATGAAGTCCCAGAGGTTTTTAAAGAAGCAATAATTGTTTCTTTCATAAAAAAGTATAAAAACCCGGAGATGTGAATTCATATAGACCCATTAGTCTGTTGAATTCTGACTATAAACATTTTAATGAAGAAATGGGCAGAACGCTTTTTACTGGCCGCCTAAGAAATGATTCACAGTGATCAAACCGGCTTCATAGCAGAGAGATCAATGGCGACTAATACCCAGTTTTTAATATATGCACTGGATTATTTTAACATGAATTCCATCCCGGCTAGTATAATAATTGTTGATACGGAGAAAGCCTTCGATCTTGTGAACTGGGAGACTTTATTTTTTACCTTGGGCCGGATCGGGTTTCCTGCACAGGTAGTTAATATGCTATGAAATATATACCAGGGTTCCTCCGCCAAGGTTATAATTAACTCAAAAAGTGCAGGAGCCATAAATATGAACGATGGACCCAGGTAGGGCTGCCCGCTCTCGCCTTTACTTTTTACCTTTTTTATAGAACCTCTGCTTTTAAAGATTCAAAATAATGTTGCTACCTAACCCCCAATACCTGGTATGGCTAAATTAAAACTTTTTGCCAATGACATTATTTTATACCTGATTCCTGACAGAGAGAACCTCGAAACTGCTCTGAAGGAATTCTCAGAGTTTGTGAAAATAGGCGGATATAAAATAAATGCCAGAAAAACTGAGGTTCTGGCCCTTAATGCTGATGTGAATTCTTTTCCATCTTGTCTAAGGATACAAGAAACAAAAACTGATCCCTTAAGATATCTTGGGATATATATATCTAATCAGTATTATCAGTTATTTGAGTTTAATTATCTAAAAATGAAGGGCAAGATTAAGAAGCTGCTAGAACAATGGACATTACTCCCACTTTCGATTGTGGGAAGAGTCTCAATGATTAACATGTCTGTACTCCCTCTGCTTATTTTTCTATTTTCTAATTTCCTGATTAAAATAAATCAGTCATATTTTAATGAAATCGATACTATACATAGAGAATTTATTTGGGGTAGGAAAGCTCTGAGGGTGAAATTAAATGTGGTCCAATTACCAGGGGGCGTAGCGCTACCTCACTTGAGGACGTACTATGAGGCTGTCTTATTGAATTTAGTGTCTGGCTTGATAGGATCTAATTGTACTAATGACAGCTTTTTTATAGACAAAATGACACAAGAAATTGGATCTCTAACCAGAGTGTTTTTAAAAATGTCCAAACTTCCAAAAAAGACACGCTGTAAGACTTTAATAGATTATTCTCTTAGACTCCAATCCTTATTTAGGAAGACTGGCTCATCTGGTCTCTAGTACTTAAAATTAAGAGAATGTATGAGTCTTGGCCTCCAGTTACAATCGAGGCATATATGTATCTGGGAAGGCTGTGGATTTTAAGGCATTTTATAGTTCAAAATAGAACAATTTCATGGCAAGAAATAACTGCAAGAGCGGAAGGCCAATCGGAAGCCGACTTTTCTCGAATATCTACACGTTGTCCACTTAATAACGAATACCAGTGGTATTTTGGACAACCCTAGTCAATTCACAATAGCTCTTTATGGGGCCAATATTAAATGGGGTGGGAAGTTGGTATAAGTTGCTACGTAAGAAGGGACAGGCTTCCACAATAGAGACTCACTTGGGAGACCGGATGCAGCTTGAATGTGAAGAAATGGGAATCTATATGCCTCCTAGGAAGTAAATCCTTGTGCGCCGCAAATTTTAAAAGGATGGCCTTTCTATCACGATGGCTATCTTATTTAACTCCGGCCGCTTTAAATAAAATATTTCCATGAGTAAAAAATAGGTGCTTTCGTTGCCAAATATATGGGGAGGGCAGGTGGAATCATATTTTTTTTGCATGTTCAGGACTCAGGCCGTTTTGGGAGGAAGTTTTTTAGGATATTGGGCAAGCAATCGGTAAGAGTATTTTGCTCGAGACCAAAGCTGTATGTTCGGTACCAGTTAAGATGGAAAGATCCTATCCGAGCCCGAAAAGGCCTTCCTATTTATTTCATCTATGGTCGCTTGCTCCCTAATTTTGCAGAATTGGAAATCTAGGGAATACCTTCTCATCTGAAGTGGTTCAATAAAATGAAAAGAACTCAAACATTTGAGGAAGCTTATGCTAGAAGGGTTGGCGCTACTAGGAAATTTGAAAAGAATTGGACGTTTTTTAATGAAGTGATGGAGTATAGAGAGAAATTATAGTGCCAGGGATGGCTAATTGATGTAGCAGCTTTTTGGTAAATTGCACTAGCACTTTTTTCTTATTGCACTTTAACAGCATCTGCACTTTTTCTGGCACTTTATAGAATGCATTTTTCACTTTGGCCTATGATGCAAGAAACCGCTACTGCCACCAAATATAAACGTATTGTATTTATGTTCGTTTTTAGGAGATAAGATGGCATTAGCACTTAATCTGTATTGCAGCGTAGAAGTATTGGGAATGTTCTGTTATTGCTACTGTGTCCCAGGACAAAGTTGCATTGTTTTTTTTGGGAATGAAAACACAATTAGCTACTTTACTTTTAACTCCTTGTCTTTTTCCAATATGTATTTTTAGGTTGTCAATCTAATTTTGTAACTGTTAATATCAGTGAAAATGTGTTTTAGTACATCATGTATTTTCGTGCAGCTAATGCTCTGCTCAATAAAAATAAAAATAAAAAAAGAAAAGAACAAACAATTGTAGGTGCAATGCCACAATCAAAGAAACAAAACTAATTTTCAAATTTACTATGAAATCTCAAATTCAAAAGTCCTCAAATCCAATGATATATCTGATGCAGCAGACGCAAAGAGTGATCCTTCCACCTTCAAATCCAGATGAAAAGTGAACAGGAGATGGACAAAGCACTGGGGGGGCCTGCTGCACAAGAACAGGAGGTTGGAGATGATGGGGCACTTCCTTCCTCTTAAACAAAAGTAAAAATAGAAAAAGAACTCCTTGCACAAAAAAGTACAGTCAAATGTCAATTTGAGAAGTTCTCTTAATCCAAATTGTCATTTCGAGAAGGTTTTGATGCTGCTCAGGAGAGAACCTTCTCCAGAATGCAGATTTTGGAGAAGGTTCTCTCCTGAGTTCTTATGATAAAAATTCACAATACACTACTTCGAAATTTTCAGTTATCAAAATAACCTTGAAATAAAATTCCTTGCAGTTGATAGCCCCATCCGGGACTATTGCGGCGATGTGAACAAACAAATCCAAACAGTTCTGGCTGACCCCGGCGTTTCGGGCCATCCACGGGGTTGGGCAGACCCTCAAAACAGTACCTTCAGAAATGCAGGGCAATGGCGATCTCTCGTTGAGCTTCTGAAAGCAAGGCATCTGGAGACGTCGGTCCCAGAGTTCGGTGCAGGAGTTGTCGGGCCCTCAAAGTCACACGCGTTGCAGCTCGAACTCCTTGTGGTTGAAGTCAGGAGCTCTGGCATTGGCGAGGATCGGGTACTGCAGAGCAAAGTTCAGCGGTTCGGCGTGCGATGCCCTCAGGTCGCAGTGAGAGCGGCAGCTCAGTGGCGGCATCAAATGGCATTGTTTGTGAGACGAGGGTCGCGGTGCCAAGTGATGCAGTGCTTGTCGTGGTGCTGGCAGGTCAGATTGCAGGCAGCTGCGTCATCATTGCTAAAGCACTGTCGTGGGTTGATGAACTGGAGCCGATGGCGCCGGCATCAGTAGGCCAAGGCTACGGTGCGGGATGAGGGCGGTGCAATGTATAATGTTACAAGTGGTTCCCTCGAACCACGGTGCAGGCAGCAGCGTTGATGTCAGCATGAAGTGGCGTTGTTGGGGATACAAAGGCGGCATTGTGAAGCAAGACTGTGTGGCGTGCGGTGCCTTCAGGTCGTGGTGAGAGCAGATGCTCGGGGCAGCATTGGATGGCATCATCGGGGAAACCAGGGTTTCGGTGGGGCATTACGGTGGTGCCCTCTGCCATGCCTTCAGGACAAGGAGTCGGCAGCAGCATCATAGACGGCGTCAGGTTGCCTTTTCTTCTGTTGCAGCACAAAACACACAGTCCCCAGTGGTGAGGGCAGAAGAACTTGAAGTCTTTGATGTTACTGAGACTTCTTGAACATTGGGGCAAGCTCTACTCAAACTCTTGGAGATAGTCAAAGAAAGATATTGTAGAAAGTTCAGTCCAATCCTTTCACTGCCCAAGACAGAAGCAGCCACAACAAGCCAAGACAGCAAAGCACTCAGTAAAGTGGTACTTCTTCTTGGTAGTCTTTTTTGTCCGAAAGAGTTCTTAAGTTCCGGGATCTGGGCCCCAATATTTATACTCCAAATTCCTTTGTCCTCTCAGGCAGGGAGATTCTGTGCTTAGTCAAAAACTGTTTGGTCCCCTCTGGCCTAGCTTCCCAGCAGGTGGCGGGGACAGCATTGTCCAAGGCAGACAGAGCCTATTCAGGTGCTAGTGACAACTTCTATAATATATATATATAATCCACATTTGTAAAGCGCACAATCACCCGTAAGGGTCTCTAGGCGCTGGAGGCCGTCGGGAAGATTAAGCAAGCTATTGCCCCGAGTCACATGGTGCTGGGCTAATCTGCCGCCGGTGCCGGGGATTGAACCATGATCCCCAGATTCCGGAGTCAGTTGCCCTAGCCGTGGCGCCACACCTCTTCTCCCACTACTCTGAATGCAGCCAAGGTCTATTCAGACCATCCCTGACCCATTTAGACTCTCTGGTCCTTCCCAGCCCCTGTCAGTCCAAAGCCAGACAGTCAATACACATTGGCACAGAAGATGGCTAAGCAAGAAAATACCTACTTTCTAAAACTGGTATTCTCAAACACAGAATATAAAAATCAGCTTTACAAAAAGATGCTCTTTAGATTCTGGGTTCAGTCATACTAAACTTTATTTCTCTACCTTGTTCCCAGGGCCAGTTATGTTCATTAGATGTTATAATCAAACTCCCCATTCTGTCTTATTGGATACGGTATCCTAGCAATAGTGTAAAACGACATTGGCAGTAATTCACTATCAAGAAAGGCCACCTACATCGGGGCATGTCCTACCTTTCACATACACTGCACCTTGTCCACAGGGTTACCTTGAGCTTTCCCTAGGGGTGACTGACATGTAAGAAAAGGGAGGTTTAGGGCCTGGCATGTGGGTACACTTGCCAAGTTGACATGACAGTCCCAGACTGCACACAGCTCTGCAATGGCAGGCCAGAGTTACATTTACAGGCTGTTTATGTGGGTGGCAAAATCCAGTGCTGCAGCCCACTAACAGCATTTGATTTACAGGCCCTGGCACACTCAGTGCACTTTACTTGGACAAACATGTAAGTCAAATATGCCAATCATGGAAACAGCAATCCATAACACAATTTACAACTGGAGTACTAGAACTTTAACTCTGATCAGCAGTGAGAAAGCGCACAGAGAAAATAAGACAGCAAAAATAGTGTCCAAATCGGGAGGTAGGAAAGCAAAAACTCAGGGAAAACATGCCATAAGATGCCAAGTCTAAAAGAAATTATAATATAACATTTTTGAGAACACAACATTAATTTAGAATTACATAATATTCTCTATTTTGCTGTTCTCAGATTCTACTAAAGTTCACCGTACACTGTAAGTTCAATGTAGTATCATCATTGAACAGAGAGGGAAAACAACTATCAAATTGATTGTAAGAAAAAAACAAATCAGCATAGAACATCATTATAAATATTTGTAGCTATCTGTTTTCCTATATACAGTTTGCTAATCACTTCCTTCATCTACATTAACTCAATAATTTATATGAAATACATTTCACAAAATGTATTACCTTATTTACATCTGCTACAATATGGACAACCAATATAAACACTATTTGCTTGCAAACACAATTTTTTTTAAGTAATATCAATTGGGGCAAATAATAATTATAACATTAAACATAAACACGGATACTTTGCAGTGTTCTTTACTTTCTTTTGACATCTTCCCCATAGGCTGAATGATGCACTCAAAACTTTGGCTGCAGAAATAACATATATCAATTTTGTAGTTGAAAAGGCAGTCCATCCCTTTTTACACTTCAAATAAACAGTATAGTGTTGAGATATTGTAGTGGGTCCATTATGAAAAATAATAGCCACTGTTGTAAAAGTTCTTCCTGAAATAGATATTTGACTGCTTTAAAATCTATCATTTTCAAATTCAGTTTTCTTTTATGTGCTCTACAGTGTTGTAACATTAAAATTAGATATTTTCCAAATGTTTTAAATGTAATTTAGACAATATCTTTGACTTACATTGTGAACATGTCATATCCTGATTTGCTGTTTTTGTCAATTTGTTAAAAGGTACTGATTTACAGTCAGGTACTCTTAAGTAAAGGAATCGATCTGCTTGTATTGAGTGTATTTGAATGGTAGAACTAAATGAACAGTCTTCACAGTTATGCTCGCATTAATAATTTACTCCAAATAAGTTATTCATTTCATCTGTTAATGCTCCAAGCATCAGCAATAAAAATTATTGTGCATCTTGTTGTATGTTGAGAGTAAATGTCAATGAACCACTACATATATCTAAAAGATGCCGAATGCCAGAGGCACTATGAGTTTTACTTCTCTCACTAACCAACTGTACAAATAGATGTTGTAGTGCAGAACAGAATCGTTTTTCACAATTATCCATGGAATCATGGTGAAGATCTGCTAGATGAAACACAACATTCAGAATCACGGATATCGTCAAACTTAAAAAAGAAGATCTGATTCTGGCGGAGAGGATGGAGTCATTGGAGAACAACGCGCGTCGTAGCAACCTCCGTATTCTTAACATCCCGGAAAACAGCGAAGGGTCGGATATCAAGCAATACATTATCCAACTGCTAAAAGAATCCCTGAGATTGGATCAAACGGTCGAGGAGTTGTCACTTGACATCCAACGAGTCCATAGAGATCCCTTCAGGAGAAATCCTCAAAGAACAAAGCCGAGGAAAATACTTGTGAACTTCCACACTTACACCCTTAAAGAGACTATCTTGAGCTTGGCCCTAAAACAGAAGTCCTTGAGTGGGAAGGGTTTTAACTTCCAAATTAGATCAGACCTCTCGAGGGCTACGCTTGATAAGCAGTAGGAGTTCGGGAGGAGGTTAGATGCCTTTAGGAGCCTAGGGGCAGTAGCCCAGTTAGTCTTCCCAGCCGCCCTGAAGGTTATGCATAATAATACAATGCATAATATCCGCTCAGTCCAGGCTGCGGATGAGTTGTTAATATCCTTGGGGAGGGGGAGAGACACAGATAAAAACAAGGGGGCTTCAAGTTAAAAAAAAGAAAAAAATGCCAAAGAATAAATTACCGTGCCTCTGAAGGGAAGGAAAAAAGAGAAAAGAAGAAGGAGGGAAGGGGAAAAAAGAAAAAAAAAAGTGAGTTTAGTTAATGCCACGAGCAAATGTCAAAGGGGGTTGGCACAGGATAGCACAGGTTAAAAAAGGAAAGATAATAGATGAAAAAACAAAACAAAACAGGAAAATAAAGAGATATCTGTTAGGAAAAATTAAAAAAAAAAACTTAAGAACATTCTCACATATAATTTATATCCTGTTCCCCTCCCTGCGGGGTCATTTATTCTTTTCTCTTCCTCTTTCTCTTATTCAGTTTTTTCTGCTTTTTTTCTTTCTTTTTCTCACTTATGTATATATAAAAGGTATCGGTTAGTTAGGACAGGAACTCAGTAGGGGCGCTATCTTCTTGTTTTCCAGATAGATAGAGTAAGGGTTTCCCAAGGGGTGGGGGGAGGTTCAGGGTGGAAGGGGTGCTTGTAAAAATCTGAAAAAAAGTCCTCATTTTTTGCCCATTGATATTCTGGTTATGGAGAGTTGTAGGTCGGGATGTAAAAGTTGGTACTTTTTCCAGCATTGTTGTTAGAGGCTCTCTTGCCTTACTTGTTAATGCTTCTAGGTGGGGGAGTGCAAAACTGCTCTTATGGATAAGCTAAAAGTTCTTTCTTGGAACATAAACGGCTTGCGCTCTAGCCCCAGAAACATGAAGATATTGCAGTATCTTCGCGACTCAGATGCCCAGGTACTCATATTTCAAGAGACCCATCTCACAGAAAATGAGATTCTTTCTTTAGTTAAAGAAAATAGGTGGATCGACTTTTGCATATCCACTACACAGAACTCGAATACCAGAGGTGTGGCGATCATCTTTAAAAAATCTTTAAAAGCCAGGCTGGTTGATAAACTCGCAGACTCTGGGGGCAGGTGGCTCATTGTCTCGGTTCTTATAGCTGGGGCTCCAGTTACGATAATGGGCTATTATGGGCCTAACAACGACGATCCTTCAGCATTGAGTTCATTGTTTTCTCATCTCCTTCTTTATCCAGAACCGGTCGTCCTGGCCGGAGATTTTAATGTGGTCTTGGACCCTAATTTGGATAAATCTCCGTCTAATAGGCCAATAGTCCCTTCCAAAACTAGGGCCTTTCTACTTGATAAAATGAAGGAGTTTGGATATGTAGATATATGGAGACTAAGATCTGGGTTAAAACAGGGCATTTCATTTCGTAATTATAAGTATCACCACCAGTCAAGAATAGACCTTGCTCTGGTCAGTCGGGAATTAGTTAAATTTGTACAAAATGTTTACTATCTCCCTTTCCATCTGTCTGACCATGCAGCTTTGTGCATGGAACTGGTTGGGCTGTCCAATACCACATCCAGAACATGATCGTTTGACCGCTCCCTTCTTAATGCTCCAGACGATATTACCTTTTTAAAATCTGAAGCACAGGGTTTTTTTTATAACAACATCGGATCGGCTTCATTAGGTTGCGTCGGGGATGCATTTAACGCTTTTGTACGAGGCATTATCACTAATAAGGTCTCGTATAGAAGGAAGATCTATAGAGAAACTGTCACCTCATTGGAAGCCGATATGGCTATGCTGCAGGAGAATATCTTATCACATCCTGCTGCCCCATCAGAAATTTTGGAAGATTGGCAGAACAGGCTACTCATATTAAAGGAGGAATTGAGTTCATCTCTGAATGCGCGAGTTCTCCAGAGATGGGAGGCCGGTAAGATGGCCCACTTCGAATATGGAGAATGTGCAGGGAAGCTCCTGGCTTGGAAAGCAAAAACAGACCAAGTCAGAAATAACATAGACCATATTGAAGTTGACAGTGTGGCTTACTCGGCAGACATCAGAAGGGCCTTCCGTGATTTTTTTTAAGACATCTATCATGAGGACAAGACTATCGAGGCGCGGCAAGTAGACGAGTGGTTGATCGGAGTATCCCTCCCTTCCCTTTCGCATGACCAGAAAGTTGCCTTAGATAGACCATTTACTAAGGAAGAGGTTATCAGAGCCATTACAGATAGTAAGAAGGGTAAGGCATCAGGTCCCGATGGCCTCCCATCGGAGGTCTATCTGGCCCTATTACCAACAATAGTCCCCTTCTTAACTCAGCTGTTCAATCAGATCTTCCAGGTGGGGCTGGCCCCTCCTGACTCATGGAATGACGCTTCAATCACTTTGATATTGAAGCCGGGTAAACCAGCCGAGAGCTGTGGTTCTTATAGACCGATCTCCATTCTAAACTCTGACTATAAGATTTTTACATCTGTTCTTGCTAGTAGGCTGCGGGAGGTGGCACCTTGCATTTTACATCGAGATCAACGAGGCTTCGTAAAGGGACGCCACCTCTTTGAGCTGACTTATGACCTACTGGGAGCAATCGACATGGCGACTGCGGATTCTTTACCCCTAGCCGTTATCACGTTGGACGCCACCAAGGCCTTTGACAGGGTGAATTGGACATTCTTGTTTGGGGTCTTGGGAAAGTTCAACCTGGGGGAGGGTTTCCGCAGAGTGGTGAGCCTATTGTATCGGAACTCCACAGCTTCTTGGTTGGTCAACGGTGAATTGTCGGACCCTTTTGACATCACTCGGGGTACGAGGCAGGGCTGCCCCCTCTCCCCTCTCCTATTTGATTTCTATATTGAACCCTTTGCGCAAAAGCTTAGGGATGACAATAACATCAAGTCTTTTTTCTATGGGGGATGGGAGAGGAAGGTAGCCCTGTACGCGGACGAAATTCTCATTTTCACCTCACATCTGCGCTCAACACTCCCCTCGGTCATCGCACTGGCTCATGACTATGGTGAGCTATCTGGATATCAAATCAATGAATCCAAAACTGAGATGATGCTGTGGAATGAGGCTGAGCCAGTGGCAGGGGCTCAGCGAAGTAATTCTATGCGCTATCTCGGTCTCACCATCGTTAAGGACATTGACAAAGTTGCTTCATTGAATTTTGATATTGTGGCGAGAGACTGTAGAAAACTTATGAGGTCTTGGTCTTCACTCCCCCTCTCCATCCTGGGTAGAGCCAACCTTCTAAAGATGTCTATTTTACCCAAAATTTCATTTTTGTTTAATACTCTTCCTTTGCATTTTGAACCCTCTCTCCTAACTAAGTTTTAAGGTCATATTAGTTCCTTTATTTGGAATGATCGCATACCACGGGTAGCATGGAAAAAGATCAGGCGCCGTAGAGAAAAGGGAGGTCTGGCAGCACCCGACATACAACTATACGCTTGGGCATTCCAATTTTCTCATGCCAGGATGCTGCTTAAGACGCCGACAAACACAGGAATAGGTAGCATGTTTGCCGCACTACTTAGAGGAGAGGGAGCAGGCCAGCAGGGTTTTTTTCTTAAATTCGGGGATCCTAATTTTTTTAAAAGATTAAGTTGAAGATTTTGTTGGGATTCACCAAAACATGGGTTAAATTAAGAAGTGCCATAAAGGTGGGGTATTTCGCAGGCAGGTCACCATTGTGGGACTCTCCTGGGTGTCCAGGATGGCTCCTTGATAGTTTGGCTACTCCTTCGAGAGAGGCTGGCCTGGAGGTATGGGGGGATTTGTTTTTAGAGGGCTCTTTGTTACCTTGGGACTACCTATCAGCTAGAGTGGGGTTGGGCCTCTCTAAATTTAAATATCTACAGATGGCAAGCTGGGCCCATACACAGAGTTCTGTTAGGGGTAGATTCCAAATGGGAGGTGATAGTAACATATTGTCACTGATGATGGACAAACCCCCGGTAATTAAGGAAATCTCGTTCTGGTATAATTTGTTACTGGACGAGGTAGACGGGGATTTTATCCTTCCCGAGACATTGTGGAGCTCTTTCTTTATCGGAAAAGATCTCGAGAACATTTGGTATTCTTCCTTTAGGCTTCTGTGGGATACAGTGAAGCCGGCGTGGTCGCGTAGGAACCATCTTTTTATGCTACATAGGGCCTACTACTCTCCACAGCGGCTATCGAAGTTCTCAACTGATTCCACTGTGGCTTGCCCTAAGTGTGGGTTGCTTGCAGCCTCCGACTTACACATGTTCTTTGAATGCCCAGTGCTGTCATCTTACTGGGATTCTATCAGCTCTCTGTTAACAACATCCCTGGGCTTCGAAATCCCAATCGATGCACTGCTTGTAGTCTTCGGAACATCATTGGAAATCCAAGACCCTCTCAAAAAAGTCCTCTTCTACTGTATCCTATTGGCCAGGAGAGAAATATGCAGGAAATGTAAGGAACCACTGCCTCCACTGTGTTAGATTGGCGCATCTCAGTTTTAAAAACATCTAAAACTGACCTAGTAAGAGCTGGCAACCCCGACAAACGTGGCTTCTGGCACCTTTTAAACTGGTCTAGGTGATTCTTCTCTAGACTGTGGGGTTTTTTTTTTGGTTTTTTTTTCCCACTGTCCGATGATTAACGCTGCTTGGTCTGCTCTCCCCCATTGCTCTATTCAAGGTTGTGGTCCCCCCTATCCTGTATGGGTATTGCATAGCAGCAACATTGCTCCTCTAGAGTTGTCATCTTGCGGCGCATTTTTGGGAGTGAATGAACAACGCTGAGTGTCAAAACCATATCAGTCGGGGGACGGCACTACCAGTTTACCTGTGACAGCGAAGTTCATACCCCTCTCCTAGTGCACCTAGGTGATTTACTAAGGGCAAAATGACACAAACAAAAAAAACATTCAGAATCACATTAACATAACAGTTGATACCTAAACTGTTTTCCAACTGGTATCCTACAATGTCATCAACACTTTCCAGTTTTTTCTTTACACTTTGAACTTTCTGTTCAGTTGTTTTCTTTTCTTGAACCTCATGTTTGACATATTTCCGTTTTAGACACACTACACGCTTCTCTTATATGGGATTTTCACCTAAATCAGGAGCATACAGTCTTCTTAAACAATTGTACTCTCTTATACAATTTGCATCAGCAGTAACGCTTTTCTCATCAAAATCTATCAAATACAAACCAAAGTTCCTACTCAAGGCAATACAACGTATGCCATTCCTTCTTTAAACACTGTATTTCCAATATTATCAAAAGCTTTGTCTAAACCCAAACCTTGAGATTTATGAATAGTTACTGCATGTGCTAGAGACAGAGAAAACTCTTGTCTGCGAACATACAAGTCTTTTACAAGCAAAAACGTACAATACAACACCCAATCTATCTCACCTATTTAATCTGATGAAATTGCATGCATTAAAATCACCCCTAAACACCCAAGGGTAGTCTTCCCAGCCCACTAGTACTGTGGAGTTTGTGTCTGAAAATGTATCTTGCTTGAAGTTAGGAGTGTACACGCTCCAAATCACTATGTGTTTCCCATCTAGCATATCAAGTAGGAACACATAGCTACCGTTTACATCTACTTTTTGATCTAATAATGTGAAGGGGGTGCCAATACGTATCCATATCACTGCTCCTTTAGCGAATGCAGAGTAAGATTTATAATACAACCTTCCCCTCCATTTCTTTTGTAGTTTAGTAGCTTCAGTATGAGTGAGGTGAGATTCCTTCAGTAAAGCATATACTTTCCTGTGATTAAGTTGTGCTAGAACTCTGTGTCTCTTATGTATTGAGCCTAACCCCCTCAAATGCCAGGATATATATCTACTTGCTAGGTTTTGTCATTCTTCTCTCTATAGTGTAGCATTTCTTGGGTCATTGCCCTGCTCTGCTGTTGGGATGGATAAGAGTGTGCAGCTGAGTACTCGTTGAGATTCTCCATTAGAGTGCCCAATACTAGGTTCACTAATATTACATTAGAGGACCAAACAATTAACAAAATTACAACAATAAATCTATAAAATCTATAACACAGTGCAGTCGCCTCTGGTAGGGAGAGTGGGAACCACCTTACTCCCGCCCGCATCTATGTACGCACCGCAAAAACATTCAGAAAGTTCTGGCTTAAATTCCATTCATTTACAAATATAGGGGGCATGAGAGTTATCCCAGGGCACAAATAAGGCATTCATAGTCATCTGATATATCCAAGTACTTCCATTTAAGGATCAAATAGTTCAGTCTCAGAAGTCATTCGCAGTCGGTGTGGTTACCACAGGGAACAGGGCTAGGCTGCCCTCTGAGTCAGATTGGGCATCAGGGTCCTCTGACGAGTCCACCATTTCAGTAATTGAGGTTGTGTCTTGCTCCATCAGGGCTGCTGCCATCAGCAAAGCGCATGTTTGACTTTCTGAGATGTGTTCCTTTGTTGGGTTTTTCTCTAGTTCTTTCCCCGCTCTTTGGTCTTTGCCTGTCTTAGTTTTACTACATTTGTTCAGATGAGATTGTTGCTGTTGTCCTTCCTGTTATATATTTTGAGATGAGTATAGAGTTATTGTTATTTCTGCCCATTCCATTCTTTCTATGGGTTGTCAAAAAACAGCGATTTTTGTCTGTATATGATCTTCAGGCGGGTTGGGAAAATCATGGCATATTTCAAATTGTGGGTTTGTGGTGTCTTCTTCACTTTTCAAAATGTATTCCTTGGTCTCCGGACCACTAACGTGAAGTCTGGATGGATGGAAATACGTTTATTCTCATGATCGGCGCATGTAACCTGGCTGCACGTAGGATTGTATCTCTATCTTTATAGTGTAAGATTCTTGCAATTATCGGTCTGGGTGGTGCCCAGTAGTCAGAGATCTGGGAGGAACTCTATGCGCTCTTTCCAGACTGTACATCTCAGTCAAGCCTACCTGTGCAACGTGATCCAGTAGCCATTTTTCAATAAATTGTGATCTTTGTTCGGCATCATCCACTCTGTCCTGCAACCCTTTTAGTTGGCGTTGTAGTTGGTCTAGGTTTGAGGAGGTGATTGTTTGTTGTGGTACCAAATCACCCAATAATATTTTGTGATTTTTAACTTTGTCCACTAGTTTGGCATGATCAGCCCTCAGGAGTGTGAAATTAGTAGTTAACATGCCTATTTGTGCTTGTATTGATGTGCGCGAGTCCCGTATCTCTTTGAGTATCAGGTCTAGTTTGTGTCCTTTGCGTCCAGGTGACGTAGGTGGTATCACATCCTGTTCACCGTTCTGGGTCAAGTCATTCTGTGTTGTGAAATCCATTTCTCCAGTTGGGGGAAGTCTTGTTGCTTCGCTCTGAAACTCCCCATTGTGATACAGCTCTGATAATTTGCAGAGCCTCTGAACGACTGGTGTGCTGATCTCACCTCGCTTCTTCTCCCACACTTGCATCTTACCTTGCAGTCGTGCCTCTGTGGATGTCACGCTAGTTTCCCTGCATTCTCATGATCAAAACAGCACCTAGGTAGAGGTTACCGTCCTCCAAATGACACTGTTTCGCAGTTATGAGCCCAGGAGTAAGTCCGCCAGTGCCCCTCTATGCAATGTTTTATTAACACCTCTGTTATTGTTCAGCCTGAAGGGCTACCCCAGGGCTCTCTTTATTATTCTAACCGAGGGGGCCCTTTAGATCAACACTGGGTTACTTGACAGAAGTTCTCGCCCCAGCACAGAGGTCTGTGTCAGAGAGCTACACCACTTCCCCCATTTGTGACACTCTTTTGCCTTCCTCCGTAGTCACTGGTATACACCTTCAGAGCTGAGCGGTTGACGGCTATTCAATAAGGGGCTTGGTGGTCTTATAGGCCTTATTGTTAGGTGGATATAACCCCATTTATCAGTGGCGACCATGCATTTCTGGCACGTTTTAAATTGTGGGGAGATACCAACGTGTACACTCTTTCATGCACTATGTTAGATTCAGTCTCCAAGCACTGAGTGATGAAAGGCTCTGTTTTAAGAAGCTTATTAACAGCCTTCTGATTTTTTACAGCCCTACGCAGATCTGCTTATTCCTGCACTGTTTATTTGGTTTTACAGATTAACTTAGTACGGTTCGCCACCATCCAGTCCTAGTCTGGGTCCTCCGCTTCCAGGCACTTCTGCTGTATTTCCCACCGTTGCACGAACAAGGTTCGCCGTGTGGGAGCGGGTGCCACTGCAACTCGCATTCCAGGTTACCAGTTCTGCTCACCTCCACATCAACAACGCTCAAACTTTCTCCTACCCTGTAATTCTCCACTCTTTATGTGTTCTGGAAGCCAGTGCAAAGAATTTTGGTCTTCAATGCCCCCCTGACGACCATGTATTTTTGCGGAGCGCGGCGTTTACTTACCGTCATTCAGCGTTTGCCGAGTTGTTTTTCTTGATTTTTTGCGAGCGCTGCGCCATTTTGGATCTTGCTGCGAAATCCCGCGGGAATTTGGCGACTGGCCAACTTGCACAGCGAGAGTTTGTCAACGCGAGTACGCCGTGATCACGTATTGCGGTACTTCGCAATTGCGAGCATGGAGATGCGGCGAGCAGCAACAATCTCGCACTCGCGAAAATACAAAATTTGCAATTCTGCACAAGAAATCCACCAGCAAGCATCATAAACCTTCTGGAAATGATGATTTTTATCTGAATAACTCCTCAGGTTGACATTTGCCTGCACTTTTTTTGCGAGGAGTCCATTTTGGGGAGGGGGAAGTGGGAGGAAGGAAGTGCCCCACAGTCTTCAACTTCCTTTTCCTGTCCAGCAGGCTCCTCCCAGTGCTTTGTCCATCTCCTGGTCACTTTTCATTTGGATCTGGAGCTGGAAGGATTACTTTTTGTGGATGCTGCTGGATATTTGGATTTGAGGCCTTTTTGACTTTCTTTGGATCACTTTTGGATTAGAAATTTCACGAGGAAGTTTGTTTGGGGCATTACAGTTGCTGCAACTACAATTTTGGAATTTTCGATTTTTGGGCTGTTTTGGGGCCTTTTGCCCAGGGGTACTCAGTGGTGGGTGCACTGAGTCTTTCTGTGGGGTGTTTTGAATTTAAACATCATGGAGGAGCTGCATGGCTTGGGATTGTGCTGATTTGTCTGTGATTTTCGTTTTTTTGGCCTGTTGTGGCCTTTTCACCAGGGGTAGTGAGTGTGGCATGGGCCTAGTCTTTGCAGTAGCTGATTTATAAGAGGTCCTGAAGAATGCCGGGGTAAAACCCCAATTGGCTGAAACATGTCGACCGTACTACACACAGCGCCACAGGGTAGTTACTCTACCAGGCGCGTTTTTATCCCTTGACACACGGCCTTCTGTTTAAACGTTCTTTCAGAGTCTGTGTAGTTAATTTTATATATCACTTTATTTTTGAGCACTGCACATTATCTAGTCCACTACATGGTAAACATGTCTGCTAGTTTTCTGACATCCAGCTCTTTACCGGCACTATATGGCCGACTAAGATATGGATTGATCTGCAATTCCCACGTGACGTAAACTCCACCGCAAGGGTGGTCTGATGGGATTTGTACTAGCTTTTATGTTTCCCAATAATCTCCAACAACTTGGGTTCACATGTGCAGCCTACTGATCCTAGGTCACTGTGATGGTCTCACACCACTCCTAGACCTGGTCTGCTCTCTTGTTTGTTTCTATTTGATATTTGGGGAGCGAGCAGACAGGTCGTTAAATATTCCCCCCTGACCCTCCATACATGTTTGTTTTTTAGTATTTAGAGCAACTTTTCAGTTGCGGGTCTAGTAATTTTGGACGCAAACATAGTTTTTGCGTCCTGATAGCTCACCTAACGCAAGTGTTTGTGTGTTTTCCCTCCTGTCTATCGAGTCACCATCACATTCCCTGTCACAAAAAAGAGATCTTGATGTCATGATATTTGATGACAACACTATATAGATGTAAACATTTGAATCAATATATTTCTGCTCTATGGTGGTTTTCTCACTGTAAGAAATCCGTCCTAGGCATTCATCTGCACGAATTGCCCCTGCTCGATATTAGCCTGCATGAGCACCACCTGTTTGCTACATGCCCTAGTGAAGTTCAGTCCCCCGGCAGTTCTGAATGTGCCTGTGATGGGATAGGTATTAGACTATTCATTAAGAATAGTGAGCACTTTAGCCAGCACCATTATTGATGCAGTTTCCTTTAAACTTTAGCATTCCCCGTGAACTCGTATCATGTGCGCATGCGCGAGAGATTAGCGTCTTCTCGCGCGTTCACTCCTATGGTTTATTGACACTTTTTCCTTAGAATAATTACAATCCCAAAGGATGCATTTACGCTGTTGTGGTATAGCGATCAACAGCAGAATCCTTTGTGGAAGGACGAATCTGGTTTGTAACATCAAACCTGACCCGCGTGTCCTGCACCTTGTGCGCATGCGCGATCAACTAGCGTTTTGCTTCGTTTTCCATTCGAGAGCAGGATCCTCGGTTTGCCACGTTAGCCACAATAACTACCATTTGGCGGCTATTTAAGGGAAATCAACAACCCTGTGAGTGCCTCCCCTTCCGCTCGGCCCACAGCCAGAGGTACCGACGGACAGGTGAGTGCCCTGCCAGACTTTCTCCAACTCACTCGGGTGGTCCTTCCAGGCTTTATTTAGGTAGGGGCACTGTAGGCAGTTTGTTAGGTCATTGTTTTACTTCACTATGACAGCTATATGGAAGGGGTCTTGGACTCTCAAACTCCTTGATACCTATTGGGCTCCTAATTGTAAGTAGCCCAGTTAGTCTCTTGTGGACCTACTCCAGCCCCTCTTACTAGTGCCACTAGACTGGTTTCTATTAAGTTCTCCATTTAGTACCCACCATAAGACACACGGGTAGTTGCGATATGTGTGTACTCACTAGTGCCACTAGATTGGTTTCTATTAAGCTTTCCATGAAGTTTCTAATACATATGATTGATTGAGAGGTCCATATACTATCCTAAGTTTTCTCTAGGCATTTTTGAATGTCTGTACTACGCTATCTTTAAAGGTGACACCCGGGTAATTGTGATTTGTGTGAACTCAGCTTGACAGTGGGATGCACATCACACTTGCGTTGGGTTTGTGTGTAGAGCACTTAGCTTGGTCACAGTAGAACTAAGTGCTGACTGTGTCCTTTTTCTACACCACAGAGCGGGGCCTCATACTCCCGAGCGGTTGCCGGGTGTGGTGAGGTCTTCACCCACATAACGCTGGGTGAGTATCACTTTGAGGAAATGCCTCGAAATGATTAAGCGATTATGCTTTTTTCCAATACGCAGAATGTAAATTATTCTTGCAGGTGTGTTGTGTCTGAACAGTCTCTCTGGGTACGGGTGGTTGTGTATGTGCATTTTAACGTTGTTGTACAATACCATCTTGTTTATTGATAGGAAGAAGATATGCTTCTCTCCCTCAAGTGGACGTCTAACCGTGAAAGTCTCTGGTAGATATGTATCTTTCTACTAGCAACCTTATCACTATTTCTTACCAAACACAACGTTTGTAGTTATGGCTGCAGTAGCTGATTTATAAGAGGTCCTGAAGAATGCCGGGGTAAAACCCCAATTGGCTGAAACATGTCGACCGTACTACACACAGCGCCACAGGGTAGTTACTCTACCAGGCGCGTTTTTATCCCTTGACACACGGCCTTCTGTTTAAACGTTCTTTCAGAGTCTGTGTAGTTAATTTTATATATCACTTTATTTTTGAGCACTGCACATTATCTAGTCCACTACATGGTAAACATGTCTGCTAGTTTTCTGACATCCAGCTCTTTACCGGCACTATATGGCCGACTAAGATATGGATTGATCTGCAATTCCCACGTGACGTAAACTCCACCGCAAGGGTGGTCTGATGGGATTTGTACTAGTTTTTATGTTTCCCAATAATCTCCAACAACTTGGGTTCACATGTGCAGCCTACTGATCCTAGGTCACTGTGATGGTCTCACACCACTCCTAGACCTGGTCTGCTCTCTTGTTTGTTCCTAGTCTTTCTCTGAGTTTTCTTGAATTTAAACATCACGGAGGGGCTGGATGGCTTGGGATTGTGCAGATTTTTCTGTGATTTTCGTTTTTTTTGGCCTGTTGTGGCCTTTTCACCAGGGGTAGTGAGTGTTGCATGGGCCTAGTCTTTCTGTGGGTTTTCTTGAATTTAAACATCATGGAGGGGCTGGATGGCTTGGGATTGTGCTGTTTTTTCTGTGATTTTCAGTTTTTTGGCCTGTTGTGGACAGGCCATGTGGTTGGGGGCCATTTTGAGTGCTGCTACAGGCCCTGGCCATGTGCTGGGAGGGAGGGGCCATTTTGAATGCAAGCAGTGTTCTCAGGCCTGCACCCATTTTGCCTAGCTTTCATCCATTATGCCCAGGGGTAGTGAGTGGTGCATGGGCCTAGTCTTTCTGTGGGTTGTCTTGAATTTAAACATCATGGAGGGGCTGGATGGCTTGGGATTGTGCTGATTTTTCTGTGATTTTCGTTTTTTTGGCCTGTTGTGGCCTTTTCACCAGGGGTAGTGAGTGGTGCATGTGTCTAGTCTTTCTGTAGGTTGTCTTGAATTTAAACATCATGGAGGGGCTGGATGGCTTGGGATTGTGCTGATTTTTCTGTGTTTTTCGATTTTTTGGGGTGTTCATGGGGACAGGCCATATGGGTGGGGCCATTTTGAATGCTGCTACAGGCCCTGGCCATGTGCTGGGAGGGAGGGGCCATTTTGAATGCAGGCAGTGTTCTCCGGCCTGCACCCATTTTGCCTAGCTTTCATCCATTATGCCCAGGGGTAGTGAGTAGTGCATGTGCCTAGTCTTTCTGTGGGTTGTCTTGAATTTAAACATCGTGGAGGGGCTGGATGGCTTGGGATTGTGCTGATTTTTCTGTGATTTTCGTTTTTTGGCCTGTTGTGGCCTTTTCACCAGGGGTAGTGAGTGGGGCATGTGCCTAGTCTTTCTGTGGGCTGTCTTGAATTTAAACATTATGGAGGGGCTGGATGGCTTGGGATTGTGCTGATTTTTCTGTGTTTTTCGATTTTTTGGGGTGTTCAT
The DNA here is from genome assembly GCF_964263255.1 of Lissotriton vulgaris. Lineage (NCBI taxonomy): Eukaryota > Metazoa > Chordata > Amphibia > Caudata > Salamandridae > Lissotriton > Lissotriton vulgaris. The sequence continues at coordinate 494,729,535 of NC_141687.1, forward strand.
GGGGACAGGCCATGTGGGTTGGGCCATTTTGAGTGCTGCTACAGGCCCTGGCCATGTGCTGGGAGGGAGGGGGCCATTTTGAATGCAGGCAGTGTTCTCAGGCCTGCACCCATTTTGCCTAGCTTTCATCCATTATGCCCAGGGGTAGTGAGTGGTGCATGTGCCTAGTCTTTCTGTGGGGTGTCTTGAATTTAAACATCATGAGGGGCTGGATGGCTTGGGATTGTGCAGATTTTTCTGTGATTTTCGTTTTTATGGCCTGTTGTGGCCTTTTCACCAGGGATAGTGAGTGGTGCATGTGCCTAGTCTTTCTGTGGGTTGTCTTGAATTTAAACATCATGGAGGGGGTGGATGGCTTGGGATTGTGCTGATTTTTCTGTGATTTTCGTTTTTTTGGCCTGTTGTGGCCTTTTCCCCAGGAGTAGTGAGTGGTGCATGTGCCTAGTCTTTCTGTGGGTTGTCTTGAATTTAAACATCATGGAGGGGCTGGATGGCTTGGGATTGTGCTGATTTTTCTGTGATTTTCGTTTTTTGGGCCTGTTGTGGCCTTTTCACCAGGGGTAGTGAGTGGTGCATGTGCCTAGTCTTTCTGTGGGTTGTCTTGAATTTAAACATCATGGAGGGGCTGGATGGCTTGGGATTGTGCTGATTTTTCTGTGATTTTCGTTTTTTTGGCCTGTTGTTGTGGCCTTTTCACCAGGGGTAGTGACTGGTGAGTGTTGCATGGGCCTAGTCTTTCTGTGGGGTGTCTTGAATTTAAACATCATGGAGGGCATGGGATTGTGCTGATTTTTCAGTTTTTTTCTATTTTTTTGGGGTGTATAACTGAACTGATGTTCCTCTGTCTTCCATTGCTTTTAGGTGCACAAGACTCAAGAGAACCACCAGTGCCAGGAAGAAGTCCTGCAGCGGTGTGTGTGTGCAGCATAACGTCACGCAACGTCACGTCTGGCCACAGACAACTCTGCAACTCGTGCAACTGCGGCCTGCTGTTCTGACCTGCTCTGAAGAAGATGGCCCCAAAAAAAGTTCTCCGTAGCTCCTCTAGCAAGAAAGTTGCCAGTAAGGAGCAGTAGAAGCAAGTTACCAAGGAGGCTGGTGTGCCGGCCGCCGCGTTTTGTGGGAGTAAAAAAAAAAATATGCATGCAGCAGCAGCGGGATATGCTGGGGACCAAGCTGGGAGCAGCACCCCCGCTCCATTGGGCTCAGTGCCTCCACCACCACCACCACGCCAACTTAAGTCAAAGCCCTTGAGTGCTGCAGAGGCAGTCAGTGTACTTCTTCAATCACCATCGACCAGTGATGTTGGCTCATCGCAAGAAAGTAGCAGCAATGTCCCTAAATCAACACAGGTTGTTGTAACTCATCTGACAAGTGTTGAACAACAACAGCCGCAACAACAACAACATGTGCAAGTACAAGCCCAAGTACATGTGGAAGGAGAGGCAGCGCAAGCAGATGCGCAAGCAGAGGTGCATGGAGGGTCACAAGTGCCCACAATAGTTGTTCCTCCCGAAGTAGGGGCACATCAGAAAATCGACAATCAAACCGAGGTATCATTTGAGGAAGCCACTCCTCCTGATGATCATCCATTGTCTTCCACATCCCTAGCAAGGAAAAGATCAAGGGGGGTGTCTACATCTTCTTCAAGCCCACCTCCTTCTGATGATCTGGATGAAGATTGGGAACCATCACGGCAGTCTGAGAGTGAGGCACACCATGATCAGACAAAGGTACCTGAGCATAAAAGGAAGGTCGTCGAAAAACTCATAGCTATGAAGTGTGATGAGGCTCAACAAGAAGTGACGGATACTGCTGCTGATGAAGCCTCTCACGACGACGTGCCAGTCATCATAAAGGTCACTGCAGCCCCAGCGGGCATGCAGCAAAGAGACATTTTGACCCTAGCCCGAGAAGCTGCTGAGCGTGATGATGATGTCGACGAGGAGGCAATGGAAACACAACAATCATTGGAGTTAACTAGTACACCAACACCTACCGCTTCCATATTTCTTCCTCGCAAGAAGGGACCTCCATCCACCTCGACCTCAATTAGTGGTGGTGAAAGTGCAAAACGTACTGAAGTTCGGCAATCCACATCCTCCACTTCATCTGGCATTAGCAGCAGGACCTTCACCACCAGTATCGCCGCCTCCTTCGGCCCCCAAAGACATTTCAAGTCTGCAGTTTGGGACTTCTTTAGTGTTTGCCCAAAAAAGGAAAACGTAGCCATTTGTAGCATTTGTAAGCTTCGAGTTAGTCGTGGTAAGTTTGGTACCAACTATGGTACCGGAGGCCAGAGAGGTCCTCTAAAGAGACAGCACGCTGTCCAATGGTTTGCGCACCTACAGGCGATCAAGGAAGCCCGACTTGCACGTAATGAAAACGTTGATGTTTCATCTGGTGATGACGAGGAGGAAGAAGACGTGTCAAACACTTCACTTACACCCAGTACCCCTGTCAGCAGCACACCCCATGTGAGCCACACTAAGAGTGTGGGAGAGAGTGATACACCAATGCGAAAAAGTTCATCAGCGAGCGTAACTGGGTCGAAGATATCATCATCATCATCATCCAGTAAATGCTTGGTCCAGGGCAACATTAAAAAGATGTTGTTTACAGAAGCGCAAAATGAACGTAACCACCCACTGACGCGTCTGTATAACACTAAGCTGGCTAAAATGCTAGCTCTGGACCTTCTCCCTTTTTCTTTTGTAGAAGGGGTTGGTTTTCTAGAATTAGTGGCAGCACTCTGCCCTAAATGGAAGGTTCCAAGCCGGTTCTATTTTGCCAGAATTGCGGTTCATCACCTACACTATGTGACATATAAAGTGTGATGTGTTTTTTCAGTAAAGGACAGAAAATAGAAAGTGATGATGTCACTCCTACATCTATCCTTCCACTTCTACATCCATCCTTCTATAGCACTCATAATAATAAAGTGCAGTGTTGTTATCAAAAATCTGGGAAAGTTTCTTGTGCTTGTGAAAAGAAGGTGGCTGGTTACAGAATTGCGTTTCATCCTCTTGGAGACATAATCATTAAGATCAATACATAGAATCTCAAGCCAATAAGACATTCTACCTAATAGTTCTTTTGACACATATCAGGGATATTTTGAAAAAACAATCAATGAAGATGTAATGAAAAAATATTATATAAATGTATACAGTTTGGCATCTGCATTCAAACCCCTTGGAATCTCTGTTCCTGTGTAACTATCCATTTCGATTCTCTGTCTCCTCCCCTGATTTTCATAGAGATATGTTTGATACTGGAAAACAAGAGGTTACTTTCAAAGTTGTCATCGTGACCTTTCCAAATATGTTTAGCCATCACTTATGCAGTCTTTGTTAATAATGGCCCTTATACGTTGGGGAGTACGCAACTTACGATTGTTTACAGTACTGCCACGTATTGTTTGCCACAGCCACATTCTAGAAGGCAAACTACATGGGTGGTCTCACAGGTTATCTTTTCATTGATGGTTCTTTTTGTAGCTTGTATAGTTGTCACATCCACCTTGATGCGGCCATAGAGGCATGTTCACATTTGGGGCATTTAATAAAACCATTGGACATTAACCAATTACTTTTTTTGTGTGCTTTTGTTGGTAAAATAACTGGGTTAACAAATTTCCCAAAGAGGGTATCTTTTGATACGTGATGTTGACAAGTTCTGAAATATGATGTTTAAGTTCTTGATCTTTCTTTAAAATGGTCCAATGGTTGGTAATCACTTATTTCACTGCTTTGTTTGAACTATTAACATCTGTGATAAATCTATTAATTTCTGTATTCAATTCAGTAGGTGTCACAATTTTTTGGGGCAACAGTAGATTTTCCCTCATGTGTTTCATGGCTCTTTTGTGTTTCTCTTCCAGGACAGTTATTGAACATCCCTGTCTTCTAAATCTCTCGTACATCCTGTTAATCTGTCTCGTGTAGTAATTCTCATCTGAGCAATTCCTGGGGACTCTTAAGAATTTTCCGTATGGGATGCTCCTTTTTAGAGGTTTTGGTTGTGTACTGTTGGCTAATAAGATGCTTTTGCATGCTGTTGTCTCTTTGAAAAGAGTTGTCCAAATTAAAAAAATTTCACTGAATAAACAGGGAAGTTAGGCTGACATTTACATATACAAAAAAAAGAAATTCAGCCGTTATAGTTAGCTGAGCAAACTATAACTTGTGCCATCGCAATGCACTGCTGATGATGTCACATAATACATCACTCATGACATGGTCAGCGACATCACTCATGACATCTCAAAGGACAACACTGATGACATCACTGATGACATCATCCACCTAATACCTGATGTACCTCCTCACACCCTAATATAACCTTTTATACACCCAAGAAAAATGTAAAAAGAGGCATCATAAGTCAAGAAAGAGGAATAAAGGTCCAGAAAGGAGCAAAAGAAATGCAGAAAGAAGCAACAGAGGTATAGACAGAAGCCTACTTCGCCTGTATCTTTCCACAGCCTCAAACAAAGTAGCCTGATCCTTCTCCAAAGATGTCTTAAACTCACTTTTCTCTTGGATGTTCACTATTCATTGACTGCTCCGTATGTTAAGCCTATAAAATGTAAAACAGCAATCCTAACCATTTCATTTTTGAAAGTCTCACCAAGTTTGTGACGGTATTCAGGCGTCTGTCTCTGCTTTTACCTAGTAATAAGTTACATACCAATACTGGAATACCTCTGTTTCAAACAGCATAATATGTAAATTTGTGTACAAATAGGTGTATGCATGTCCTTCTGCTCATAATACAGGGCACATGGGTATTCAATTGAATATTTGAGGGTCACTATAACATTAATAAACATAAGATATGTCTGTCTGTGCAACCGAATAACAGAGCAGCAGAGAGAAGATTTGACCACCTATAGTAGAAACTACCCGCTTTTTAAGCTTCCATCTTCAGATGCATTACACATGTGAGAATACATGTACAAGTAAACAAATACCTCAGTCACAAGAGCACACAGACCTTTAAACTTGACAGCTTGCACTTCTCATTTGAATACAGAAAGAGGTGAGGGAAGTTCAGATAGAAGCAAGAGAAGTGCAGAAAAAAACAAGAGATGTGCTGAAAGAGTAACAAAAGTGCTGAAAGAGGCAAGAGAAGTATAGAAAGAGGCAAGTGTGGAGCCGAGACAGGCAAGAGAAGTGCAGAAAGTCACAAGAAAGTGGTAGAGAGATGCAGAAAGTGTGAACAGGGGTGCAGCAAGAGACAGAAAAGATGCAAAAAGAGGGAAGAGGGGTAGAGCAAGAGGCAAAAGGGATTTGTAAAAAGACAAGAGGGGTGTAGAAAGAAGCAGCAGGGGTTCAGAAAGAAGCAAGAGAAATTCTGAAAGAGGCAAGAACAGTGCTGAAAGAAGCAAAATAGGTGCTGAAAGAAGCAAGAGAAGTGATGAAAAGAGAAGAGAGTTACAGAAACAGGCAAAATAAGTACAGAAAGAGGCAAGAGAAGTGATGAAAGAACCAACAGAGTTGCAGAAAGAAGCAAGAGGAGTGATGAACAGGGCCGGCGCTAGGCATGGGCGGCGTGGGCAGCTGCGCAGGGTCTCGCACTCAGCCCACCAGCATGGGGCCACTCACTGGTGATGTGTCCTGTCGGTTCCCGGGCGATCCATTTCAAAGAAAGGTGTTACCTTTCTTTGAAATGGAGGGGCCCCCCTCCCTTGGCTTCTCAGGGATGGTATCTGGATACATATGAGAGGGAGACACTCCCTTCAATTGAAAGGAGACCCATTCACAGACACTGTGGGAGGCCGATTGTCCATCATTTTGGCGCCCCCATAGTTTTAACTTTTAGCCCACAAGCAATTCTCACACCTATCGGACTGAAGGTGTGAGAAATGCTTGTGGGCTCAAAGTTAAAACTGTGGGGGCAACAAAATGCTGCACAATAGGCCTCCCACAGTGTCTGTGAATGGTCTCCTTGCAAGGGGCCACTTATCTACATTAGAGGGGCCTCGCACATTCTCTTTTAGCCCAGGGCCTCTCAAATCCTAGAACCGGCCCTGGTGATGAAAGAGACAAGAGACTTGCAGAAAGCAAGAAAGGTGCAGAAAAAAGCAGGAGAAATACAGAAAGAAGCTATTGAGATACAGAAAAAGGCAAGAGAGGTACAGAAAGAGGCATGAGAGGTACAGAAAGAGGCAAGCGGGCGCCGAAAGAGGCAAGAGAAGTTCAAAAAAAGCAACAGATGTGCAGAAAGAGGCCAGAGAACTGCAGAAAGAGGCAAGAAAGGTACAGAAAGAGGGAAGAAAGGTACAGAAGTGGGTAGAGTGGAGCAGTAAGAAGCAAGAGAGCTACAGAAAGAGGCAATAGAACTGCAGAAAGAAGCAACAGAGGTTCAGAATGTGGCAGCACATGTGCAGAAAGAGGCAAGAGAGGTGTACAAAGTGACAAGAGATGTGTACAAAGATACAAGACAGGTACAGAAAGAGTGAAGACAAATACAGAAAGAGGCAATATGGGTGCAGAAAGAAGCAAGAGGTGCAGAAAGAAGCAAGAGGTGCAGGAAGAAGCAAGAGAAGTACAGAAAAAAGCAACAGAGGTGCAGAAAAAGGCAAGAGAAGTACAGAAACAAGCAAAAGAAGTAAAGAAACAAGCAAGCAAAGTGCACAAGGAGGCAACAGTGGTTTGCCCACCCTTAGTACCATTTTAACGTCCACATTTAGTAATAAGAAACAGGTGACCATTTCAGCTTTGCAAAGGGCCTTCCACCACAATGGAACACTTGTTGCTGCGTTTTTGATAACGTTTGTGCCGTTTGAGTAAGAAACAAAGTTTTTTGTTGTTCAAATCTGCAGATTATGTAGCAGAATATGGATTATGTGGCAAATGAGGAAAATGTCTAATTAAGCGAAAATTGGTACAGCCGAACAGTCACATAATTCCAGTGGACTGGCTAATATCTCTGACTAGGTCCATAAGTGCTCCTCAGTGGTTCTTTCTTTTTTTTGTCTCATTGAGTTTATCGTTTAGATTCTATATTAACGAAGAAGACTAAACTTGAGGTTATCATTCCACAACATAGACAACCATACCACATAATTACTCTCCATAACAGAAAATCCCACTCTTCATAATTCCTATACACTGAATACCACATACTTTCTATCCACATAATTTCAGTGGACAACATACCACATAATTCCACTACACACAACGTACATCCACTCCACTCCAAAAACAGTGTGGTAGAGAAAGGGGGCATGGCCTCCAAAGACATGTTAGCAATTCCACTGTGTGGCACTTACTAGAGGTAATAGGAGGGGTAGTTGGCCCCCAAGGACATATTTGGGGGCCAGCTACCCCTCCTATTACAACCAGTAAGTCCCACACAGCAGGATTGCTAAGTTCTCATAGCAGGCCATGCCTCCTTTGCCCACCAATCTGCAAACACATTCCCTGGTGCGCTCTTGGAAGGGGATTGAAGTCCCCTTCACTGGTGGGAGTCCTTAGGGGCCAACAATCCTACCTGTTATCTCCAGTAAGCCCCACAGTGGGAGTGCTTAGTGGGGGAAACAGGCTGGACGGTCGCTAGTAGGTGGTTGTAATTTGAACTTACTTTCTATTCAAAATGTGTTTTTTCTTTTGCCAATTTCTTTGGCGCCGTTTGACAAATCTTCACAAAAATGTCAAATCTAATGGCCCATCTCACTTCCGCTGACATGTTGAAGGTTTTGGGATGATATGTCAAGAGTGGGCTGAGAACAAGGGGGGGTCCCAAAATGCTTTTTCTCCATGTTAATTTCCAAAGGGAACTTTAGTCACGGCTACAGCCCAAACTGCTTATCGGAATTACACCACATTTAGCAAAAAGCTAGCTCTTGGTTCAGGAAGCACTCTTATTGTTAAATGGTGTAAATCCATTCAGTAGTTCCTGAGAAATTTCAACATTTCTCAGATATAGAAATATGACCGTGGAGATCCGTAAACCCTCCTGATCTCGTGCGAGTAATCTCTTGCACTTCGTTTAATTAGGTTCCCAGGTGGGCTAGGTCCCGGGGGTAATTAAGTAAATATATGCGAGGGCCCGAGTTGGCCCGCACTGCCCCAAGGCTAATTTTGTTGATTGTGGCTCCCGCTCCATTCAAAAGATCAGTCACCCACACTGCCCCAGGGAGCATCACCTCCCTGGGGCACAAATTATTTAAATGAGGGGGCCCCCTGTGACAAACACCGCCCCTAGGTTACTAAGAAGACAGGAAAAGGGGCCTTGCAGCCCCCCTCCAGGAGCCCAAAATGGCCAAGGGGACAACCACCCCCAAGGGCCAGCCCCAGCAATGCCCTGGGGACATTGCAGTTTGCTATGGCATGGCAAGAGCACTGCTCCCATCATGCCAAAGTAAACTCTGCTTCACTTCATGGAAGCAAGAGCATGGAAAATGCTCTTGCTTCTATGAAGCGAAGCAGAATTGCTTTTCGGTGGAGGGATCTGCATGTTGGCAATACCATCTGCCCAAATGCAATGCCGGTTCTTACAGCAGGTGGGGAGCCAGCAGGGACCACAAGACCTTGAGGCTTCCCCATTGTCTCCAACAAGAGGTCAAACCCCAGTGATGGGGTCACTGGGGCTGAAAATGGCCCGGGAGGGGGGCCACTCTGCCCACCTTCTATTTTTATAAATGTATTTTGCTATAGCCAGGCTCTTTGACTATGGCAAAATAAATTCATCACAAAACTTTGGCTGCGATTATTTGTGGCGGCGAGTGCACATTTGTGAGCATTTGATATGCTTTGATTGTGGAATTTATACATACAGGGCTCCTCATAACGTGACTTGCACCAATGTCGTTATATACATTCATACAGATATATATATATATATATATATATATATATATATATATATATATATATATATATATATATATATATATATATATATATATATATATATATATACTCCCAGTTTGGCTCCGATTTTGCAGACCCCTGGCGCTGCTTAGCTTCGGTACGTGATCCTCGGCTGAGCCCAGCCTTGCTTAATTGTGTCCAACTCTCTTGCGAGAAATGAAAACGCACTCACGGAATCAGCATAGTTTCCATCCGATTTATTTAACAAGTGGCATTCAGTCTATCAGCAGAAAAAGCACCGACGCGTTTTGCTGTGTACACACAGCTTTCTCACGGTCAATACAAGCCAGCAATAGTGAGCCCCTCCTATACCAATAGGGTGTTGCCAGAAGCCATTTACAAAACGTCACTTCCTTTGTTTGACGATGGAGGTGATGTGGGAGTTGTAGTCCATGTTGTAATTACTGACTATTATGTATGAATTGTTATCCATTACGTATATAATTGTTACTTATGAGTTACTTTGTCACACTTTTTGGTATTAAGTGATGAATTATTTTAAACGAAACCTGTGGTCATCTTTTTCTAACCACCCTTTTGCGTTATACATAATGCACCAAAACTTTAAACCTTGATAAGCACATAAACATTCCTGCCCTCTAGTGGGCAATCACAAAAATTAATATTCTTCACATTTAATGCCCTCCGGTGGGCATGTCTGCATACTGTGCACTTATTCCCATTACCATCTACTTCTGTGACACACATGGTAACTCTATTACGTAACCACATTTAATCATAGTCTCGTGAAATACAAACCCACTTATGTTTCACAACCTACTGAGTACCACTGTTCGTTCTGTCTATATTTGAAACAAAGGATCATAGTTCATAGTGAAGACACAAAAATCATAGATGCACATAAAGTTCTTCACTCTGGTTAAGACCTGTCGGAGTCATTGTCCTGAAATTCAGAATTTGTCGTGACTCACGGCATCTTAAAGTTTTTTCTCGGTCCCCCCCTCTGTCATGTGGGAGGACTGTTTCCAAGGCATAGAACTTGAGAAGTGTCCAATCTGCATTGTGTAATTGTTCCATGTGCTTGGCCACAGCAATATTACGGTCTTTATTTACTGTTGCTCTCACATGTTCCAAAATTCTTTTTTTTAATTCTTTTTTGGTGCTCCCGATGTATTTGAGTGCACACGGGCACTCTATCACATATACCACATGAGTACTTACACAATTTATTAGTTCCTTTATTCTCCATGTTTTATTATTAGGCATTGTCACTTCCTTTTTGTTCACCGCTATTTGACACACCTTGCAGTGTTGGCACTTAATGAAACCTTTTGTTTTCATCCACTGAATGCCTTTCTTTTTTTTGGTATTGTCTCTGTAATGGCTTTGTATCAGTCTGTCTTTAAGGTTTCTTGCTCTTCTATATGTTATTTCCGGGTGTTTGCCCACTATTTTGCTTGTGACAGGATCTAATTGTAACAATTTCCAATTCTTTCTGATAATTGTCACAATTTGTTTCGATTCCCTCGTATAGCCCAGAATCAGTCGTATTTTTCTGTCATCAGTTTGATCGTTCTGTTCAGTGTTTTTCTTTTTGGATGTGAGTGTTTCCCTTCTTGTTTTGTTATTTGCTCTTGTCCAGCATCTTTCAATGATTTTCCTGTTATATCCTCTGTTTTTGAACCTATGTGCCATTTCGAAGCTTGTCCTTTTCCATTCTGTGTCTTCCGAGCAGATCCTTCGCAATCTTAAGAATTCCCCATATGGGATATTTTGTACAACCGACGGTGTGTGAAAGCTGCTTGCATGCAGTGTGGAGTTCGTTGCAGTCTCCTTTCTATGTAGAGTAGTTTCTACTCGTTCATTGTGAATGTAGATTTCCGTATCCAGGAATATGGCTTTTGTTTTGTCGATGTTGTAAGTGAATCTTAGATTGGTACTTGTGGATTTTAGAATTTGGAAGTATGCTTCGAATTCCTGCTTTGTGCCTTCCCAAACAATGAGAAGGTCGTCAATAAATCTGACCCATTTTGCAATTTTGTTGACATAGAAATCATTGTCAGGGTGCCAGGCAATTTGATGTTCAAACCACCCCATTGTGAGGCATGCATATGCCGGACTAAAGGCAAAGCCCATAGCACATCCCTTAACTTGCTGAAATAACTCTTCACCAAACAAAAATGTATTTTGAGTCAAGCACAGTTCGATCATTTCCATTAACATTTGATTATGTCTTTTAAATTGTATATCCCGATCTTTTAGGAAGTGAGCACATGCGTTTAGTCCAATGTCATTTTCAATGTTAGTATACAATGATACTACGTCCATTGCAACAAGCATGTAGTTAGATTGCCATGGTAGTTCTTCCAATTGTTTTAGCAAGTCTGTGGTATCGCGTAGGTAGGAGCTTAAATTGGTTACCAGGGGCATTAGAAAAAAGTCAATGTAACTAGCTATCGGTTCCATGAGTGATCCCTTGGAAGAGACGATAGGCCGCCCTGGTGGTTTTCGTGGGTTTTTATGGACCTTCGGAAGGAAGTATATTGTGGCGAGTATTGGGTGGTCCGTTGTCAGAAACTTCTCCTCGTCCAGGTCTAATAGGTTTTGTTCTCTCCAGGATTTCAATTTTAGATCTAGTTTCTTTTTGAATATTTCAGCAGGGTTGTTATCCAATTTTCTGTAGTAGTTCTTGTCACCTAGTTGGTGCTGTGCTTCTGCTACATAATCCTTTGTGTCTTGGATGACCACATTGCCACCTTTGTCCGCCATTTTTATGGTTATACTTTTATCCTCTGTCAGGTCCTTTAATGCCATTCTCTCTTCCTTTTTAAGATTGTCTTTGTAACTTATACCTTTTATTTTGTATAGTTCTTTAGTGATCGCCTCCTGAAATAGATCAATTTTATTACCTGGTGGTAATTGTGGATAGAACTTCGACGGTCTTTTCATGCCACTTAGTCCTGCTCCTTTCTGTGGACATACTCCTGATTCAGAGATTGGTTCTTCCTCCCCCATTACATCCAAGTTTGTTAGGAGTACTAATGCTGGAAGGTCTTTGGTTGGGCATTAAATGTGAAGAATATTAATTTTTGTGATTGCCCACTAGAGGGCAGGAATGTTTATGTGCTTATCAAGGTTTAAAGTTTTGGTGCATTATGTATAACGCAAAAGGGTGGTTAGAAAAAGATGACCACAGGTTTCGTTTAAAATAATTCATCACTTAATACCAAAAAGTGTGACAAAGTAACTCATAAGTAACAATTATATACGTAATGGATAACAATTCATACATAATAGTCAGTAATTACAACATGGACTACAACTCCCACATCACCTCCATCGTCAAACAAAGGAAGTGACGTTTTGTAAATGGCTTCTGGCAACACCCTATTGATATAGGAGGGGCTCACTATTGCTGGCTTGTATTGACCGTGAGAAAGCTGTGTGTACACAGTGAAACGCGTCGGTGCTTTTTCTGCTGATAGACTGAATGCCACTTGTTAAATAAATCGGATGGAAACTATGCTGATTCCGTGAGTGCGTTTTCATTTCTCGCAAGAGAGTTGGACACAAATATATATATATATATATATATATATATATATATATATATATATATATATATATATATATATATATATATACATACATACATATATATATATATATATATATATATATATATATTCACTGAAAAAAACATAGGTTTCACACACGTTATAGTTAAAAATTAGCATTTAAAAAACCTTAGAAATTCACTGAAAAGCCATAGGTTCCACACATGTTATAGTTAGCTGGACATTTCACTCATACAAAACCATTGAAATTCCCCCGTTATAGTTAACTATAACTTGCGCGCCCGCAATGCACTGCTGATGATGTCACATATTACATCACTCATGACATGGTCAGTGACATCACTCTTTACATCACTCATGACATCTCAAATGACATCACTGATGACATCACTGATGACATCATCCTATGAATGTGTGTCTTTCTGAAAAATAAATATGTTTTATATATGTATATCTAAAGGTCGATGGAAGAATAAATGTGTAAATAAGTGTCTAAATGGATATTTTTTTGTAAAAATCATTGATTAACTGACTTATTAATTGTATCTTAGTGAATACATGTATTATTGAGTAATGTATAAATATGCAAATATCTGTATCAGTGTCTCACTTTGTGTAGAAGTGGCTGCATGGGTTGGTGACTAGCTACATGAGTGTCGATATGGGTTATTAGTTGGTTTTTTAGAGTATTGTATGGTTTGGTGGGGGGTATTACTTACCCCATAGATGCATGAATGGGTGACTCACTGTTTGTATGTGTTTTGAAGACAGCATCTGTGCATGACTGTATGGGTGGATGAGTGTGTGTATGGGTTTGTTAGTGAGTAAATTACTGTCTCAATAGTATCTTTATAAGTAACTACATATGTTTTAAACTAGTATATGTGAGTATTGATGTATACAAGTGATGTATATAATTGAGTATATGTGAGAGCGAGAGATTGTAAGAGTTCCTGTATAAATATGTTTGTGTTTCTATAAGTGATTGTTTAAGAGAGTAAGTATGTGTACAATTCTGTAGAAGTAAGTGTAGTGGTGGGTGTATACCTGTATATGCAAGTAAATGGATGTTTGATAGTTTATTTGCATGTGTGAGTTTGTGTGTGAGTAACTCTATAGATGAGTGTTGGTATGTAATGAGATGTATAGGTGTATGAGTACATATGATGAGTGAGTACATGTATGAGTGCCTATATAGAACTGTTTATGAATGACTGTTCAAGTTCAAGTTCAAAAATTTATATAGCGTACTACTCAACCAGAGGGTCTCAAGGCGCTTGAGGAGGCAGGAGTATTTACTTATCGAATATCCACGTTTTTAATTGCTTTCTGAAGGAGAGGCGGTTCTGAATTAGGCGGAGGTGGGTGGGGAGAGAATTCCAGGTCTTGGCCGCTAGGTAGGAGAAGGATCTTCCCCCCATGGTGGATCTGTGGATGCGTGGAATGGCAGCGAGTGCTTGGTTGGATGAACGTAGTTGGCGGGAGGGGGTGTAGAAGGACAGTCTCGTGTTGAGGCATTCAGGTCCAAGGTCATAGAGGGCTTTGTGTGCGTGGGTGAGGAGACGGAACATTATTCTCTTGTTGACGGGGAGCCAGTGGAGATCTTTCAGGTGACCGGAAATGTGAGCTTGCTGAGGGATATCCAATATGAGTCTTGCTGATTTTTTTTTATATGCGTTGGAGTTTTTTCCTGTAGTTTGGCTGTGGTTCCGGCGTAAAGGGTGTTTCCGTAATCCAGTCGGCTGGTGACCAGTGCGTGGGTGACCGTTTTTCTTGTTTCAGTGGGGATCCAGCGGAAGACTTTTTTGAGCATGCGTAGGATGTTGAAGCAGGATGATGTGACGGCATTAGCTTGTCTGGTCATCGAGAGGGAGGAGTCCAGGATGAAGCCCAGGTTACATGCGTGATCTGTTGGAATGGGTGCGGATCCCAGGGCTGGTGGCCACCAAGATATTTACAACAAGGGGTGGTGAGGGACAGAGTCTCTGAATTAAGCAGAAAGCTCTCACCCAGTCAAGAGATCAGGGCTAGATCCAACACCGTTTTTTAGCTCACTGCACCATCCCAGTTTCAGAACCTGTCTGTATGCAAATTAGTCTGTTCCTGTCCCAGTGCATGATGGGAACAGGGCAAACCAAACTACAAAAGCCAATTCTTACACTGGGAAGGAAACAAGCTCCCGGGGACCGGTTTCTGGCATTACAGCCGTCTTCGGCCCGGTTTGCTTGAATCCTGATGGTGCAATGAGCAAGGGTCTCACATCTGAGAATACCCTTCCACCAAGAGTCATCCCAGGCCAAGGGGGATGACCCTAAGATGAGGACTTCCATTTTGTCCGAGTTCAGTTTTAGACGGCTGTTCTTCATCCATTCGGCTACTTCTTTCATCCCTTCGTGTAGGTTGGTTTTGGCGGTGTTTGGGTCTTTGGTGAGAGAGAGGATCAGCTGGGTGTCGTCTGCGTAGGAGATGATGTTGAGGTTGTGTTGGCGCGCGATGGATGCGAGGGGACTCATGTAGACATTGAAGAGGGTGGGACTGAGTGATGATCCTTGTGGTACGCCACAGATGACTTCTTTGGCTTCTGATTTGAAGGGGGAAGGCGAACTCTCTGGGTTCTTCCGGCAAGGAATGAGATGATCCAGTCCAAAGCAATTCCTTGTATTCCGATGTTGCTGAGGCGTTGTATTAGGGTGTTATGACAGACTGTGTCGAAGGCTGCGGATAGGTCAAGTAAGATGAGGGCAAGTGTTTCTCTGTTGTCCAGTAGTGTTCGGATGTCGTCTGTTGCTGCGATGAGGGCGGTTTCGGTGCTGTGTTTGGCTCGGAAGCCGGATTGTGAAGGGTGGAGGGATTTGTTGGATTCGAGGAAGGCGGCGAGCTGATTATTGACGGCTTTCTCAATGACTTTGGCAGGGAATGGGAGGCGCGAGATGGGGCGGTAGTTCTTAAGTTCAGTGGGGTCTGCTGTGGGTTTCTTCAGAAGGGCGCTGAGTTTGGCATGTTTCCAGCTTTCCGGGAAGGTAGCGGAGTTGAAAGAACTGTTGATGATGTCGCGGAGATGGGGTGCGATGATGGAGTCTGCTTTGTTGAAAATGTGGTGGGGGCATGGGTCGGTAGGCAATCCTGAGTGGATGGAGTTCATCAGGCGGATGGTGTCTTCGGTGGTGATTGTGTTGTGAAGGATGTTAGAGGGCGGTGTTGGTTCGGAAATGGGTGAAGTGGGCATGTCGTCGGACTGGTTGTCGAAGCTGTTATGTATTTCGGGGATTTTGTTGTGGTAGAATGAGGATAGAGAGTCGCAGAGGACTTGGGAGGTAGAAATGTCGTTTGTGCCGGTGGTGGGGTTAGTGAATTCTTTGACGATGTTGAATAGTTCCTTGCTGTTTTGGGCATTGTTGTCAAGTCGATCCTTGAATGCAGATTTCTTGGTGGATTGTATCAGTTGGTGGTGTTTGCGGGTGGCGTTCTTGAAGGTGGCTAGGTTGTCAGTGGTTGGGTTTTTTCTCCAGGTTTTCTCGAGAGTACGACAGAACTTCTTGGATTTTTTAAGGTCATCGTTGAACCAGGGGGCTTTTTTGCTGCCTTGCTTGATTTGATGGTTTTTCAGGGGTGCTAGTTCGTCAGCGCTGTGGGTGATCCACTGTGTGAAGTTGGTGGCTGCTTGGTTAGGGTCCGATGAATTGGCAGCAGGGTTTTGGTGAAGCGATGTGAAGAGCTGGTCGGTGGTGATTTTGTTCCAATTTCTTCGGGGAATGGGTTGGGGGGGTTGTGTGTCGAGGGCTTTTTGTAGTTGAAGCTGTGGTCCGTCCAGTGGAGAGCTGTGGTGTGATCGAAGGAGATGTGCTTGCTGGAGGTGAAGATAGGATCAAGCGTTTGTCCGGCAGAGTGGGTGGGGGTGTCTACCAGTTGTTTGAGTCCTAGATTGGCCATGTTATCCAGAAGGGTGGTGGTGTTGTTGTCGTTTTTCTTTTCCAGGTGGAAGTTGAGGTCTCCCAGAAGAATGTAGTTTTCGGAGGGGAGGGCATGTGGGCTGATGAAGTCAGCGATGTCTTCGCTGAATTGCGTGCGGGGACCTGGGGGTCTGTAGATGAGGGTGCCCCTGAGTGTGGTTTTGTGGTCGGTGTGAGTCTGGAAGTGAAGGTGTTCGTCGGAAGTGAGGTTGTCGTCGGAACTGGTCGTGATGCGGATGGTGTTCTTATGGACGATGGCGATGCCTCCTCCTGTTTGGTTGGTGCGATCCTTTCGGATGATCTTGTAGGCTTCTGGGATGGCTATGGCGATGTTGGGCGCTGATGAGGCGTTCATCCATGTTTCTGTGAGGAAGGCGATGTCCGGCGGTGTAGTGTCGAGTAGGTTCCAGAGTTCGATGGAGTGTCTGTGTACTGAGCGGGTGTTGATCAGGATGCACTTTAGGTGGTTAGTGTTGGAGCTCTGTTTGGAGTTTGTGGATTTGGTGTGGGTCCTGATGCAGTCGAACTTGCAAGAGAGGCAGGTGAAGGGACCATGGGTGTGTCCTGGGGCGGCTTGATAGCAGTTTGGAAGACGGCCAGGGTTAAGGGCTGAGAGGGTTGCGGCGTCATAAGTAATGCGGGCGGATTGAGAAATGCGGGGACCAGGGGTTCTGGCGCGGTCCAGGCGCGGACGGGCGTAGACGGGCTTACCTTTGGCGCACCTTCGGCGCACATGGGGCGTGTCCGCTGCGCGTGAATGCTGCACGCAAAAGCATCTGTCATAAGTGGATAATGGAGGGGGCGGGGGCGAGGGAGGAGTAGCTGGGAGGCGGGTGCGGGCTGGGGAGCCTCGCTACGAGGCACAACAAACAACATGGCAGCGATAAACAAACCTGATACAGGACGAGATTGGGGCAGACAGATGAATGGCGCTATGGGCGGTGGTATCAGCACAATCAGGCAATACTAGTTATAATTGAAGTCCAGCAATGCGAGCGCAGAAATAACCAAGCATCAATTTTAATACAGGCAAGCAGTCAGAGCTACTATGCAATCAGGCAATAATATTTGTTTTTTAAATCCAGCAATGCGAGCGCAAAATAACCAATCTGAACTGTTAATACTGCCAAGCAGTCACAACTACGATACCCAGGCAGCAATCTTGTACGAGCAAGCAGTCAGAGCCAAGCGCTGCGATGTCCGCCCAGGGAGCGTGGGGAGCGACCTCTTCTCACGAAGTTAGAGATTGGATGTGTATGTAGATTTTAGAATTACTGAATAGGTTGTTCTAACTGGAATTGGTATTTCCAATTTTTTTTTTTAAATTTTAGTTTCTATTTTTTATTGTGTGTATCAAGGGTTATATTACGCTATTACGCTGAGAGGAGGTCTGTCACTCTTTCACACGGATGATGTCATCAGTGATGTCAATTGAGATGTCATGAGTGATGTCATGAGTGATGTCACTGACCATGTCATGAGTGATGTAATATGTGACGTCATCAGCAGTGCATTTCGGGCGCGCGAGTTATAGTTAACTATAACAGGGGAATATCAATGGTTTTGTATGACTGAAATGTCCAGCTAACTATAATATGTGTGAAACCTATGGTTTTTCAGTGAATTTCTTAGGTTTTTTAAATGCTAATTTTTAACTATAACGTGTGTGAAACCTATGGTTTTTTCAGTGAATTTCTAAGGTTTTTTAAATGCTAATTTTTAACTATAATGCGGGTGAAACCATTGGTTTTTTAAATGGATTTCTAATGTTTTTTAAATGCTAATTTTTAACTAAAACGTGGCTGAAACCTATTGTTTTTTCAGTGAATTTCAAAGGTTTTGTAAATGATAATTTTAAAACGGATTATTATATTTCTTTCTTTTTATAATAATTTCCTACATTTGTATTATAAATATTTATATTTATTTTATTTTTTAAGTAATATTTCAAATACTTAATTTAAAATAACAATAACAAAACTTAATTACATTTTTTTAATTTCTTTTTTTATCAATATATTAAAATTAAATTCTTTATTATTCCTTTTTCATAGTTTTTTTTATAAACATACAGTACGCGTACCGTGAACGCACATTTTTAAAAATATTAAAATTAATTTCGATATAATTCCTTTTTTTATTGTTTTTTTTAATAATTGTATTGTACTCGTATCACAGCGCCGGGACACCCCCGGTGGGGGTAGCCGTGCGCTTAATCAAATTCCATAATAATAATAATAATAACGCACCATACTTTTACAGTAAATTGTTCTTTATGTGTACCCGCACACATTACGGATCTGCTTTGAGGTTACGCATCACATGTACTCTTGCATATTACATCATATACGTCGCACCGTGTGCGCACCCCGCGAAAGTTTCTAACTCTTCAAAATCATATTAAAACTTTTAATAAGCATATATTACTTTTAAAACCAATTACGCACATTGCGACAATACGTCGTATGTAAACGCAGCATAAGAGCACCGTAAGTGCACCGTTAGAGTCCGCAAAACCATGTGACTTTAAAAGAAGAGATTTTATTGGTTCATAATACTTCCTACTCCAATTGTTGAGAGACCCCTCCCATTTTGATCATTCTATTTGGACTTTCTTTGGAGCAGTTCTAGTGCTTTAGAACAAAACTGAAAAATGGCTGGTCATCCTGAGAGTTTTTTAGAACATTCTTCAGAGGAAGAATTTGTAGCTGAGCCTCCTCAGAAAATAAGGAAGGAAGCATTTATTTGGAAATTGTTTACATTTTCAGAGGGGCAGAAGAAAGTAAATGCTCCTAAGGTAACATGCAAAATATGCAATGTTACTCTTTCAAGGGGAGACCCCTCAAAAAAATATTCTTTTAGAACTGCTAGCATGGATCACCATGTGAAGAACTTGCATCCTACAAACTATGCAACGATAGCCACACAGAGCTTGCAAGAGAGTCAACCACCCGCAGTGGCTGCTACTTCAACTGCACCACCACCAGCACCACCTCCTCCAAGCAGTGGATACCAAATTATTGTCCCTCAGTGCCAACCTGACTTTTCATTGCAAGTTCTGCAAAGAACTTCTTTGTTATGGCAAGCAGTCAGTTGACCTTATTGTAAAGAGGGAAGAGGAGCACTTTTGGCCCAAAAAATAAAAAAAATGTTTGCTTTTTTGTTACAGTTCCACAGATTTTCTGGTTCTAGTTCTATTTTTTTGCTTAAAAAAAAAAAACTAAAAACTTGTTGAAAAATTAAAAAAAACTAAAAAGACAAAAAAACAGTTCTTCTCAGAACTACCTTCACTGGTCAAAGAAAGAACTATATTTCTATGTTATTGTGTCAAAGTTTGTCAGATTGAAGGTGTAGTTCATAAATGAATGAATAGATTAGAACTGTATGATGAATATGAAAGTGCAGAACTATAAGGAAGTGATACAACATTAATCTATAAGGTGTTTCCCGATAGTATACTGTAGTACCTCGGAAGCACTTGAATGTAACATATGCACATAAATATGTTACAAGCTATGCTTCAATTTGCACTACTGGTGAAAGTGCCTGGATGAATTTGTATGTGTTAAGGGTGAATTTACAATCCCTTGTGCCACTTTTACACAGCTGTTGTGGCACTTTTATGACGCAGCAGTGTTGCAAAAGATGTGCCATGGTAAGTGGTATTTACAATGTGACGCATTTGGAAGGTGCATCACATTGAAAAGCCCTGGGCTAGAAGGAGACATTCCTGCACAGGGAGAGGATATTCTGGTGCAGGAACGCCTCCTAAAACTGACTACGTGAAATTTATAAGATTTCATTCAGTTACTTTTGGGTTTATACCGTGTCAAAACCCTGCACCTGTTTGAAACAGGTGTAAGGATTGAGACAGCATTAGGAGCATTGGGCTCAAACAGTATTGTTGCAGCTGCATTTTGCTTGCAATGCAAATCAATCAATGCGCCATCTTCACAGCACAGATACATCACATATCTGCTCCACGTTTGCCTCATAGTGCTCCACATATGGTGCATCCATGGTGGTGATGTCACAGTGCACAATAACTGTCTTATTTCTGGGGATCTACCAGTTATTCTACATCTACTAATTACTGTTTTAATTTAGTGAATGCCTTACTACACACTCTTCAATGAATCACTAGAAAAGTATACCAAGAGTAACAGAGTGTTTACTGGAAGTGAAAAGGTAGAAACTGTAAAATTCAACTTAAAAAAGGCAAATTTGCAGGTGCATACAACAATGTATGCACAGTCTGTAGGCATTTGAAGCACTCTATGCCCTTATGCCTATTTTGCACCATGAGTACTTTACTACTCACATAGGCCTCATTTATGAGATTTTGCCGTAGGAAAGTTCAGCAGGCCTTCCTGTTTAGCTTCCCTATGGCAAAAGAAAAAGACAGGAATGTGCTATATCTATAAGATGCAGCATATTTCTATCCTTTTCTCCTTCATGAGTTGGAGACACTGAGGAAGACGCTGGCATTCGAAAACCTTCGCTTTTGAAATAACCTTGAAAAAAATGCAGACACTTCAAGAGGCATTTCCTGACATCCCTATTGGATACTCTGGCCATGAAGGTGGCATAGCCATTTCCATTGTGGCAGTAGCATTGGGGGCTAAAGTAGTGGAACGACATGTGATTTTGGACAAAACCTGGAGAGGAAGTGACCATCAGGCGTCTTTGGAACCAAGCGAGTTGGCTGAGCTTGTGCGATCAATCCGCACTGTGGAGATGGCCATGGGATCTCTGATTAAACAGTTTATACCATGCGAGACAAGCTGCTTTCAAAAGCTGGGAAAGTCTGTAGTCGCAAAAATGGACATTACTTCTGGCACAGTCCTCACCTCCAACATGCTCAATGTGAAGGTGGCAGAACCTGCTGGTGTTCCTCCTGAGGAGATCTATAGTTTAGTGGGAAAGAAGGTCAAGAGAGATGTTGGGGAAGATGAAATTATCACCAAGGAGACAATAGAAGACAACAATAAAAAGTTGTGGTAATGAACACAAGAAGGACTTTAAGAATTTCTCATGGCTTAGAATTGCAGTTTATAGAAAGTATTAGAATTTGATAATTTAAACTGCCTTTTTTAATTTATATTCTGATTGTTGCATTATGTATACTTTATATGTTGGAAAGTTTCTTCATGAACGTGGTTTAAAATGAATCGTGTTTATTATAAAATGTATGATATGACTTATGTAGTTTGCTTTGTAATACATGCTGTACAGGATGTGGAAACTATCTGTTCTTCAAAATAAATAAATATCCTTTTCCCTTGCGCCAGTGCACAATGGTCTGCCTGCACCAAGGCACAAACCTTAGCACAATTAAGCAAGGGTGTCTGTGTTACAAGGATGATTATATTTGTAGAGTTAGACAAACTTTTCTGTACAAAAATATTCTCATGAGACTTTTCCTTTTTCTACGTATGATGCAGAAAGCAGCAACACATGAAGAAAAGTAAAAAACAAGGAGAATTAAAACTATTTTTCCCCTTTGCACCTTCCTTATGCCTCTCCTGGGGAGGCATAAGTTTTTTGCAGTGCCTAAGATTTACAATTTCTTGTAAATGTAGAGCAGTGTTAAAAGGCCATGGGTGTTGCTGGAAACACCTCCAGCAACACCCATTGCACACCCCTTTAACACAGAATACTGCATTAAAAGGTTTGATATTTATCAGGCAACAGTACACCAAATAAAGTGCATTAGTGCTGCCTGATAAATATTACGCTGACAGTTGTGCCACAGAACATCACAAAAAGTGACTAGAAACCTTCCTCAGAAAATCATAAGTAAAATCATAAGTATATCTAGAAGCTTACCGTACTCTGTACTGTATTCTATTCAGTACGCGTACACTACACGTAACTTCCATAGGACAAGCAGCATACTGATTGGGTGTCAACTGTCTGGTTGAATATATAGTATCTTCACTTTTAGAATATAGCCTTATAGCTCACCGTAGAGGGTTAAACCGGCTATTAAAGGCCCTCTCCAGCATTAAAGGCCTGTGTCAAAGGTGAGGGCCTTTAACAAGGGAGAGGGACTTTAATAGCCATTATAGCCCGGCTATAAGGGTATTAGAACATTCTACCATTAGAAGACAGAATGTTCTAACTAAAAAGAACAAAGCCTTCAGGGATTGCGAGTGGATTGAAATCCCCCCAGGCTCCCTGAAGCCTTTATTCACAGCCAGAGCAGTGAACAAAGTAACGTTGGAATGTTGGAGTTCCAGGCTTATACCAGTCATAAGCCAAGAGCACTCCATTGTTATCAGTGGAACATTCGTATGTTCAAATAGTTTATAGATAAGCACATAGTGCTGAATGGCTAATTACAATACTGAAACAGTAAAGTGAGAGTGATTAATGAAAGTGTAATAATACAGACTGGATAATTAAATATAGCCTTATACCCCGCCGTGGAGGGCTATACTGGCTATTAAAGGCCCCGAGCCGAAGGCGAGTGTCTTTAACAAGGGAGAGGGACTTTAATAGTGGTATAGCCCATCTACGAAGGGCTAAAAGGCTATTAGAACATTCTGTCACTAGAGGACAGAATCTTCTAACAAAAAAAACAAAGCCTTTTGGGAGCGTGAGGGGATTGGAATCCCCTCAGGTTCCCTGAAGCCTTTTTTCACAGCTCTGACATTGGAATGTTGGAGCTCCAGGCTTATACCAGCCATTATAAGCCCGGAGCACTCCATTGTTTTCAATGGAGCTCCCAACATTCCAATGTTCTAATATAGAAAACACTAGTTTGTAGGTACATAGAAGACTGTAGGAATAGTCTATGGAGGTTTAAAGCAGTCCACAGCGTAAGACGTACTATCCTCCATGAATATTTCCATACTGACTAGATGATTACAGTTCTGCAAGCAGACTGCCTATGGAATTTTAAATACCTTAATTTTTAGCACAGTGCATACTCAAGGATATTCTGTTGAATAGCTCTGTACAATACGGAATCACCAATCATAGAGACTTTGCTGTAAGTCAAAGGATATACACCTGGAAATAAAAATTATTAAACACAAGTTTGCTGGCGCATAAGACAGTGTATACATAATCTATAAAGGTTTGAAGCAGTCCATGGCCTAAGACCCAGTTTGTACCATGTGAACTTAAATACTAGCTGAATGATTACAATTCTACAAGAAGAGTATCTCAAACCATTTTTATTTTTTAATCATACATTTATTTTTGTAACATTTCATAATTTAATATAACTTCCAGCATGATTTTGTCTGAAATTTCGTTTTCTTCATCTTGAATTTCAAAAGTCATATCATGAAACTCAAGAAAGTTCTCGTCTAAAGTTTCATCTAAAAAATCGCAGGTAATATCTCCTGCACCAATACTTTCTTCTTCATTCTCACTCTCCATGAAAGGTATATTTAACTCTTCTATCAGAGAGTTAGTAATTTCAAAACTCTGTTCCATATTCTTCTGCTCCGCTTCCATAGTGAATTTTATTATGTTGTTGTTCCTTGCAGAAAAACATAAACACTTCATTTTATCATTTTCCCTAATACATAATACAAAATTGTCTTTATCAACTATTTTGCTCTTTAACCCCTTCGATGCTCATGACGAGCTCAGCTCGTCATGAGGCACAGTGGAGCTGTGCTGATGACGAGCTGAGCTCGTCATGAAATAATGTATATCAAGGATCACCAGCACAGGAGGAAAATATCAATAGCAGCGAAGGTGTTAAAAAATAATATGCGAAAACCATTCTCAACTACTTTATTTGATGATATCTATAAAATTTGCTTATATGAATTTTTAGTTATGACATTTCCTTACATTTTCAAACCAGTCACTTTTTATCAGTATAAAAAAACTAAGGATATTATAATAAAATGCAGTACTAAAAAAAGTAGAAAATATCTATTCAGCTTACCAGTTCCAAAGCAGTTGATGTGTTGTAGTGAAATACAAAGAGCACAGGTACACTCAGTGTATATTTTTTTAATTTCTTCAAATGTGTTTTAAACATACAATACGTCTTTACAAACTTTTGTACACCATGGACGTTCTGTTACTTTACCGCTGTAGAAGTACATTCCATCGATTATTTTTGACAGTTAGTTATACTTACCTTCAAAATAACAATTAAAAAAAATATTACAAATTCAGCATCTGTAGAAGACAAAAGAAAATAGAGTTACAATTTATCTTTTGCAACACAAAATCATTTCTAAAGCATTTAATTTGCCTATATTGCTGTTCTCAGAATATATTGAATTTCCCTTGAAACAGTGAGTTCAATAGTACTCATCACATAACAGCGGGCAAAAAAAAGACAATCAAGAAGATTATCTTATTAAAAAAAACAACAATCTCAATAACAATCTTAAATGTTCTTTTTTTATAAGACCAAATTCTTACGTAACTATATGTCATGTCAAAAAATCCTGAAATAACAAAACACCATCATTAATTTTATTCCATTATAAATAAAGTTACTTCCAAGATATGCTAACAAAATTTGAAACAAAATTTTATTAAAGGTTACACATACTTTTCCGCATGGCCAAATAAGTATGTGTGAAATTCTTAGTTTGAAAGTTGTTCAATACTAATTCTGAACATCTGCCTTCCAGCCTTCTGATCCAAATCCACTGAAATTATTTGCACCGTCCCCGAGTGCTAATCTCTCAGCCTAATGCTATTCAACATCTTCCTGACCACCCTCACACAAATAGCCCGCCATCTCAACCACTACATCATCTCTTACTTCGACGACACCCAGCGCATCCTCTTGCTCACCAAGGAACCACATACCATAAAAAACAACCTCCACAACATAATTAAGGACATCACCAAGTGGATAAAGAACAGCTCTCTAAATCTGAACTCACACAACATGAAGATACTTATCCTCAGACCCACCCCCTCAGCTTCAGATGACTCCTGCTGGCCAACTACATTGTAAACAGTACCAACACCTACTGTCCATCTACAATGTTGCAGCATTAAAATCCTCAACTCCTCCCTGTAGAAATGTAAACAAGTCTACAGCATTTCGTCATACTGCTATAACACCTTCCACATTCTGCACATCATTTACAAGTACATCCTAAAGAAAACAAGAAGAAATAGACCACTCTGTGGCAACACACTCCACACAAGAATTCCAGCAAACAAATATAATGACTACAACCAATCAAAACTACCTCCACCTGACTGATCTTCAAAGTCCCCTGCTACAGCCACATCACCCACAACATGATACAGCTACACTGCCTCAACATCAACAGGAGGATTTTGTTCAAGCTCTTCACCCTCAGTTACAAAATACTCTACAACCCCAGACTGAAAAGCCCTGGGCTAGAAGGAGACATTCCTGCACAGGGAGAGGATATTCTGGTGCAGGAACGCCTCCTAAAACTGACTACGTGAAATTTATAAGATTTCATTCAGTTACTTTTGGGTTTATACCGTGTCAAAACCCTGCACCTGTTTGAAACAGGTGTAAGGATTGAGACAGCATTAGGAGCATTGGGCCCAAACAGTATTGTTGCAGCTGCATTTTGCTTGCAATGCAAATCAATCAATGCGCCATCTTCACAGCACAGATACATCACATATCTGCTCCACGTTTGCCTCATAGTGCTCCACATATGGTGCATCCATGGTGGTGATGTCACAGTGCACAATAACTGTCTTATTTCTGGGGATCTACCAGTTATTCTACATCTACTAATTACTGTTTTAATTTAGTGAATGCCTTACTACACACTCTTCAATGAATCACTAGAAAAGTATACCAAGAGTAACAGAGTGTTTACTGGAAGTGAAAAGGTAGAAACTGTAAAATTCAACTTAAAAAAGGCAAATTTGCAGGTGCATACAACAATGTATGCACAGTCTGTAGGCATTTGAAGCACTCTATGCCCTTATGCCTATTTTGCACCATGAGTACTTTACTACTCACATAGGCCTCATTTATGAGATTTTGCCGTAGGAAAGTTCAGCAGGCCTTCCTGTTTAGCTTCCCTATGGCAAAAGAAAAAGACAGGAATGTGCTATATCTATAAGATGCAGCATATTTCTATCCTTTTCTCCTTCATGAGTTGGAGACACTGAGGAAGACGCTGGCATTCGAAAACCTTCGCTTTTGAAATAACCTTGAAAAAAATGCAGACACTTCAAGAGGCATTTCCTGACATCCCTATTGGATACTCTGGCCATGAAGGTGGCATAGCCATTTCCATTGTGGCAGTAGCATTGGGGGCTAAAGTAGTGGAACGACATGTGATTTTGGACAAAACCTGGAGAGGAAGTGACCATCAGGCGTCTTTGGAACCAAGCGAGTTGGCTGAGCTTGTGCGATCAATCCGCACTGTGGAGATGGCCATGGGATCTCTGATTAAACAGTTTATACCATGCGAGACAAGCTGCTTTCAAAAGCTGGGAAAGTCTGTAGTCGCAAAAATGGACATTACTTCTGGCACAGTCCTCACCTCCAACATGCTCAATGTGAAGGTGGCAGAACCTGCTGGTGTTCCTCCTGAGGAGATCTATAGTTTAGTGGGAAAGAAGGTCAAGAGAGATGTTGGGGAAGATGAAATTATCACCAAGGAGACAATAGAAGACAACAATAAAAAGTTGTGGTAATGAACACAAGAAGGACTTTAAGAATTTCTCATGGCTTAGAATTGCAGTTTATAGAAAGTATTAGAATTTGATAATTTAAACTGCCTTTTTTAATTTATATTCTGATTGTTGCATTATGTATACTTTATATGTTGGAAAGTTTCTTCATGAACGTGGTTTAAAATGAATCGTGTTTATTATAAAATGTATGATATGACTTATGTAGTTTGCTTTGTAATACATGCTGTACAGGATGTGGAAACTATCTGTTCTTCAAAATAAATAAATATCCTTTTCCCTTGCGCCAGTGCACAATGGTCTGCCTGCACCAAGGCACAAACCTTAGCACAATTAAGCAAGGGTGTCTGTGTTACAAGGATGATTATATTTGTAGAGTTAGACAAACTTTTCTGTACAAAAATATTCTCATGAGACTTTTCCTTTTTCTACGTATGATGCAGAAAGCAGCAACACATGAAGAAAAGTAAAAAACAAGGAGAATTAAAACTATTTTTCCCCTTTGCACCTTCCTTATGCCTCTCCTGGGGAGGCATAAGTTTTTTGCAGTGCCTAAGATTTACAATTTCTTGTAAATGTAGAGCAGTGTTAAAAGGCCATGGGTGTTGCTGGAAACACCTCCAGCAACACCCATTGCACACCCCTTTAACACAGAATACTGCATTAAAAGGTTTGATATTTATCAGGCAACAGTACACCAAATAAAGTGCATTAGTGCTGCCTGATAAATATTACGCTGACAGTTGTGCCACAGAACATCACAAAAAGTGACTAGAAACCTTCCTCAGAAAATCATAAGTAAAATCATAAGTATATCTAGAAGCTTACCGTACTCTGTACTGTATTCTATACAGTACGCGTACACTACACGTAACTTCCCGAGCACAAGCAGCATACTGATTGGGTGTCAACTGTCTGGTTGAATATATAGTATCTTCACTTTTAGAATATAGCCTTATAGCTCACCGTAGAGGGTTAAACCGGCTATTAAAGGCCCTCTCCAGCATTAAAGGCCTGTGTCAAAGGTGAGGGCCTTTAACAAGGGAGAGGGACTTTAATAGCCATTATAGCCCGGTTATAAGGGTATTAGAACATTCTACCATTAGAAGACAGAATGTTCTAACTAAAAAGAACAAAGCCTTCAGGGATTGCGAGTGGATTGAAATCCCCCCAGGCTCCCTGAAGCCTTTATTCACAGCCAGAGCAGTGAACAAAGTAACGTTGGAATGTTGGAGTTCCAGGCTTATACCAGTCATAAGCCAAGAGCACTCCATTGTTATCAGTGGAACATTTGTATGTTCAAATAGTTTATAGATAAGCACATAGTGCTGAATGGCTAATTACAATACTGAAACAGTAAAGTGAGAGTGATTAATGAAAGTGTAATAATACAGACTGGAGAATTAAATATAGCCTTATACCCCGCCGTGGAGGGCTATACTGGCTATTAAAGGCCCCGAGCCGAAGGCGAGTGTCTTTAACAAGGGAGAGGGACTTTAATAGTGGTATAGCCCATCTACGAAGGGCTAAAAGGCTATTAGAACATTCTGTCACTAGAGGACAGAATCTTCTAACAAAAAAAACAAAGCCTTTTGGGAGCGTGAGGGGATTGGAATCCCCTCAGGTTCCCTGAAGCCTTTTTTCACAGCTCTGACATTGGAATGTTGGAGCTCCAGGCTTATACCAGCCATTATAAGCCCGGAGCACTCCATTGTTTTCAATGGAGCTCCCAACATTCCAATGTTCTAATATAGAAAACACTAGTTTGTAGGTACATAGAAGACTGTAGGAATAGTCTATGGAGGTTTAAAGCAGTCCACAGCGTAAGACGTACTATCCTCCATGAATATTTCCATACTGACTAGATGATTACAGTTCTGCAAGCAGACTGCCTATGGAATTTTAAATACCTTAATTTTTAGCACAGTGCATACTCAAGGATATTCTGTTGAATAGCTCTGTACAATACGGAATCACCAATCATAGAGACTTTGCTGTAAGTCAAAGGATATACACCTGGAAATAAAAATTATTAAACACAAGTTTGCTGGCGCATAAGACAGTGTATACATAATCTATAAAGGTTTGAAGCAGTCCATGGCCTAAGACCCAGTTTGTACCATGTGAACTTAAATACTAGCTGAATGATTACAATTCTACAAGAAGAGTATCTCAAACCATTTTTATTTTTTAATCATACATTTATTTTTGTAACATTTCATAATTTAATATAACTTCCAGCATGATTTTGTCTGAAATTTCGTTTTCTTCATCTTGAATTTCAAAAGTCATATCATGAAACTCAAGAAAGTTCTCGTCTAAAGTTTCATCTAAAAAATCGCAGGTAATATCTCCTGCACCAATACTTTCTTCTTCATTCTCACTCTCCATGAAAGGTATATTTAACTCTTCTATCAGAGAGTTAGTAATTTCAAAACTCTGTTCCATATTCTTCTGCTCCGCTTCCATAGTGAATTTTATTATGTTGTTGTTCCTTGCAGAAAAACATAAACACTTCATTTTATCATTTTCCCTAATACATAATACAAAATTGTCTTTATCAACTATTTTGCTCTTTAACCCCTTCGATGCTCATGACGAGCTCAGCTCGTCATGAGGCACAGTGGAGCTGTGCTGATGACGAGCTGAGCTCGTCATGAAATAATGTATATCAAGGATCACCAGCACAGGAGGAAAATATCAATAGCAGCGAAGGTGTTAAAAAATAATATGCGAAAACCATTCTCAACTACTTTATTTGATGATATCTATAAAATTTGCTTATATGAATTTTTAGTTATGACATTTCCTTACATTTTCAAACCAGTCACTTTTTATCAGTATAAAAAAACTAAGGATATTATAATAAAATGCAGTACTAAAAAAAGTAGAAAATATCTATTCAGCTTACCAGTTCCAAAGCAGTTGATGTGTTGTAGTGAAATACAAAGAGCACAGGTACACTCAGTGTATATTTTTTTAATTTCTTCAAATGTGTTTTAAACATACAATACGTCTTTACAAACTTTTGTACACCATGGACGTTCTGTTACTTTACCGCTGTAGAAGTACATTCCATCGATTATTTTTGACAGTTAGTTATACTTACCTTCAAAATAACAATTAAAAAAAATATTACAAATTCAGCATCTGTAGAAGACAAAAGAAAATAGAGTTACAATTTATCTTTTACAACACAAAATCATTTCTAAAGCATTTAATTTGCCTATATTGCTGTTCTCAGAATATATTGAATTTCCCTTGAAACAGTGAGTTCAATAGTACTCATCACATAACAGCGGGCAAAAAAAAGACAATCAAGAAGATTATCTTATTAAAAAAAACAACAATCTCAATAACAATCTTAAATGTTCTTTTTTTATAAGACCAAATTCTTACGTAACTATATGTCATGTCAAAAAATCCTGAAATAACAAAACACCATCATTAATTTTATTCCATTATAAATAAAGTTACTTCCAAGATATGCTAACAAAATTTGAAACAAAATTTTATTAAAGGTTACACATACTTTTCCGCATGGCCAAATAAGTATGTGTGAAATTCTTAGTTTGAAAGTTGTTCAATACTAATTCTGAACATCTGCCTTCCAGCCTTCTGATCCAAATCCACTGAAATTATTTGCACCGTCCCCGAGTGCTAATCTCTCAGCCTAATGCTATTCAACATCTTCCTGACCACCCTCACACAAATAGCCCGCCATCTCAACCACTACATCATCTCTTACTTCGACGACACCCAGCGCATCCTCTTGCTCACCAAGGAACCACATACCATAAAAAACAACCTCCACAACATAATTAAGGACATCACCAAGTGGATAAAGAACAGCTCTCTAAATCTGAACTCACACAACATGAAGATACTTATCCTCAGACCCACCCCCTCAGCTTCAGATGACTCCTGCTGGCCAACTACATTGTAAACAGTACCAACACCTACTGTCCATCTACAATGTTGCAGCATTAAAATCCTCAACTCCTCCCTGTAGAAATGTAAACAAGTCTACAGCATTTCGTCATACTGCTATAACACCTTCCACATTCTGCACATCATTTACAAGTACATCCTAAAGAAAACAAGAAGAAATAGACCACTCTGTGGCAACACACTCCACACAAGAATTCCAGCAAACAAATATAATGACTACAACCAATCAAAACTACCTCCACCTGACTGATCTTCAAAGTCCCCTGCTACAGCCACATCACCCACAACATGATACAGCTACACTGCCTCAACATCAACAGGAGGATTTTGTTCAAGCTCTTCACCCTCAGTTACAAAATACTCTACAACCCCAGACTAATCTACCTTTACGACAGTAATCCTGAAAGGCCAAATTTTGATCTTAAAATGTTGGCTTTAAAAATATTAGGTAAGAATTTGGTAACTCTTTAGGCAGACGTTGCTTAAAAACTAATTGACTATCATTACAATGTATCCAACCTTTCAGACATTTTAAATAAACAGTGTAATGCCCAGATGTTGTAGAAGGTCCTTCATGAAAAATAATTGCAACAGCTACAAAAGTTCTTCTTGGTATTGAAACTTGACCAGCTGCAACATTTTTTATTAAAGTTTCCAATTTTCTTCCATCAGCTCTACAATGTTGCAGCATTAAAATAACATATTGTCCATATCTTTGTATAAATAATGTTGATGACATTTCTGATTTACATTGGCTACACTCCATGTTTTGACTAGCTCCTCTAACTAGATTGTTAAAAGACACTGATCAGAGTCTGGTAAAGTCAAATGTATGAATCTTTCAGTGTCTATATTAGTGCTAAATGTAAACAAACAATTTTGACAGTCATGTTGACATTGATAAGAAAGGCCAAAAATATGTTCAATATCTATACCTTCATCTTCCAGTACATTAAGCATAAACATTAAAAATTCCTCACAATCTTGCTGAATATTCTGTGTAAATTTAGTGGAACCAGAACATATATCCAAAACATTTCAAATATCAGTAACACTTTGTATTTTACTTTTATCACTACTACATTTATCATAAACAGAATACAACAACAAACAGAATCTTTGGTCCAGATTTTCAACAATTTACTGTTATAAACTTTCAAGAAATAAAACAACGTTAACAACTACATTAGCATAGCAGTTGACACCACAACTTTTTTCAAACCGATAACCAACATTCTCTTCAACACTGTCCTTTTTGTTTTTGCTTCCAGACACAGCTTCATCTTGTTTTTTTTCTTTCTCTGCAGTTTCACAACATATATTCTCAAATCTTCTTTTCCTACCTACCACACGCTTTTCAAATACTGGATATTGACCTAATTGGGAGCTTATTCTCTTCTTAATTTATTATACTCTTTGACAAAATTTGCATCTGCACTAACCTTTGTCTCATCAAAATCAATCAAGTACAATCCAGATAAAGTTCTGACTCAGGACAAAGCAACTTATGCCATACCCTCTTTATACACAGTACTTCCAATATTTACTAAAGCACTATCTACACTTAAACCTTGAGATTTATGAATGGTCACCGCATATGCCAACCAAATAGGAAACTATTTTCTGCGTACATAAAAATCTTTTACAAGCAAGAACCGAGATGAACAACAACTAAATTGTTGTATTTCTGCAATTTCATCAAATTTGATCTTCAAGAATTCAATACCATCTCTATTTACATAATTAACAAAATCAACAATTTTACCCATTACTCCATTTTTCCACATTCAAATTACGGCGTAAAATTACCCTACAGTTTACACATGCATACAAATTCTTTTTTAAACCAGCAGTTTTACTTATCGACTTCTCTAAAGAATCCAATTTCTTCAGTCAAAATAATAGTTATTCCTTCATGTTCAATTTTGTCAATAGCTTTCGATTTTATAATTTCTTCATTTTCCAACTTTAACATTTCTTGATTGAATACAGAACATTCATGCAGTGTTGGCATTAAACAAATTACAGACTTGTTTTCTGCAATTTTCATATATATTTGCTCAGGAACAATATTTTCATTTGGAAACAAATTGGGAAGTAATCGTCTCTGTAAAGCTTGTTTGCCATGTTCTATCACTTTTCCTATTCCTATTTCTTGAAGAATAGTTCCATAATCAGCATCATTTGCCTGCTGCATATTTCTAATAAGTTCTTTATATTAAAAAAATGACCAAATGTTAACATTTCCAATACTTCCCAAAGACTTTCTGGTATCTTCATGTGCCAGTGTTCTAAACACTGGTTGTACTTTTACAGGAGTAAGTTGTAGTAGATCTCCAAAAACTGTGACGTGTTTTTCGCCAAATAATACGTCATAATTTGTTTTAAGAATTTGCTGCATTCTCAAATGTAAAAAGGCAAGCATTAAGTTTGATACCATGCTTACCTCATCAATAATGAGAAGTTTAATTTTCTTCAAGACTCTTGAAACTTCAAAACAAGCTTCTTCAGAGAGCTTGTGGTATTCTAATTTATTTTCATGCTCCACTGGTAGCATTAATAAACAATGTAAAGTAATTCCTTTAATATTGTGTGCTGCCAACCCATTTGGAGTAGTGACAACACAAGACAAATACGACTCAGTTGTTTTCTGTAGATAAGTTGAAATTACTTTAATTTAAAAACTTTTTCCTGTCCCAGCTTCTCCACTCACGTACAATCAGATAGGTTGAAATGATGAGCAAGAGCACTCTCTCTTTTCATGAAGTAATCCATGGTTAATCTGCTCTCTCACTTGCTCATATATTTGTTTTTGCTCAACATTTAATTGTTCTTCTAAGTTTCCTAAGTTTCTTACATGTTCTTGAGCTTGATAAATTGCTGATTCCACCTCTTCCATAGCAGTTGCTGCTTCATTTTGAACAATTGGTTCTCCTAGTGGGTCCTGACTCAACAAAGCAGAAGTTTGACTGTCTTGAGAACTATCTCTAGCAATCTCAGCTGCAATTGTAGCTTCTTGCTCAATTTAATTGTTCAACATTTTCACATAATTTGCAAAACAGGACATTCTATAGTATCTTTAGTTGCATTGAAGGAATCTTCATAGGTCTCGAAATCTCCAAGTAATTCTAATTCTGAACGCCATGGCTTGAAAAGTTGCAAAAGAGCTAAATAGTAAAAAGCCCTTTTGTCAGGTGTTTCGCAACTCAGTTTACGGTGATTGATCAAATGTCCTCTTCTTTGTACCACCAGACATCCTTCAGAACCAAACACAGCATATATACCATTATTTATGCTTTCTGCAATATTCCATTTAAAAATATAGTTTTGCAGCCCTTCATAGAGATAAATGTTCTCAAGATGATGACTTCTGTTTGGATAATATGGATCCAACATATTTGTTTCACATATCTGAACTTTCTGGCTCCTTTTCAGCTAAATATTCAATTTCTTGTACAGGTTTAAGTACTCGGTTTCGTGTTGCAGCAAGACCTAGACTCACCCAAATGATTCTTCTAGATTTGGAGTATAAACTTGCAGATGATAATCGATCCGAGCATTCATACGCTCTAATTTCTCGATGAGATAACATCTTTAAACTGTAAGTATATAATTTCTTACTTAGACTCTTCTCGTGGGAAATCTCTTCCCACATTTCCTTCAATTCTGTCTTTTTTGATTTCGTTATGTACGATGTTATATATTGAGCAACAGCAATGGGATTGTCTGCAACATATTGAATATCCATGTTAGCATTCCACATGGACCAAATGACTGGGTTATAGTCATTTATATATTTTGAATCTTCATTTCTTCTTAAATTGTAGGTATTTTTAGGAGACTTTCTTGTGATAGTATGTTGCAAAGATGACATAAAACTGTTCACTCTTCCTTTCGATATTACTGGACGTGGAAATCCAAAACGACATTTGGTGTAGAATTTGTCCTTAGATTTATACTTTCGACGACAGTATTTCCTACAACGATAGCTTTGGAATCGTAAGACTTGTTGCCTTAAGTCCTTATCCTGTGTACTTTTTGGTATATCACAGGTAGCGTATTCTTCAATAAAAGACAACACAGTATCATCTGAATCTGTTCCAAATTTGGGAGAATCTTTGATCCATATTAACATGTGTATGTGAGGAGCACCTCTTGCATGATACTCCTTTCTCCAAAAGAAGTCCACAACCTCTCCAAGAGGAGGAATTTTTTTATTAGTGATAAAATACATCATAGCTTCACATCTATGATTGAAATATCTGCATGCATTAACTGGATCCAAGGAGCACAATTCTCCTGGTGTCTTGTATTCAATATTTAGTATATTTGGATTTGCCTCTTTAAGAAATTGAAGTAAATCATCCCAAGTATATTCAGCACAGCTTAGAGTAAAGAACCATGTAGGAGTTCCTAAGTTCCTTAGCATACATTTAAGTTCTCCATGACGACGGTACCAGTACTCATTAGTACCACGCTGACATGCCATGAGATTAATTAGCTGAGATTCCAAAACATTATTTTCCTGGTGTACTTTATATATACATTCTTTTGCTTAAACCTTTTGCAGATGTACTCCTGTTTTCAATATATGGTTTACTGCATAAGAAAGTCCAGACAAATCACTCTCAAACAAAAGATGAAACAAATACGGAATACATTGTCAAAATCTTGGATCTTCTGCATACAATCTTAATGTCCGGTATTCAGATGCAGGAATCTGCACAGGTCAGTTATCATATCGTCCTCTTTTTCCTGTGGGAAACAAATGAGGAAAACAACGAGCTTCCAAGCTTTTTTCCCATACACTAATTGGACTTCCCTTTGCTTCTTTCATTTGGAATAACTTTATAGTATTCCCCATCCCTTCTTTGGAATTCAGTTGATGAGCACTGTAATGTTCATAGATTTCTTCAGTTCTGGACACATCCACTTTTTCAATTTGTCCAGATGGCAAGTCATTATCTTCTTCTACAGTTATTTCTTCTTCACTCATAAACACATCTTTATAATACTGATTATTTTTTATCAGATACGTTGCCTTTTTCACTTTCCTAACATCCACTAATTCCTGCCAGATGTTCTTACTCTTAGTAGAAACGCCATTAACAAGAATACCTAAAGGTTCATCTTCTATATTTTCTACACCAACTGTTTCAATATTTTTCTTTAAATCTAATGGTAAATACACAACTCTTCCCTTTAATCCTCTCTGTGAATCTGAAGGAGGCAATTTCCCTGTCTTAGGCTCCTTACGAACTATAGCCTGAAAAGGATGCGCACATTGAATAAGAATAGACTCATAAGCATTTTAATCCACCAGTTCAGAAGGAATATTTACCAACTCAAATGTATTATGCACAGCTGTAGCAGGCATTTTATTCTCGTCTAATTTGTTATAAACATGTTTACAAATATGCTGATCACAACCCAAATCAAAAGCATTCTCGACCAACAAGTAAGTTGCAAATTCCATCCACTCCTTATTATTTTCCTTTTCACATTTTAAATACAGATCAACAGTCCTAGTCTCATTTTTACAATGAGTACATTGACAACAAATACAAGAATAATTTGGTGTTTCACCTGAAACCACCTTGAACTTTGTAATTTCTTGCTCAAATTTTTCTGTACTGCAAATGTTGTACATTTTGTTCTACATTTCCTTCTACTAACGTATCAATTTCTGCACTATCTTCTTCTGCACCAAAGAAACTAACCTGAAAGTCATCACAAACGTTCTTTACATCTGACACAGATCCATGCAAAAGAGCACTGTTCAACTTCTTTAACATTAGAGCTGGACGTTTTGCATAATACAATGTTCTGACTAATTTCCTCATTTCAGTATGATGTACTGCCAACATCCTGAAATGGTGAAAAACACTGCTACAAACTTTTTTGAAAGACAAGCCAAAGAATGTCCTTGCAAACCAGTATTTTCTCTCACTCTGCAAGGGTCTAATCCTTGCAACATCTTAATCTTTTGTTTAACACTTTTCTTAGTATAGTTACGTAAGAAATTGCGTAAAAAATCAATAGATTCCTGCCATACACTACAAATACTACTGCAATTCCAAGTGTACACTGGAGCTTTAGGCCTTCTCCCTAATACCTCATCAGCTAACACCTCTTTTGCATTTCTAGGAACAATTTTCTCTTTCTGAATAGGACAACAATTCTTAACCTCATAAGCATGACCTATGGTGTCAATTGCATGCAACAAGGCATTACTCTGAAGATAACTCTCCTCATTAAAAAAAAGGTTCAGAATTTGAACTATGTTTCCATTCACCCAAAAAAACTTCTGAAAACTTTATTCTGTTAATTACTCTTCTCCACTTACTTTTGTTCTTCATTAAATGGATTGGCTTATCTAGTGATCGAATTTTATTGATTACTAAAACAATAAGGGTTTTTTTAATTCAAAAGCTTTCTCAACTACATTTTCAATACATTTCCTCTTCTTATAAAATGTGGTTTTCTTCTTACTATTCTTTATTAACTTAGTCAAATTGAACAAAATTCTATTATAAAACATCTTCCTTCTTATGTCGTTAAATTGATTGATCCTCCTATTACTATATAAAAACAATTCTGAAGTTGTTCCATGACTCTTGTTTTTTTCTTTTAGTTGCAGAAACAGTCACAGTATTGTTTACTTTGTGCACCCTACTGTTAGCGGTTGTCAATCTTCACAGAAAAGTCTTTTTTTTCTTACCAGGACTTTTTTTCTTTTTGTTACTACATTGATCTTTAGGTAAATGTTGTAGATGAGTCCTCTTTAAATAAACTGATTTCTTTTATCCTTTCTTTTTATCAATTTTAGTAGGCATGCTGATTTTTTTTCAGTGGTGACCAAAAGAATCTATTATAAAAAATATATATCACTTTAGAAAAATAAATTATATCAAATACACTATTACATTACTTAAAAGAAGACAGGAGTGATTATGACAACAAACATAAGAATATGAAAATAGAAGGACTTACAGCAAGAGAAAGAAGACTACAAGACAATATGAAATATACATAGAAAAGAGGATATAAGCAGTCAATGCAGTATAAGGGGATACATAGAGTATGAAAAGACTGGAAAATATGAAGAGATAATGAGAATTATGGGGAGAAAGGTAGCAGTATGAGGAGAGAAGGAAGAGTATAAGAAGAAAGATACAGACTATGAGAATATAGAGGGGCAATATAAAAAAAGGTTAGACAAGGGAGTATAAAAAAGTCTGACTATTAGGAGACAGACGAGACAATGAGGACAGAGAGGCACTAACGGGCCCATTACGATGGCGAGCAGATTGACCCCACCAGGCTGCAATACCCACCGCCAGCCTGGTGAGGGCAATCCACCTGCGATCCCAACCAGAAAGACCCCCAACAAGAATGACCCCCGCCATGGCTGACAGCTCCACAGCAGTGGCAAAGACCATTCAAAGTTTTTCTGCCCCGGTCACCTTACGACTGGGCAGAATGGGTTTAACATGGTAGTGGTGTCTAATACACACCGCCAGCCATATCATAATGGGCCTCTGCAGATGCCTTTCAGTAGCAGCATTACCGCCACACAAAAGTATGCTGTCTTTAGTGTTGGGCCCCTTGCACGCCCCCAGAGTAAAAGTGTAATTGGAAGTGCACATGAAAGGTACCTGTGGTATCTCCCAGCTTTCACATACACAAAGCAGAGATGATGCAGACAGAGGTAGTGATGTTACAGGAGGAGGGGAGATGGTGCAGACAGAGGAGAAGATGATGCAGGCAGAGAGAGAGATGGTGCAGGCAGAGGGTGAGATAGTGCAGGCAGAGAGGAACATGGTACAGGCAGAAGGTGAGATGGCGCAAGTTGAAGGGGAGATGGTGCAGGCAGACGGGAGATGGTGCAAGCACAAGGACAGATGGTACAGGCAGAGAGAGAGATGATGCAGGCGGAAGGCAGATGGTGTGGACAAAGAGAAAGATAGTGCAGACGGAGGAGAGAACGTGCAGGCAGAGGGAGGTATAATGAGAGAGAGAGGATTAAAAGATCAGATAAGGGATTATAAAAAGAAGGGGTACTATTAAGAGACAGAGGAGACAATGAGCACAGAAACACACTAAGAGTACAGAAGAAATTATGAGAACAAGCAGCACTATAAGTAAAGACAAGTGAAAATAAAGAAAGAGGGAAAATATCACAAGAGAGGAGACAGTATAAGCAGAGGGAGGTAGACTGTCAGCAGAAACTGTGAAGTTTATGGAAAAAGCTGCAACTATAATTCCTTATTTTAAACAAATGCTCAGTGTGATTCTAGATAAAATATTTTAAACTATACATTTTAGCAAAACACATTTCCCACACTAAAACATTTAAGTAACTAAACACATTACATGTATATAACCACTACATTTCATTGGACAATCCTGACTCAATTTTCTACTGCATAATTTTTTTGCCAGCATTTCACCCAAAAGTGAGACACAATAGTACAAGAAACAAGCCTAAGGGTTTGTCAATGGCATCACTAGAGGAGTGCAGAGGGTGCAGACCGCACAGGGTGATAAACCTCACATGGGGTAACACCATCTGCTTATGCTATGTATGTAACACAGCTCTGCAGCCTCGCCTATGCTCTGTGTCTATTTAAACTTAGTTCAACACCGCACGCACAAACTCAACACACATTTCATATGTTTATTGCAGTGACTTTCAAAAAAGTTGAGAACTGTGAGGGACAAACCAAGGGGTAGGAGGAGGGGGAACGTGATGAGAAAACAGTTAAAATAGCAGCAGGCAGAAGAGGGGGTGTAAGTGGAGGGAGAGGGATGGTGCAGACAGAGACGG
This sequence comes from Lissotriton vulgaris, assembly GCF_964263255.1. Lineage (NCBI taxonomy): Eukaryota > Metazoa > Chordata > Amphibia > Caudata > Salamandridae > Lissotriton > Lissotriton vulgaris. The sequence goes on from NC_141687.1 coordinate 494,769,316, forward strand.
AGATGGTGCAGGCGGAGAGCGAGATGGTGCAGGCAGAGGATAGATGGTGCAGGGCTGCAGGTAGAAGGAGAGATGGTGCAGGCAGAGGGGAGATGGTGCAGAGTCAGGGTGAGATGGTTCAGGCAGAGAGACAGATGGTGCAGGCAAAGAGAGAGATGATACACACAGGGGGTGAGATGGTGCAGCAGAGAAGAAATGGTGCAAACAGAGGGAGAAATGTTACATGCAGAGGGGAGATGGAGCACACAGAGGGGGAGATAGTGCAGGTGGAGGGTGAGATGGTACAGGCACAGGGAAGATGGTGCAGGCACAGGGAGAGAAGGTACAGGCAGAAAGAAAGATGGTTCAGGCGGAAGGGAGATGGTGCAGACAAAGAGAGAAAAAAGTGCAGACAAAGAGAGAAAAAGTGCAGATGGAGGAGAGAAGGTGCAGGCAGAGAGAGGTATGATGAGAGAGGGAGGATTAAAAGATCAGACAACGGATTATGAAAAGAAAGAGTGTTATTAAGAAACTGAGGATACAATGAGCACAGAAACACACTAAGTGTACAGAAGAGACTGTGAAAACAATCAGCACTATAACAAAAGACAAGTGAAAATAAAGAAAGAGGGAAAATATCACAAGAGAGGAGACAGTATAAGCAGACACAGGTAGACCATCAGCAGAAAGTGTGGAGATTATGGAAAAAGCTGCAACTATAATTCCTTAATTTACACAGATGCTCAGTGTGATTCTAGACAAATTATTTAAAGCCATACATTTTAGCAAAACACATTTCCCACACTAAAACGTTTAAGTGACTAAACACATTATATGTATATAACCACTACATTTCAGTGAACAATCCTGACTCAATTTTCAAATACATTTCAAATTTACTGCATTATTTTTTGCCAACATTAAACCCAAAAGTGAAACACAATAGTACAAGAAACAGGCCCAAGGGGCTTTTTGTGGTGTCACTAGAGGGGTGCAGAGGGTGCAGACCGCACCGGGAGATACCCTCACATACGGTGACACCATCTGCTTACACTATGTATATAACACAGCTCTGCAGCCTCGCCTCTGCTCTGTGTCTATTTAAACTTATTTCAGCAGCGCACGTGAAAATTCGAAGCACATTTTATGTTTATTTCAGTGACTTTGAGAAAAGTCGAGAACATTGAGTGACAAACCATGGGGTAGAAGGTGGGGTGAAGGTGAAGAGAAAAAAGTAAAAATAGCAGCAGGCCGAGGAGAGGGTGCAGGCAGAGGGAGAGGGATAGTGCAGACAGAGAGGGAGATGGTGCAGACAGAGAGTGAGATGGTGAAGGGGGAGGATAGATGGTGCAGGGCTGGAGGCAGAGAAAGAGATGATGCAGGCAGAGGGGAGATAGTGCAGAGAGAGGATGACATGGTTCAGGCAGGGACACAGATGGTACAGGCAGAGAGAGAGATGGTACAAGCAGAGGGTGAAATGGTGCAGCAGAGAGGAGTGGAGCAAACAGAGGGAGAAATGTTACATGCAGAGGGGAGCTGGACCACACAAAGAGAGAGATGGTGCAGACAGACAGGAAGATGGTACAAACAGAAAATAAGATGCTACAAGCAGAGAGGGAGATGTTGCACGCAGAGGGAGAGATAGTGCAGACATACAGAGTCATATTGCAGGCAGAGGGAGAGATGGTGCAGGCAAAGGAAGAGATGGTGAATGCAGAGGGTAGATAGTGTGGACAAAAGGAGAGATGATGCAGGCAGAGGGGAGATGGTGCATACAGAAACTGTGAAGATTATGGAAAAAGGTGCAACTATAAATCCCTAATTTACACAGATGCTCTGTGTGACTCTAGACAAAATATTTGAAACCATACATTTTGCCAAAACACCTTTCCCACACTAAAATGTTTAACTGACTGAAAACATTCTATGAATATAACCACTACATTTCAGTTGACAATTCTGACACATTTTCCAAATACATTTCCAATTTGCTGCATAATTATTTTACCAACATTACACCCAAAAGTTAGACACAATAAAACAAGGAACAGGCCCAAGAGGCTTGTTAATCTACCTAACACTGTATGCAACAGTCTATGTATTCTGACTGAGGAATTCTTAACAGGGAGGCATGATGAGAGATGGGGATTAAAAGGTCAGAGAACCCAGTATAAAAAGAAGGGAGACTATTAGGAAACAAAGGAGACAATAAGGACAGAGAGACACTAAGAATAGAGAAGGGACTATGACAACAAGCAGCACTATAAGAAAAGACAAGAAAAAATAAAGAAAGAGGTAAAACATCACAAGAGAGCAGACAGTATAAGCAGAGAGAGGAAAAACTGCAGAGATTATGGAAAAAGGTGCAACAATTAATCCTTAATTTACACAGATGCTCAGTGTGATTCTAGTCTAATTATTTAAAACCATACATTTTACCAAAACACATTTACCAAACTAAAACATTTAACTGACTGCACATATTCTACATTTTTTTAGTACTGCACTTCATTGCAAAAACCTTACTCACTAACCACATTAATTTACCAAATGATTTTATCACAATACTTATTCAAATACAGTCAAACTCAAAATACAATTTTAAAATTTTTTCATAATTAAACACATTACTTTAACTAAAAATAAAATGCACTACATACATTCCCTTACAACTTTTAAACTCACCTCTCAAACTGATTGGTAGATTAAGAAGAATGCCACTCACACAGCAGATAGCCTTATACAGAATCTCTCTGCTCCAGTGCTTGCAGCAGAACCAAAGAAATGGCACATGTTCTCTCTCAATTTACACATATATACACATTACTAACAAATCAAATTCATTCACACAATAATTAAAAACCAAAGACATATTTCTATTGATTCAACAATTCAAACCTTGCCAACTGACATAACTTTCCACCCTACCCCTCTGTAAACTGTCACCAGAGGTCAAAAGTTCAGCACTCTATAAAACACTTCTTCTTAACATATTTAGACTATACATAAGTATTTACTTATAAGTACCAATAAAGAGAAAATCTCTTATTAGAACCAACCAACACATAAATGCATAAACTTCAAACATATCTCTAAAATATATTTTTTCTAAGAATTTTTTTAATGCTAGGATAAGATTTTGGAACGACTTCCGGACTTTGCACCATACGTCGTACGTAATTCGCACCGTACTTGCACGGTAAATATGTCATAAAAAAAATAGAGGCTATTACAATTTTTTTTATAATCCCCAGGGAACCCATCCCCCGGGGCTAATAAAAAAAGGTTGGGGACCGTGGGGGGAGCCCAAATGCCCCCAGCGTCTCAACCGGCTCCGCACATCCTTGGGGAGCCGGCATTGCTTTTCATCAGAGAGAGCGGCTAACATGCTAGTCTCTATGACAAAAAGCAGTTTGCTGTGGTAGGGTGGGAGCTGCGAGTCCACAGCAAACAGCAGTGTCCCGGGATTGGGCACCCCAGGACACTGCAGGAGCTGGCCCTGGCGGGTAGTGGTCCCCAGGGCCATCGAGGGCTCCAGGAGGGGGCCCGAGTGCCCCTCTCCCAACATCAACAAAGCCCACGGGGTGGTGGTCCCTGGGACTGGTGGGTCGGTCATGGAACCCCCTATATTAAATATTACAGCCCCGGGGAGGTGGCGGTCCCTGGGGCGTTTGGGGGGGTTGAGCCCCCCACAACTTTAAAAAAAAAAAAATTAAAAATCAAAGCCCCCCGCAAACATAGAAAAAAAGCTCCAGAGGGTGGCGGTCCCTGGGGCTTGGGGGGGCCAAAAAGACCCCACTCACTAATAACAGAGCCCCGGGGGGTGGCGGTCCCTGGGGCTGCAGAGGGGCTCTATGCCCCCCTGCAATCAAAATTTAATTTGCCCCGGAGGTGGCAGTCCCTGGGGCAGTGTGGGGGGGATTGGGACCCCCCACTTTTTAAATAATTTGTTCCCCGGGATTTGGTCCCCCCGGAGGCTAATTTTAAAAAAGCAGACCAATGTTTTTTTTTCGCAGGGTTCGCTTACCGTAAGCGGACCCCGCAATTTAAAAAAAAAAATGTTGTTTCTCTGCTTTCTTGTGCCTCGATTCTACTGAGTTTGCAAAAACAACAGGTGATGGACCGAATGAGGATCAATGTCACACATTCAACCCAGTCAAAAGATCTGGGTCCTAATCCATCGTTTTTTTGCACTCCACACCACCCTGGGTTAGACAATGGCGATATGCAAATCAGCTCTGACCCTGTGCCCCATGGGAACAGTCCAGTCCGAACTACAAAAGCCATGTCCTTCCCAGAACGGAATCAAGCATCCGAGGACCGGACCGGTTTCGAGGTAACACCTCTCATCAGCCCGGCTAGCTTGACTCCAGTGGTGTGGAGTGCCTGGGACCCACGTCTGGGCATCCCCAGTACACTTATAGCGAGTTTGCAAAAACAACAGGTGATGGACCGAATGAGGATCAATGTCACACATTCAACCCAGTCAAAAGATCTGGGTCCTAATCCATCATTTTTTTGCACTCCACACCACCCTGGGTTAGACAATGGCGATATGCAAATCAGCTCTGACCCTGTGCCCCATGGGAACAGTCCAGTCCGAACTACAAAAGCCATGTCCTTCCCAGAACGGAATCAAGCATCCGAGGACCGGACCGGTTTCGAGGTAACACCTCTCATCAGCCCGGCTAGCTTGACTCCAGTGGTGTGGAGTGCCTGGGACCCACGTCTGGGCATCCCCAGTACACTTATAGCGAGTTTGCAAAAACAACAGGTGATGGACCGAATGAGGATCAATGTCACACATTCAACCCAGTCAAAAGATCTGGGTCCTAATCCATCGTTTTTTTGCACTCCACACCACCCTGGGTTAGACAATGGCGATATGCAAATCAGCTCTGACCCTGTGCCCCATGGGAACAGTCCAGTCCGAACTACAAAAGCCATGTCCTTCCCAGAACGGAATCAAGCATCCGAGGACCGGACCGGTTTCGAGGTAACACCTCTCATCAGCCCGGCTAGCTTGACTCCATTGGTGTGGAGTGCCTGGGACCCACGTCTGGGCATCCCCAGTACACTTATAGCGAGTTTGCAAAAACAACAGGTGATGGACCGAATGAGGATCAATGTCACACATTCAACCCAGTCAAAAGATCTGGGTCCTAATCCATCGTTTTTTTGCACTCCACGCCACCCTGGGTTAGACAATGGCGATATGCAAATCAGCTCTGACCCTGTGCCCCATGGGAATAGTCCAGTCCGAACTACAAAAGCCATGTCCTTCCCAGAACGGAATCAAGCATCCGAGGACCGGACCGGTTTCGAGGTAACACCTCTCATCAGCCCGGCTAGCTTGACTCTACTGAGGCACAAGATGGCTGCCAACACTTCCTGGTTTGGAGTGTTGACAGCCAATTAGCATTCAGCTCGTGCTCAGGAATGTACAGTAAGGTTACAGTAAATTTACAGTAAGCTCCTATAGATATAGTTATGATTTTACATATGAATTTCTCAGGAACTACTAAACGGATTCACACCATTTAACAAAAAGGGTGATCTGCGAACCAGAATCTACCTTTTTGCCAAGTTTGGTGTAATTCCATTCAGCGGTTCGGGCTGTAGCCCTGGCTAAAGGTCCTATGGAAAATTACTTGGGGAAAACACGTTTTGGGACCCCCCTTTTCTCTCGGCCCCTGCTGCACGAATCATCCGGAGCAGAGCAGGCCATTTTCTCGGAGAAATTCGCGAAGATTCGTCCACCGGCGCCAAAGTTATTCCAAATAGAATGTTGTGGATTTCCTATGGAAACTAGGTTTTAACTATAACTACCTATACAATATATATATATATATATATATATATATATATATATATATATATATATATATATATATATATATATATATATATATATATATATATATATATTCAATGAAAAAACCATTGGTTTTAGGCCATATATAGTTAGGGATTTGCATTTACAAAACCTTATTTTACTCGCATAAAACCATTGAAATTCCATATATAGTTATAAGCGCTAACTATATATCGCGCACCCGCAATCCACTGCTGATGATGTCACATATTACATCATTCATGACATGGTTAGTGACATCACTGATGACATCACTGATGACATCTCAAATGACATCACTGATGACATCACTGAGGACATCATCCAGTGACTGTGTGTTTCTGTAAAGTTTAAATATGTTTTACATATTGAAGAATGAGTAGATGTAGAAGTGTCTGGATGAAGGATTTAGTAGGGGCGTGACTGACTGTATGAGTGAGTGATCAAATGTGTCTCACTAAGTGCATGGGTTAGTGACTAAACTGTCTTAATTTGTGCATCATTATGTCTGTTGTTCTGTAAACTGCTGCATGTGTTGATCAGTAGCTATATGAGTAACTGTATGGGTTATTCATTGGTTGTCCAAGTATTTGTATGGGAAACTGAGTGTGTGTGTATGGGTGGCTGGGAGGTGTGTGACTGTACATAGATGTGTGAGTAGTTGATTCACTATATGTATGGATTCAAAAGTGTATGTGGAAACAGCTGTATGGGCGGTTGACTGTGCATGAGTGTATTAGTGAGTGAATGGATATCTCAGTGCTACATGTCAAATTAAGTACATATGTAAAACACAGTACATGTGAGAGTTGACATCTATAAATAACTGTGCATAAGAGCCAGTGAATGTGTGAGTGGCTGTATGGATCATTGTGAACATGTATCAGAGATTGTATAAGAGAGTAAAGTAAATATGTGTTAGTATATGTTTGAATAAGTAAGGTGTGTATAACTGTATAGTTGAGAAAATGGAGGTGTGATTGATTTTTGGCATAACTGACTAGGTGTGTGAGTAACTCCATGGATGAGTGACAGTCTGTGACTGTCTGTTTACACTGATTGTATCTAAGGTTATATTAGAGTCTGAAGAGGTTCATGGTATTATCACATGAATGATATCATCAGTGATGTTATCAGTCATGTCAAATGAGATGTTTTCAGTGATGTCATCAGTGATGTCATTTGAGATGTCATCAGTGATGTCATCAGTGATGTCACTAACCATGTCATGAATGATGTAATATGTGACATCATCAGCAGTGGATTGCGGGTGCGCGATATATAGTTAGCGCTTATAACTATATATGGAATTTCAATGGTTTTATGCGAGTAAAATAAGGTTTTGTAAATGCAAATCCCTAACTATATATGGCCTAAAACCAATGGTTTTTTCATTGAATTTTCAAGGTTTTGTAAATGCAAATTCCTAACTATATATCCACTATAACCTATGGTTTTTTCTGTGAATTTCATTGGTTTTTTAATAGCAAATATCAAAAGCTTTAAAATGTCAAGTACGATGGCTTCAAATTTTCGCTTGGCTCCGACACCCTCCCCAAGTCTTATAGCACTGGTGTAGCCTGAGATCGCCCCCGACATAGGCGGCCGGCTCCCGGGGTCCGGCGGAACTTTTTGCCTTTTGATGACTCTTCAATTCTGAACCTTGTCCCATCCAGCTGAGTTGCGCCCACTCTTGCGGCTACAGCGTCTTGCCCACCATCCAGCTGAATTGCGCCCACTCTTGCGGTGCAGCGATAGGCGGCTGCCACAGGACTCTCAAAATGGCGGCCGGCTCTTCGGTTTTGGGCCTGGTCCACTAAAATGGCCCTGGGACACCTTTGAACTCGGACGCTTCCCTGATAGGGCTTGGGTCCCATTCTCGAAAAGCGTCCCCTCAGCCGTGAAGATTCTACAAAAGTCTTGGGGGCCTCCGACTCCCGCAGGCTTCTGGTGGGGAGCGGCTGCCATGATTGCTCGTGGAATGGCCACGACGGAGCTACGAGATGGTAGTGGTCTCATGCTGACGCCAGCTTTAGTCTGAAACATCCAGAAACACTGTAGACTACCAATTCGATCAGTTCCGGTAGCGCCCCAACATGACCCGGAAGAGAAGAACTTGCCCTCCCCTCTTTGACTGATGGTTCTTGTTGCCTGTCCCCTCTGTTGTCATTTAACAGAACTTTTTGGACTGCTGAAAGGGGTTGTGTTCCGAACGCTGGTTGGTGGAGACATTTTGACTATATTCTTGACCTACGTTGTCGCGTAATGCGTTATATGACACGCCGCGTTACCGCACCCGGAAGTGATCCGCGGCGCGGCGCGCAACGTAAGCACAACAGGACATGTGACTTGTTAATAAAACTTTTCATTGGTTCATTTTACTTTTGTTAATTTAATGATGAAAAGCTTGGTCATATGACCTAAAAATTACGCTTTTTATTGTTTTCGAACAATATTTTTTTTTCAAACATATGTTATAATATTCCAGGCTAATGTACTTTCCCGGAAAATTTACAACTGTCTTGCAAGTAAAATATATTCCTTTTTCGAGAAAAAGGGCGTTTCTTCCTTCCATGACGGAGCCGTTGAGTAAAAGAGATTTGGCCTGCTATCTTAGTCGCCGATACGCCTGATTATCAGATTCTTATCGATCACTTTATATTGCAGACATGAAAAACACAACTGCCCTTAAGCATTTATCTTTACTGCGTTCCTACATATTATACCTTTTATCCGTCATGTAATTGGACTGTTTTATTTCACTTGCCTTTACTGATTCGAAAACAGTGACTAAAAGTAAAAACTTTACCAATGTAAATACTACTACCGTGTTTTGTTTTAAAAACCTTTATTGTGAAAATGTCAGTATACAAATACGGGCCTATAACCACGTGGGCCGGCCACGGAGCAAACTGAAATCGTATATGATGAGGAGACATTTACACTGTAGAAGAACGTAACGAGCGGGCCATTAGGTTGCAAGAACAAAGGTGTCTAACAGTTGCGGAATCGGTGGACGTACATTTTGTAATTAAAATACGATACAGCCACTTACAATAACATTTTCTAGATATACATTTGCGGGCAAGGAGTTACGAGTCCCATTTATACCGGCGCCATTTTGGGCGAGGCCGGGCAGGTCCAAGATATAGTCAAAATGTCTCCACCAACCATCGGCCAGACCAGAACCCCTTTCGGCCCTTTATGCTACAAGATGGTGTCTTCCATTCAGAAAATAGTGTTGGCAGCATTTTGAAAGGAAACAGAAACAGCCATTCTCCTAGTGAGTTTCACATTGTTACATTTAGGAAGAATGTTGAAGAGTAGTATGTGGAAAATCTGAAGCCATTTTTCTACAAACTCTCAATCAGACTTGGATGGAAAAAAAAAACCTGAAGAATGTACAAACTGAAAACCAATTTTTGTCTGTATAGCATCAACAGTAACGCTTGAGTCAGCTTTGTGTCAAGCCGCCATTTTCATTCAATCAATAGCGTCCCGCTGCACACATTCAGGGACCTGGTCGTGTCTTCAGATGAAACGGATTGTAGGAAAAGAAGCAGAAAGGAAAAGGAAAAAAGTTCCGCCGCACCTCGGGAGCCGGCCGCCTATGTCATGTGCCACCTTTGGCCACACCAGGGCAATAGTGAAGCTGCAGCAGGTGCAAATAAGCTTCAGACAGTCTTACAAGCACTGCTCAGAACTCTCAACTGAGGCACTCAACATCCAGGACTTGCCATTCGGATCTTGGCGCCTTGTGCTGGTTCCGACCTATTCACACATCAGTCCACTACTGACATCACCTCATAAGCCAACGGGGCACCCCACGCCGACTTTCGGCGCAGCATTGTAGGATGGCCACACCAGTGCGGCCACTTGCTGGACACCACCTCGGTGCCATCCGGATCTCGGCGCGTTCGAGTCACTGTGCCGGAAGAGTGACCGGAACTCAGCTGAACACGCCGTCTTTCGGCGCAGCATTGTAGGATGGCCACACCAGTACGGCAATTTGCTGGACACCACCTCGGTGCCATCCGGATCTCGGCGCGTTCGAGTCACTGTACCGCAAGAGTGACCGCAACTCAGCTGGACACGCCATCTTTGGGCGCAGCATTGTAGGATGGCCACACCAGTGCGGCAATTTGCTGGACACCACCTCGGTGCCATCCGGATCTCGGCGCGTTCGAGTCACTGTACCGCAACAGTGACCGCAACTCAGCTGGACACGCCGTCTTTCGGCGCAGCATTGTAGGATGGCCACACCAGTGCGGCAATTTGCTGGACACCACCTCGGTGCCATCCGAATCTCGGCGCGTTCGAGTCACTGTACCGCAACAGTGACCGCAACTCAGCTGGACACGCCGTCTTTCGGCGCAGCATTGTAGGATGGCCACACCAGTGCGGCAATTTGCTGGACACCACCTCGGTGCCATCCGAATCTCGGCGCGTTGTGCTGCCTTCGGCCTATTCGCACATCGGTCCGCTACTGACGCCGCCTCACGTGCCAACGGATTTTCTACGCTTTTTGTAGCCCTATGCCGCATAACAGGTCATGTGACTTGTTTATAAAACTTTTCATTGGTTCATTTTACTTTTGGTTTCCTAAAGATGGAAGGCTTGGTCATATGACCTAAAAATAACACTTTTCATTGGTTTAGAACATTTTTTTTTCCCAAACGATGAAAGCCCCACCTTGTTTCTGGATCATTCAGACTGAAGCTGGCGTCAGCATGAGAGCACCACCATCTCGTGGCTCCGTCGTGGTCATTCCGCGAGCAATCATGGCAGCCGCTCCCCACCGGAAGCCTGCGGGAGTCGGGGGCCCCCAAGACTTTTGTAGAATCTTCACGGCTGAGGGGACGCTTTTCGAGAATGGAGCCCAAGCCCTAGCAGGCAAGCGTCCGAGTTCCAAGGTGTCCCAGGGCCATTTCAGTGGACCAGGCCCAAAACCGAGGAGCCGTCCGCCATTTTAAGAGCCATGTGGCAGCCGCCTATCGCTGCACTGCAAGAGTGGGAGCAACTCAACAACATGGTGAGCGAGACGCTGTAGCCGCAAGAGCGGGCGCAACTCAGCTAGATGGCCGCCACCTGGGGAGGCCCGTTCACGCCGCCTCCCCCACGCCCGGGCCGCCGCACGCCAATTTTCGGAGCAGCATTGTAGGATACCAAAGCCAGTGCGGCAGTTTACTGGACATCACCTGAGTGCCTGTCGTACATGTTGTGTCAGCCATGTGACACTGGACACAGTCCCATCAACATCTCAACGCGTTCTGCTGCCTTGGGACTATTCGCACAACAGACCGCTACTGACGAGGCCTCCCCCCGAACCACCCGGGACGCCCCACGCTGTTTTTCTGTGCTGCATTGTAGGATCCCAAAACCAGTGCGGCACCCAGGCGACATCACCTGGGTGCCGTCCAGAACTCTGCACGTTGTGCTGCAATGGGACTATTCGCACAAAAGACAGCTTCTAACCATTGTTGCTTTTTGTGTTGAAAAATGTTTAAATGTTTTTAGTTTTTGTTCCGTTCGTTATAGTTAATAGTTAATAAAGTTTTATAATCTTACTTTGTTGGAGTGTTATCTATTTTTTTAAAAACGGGTGAATGGGGCCTTGAATCGGGTTATTGTCATGTGTGGGCTTTGGAAGTGTGCTGCTGCAGGATCGGACATTTCAAACTCAAATGCACGTTCTTTTTCTTACCTTTCCGAAGCATGCAGCGCAATAGCAGGCAGAGAAAGGGTGATGCACGTGTTGAACACTACCTGACCTGGCAAGTTGCTGGCAGTGCCCCCCCGCCCGCTCCTAAAAGAGGGCACACACACACCGCCGCCCCGAGTACTTCACAAATCTTTAAAAGACCATGCGCTTGTTCATGAGGCTTAAATGGTTTATCACCTCTTCTAGAACCCCTGCATCGACCCTCTGACGTTTCCTGGAAAAATTACCATGTAACACAATACCAAGCCCTGTCAGCTGAAACCCCCAAGGAATCGTGGGGCATATTATCAAGGGGGTTTATCTCCGCTTTTTTGGCTTTAAAAGCCATGAAAGCGGAGATAAAATTATCTCCCTATTACCAAGCTGTCGCTAACACCAGTTAGTGACAGCTAAAAGGAGATAGCGACCATCTTGGGCCCCGCTTTGCATGTCAGTGATACTTATCACTAATGACATGCAAAGTGGCGTACCAAGATGTTAGCGACTGGAAACAGTCCCTAACATCGCTATCTTCTATTACCAACTTTTGGAGATATTCGCGCTAAGCGCGAATATCTCCAAAATCTAACACCTGCCCTGAGCAGTTCTTAGCCATGTTATCCAATGGGAGGTGGATAACATGGCTAAGAGCATTTGCTCGATAATACATGAATATCGCTGACTTTTCTGCGATAATAGCAAGGTTTATCTGCGATAAAAATCGCCGATGTGCGGCGATAATTTTTGTCTCTAAACAAGTTAGAGACAAAAATTATCGCTAGTTGTTCGTAATATGCCCCCGGGTTTTTGCTTGCAGAAATCGGGAGGCGGGAGACTAGCACTGAAATCAGTAGTCACACGCCTGAATCAGGAGGGTTGGCATGTCTGAATTCTCTACAGCTGGGGCCATAAACTACATCCGCAGGGGTAGGTGATAGCCTGGGACCAGCCTGGCATCTAAAATGGCTGCCGTGCACGACAAAATTGTGGCATTGGAAAAAAGGCAAGATGGCGCAGCCGCTGGAAGAGATGTATCAACATATATGAGCCTCCTCAGCCACCCTCAGGAAACATAGGGGATTAGGATACGTCTCCCGCACCCCCTTATACCTAGTAATTTAATTAACGAAGCACAAAATGGCGAATTCCCGTTTCGCTACCAGTTTGCGGCCCAGTTCACGGCCCGTGAAGCGCTTCTACCGTGAAAAATCATTTTTTTTTTCTTTTCCCCACGGGACCCTTTAATAACCCCAACAACATTCCTAGGGGGTCAAGAGGGGGATACCTTGCCCCCTTTCATTAAATTCCCCCTTAGTTTTTCACCTCTTCTTCTCTCTCGATCCTACCGAGAGACAAGATGGCGGCCGCTCCGGACTGTCACGCAGCAAAATAAAAAAAAGCTCACGCACAGCCGCTGGAAGAGATGTATCAACATATATCAGCCTCCTCAGCCACCCTCAGGAAACATAGGGGATTAGGATACATCTCCCGCACCCCCTTATACCTAGTAATTTAATTAACGAAGCACAAAATGGCGAATTCATGTTTCGCTACCAGTTTGCGGCCCAGTTCGCGGCCCGTGAAGCGCTTCTACCGTGAAAAATCATTTTTTTTTCCTTTTCCCCACGGGACCCTTTAATAACCCCAACAACATTCCTAGGGGGTCAAGAGGGGGATACCTTGCCCCCTTTCATTAAATTCCCCTTTCGTTTTTCACCTCTTCTTCTCTCTCGATCCTACCAAGAGACAAGATGGCGGCCGCTCCGGACTGTTTAGAATGTTGACAGACACCGGAGAGCCAATCAGCTTTCTGCGCGCAAAGTTCCGATAAGCGAAAAGTAAGCGGACCGGATCGCTGCCCGGAGCGCTGTTACAGATATATATCTTGATTTAAACGTTAATTTCTCAAAATCCACTGAAGCACATATATTGAGACCTAGCAAAGGCACATCGGGCTACCAGTCCCTACAATTTTGCCAAGTTTCGTGCAAATCCATTCAGCCGTTCGAGCTAAAAGTGAGGCCAACCGCCCTATGGAAAACTCAATGTAAAAAACGCGTTTTGGGACCCCCCTTTTTTCTCAGCCCCCCCTTGACGAAAGCCCACCAAATTTCCAGGGGCTGCTCAGAAACAAAATGTGCCATTTTCCTGAAAATTTCAGCCGATTCCGTCCACAAACGCCAAAGTTATTAGACATAGAATTTTCAGAAATCCCATAGGGAATAAATCCTAACTATATATACCTACTGGCGATAGCCAGTAGGTAATATATATATATATATATATATATATACATATATATATATATATATATATATAGCCAGTAGGTAATATATATATATATATATATATATATATATATATATATATATATATTCAATGAAAAAACCATTGGTTTTAGGCCATATATAGTTAGGAATTAGCATTTACAAAACCTTATTTTACTCGCATAAAACCATTGAAATTCCATATATAGTTAGAAGCGCTAACTATATATCGCGCACCCGCAATCCACTGCTGATGATGTCACATATTACATCATTCATGACATGGTCAGTGACATCACTGATGACATCACTGATGACATCTCAAATGACATCACTGATGACATCACTGATCACAACATCCAGTGATTGTATGTGTCTGTAAAGTTTAAATATGTTTTACATATTGAAGAATGAGTGGATGTATAAGTGTCTGGATGAAGAATTTAGTAGGTGCATGACTGACTGTATGAAAGAGTGATTAAATGTGTCTCACTGAGTGCATGGGTTAGTGACTAAACTGTCTTAATTTGTGCATCAGTATGTTTGTTGTTGTGTAAGCTGCTGCATGTGTTGATCAGTAGCTATAAGAGTGGCCATATGGGTTATTGATTGGTTGCCCAAGTATTTGAATGGGAGGCTGAGTGTGTGTGTGGGTGGCTGGGAGGTGCGTGACTCTGTGCATAGATGTGTAAGCAGTTGATTCACTAGGAGTATGAGTTCAAGAGTGCATGTGGAAACAGCTATATGGGCGGTTGACTGTGCATGGGTGTGTTGGTGAGTGAATGGATTTCTCATTGCTACATGTGCAAGTAAGTACGTATGTAAAACACAATACATGTGAGAGTTGACATATATAAATAACTGAACATAAGAGCCAGTGAATGTGTGAGTGGCTGTATCGATCACTGTGAGCTTGTATCAGGGATTATATAAGAGAGTAAATATGTGTTATTATATGTTTGAATAAGTAAGATGTGTATAACTGTATAGTTGAGGAAATGGAGGTGTGATTGATTCTTTGCATGACTGACTAGGTGTGTGAGTAACTCCATGGATGAGTGACAGTCTGTGAGTGTCTGTTTATACTGAGTGTATGTAAGGTTATATTAGAGTCTGAAGAGGTTCATTGTATTATCACATGAGTGATGTGATCAGTGATGACAAATGAGATGTCATCAGTGATGTCATTTGAGTTGTCATCAGTGATGTCATCAGTGATGTCATTTGAGATGTCATCAGTGATGTCATTTGAGTTGTCATCAGTGATGTCATCAGTGATGTCATTTGAGATGTCATCAGTGATGTCATCAGTGATGTCACTGACCATGTCATGAATGATGTAATATGTGACATCATCAGCAGTGGATTGCGGGTGCGCGATATATAGTTAGCGCTTCTAACTATATATGGAATTTCAATGGTTTTATGCGAGTAAAATAAGGTTTTGTAAATGCTAATTCCTAACTATATATGGCCTAAAACCAATGGTTTTTTCATTGAATTTTCAAGGTTTTGTAAATGCAAATTCCTAACTATATATCCACTATAACCTATGGTTTTTTCTGTGAATTTCATTGGTTTTTTAATAGCAAATATGAAAAGCTTTAAAATGTAAAGTACGTGATAGATAAAAACATTTTCGTATTTATGCAAGCTGATGTGCTTTGAACGCTGCCCCCCTCCCCTCTTTTCTCTTAGTAGTACTCTCTCTTTGCAGATAGTGAAGAGTAGTTAACGCAGGCCTTTACCCCCGTTGTAATCCGTCCTGCCTGCTTGTCTCTCCATTTGATTGATTATTATCCAAGCATTTACTGTTTTTCAATTGATTCTCTTTGGTTCATTCTCTATTTACAAACAAGCACAAAGTCGCAATACTCTGTTTAGTCTTTGCAGATCGTGAAAAATCGTGTAAAAAAATAAAAGTAATCGAGCAAAATCAGTAGGCCACTAATTGGATCTCTTTTTGACCTCGCTAAAATAGAAATATTATAAACAACCCTTCATGAGAAATACGAAAATAGTGAGATGAACTGAGCTCCACACCATGAGGGCTGCAAGACAGCTCGGCTCCGTCACCCACCCCGCCCAAAATAACGACAAACCCTATGCAAATATTAAAAATATAGACAACACACCAGCAAAGAAACAGGGTAAAACATTTTATTAAATAACTATTTACATAACGTTGGTTTATAAGATGATGTCAGTAGTGGACCGATGTGTGAATAGGTCGGAAGCAGCACAAGGCGCCAAGATCCGGATGGAAAGTCCTGGATATTGGGTGCCATAGTTCAGAGTTCTGAGTTTGAGCCTTTTTCAATGTCTGTGCTTTGTTGTTTCCCCTCCATCAAAAACAAAAAAAATATATAAAACTGTGCAAAAATACAAAAAAAACAAAAAATGTTTACAAAAGCAGTGCTTGTAAGACTGTCTGAAGCTTATTTCCACCTACTGCAGCTTCACTATTCCAAAGTAAGTGAGGGTCGTTTGTGGACCTGACTGCATTTGAAAACAATGTTATATGGTACCTCCCTAAACCGCTTGACGGAGGCCCCCGAGGGGCGGTGTGATGACACGGACTCGGAGAAGACGCTTGGCTCCGACCCCCTCCCCAAGTCTTATAGCACTGGTGTAGCCTGAGATCGCCCCCGACATAGGCGGCCGGCTCCCGGGGTCCGGCGGAACTTTTTGCCTTTTGATGACTCTTCTATTCTGGACTTTGTCCCACAATCCGTTTGACCTGAAGACACGCTGTAGTGGGGCGCCCCTTTACCGTTTTAGTTGCCATTCCGCCCGCTTTTGCTACACTGTGCCTCTTCCGCCATTCAGCTGTTTACCGCCCGCTCTTGCGACTACAGCGTCTCGCTCACCATGTAGTTAAGTTGCTCCCGCTCTTGCGGTGCAGCGATAGGCGGCTGCCACAGGACTCTCAAAATGGCGGCCGGCTCTTCGGTTTTGGGCCTGGTCCACTAAAATGGCCCTGGGACACCTTGGAACTCGGACGCTTCCCTGATAGGGCTTGGGTCCCATTCTCGAAAAGCGTCCCCTCAGCCGTGAAGATTCTACAAAAGTCTTGGGGGCCTCCGACTCCCGCAGGCTTCTGGTGGGGAGCGGCTGCCATGATTGCTCGTGGAATGGCCACGACGGAGCTACGAGATGGTAGTGGTCTCATGCTGACGCCAGCTTTAGTCTGAAACATCCAGAAACACTATAGACTACCAATTCGATCAGTTCCGGTAGCGCCCCAACATGACCCGGAAGAGAAGAATTTGCCCTCCCCTCTTTGACTGATGGTTCTTGTTGCCTGTCCCCTCTGTTGTCATTTAACAGAACTTTTTGGACTGCTGAAAGGGGTTGTGTTCTGAACGCTGGTTGGTGGAGACATTTAGACTATATTCTTGACCTACGTTGTCGCGTAATGCGTTTTATGACACGCCGCGTTAGCGCACCCGGAAGTGATCCGAGGCGCGGCGCGCAGCGCGTAACGTAAGCATAACAGGTCATGTGACTTGTTAATAAAACTTTTCATTGGTTCATTTTACTTTTGTTAATTTAATGATGAAAAGCTTGGTCATATGACCTAAAAATTACGCTTTTTATTTTTTTCGAACATTATTTTTTTTTCAAACATATGTTATAATATTCCAGGCTAATGTACTTTCCCGGAAAATTTACAACTGTCCTGCAAGTAAAATATATTCCTTTTTCGAGAAAAAGGGCGTTTCTTCGTTCCATGACGGAGCCGTTGAGTAAGAGAGACTCGGCCTGCTGTCTTAGTCGCCGATACGCCTGATTATCAGATTCTTATCGATCACTTTATGTTGCAGAAATGAAAAACACAACTGCCCTTGACCATTTATCTTTACTGCGTTCCTACATATTATACCTTTTATCCGTCATGTAATTGGACTGCTTTATTTCACTTGCCTTTTACTGATTCGAAAACAGTGACTAAAAGTAAAAACTTTACCAATGTAAATACTACTACCGTGTTTTGTTTTAAAAACCTTTATTGTGAAAATATCAGTATACAAATACGGGCCTATAACCACGTGGGCCGGCCACGGAGCAAACTGAAATCGTATATGATGAGGAGACATTTACACTGTAGAGGAACGTAACGAGCGGGCCATTAGGTTGCAAGAACTAAGGTGTCTAACAGTTGCGGAATCGGTGGACGTACATTTTGTAATTAAAATAAGACAGGGCCACTTACAATAACATTTTCTAGATATACATTTGCGGGCAAGGAGTTACGAGTCCCATTTATACCGGCGCCATTTTGGGCGAGGCCGGGCAGGTCCAAGATATAGTCAAAATGTCTTCACCAACAATCGGCCAGACCAGAACCCCTTTCGGCCCTTTATGCTACAAGATGGTGTCTTCCATTCAGAAAATATTGTTGGCAGCATTTTGAAAGGAAAGATAAACAGCCGTTCTCCTAGTGAGTCTCACATTGTTACATTTAGGAAGAATGTTGAAGAGTAATATGTGGAAAATCTGAAGCCATTTTTCTACAAACTCTCAATCAGCCTAAGTCATGGGCGATCTTTGTCCACACCAGGGCAATAGTGAAGCTGCAGCAGGTGCAAAGGAGCTTCAGACAGTCTTACAAGCACTGCTTTTCTAAACATTTTTTTGTATTTTTGCACAGTTTTATATATATTTTTTTGTTTTTGATGGAGGGGAAACAACAAAAAACAGGCATTGAAAAAAGCTCAACAGTGCAGGGCGCCTTGTGCTGCTTCCGACCTATTCACACATCGGTCCACTACTGACATCACCTCATAAGCCAACGGGGCACCCCACACTGACTTTCGGCGCAGCATTGTAGGATGGCCACACCAGTGCGGCAACTTGCTGGACACCACCTCGGTGCCATCCGGATCTCGGAGCGTTCGAGTCACTGTACCGCAAGAGTGACCGGAACTCAGCTGGTCACGCCGTCTTTCGGCGCAGCATTGTAGGATGGCCACACCAGTGCGGCAACTTGCTGGACACAACCTCGGTGCCATCCGGATCTCGGCGCGTTCGACTCACTGTACCGCAAGAGTGACCGGAACTCAGCTGGACACGCCGTCTTTCGGCGCAGCATTGTAGGATGGCCACACCACTGCAGCAATTTGCTGGACACCAGCTTGGGCAACAGTGAAACTGCAGCAGGTGCAAATAAGCTTCAGATAGTCTTACAAGCACAGCTCAGAACTCTCAACTATGGCACTCAATATCCAGGACTTGCCATTCGGATCTTGGCGCCTTGTGCTGGTTCCGACCTATTCACACATCGGTCCACTACTGACATCACCTCATAAGCCAACGGGGCACCCCACGCCGACTTTCGGCACAGCATTGTAGGATGGCCACACCAGTGCAGCAACTTGCTGGACACAACCTCGGTGCCATCCGGATCTCGGCGCGTTCGACTCACTGTACCGCAAGAGTGACCGGAACTCAGCTGGACACGCCGTCTTTCGGCGCAGCATTGTAGGATGGCCACACCAGTACGGCAATTTGCTTGACACCACCTCGGTGCCATCCGGATCTCAGCGCGTTGTGCTGCCTTCGGCCTATTCGCACATCGGTCCGCTACTGACGCCGCCTCACGTGCCAACGGATTTTCTACGGTTTTTGTAGCCCTATGCCGCATAACAGGTCATGTGACTTCTTTATAAAACTTTTCATTGGTTCATTTTACTTTTGGTTTCCTAAAGATGGAAGGCTTGGTCATATGACCTAAAAATAACACTTTTCATTGGTTTAGAACATTTTTTTTTCCCAAACGATGAAAGCCCCACCTTGTTTCTGGATCATTCAGACTGAAGCTGGCGTCAGCATGAGAGCACCACCATCTCGTGGCTCCGTCGTGGTCATTCCGCGAGCAATCATGGCAGCCGCTCCCCACCGGAAGCCTGCGGGAGTCGGGGGCCCCCAAGACTTTTGTACAATCTTCACGGCTGAGGGGACGCTTTTCGAGAATGGAGCCCAAGCCCTAGCAGGCAAGCGTCCGAGTTCCAAAGTGTCCCAGGGCCATTTCAGTGGACCAGGCCCAAAACCGAGGAGCCGTCCGCCATTTTAAGAGCCATGTGGCAGCCGCCTATCGCTGCACTGCAAGAGTGGGAGCAACTCAACAACATGGTGAGCGAGACGCTGTAGCCGCAAGAGCGGGCGCAACTCAGCTAGATGGCCGCCACCTGGGGAGGCCCATTCACGCCGCCTCCCCCACACCCCCCCCGGGCCGCCGCACGCCAATTTTCGGAGTAGCATTGTAGGATACCAAAACCAGTGCGGCAGTTTACTGGACATCACCTGGGTGCCTGTCGTACATGTTGTGTCAGCCATGTGACACTGGACACAGACCGCTACTGACGAGGCCTCCCCCCGCACCACCCGGGACGCCCCACGCTGTTTTTCTGTGCTGCATTGTAGGATCCCTAAACCAGTGCGGCACCCAGGCGACATCACCTGGGTGCCGTCCAGAACTCTGCACGTTGTGCTGCCTTGGGACTATTCGCACAAAAGACAGCTTCTAACCATTGTTGCTTTTTGTGTTGAGAAATGTTTAAATGTTTTTAGTTTTTGTTCCGTTCGTTAAAGTTAATAGTTAATAAAGTTTTATAACCTTACTTTGTTGGAGTGTTATCTATTTTTTTAAAAACGGGTGAATGGGGCCTTGAATCGGGTTATTGTCATGTGTGGGCTTTGGAAGTGTGCTGCTGCAGGATCGGACATTTCAAACTCAAATGCACGTTCTTTTTCTTACCTTTCCGAAGCATGGAGCGCAATAGCAAGCAGAGAAAGGGTGATGCACGTGTTGAACACTACCTGACCTAGCAAGTTGCTGGCAGTGCCCCCCCGCCCGCTCCTGAAAGAGGAAACACACACACCGCCGCTCCAAATACTTCACAAATCTTTAAAAGACCATGCGCTTGTTCATGAGGCTTAAATGGTTTATCACCTCTTCTAGAACCCCTGCATCGACCCTCTGACGTTTCCTGGAAAAATTACCATGTAACACAATACCAAGCCCTGTCAGCTGAAACCCCCAAGGAATCGTGGGCATATTATCAAGGGGGTTTATCTCCGCTTTTTTGGCTTTAAAAGCCTTGAAAGCGGAGATAAAATTATCTCCCTATTACCAAGCTGTCGCTAACACCAGTTAGTGACAGCTAAAAGGAGATAGCGACCATCTTGGGCCCCGCTTTGCATGTCAGTGATACTTATCACTAATGACATGCAAAGTGGCGTGCCAAGATGTTAGCGACTGGAAACAGTCCCTAACATCGCTACCTTCTATTACCAACTTTTGGAGATATTCGCGCTAAGCGCGAATATCTCCAAAATCTAACACCTGCCCTGAGCAGTTCTTAGCCATGTTATCCAATGGGAGGTTGATAACATGGCTAAGAGCATTTGCTCGATAATACATGAATATCGCTGACTTTTCTGCGATAATAGCAAGGTTTATCTGCGATAAAAATCGCCGATGTACGGCGATAATTTTTGTCTCTAAACAAGTTAGAGACAAAAATTATCGCTAGTTGTTCGTAATATGCCCCCGGGTTTTTGCTTGCAGAAATCGGGAGGCGGGAGACTAGCACTGAAATCAGTAGTCACACGCCTGAATCGGGAGGATTGGCATGTCTGAATTCTCTACAGCTGGGGCCATAAACTACATCCGCAGGGTTAGGTGATAGCCTGGGACCAGCCTGGCATCTAAAATGGCTGCCGTGCACGACAAAATTGTGGCATTGGAAAAAAGGCAAGATGGCGCAGCCGCTGGAAGAGATGTATCAACATATATCAGCCTCCTCAGCCACCCTCAGGAAACATAGGGGATTAGGATACGTCTCCCGCACCCCCTTATACCTAGTACTTTAATTAACGAAGCACAAAATGGCGAATTCCCGTTTCGCTACCAGTTTGCGGCCCAGTTCGCGGCCCGTGAAGCGCTTCTACCGTGAAAAATCATTTTTTTTATTTTCCCCACGGGACCCTTTAATAACCCCAACAACATTCCTAGGGGGTCAAGAGGGGGATACCTTGCCCCCTTTCATTAAATTCCCCCTTAGTTTTTCACCTTTTCTTCTCTCTCGATCCTACCGAGAGACAAGATGGCGGCCACTCCGGACTGTCACGCAGCAAAAAAAAAAAAAAGCTCACGCACAGCCGCTGGAAGAGATGTATCAACATATATCAGCCTCCTCAGCCACCCTCAGGAAACATAGGGGATTAGGATACGTCTCCCGCACCCACTTATACCTAGTAATTTAATTAACGAAGCACAAAATGGCGAATTCCCGTTTCGCTACCAGTTTGCGGCCCAGTTCGCGGCCCGTGAAGCGCTTCTACCGTGAAAAATCATTTTTTTTTTTTTTTTCCCCACGGGACCCTTTAATAACCCCAACAACATTCCTAGGGGGTCAAGAGGGGGATACCTTGCCCCCTTTCATTAAATTCCCCTTTCGTTTTTCACCTCTTCTTCTCTCTCGATCCTACCGAGAGACAAGATGGCGGCCGCTCCGGACTGTTTAGAATGTTGACAGACACCGGAGAGCCAATCAGCTTTCTGCGCGCAAAGTTCCGATAAGCGAAAAGTAAGCGGACCGGATCGCTGCCCAGAGCGCTGTTACAGATATATATCTTGGTTTGAACGTTAATTTCTCAAAAACTACTGGAGCACATATATTGAGACCTAGCAAAGGCACATCGGGCTAACAGTCCCTACAATTTTGCCAAGTTTCGTGCAAATCCATTCAGCCGTTCGAGCTAAAAGTGAGTCCAACCGCCCTATGGAAAAATGAATGGAAAAAACGCGTTTTGGGACCCCCCTTTTTTCTCAGCCCCCCCTTGACGAAACTCCACCAAATTTTCAGGGGCTGCTCAGAAACAAAATGTGCCATTTTCCTGAAAATTTCAGCCGATTCCGTCCACAAACGCAAAAGTTATTAGACATAGAATTTTCAGAAATCCCATAGAGAAAAAATCCTAACTATATATACCTACTGGCGACCGCCAGTAGGTAATATATATATATATATATATATATATATATATATATATATATATATATATATATATATTCACTGAAAAAACCATAGGTTATAGACCATATATAGTTAGGAATTAGCATTTACAAAACCTTATTTTACTCACACAAAACCATTGAAATTCGCATATATAATTAGTTGCACTAACTATATATCGCGCACCCGCAATCCACTGCTGATCATGTCACATATTACATCATTCATGAAATGGTCAGTGACATCACTGATGACATCACTGATGACATCTCAAATGACATCACTGATGACATCACTGATGGCATCTCAAATGACATCACTGATGACATCACTGATGACATCTCAAATGGCATCACTGATGACATCACTGATGACATCTCAAATGACATCACTGATGACATCACTGATGACATCTCATTTGACATTACTGATCACAACACTAATGACATCATTCATGTGATTATACGATGAACCTATTCAGACTCTAATATAACCTTAGATACACTCAGTGTAAACAGACACTCACAGACTGTCACTCATCCATGGACTTACTCACACACCTAGTCAGTCATGCAAAGAATCAATCACACCTCCATTTCCTCAAGTATACAGTTATACACATCTTACTTATTCAAACATATACTAACACATATTTACTCTCTTATATAATCCCTGATACAAGTTCACAATGATCCATACAGCCACTCACACATTCACTGGCTCATATGCACAGTTATTGATATATGTCAACATTCACATGTACTGTGTTTTACATATGTACTTACTTTGACATGTAGCACTGAGATATCCATTCACTCACCAATACACTCATGCACACAGTCAACCGCCCATACAGCTGTTTCCACATGCACTTTTTAACCCATACATCTAGTGAATCAACTGCTCACACATCTATGCACTGAGTCATACACCTCCCAGCCACCCACACACACACTCAGTCTCCCATACAAATACTTGGGCAACCAATCAATAACCCATATAGTTACTCATATAGCTACTGATCAACACATGCAGCAGTTTACAGAACAACAGACATAATGATGCACAAATTAAGACAGTTTAGTCACTAACCCATGCACTCAGTGAGACACATTTAATCACTCACTCATACAGTCAGTCATGCACCTACTAAATCCTTCATCCAGACACTTATACATCCACTCATTCTTCAATATGTAAGACATATTTTAACTTCACAGAAACATACAGTCACTGGATGTTGTCATCAGTGATGTCATTTGAGATGTCATCAGTGATGTCATCAGTGATGTCACTGGCCATGTCATGAATGATGTAATATATGACATGATCAGTAGTGGATTGCGGGTGCGCGATATATAGTTAGTATATAGTTAGTGCAACTAACTATATATTACGAATTTCAATGGTTTTGTGTGAGTAAAATAAGGTTTTGTAAATGCTAATTCCTAACTATATATGGTCTATAACCTATGGTTTTTTCAGTGAAATTTCAAGGTTTTGTAAATGCTAATTCCTAACTATATATGGTCTATAACCTATGGTTTTTTCAGTGAATTTCAATGGTTTTTTATTAGCAAATAGCAAAAGCTGTAAAATGTATTCTTCTTTTAAAGGAAAAATATATTTTATATGTATTTAATATAATTTTTTTATGTATGTAAATTTTTTGAGGGAACAAATAATCAACTATCATGCTGAAGAAGAGTGTGGGGAAAAAAAGACAAAGAGGAGGACTAAGAGGAAAGAACAATCAGTTCAAAAATACAATTGCTTTAAAGCATGAAGTGCTTTTCCACACATTTACATTTAAATAACCCATATTAGAACATACAAAATATCTACAGAGGAGACGGTGTACATTGAATTTTAGACTCTTCATTGGTACCTACATGTTGGTACTTACATCCCCCACACAACACAACAGCTCTATTCAGAGCTACCCTACCTCAAAGCACTCTAAAATATTATTTTACTATTTCCCTTGGTTTTCCCCTTGTTACGCTTTCCGGAACGCTACCCGGTGCGCGGACCGGGCGTAACCGTGCGAAAATTTGAAAAAAAGTTTTTTTTTTAACAGATATGGGCCTCCTCAGCCACCCTCAGAAAACCTAGGGGGTCAGGATATGTTTCCCGTGCCCCCTTATACCCATTCCCAACATTGTTTATCCTCCATCTTGTGACTAAATTAGTCCGAAACACAAGATGGCGGACTCCCGTTACGCTACCGGTGAGCTATCCAGTTCGCGTACCGGGTAGCACTTCCACCGCGAAAAATCGAAAAAAAAATTATTTAATTTTTTTGCCCCGCGGGGCCCTTTAATAGCCCCCACATCAATCCTAGGGGGTCAGGAGGGGTCTACCTTGCCCCCTTTCATTCATTTCCCCCTTCATTTATTTCCACCTCTTGTCTCTCGATCCTACCGAGAGACAAGATGGCGGCTGCTTCGGACTGTTTAGAATGTTGACAGTCACCGGAGAGCCAATCCGCTTATCCTCACGAAGTTCCGTTAGGCGTCTGGTAGCTAACCATGACGCTGTCACAGATATATATATATTTTTGAACGTTAATTTCTCAAAATCCACTGGAGCACATATCTTGAGACCTAGCAAAGGAACATTGGGTAAACAGTCTCTACAATTTTGCCAAGTTTCATAGAAATCCATTCAGCGGTTCGAGCTAAAAGTGAGTCCAACCGCCCTATGGAAAACTCAATGTTAAAAACACGTTTTGGGACCCCCCTTTTCTCTCGGCCCCCGCTTGACGTAACCCCCCCAAACTTTCAGGGGACGCTCAGAAACAAAATGTGCCATTTTCCTGAAAATGTCAGCCAATTCCGTCCATCAACGCCAAATGTATTCAACATAGAACTTTCAGAAATCCATATTCAAAAAAATCCTAACTATATATACCTACTGGCGATCGCCAGTAGGTTATATATATATATATATATATATATATATATATATATATATATATATATATATATATATATATATATATAACCTACTGGCGATCGCCAGTAGGTATATATAGTTAGGATTTTTTCTCTATGGAACTTTTGAAAATTCTATGTCTAATAACTTTGGTGTTTGTGGACGGAATCGGCTGAACTTTTCAGGAAAATGGCACATTCTGTTTTTGAGCAGCCCCTAAAAAGATGGGGGGGTTCCGTCAAGGGGGGGCCGAGAAAAAAGGGGGGTCCCAAAACGCGTTTTTCCCATTCATTTTTCATAGGGCCTTTGGCCTCACTTTTAGCTCGAACGACTGAATGGATTTGCACGAAACTTGGCAAATTTGTAGGGACTGTTATCCTGATGTGCCTTTGCTGGGTCTCAATATATGTGCTCCAGTGGATTTCGAGAAATTAACGTTTAAAAAAACAGATATATCTGTGACAGCGTCCTGGATAGCGCTCCAGATCGCGTACTTTTCGCGTAACGGAGCTTTGCGAAGCGAAGCTGATTAGCTCTCCGGTGTCTGTCAACATTCTAAACAGTCCGGTGCGGCCGCCATCTTGTCTCTCGGTAGGATCGAGAGACAAGAGGAGGAGAAAAACGAAGGGGGAATTTAATGAAAGGGGGCAAGGTAGACTCCTCTTGACCCCCTAGGAATGATGTTGGGGTTATTAAAGGGTCCCGTGGGGCAAATAAAAAAACTTTGATTTTTCGCGGTAGAAGCGCTTCTCGGTTCGCGAACCGGGTCGCAAACTGGTAGCGAAACGGGAATTCACCATTTTGTGTTTCGATTTACTTAAATTACTAGATGGAGGAAAAGCAATGTGAGTATTGGGTATAAGGGGGTATGGGAGATGTATCCTGACCCCCTATGTTTTCTGAGGGTGGTTGAGGAGGCTCATATATGTTGATACTTGTCTTCCAGCGGTTGCGCCTGAGTGTTTTTTTTTTTTTTTGCCGCTTGATTTCTGTTAACGTTCGATTCGAAGGAAATTAGGAAGTGTTGATCGCCATTTTGACACTGCGAGTAAATATATTGTTAAAAATAATTGTTATAAATTAATCCGTATTGATAAACATTGTCTGCGCCATCTTGCCTTTTTTCCAATGCCACACTTTTGTCGTGCACTGCAGCCATTTTAGATACCTTGACCAGACCCACTCTCTGCACGCCGCCGATCCTCAGCATGGCTCCCCACCCTTGCAAGCATCTCCCCCACGCACTGGTCACCCCCGCTCTCTCTCTCATGCATGGGCCATAAACTTCCCCCATCTGCGATGCTCTTCCCTGAGAATCACACCCTGTGCCCGCCCGACACCTCCCTTTCACCCTATTCACTACCGCACCCTCTGACACTCCTCTTCCTCTGTGTCTGATTGTCCAGGCCGGTCCCAGGCTATCACCTAGCCCTGCAGATGTAGTTTATGGCCCCAACTGTAAATAATCACCCCTGTTCAAAGGAGTTACAGTAGATCAAGGTCGCCACCTCATGAGATCCGTCACACCACATGCGTTCCTACTATCTGATAACGATCCTGTATTGTGATTGGGGAGGGGATTCTCACTGTAAGGGTGTGTGGGACCGAGCCTGAAGCGGAAGATTCCAGGGATGCCTTTTTGTACATCAAAGTCTTCACAATTATGTGTCACATTAAAAATATATAGCACTCCAACAAAGTTGTAGGATTATAACACTTTAATAACTTATAAATATATACAACGCTCCAACAAAGTAAACATATTAAAAAAACTTTTTAAACAACTATTTACATGACATTGCTTTAACCAGGATAGACAAAAAAGTTTCTGAAAGAAATGCCAAGAACGTCCCATGTGAAAGTGAATTTTATCTGGCAATTTTTTTTTTCCTTCTAATGAAAAGAAAGTTAATGCCAGGTTCGTTACCTGCCTCATCTGCAAAAACAAAACTCTCGAGAGGGACCGAAAAAAAATATAGCTATGGTAATCATACCATGCATTGGC
Organism: Lissotriton vulgaris; assembly: GCF_964263255.1. NCBI lineage: Eukaryota > Metazoa > Chordata > Amphibia > Caudata > Salamandridae > Lissotriton > Lissotriton vulgaris. Next base: position 494,797,082 of record NC_141687.1, read on the forward strand.
ACATGGAGAGGTGGCACCCTCTTAATTATTCTAAAGCACAGCTTCGAGATTTGGTGGATAATCCCCGACCAGCAAAAACATCCACCAATGACTTAGCAATAAGTGAGTCAGAGGCAAAGGAAACGGTCCCAAATCTGTAAAAGAACTTTAGGCAGATGAGATTGACTTGTGTAGCATGTGGAAAATTAATTTCATGCGGAGAGATGAGTATTACTTTAATAAATAGATCATATGAAAATCATCAATGTCGAAAACGTCCTAGAAAGTAATTTTTGTCATTTTTGAGGAAGAGAGATAACCTACAGTGGTACGGGGTCATTTTCGTTCGTACTAGGGGGGCCAGGTGACATTCGTTCGGGGTGGCTTAGGGGCATTTAAAACAACTTCCCTGATACATGTAGCATATAAAGTAGAGGCTAAATACCAGGATCTTTATTGATTGCTTTATGCTGTACAAAAATGAAAAACACACAACAAACTTGGACCATTCATATTTTCAATGTTTCTGCGTACTATACTTTTTAACCCTTAACTAATTGAGCTGCTTCATTTCACCTGCTTTTTAAAAAAAAAAAAAAAAAATCGCAAACAGTGCCCATTTATTCGAAACTTACCAATCTACGCGTTACAACTACGTTTGCTTTTTCAAAAACCTTTAATAAAAATGTTGGTGCCCAAATACGGGCTTACAACCCCGTGGGCCGGCCACGGAGCAGGCTGGAACTGTAAATGGGGGGGGGGGTATTTATTTGTGGAAAACATAACAGAGAGTCAGTGGTCGTTGATTTCATAGTAAAAAGTGCGACAAGTGCAACAAAATCATATCGATAATTCATTGTGAGGAAGTACCAAAAGTGTCGACAATTCGAACCTTCAATAATAAATACAGTAATCAATGATGCATTAGAACTTAATATCAATTCATTGTTCGAACGTGTAATCAGTACCCGTCCCATGTCAATTCATTGTTCGAACGTATAATCAATACCCATCCTGGATCAATTCATTGTCCGAACATATAATCAGTCTTATCCCATATCAATTCATGTGCTAAAAACTGCATACATATCTCATGATATCAAGGCTGAGCAATCGGGGCACAACAAGGAGTTGAGAGTTTCATTTGTACCGGCGCCATTTTGGGTGAGGTCAGGAAGGTCCAAGTATAGTCAAAATGTCTCCACCAACTCGTGGTTGGACCGGGACCTCTTTCGGCAGTCCAAAAGTTTTCGTTGAAGGGTAGCAGAGGGGACTGCCGACATGAACCATCAGTCAAAGTGGGGTGGGAGGCAACAATCTCTCCTACCGGGTCATACTGGTGTCCCACCGGAACTGATCAAGTTGGTAGTCTTGCAGGATTTTGGTGATTTCAAGACTGAGGCCGGCGCCGGCATGAGCGCGCCGACGTCCCGCGGCTACGTCGTGGTCGTTCAGTGGGTGATCATGGCAGTCATTCCCCATCGGGGGTCGGGGGCCCCCGTGGCTCTTATAGAATCTTCAAAGTTGAGGAGAACGTTTCTGGACGCAGGAAACTAGAAGCGTCGTTGCACCGCAACAGTGGACGAGACCCCCGCTGGGTGAGCGGAGCATCATTGCCTCGCAATAGTGGACGAGACCTTTTGTCGGGTGAGTGCAGCGCTGCTGCATCGCAAGAGTGGAGGAACCCTTTTGTTGGGTGAGTGGAGCGTTGGGGGTGCAGCTGAGGGGCCCCCACCTGTGGGGGTGGGAGAGGCTTGTTCGCGCCGCCTCTCCCTCCCAGCGCACCCCACGCCGACACCTGGCGTTGATATCCGTGATGTCCGGACCAGGCGATAAGAGGGGGGGGGTCGGAGGCAGAGGCAAGACATCCCCCCGTGGCCTGCAGGGCGCCGCTTCAGGCCCGAATGGGGAGCTCATATCAAGCACACGTGGGAAGCGGGTCAGCGAGCCAGTCTAGAAGAACACCCTCCGGCCTTGTTGACTGAAACTTCATGGACTCACGCCAGGAATTCAAGGCAGCGAGCACGTCGCCAAGTGTAGGAAAACCTTTACAGTATTCAGCAAACGTGCCGACACCTGGCGTTGATATTCGTGATGTCCGGACCAGGCGATAAGAGGGGGGGGTCGGAGGCAGAGGCAAGACATCCCCCCCGTGGCCTGCAAGGCGGCAGAAGAAGGGAATCGGGAGACCAGTACATTTTGGGCCATCCACCCCACGGCTGATGGCGGTTAGCCGGGCCCCGCCCTGCACGTGTCGAGGCCTCATCTTCCGGATGGGCGTAACCGTGGCCCTGTTGCACTTCGGGAGTTTCCGGAATGGGGGTAGGTATCTGCTGATTTGTATCTATTTCATGTTACCGTTAATGGGCGTGGCGGGCGGTGGGACAGACATGCTTGGAGCAGTGGGGGGGTGGCGGAGCCTAGCTACCTCGTGGCTGCCGTAACGTCAAGCTTGGCTTTTTTCACCACTTCCATGTCTCTTATTTCTAGCGAAGTCAAAAACTTATCAGTGGCCTACTGATTTTGTTCGATTTCTTTCCCTTCCTTTTCAAGTGTGTTTCATGCTAAAGTTTCTGTTTATTAGGATACAGTGATTACTTTGTATTTTACATATGTCTTCTTTATTAGGGGTACTCTCCGGTTGAGCCAGATGATGTACCTCTAATAAATAGTCCGGGTGGAACTAGTTTCTCAATCAGTGGGGAGTAGATGGGCATGACAGATTACAACGGGGGACAAAGGTCCGCATTACCCACCCTTCACTACTTGCAAAGACTAGACAGAATATTTCTATTCCACGTTATTTGTAAACAGAGAATACCTCGAAAGAACTATTCCTTGAACAATAAATGTCCAGCCAATCAATCAATCAGTGGGGAGAAAAACAGGCATGACGGATTACAACGGGGGACAAAAGTCCGCATTACCTATCCTTCACTATCTGCAAAGGGAGACAGAATATTCCTATTCTTCTCTGTTTGTAGACAGGGTCCGATTATTGCTCTTTGAGATATTCCCTGTGACAGGGAATATCTCAAAGAGCAATAATCGATAAAAAATTAGTAGGATTATAACACTTTAATAACTTATAAATATATACATCGCAACAAAAACAGTAAACACCTTAAAACATTTTTTATTAAAACAGAAGCAAAAATTACAACTAACAGTAGTGATATCCTGGGCGGGTGATGGAACTGGGATTGTTAATGGAAAAAGATCTACAGAGAAAGGTATTGGTGAATTATACTTCTCCGTAAACTTAAAACTCACAAATGTTTTATTTGTGTAATCGTTTCAGGTCAAACGGATTGTGGGACAATGTTCAGAATGGAAGAGTCACCAAAAGGCAAAAAGTTCCGCTTGACCCCGGGAGCCGGCCGCCTATGTCGGGTGCGATCTCAGGCTATACCAGGGTAACAAGACTTGGGGAGGGGGTCGAAGCCAAGCGTCTTCTCCGAGTCCGCGCCATCACACCGCCCCTCGGGGGCCCCCGTCAAGCGGGTAAGGGAGGTACCATATCACATTGTTTTCAAATGCAGTCAGGTCCACAAACGGCCCCCACTTACTTTGAGAATAGTGAAGCTGCAGCAGGTGCAAATAAGGTTTAGACAGTGTTACAAGCGCTGCTCAGAACTCTGAACTATGGCACCCAACATCCAGGACTTATGCCATTTGTGCAAGGCAGTGACATCGAAGCAACTCAGGGACCAAAACCATGAACGTACACTCATGTATGAAAATCTTACTATTGATGCTTGACTGAGGCCAAGGAGATCAGAGTGCATGAGTCTCATGTTCGATCGATTGAGCTAGCTGGATCGGGCAACTAAAAGTATAAAATAGTTATGTAAATAGTTATTTAATAAATTGTTTTACCCTGTTACTTTGCTGGTGTGTTGTATATATTTATAATATTTGCATAGGGTTTGTCGTTATTTTGGGTGGGGTGGGTGGCGGAGCCGAGCTGTCTTGCAGCCATCACCATGTGGAGCTCAGTTCATCTCACTAGTTTCGTATTTCTCATGAGGGGTTGTTCTTAATGTTTCTATTTTAGCTAGGTCAAAAAGAGATCCCATTAGTGGCCTACTGATTTTGCTCGATTCCTTTTGTTTTTTAAAACGATTTTTCACTATCTGCAAAGACTAAACAGAGTATTGCGACTCTGTGCTTGTTTGTAAATAGAGAATGAACCAAAGAGAACCAATTCTAAAACAGTAAATGCTTGGATAACAATCAATCAAATGTAGAGAGAAGCAGGCACGACGGATTACAACGGGGGCAAAGGCCTGCGTTAACTACCCTTCACTATCTGCAAAGAGAGAGTACTGCTAAGAGAAAAGCGGGGGGGCAGCGTTCAAAGTACATCAGCGTGCATAAACACGCAAATGTTTTTACCTATCACGTACTTGGCATTTGACAGCTTTTGATATTTGCTATTAAAAAACCATTGAAATTCACTGACATCTCAAATGACATCACTGATGATATCACTGTTGACATCTCAAATGACATCACTGATGATATCACTGATGATATCACTGATGACATCTCAAATGACATCACTGATGACATCACTGATGACAACTCAAATGACATCACTGACAACATCACTGATAACATCAATCATGTGATAATACGATCAACCTCTTCAGACTCTAATATAACCTTAGATAAACTCATAGTAAACAGACACTCACAAACTGTCACTCATCCATGGAGTTACTCACACACCTAGTCAGTCATGCACTGAATCAATCACACCTCCATTTCATCAACTATACAGTTATACATACCTTACTTATTCAAACATATACTAACACATATTTACTCTCTTATACAATTCACTGGCTCTTATACACAGTCATTTATATATGTGAACTCTCACATGTACTGTGTTTTACATATGTACTTACTTTGACATGTAGTACTGAGATATCCATTCACTCACCAATACACTCGTACACAGTCAACCACCCGTACAGCTGTTTCAACATGCAGTTTTGAACCCATAGATCTAGTGAATCAACTGTTCACACATGTATGCACAGAGTCACACACCTCCCAGCCACCCCCACACACACACTCACTCTCCCATACAAATACTTAGGCAACCAATCAATAACCCATATAGTTACTCATATAGCTACTGATTAACACATGCAGCACTTCATAGAACAACAGATATAATGATGCACAAATTAAGACAGTTTAGTCACTAACCCATGCACTCAGTGAGACACATTTAATCACTCTCTCATACAGTCAGTCATGCACCTACTAAATCCTTCATCCAGACACTTATACATCCACTCATTCTTCAATATGTAAGACATATTTTAACTTTACAGAAACATACAGTCACTGGATGATGTCATCAGTGATGTCATCAGTGATGTAACTGACCATGTCATGAATGATGTAATATGTGACATCATCAGCAGTGGATTGCGGGTGCGCGATATATAGTTATTGCATCTAACTATATATGCAAATTTCAATGGTTTTGTGCGAGTAAATTAAGGTTTTGTAAATGCTAATCCCTAACTATATATGGCCTAAAACCTATGGTTTTTTCAGTGAATATATATATATATATATATATAACATTTCTATGGCAAAATGAAACCCTCATTTTGTTCCTTTTCAAATTAAATGTATTAAGTGTTACCACTTTATTCCAATCAAGATGACTTCAGGTGTGCCATACTTTTGTCATAAATAAGACTGTTAGCGTTCTAGTTGTTCTTTAGAACACTCTGGGACATTCTGTCATTGAGCTATAGTTGGGCTACATCTGGCTGATATTTGGGCTACATTTGGGCTCTTTTGTCTCTGGTGGCCATCTTGGGAGACTGCATATCAGAATTTTTTTAATGAAATATAAGAGGATTTGAGAAGTCACTCAAAATGTGCCCTAATTTTTCTTTCTTCAGCACTAATCATAATTTCTATGTCAAAATGAACCCCCTCATTCTGTTCCTTTGCAAATTAAATGTTTTAAGTGTTAACACTTTATTCCAATCAAGATGACTTCAGGTGTGCCATACTTTTGTCATAAGTACGACTGTTAGCGCTCTAGTTGTTCTTTAGAACACTCTGGGACATTCTGTCACTGGGCTATAGTTGGGCTACATCTGGCTGATATTTGGGCTACATTTGTTTTTTTTGTCTCTGGTGGCCATCTTTGGGCTACATTGGGTTACATTGGGCTACATTGGGCTACATTTGGGCTCTAACATATATATAGCCCAATGTAGCCCAATATATATTTTTCAAAGTTAATTTTCATAAAAACCACTGGAGCATATATCTTGAGACATAGCAAAGGCACATCGGGCTACCAGTCCCTACAATTTTGCCAAGTTTTGTGGAAATCCATTCAGCCGTTCGAGCTAAAAGTGAGTCCCACCGCCCTATGGAAAACTCAATGTTAAAACACGTTTTGGGACCCCCCTCTTTTCTCGGCCCCCGCTTGACAAAACCCCCCCCCCCAACTTTCAGGGGACGCTCAGAAACAAAAGGTGCCATTTTCCTGAAAATTTCAGCCAATTCCGTCCATCAACGCCAAAGTTATTCAACATAGAATTTTCAGAAATCCCTATTCAAAAAAATCCTAACTATATATACCTACTGGCGACCGCCAGTAGGTAATATAGTTCGTTGAAGACTAACTGTAGTCAAAATGCGTAGGACGTCCTTCTTTTGCACTTTGCACATGGTGTTTTAAATTAAATAAAGCAAACTTACTTTAATTACTGCTGTGGTGCCGTGATTTCCGTCAAAGAAAAAGGGATGAGAGGAATCTAAGGAATATATATATAGATATTAAAAAGGAATATCTCAGCACACCCTTCTCATTATTTCTGAAAGCGGTAGTGTCCGTGTTATTTGACACAGTCTTGGTAATCTCAATGCCCTATGTGATTCAGTCCAAAACAGAAAAATATAATCTCAGGGGGTAATGATAGAATAGTCCAAACAGGTCTCCTTGAATCGAAGTTTGTTTATTCTCATATACCACAGGAAGAAAACAGCCGACGCACGTTTCGCCCACAGGGCTTTTTCAAGGCTTGTAGTCATTTTTCTTCTAGTGACTAAAGTCCACAGATTATCTTGTTGCATCCAATTTAAATGGGAAGAAAGGATATTCCCAATATGTATACTAATGTATCCAGTCAGTCACAAGATACGAATTCGGTCTGCTTTTGTCATTCACTCCATGTTGGAGTGAGAGTATGTCCAATTTGAGGGGATGTATTAGTTTCCTTTTCAAATGATAATCCAGTACTGGATTCATTTGGGCGTGATACACTGCCCTCGCTACTTTGGAATAGATCTACCCTTGGATTTATCAAGATTCATGGAATAAACCCACCCCTTGGGTCTGGAAGTCACTTATTTTGGGTTGTGGATTATCATATATATATATATATATATATATATATATATATATATATATATATATATATATATATATATATATATATATATATATAAATTTCTATGGCAAAATGAACCCCCTCATTTTGTTCCTTTGCAAATTAAATGTTTTAAGTGTTAAAACTTTATTCCAATCAAGATGACTTCATGTGTGCCATACTTTTGTCATAAGTAAGACTGTTAGCGCTCTAGTTGTTTTTGAGAACACTCTGGGACATTCTGTCATTGGGCTATAGTTTGGCTACATCTGGCTGATATTTGGGCTACATTTGTTTTTTTTTGTCTCTGGTGGCCTTCTTTGGGCTACATTGGGCTACATTTGGGCTCTAACATATATATAGCCCAATGTAGCCCAATATATATTTTTTCAAAGTTAATTTTCGTAAAAACCACTGGAGCACATTTCTTGAGACATAGCAAAGGCACATCGCGGTACCAGTCCCTACAATTTTGCCAAGTTTGGTGGAAATCCATTCAGCCGTTCGGGCTAAAAGTGAGGTCGACCGCCCTATGGAAATTAACATGGGGAAAACAGGTTTTGGGACCCCCCTTTTATCTCGGCCCCCGCCTGACGACTCCCCCCCAAACTTTCAAGGAAGGACCGGAGCTTCGCAAGGCAAATTTGAGGAAATTTTCAGGCAGATTTGTCAACCGGCGCCAAAGTTATTCACAATAGAATTTTGAGATTTTGCATTGAACGAAATCCTAACTACAACTACCTACTGGCGACCGCCAGTAGGTAATATATATATATATATATATATATTTGCAAAGCAAATTGAAATAAATCACCGCACTCTTCTAGGATTTGATTAAGCTTTTTAATCCATCACGGAAAAAACCTCCTCACCTACGCGTTTCAAACAGATTACTGTTCTTGCTCACGGTAGTTACAAGTCCATTTTTTCTTTTTACTATTTATACCCTCCTGCCCATGTGGCAATTAGGATGCATTATGGGAGGGGTAGTTTTAGGTGAAAACAAACCATGTCAGGTCACTTTTACAAGTTCATCCAGACACCAGCCCTGCCATGCTTGAGGAATGGGGGCGCAATAACATGGAATGTTCAAAAAGAATGATAATGATAATAATTAAACATGCAAAAATTGGAGTAACAGATCTACACACTAAAATAGAGGAAACGGAACAACTAATAAAAGCCTCACAAGAAGGGGAAGATGAAATGAAAAAACTAAGAACCATAATGGAAAATAATTTAGACAAACACGAAAATGAGATAGAAGAACGCAAACAGCGCAAATTCAGGAGAGACCAATATGATTATGCAAACGGTGCGATTTTCACATTTGCCAAACGATTTGATGTAATCAAACAACAAGGAACAAACAAATCCAAACCCAAACCAGGGGCAAGTGAAACTGAATCTGACGCCAGCGAAGGGGAACAAAGAGGGAGAGAAAGAATAACCAACCAGAAACAGCTCTCTTTTTTAGAGGAGATGGAAATGCTATACAACGACCAACAAACCCCAAAACCAGCAGGGAGAGGACGTGGAAGAGGGAGACAAAGAGGGCGAGGAAGGGGCCAATCAACAAGCTCAAACATAAACGCAAAACCAGAAGAGCAAAGCGCTCCAAGATACCCATTGCGCAATCGCACCTTGTCAAAGAAGTAATACTGGATAACGCAAGGAAAAACAACATGAATCCAGACCTAATAATAAACTTATCGGACTATACCCTCACCACCAATGAAAGAAAGGTACTGAATAAAGGATTAACATTCAGCCCAGAAAAACATCAGGATGAAGTAGAAACGAAGATTGACATATACAAATATACAAGGAAACTGAAATTAAAAAAGTTTTTTGCCAAATCAAACAACAAAAAAAGTACACAGGAGCTCAATGCGACTAATAGTGGAGATGAGGATGGATACACAATCTCTGACCTCCCAGCACTCGTAGTAGCTCACAATTTGGCAAATGAGGATGACAATGTTTCCTTAACGGAAACACAAATTTTGAAAGAAATGGATATAGAACACAACAAGCATCCAAAAACAGCTTTCAAGAACCCGTCGAAATTCTGTCCTACCCTACATCCGGGTAATAAAATTGATGTATTCCATGACCTAATCACTGCGGAACTAGAAAAATTGAAGAATGTCAACAACAAAAACAAAGAAAACCTAACTTGGGAGGAACGTCAAGCATTGAACTCTCTAAAATCAAACCTTAAAATTGAAATAAAACCAGCTGATAAAGGTGGGAATATTGTGGTTTTAAACAAAATTGACTACATAGAAGAGGCCAATCGACAACTGCAAGATACCAAAAACTATACAAAATTGGAAGCCAACCCAATAGCGACAATGACAACAGAAATACACCGTCAAATAAGAACTTGGCAAGAAAGTGGGCTGTTAAGTCAGGAAGAAACCAAGTTTCTGACAGTAGAAAATCCTATAACACCAACTATCTACTTTCTGCCGAAAGTTCACAAGACATTGTTTAAACCTCCAGCTCGACCGATTATTTCCAGCTGTGGATCGCTGTATGAAAATATTGCCTCATATGTGGATCATTTCTTAGCTCCCATAGTACCCACACTTAACTCCTTCATTAAGGACACTGGAGACTTTCTTCGAATAATAATGGACACGCAATGGCAACCAACTTATCTTTTAGCTACAATTGATGTAGTTTCACTTTACACATCAATAAACCACCAAATAGGTCTTGAAGCAATTGCTTACTTTCTAAGACAGAGACCAATAGGGGAACTCAAACATTCTGCTATGCTATTGGACATGATACGCACATGCCTAACAAACAATGTGTTCCTCTTCAATAATGGAATATATTCCCAAAACTGTGGAACCGCCATGGGAGTTTCCTTCTCTCCAAGCTATGCTAATCTCACCATGGGATGGTGGGAGAAACACATAGCTTGGAGAGAAGAAAACGAACCATACACTGCCAAAACTATTCTCTGGCTGAGATTTATTGATGATCTCTTCCTTGTGTGGAATGGAACCAGGGAGGAGTTGGTAGAGTACATAAGGATCTTGAATCAGAACAATGTGGGCCTACAATTTACTTTTAATATCCAAGAGAAGGAAATAGATTTCTTGGATACAAAAGTATACATTAAAGACAATACAATGCACACGACCCTTTTTCGCAAAAAAACCTCCACAAACAGCATCCTGCATGGGACTAGTTTTCACCCAACATCCTTGAAATCAAATGTACCATATGGAGAGTTTCTAAGGATGAAACGGAACTGTTCTGAACCATCGGAAATGGAAAATAAATTTGCAGAAACAGCTAACCGTTTTTCCCAAAGGGGATACAAGATGAAAACAATAAAAAGAGGAGAAATGAGAGCTCGAGAAAAAACCAGAACAGAGACACTGATAGTCAAGAAAAAAGAGGCTATTGAAACAACAAAGGAAGACAAACCACGCCTTATCTTGACGTATTCAAAAGAGAGTGCAAACATAAGAAAAGCGGTCACCAAATACTGGAGTGTATTAAAAAAGGATCCTGATATTGGAAACACCATAGGAGATGCCCCCTTAATTTCTTTCAGAAAAGCACCATCAATCGGTGACATTCTGGTGAATAGCCATTTCATAAATAAAAGAGAAGAAACGTGGCTAGAAAAAAGACAGAAAGGGTTCACCAAGTGCACATCATGCAAAGCGTGCAAAATTGGTAAAAATCTCAAATCCATAACAGATCCAAAAGGCCAACCCTTTGAAATACGGACCAAGATCACTTGTGAATCCCATTATGTTGTCTATCTCTTGGAGTGTGATTGTGGAAAGAGATACATTGGATCAACCATATGTGCCCTAAAGAAAAGGATGTTAGAACATATTAGGGCCATGCAAAACAAGGACCAAACGTATGCCATGGCAAAACACCTCATAACTCACAAAAACAAAACCTGGCTAAATGTGAGATATTCAGGACTGGCAATGATACCTGACAATGAGAGAGGAGGAAACCGCCTGCAAAAACTCAGACGTTTGGAATCTAAACTAATAATAAAATTCAAAACCAAGACCCCGCAAGGATTGAACGGGGACGAGGAACTTTATGTACATTTATGAATGAAACCAATATTCTAAACAATCACATGACTTGAAGTATGAAGATCTCCATTTAACTATGACATATTTTTCTCATAAAGAACTGTTTGAATCTAAAGTATAACAATCGTATGAAATGTAAACTTGAAACTTGGACCAGACGTATTGATTCCTTTTAGTACATATTGCTCATAATTTTGAAATGTATAAGGTTAAACTGAGAACATATGTAAAAGTATGGAGAGAAAAAAAAAATTTGTTTGTTATTAACAGCGTTTATTTTAAATAATGTCAGAGTCCTGAAACAAGTTATAAGTCAATGACTTTTACAATTAGCACTTAGCTATCACCCACTATGTACAATAATTGTACATATATGCAGCAAGTGAGATAACAACTCGACTTGCTTTGAAATGGTTTTATTGTGTTAAAGCCATAGGCACTCAGCCGCCAAATGCCATCCAAAAAGTCACCAAAAAAGACTTTGTGAACTTGTAAAAGTGACCTGACATGGTTTGTTTTCACCTAAAACTACCCCTCCCATAATGCATCCTAATTGCCACATGGGCAGGAGGGTATAAATAGTAAAAAGAAAAAATGGACTTGTAACTACCGTGAGCAAGAACAGTAATCTGTTTGAAACGCGTAGGTGAGGAGGTTTTTTCTGTGATGGATTAAAAAGCTTAATCAAATCCTAGAAGAGTGCGGTGATTTATTTCAATTTGCTTTGCAAAAGTCTAAACGAGTCTTGTCCTTGACTCGGCATCGGCACCAGCTGAATGGTCGCTTCTCCTCCAGCAAGGGACATTTGCTTGAACATATATATATATATATATATATATATATATATATATATATATATATATATATATATATATATATATATATATATATATATATTTCATTCACAATTTCCTTTTTCCCAGAAATAATTCAGCACTCCAAGGGGGGTAGTTTAGTAAATTTTTACTTGAGAGAAGGCATCCACGCGTTCCGGCTGTCACATACAGCCTTGTTCGCGTAGCGTACTGCCAGTTTTTTAAAAACTTTAAATACAAGTCTAATAAAGCATGGACATAGACAAAGGAAAAAACCCAATGCACATCTAATCCGATTTTTTAGATTAGAGTGGGCGCCATTTTAGAGTGTTTACTAACCATTGCATTACATTCAATTCCTCATGCAAGTGCATGGATAACAGCATTTTATTAAACCTCAATGCAGTGTATTATCATCAGTTTTGCAAGTTTAAAACGTACATAAATACATTTCACATTTCTGTTTACAAAATGCATATTAATTAATTAGTATTCACTCTAAGTTCACCTACAATGTACTTTGACACATTGCAATTCAATTGTGAATACGGTTTAGTTAAAGTGCTATGTGCTACAGTACTCATTACTAAAGCATAATTTGTATACGTTTTTTCTTCATTTTATAAAATAACAACTTTACCTCAATTAAAAGCGACATTTATTCATTAAAACCTCATTCTTATGTATATTAAAATTCATATAGTTTCCATTGTAATTCTTTCTTGTTCCATAAAGACAAGATGAAGTTAAACAAGTATAAAGTGCTAGTGCTGTACAAATTTAAAGTGCTAAACAGTAAAGTGCATGTATCCATTGTCCTCCTCAAATTTAAATATAAATAGTTTTAAAAGACAGTTCTTCTAAATGTGCTGCTACACTTCATATAAATTGTCTTTCATAGAAGGTAAATAAATCTACGTCAATATTGAGCCCTTCTGTCCAATTCCAGTATAAAATATGTGTCTAGTTTTCACAGCTCCTTCTCTTTTTCCGTACTACAGCTATACAACTGTATCTCATTTGATTTGGGTCATTTTGATGTTCTTTTTCGAAGTGTTTAGCGATAGGGTAGCTTCTATCAATGTTTATAATTGCTCATCTATGTTGCAAGATCCTTTGATGTATTCGTAAAGTGGTACTCCCTATATAAACCTTTTTGCAGGGACACTGCAGCATATACTCACTTTCAAAGTTTTATTAAAAGGGGTTTTAAAATCAGCAATGTTCTCCCCATGCTGGCAGGCTCTACATTTATAACACTTTCTTTTTTTCCCTTCATTTTAGCAATACAAAACTAACGAAAATTCCGTATTAAAACATATCACAATAGGAAAAAATCTTAAGATAAAGTACATTCTCAGACTTATCTTCAGAATAGTGGATGATTAAACTAATGAGTACAATAAATTAGAGACACCAGTATCCTATAGTTGACACATAGACCTTCAGTGTGTTTGCCAATACCAGCAGAGTCTGTCCTGACTGCTGAGATCTCCCTGTGGAGCCTGAGTCTCAATGTAAGTATTGTACAAGCTCCAGAAGTTCTTTGGTCGGTTCCTAGTGGGAAGTAGCTTGCTATTTCTCTCTGTTTGTGTATTGCAGTACATCATGTCCCTAGTCCATTGAGATAGCAAGGGCGGGGACCCCGGTTCCAATGCAGTGTTATCACTCGCTTACAGACCAAAAGGGCCTTTTCTACCAAGCGTCTTAAGGGTTTCTGAAATTTTGGGGAATAGCCGAGGAGGGCTAGTGGCGGGTCGGGCTGATTGCTACCCGTGTAACTGAATGGAGTTCTGCAAAGACTTGTATCCCAAAATCCGCTATATTGGGGCAAAGCCATGCTAAATGTAAAAAATCTGCCTCACCCACACCACACCGCTCGCAATTGGTCATGTCGTGTAGCCCAAATTTCTGCAGCTGCACCAGTGTATGGTAGATTTGGTTAAGAATTGTAAACTGTATAAGGCAATGTCAGCCGTTAAGTGAGATAAATTTGGTGACTTTGCAACAATATTTCCACATATTGTCATCTTTGTCAAGCCCTAGATCAGTCTGCCATTCAAGTCTGGATTTGACATATTGATTACGGTTCAGTTCCTGCGTCTTAGAGTATATATGTGAAATTAGTCTCTTAGGGGATACTGCGCAAAGCAGTGCGGAGAAGGAAAGTACCTCTGGAGGCTCCAGTAGCTTGTCACTGAGTAGGTCTCGCAGTGCACTTCTAGCCCTAAAATAGTGATATGCGGCTATGGGAGGTGGTGACGGGTCCATCTCTAACAGGTCAGTCCAGTCCCTACCTGTTCCCGCACTAAAGAAAGCCCCAACCGTGTTGATTCCCAGGGAGTATAGAGCTGCTATCATTTCTGGGGAGGTGAGAGCCGGGAGCCACTCGCACCAGGCTATGGGGGTGATAGGGAAGTACAATACGGAAAGCGCTTGCCTGTTAAGGAGGTCATGCCAGGAGTGAGTGGTAGCATTAATCTTCATAATTGCCAGGGCAGTACTAGGTTGCTCCTCCTCTCCATATGTCCTCGCTACTGCGTATTTACCCATTAACTTGACCTCTTTAACTGCCTCAGAGTGCTATTCTTCTAGAGTAGTCTTAAGTGTGGTTAGTAAGGCAAGGTCACTCTTATGTAGCAATTCCTTTTCTAGTCTAGCCAAGGTTTGTTCTAATAGAACCAGTCTTCCCCTAATTGATTTCAGCACCCCAAGTTTTTAGAAATTGCGATGCCTCGCACATATAGCTTGAAGTTCTCCCAGATCATAGTGAAGTGAGGAACTTAGCCCAAGTTTGTATCAAAAAGGGTTTCCATTGCCTCCAACATTTCTGCTCTAAAGGCCTCATCGAGTAATGTATAGGCTTGAAAGTGCCAGGTGAATGGGGGGGCGTTTGTCAGGAGTGGTTAATATTCGGAGCACCTGGGAATGGTCGGAATAGGTACAGAGAAATACCTCACACTCTTGAACAGAGCCTGTAAGTGTTCCCATCAGGAACCAGTAATCAATCCAGGTTTGGAGATTATGGGGAGCAGAGTAGTGTGTGTAGCCATCTGCTGTCGGGAGCGGGAGCGCCAGACAACTACCATGTTCAGCTCCGTGATGGCATCTAAAATTGCCTCGGCTGACTGTGTTCGCCTTCGTGGTGGTCCCCCAGAGCGACCAAGGTCAGAGTTAAATGTGCCGTTAATATAACCCCCTCATATTTGTGGTACATTAGGCAGTTGTCGAGCTAAGGTCAAAAGGTCATGGAAAAATTGCGGGCAATCGTGATTAGGGCCATACACATTAATTATGACATATTCTACGCCTTTCCCACGAATCTGGACACTACATATCTACCATTAGCATCTGTGTGTAATTAAGAGTGAGTCAGACTTTGGGATTAATCCAGGTGAGGACCCCTGTGCATGTGTAGTAAAGTCTGCAGCATGGAATGTGCCACGGATCCTGCCTCTGATCTGTGGGAGATTTGATATGGGAAAATGTGTTTGCTCCAATAGTGTAACGTCAATATTGTGCCTGCTGAGATACGACATGACCTTCCTGGTCTTACGTTGGTTATTATGGCCTCTGACATTCCAGGACAGGAACCTCAATTTAGTCTCCATGTCCTATAGTAATACAAAGAGCGCAATGGAACAAGAGCTTTTCTGTCACCCCCCAAGAACGTGTCAGCTGTGGAGTGGTGTCTTTGTATACCCTCTAATGTGTGTGTCTCTTACCGTTGTGACAAAATAATCCAACAAAACAAAAACCAAACAAATAAACATAAACGCACAACATTCCCTTCCACCCTCCTCCCACGCCATTCTATCCCAAACTGAGCACAGTGGAATCTTCCCTCCCCCTCCCTTTCCCCAGGTAGATATGGTAACCAACCATGTAGTGAGTAACATGCGGGTGGATATTACCTAAGCACTACGAGTAACCATCAGCATAAGTCCACATAACAAGAAAGAAAGCATGGCAATCAAATTCTAGAGATATTCAAATGGATATCAAGCATCAGAAAGGCAGAGCAAGACTATCTATAGTCAGAGAGCCAGAACCTTCTCCCCCAGGGTTACCGCTGAGTGTTTACAATAATTGTAATAAACAAGTAATAAGGCATAACTGTCCCCCAAACTGCATCCAGGGCACGAATACTTGCGAATAGTTCAGGCGATTGCTCCCTTGAGCAATCTGTCCTCTGGTCGTCAAGTTTTCTGATGGAGGGCAGTCTCGGCAGTATCGGGGGCGCTGAGTTCAACCTCGCTGTGAAAAGGGAGCTACACATCAAGCATTCAAAGAGTGGGAGCTTTACAGTGCCAGTGTTCTAGACAATATTTTCAAGGGAGCTCGCCTGTGCTTAGTCATCCACCGCATCTGATCTCTCCTGCATCGTCTCCTGTTTCGACTTCTGAGCAGGTCTTTCATAGCTTATTGCAGCATCTTTGAGTCTGTAAAGAGTCGGGAGGAACCGTTCAGATTCACCCTCAATTCAGCTGGGTACAGCATGGCATATGTGATGTTATGTTCTCGGAGTTGGCGTTTAAGCAGATTGAATTGGCGTTGCACTTCTTGTACCTTTGCCGTAAACTGTGGGTAAAGCGATAATGCAAATCCCTCATAGTGGAGTTCCCCCGATTCTCTGGCACATAGTAAGGCTGAGTCTCGATCCCAGTAGTTTAGCAACTTAGCTATTACGAGTCGCGGTTAGGTACCCGGGATGGGCCTCGGCCCCAGCGAACGGTGGGCGGTTTCGATCACAAATATGTCCGAGCAAGTTTCACGGCCCAACTAGGTAATAAGCAGCTTTTCTGTAAATTGTTCTGGGTTGCCCATTTGGGTGGTTTCCGGAAGGCCCAATATGCGAAGACTGCTGCAATGTGAGCGAGCTTTCAAGTATTTTGCCTTATCCTTCAGTTCGCTGATGGTTTTAAACAATTGTCTCTTTACCAAGTCAGCCTCTGACTGAGCCTCTTCAACCTTTGTAATCCTGCATTCAGCCTTATCGAAGCGTTCCGTTTGTTTATCGATTCCCATCCATCATTGTCAGACTTTTCTGTATTGTTTGGAACATTTGTTTCACCTCGCAGGCCTCCCCCTCAGAGGTGTCTGCTCTGGTGTCCACGGAGCGGACCCTCTCCATTTCTTTATTTCTGGTGGCTTTAGCATCAAATGGGAGCTTGGTCTTCATTTTGTCAACTCCGACCATGGAGTCGTCTACTCACTAGGCGGGTTTGAATTTGCCATTCCGGTTCGTAAATTTTAAATGGGGCTATTTAGTGCTGTTTGGGTCCACTATCTTCAGGCGTGCAAGCAGGACCGAAGTGAAGGGTCCTCCTATAGACCAATGAGGGGGGTCAAATACTGCTGGTTGCAGTGGTTCCCAGGATAGCGAGAAGTAACAGGGAGTGTGTGGTCAGAGCACTCCTGGAAGGAACCAGGAGATCTACCAATATGGCTCCCCACTCTAAAGTCTCCCAAAGTCAATGGGCAAGGCTTGGGGGCCTCTGCAGGAGCGGGGAGGTACCCTGTTGTCAAGGGGAGTCCGGTGCACGGGAAATCCAGGGTGTTTCAGCGCTCCACGCCCCCAACCATGCAGCTCGTATGCGCGATTGGGGGGTCCGCACCTGTATGGAGCGTAAATAGGAGTCTAGAGGGGCCAGCTTTAAGGCCTGCCGGGAGTGCATATGTAATATCCCTCCTCACAAGTCTGAGGGGTTATGAGATCCGGCTACAGTGCTGCAGATCCCTCTGGCATCACAAGGCCGACTTCTAGTGGCAGGCCGCAGTTGGAACCAGCATAATCTGGCGTAGCCTAGTGTTCAGAGAGCTAACAATGTCATGAAGAGGCCAAGCACAAGCCGCCAGTAGGCACCCAAGGAACTCACTCACTGTTTTTGCCTTCAGTTCATACGAGGGCTGCCATGCTGGTATCGGGATGTCCAACACTTGTACATGGCGCAGGAGACAATGGTAAGTCTATGTTCGGGCTGTATCTTCCTTCAGCGCCGCCTCACAGGAAGGTGGGGATTGAAGCCCGCAGCCCCTGTAGTAGCACAGTGCACCAGCGTGCCGTGCCTAGGCCTTCGGATAGTGAGGGATTACTTCAGCAGCGGGAGACCAACAATGTCGGTCTGAGGTGAGCTATCTTTGCACGTGCCGGTGCCGGCAGACGTCCAGTGGCCCCAAGTGTTGAGAGCGTGTGTTTGTGGCACATCACTGCCTCTGACGCCACCAGTGGAAGGCCGCCAGGAGTGTGAACGTCTCCGTCCTCTGCTCCCACAATCAGGCCAAACCGCAGATATCAGCTGCTTCAAAGCATTTTGCCACATCAGGGGGGCAGCGATCGTCAGCTCTCCCCGAGGAGAGTTATAGTCCATTGGCAGCTTGTGATTTAGGACAGAGATTGCCTGGATAGGAACAGCGTGTAGTTGGCGGCTCACGGAACTCTTTCTCTACATGGCCATCTTGCACTGCAGCAAGCTCTGCCCTCACTTAAAACACTTTCTAAAACCATCCTTAGTTGATAACCATGTCTGTATATTTGTTATTTCCCAGTATTCACTATTTACTAATTTGTTCCTAAGGGATTTTGACTTCCTACGGGTTATCTCTGGGTACTTTTTTTCTTCCTGGACCTAATACTCGGTCTCCTTTAATTAAGTACCAATGTTTTTTCAAGATCGCTCAAACTTCCTTGTGTTTAGTATTATAAGTTCTTATAAACATATGGGATTTTAATATTTCCTTTTTCATGTTCCTGATCGATCAAATAGTATCTTGTCTCCCTCTAACTTCTTAGCTTTTTCTGAAGCTTTTTGAATCACCTCCTGAGTATATCCTCTTTGGAGAAAGCGATCAATAATTTCACTTAATATTTTTACATATTCTTCCAAATTGCTGTAGGTTCTTCTCACCCTGAAGAACTCTGCGAAGAGTATACTTTGGATGAGAGGTGCAGGATGAGCACTCCTGCATGCAAGATGGTGTAACCTGCCGTGGGCTTGCGGAATATAGTGGTTTCCAACCTATCCTCTCTGACGGTGTCTCGCACATCTAGAAAATCAATAGAGGTTTTACTGTACTGTCTCACAAATGTCAGGTTCAGATTATCCTTATTTAAGTAGTTGATGAACTTATTGATATTTTCCTCTGTGTCCTGCCACAACATAAACACGTCATCAATAAACCGGACCCACAACAATACATTAGACATCCACTGTTCCAGTTCACGACCATGGCACACCCGCTCTTCCCACCAGCCTATATGTAAATCGGCATAACTGGGGGCGAAGCAGGTGCTCATGGCTGTTCTGTGTTCCTGCTGGTATAGGTTTGTTCCAAACATAAAAATATTTTTTGTTAGACACCATTCCATCATTTCAATGATCATTCTATTCTGGTGTACAAATCTCATTGGTCTTGTTTTCCGAAAGTAGTATGTAGCTCTTATTCCATCTGCATGTCTGATGCTAGTATATAATGTTGTAATATCTCGCATTAATAACAACATATCACTGTCCCATTTTATATCATAAATACGTTTCAAAAAATCTGTTGAGTCTTTAATATAAGATGTTAGAATCTTAGTGATAACAATATATCTGGAAGCATTCTCAAATAAACTACCACAAGAGTAAATAATTGGCATCCCTGGTGGATTTTTGGTGTCCTTGTGCACTTTTGGCAACATATAAAAGACCAGAATAATGGGGTTTTCCTGCTTTATACATTTAAATTCATCCAGCTTAGTAAGTCATGTTCTTTCCAACTTTAGAGTCTATCATGAAATTGATCCTTTACTGTTTCAAAGTATGTTTTTCCACTTGTTTGTAGCATTGTCTGTTATCCAATTGATTCAATGATTCTTTACAGTATAGGTCACGGCCCCATAGTACAACATTACCCCCTTATCCGAGGGTTTCAGCAGTGTACCATCCTCATTTTTTGGTTTAGATATTACTCTTTGTATTTGTGCTTTCTTGGGATTCAATTTCTTTTTCATGTTTCCCATTTGGTAATACAGACATTTCAAATCCATAGTTTGTGGGATATATTGTGACCGTGGGCGAAATGGAGTATAATCACTTTTTTGCATTTGAAAAGTGAAGGGACTAGGAATTTGATCATCAACGTTTTGGGCGGGCTCACAACAGAGGCCACCTACGGACGCCATATGCGCCTGAAATACCGTTGGGGATGCTGACGGCCCTCCCCCACGGAGGGGATTGGTCACGTTTGGCGGACTGGGAGGATTCCGGTTTACAGCTCGTCGGGGACCTGTACGAGGACGGAGCACTCCTGTCCTTTCAGGATCTCATTGACCGCTTTGGGATTCCCCGGGGCGACTTTCTGCTGCACTCGGCCATTGTGCGAGCGATCCAGGCGCACTGGCAGAACGGGCTAGAGGAACCTCATTTGTCTCAGGTGTGCCAGTATGTAATGATGTCGGCGGGCACGGTGAAGGCGGTCACTTGCCTCTATGGCAGGCTGATTACCGAGGGGTTGGTTCCTCTCACCACACTGAAGTCCCGCTGGGAAGAAGACATTGGTAGGGAGATCCCGGAGACGACCTGGTCCCAGTTGGTGAGGCGCGCCTGGAAGGGTACACGTAGTGCCCGTTTCCAATTGGTCCACTATTATGTCCTCCATAGAGCGTACCTGACCCCGGTAAAGATCAGGCGTTATTTCGCCACGGCTTCAGCGGAATGCCCTAGGTGCCCGGCTCAGGAGGCGGACCTCCTACACATGCTATGGGCCTGTCCAGGACTGACGTCCTACTGGCAGGAGGTGGCGACGACTTTGGAGGAGGTGACAGGGAGGCACTTATCATTCGATGTGGCGGTAGGGCTCCTGCACTGGTTCCCCCATACCCCCCGGAATAAAATCTCCAGTAAATTTATTGACCTGGGGCTCCTACTTGCTAAGCGAGAGGTGACCAGGAACTGGAAGGCACGAGCTGGTCCTGCAGGCAGCAGATGGCACAGTGAGCTTTTGAAATGGGCGGCGGGTGAGAGCGCGCTAAGATATCAGCTGGCTTGGAGGCAGGGTAATGAGAAGGCGCAGGAGGCCGCGTTGGAGTGGGAAACGCTGGTGCAGGCCCTCAGGGATTATTGTACCCCTAGCGACTCCGAAAGTGAAGAAGTAACTTGCCCCGAGTCCCGTTAAACATTAGCATTGACAGCACTATTACCTTCCCCGTGGGTCAAGCAGTGGATCCTAGGTTGATGAGCTCCCTGGCGCTGATGGTGGGGGGGGGGGGGAGGGGGGGTTTTACAGTTACTGGGAATTTCGAGGGGGGGGTTTATTTTAGGGGTTTTGGGTTTGTTTAGAAAAGCAGATGACGGACAGTGTGTTATCCGGACCAGCTCCAGCATCCTACTGACCCCAACTGTATTCGCCGCCCAACCCCAGGGATATGGGCTGATTAGCTGTTTACAAACGTTATGGAAGGGGGTCGGTGGGCTTTATTTTGGATATGTTGTTCATAATACAATGCTGGTCGCTACTGTATTGTTTTACTGATTCCTGCAATAAAAATATATTTAAAAAAAAAAAAAAAAAATCAACGTTTTGGGGGTACAGGAACACTTTCTTCACTTTGTAATGCCCATAGTTCTTCCAGAGTTGGCATATCCTGTGCTGTTCAATTATTTTGTTCAGATTGGGGTATTATAGGCTGAGGTTGCAGTGAAGATCCTTTGAAGTTTTTATGTAGTTTGGACAATTACATTTTCTGAAAAAAACTGTATAGTCCAGTCTACATTCCGCAGAATTAAATTAATTGCTACAGCAATACGAGAGGCCCAATTCTAGCACCGATTTTTCATCTTCATTTAATGCTGTATGACTTAGTTTAATTACTGTGTTGTTAGTAGCTATTTTTTGTAAACTTGTTTCATATTGGAGAGCATAGACATGTTTGTTGCTCTACCTGCTGCTCATATGGTATCCCGCTCCTCCTCTTCCGTTTTCTCTTCCTCGTGCTCCTCGTCCTCCTCTTTTCCCCCAACCTCTCATTATTTGGTGATCCGATTTCTGGTCTCATTGTAAAAACCTTTAGCTTTTCCATCACATTAAGTCTTGTACTTTGTACACCTCTCTTGGTGTGCTCTTCCTGAACTACTTCTGACCCCGTGTCAAAGCTTATTTCACTCACACATCTTGGCGGAAAGCATTTCCAATATATACTTTATTTCGTCCTTACGGGTAAAATCCTTTAGAGAATGTATAGATTCGCCCACTCTCAAAATCCAAACTGTCATGTAAAAATGTGATCGCTTTTCTGTCTTTTGTTCTTTTCTCGTATTTCTCAAGTCTGGTCTTGAGATCTCCTTTGAATTTAGTTATTCTCGCTTGATCTGTGTTGTTGTCTAATATGACAATTAATTCTTTAATCTTCATCACTACCTCTTGTCTTTCTATCTCAGCATATTTAATAAGTATTTTTACCATGTTGTTGAAGCTGTTGGCACTATTCTCAGCCCATTCTCGTAAGAGCTCAGGATGTGGGTTTTCATACGTCGGTGTTATCATCACTCATAATCCCCTTGGGACTCTACCAAACTGGATATACTGCTTGAGCAATGCAACCTCCCACCAATGACATATTTCCTGTTTTTCAGTTTTTCATATTCTTGCAGTAATTTCCCTATTTCATTGCTGGGTGACGGTAATGATTCCCCTCTTACAATATTTTGTACTGTTCCAGTTTCATTAAAGAGTTTAAGAGCTTCTAGCTCTCTTGATGCACATTTGTCATCACTCATAATTGTATTGTTGGTAAATTTCCTCCTAGCTTGTAGTCAACTCTTTCACTTTCCCTTGGTGTTCTTTCAGGAAAGATTCCTTGCGCACTCCACCCGGCTCCCGCTTACACCTTGCTCCCTCTACCTACCGGAATGCACTTGAGTAATTTGACGATGACCGGAGTACTCCGAAACCGGTCCCGCGTTTCCTTGCGCTTTAATCTGTTCTTATGTAGACTGATTCAACGGGTAAGAGGGGGGAATGCCTGTCTTTTCTCCTTACTTTTGCTTGGTGGTTTCCCTGGCGTGCTTCCTGAACACTGGGAATGCTGGTCTCAAGACGCCCGCAGCTTCTTTACTTATTTCATTCCCAACTTCCTTTTTCCCGGAAATAATCCAGCACTCCAAGGGGGGTATTGTACTCAATTCTTATTTGAGTGAAGGCATCCACCTGTCCCGGCTGTCACATGCAGCCTTGTTCACAATGCGAACTGCCATTTTTGTAAAACTTTAAATACAGGTCTAATAAAGCAGGGACATAGACAGAGGACGAAACCCAATGCACATATAAGCTGATTTTTCACATTAGAGTGGGCGCCACCTTAGAGTGTTTTCTCATAATTGCATTACATACAATTGCTCACCCAGAGACATAAATAACAGCATTTTAATAAACCTCAAAACAGTGTATTATTATCCCGGTTTTGCATTTTTAAAATGTACATCAATACATTTCAAATTTCTGTTTACAAAATGCGTATTAATTAATCAATAGTCACTTTAAGTTTGCCTACTATGTACTTTGATACATTTCAATTCAATTGTGAATACGGTTTAGTTAAAGTGCTACGTGCAACAGTACTCATTACGAAAGTGCTAGTGCATAATTTTTATACGTTTTTTCTTCTTTTATAAAATAACAATTTCACTTCAACTAAATATGAGATTTTTTCATTAAAACCTCATTCTAATTTATATTAAAATTCATATCATTTTCATTTTAATTCTTTCTTGTTCCATTAAGACAAGATGGAGGTAAACAAGTATACATATATAATATATAGATGTGTATATAAATATATGTATATATATATAAATCCAAGCAAACGATCTCGAACCTCCAACATAGTGGCGAACAAAGACCAGCGAATCCCAAGGTATGGCAAGATGTTTTAATGCACCAGTTTCAAAAAAAGCACGCAGCGGACTGACGCATTTCGGGCAGATGCCCTTGATCACATTGAAATGCAATTTAAAAAGCCTTATTCTTATATGCTGTGGAGTACACCATGTGATTAGTGGAAATAAACAACATACTATAGAGTGAACATGGCTCCCCCAATGGGCATTTAAAAGGTTACTTGCTGTTTACAGATACTTTATAACAATTCCACTTTGGTCAATTTATACTGACATATTACTGATTAAATTCAATAAAAAATTGTGTATCTGCATGAATG
This sequence comes from Lissotriton vulgaris, assembly GCF_964263255.1. Classification (NCBI taxonomy): domain Eukaryota; kingdom Metazoa; phylum Chordata; class Amphibia; order Caudata; family Salamandridae; genus Lissotriton; species Lissotriton vulgaris. The sequence continues at coordinate 494,821,584 of NC_141687.1, forward strand.
CAATAAACAAATGTCAGTTATAACAGGCCAGGTACATACAGTACATGATAGTCTAAAAACATTATATGTACGCATAGGCAGCATGAAATATATGTGCAAGATATCGCATTATGTAAACAATTGTGCAAAGTGCAAATAGAATGGCATATATATATTCACTGAAAAAACATAGGTTTCAGGCAGGTTGTAGTTAGGAATTAGCATTTAAAAAACCTTATAAATTCACTGAAAAAAACATAGGTTTTAGGGGTGTTATAGTTAGCTGGACATTTCACTCATACAAAACCATTGAAATTCCTCTGTTATAGTTAGTTGTACTAACTGTAACTCTCGTACCTGCAATCCACTGGTGATGACGTCACATATTGTGGCAATGTGGATTTATTTATTTGAAGTTGAACCTGACCAGCTTGCCCCCTGTGTCTACGGTGCGAGGCGAGTTTGGGAGCAGAAGGATGTAAATCTAAGATTGCAGACTGGTGTTGCTTTTAATCAGTTTGTAGTATTAATGTTCCACTCACTTGATTAAAAGAAGCACCCTGACCCCCTAGGCCTGCTCAGGGGGTCCCACAAAGACCCCCCCAGACCCGCCCAAACGTATTTATTTTTTTAAATTGTGGGGTACGCGCACCGTACGCGTACTGTACACGTACGGTGCGCGTACCCCGAGATTTTCACAAAAAAAATTGGGGGGCCTGGGGGATCCTTGTGGGACCCCCTGAGCAGGCCTAGGGGGTCAGGGTGCTTCTACCCTGCTCCCTTTGCATGTTTTGCACCTTTGTTTCACTGCTTTCTTGTGCCTTGGTACTACGGAGGCACAAGATGGCTGCCAACACTTCCTGGTTTGGAGTGTTGACAGACAGTGGCAGCCAATCAGCATGCCTTCCCGAGAAAACTGCATGCCCATTGGCTGTCAACACTTCTAACCAGGAAGTGTTGGCATCCATCTTGTGCTAGGTTGACAGACAGTGGCAGCCAATCAGCATGCCTTCCAGAGAAAGCTGCATGCTCATTGGCTGTCAACACTTCTAACCAGGAAGTGTTGGCATCCATCTTGTGCTCGATAGACAAAGGCAAAAGAAAGCAAAAAAACAAATGTGAAGAACACAAAAAGGGGGCAGGGTAGATACACCTAAAAAAACCTGGTCGGTTTTTTACAAAATTACCCCCCCGGGGGGACCAAATCGCGGGGGCATAGTGATAAAGAAGTGTGGGGGGTCCACAATTCCCCCAATCTTCCACGGGGACTGCCGCCCCCGGGGCATAGCAACGCAGCCCCTTGGGGCATACTGGAGGCTTCTGGTGGGCTAGTTGGCCCCCGAGGACCCCCAGTATGCAAGGGGAATTAGTTCTCCATCTGCAAACACGCCCGGGGGCTGCGTTGCAGAGAGGTGTAAAAAAGGGTGTGGCCTCATTACACCTCTCTGCAATGTAGCCCCCTGGCTTATACTGGAGGGTCCTGGTGGGCTAGTTGCCCCCCAGGGACCCCCAGTATGCAAGGAGAATTAGGTCCTCTGCAAATGCGCTGCAGAGTGTTGTAAAAAGGGGGCGTGACCTCTGAACACCTGCCTGCAAAAATGTAGTAAATCAGTATAAAAAAACCAAATTATTACATTTAAAAATTGTCATTTAAAAAAAACGTCGAAATTCAATGAAAAAAACATAGGTTTCAGGCCTAATATAGTTAGGAAATAACATTTAAAAAACCTTGCAAATTCAATTAAAAAAACATAGGTTTCAGGCCTTATATAGTTAGGAATTAGCATTTAAAAAACCTTGCAAATTCACTGAAAAAACCATTGGTTTCAGGCCTTATAAAGTTAGGAATTAGCATTTTTTTTTTTTCAAAAAACTTTTATTCGATTAGCGACATCATAACATTACAGTACATGTTTAAGTCCGGAAGGGTAATACAAATAAAAAACAGAATAACTTTCAAACTATAATGAAAAACATAATAACAGATTAATGTACATTGGGGCATAAAATCTTGTGGACTGTGGTTCAAACTGTACATCGGTTTTTCAGACATGATTTCAGGAAACAAGCTACACATTTAGCAGCATATTGTGAGTCTAACAACTGCAGGGCCAGGAAATCTGGTCAACACGTTCGCAGGCCGATAGCACGAAGAAGGGGGATAATCCAGCGCTTTCGGGATTGCTCCTAATAGCGGCAGAACAAAGTTACATGTATTGTGGACTGAGGTGAAATTCCGTCACATGGACATTTAATCAATTCATGAGACCAGTTTTGCACAGTGGGGAAGGTAACAAGACGAAAAAAAGTATTAAATCGAAACCTAGTAAGAACAAATTTTTCGTGGTTAGATAGGAAAAAAGTTAAGTAAGGCTGGATACCGGGCGAGGTCTGGACCGTTAAGATCTGCACATTAGTTGGCTTAATTACTTCTTGAGAGAGACGCAAATCTCTGGGATGGTTTAAACAAAGATTTTTCAGAGCGCGCCTGGAGATATCTGTTGTTGAGGTGGGCTCAGAGAAGTAAGACGTGCAGTTCATATCCTTTAAAAAATTGGAAACATAAAGGAGCCAGGGGATTTTGCTCTAACTAGCCAAGGATAAACAGTCTGTTATTAATGAGCGGGTTATGTGGCATTGCGGTTTGTTCCAAATACGGTGCCATAAGAGAATCGGTTGTCATCTGATGTTATCTGTTAAATAGTCAATGCCGAGCTCAATATGGCAACCGTAAGTTGGGGCGCTTTGTGGAAGTGCCAAGATGTATTTTAAAAACCCGTTTTGAACCTTTTGTAGGTCATCTACAGGAACATAGCCCCAGACACCTGTGCCGTAAGTTGCTACACTATGGCATTTAGCGTGATAAATTTTAAGCAACTCGGCTGGGGCAGGTTTGCCCAATTTAGTTGAAAAGGAAACAAGGGCAGAAGTTGCTCTCTGGTATAGCAATTTCTTACTAGACACTGCTTGTTTCCAGGATAATTGGTCATCTAATAGAATGCCTAAATAGGGATATTCTCTGGCGCGTTCCAATCTAACTTGTTCAATAAAAACAGGTTTGGGGTTCTTCACCTTGGGTCCAAAATGCATGACAAATGTTTTACTTTTGTTTACTTTCAACCCTAAAGAAAGCATAAACTGGCAATAATTGTTTAATTGTCTTTGTAACTGTATTAGGGTTCTTGCTAGAATGACTGAGTCATCCGCATATAATAGAGCGGGTATAGGGTGATGTTTAATAGATGGGAGGTCCTAGCTCCCAACTAACATGGCCGATTCCAGCCCGTTAGTATACAGGTTAAATAGGAAGGGGGCCAGGACACAGCCCTGTCTAACTCCTTTGTTTACTGGAAATGTGGGAGATAATTCACTCATAAACAACAAGAGAGATAGGGAGAGTCATGGACACTCTTAGTCCCCAAACTGTATTAGACATCAACAACAAAAGAGTGTTCCTATTATGTTTAAGGTGGAAAATAGCACAGAGCACAAGGAACCAACAAAGCCCATTTGGTTTGTTAATAAAGCCCTCACTCACCGACCTGGTCGGTGACTTGCTTCATCATCGGGCCCCACCGGGTGTGACCGAATGCCACCCCGGTGTGCTGCGACGCCAGAATTACTGCGGAGTTGGTCTTGTGAGGGTGGGAGGGCTATGTGAAAAATTACGTGAATAGTGTGAAGTGGTGACTTAAAATTGCCTTGTATGTATCAAAAAATAAATTTAATCAAAGATCATCAAGGACAAGGTTAAAAAATGTGATGGTGAGTAAGGCCAACTAATTGTATGGTCTACTCCCACTAACATTAAGTGACAACGTGAGTGGTCAACATGAACATGTTTCAGCCGGTGTGGTGTAATTAACCTGGCATTCATCAGGACCTAGAGTGTAAACCTCGGCGGTATGGGCACTCTAAGGCCCACCCAACCAGAGGACTTGAAGGATAAAAAGTCTGTGAAGTGCAAAAAAGAGGGGGGGGCGGGCTTCACCACCCGAAGGTAGGACGCACACACCTCCGGTCTCTAAAGTTTAGAGACAAAAATTAAAAGCACCTGTGGGGTTTAAAAACAGACAAACAAAACAAGACAAACAAACAATTAGAATTTTTTGTCGATAGATTTAGCCAATTCAAGCTAATTACTTGTGCTCGAGGTGCCGGGGTGCACAACTCATACATAATAGCAGAGGTGCGTGGCTCTGCCTGTGGCTGAGACTAAATGGTAGGTAGTATAGTTTTATGCAGTGACACTCCCATGGTAGATTGCCAAATTGTAGAATCTAACAGTGTGAGTGCGCAGGGAGGGTAAATAGGTGAAAAAGGAGGCGAATGGCAGTGAGAACATTCAAGCAACACTTAATCACTCAGCGATCAATGGGCCAAATGGCCAGTGACCATTCAACAAAAACGCAGCGAAAGAGGTGAGAAAAGGTAAGTTCTCACTTCACCAGGGATGAAAATCCACCCCATAGACCGCGGGAGGGAGGGGACGGCGCATTTGGCACATCCTAAAAGGAAAGCATAAAATGGGGGAGAGAAAGAGGGACAAAACACAGTCAGCAAGCAGTAACAGTACTTAGCTTAAATGGTCCTTTGCACCCAGAGTAGTACTCACGCCCACGGCGCCCGTCTCCTGCAGGTACGCCTATTCAGCCCTCGGGACCGGGTCTCGTCGATCCGGGTTTAGAGAGTGTGGGTGGTTTTATGAGCCTCCGGTAAGAAAAACCGGCGTCCGCGCTTCCGGGAAGGGAAGCGTGCGTACTGCGCATGCGTGAAAGACGCGGGAGAGGAATAGAGCGTGAACCTATTCCGGTGGAGAATACTCACTTCCGGAAAAGGAAGGGCTGTTTGGCGCGCATGCGTGCCTGATCAACCGTCCTGGCCGCAGCAATAGGACTAGGATACTGGAGTTTGATGCGCATGCGCGGGAGTTGTAGGCCAATGAGGGGAGGAGTAAACAAGGTGGAGTTCGTTATGGTGCGCATAGAGAGCCGAAATACCCAAATATTTGGAATAAGGAATAGGCAGACATGGCCCATGGGATAGAATTGCAATAAAGAAGGGGATAGAAGATAACCCATATGAGATGAGATGGATATTCGTCTTATGGATCTAACTTGTATTAGTCGGATAATTGTGGGACACAAGCACCACAGACATCAGGAGTTTTTTGGAACAGCTAAGGGTCAGGGTTTTTTTTTGCATTACTTGAGGACAGACCTGGTATATCGTCATTGAGGCCATTGATATGGGTGCCCAGGCGGTATACCCACCGTTGTTCCTTTTCAAACAACCTCTCAGAGATGTTGGTGCCCCCAAGGATTTGTTCAATCACAGTCCATTTTAGATCGTTGGTGGTGTGATTAGTTTGTAGAAAGTGATCACTCATTCTTGTCGTCGTTTTTTTGCACCTAATGTTGCTTCTATGCTCACATATCCGTTGTTTAATTTTTCTGGTTGTCATGCCCACATACCGAAGTGAGCATGGGCATGTGACAAGGTACACGACATTTATGGAGTTGCAATTAGTATGTGCTTTTTGCCACCAAGTTTTTCCGGGTTCAAGGGTCAAGGATTTGGTAGGGGCTGTCAGGTGACAGACAGAGCAGTTTGAGCAGGGGAAATGGCCTGTGACTTTGGGTAGGTTCCATGCATCAGTGACACTCCTCACAGGAGTTGCAGGTAGTTCTTTGGGTCTGGTGTGGACCAAGGCATCTTTGAGGCTGTGCCCTTTCTTAAAAGAAAACAGTGGTTTTTGCCAATCCTTCTTGCTGCTTGTAATAATTTTCCAATTCTTGTTTATTGATTTTTTCATTAGATTGGATAATGCACTGTAGGTGGTTACACAAGTCAAGGGAACTTCCGTTGTTGTTTTTATGACGGGTTCTAAAAGGGCTTCCCGTGGTTGGTTCCGTGCCCGTTTAAAACCTTTGTTGAGAAGATGACTAGGGTAACCTCTTTGTGCCAGCTTGGTCGTTAGGTCAGTTGATTGACGTTTAAAATCAACTATATTGCTACAGTTCCGGCGAATACGCAAATATTGTCCGTAAGGGAGATTCTCCCTTAACGGGCGGGGGTGGAAGCTAGAGAACTGTACAAATTGTTTTTGGCTGTGGCTTTATAGTGGGTCTTCGTAGTCAGAGTTGTTCCACTATTCGTGATTACCACATCAAGAAACACCACCTCCGTGGTGCTCACTGTATGGGTAAATTTCAAATACCTGTTGAGGGTGTTAATCCAGCAGAGGAATTCCATTAGTCGTTCCATGCTGCCCTTCCAGATGAGCAGCACGTCATCAATGTACCGTTTCCAGTACGAAATGTTTCTGCCAAACAGGTTGTTGATGGACTGTATGTTTTTAGCCTCAAAGTCTGCAACATACAACCCCGCTATGCTGGGAGCAAATGTACTGCCCATCGAGGTACCAGAGCATTGCAGGAATAGCCGTCCTTGGTAAGCGAAGAAGTTCTCTTTGAGTGCGATTGTTGCGCATTCTGTTATAAATTCTCTGGGGGTATTGTATTCCCAGGTGACAGAGTTCAGAGCAGCTTTTAATACCATGATTGTCTCATCTTGCGGGATACTGGTATAGAGGCTCTCAATGTCTAAAGTAGCCAAGATGATAGTATCTGGCTCAAAGGTGATGGTCTGCAGTTGATGTAACAGGCTCTTTGTATACTTGAGATATGTCGGTGTGTTTTGAACAATTGGTTTTAGGAACTGGTCACAGAAGGTGGACAATGGTTCCAGTAGAGACCCATTTCCTGACACAATCGGGCGTCCAGGGGGCGGCAATTTGTTTTTATGGGTCTTCGGGAGTGTATAAAAGTAAGGAATAATGTTCTTACTTATAGAGAGGAAATCTGCTTCATTTTTAGATATATGTCCCCTCGATTCGGCTTCCTTAACCAGGTTGGTAATGCGGTTCTGGAGTTCCGGAGAAGGATCCTCAGTCAGTGGAAGGTAATTGTTGATGTCATTTAGTAATTCCTCACAAACTTTCTCATAGTCCGTCGTATTTTGAATTACGATGCCGCCGCCTTTATCGGCAGGTTTTATTGTAATTGCGTTATTGTTTTTTAGTTTCTCCAGTGCCCGATACTCCTCGGCACTGAAATTCCCGTAGTTCTGTGGTTCAAGGCTTGTTTCTAAATCCAGAAACACTGCTTGTTCGAAAGCTGTAATGGCAGCTGGTACAGTATGAGGTGGGGGTACAAATGTTGATTTTGGTCTTAAACCAGTGTCACCTTTACGCATTTCTGCATTAGGGTCCTCTTTACCTTCAAAGAAGGCTTTCAGTTTTAATTTGCGGAAAAAATCAGTAAGTTCGCAATGTAGCTTAAATTTGTCGGGGCGGGCTGTAGGTACAAAGCCCAGCCCTTTCTCTAATACTCGCTGTTCCACAGGTGTTAATTGGGTATCCGACAAATTTGTAATTAGACTTGTTGGTTGCTTGTCCCTGGTTGCGGTGTCTGGCTCCTGGTGCGATTCCCGACAGCGTTGTCTGTTTGCCAAGAGACTTGGTTGAAGGTTCTCTTGTTCTTCCCTCTGCCTCTGCGGCCCCGTTCTAAAAAAGGCTGTTGGTATTGATTTTGGGGAGGTGGGTGATGCCACCCTGGGTTCCAACCCATCATAGGAAATTTTGGGTGTGGAAAGGGGAATGGTGGAGGCCCATATCCAGCATGTGGTGCCATTGCCCAACTTGGTGCTTGGTTATGATTCTGGTATCTCTGATTGCCTCTATGGCCCCTGTTTCCTCGTCTCCCTCCTCGTTTAAATGAGCCTGAGCTGGATCCGCTGCTATTCGAGGAACTGTCATCTGTTAAATCTGATTCACTTAGGCCCTTTGCTGTTGCTGTGTACTCAGGATCAGCGTAAGGGTAAATTTTATTAAATTCGAATTTTTTTAGGTCCTTCTGGAATTTGGTTAATTTCGACTGTAATAGGTTTTCTTTATACTCATTCATTTCACGATTAATCTCATCCAATTTCTTTTTATAACCGGTCACAGTTGTTTTAAATTGTGATTCCGTTTCCTGTATTTCTATCAGTAGGATGTCTGATAGACGCAGGGCAGTCTTAATTATTAGGACGAGCCAATCACGCGTGCAGTGCCACGCGATCATGGCCCAATCTTTTCGAAATTGCGCATCATCTAGAAAGATGCGAGGGGCATTGGTCACCAAAAGTCCTTTTGGTGCTGAGTTTGAAGAGAGGTATTGCTTCATAATCGTACCATGTAAGATGGTGCGGATACGATCACGTTTTTGTTCCGTTAGTTTCTCCCAGTCTGAGGTGTGTGCTATGGCTTGTGAAATTGCCGGGTCTGCAAAGAGATTAGGATCGGCCATAATCGCATCTATTTCTGCTTCAGAGTAGGTAAGTCCCAGATTCGCCATTATGCAAACAAGAAAGATAGTAAATAGTGAGTGGCACTATTTAAGGGGGTAAGGGTAAGCCGGGTGGTCGTCTCCTAATTCACCACCAATCCCATATCTCACGCAAGCGGAAGCATCAGAATAAATCTTGCGGAGAAATGTTATAAGTGGGGGGTCTACCCCTAATTCGCTAAGAATAAGACAACAGCCTGGAGTGTATCACGCAGTCGAATGCTGCGGTCAGATCGACATAAACTAGGTACAAATTACCTCCTTTTGCCCCCACATACTTGCCTATTAAAAGGGTGAGATTCAATGCCTGCTCAACTGTGCTTAGTCCCTCCTGAAATCCGTACTGGAGATCGGTTAAGATGTTATTCTCCGACGCCCAATCCTGGAGACGTTCCAGGATCAGACGGCCTGTGACTTTCCCCAAGGAGTCCAGGAGGGAGATAGGCCTGTAACAGGCTGGGTTGTTGCGTTCACCCTTTTTAAAGATGGGAAGCAGGATAGAGGAAGACCAGGAGTCTATTAGGCCTATCTTCGACACTGCTGCCATCACCTGGGTGACGAGGGGAGCCCAAAGTTCTAAGTTATTTACAAAGAAATCAAGGGGGACTCCGTCGGGGCCAGGGGCCTTACCTAATTTAGAGGATGAAAGTGCGTTAATGACTTTGTTTAGATTGAAGTTAAGGTCAATGGGAAAAGTTGATTCTTGGGCACTGTCGTTGCCCATCTGGACCATAGTTGTAACGTCGACAGGAGGACCACCAAATATCTTTGAAAAGTGAGCCACCCACTCGTCAGCCGACACCGCCACATTTAAATGTTGGGAGGCTGTGGCGTCAACCAAGAAGGGTGATTTAACTATGCGCCAAAACTGGGCGCTGTCTTTACGTAGACAGCTCTCATGTAGTTGGGCCCAAAGATGTTTCTTTATCTGCTTTTTCCGGTTGGATTGTGCCAATATGTAAGCCTTTCTGAGATTAGCAATCTCAACACGATCTCTATTATGGCTGTGGAGGGCTCTTTTTAGGGCTGTTTGTGCTATACGGCAGGTGGAGTCAAACCAACCTAAAGATTCCTGATTGCGGGGTTTATGGTGACAGAATAGTTCAGCCCGTATGACTTTTAAGATCTCCAAGAAGCTGGATATAATCAACTGGGGGGTGGAATCCTCTGCCAGGCAATTGTTCAACCAAGGGAGGGCTTTGGAAACGACTTTGTCAGTGATTATTTCGGGGTCAACTTTAGACCATTTTACTGAAAAGCCATTTACCTTATCCCTGGTCAAGGACTGTTGGTTTAGAAGACTGATCCTGGTGGGTTGAGGTAAGGGAATATTAATTGATAAGGTAATGCTGTTTGGGAAATGATCGCTGGAAATATAAGATCCTGTATTAAATTGTAGCATTTGTCCCTTTAATATTTGGGAACATAGAATAAAGTCAATAAGACTTGACAGACCCCTACCGTGAAATGTTGGCTTAAATTCAACGGGCGGGACCACTAGGTTGTTGGAAATTCCAGCTCCAGGGAAGAAAGACAGTCATTCAAGGTAAAGCCTAAATGCAGATGTGGGAAATGGATCAAGGGGGAGCCGTATTCGTCTTGAAGACCACAAATATTTTTCTTGTAATTGTTACACAGAGGAACGTTGAAATCCCCCCCCCCAAATCACATAACAAACACAGGAGGGGTACTTAGTTTATTGATCCTTTATAAAGGAATTAATTTCAGATAAAATCCTAACACAGTCAGCTGGATAAAGGTTATTGTAAAAATTAATAAACAGATACAACGTGTGCTTATTAAATGAAACCTTTACAATTTGAAAACTCACGTTAATATGTATGTATGTATGTATAGGCATTTATATAGCGCACTACTTACCCGTAGGGTCCCAAGGCGCTTCCACCGCTGCGAAACCCTTCCTGGCTTCCCTGAGAGATGGTCCCTTAATGGGTATCTCCAGGGTGAGACCAGGCATCCCTAGCGGTCTGGTGGGGCCGTTAGTGAAGATGAGGCAAGCTAATGCCCAGAGTTGCCGAGTGTGATCGCTGATCAGAGTGGGCACCGAGGCGAGAGAATTATCGAGTCCGCTGACCCTGGTACAGAAACCTGCCGCACCGGGAATCGAACCCTGGTCCCGGGCCGTCCTCTGCTCTCGGGTATGCCACCTCTAACCAGTGAGCCACACTACTAATAAGCAGTACTGTTATGTTCGCTGGAGGTAAGTTGTTAGAATAGTATGTTACTAGGCCTCCCTTTGATCTACCATGTGTTGATATACTAGCTGGAACATGATAGGTTTTGTAGCCCTGAATGTGCGTGGGCTCAATGGCCCAGGTTTCCTGTAGACATACTAATTGGTGAGCCTTCACGATATCTAAACATGGTTTGAGGTTTATCTAGGAACGGAGACCTGCTACGTTCCAATATAAAACAGATAACGACTGGCTAGAGGTAGCTGTGTTACTTGTGCTCATAGAAATCTCAGGGGATGAAGTTCCTGGGGGTGAGAGTGTATGTATGATGGGAACAGGAGAATAGGGTACCAACTGTTTGTTCGGTCCAGAAGGAATACCTTGTTCTAGGTCTGGGCCCATTGAGCTTGGGGAGGGTGCATGCCTGATGGCATTTGGGGGCTTTGTCAGTACTAATGCTGCGCTGGGGACTGATGGTACGAGGGCCATTTGTACAATAGAGAATGGTATTGTTGGACTGGGGTTTGCCATTGAGGCTACGGTAACATCCGTACAGTGTGGAGTCAGGGAGCAAGAGGCTGGATGCAGTAATTTAGCCTTGTGGGGGGTAGGACCTGTGCAATCCTGATTAATGGCGGGTGGTGGTCAATCCACCATATCCAAGCAGTCATATCTATTTGTTAGTGGGACACCTCTCCATTCAAAAGAAGGAGCAGCGTCTCTATCTCCGTGTCCTGGCCAGTCTATCCAATCTCGTCTTCTATCCCAGTTTCCAACTTGGGTCCAGTTCCATTCTGGACCGTCTTTAAAACTGGGTGACGGTGGGTAGAAATAGAAAAGTCTTTTGGTGTCAAAACCATCACTGGTTGATTGCCTACCCCAGGAGCAAATGTGCTCAACTGTGAGTGGATCCTCAAAATTTATGATGACGCAGTATCTCTGGGTTCTTTTGGGCTCAGTACCTATCCATGGGACCCTACGGACCGATGTTAGTCTGGTGACTGGATACGGTGGAAGGGGTCTATTAATGGATAACCAGTGTAATACTTTGTTTCACAGTGACCAGCCTGGTTCCTCCGAGTTAGTACTCAAATCGGGAACCCCACTCAGGATCACCACGTACGGACTAGCTTCAGGGGGGAGGTGGATCGAATGGCCACCCCTCCTCTTGGTCCTCGGGATGAAGTTTTGGACCCCTGGTGGCTTAGGTTGAACCCCTGGTGGCTTAGGTTGGACAGGCACCAGAGCAGGTACAGGAGCTGGACCTGTTGTTACAGCGGGCCCTTCTTCTTCACCGCTGTAGATGGAAGTTTTTCTAGGACCGCTGGCACTACAAATGTTAATGGGGTGGCCCAGTCCAGTCTTACCCGGTCTTGAACGGGCTTAAACGGGCCCGCCCTTGGCCCGGGCTTCGCTCCGCGCTTTGTTCCGCGAGCGTCCTGCAAGCGCGGGTTTGAGTCAGGATATAACCGTGCGTGCTGTGGGCGTGGCTTCCAGGGAGAGCGGGCCAGGTAGCAACAATTGGCCTCACAGGGACTCCTGGTCAATGGAGTCCCTGCAGCCCTGTTGAGCCGCTGCAGCCCCTGCTGACTATCCTTATGAAGCGGGACCCGTGGAGCGGGTCCGGCGAACAGTTGCTGCAGATGACAGGAGCAGAGCTGAGGAGATTAGGGCAGGTAAAAGATCCTGTGTTCCAGTAGAATCGCGCTGTTAGGCTGAAGAATTAGCCTTTACAAAACCTTGCAAATTCACTGAAAAAAACCATAGGTTTCAGGCCTTATATAGTTAGGAATTAGCATTTAAAAAACCTTGCAAACTCACTGAAAAACCATAGGTTTCAGGCCTTATATAGTTAGGCATTAGCTTTTAAAAAACCTTTGAAATTCACTCCAAAAACTATAAGTTTTAGGGGTGTTACAGGTAGCTGGACATTTCACTCATACAAAACCATTGAAATTGCTCCTATATAGTTAGTTGAACTAACTATATTTTGCGCACCCGTAATCCACTGCTGATGATGTCACATATTACATCATTCATGACATGGTCAGGGACATCACTGATGACATCTCAAATGATATCAATGATGACATCACTGATGACATCCTCCAGTGAATGTGGTTTGCTTCGTTATTTAAATATGCATTATATATATAGCAATAATAGACTCTTTTTTTTACATAATCTTGCACGGCCTTCAAGATGTTGGTTATATGTAGCTTTTTTGCACAGCATAATACTCTTGTACTGAGCGTACTGTAAACTGAGATGCCTCTCAGTGTTTGTGAGAGCACAGGTTGTGGGTGTTTATGGTGGTGAATTATTGAGGGCTCTTAGTGCAGGCTAAAGGAAGAAAATGTTTCCGACAGTGCTTGCCAGAGGATCATGAAAGTGTTAAGAATACATGCCAATCCAACCACTTGCCTCTCAATAGAGCACACAGAGCAATGGTCATGACTGCCAATTTTAATTCTGGTTCTATGCCACAGTAAGAGGAGATACACAGCTATTGAAATATTGCCAGGGTGAAAGTAAATGAAAGGGCAATGCTTACGAGTGACTAGGAGTGCTTGCAAAAGGATGGTGAAGTAAAGGAGATGCAAGCAAGTACATGGAGGAGAGGGTGCCAAAGAGGAAAGAGAAGAGATGTGAGATATGTAGACGGAGGATTCGGTAATGATGTTGGGACGATAAGGGCATAAGTGAGGAACACAGAGAGGCTGCAGAAGACAGTGGTGTGAACAGGAGGGATTGAGAATCTTAGGACCACTACCCCTTCCACAGACCTCATTATTGTTCCAGTCACAGTCTCATATATTCACAATTGAAAATTTTCCAATTCTAATTATTCACAACAAAATCATTGTTGCTGATAGAAGAGCACTCTGCTGGGATTTACTTGCTTTGCTTTGGACTTTCCACCTACTGCTCGCGGAACCCGCTACGCGGGTCCCGCATCGCGCTGTGTGTCCAGTGGCAGCTTGGAGCTAGGAGGGTCAGCTGGAGGAGATCACTGATGGGGCTGCGAGCGGCGTGCGCTCACGGAGGGACTACAACTCCCAGGAGCGCCTGCCAGCCCGGAGGAGCAACACCTGGGCCGCTCTCCCCGACCCCTCCCACCCTTCCACCGATCATTTAAAATCAGCATTTCCCTGTGAGCGAGTGGGACGCTTTGCTGATAGAAGAGCACTCTGCTGGGATTTACTTGCTTTGCTTTGGACTTTCCACCTACTGCTCGCGGAACCCGCTACGCGGGTCCCGCATCGCGCTGTGTGTCCAGTGGCAGCTTGGAGCTAGGAGGGTCAGCTGGAGGAGATCACTGACGGGGCTGCGAGCGGCGTGCGCTCACGGAGGGACTACAACTCCCAGGAGCGCCTGCCAGCCCGGAGGAGCAACACCTGGGCCGCTCTCCCCGACCCCTCCCACCCTTCCACCGATCATTTAAAATCAGCATTTCCCTGTGAGCGAGTGGGACGCTTTGCTGATAGAAGAGCACTCTGCTGGGATTTACTTGCTTTGCTTTGGACTTTCCACCTACTGCTCGCGGAACCCGCTACGCGGGTCCCGCATCGCGCTGTGTGTCCAGTGGCAGCTTGGAGCTAGGAGGGTCAGCTGGAGGAGATCACTGACGGGGCTGCGAGCGGCGTGCGCTCACGGAGGGACTACAACTCCCAGGTGCGCCTGCCAGCCCGGAGGAGCAACACCTGGGCCGCTCTCCCCGACCCCTCCCACCCTTCCACCGATCATTTAAAATCAGCATTTCCCTGTGAGCGAGTGGGACGCTTTGCTGATAGAAGAGCACTCTGCTGGGATTTACTTGCTTTGCTTTGGACTTTCCACCTACTGCTCGCGGAACCCGCTACGCGGGTCCCGCATCGCGCTGTGTGTCCAGTGGCAGCTTGGAGCTAGGAGGGTCAGCTGGAGGAGATCACTGACGGGGCTGCGAGCGGCGTGCGCTCACGGAGGGACTACAACTCCCAGGAGCGCCTGCCAGCCCGGAGGAGCAACACCTGGGCCGCTCTCCCCGACCTCTCCCACCCTTCTACCTGTTACTATAATAAGCCAATACTACTCCCGCAGCGCGGGAGAGCGCGCGGGAGAAGCCCGGGACAAGGGCGGGACCGTCTGTGGCCGTCCGGGGCCGCAGGAGGCCGGGCTGGGCCACCCCTTTAATATTTCCAGTCTTGTTGTTGGTTGTAATTGATTTGTGTAGTGTTCGCTCGGATCATTTAGTTATAGAAGGTAGTAGGGGGGTTTGCACTATGGCTAATATCGCAAGTACCTCTGCCTTGCAGTCTTCGATGGGTGAGGCTGAGACGGCAGTTATGGGGCCCTTAGATACGTATTTCAAACGCCTGCCACAAGACATCGATAGGGAGATCGCTTTGGCGGAAAGACGCGCCGGGCGAAGGCTATCGATCGAGCTTATGAAAAATCCCCTTGATAAGCATATAGGCCAAAGTTTCCCTGCATTAGTTACCCCGCTATCTTCTACAGTACTGCCACTTACACATGATACACAGCATGACATATCTGTATCCAATGAGCTACTGGGTACTTCCCCTGTAGATATAGTGGCTACTACTTTACCGTCAGAGCATTTAAATGGTTCTAACAGAGCACCAAAGGGGCAAAACGCCATATCTAAAGCGTGTGTTCAAGCACAGGCTATTAAGCCTAAATCATGCCCAAAGAGGAAAAGGGACACATTCACAAAAAAAAAAAAAACAAGTACAAAAACCAGCTAGGAAGATCAGGAAGTTGGCTATTAAAACACCCTTAGTCAATGTTCCTGCTGAGAACCCTAGTGGGGTAACAATTAGCGGGGAATTGGCTGTGTTAACAGGTGCAGAGAAACAATTGATCCCTGCATCACCAGTAATAGAAATAGACCCCATTACCTTAGCAGCCCCTGGGCAACCGACACCTGATCAAGAATATTTATTGGGTGTGGAAAAACTAATACGCTCCCTCCTAAACCCTCTTGAGACTAGACTTGAGAAGCTAGCAAAACAATTGGACCATCTTGAGCAGGCTAGCTTAGATAACTTCTTCTCAATAAAAACATTAATTAAGTCCCATATCAAATTGGGAGAGAATGGGTCAAAACATAAGCTAGCCGAGCGGGATACTGGTGTCACCGTGGTCGAATTGACTCCCCCAACGGTGAATGGTGTATCTATTCAGCAGAATAAGGGTCAGAACAATAAGAACATAGCAGTACCCTTACCCTCTGTAAATAACTGTAGTTCTGGGAGAACAAAGACCAGCTGTACTAGTGCAACGGCTAAAGGTACAAAAGATGGCATTAAAAACTGTGCCCCAGCGATTAATAAAAATAGTTCACGCTTACCAACTACTATGGAACGTAATCAGGGTACTTTGACAGACACAGACAAAAATCTAGGCAAGAACGTTGATGGATCAAACGGGTCTCTTGCCTCTCAGATAGTAAATAGGGGAGGGCAGGTAAGGGATAGCAACACCACAGCCGGTGGAAACAACACTAGCATGGCCGTGGGAAATAGTGCTCCTTTGAGCCTTGCTGTCCAAGAACGATGCCCACCAAAATCACATCCCAACAAACCCACAATTCGGATTCCCCCGGTTCAACTCACCCCTGATTCCCACCCATATGTGGCCATTCTCACCAACGTCCCACTCTTATCGGAAGGTCAATGGGAAACATATGACATGTTAAAAAATAAAGTCATGCATTGGCTGCGGGTCAATAGACCCCTGCCAGGGGGTGTGGACGGCCTGATCATTGGGGTTAGAAGGGTCAACTGGATTGGGAACACTCTAAAAAAGCAGGGGGGCGAGTGTATCATAATCAACTTTCAAGACCCAAGGGTAGTAGGGTTGATCACGAAACCGGGATGGAATATTAGTTTTGGTGGGATTGGGGTTGTAGACTTGACTTTTTTCTATCCCAGATCTGTGTTCTCTTATCCGGGGGGGTGTAATGAGTCAACGCGAATTACTCTGCCTCCCTTGGTAGAGGTCAGCTCCTTCTCTGCCCCTATCTTGTATCCAAATGATAGTTACAAACAGGTATATAACTGTAATGGTGGAGTAGGGTACACGAGATGGGGATGCTGACGGGATCCAGTTGAACTTTGGGATTCTGTTGTACAAATGGACAGGGAAATTATTGTGGAGCCAATTTTGTCACCTAAGGGGGATGCAATGTGTAATTTAGCAGAAGTGGTCCCAGAAAGGGAATATGGAAGCACGGGGGGGGTCAATAAGGTATGCCAGGACGACTGGGGGGATGATCCCAGACTACCATTAAGTCCTGGTACAAATGAGGCAAATGTGGCAAATTGTGCAAATATTGTGATGGGAGAGGGTGGTGACTGTGAGATCTTGACCAATTCACCGGTTATGGTAGATACTGAAAGGGGGATTGGCAAAGGTGACACCACTGGGAGGTTCCTCTCATGGAATATAGCAGGTTTGGCCCCCAGATTGTTGTCCCAAGATTGGTTAGACTTTGTTAATGGGTTTGAAATGTGTCTATTCCAGGAGACGTGGGCTTGTGAGCCTATCTATTTGCCAGGTTATCTAAACTTTTGTATACCAGCGACTAGGGGCCCTAGGGGCAGACCTATGGGAGGTCTAACAGCCTGGGTCAAGCAGAATTCCCAGGTCAAAATAAAAGTCATTGACCTATGCTGTAAGGACATACAGTTATTGAGGTTAACATCAGGACAGGGTAGTGTTATAGATATCTATAATATTTATGCTAGGGGTTTAAGTGCTGGGAATTCTCCCACCCTTGAAGCTCTATCAACCTCCCTTGAATCCAAGTCACTTGGTAATAGATTGGTGGTGGCAGGTGATCTGAACAGGACTTTCGAGCCTTTGGAAAATACTGAACATCCGTTAGGACAAGAAGAGGATGCTCTATGGGGCGTCCCAATCCTAAACCTTCCACCAGTGAAGCGGTGGACTAAGGATGTATTGTTATTGAATGCGTTATGCCTGGAGTATGGTTTGAGGGCCCTTAATGGCAGGACAAAAAGTGATCAAGGTGGAAATAGCACATTCGACAATTGGCATAGTAAGAGTAGGATCGACTATGTCATTTGCAGTCTTGAGCTATGGTGTGGTGTGGGTGACATGGAAATTGTGGGGAGAATAGAAAGTGATCATAACCCCCTCAGTGTTACCCACTCATGGTGGAGGGCTGCGCCTGCCCACCTTGTGTTAGGTAGTGAAATTGTACCTGTTATAGCTAACGACTCAAGAAGGGTGAAATGGCCTAATGTGTTGGCCAACTTAGCCACTGTGGAGCACATTAATCTGGAGGTGGATAACGCTATTGCTGCTATGGAATCAGTATACCCTGTAACACCGGGTTCCTCTCTAATAGCAGACATACACGACACATTCTTCCATTTGATAAAACCGTATTTTATTAAATCAGTTAGGGCAAATAGAAAACCTCCCATTAAACAGGCAAGGTGGTTTAACAAGCAGTGCAGGGCAACCAGACTGGAGCTGGGCAGGGCAATCAAAAGCAGGGATAAGGCTATGATTAGCACTGCTAGGAAACAATATAAGGAGAATATTTGCAAGGCTAAAAAACTTTGGGACGAGGAATATTGGGAGGAGTTACTTGAGGCCTCTGGGCAAAAAGACTCAAGACTCTTTTGGAAAATTATGAAATGGGGCAGAGGTGGTACGCCAAACAATCCCGATAATAATGTTAATGAAGCTTCATGGGTTGAGTATTTCCAACCTCAGTATGCGGAGAATAGGGATATAATGGACATTGAACCAATCCCTGCGGTATTTTCCAGGGGAGACCTATTCTCAACCAAAGAAGCAGAACTGGTAATTTCATCACTACAGGGGGGGAAAGCTCCGGGGTTGGATGGAATTCCCTCAGATGTCTTCAAACACGATACGGTCCGCTGGGCAAAATATGCGACGGTCCTGGGAAATGCCCTTGCAAAAGGGGCAAAAATCCCAGATGTATGGAAGGGGGCAATTATAATTCCAATCTTCAAGAAAGGTGATCGGTCGCTCCCGGCAAATTATAGACCTATAAGCTTGCTGGCCACTATCCAGAAAGTTGTGGGCAAGATGGTGGTCGACAAACTTATGGCCTGGGTAGATGAAAACAATGCCTTATCCCCCTACCAGGCAGGATTTAGACGAGCTACCAGCACGGTTGACCAAATTTTTCGTTTCACTATGCTGCGGTGGGGGACTGTACTCCTTGGCGAGGGCAGCCTTTATGTAGCATTTGTAGATCTGAGGGCTGCCTTCGACCTGGTGCCCAGGAGTATGCTGTGGGGTGTCTTGAGCAAGATAGGGGTTCCACTTGAATTGCTCACATTAATAATGCGCCTCCACGAAAGCAATTTCGCTAAAGTCCAGTGGGGGAGGAATGGGGAATCATCCATCAATTTCCCAGTCGAGCGGGGGGTACGTCAGGGTTGTGCCATGGCACCCCTGTTGTTCTCCTTGTACATCAATGGTATAGTCGATAGGATGTTGGATGCGAGGGTTGACGCACCTTCGCTGGCGGGCATCAGGGTGCCGATCCTGATGTTCGCCGACGATACTTTAATTGTGTCCAAAACCCCGGCAGGACTCCAGCAAGCATTGACCATATTTGATATGTTTTGCAAGGAACGGGGTCTCGAAGTCAATGTAAATAAAACTAAGCTGATGGTCTTTGGGCAAAAACGCCAAGCCCAACCCAGGGTATCTCTGAACAGTATTAGACTAGAGGTAGTAAATGTTTTTACATACCTAGGGGTGGAGATATCGAGTAAATTTGATTGGTCAAGACATATCGAGAAGGCGGTTTTGAAACATCAGCAGATTTCAGGAGCGCTTCGAGTGGAACAAGCAAAATCTAAAACCAGGCCTATTAAACCTGTTCTCATGGTATACGATGCAAAAGCCTTGGGCGCAGCCCTTTACGGGGCTGAAGTCTGGGGCTTTGAGAGGTTCGATACACTCCAAAGATCTGAGAACAGGTTCCTGAGAGGGATAACTAGTCTTCCCCAAAGTACCCCATTAATACCGCTTGGCCTGGATTTAGGAAGAAGATCGCTTAGTGATCGTGCCAGACTAAGGCCTATCCTCTATTGGAGACGGTTGTGGACGACCCCAGAAATTATACACTATGCTGAGGGGTTTTCTGCCTTAGTTAAATCAGACGTCTTTCATAAAATTACATGGCTAAAAAAGCTTAGGGACACCCTTGCTGTGCTTGGTCTCTCTAAACTTTGGGAAAATCCCTCTGGGGAAGTGTTCCCCAGTAAAACAACTATAAAAGCTATATTGGGATTACATTGACCAGAAGTCTTGGAGGAGTGTGACTTCAGAATCTATGGGGGGTAGGTTTATGGAATTCAAAATGAGGCCTGCACTAGAACAGTACTGGGACACTATAACTGTTCCGACAGATAGGAAATTGTTTTTCCAGCTAAGGGCAGGCTCCCTCCCCCTGAAGTCATTGACGTCTAATTGGGGAACTAATAGTAGTTCATGTTGCCCGACATGTGGCGCCCCCAATGAAAGTATAGCACATTTTCTATTCATGTGCGAGGGCTATGTAAACCCAAGGAAATTGTGGTTGGCACCTGTTTGCAGGAACCTTGGTGTCTCAAGCGGTGTAGAGGGGCTGAGAATTATTTGTTCCTCAACCGAACTGCCTATAGTTGTAGGAACGGCAAAATACCTGGGGTGGGCTTGGTCTATAAGGCGGAGGGCTCTATCTTCGAATAGGCCTTGAACCTCGTTTTCTTGCTTGTATGAATTGCACTGCTAAATCCCGAGGGAGAGAATTATGAATTTTAGCTATAATATGTTGCTAAATGCCCGTAAGGAGTTCTGACTGTAAAAATTTTGTTTATGGTTAATACTGTGGTCGACTTTGCCTTTTAACCCGCATTTAGCATTTTGTATATCATGAAAAAGCTTATATTAATTTGTGGTGAATATTTTATGTGTTTATACTGTGTATTTTAAGCTGTAAATTAAGTGTTACTGTATGTTTAGAGTTTTTTAAAAAGTGTAATTTTAAATGTTTGTGCTTTTATGAGTGTATAACTCGAATAAAGCTTTTTCAATCAATCTTATTCACCTAAAAAGTATTGGCAAAGCAAAGAGAGCTGCTTGATTCAGACCTATGTCTGTTGAGTTTGATAACTGGATTTTTAAGCAAAATATATAACTGTATTGACATAACGTGAATGACATGTAGTTAAAATAAAACATGTTGTCTAGAAAACTGTGCTTATGTGAAAATCTACCAAATGTCAGTCTCGCGGTCTCAAATTCAAAATGGTTGTTGTTGCTTGAAACCATCTTTTTCAGCACGCTGTCTTCTCTCTGTCCTTTTCTTCACTGTACACTCAGCACACAATTAACTATTCAGTGAATACTGTTTTGAAACATGATATTTCTTTTTCAAGCACATGATGCTTTAATTTCAAGCTTCATACAATGCTGTGTTAGTGAAATTAATTTCCCAGAGCCCTCATCTATTGGTGTGACTGTATTGTGTGATTATGTTTCTGAAACTTGTGTAATGAATCATGTACCACTCATTGGATGTCTGAAGGGCACCACAGATGAAAACTGTGTTATGTGACTCTGTGGAATTGCGCTAAATAAAGTGATTTCAAACTCTTTTGTTGTTTCCTCAATATAACTGGATGGAATTATGTGACCTTTGTGTAGTGTCTTTGCTATTATGCATGCTAGGACCCTCGTGGCTCTGAGGGTACTCTGAACCGAAATATGCAATCTGTTGTGAGGTGGTAAGGTGCGGCTTTGAAAGCTTTGATGCATTGCATGTAGAGACTGATCATATGTGCAAGAGTAAAAACATCTGCTGCAGAGCTCCGTGTGTGGCATATTCATTTGCATGCTCCCATGCTGGGAAAGACACTACAACTGCCGATGAGAATGGGATGAGTGTTCTGAGGAAATGAGTCTGCTCTCCCTGAGAGTTTACAAAGGTACAGCAAATTGCTCGTGCATGCAACATGAGCCCCAAATCGATGCAAAAGTGCCTGTGGTTGCGGTCTGTGGAGTCATGGCCCTGATAAAGTCCATATACAGCCATTGAAGAACCTGAAAGCCCTGTAGAGGAGCACATTTGTAAAGCCCACCAGAACCTGCTGGTAAGACTGAAAGAAGTGACACTGTGCCCTGCCATAACACAGCGCCACCATCTATACGAAGCAAATGCTAAAGGCAGTGACAAACAGGTAATCAAAACAGAACTGTACTGACCAGCACAAGCAAGTAAAGTGCTATACAACCCAAAAACTGAAAAAGACGACCAGGTCCAAGCAATGGGGGGGGGGGGGGGTTGTGGGGGAGGATGCTGGTCCTGCTTTGCATGAATAATGCTGTCTGAATAACATGCGCTCTCAATGGCTACATAAGAGAGCACAAAGTACAATGTGGCTACATTCTGGAATCCACCACCATTGTTTGAAACAGTGAAGAAACAGACCATCGGTGCCAGGTTGGCTGCATGGATTGAAACGTTTTATGATATCATAGATGCACTAGAAGAAGACAATAAGAAAATATTATCATATTTGAAAACAATTGGCAGTGATGGAGTGAAAGAAGGGCTAAACCAAGACTTCCAAGCTGATGCACTATCATACCAAAAGATAAAATTAGCTTTGGAAGCCAAGATCAATCTGAGGCTGAATGTCCACTATGAACGGTACATCTACAACCAAACACGAAGACAGACTAGAGAGTGGATGAATTTGTTGAGAGAACTGATGCACTTCTCAAACACTGTAATTTCGGTGACTTTAAAGATAAAGAAGCCATGCAGCTCAGTCATTGATGGCTGTCTTTCCGATTACTTCAGAACAAGGATGTGGAGAGAAACAGGATGTTGCAAAAGACACTCAGTTTAGAGAAAAATCTAATGGCTGTAAGGGCAGAAGGATGAGAAGATTGGAAATCTGCTGAAATGAAACAAGAACAGCACATAATGATTCAGAGTTGATCATGAAAAGCACACATAAGCACAAAATATATAAACACAAGTCGATGTCTTAGAAGAAGAAAAAAGTATGCGTTCAATGAAGTTTCCATTTCACTATTAAGGTAAATGTCCAGCCATAGAACTGACATGCAACGCCTGAGGGAGGGAAAACCAGTCTATAACAGTTTTCAAAGCAAAAGAGAAACCAAGTGAGTTACAGAAAGAAGAGAAAATGGACGCCAGATAGTTCCGGAAGCATTCTCGCCATGCCGACAAGGTCAAAAGGTAACATCAGTTATGACAAGTAGAAACTAAGCACAGTCGATCATCATCAAGTTCATCATATAAAGCCTCTTCAAAGTCATTACCAGGGGCTAGTGAAGAAGATGTATGTGCGTTCATGATATCAACTAAGGAACAACATGAACCTTTAGGATGAGCTGCTTGCAAAGAAGATCAAAAGTCAAAGAAGAATTACCAAATGAAACATACAAATTTGATTGGACACTCCTAAAATTACATTACAGGTGAATGGTTGTCCCATAACCTTAATTGTTACCCCATAACCTTAATTACGTACAATGGTCCATCGATTAACATCATGGCAGAAGAAAAGTTCAACAGCCTATCTCCTGTACCATGCCTTACTCCATCAAACATGAAGGTATACACAGGGCTGCTTCTAAACAATTACAGAGTCAAAAGTCTTCTCTAATTTTGATCTGAAGAACGGTTACCATCAACTCAAGCTGGAAGAGTACTGTAGGTACATTACTACTTTATTGATTGTGGATTTGTTCAGATACAAAAGACTGAGAACAGTGATGGCATACTGGTATTTGGGACAACACAAAAGGGAGATGACGAGGCTTTCACACAAGAGTGACAATTACTTGCTGATGCAGGTCTCACTCTGAATGCAGCAAAGTGTGATTTTCACAAAACAAAACTATAATTCTTTGAACACATGCACACTGATGGGGAATGAATCCTGACCAACATAAGGTGCAAGCACTGTCATCTATTAGTCCTCTACAAGATGTAAACGTGCTGCAATCCTTCTTAGAAGACTATGCAATTGCCAATACTGTATTTCTAAGTAAACCTTCTCTAATTCTCCACATTGGAATTAAACTGAATGTGAGAGCTTGACTTATGATTTGGTCTGAATAAATCCATTTTTATTACAAATTTTTAGTTCATTTGTTGGTTATATTTCACCAATTTCACATTTATGGACTGCTACAATCAACAAACACAAAACAATTTCAAGATAAAAACAACTGGACTGTCATGAATTCATACTCTGCTTTCATCTTCTGTTGATCAACAATTCACTCTCTATTCTCACACTCTCACACATATACAACTGTCATACTTTATATACAATTCAATATACAATGTTACATATAATTATCACCATAGACAAAAAAATATTTCTCTTTAGAAGATTTTTCAGTAATAGTATACGTTTTGAAGATCTTATGGTGTAGAAATAACGGTCTACGCGTTTCGAACTCCTATTTAGTGGGGAGTTCTCATCAGGACCTCACAGCTGTGGAAAAGAAGAAATGTTCTCTATCACTATGAGTGCAAAACTCCTCAAACTGTACAAAGCTAGCCTTTTTCCTCGTTTCTGCTTGAGCCTCTTACCTTAGAATGGACTGTAACCTAGCTCTTAAAGAACCCGGCGTCGAAAACTGAAAAGACAAACCAATGACCAAATGTCTCAAATGTATAAACAAAGTGCTATTTCAGTTCCAATCAGTCTACTAACACACTGTCCATGCAAACTGATGGTGTGTACTTACAATGCCACAATGCCTTTTTCATATATTACTAAGTGATGGTAAGGACCTGTAAGGAAATGGATATCACTATGATTACCCAATATATCCATGTGTTATTACTTGAAATGGAGAGCAATTAGTGACCTGCTTACTTGATATTAGTTTCCTCTCCGACTTCCTAATTCTGTACGTGGCTCACTCTGGCATAAGCAGAATGAAGGACCTGCGTTGAAATTTCTCGAGTGATTTCGTCTTCATGCGTTTAAGAGTAGGGATTCTCTTACGTTTGTACTGAAATGCTGCCTCCGTCTCGCAATCCAGCTTGAAATTGGCGTGTTGCTTGAATCGAGATTTCGAGTTCTTTTACGTATGGTGTTTCCTGGTGCGTTGCTTCATGGGAGTTAGAGTATCATGGGACATGTAGTTCACCACTGTATGAGCGCGTGATTCCGTGGTTGTAAATATCGTAAACTGACTGAGTCTTTTTTCCTATTTCATAATGTGCCTCAATTCTAATATTTGAAAAGAATTAGGTTTATTGGCAGTCTTTCCCGAATTTCCTGCCATTGGACCTCCCATGCATATGGTGCCGATGGGAATTGTAGTTTAACCTTTTCCGGTTCGAGTCTGCTGTCCCATTTCTCTTGAACTCAATTATTTCTCTTAAAGAAGAATCGAACCTTTAGATCCATTTCCATTATATGCCTTAATTCTGTTTTTTAGAAAGAATTGGTTTAAAAATGCCCCAAATATATTATCCTCAATCCTCCCATCCATATAATACCGATGGGAATCAAAGTCAGTTTTCCCTGATACCCACGATGCTGGGAAACCTTTTGGAGGACATAAAAACAAACATCACAATGCCCCCCTCAACAATTGAAAGGCATATCAAGACGGAAACAGAATCAACCTCAACGAAACATTCATCACCAAACAGATGGCCCGACACCCCACACCTCAAAGGGGCACCAGAAAACAGCAAAGACCCACATAAAATAAAAATAAGCACGCAGTGGAGCCTGCCCCCACCTATCATAAGCTCACCCGAAGAACTGCCACGGAACAGCTTCAAAAGAGGACAAACCGAACCACTGGAGAACCCACCAAACGCACGGGCACGACGCAAGCAAAAAAGAAAGGGCCGGAACAAGAAAACAGCTGAATTGGAAAGTAGAGAAGAGCACAGTCAACTTACCACACCGAGGGACAAGGAGCAGCCAGGTGACAGTAAGCACCAAAAGGAACCCACAAATCTCCCATCTCCACTTATAAACCCATTGCAAACAAAGACACCAACAGCAGCAGGAACGGGATCCTTCATACTCCTAAAAGAGGCCCCCAGCCTCTACTCAGAGCAGAACCCCGCCGGCCAACCATCTAAACCGGCAACTGCAAACCCACCAGGACAGGAACAAAGAGGGCAAAGGGCCCATCAAGAGGCAACAACACAAACAACCTCGGAAGCAAGCAGACGGTCCCGAGCGAATCCCAGACCATCACGAACCGAAGCGACAACACAAAATTTCTCAGAAAAATGCACCTGCAACAAAAATGAGACCGACACTAGAGAAACAGCACAGAATCACCGATTAACAAGCGTTGCCCTCTCGTTAAGCAGCCAGATAAAGGAGAAACCGGAAGGAGTCACAACCAAAAGCGGAACAATAACCCCGCCCATTCACAAGTCACACGGTAATACCCAAACAGAGCAACAAAAGCGTCAGCAAACACCTCCCCTGGGCGAAAAGTACACGGACACAATCTTATTCATCCCTGAATTTATCTCCAGAGGAAGAGTGGACATTTTAAACAGGGGCAACATTTTAAAGCTCATCAATTCAATAGAGAAATTAAAAAACATAAAAACCACTGATCTGCTAACACTCGAATTTCAATCAGCCCCCCACCCACAAGGAAACGAAACAACAAAGACCAAATGGTCATCGAGGGAGTTAGCAACTTCAATTATGAACGAATCACCTACTTTTTCACTGTGGGGAATCAAACTCGAAGCAGGAAAAAAGCCACCCTACCCCACTCTGCTCCTTGAAGAAAGGAACCAAGAAAACACCCAGCCGGCCAAATCAATACTGAAAGGAGCGCTCAGCCACTCCCCAGGGTTGGACAAATACTCACCATTCCCTCGCAACCCCCCCACACAGCAATCAACATTAAGCAGTCTCAAAATCACACGCACTATACCTGGAGGAGCCCCCAACTGACAAAAAGTGCCATTCTTTACATCCGACCCAACGGCCACCTTCACCAAAATCAAAATATGCAGTTGGAACATTAATGGCCTCTCAAACAAACTGGACGACCCAGACACACAAAATTACCTTAACAATTTTGACCTGATCCTCCTCCAGGAAACATGGGAACCAAACGACTTCCCTTTAAAAGGCTATACAACTTTGATCCATCCGGCAACCAGAGGTTCCCAACATGGCCGATGCTCAGGAGGACTTGCGATACTCTCCTCAATATCTACCATCGGCGCAACGGAAATCAAAAGAGCAAACATCACCCCACCAAACGAAATACAGTTTATATCATTTGCAGTTAAAAAAGAACAGGTCATTCAACAGTTACACGTAATAAATACATACATTCATCCGAAGCACAAAAAATCAGGGTCAAGAGAACTTGTCAAAGAACTTACAAGGCTCATGGTCGAGGGGGACATGGAGAACGTACTTGTGGCAGGAGACTTCAATCTTAACCTTTTCAGAGATAATACCACGGACGAAATGACAAAGGAAATGGACACCATCTGGAAAATCCCAAGCCAATCTTTCCCCCCCCCGAAACAGACACACCAAAACTGCAACCCAGTTTGTACAAGATCTCGAGCAATTAAACCTGAGAGCACTCAACGGACGACTCACTGAGGACATCCCCCCAGCACCAACTTATTTTTCATCAAGTACCTATTCACACCTTGACTTTATGCTCGTATCACTCCCACTGTACGAGAAGATAAGCTCGTTCAAGATAGGAAATAGCACCCAAAGCGACCATCTGCCGCTAGAATCCACTCTTGAACTGACCAGCGTAAACAAAGCTGCTGTAAGAAGATACCTTGCTACAGAACACACCACCAACTACCGAAGAATAAGATGCGAAACCACAGAGCCTGAGAATCTCCTAATCAGCGCTAAAACAATCATAAATCAGACATTCAGCTCAAACAACAACCCCCTCGACGCCTGGGTTGACTTCGTAACGGAAATAGGAGCCAAACATGCAACAGAGACAAAAACCCAAAAAGGCAACAACATCGCCAGGATCACACACGGAAAAATAACAACTGCGGAGATAAAAAACATAAAGCGAGAAATAAAAAAGACCCTCAAAGAACTCCGAAAACACCCTAACACCGAGGACTCTCAAATGAACCTCCGCAAGCTAAAAGCACTACTAAAAAAGAAGACCTGGGAAAGAAAAAGGCAACTAAACAAGGACCTCTGGGCAAAAATCCTCCACAACTCCAAACAGAAGAACAGTTCCGGCTTCTGGAAGATCATCCATAGTCTCCAACAACCAGGCCACAAAGGCATTGACTCCAATATTTCCGAATCTGACTGGGCTACTCATCTATCAGCTCATTTCAACGCAGCGGACCCAACAACGGTCAAGCCAACAGGGGAAGACAGGTCAGACACAGGGTATCAAAGCCCTGACAACCTGGGCATACTTCGCCTCAAAGAGAACCAAGCCCGTAGGACTAAACCAATCGAGGCCCAAACACCACCCGAGGCCAGAGCCCAAACACCCACACTGGACCCAACTGTGCTTCGAGAAATAAATTCAACCCAGGTCAAACCAGACAGGCTAAGGAAACTAATCCAGAAAGGCAAACTCGAGGGGGCCCCCGGTCCCAACGGGATACCGCAGATCCTATACAAGCAAGACCCCACTTTCTGGTGCAACACTCTGACACCAGTATTTCACGCAATAAGAGGAACAGCAAGTATACCAACATCCTGGAGAGGCTCGATAATAAGCCCGATCTACAAAAAGGGAGCCAGGAACGACCCGAGCAGCTACCGTCTCATAGCCCTTATTGATACAGAGGCCAAATACTACGCAGGCCTCATTTTGGAGGAACTAACATCTTGGGCATCAGAAAAAAACATCATCACAGCAACCCAAACTGGATTCCGCAGCGGCCAGGGCACCTCAACCAACATCATGGCACTTACCCTTCTGGCTGACGCTGCAAAAACCTCTAAGGGTGCACTCTTCATGTGCTTCATTGACTATAGTGCCACGTTCGACCACGTGGATTGGCAAATACTCTGGCGGAAGCTGGACAGATGGGGAATCCCAGGCCCACTCTTACAACAACTGGTAATGCTATACACCGATACCTGGGTCAGAATCAAGCTGGGTTCTGGCTCGCATCTCTCGAGACAAATTAAGACCAGTAAAGGCCTGAAACAGGGCTGCGTCCTAGCCCCCATGATGTTTAACCTTTTTCTCGCAGACCTCCCCGACGAACTGGAGACAGTTAAATCTCATGCTCCAAGACTAGGCAACATCACGCTTTCAAACCTTCTATACGCGGATGACCTAGTCCTCATCAGTCGGTCCCCCATCGGCCTTCAGCACCTCCTCAACAAAACCAACGCGTTTTCAAAAATTAACTCATTAACCATCAATCTAAACAAATCAAAAGTAATGACAATAAATCATCACAAAAAACGGAAACCCACATGGTTCCTGAACGGACAGAGGCTAGACCAGGTAACCTCCTACAAATACTTAGGCGTCATAATAGACGGCAATGGCTCTTTCAAGCAACAACTAGAGGCCATTCGCCGAAAGGGCACGACATTCCACCTATCGATAAAGCCCCTGCAGAAAGCACTCCCAGACCGGTCCCTGGGCCCTCTCCTACAGGTAATAAGAGCTCGCTTACAGCCCATGCTCACCTACGGCAGTGAGGCCATGAGAGGAAAAGACGCAACAACACTAGATAAAACCATCAGTCGAGCATTCAGGGCAATATTTCATCTCCCCATCAACTCATCACCAGCACAAATTCGGCTCGAATTCGGCCTGCAGAAACAAGAGGTCGAGAGAAGAGGCGCATACTTAAAAAGCTGGCGGAAAATCAGAGACGCGGACCATGGAACCCTAAACGCCCATCTATGGACAGAACTAAACATAAGAGACAACTCACCTGCAAGAACCTACTTAATAGACTCCCTGAAGGTCTTAGGACTTGCAGACCTATGGGAGTCGGCTACTGACCCTCGTACCTTTAAAAAAGTGGTGTCAAAAGTCACCAAGATGGTGTCATCAATTGAGGACAAAGCCACCCTAGCCAAGAGAGCGCACGGCTGGGTGGTGCTGAACGGTTACAGCGCTCTTAAACCACAAGACTACCTAATGATGGGACTCACACAGAAGACTAAAAACAAGTTTCTTAACATGCGCATGGGTAGAATCCC
Source organism: Lissotriton vulgaris (assembly GCF_964263255.1). NCBI lineage: Eukaryota > Metazoa > Chordata > Amphibia > Caudata > Salamandridae > Lissotriton > Lissotriton vulgaris. The sequence goes on from NC_141687.1 coordinate 494,851,389, forward strand.
CATAGCTCCGCACCTGGAACCATGGTTAAGGGAAAATCACGCAAATCATTGCCGCCTCTGTCTCTCTGCAAAAGAAGACCTTATACACATTATCTGCATTTGCACAAACATCCAGGACATAAGGCGTTCCCAGCTTCGAGCTTTATGGAACCAGAAGGGCATTACGAGCTGCAGGCAGGCCGTGATGCTCTGTTTTAACCCTAATAAAACTCAGCTAAATGGCCGAATAACAAAATACTTTGATATAGTGGCCAAAAGACTGAACGAAAAAACCAGAGGGTACTCTCTAGCAGAAGTCAAATAATAACAAAACAAACACCCCTGGCAATCATGGCCATCAAAAGAGGAAGCATTTAATCCCACAAAAACTCCACAGACTCTTAAGCAACTAAAGCTGAGACTTTTTAGATTTTGAACCACTGCACCTTACTTGTTTTAACGAAGAAACAGACCTTTTAAAAAATGTGTACGTTTTATAATTGTGAGTTTTAATTAACTGTACAATAAATAAACCTTAAACCTTAAACCCCTTTCTGATTTGAGTTAGCTGTCCCCTTATACCTGAAACTGCATTCCATATAGTAAAAAAAAATCGAAATTTGCAGTCCGCCCCGTCTCTGACCTGCATGCTACAAGTCAGTCCATTGTTAGTTTATAGTGGCATCTTGTGGAATTGCGAGCGGCTATGTGGAACACTGTCTGACTGTTTGTGAAGATGAATTCAACTAAGAGATTTTGTGATTGAGTGAAAGTTGAGCAGTTTGATACATTTGATGATTTATAGTGGCATCATGTGCAGTTCATGGTAACTATTTGACAGCCATCTATGGATCTATGTTGAAGATTAGTTTAATTTATAGGTTTCCGATAGTTCATTTAGGCCATCCACGGCAGAATTAAATTTCACGATGAGCATTGCCTCTCTCTTGGATAGCTTGTAGTCTAGATCGCCACCTCTGAAATCACGTTCCACCTTAGAAATAACCATCCATGTCAAGTCACTTTCGCCATGATTCATTGCATGCCAGTGGTTGACCAGGGGGTCCGTCTGAATGTTTTTCCTGATCCCTGATTTGTGTTGTGTGATTCCTGTCCTCACTTCTTGATTAGTCTTACCAATATATAGTAGATTGCAAGGGCACTTGATCCCGTACACAACATAACGAGATTTACAGTTTGTGAAAGAGTCATGCTTCCAAAAAATGTTTTTATGTTTGAAGACAGACCCCTCTTCCATTGTAAGGCAGCAGATGCACGTACCACACTTCCGAGGTCCTAATATTGGTGGTAAGCCGACAAAGGATTTTATTGTAATTAGCTCTTTTTGCTGGAGAGCCGCCCTTACTAACTGGTTGGCAATGCTGCGATGTTTGCGGAATGCAAATAATGGTTTGCTATTCAATGATTCATGAAGGTTTTTGACCAAATGCAAGTTGCTGGCTACAACTGTCTTTAGCAGATTTGAATTGGGACAATATGTGAACACAAAGACAATCCTCTCTGTTTGCTTTTTCTTACTTCTCTCAAGTAGACATTCTTGTGGTGTCCACCAAGCCCTTTTCATTGACGTTTTCAATAATTTTTTGGGATAGCCTTGTTCCAATAAGTTTTCTGTGCGCTTCGCAGCATGACTTACATACTCATCTTTGAAGTGGCAATTGCGGCGAATTCGCAAATATTGCCCATATGGAAAATTGTCCTTCATACTCCGGGGGTGGTTACTTGTGAAGTGCAGTGATTTGTTGCGATCTGTCTGTTTTTTATAAAGATTTGTTACTAGGCCCCTGGCATTCTACTTTTGGAATAGTTAAGACTAAATTGGATTTCTTGTGTCCGGTTGTTCAACCATAGATGGAATTTTTTCAAATCTTCCTCACTGCCAGTCTAGACGAAAAAAACATCGTCGATATATTAACTCCAATTGGTGATCATTTGTGCAAAGGGATTGTTTTGATATATGAAGGTTTCTTCATAAGAAGCCATAAAGACCTCCTAGAGTCCCTATGGAATTTATTGTAAAACTTGCTAGTTTTGCATTGAAGAAAAACTACTTTAATTTCGATGGTGACTTCTATTTCCAAACAGGTGGAGTGGCGATGGGTTGCCCGTTCGCTCCGGAATTAGCAGTACTGTTTATGGCTTCTTATGAAGAAACCTTCATATATCAGAACAATCCCTTTGCCCAAATGATCACCAATTGGAGTTGATATATCGACAATGTCTTTTTCCTCTGGACTGGCAGTGAGGAAGATTTGAAAAAATTCCATCTATGGTTGAACAACCGGACACAAGAAATCCAATTTAGTCTTAACTATTCCAAAAGTAGAGTGCCATTCCTTGATGTCGAGGTGTACCCATCAGAAGGGGGTCTAGTAACAACTCTGTATAAAAAACAGACAGATCGCAACAAATCACTACACTTCACAAGTAACCACCCCCGGAGTATAAAGGACAATTTGCCATATGGGCAATTTTTGCGAATTTGCCGCAATTGCCACTTTAAAGATGAGTATGTAAGTCATGCTGCGAAGCTCACAGAAAACTTATTGGAACGAGACTACCCCAAAAAATTATTGAAAATGTCAATAAAAAGGGCTTGGTGGACACCACAAGAATATGTACTTGAGAGAAGTAAGAAAAAGCAAACAGGATTGTCTTTGTGTCCACAAATTGTCCCAATTAAAATCTGCTAAAGAAAGTTGGAGTCAGCAACTGGCATTTTGGTCAAAAACCTTCATGAATTATTTAATAGCAAACCATTATTTGCATTCTGCAAAGATCGCAGCATTGCCAACCAGTTAGTAAGGGCGGCTCTCCCGCAAAAAGAGCAAATTACAATAAGATCCTTTGTTGGCTTACCTCCAATATTAGGACATTGGAAGTGTGGTACGTGCATCTGCTGCCCTACAATGGAAGAGGGGTCTGTCTTCAAACATAAAAACATTTTTTGGAAGCATGACTCCTTCACTAGCTGTAAATCTCGTTATGTTGTGTACGGGATCAAGTGCCCTTGCAATCTACTATATATTGGTAAGACTAATCAAGAAGTGAGGACAAGAATCACACAACACAAATCAAGGATTCGGAAAAACATTCAGTCAACAACTGGCATGCAATGAATAATGGCGAAAGTGACTTGACATGGACGGTCATTTCTAAGGTGGACCGTGATTTCAGAGGTGGCAATCTAGACTCCAAGCTATACAAGAGAGAGCCAATGCTCATCGTGAAATTTAAGTCTGCAGTGGATGGCCTAAATGAACTATCAGAAATCTATAAATTTAACTAATCTACAACATAGATCCATAGATGGCTGTCACATAGTTACCATGAACTGCACATGATGCCACTATAAATCATCAAATGTATCAAACTGCTGAACTTTCACTCAATCACAAAATCTCTTATTTGAATTCATCTTCACCAACAGTCAGACAGTGTTCCACATAGCTGCTCGCAATTCCACAAGATGCCACTATAAACTAACAATGGACTGACTTGTAACACGAAGGTCAGAGACGGGCGGACAGCAAATTTCGGTTTTTTTCTACTATATGGAATGCAGTTTTAGGTATAAGGGGACAGCTAACTCAAATCAGAAAGGGAAAACGGACTTCAATTCCCATCGGTATTATATGGATGGGAGGATCGAGGAAAATATTTTCGGGTCATTTTTAAACCAATTCTTTCTAAAAAACAGAGTTACGGCACATTATGGAAATGGATCTAAAGATTCGATTCTTCTTTAAGAGAATTAATTGAGTTCAAGAGAAATGGGACTGCAGACTCGAACCGGAAAAGGTTCAACTACAATTCCCATCGGCACCATATGCATGGGAGGTCCAATGGCAGGAAATTCGGGAAAGACTGCCAATAAACCTAATTCTTTCCAAATAATAGAATGGGGGCACATTATGAAATAGGAACAAAAGACTCGGTCAGTTTACGATATTTACAACCACGGAATCACGCGCTCATACAGTGGTGAACTATAAGCCCCATGATACTCTAACTCCCATGAAGTCACGCACCAGGAAACACCATACGTAAAAGAACTCGAAATCTTGATTCAAGCAACACGCCAATTTCGAGCTGGATTGCGAGACGGAGGCAGCATCCCAGTACAAAGGTAAGAGAATCCCTACTCTTAACGGCATGAAGATGAAATCACTCGAGAAATTTCAACCCATGTCCTTCATTCCGCTTATGTCGTTTTTTAGACCCAGAGTGAGCCTCGTACAGAAATAAGAAGTCGGAGAGGAAACTAATATCAAGTAAGCAGGTCGCTAATGGCTCTCTAATTCAAGAAATAACACATGGATCTATTGGGTAATCATAGTGATATCCGTTTCCTTACAGGTCCTTCCCATCACTTAGAAATATATGAAAAAGGCATTGTGGCATTGTAAGTACGCACCATCAGTTTGCATGGACAGTGTGTTAGTAGACTGATTGGAACTGAAATAGCACTTTGTTTATACATTTGAGTCATTTGGGTCATTGGTTTGTCTTTTCAGTTTTCAACTCCGGGTTCTTTAAGAGCTAAGTTACAGTCCATTCTAAGGTAAGAGGCACAAGCAGAAATGGGCAAAAAGGCTAGCTTTGTACAGTTTGAGGAGATTTGCACTCATAGCTGATAGAGAATTTTTCTTCTTTTCCACAGCTGTGAGGTCCTGATGAGAACTCCCCACTAAGTCGGAGTTCGAAACACGTAGACCATTATTTCTACACCATAAGATCTTCAAAACGTATACTATTACTGAAAAATGTTCTAAAGAGAAATATTTTTGTCTATGGTGATAATTATATGTAACATTGTATATTGAATTGTATATATAGTATGACAGTTGTATATGTGTGAGAGTGTGAGAATAGAGAGTGAATTGTTGATCAACAGAAGATGAAAGCTGAGTATGAATTCATGACAGTCCAGTTGTTTTTATCTTGAAATTGTTTTGTGTTTGTTGGTTGTAGCAGTCCATAAATGTGAAATTGGTGAAATATAACCAACAAATGAACAAAAAATGTGTGATAAAAATGGATTTATTCAGACCAAATCATAAGTTGACTCTCACATTCAGTTTAATTCCAATGTTGGAGAATTAGAGAAGGATTACTGAGAAATACAGTATTGGCAATTGTATAGTTTTCTAGTTAGCCAGTGGCTTGACCTTACTGTGGGGATCCCACACCCAGTGTTGTTTTCCCCGCAATCCTTCTTAGGCATGTCCAGTTATTGCAAAAAGTAAATTTGTGACTTTTTTACAGTGAGCGCCGTATTGAAAGACTAAAAGCGGAATTTCCCATTCCAGTGGTCCCTTGAATGCAACCAATGTGTCTAAGTAATAAAAAATGAAATTGATAATGTAACTGAAATAGTCTATTTTGACCCCAAGTTACATACTGATATCACAGTAGATGCGAGCCCAGTGGGGTTCAGGGCAATTCTTGATCAAAACAATGGGAATCCAAATTCCCAGAGGCACATTATATCCTTTTCCAGAAGCTTGTCTGAAACAGAACATTCCTTTTCTCAGACAGAGAAGGAGAGATTTGCTGTAGTGTTGGCCTGAGAACACTTTCATGTGCTTTTATAAGGGAAACATTTCAATATCATCACAGATCACCAGGTGTTGCCCACTATCTTTGGAAACCTGACACGTAAAATGCCCCCTTGAATCAACGCCTGCAGCTTTCCCCATGAATAGATTATTGCTGCAACCAGCGAAGATAAGTACATTCTTGTCCTTAAAGACCTCAGTACAACGTAATCTTGGAAGAAAAGTATTCAACCCTTTGCTGATGATATTAAATTTAAAAATATACTGGATGAGCTAACATCAACGAAGAGGGTATCATACTGAGAGGCTTGAGAAACCTCATCTGGAAGCCTAAGACAGCAAGTCATTGAGCTGGTCCATGAAGTAAAAGGTGTCATTGCAGCCATAAAAAGAGCCCTAAGAGAATGAGTGGGGTTCCCCCACATAAATGAACAAGTTGAGAAAGACCTAAAAGCGGTCCATCTTTGTAACTGTTTATCTCCCAAGAGGATGCAGCACCAATTGACATTGTCTGAATTTCGTGTACCAGCCTTGAATATAGTTGTAGTTCATTTCTTTGGGTCTCTAGGAAATGGACATTATCTCATGCGTTTTCCCTTGGTAGAAGACTTATCATCGACAATCCATGACAAAGTTATCGAGTAGCTTGATGACATATTTGCAGCACTGGGAATCCCCACTATTCTCAAATATAATAATGACCTGCCTTTCAATAGTAATTAAATCAAGTAGTTTCTTGTTCAACTCAATGTCAAGCATCAAAACAATACACCTCTCTGGCCCAAGCCAAATCTGTTGCTGGCAGATTTATTGGCAACCCCAAGAGAGCAATTGATCTAGCATAGATAAAGGGAATCGATCTATACCAAGCCATGTGTAAAGCCCTTTGTGCCTCTCGATCAACTTCTCACTGCACAACTGGGTGAGAGTCCTGGCACCTTGCTATTTGGGAGAGGCATTGAAACCAAACAACCACAATGGACATTGGATCGATCGATAAATGCTGATTAGGTTTGTGTCACAGTTGTTTGAAAAAATAAGGGTACCCCTGATGTAAATTCCTAAATCAGGGTGCATCAAGCAATTGAAATCAAAACAATTTAGGAACGTTGAAAATAATATTGGGGACCTGAAAAGCATACACAATATTCAATATATACACCATTAGTTACAAAAATATTTATTTTTTATTTTTATTTTATATATTAATCACATTTCCATGTAGTTTGAGAACAGAAGGAGAAAAGTATACTAGAGGGGATGATGGCCTCTATATTTGAAATTGTATAACATTTACTTATGTAGTTACATAGATGGTTCTAGACAAAGAATATAGCGATTTCTATTATATCTGAAATGCATTAAACATTTGTTAAGATATTGTGCAGATTCTTATTTGATGTTGTAAAAAGAAACACATTCATTTTGGGCATGGCTCTGGAAATTTTAGATCCTACGCGTGTTTCAGCTTGGAGCCTTCATCAGGACGCCATGTATATATATCATATAAAACCTCTTGTTATATATTAGGTGCTTTAAGCTCAGAAAAACTTCAAATATGGGAGGGTCTAGTACATGAAGTTCTGAGAGGCATGGGTGCAGAGTTGTCTTGGTTGTTCTTGGTGCTGAAACGAAAGCTGTGGAATAGCTGGATTTACCGCTCAGACGGGGCGTCTTTTTTGTGACACAAGGATCTTTTAGAATATGTTTGTTCCTCTCGTTAAATTTCAAGAGGTATTTGTCAAGAGTTACCAGAGAAGCAGGAGTCCCGAATGAACTTCTGGGCTGACGAGGGAAACGCAGAGCCCGTCTGCAACCTGGAAGTAAAGCAAAGCAATAGCTGAGAACTGGAAGCAGAAACTGTCACAGGACCCTTACAGCTGCCGGAGATTCCTGATCCCACAGCAGTGGTGCAGTGGTGTGAGGCTCTAATAGGCTCACCGTGCTACTACGACACCACCAAGCATTATAAGAGCTTCCTCACTAAGCCCACTATGACATGGGTGGCGGTAAGGAAACTAAGGGTTGCCCCTGTGCATGAGGATGCATGCAGGGGGGCACATCGAGTGCCCCCCTGTCTGTATGTACCCTCTGTTCCTGCACGGAATTAAATGCACAGCATTGTACATTTTGGTCCACGCAGGAAAAGGGCTGTAGAGCTCCCACAGCAGTGCCTTTCTAAGATTCTACATGAGCCTTAGAAAGGCACTGCCTTGGGACTGCTGCCACAGGAACAACCAACCTGTATTGCAGTCTGAATACGGCAGGTGAACTGATCACTTGTGGTTTGATGTTGTTGGAGCGGGGCATTGGCGTGGTGGCTGTAGGAGAGTAGGGTCTGCTATCCTATGGTCACCCCAAATTTTTGCTTTTTGCTTCACTGGTTTCTGACTTAATGTGGCTGTGGGCCTGCTTATCAGACCCACAGCCTGCTGTTCTCTCTCTAAATTACTGCCAATGCACTTTAGGTGCATTACGAATTGGAACTGGTTCACCTTATGAGCCCCTGTATTAGTGCACCCTAGGTGCCCAGGGCATAGGTGTATCCAAGGCCTACCAGGGGCTGCAGCATGTATTGTGCCACCCCTGGCCTGGCCTCCATATTTGACACAACTGGCTGATCACTCAGCTGGGGTAAGTCGGTGTAACCACCTCTTACTTAGGTACAGTATGTCTGTGCCTAACCCTAAACTGGACACATATGTTCCTATCAGCCACTCCTATGGAAGGCCTCATCAATCCTGGAGGCAGAGTGCTTGGAAATATGTGAGATGGTGCTCTAGCACGAGCTGAGCCTGTCTGCAGCTGTCGGGAACCACTCCCTAAGCTGTTCCGGGATATTGCCATACCATATACTCTTAAGTGCATTATAATCCTCGCGGTTAAATGCTATCTTTGGTTTGGCTTTATCAAAACATGTCGAGTAAGGTGTCATACGAATTGGAATACTATCCCCTCGCCAATTCTGGCGACGGGGATAGCATTCCACCCTTCTAGAGGGACACAACATGTGTGTAGCCTTAACCCCGGTTAAAGTTAAACAGAGCCTCAGCATCACAAAATGGATGCTGCCACCACAGACACGAGTCTGGCCTCCTGCTGCTGACCGAAACTCGGCAGATGGTGGCCTGGACAAAGGGTTTCCTGCCTTGGGAGGTGCGAGCACCACCCCAGACAGGGTTTTGTGTATTGGGTAGGACAGGGCTGAATAGAATCAGACATGCCCGGGGCACACAAGGTGTCCCCGTGCATAGGCCAGTCCAAACCGGTCCTGGGACTTTCCAGACTCAGGCTTGGCGCGGAACTGGACAAAGGAAAGGGGGTGTAACCGCCCCCCTTCCTGGTTCCTCCCAGAGGAGGGACCTAGTAGGTGATCCACCCCTCAGATTGGGAATAAGAGTGGGAGCAGTGCCATTGCACAGCAGATCATCCTGAATCAACTTTACACGAAGAAGAAGACTGGACTTCGACATTCTGCTGCACAGAAGACTGAAGAGAATCTCCCTTGTGGCCTAGGAGTGGCCACCCTGTGAACACAGGTACCAACCAGCAACTCGACGTCTGCTTTGCCGCCGCCTCCCGCCGAAGCCCGAGCCCAGAGCCCGACAAGAACCAGACTCCCAGACGTCTCCGAGCCGGATCCACAGTCCCTGCAAAGAAGGGACCCATGGAGGCACCGAGTGACGTTAGACCGAACCTCTTGGAAGACACACGAAAAGCTGACTGCGCAGCTTCTGAGGGATCCTCGACGTTGTGCTTTGGGGACTGAGAACCCCTACCACCGAGCAGCCCTTGCACTGAAGATCAGCCCTCCAGCATCTCAACGATCTGCGTGGGGCCCTTTTGCATTGTGCCACTCGATGCGCCATCCCGGCCACTAGCCACGTGGTCAGCGGCCATCTTGGCGACGAAACCGACGATTTACACAGCAGGTCTGGTTGCTCCAGACCTACCCAAGCTCCTGTAAAAAGGAGCACCCGCTCTGACCTTGCTGGTCCGAGTGTTAAGCATCTTTCAACTTCTGCCTGGCTTGCCTTTGCCAAGGCCTGTTTGCTCCGATCAAGTTGCCGACACCGCCAACAGCGAGAAGTCTGCGTGGGACAGCTCGTGACCGACTCCTGGACGTCCTCTACCCTGGGTATCCACGTGGCTGCAGAAAGAAGCTACCCGACAACGCCTGTTTGCACCCGACATCGCCTGGTTCCAATCTGGTTCCACGGTAGTCACGTGCTAGTGACTTTGAACACTGTCCCCTCTGCTTTCAGGTCTTCACATCTTCAGATCCACCCTTGGATCCACCGGAACTCTTCACATCGAGCCACCTGCAGCATCTTCAGCTCCAAGCACCATCGACCAGCGTGACGAAACCCGACACTACTTCGACCCCGTGCACCCGCTTCCTGTGGGTGAGGTAACTCAGCTCCGCCGGTGCTTTGGCACTGGTACACATCTCAAGGGCCTGTGTCTTAAGTTTCAGCTCCGTAGGTCACTCGGAAGGTTCCTAACTTTCTAACTTTGTACTTTTTACGCACCATAGACTTTACATTGGAAAGTGCGTGCACTTTGAACACTGCGCCCGAGTCCCGTGGGCCTCTCCCGACTTAGTCACTGCTAGTCTCAAATAGCTCCAGCGATTCCCGAGGCCCTAGGCCTGTTCACTTTCCCATTGGTATCTCTTATACCACTTTCTTAGTATATGGTTTAGGTGGCCCCTAGGGCTCATCCATATTGTGCAACTTTTGTGTATTTTAAACTGTCTTGTGATTTAACGCTTGTGCTTCTGTGCTCATAAAGAGTCCAGGGGATTTTATAGTTAATAAATCAATATATATTTTCAATATATATCTGTGTGGTGTCCCTTTCATTTGGTATTCAAGGGGGTTGTGTATGGTATAACAGCTGGCCTCACATGCCTTTCAGAGTTTAGCCTAAGACTGCTTTGTCCACGTTACCACTAGGATAACTGGTCTACAAGGTTGAATTACAACCATCATCATAAGGGTTGCTTGGTATGGTACAAAGTGATCACTAAGAATTAGTGAGCATTATATACCAGGCCAACTTCTCACAGTGGCCCCCTCCAACACGTCCTAACTCTTAATCAGGTCCTTAAACTTAATGCGTCTGAAACACAATCTTTTAGATGAAATTCTTGATGCAAACAGAGACGTCTTAAGGTATGGTCAAAGTGGGCTCCGGCCCAGGGCCTCGGCCTTTTAAAGGTGCCGCTAATATAGATAGCTCTGTTCTGCGGGGAGTCTTGCTTGATGATCTTGAATATAAATTCTTAAACAGGTGGCTTTAAACACAGTTTTCATTTCATTCATTTTTGATGTGGGTGATGTGTGAGAATCTATTACAAACATTTTGCAAACGTGTTTTTGTTTTTTGCAACAGGATCTTATACGAGAAATGGGAGGATGTCACTGTGATTATTTGTATTAGTATTAGTGAGCTTCTACTGTATTTCAATATTGAAAACATACACCACTACCCCTGAATATGGGATCTAGACAAAGAGTTCACGGAAAACTGGATCATGAATTCAAAGATGATCTTCACAGGAGCCCCCAAAATACGTTTGCCCCAGGTCCCTTAAAATCCAGAAGATACCTTTGGATGTGAAGTCAATTTCCGAAACATAAGTAGGATTTTGGAAGTAGGATTTTGGTCAAACACCCATTTTGAATAAAGGGCAGTTAATCTTGAAGAAACAGCGTTCAATCCTTAATACCCATACACCTGTGTAGCTTGGACGTCATATTTCACGTAAAGCCAGTAGGAAACAGTACCAGGCCAAAAACCTAGTGACCTTAGAGCTAACAAACCTAGCTCAGAGAAGGGCAGGCAGCCCAACCATGAGCCTTTGGACCATTTTCGTATTAATAACTACGAGCACTTTGAACTGAGCAAAAAAAGCTATCATAACCCGTCTCACAGTTGTGAAATAGGTGATATTGCTTGAGGTGGCTGCGGACGCACCGATATTTGCATTTATCTCAGTTGACAGTGTTTTTTAGCCCATGCGGTTTCCTTCAGGGGGGGTTGTGTACGTGACAATGGGGGTAGCATGGCGACCTGCCAGCTGACCCACGGCCTCGCCCGCAACCCCTCGCCCTCAAGGCCGGAGACAGGCGGGTGAACCACAAGGGGCACCTGCCCTCCGGCCGGCCCCCGTCCACAGGCACGGAATCCGTCGACAAGGATGAGTAACCACGAGAGCGATGACACCGACGGGTACAGAGACCTGTATGCAGTGCCCTTTGAAACCGACAGCCTCTTGGAGTATAGATCCAACTTCTCCGGCTACGACGAAAGTGACGACGTGGAGCTAGAAGGAGAGACTGTCGTGCCCCTCGACCCGCGGAAGCCGTCGAAAGAGCGCGCCAAGTCTGAACCGCGACAATCGGGGAGCCTCGAGGCTGGCGCGCAACCAGTCCAGCCGAGCCACTCAACTGGCCCCCCTGGTCCTCCAACAGGGACGGAAAGCAGCAGCACTAACCTTTCGGAAGAGGAAAACGCCTCGCTTCTTTATCAGATAGTGACTGACCTGGGACCAGAAGAGGTACGGTGGTTCTACCAAGAAAACACGACTTGGAAGCCGTTTATCGGTTACGACTCCCTGCGCATCGAGCTTAAGTTCAGGCGCCTCTCGAGGACGCGCCTGAAGCTGGGCCCCGACGCATTGCCGGAGGAGGGGATTGAGCCGGTGCCCGTGAGAGCCGGCCTGTATGAGGTGGACTTGACGGAGGGTGGCTGCTATCCCTTGTATTGGGAGGAGCACGAAAAGACCTCCATCATGCGAGGCCAGTGGTTCGTGGATGGGACGTGGCAGCCGCTGTCTCAGGATGTGAGTAACCTGATCGAGCAGGAGCACTTGAGAGTTTTCAGGGGGCAGCGCCTGTGGCACACCTTCGAGCAGAAGCTAAGTCCTGCCACTGACAGCAAATATCCGATGCACACTCTGACGCTGCCTCGCAGCCACATTGACTGGCACAACGTGTACGAGGTATACCTCTACAGCGACGCTACTACCTCCAAAATTGCCAGGAAAGTTACGCAGAAGTTGGGCTTCTCAACCAGCGGCACGAGACTTCACCGAGGATACGTGGAAGAAGCCAGCCTGGAAGATAAGCCGCCGCGGACGACTCACATTGTCTTTGTGGTGCATGGCATCGGGCAAAAAATAGACCAGGGGAGCATTATCAGAAACACGAGCATGCTGAGAGACATGGCGAGGAAAATTGAGGAAAAACATTTCTACAACAACACAACCAGTCACGTTGAGTTCCTGCCCGTGGAGTGGAGGACAAAGCTGGCACTGGACGGAGATACGGTCAGCTCTATAACACCGCAACGGTTATCTCGCATCAGGAACCTGCTGAATAGCAGTGCGATGGACATCATGTACTACACCAGCCCCCTCTACAGAGACGAGCTAGTGAAAGGTCTTCAGTCGGAGCTTAATCGTCTCTACTCTCTCTTTTGCGCCCAGAATCCAGATTTCAGTGAAAAAGGGGGCAAGGTTTCCATTGTGTCACACTCACTAGGATGTGTTATTTCTTATGACATAATGACTGGTTGGAACCCAGTGAGAATGTGTGAGCAGTTCCTTCTAATGGATGAGGGTGGAAGTGAAGAAAACTGGGACTCAGACGAAGAAAGAAATCTGATTCAAGAGCTTTTCGCCGCCAAAGAGCAGATAAAACAATTGCAGCAAAGATTGGTTGGACTTAAATCGACGTTGAAAACTCATCACTTAAAATTTAAGGTTGAGCATTTCTTCTGCTTGGGATCGCCATTGGCTGTCTTTTTAGCATTGCGGGGAATAAGACCAGGAAATGTTGGCAGTCAAGAGCATATCCTTCCCAAAAACATTTGTAACCGTGTGTTCAACATTTTTTACCCTACTGATCCTGTAGCATACAGACTGGAGCCTTTGATATTGAAGAACTACACTGTCATTGCGCCTGTTCAGATTCACTTGTATCATACTGCAAATCCAATCCCGTATAGGTTTATGAAGCCATGCTATTCTAAACCATATAAAGAACCATATAAAGAAGCTCATACAGTATCTCCAGTCTCTGACAGTGGAGGCAAACCAAGCCAGCTCTTGTTACCTACCATACCCAAGCAGCCCTTGACCGAACCTGCTGCAAACTTTGGCTCACAAGGAGCTACGCGCTTGGAAAGGGGAATTGGACGAGTAGATGTGGCACCTACTTTGCAGACGCCTGATACATCAAATAATCGACCAGAACAGGAAGAAGCAAATGCTTTTATGTTTGGATTTACGGAAGGCGCACAGAACCTCCCGACACCCATCACTGAATTTCTAGACCCCCCACTGGAATTGGAGCACAGGATTGATTTTGAACTCCGGGAAGGTCTTGTAGAAAGTAGTTATGTTTCAGCAATAACATCACACACTGCATATTGGTCCTCCATGGATGTCGTGCTTTTCCTCTTAACGTTTTTGTATGCGGAGGACTGTGCAGATGAGGAGTTTGAGAAATCAAACAATGCAGCCAAATTATATAAGAATCCACCACCATTTTAATACTTTGCCTTTTTTTCTTACATGTTGCTTATCCACCCTGTGTCTTTTATAATAATAATTTGAATTATTAAGTAGACGTGCAGTGTTCTGTGTCAGTGTTGACTTGACAATGAGTGGCTACAGTTCTAAAGTTCAAATCAGTAACAAAGTGGCAGGTGGGTTGGGAGTGGTGGTATATCTAATGTTCTTTCCAATTAGGTAGTAATATTCCTGTGACCTCATCAACAAGCACAACTGACATACATATAAAGCACACACATTTCTCATGTGCACCTCCCTCAAATATATTTGTACGCTATAGCTCATTCTTCATGTGTAATGCAAATAAATACTGTAAGCCAGTCCATTTCATTACAAAAATGGTGTTCAGGGAACACAAGAAGTTGTTAGTCAATATTGTTAACATCTTCTATATATATGGCACATCCATGTTATTTTTAAATTCACCCACTTTTTCAAGGCATTTGTTTCAACTAATACTCGTACTCTGTCATGTGTGTCCACAGGTGGTTAGATAAGCATTTAGACAGAAGTAAGAATTTCAAAACCGTCTGCAGAAGAAATGCCTCACTCTTTCTGCCCACCCAATGCAGCAAAAATGAGGAAGGGGATTCGGGTGATTGCTGTTCTTGATGTCCCCTCAAACGCATCATCCCAGGGTTTAGGACACTGTTAGGCAGCTTCCTAATAGTGCTGGTTTGAAATCGCAACTTTTTATACTATACATAGAATGGGGTATTGCACCCCCAAGGAGTATCACTCTTTCACCTCATGCTGATTCCTATCTGGTGTATCATTCCACCTTTCAGGACGTGTTTTCAATTTCGGTTGGAATAAATGGGGGACTATTTTACATCTTAAAAGTAGACTCAATCATCATGCTGTTCGTTGCTTAACCTGTTCAGCGCGGCGAGAATTTTCGCGCTGTGCTGAACGTTCTGAAAAACGGGTGTGGTCATGAAGGAACGGTTCCGTCATGAGCCCAGCCCAACCGACGCTCATGACGGAACCGTTCCGTCATGAGCGTCGAAGGGGTTAAGTTCGTTATCTAGTAAATGTAATATATGCTGAAAGCAATCTTGTTTTGCTATTTCCCCCCCCCCCCAACATTAATGAAGCCAAATAAGCAGGCTTTCATGTGTTAAACACCATTTTAACATGCAATATATGTAAACAGCATTTGTTATTGCATCTACTAACATGTATTGGCACATTAAACTCAAACTTCTTGATTTTACCAAGGCTTGTTGTTTCAACGAGTATGCTATTGGGGACAGTGAAACCCACAGACCATAGTTATGGCATAACAGCAGGTTGGACTTTAACAATATCTCAAGAGGCATTTGCTCATTTTCTAAGTTAATTTTAGTGTTTCTAAGATAGTGTCTCAGCTCCTCGAGCTGTCCTACTGTGGGCCTATCAATAGTTAGTAAAGTGCTGTGAAAACACGTACCCTAACCACGTCCTCCAAGTTGCGGTTGGTACAGACATACTACCTGCACACGTCCTACTTCACCCCAGAGAGGCTTTACCAAGCCCACTTGCGAACCTCCCCAGACTGCCCCAGGTGTGGACAATCCCCGGCCGACTTCTATCACATGGTATGGACAAGCCCGGGGCTCGGGAGGTATTGGAGGGGAGTGGAGAGAGAGCTTTCACAGGCCTTGGGCTGGGAGGTCCCTCATGACCCGCTTCGGCTGCTCCTGGGGATCTTTGACGGCCTGGGTGGTACTAGATCAGATAAGCGCCTGCTGGGGACGGCAGTGGCCGTGGCTAAGCGGGATATAGCACATCACTGGCTGTGAGATTCCCCTCCCACAATGAAGGGCTGGAGGAGAGGGGTCAATTGGTGTTGGGCCCAAGAGGAAGCCCTTTTCGAATCCCGGGGTTCGGCAGTACAGTTCTCCAAGATTTGGTGGAAATGGTACAATCTGCTTCCACCGTGAACCCAGAGGTATGCTTTGTCTCTTGCCAAATCCCTGTAAATGTAATGTCAGATCGATTAGCTTAAATCCCTTATATGTGTACTGCTGATTTTTTCCCACTGCACCCATTAATTGTCGAGCTGCTGCCAATGAATTGTGTTTGTTGTATTAAAAATGCCAATAAAGTTGATTATCAAAAAAAATAAGTGCTGGGAAAAGCCATCACTAATCAAATACACACTCGTGTTGACAAAAACAAGATCCTCGAACCTGCAACATTAATATTTCTATCTGAGAATGGTACGGAATCATTAGGTTTGCACATAATGGATGCTTTGCCGATCTGAGCCAAGTAACCCATGTAGTTCTATAGCAACAATTGGCTGTGTTTTACCATTAACCACTACATCCTTCTCAACAGGTTTAACATCCTAGTTGGGATGGAAGGTGTTGATCTTAGATCGTTCAAGTCCTTTTTGAGAGGACTGATTTAGAATAGCTCGGCTAGGGATTATTATCATCCAGTGCCATTTGGCTAGACGGTGCAGCCCCACAGGGCTCATCATAATTTTAATGCATTTCCACACTAATTTGAGCCCAATGTTTGGTAAGTTCAAATTCAAGTGCTCTTACACTTTGCTAGAAGTCAGTAGCTTAGCCACCAATATAAATGTTTAATATGATGTCTGAAGGACGTCTGGAACTGGATAAAAAGAAAGATCGTTCCAACTTAATGTAATCAAAAACATTGCAGAGCTATTGTGGTTTTGGAAGGTGGGATCAACTATAAATTGAAAGACGAGGACCTAATCTCGGCATTTGTGGACAAACCGCACAAAATATTAGAACTGAAACTCTCAATAAAATCTCCTGTTGCTCAAATTAATAAAGGTATGCTCCCTGACTGCCGAGAAACGCAATCAGCTTCAACTCGGATCACTTCTGTTGCATCATAGTTGATGCCTAATTCATGCAGGGCGATGTGAGTAGGCCTATTTCATAGATACCCAAGTGGTTTCTTTCTAAATTACATGTAGTCCAAAACCTTGGGTTTTAATTATTAGCCAGCCTTTCAAAGCAGAAACACATTTCTGTGTCCCAATCACACACCTTCTGTCTGATAGTGGAAGAACCAATATGCTTCAATGTTATGTGCATTACTCGTGGAACACCTTTTGGGGAATGGCTTTTTGCTTGTGAGGGAAATTTTGAACTGGAGGCAGGGAAGTAGATCCTAATCCTATATGGCTCTCAGGTTTTGGAATACCCTACAAATCCAATTACACTGCGGGAAAGACCACATACTCTGTATGACTGCATTACAACTCATTTGTTTTTCGAATATTACGATATTAGATAGAGCAATTATTTTGATGTAAGAAATTTAACTTTCCCTGTGACCTGCCAGGCCAATTTTTTGTATTGTGGATTTGAAAACTCTAATGAGGATGTTATTTACTTTTCCTACTGCCATGACAAGGTTATAGTACCACCTACAATTAACCAGAGATATTTGAGGAAGACCAGGGGCTGACATTTTTTCGGTCAGTCTACGTCTGTTCAGAGGACACCAGTGTGTTTGCCTTTGTGTCTGGGGGCACATGAGAGAAAACTTTTAACTGGATTTTCAGTACCCAGAAAAAAACATAACTGTTTTCCGGCGAGGTTAAGTGGAAGCCAGGACATGCGTGAGTCCATTGGAGCTGTTTGTTATCTTAGCTTGTTGTGAACAGTAAACGCAAAAAGTAAATTGTGTTGTTGGCTCAACATAAATGATGGTTTATACTAGATTTCTTAAATTGTAACATGCACCCCAGCACCTTATTTATGGACAGGTCATGCAGTGCAGCACAGAAAGTCACCTTGCTGCGCAGCACTGCATGACAGGACTCATGAACATTGCCTTAACTGAGCCCAGCAATTCACTTGATCATTCTTTAAATCATCAACTGTTCTAATCTGGTTTTAATAATTTGACTTTGTCACCTACGAGCAAGATTTGCATGCTCTTTTTTATTGCAAACTTTGTATCAGTTTTAATTAACTATATACAATAAAGTTTACCACACAACTGAGTAACACAGGGCAGGTGGATCTTGACCCGTCGCACCACAATAAAGCAAATTTGTATTAGCGTTAGCAAGTTAACAAGATACTTGTCACTCAGGGATTTCTTGCGATGCTCAGGAGAGCTCAGCCGGCAGCAATGGGCGGACCATCTTGGCCACAAAGAAATGGACTCCACATGACTCTGGCTCAGCTGCAATGTGCTCTGGGCTGCAGCTCGTGGGTTCAGACTCAGGTCTGGTCGTCGTGGTATGGTTTTCGCAAGCCACTGTGGTGCGAGCAGCAGTACAACTGCTGTGCTGCAATTGCAGCAACATCAGCTAAAACTGAATGATCTCATGAACTGCCACCTGCTCGCGCTGAAGGTGGCAGGATGGAGCCACCTATTAAAGTTTGTCTCACATATACTGACCTCAGTGGGGCTGACAGTCTCAGTAAAAGCCATTGGGGTACTGACTCTTGACATCAGTGAATTTAATGCCATGCCGGGGTGTCATATTAGATAGTAGCAGAGTAGCATCCCGCTATAGCTGAGAGCAGCTGAGCCATACCCCTTAGCCTGCTGGCGCGTGCTTCCACAGCTTCCAGTCAGTATAATTAACATACATTATAGCATTGATTTGCTTGATAGCTGAGGAGGCGCTATAATGAGTGACTTATATTTCAGCACAGTGATGCAGACCAACACACTGAAATGTGTTTGTTAGTCTAACGCCTTATGCATGATACTTGGAAGGGCTGCGTAAGGTGCATAAATTAATGATGTATTACGAAAACTGAAGTGCTAGAATTTATTAGGATATGCTCTATTGCATGGGTACTCACAAACTTTCTCTCAGGGGCCAAATTTACAGTGTGGTTTGTGTCCGAGGGCCGCACCGGTGGGGGCGGGGTCAGTGGGGTGGGGGGCGGGGCTAGAGCTACAAAAAAAACTGTGACCATGAGGCTGGACACTGGTCCCTCACCACCCTTCCCTCACTCCCCTTCCCTCACCCTCACTCCCCTACCCTCTCTCCCTCCCTCACTCCCCTTCCCTCCCTCCCTCACTCCCCTTCCCTCCCTCTCTCCCCTTCCCTCTCTCCCTCACTCCCCTTCCCTTACTCCCTCCCCTTCCCTCACCCTCACCCTCACTCCCCTTCACCCGCTCCCCCTTCCCTGTCCCTCACTCCCCTTCCCATTCTCCCTCCCCACTCCCCTTCCCTCACTCCCTTCCTCCCCTTCCCTCACTCCCCTTCCCTCATTCTTCTACCCCGCTCCCCCCTTCCCTCTCTCCCTCCCCCACTCCTCTCCCCTCTCTCTTCCTCACCCACTCCCCTTCCTTCCCTCACTCCCTCCCCTTCCCTCACTCCCTCCCTCACTCCCCTTCCCTCTCCCTCCCTCCCTGTACCTCCTTCCCTCCCTCTCCCTCTGTCTCCCTCCCTTTCCCTCCCTCTCCATCCATACCTCTTCCTCCCTCTGTCACCCTCTGTCATTTATTTATTTATTTATTTATTTATTTGTTTATGCATTTTATAAATTAGTTCTGAAAGTGTCTTTGGAATAGAAGAGATTTGAGGTTAGCTTTGAAGATCCGGGTGGAAATGGTGACACGGAGCGATGGAGGAAGCGAGTTCCAGATTCCAGATGCCTAGAGGGTGCAAAAAGCAAGTGAAAAATACCCACTGTGTACCCATGGGACTTCAATAACCCAATTTCCGTTCTCAATTATACACAACCACCATAAGTCTCTAAAAAACGGTATTAGATGTCATCAATACCTCCCACAACAAAGGATACCGAGCTGGGCCTCAGGAATCAGTAGATTTGAATGCTTGAACAATTCCTTCCAATAATGGCAAAACAGAAGCAAATCATTAATTTTCGGTTTTGTTGGTGATGAAAATCTTACGGCTGGCAGGGTGCACACAAACTTGTTTTTGGTTGATGGGAACAAAACGCTGTAAACGTTTAATTTCAAAAACAGAGAGATTATGCTAGGCCTCTGCGCTTAAACGTGCTAACCAAAATAATACAAAACGAGACTACTTTTACAACGTCCTCATTTCAAGAAGGATTGCCAGAAGAGACATGCTTGCAGACAAGTGAATACAAAAACAGCTACAGCTACCCCTTATAAAATAAATCATTTGTTACAAACCAAAAACAACACACCGACCTATCCTGTCCATAAGAGGTAAACTATCTTTGCACATTTCTCACCCCTTCACTGCATTTTTCATCGATTGGTCATTTCTCTAAATGTGGTCACAGAACTGCTTCCATATTGTTGAGAATGACTGTTTTTTTGATACAGAGTGAATGCTTCCGTTTTTACACTTACCCCTCTTCTGCACCCAGCCTTCCTTGACATTTGTAATGTCAGTCATGGTAGCTCCCCTCTGCGCCCCCAACTTGAGGAATTTCTTGCTGCTGACTTCGGAGCTTTGGGGCTGTAGTCCTTTTTCCTCTGCTAGACTGATGCTGCGAGCCCTAGGTTCAGGGATGAGTCAGCCTGTGACAGGAACGGCATCTCACCCTGTGCGTCGGCCCGGCTGAGACAGCTTCCAGGCACAAACACACACAAAGCCGCACCCGAGCACTTAACAGGTCTTTAGAAGACCATTTGCATTTTAATGGGGCTTTATTGTATTTGACCTCGGCCCCTGCAGCTCCGCTCTCCCTGTCACCTGAATGAATCACCCGACCGACCCCCACAGAGCAGCAGTGTCTCGCTCCGGTTGCAGACACTTAGAAATGTGTTTTTCAAACACTGGTACGATGTCTGCCAGGTCCGCGGGCCGCCAGGGAAGGCTTGCCGGGCCGCCACTGGCCCGCGGGCCGTACTATGAGTACCCGTGCTCTATTGCTTCCATACCCTATCAGGTTTCACTTTTGCTTAGCCGGGAGACACAATTGCTCAAGTGATGTACAATTTAGAAGGACTGGTCAAGGAGTGTCTTGCCTTTTTATTTCTTCTCCATCGAAATGTAACTGTTATTATTATTGTGAGTTCTTTTAAACACTACAGGCCAGATGTAGGTCACCCAATACCAGTCGGTAACGGCCCAAATTACAGAATTTCGGCCGTTACAGACCGGTATTTGGCTTTTGAGAAGTAGGTGGCATGATTCCTGGATTCGGTATTTTACCGAATCGGTAATTTAAGGAATCAGTAAATTACCGAATTCCTAACATACTGATTCGGTAAATTACCAAGGGCTAGATGTAGGTAATTCCAATTTACAGACTTTTAAATACCGAATTTTACCGAATCGGTATTTACGAGTCTGTAAATGGGAAGGGGGCAGATTTAGGTAATTCCGAATTTAGGAATACCGAATCTGTAAGATTCGGTATTTACCAATTTTGTAAATACCGAATCAGTATTGCCCATTGATTCCTATGGGCCTTGAAGCCCATAGGAATCAATGGTAAATACCGATTCGGTATTTACCGGATCAGTAAATACCGAAACCTGCAAGGGTGCAGGGGGTGTCACTTTGACACCCTCTAGAACCCCAAGTACAGGCTTGTGTGACATGTGGCACACATACATGCCCTAAGGGCATGTCTTTGTGTCACATGGCACAGGTGTGCATGCACAGATGTGCATGCACACCTGAATTCGGTATTTTACCACACAATAGGATTGTGTGGTAAAATACCGACTTTTAAGGGCCTGTGGTGGAGTTCTGGACTTTTTGGTTCCGTCCAGAGGTGTCAGGGAACAACACCCAAAGACCCCGGAGTTCCACCTGCCTTGGTGCACAAATGAACAGAAACACGGGCTTCTCGATGGTGGCGTCAAAGACCAAAGGTTTATTACTGCAGGGACACAGAAGTCACAGAAACTACGCATGGGCAGTAACTAGGAGCCTGTTCGAATTGTACAAAGAGGGTTGCTCCTTATATACTAAATTTTGGCCTTTAGGCGAATTCTTCACATGTTAGTACATTCCCAAACCTTTGTGTCATGAACAATAAATATTTGGCGTACACAGGAATCGTCGACAATATCTGATGTCAAAACATTACGAACGAGGGGTTCCCACTTTTCCATCATAATCCCATGTCAACTTTTCATTCAAGACCCGGACCGCCTCATCGTAAATTTCGTTACCTCCCCCTAATAAAGGCCCAGAAGGAAAGGAACAGAGCCAGGTGCAGAAGATAGAAGAGTAGGATAAGGGATGTTTGTGGGTTGTAAATGGGCAAGGCTACCGGCTTCGGCCGCCTAATCGTGATCAGGACAATGGACACGAAGACCAGTTTTAGCTGGACTGGCCTCGGGCAGAGGAGGCAGCCTTTGTCGAGTCATGCAGCTACAGCGTGATCTGGTTTAAGGTGCACGTGTCATGTAAGAGGTGAATCTCCGGCTAAGGCTACGTGTCCTTAATCGAAATGAAGTGATCAGAGGTTATTGCGTATGTGAGGGCAAGAAACAAAAAATGGCGGCCATGATCTAAGATGGATGCCGTGGGTAGATCAGAAATGTGTTCATAACAGGAGTGCTCTTGCTCGTAGCGTAGCGAAAACACCAGGATATGCTAAATGGATCATTTGCGGTTCGCTGATACCAATATTATGTATTTCCGACAATATTGAAAACACGGGTTCAAATCGTCACGGAACCTCAGACCCTCCTTTTGCCCTTACATAGGCAATTACTCAGTCTATGTCAGAGTCTAATTCTATGCTCATCAGGTCAGTGACATGCTGTTGTATCATCATCCTTTCTCGTGCCTTTTCTCCAAACGCAGGTGGTTTCCTAAAACAAGTCGCAGTACACAGACTACACAGAGCAGGACCACACTGGATAATCAGGCAACATGAGAACAGGAATACTAAGATGACACCAATGACCATTAGAACCTTCCATCCCCACGCTGAGATCAGAGTCCAAAACCACTCCATGAAGGACCAGTTTCCCTTGTCTACGTGAATAGAGTCGGAAATCTTATGTAGCTTAGAGATCGCCTCATAGACTGTTGGAGCATTATTAGGGATAAAGACACAGCAGCTCGATTGGATCATTCTGCATACCCCACCTCGATCGGCAAGGATAACGTCTAGAACCATACGGTTTTGCAACGTCATGAGTCTATCCGCCTGAAGCTCAGCTGTCAAATTGCTAAGGGCACCAGCAGTTTCGGTAATAGTAGATTCAACTACCCGTGTTAGCTGACGTATGTTTCTACTATTGGCCATAGGCCCCCAGAACGGAAGGAAGCCTTTGAAGAAGTCTCCAGCTTCCTGACCAGCAGTATCTTCCTTGCTGAAGACACCTCTCGCTACTCTGGTTCTGTGGTAATCAGATGAAGCAGTGTATGTCGGAGGCAACAATCGAGCAATATAGCATGATCCTGAAAAGTCGGCAGGCAACCATGTATAAGCTCTATCTCGACAGATGAAGTAGGTACCCCTAGCAGTAAGAAAGGCAGGGGAAGAGTTAGCCGGAAACACATAAGTCTCTACGCACTCACTCCTCCCTAGCTGAGCTCTCGGATTCCTCCCATTCCCTTGCAAACAGACCTGACCTCGGTGAGGTACGACCCAGATTGGAGTTGAGCTTTTACGCTTTCTTTCTCCTAAACTAAGGCGATACTCTGAAGTATTCCAACTTAAATACGCTCGTAATTTGTCTCTAGGGTATGATGGAGTATTATTGACGTCCTTGATCATGTCAATAATTCCCTGGACTAAAGCTTTGTTGGCAGAGTTATATTTAGTGGAACGTGGTGGACGCGGAGGATAGGTCTCAAGGGCATAAGCAAAGATGGTTTGAAGGGCCTGAAATGATCCATTGTAGCTGAAAGGCAAAACCAGATAAGGAATACCTTTATCCATAGTGTGGGGTATCAAGCCACACACCCAGCAGTCTGTAGTGTTAACTACCAGTTGGTGTTGATGCAGGAGCTGTACAAAAGTGTTGTTAATGAACTCTGAGCGTCGGGCTTGCTCATGTTCAGGAAACGAATGAAAAGAGTGTATAGAAGAAACAGTAGAAGTAGCAGGATCAAGGGGAGGTACTGTAGTAACTGGCACAAAAATCAAATTTATACTGAAGACGATTCCACCCACCAACGTTATCAAAATAATCAAGAATGTAATGGCACATTGCATCAAAAAGCATTTGCTATGAAGACTTCTATAAAGTCTGTTTCTGCGAACATAAATCACATTTTCTCGTTGCAGCGCAGGAAGCTCCATCTTCTACAATCCGCTCGCGACCACTGATGATGTGTACGTAGATGAAAATGCCTCTATCAGCCCTGGGAGTTCCCAGAACCAACAGAAAGATCGACCTTGTGTCAGACCCCTGCAGATTCAACTAGGCACACAGCCACGACCCTACGGCTACCCAGACGGCAAGGCAATTTAAAAACAATAAAACAATAGCAAACTTCCTGGCTGAAGGCGAAAGTTCAAAATGTCAAGATATCGCAATGGGCAGTTGCCTGCTTTATTTGTCCATTTTACGGTTTCGTAAGTTATATCTTAGCTTCGCAGGTACTGTCTGATCAGCAAATAGCGTTTCACTAGTAGCTGTTGCAGTGTTCAAGTTCGCAGATGACAGAGTTCTTTCTGATACAGGGGACAAATGTTCAGTGTTCAAAAGAGTCTTTTCTGGAGGAGAGTCAGAGCTTGGAGTGTCAGTGATCAATTCGGCATCGCTGAAAGGGATGAATTTTGGCGTGCTTTCAAATTCGGCGGAACCAATTCCCTTCTTCACCCAGTCGTCGTAAGGAAGTGGCAAAGGCACACGCTTTACATGGGATGCATGCACCCAGTGCTTGCGTCCAGCCACACGAACCGCTGTCCTCGTTGCCAGTAGGATTTGGAAGGGGCCGACAAATCTCGGCTGAAGGTTCTTCGTCCTCGCGAAGTTTCTGATGACCACAAACTCGCCTGGTTTCAGCTGATGCCCTGGACTCTCCGGAGGCTTTGGCAAAGCATCGAAAACCTGTTGGTGAATAAGACTCAATTTAGCAGTCAAGTCGTAAAGGTAGTCTATTAACATAGGATATTCTAGAGAACAAAACTTTTTAGGCCTTGGCACACCCCAAATATTTGCCGGGCGGCCAAAAACGATTTCGTAAGGGCTAAGCCCCACTCTAGAATATACAGTTGCTCTCGTGGATAACAAAGCCAAAGGAAGTGCGTCCGGCCAGGCTAAACCTGTGGATGCCTGTATTTTAGCCAGTTTTAGCTTAAGGGTGCCATTATAACCCTCCACTAAACCAGCAGACTGGGGATGGTTCGCACTGTGGAATTTTTGTTTCAGCCCTAGACCAGCACACACACTCTGCATAACTTTCCCTATAAACTCACTTCCGTTATCTGACCATACAATCCGTGGCATTCCATACCTAGGGAAATATTCTTTGAGAAGAATCTTGGCAGTTGATAGGGCAGTATTGTCCTTTAGTGGATATGCTTCAATCCACCTGGAAAAAGCACAAACTACCACCAGGACATATTTCAAATTATTACAGCGATCCATGTGAATCGGATAACGGAGTATCCTTTAGGTCGATGCGTCCTTTTGTCTCTTCCTCCGTTTTAAAACAACAATCATGTGGCTCGGAATCACTCAACTCTTGATCAGTCGGCAACAGCGTTGCTGGATTCAATACATTACATCTTTTGATCTGAATATGACTCGCTAGTAATGTCAGCTCGTAACCAGATAATCTCGCACTGGTAAGGTGTTGTGTCTTCGTTCGATTCATGAGTGTATCCACTGCATGAGGAACCATGACTACTAGCATGTTGTTCATCACCAAACCAGCAGATTGTCGAATGGAAGCAGCAGCTGCCGCTGTAGCTCTCAAACAACTAGGCAACGCTCTAGCTACCGGATCTAATGTTGATGAAAAATACGCACAAGGGCGTTGTTTATCACCGAACTTCTGTGTCAGAACACTCAACGCGCAACCTTCCCTCTCATGAACATAGAGCGTGAATGGCTTACTGTAATCAGGTGTACCCAATACAGGAGCTGTACACAATGCTTTTCGTAATTCAGTAAAACTCTCTTGACATTCATCAGACCATGGCACCGGACTCGGAACATTTTTCCCAGTCAAAGCTACCAACGGTTTTGCTAGAAGAGAAAAATTTGGGATCCACTGCCTACAGTAAGAGGTAATACCTAAAAAGGCACGCACTTCTCTCTGTGTGCGTGGAACACTCATCTGTGTAATTGCTTTTATTCTCTCTGGGGTCAACTTCCTTCCCTCCTTTGACAAGAGATGACCTAGGTAGGTCACTTCTTGGCAGCAGTATTGCATTTTAGAAGGTGATACCTTGTGATTCAAATTGGACAAATGATGCAATAACGAAATCGTAGCTGCTTTGCAAGTTTCCTTGTCATCGGCAGCCACTAGAAGATCGTCTACATATTGTACTAGAGCAGAGCCTGGAGGAAGGACAAAGGAATCTAACTGACTTTTTAATGCTTGACTGTAAATAGATGGGCTCTCATAATAGCCTTGTGGAGCGCGTTTAAATCTGAAACTGCGACCTCCTAGACAGAAGCCGAAAATATCTCTGCTTTCCTCGGCTATTGGAATGCTGAAAAAGGCATTTTTCAAGTCAATGACTGAGAACCAAGTGGCTGTAGCAGGAATCAGTGTTAACAAGGCAGTAATGTCTGGGACTACAGGAAACTGCGGGACCACAATCTTATTAACTTCTCTAAGGTCAATGACAAACCTATAAACTGGAGGCTTTGTAGGATCAGTTCGTTTCAAAATCGGTAGTACAGGACTGTTACAGACATTTCCTCTCGTTTCTTCAACCACACCTTTTTTAATCAAATCTTGCACAATCAATAAAAGTGCACGCTCACCTTCACTAGATATTTTGTATTGAGGAATTCTTGGAAATTTTACATTCGCTTTTAAAGTTACTACATATGGTGGTATTTCCAAAAGGCCTACATCGTTAGGACCAGTCGCCCAAAGAGAATCAGGGAGTGAGCGTAGTTCTGGTGGGAGTGCATCCATTGACAAGTACATCGGAGAAGTGATATTTTTACCCAACGTAAGCTGTACTCCTTCCGGAGAACAGTACAATGTCGCATATAGTCGTTTTAACAAATCTAAACCAAGCAGATTTTCATTACAACCTGTTGTCAAAATCAGAGGTGCTTTCAAGTGACATGGTCCAACAGAAATAGACAAAGGACCAGATATCGGGTTGTAAACAGGGGCGGCTGAAAAACCTACAGAAACATTTGTTGAGCCAGACAAAGGTGCGCCAGGGAGTTTCGCATGAATGATAGAACTTTTTGCGGCACCAGTATCCAACAGAAACGGTTCGACTACACCTGATGTTGCTACTGCGACATAAGGCCCACTCTGATCCACTGGAACTGATACTACTCCCTCTCTTTGTCTATGGCTGTCCTAGTACCCATTTTGCTGAAATCCCTCATCCACTTCACAATAGTCTTCAACAAGATATTGTTGAGATCTATTTTGCTGAGTAGACAGTCCATTTCGTTGATCAAAGTGATTTGAAGGACGATCATTCGTTTGTGGAGGCATAGCACCTCGCCCTCGACCTCTAGAATTTTGCACAAAACCACCACGACCTCTCTTGAGCTGCTGCTGCATTATTTTGCGCTAAGATCGGACATTCATTTTTGTAGTGACCCTCTTTCTTACAATACGCACATTGGTTCCACTGATATTGAGGTCTCGATGTACTATAGTCTGTTCTTTGATACGAACCCTGTTGCATATTAGTCTGATTCGTGCGAGGCGGATACGCCTGCTGCAAAAGAACTTTAGTCTTTAAATCCTTCGTTTTCTTCTCTGATTTCTCCTTTTCCTCTTTATCCCTGTTTTCGTAGTACTGTGCAGTCGCAAGTATTTGCGCTGTTGTGGATACAGCCCACGCACTCTCTGAATCCTTTAATTTATTGCATAATTCAGGTAACAAATTATGCACGAATTTATCGACAAACAGTCTTTGCCCTCCTTCTGTGCTCATGTCCTGACCACTATGATCTACAAAAGTCTCTTCAAACCTCGTGAAGAAGTCGGAGACACTTTCGTCTTTCTTCTGCCTGCATGCTGATAACTTGTCCCAATTAACACGCAATGCGGGCATCAGAGTCTTCATTAAATCAATTATTCTACCTGGAAGATTAGCAATTAGAGGTTCGGGTTTTGCACTACCTACTTGCTGACCATCCGCTGCAGTGATAGCTGCCCAATCACCACCTAAGGCAACTTGATGATCCTCTCTACGAATTTTAGCCCACACTGGTTGCGGAACTACGTTGCCAAATAACATATCGATGTCTGCTAAGTTCATTATACAAGCCTCAACTGTCTGTGTTAATTCTTTGTAATATCCAGCAGGATTCTTACGTGGATCTGGCAAAGCCTGCTTCACTGCTAACACTTCAGCTCGCTTCCACGGAATGTGTATCCACACTCTTTGAAATTGGGCTGGAGCGGCTACAATACCATTATTATGATCAGCTTGCACAGCTTCGCGCCAAATTGGAGGAACCTCCCTCATTGGATATTGGCGACTTAATTTCGTCTTGCTTTTCTCTAAATCTCTCGGTGAACGAAGTGATGGATTATTCCTATAACTTAAAATCAGTTCCATCGCTTCTTCTATATTTTCACCCACTATCATTCCTGCTGCAAACTCCTTCTGAACCTTAATCAAATCTTCTAGATTTGATTCAACATCATCTTCTTCTATTTCTTCACGTAACAACAAGCACATCTCGTCAAAGACATACCGTTGCGTTGGTTCTTTCCACTGCATAAACGTGTCTAGCACATCTCTCGTACTATATCTCCTACTCTTCGAAATCCATCTGAGAGCCGTGGAATCTAGAATTCCCCGTTCCTCAGTACTCGGAAGCTGACTACGTCTCTGAACAGAGTCGGAAGTAGGAGTCTTAATTAAAGTTTTATAGAAAGGAGACAGCATGTTAGACACGGAATCAGTGATTCTCCGACGAACAGAAAGTGGAGTCAACATACTCGCAGATGCAGAAAACACAGTAGAGGTAGGAACAGATAACGGATTAGTAGAAGTATCAAGGAAGATAGTTTGCGGAACAGTAGGTGTAAGCGAGACAGATACAGGTATAGAAGTCGGCAATCCAGGAGGAGGAGGAGGAGCCGTAGGAACATTTACATTGACCACAGGAGGTACAGGAATCTGATTCTGAGGGACAGGAGCAGGAATACCAGGTTGTCCAGCAACCGGCAATTGAACATTCGGTAAAGGTGGAGCCGTAGCACCTTGTGCATACGGTGGAGGTGACCGTAACAAATAAGATAGCAGAGGATCGTTTTCGGAATCCTCCAGTATCTTAGCTGTTTTCGATGGCAAGGCAGGATAGCACTTGTCGAGCGCTAAATTGTGCTCTCTAATGGCCACCTCTATGGCTTTCTCACACTCGTTAACTTGCAACTGCTTAGCCGCTTGCTCCAGAGTCAACTCTTCTTGCTCTTTTTGTTCTTTCTTTAACCTTTTCATTTCTCTCTGTTTGGATTCTTTTCGCCAGTAACGGAAAGAATCAAACATTGCCGGCCGGGCTTTCTTCCTAAACAATTTCGCTTCTAAGTTGTCGAGAATTTCGGGCTCAAAACTACCATGTAGTGGCCAACTAAGGACACCATCCTTCTTAGTGTAACGGACCCACGCCTCATTATAAGATATAGGACCCACACCGTGTTTACAATACAAGTCATACAGGGGAGTCCCAATCGGAGGAACCAGACATGAGTCCTCCAATCGTGAGTCACTGTTGCAACTAAAACAGGACAACATACAGTTTTTCCGACTTACCATTTTCAGTCCGGAACACAAAACAAACAAAACACGAAACAGATATGTGCACTCGAACCAAGAACTTAGGCCTACCAAAACGAACTGATGTATCGATACCCAAACTAAACCAAATAGATTATCGTAACTAGAACAACCAGTGATAATCTTACGAAACCAAACCAAACCAAGAACCGATCAAGGATTTTAGCAACCCTCACAAAGTAACTAGCTAGCTATCACTAAATACTTAACTGAGGCACTGAAGACGTCACCAAGGAGAAACCCGTCACGTTTCGCTGTACTAAGGACTGCACCTCGGGTCCAAGACAGGGCGACGGTCAAGGCAACGGCCCACTGCAGCCGTCCTGAACGGGAATCCTCGTGGAAGAGAACGTCGGGCCACTTTTGCGATATGCCGGGATCGATGAAGTGGGGCGCCTCCCTCAGGAATCTTCACACGAAGCTTCTCGAACTCTTCAGGCTTTTGGACCGGTACCGAATGACGTCGCCCCACGTGGGCGCCAATTGGAGTTCTGGACTTTTTGGTTCCGTCCAGAGGTGTCAGGGAACAACACCCAAAGACCCCGGAGTTCCACCTGCCTTGGTGCACAAATGAACAGAAACACGGGCTTCTCGATGGTGGCGTCAAAGACCAAAGGTTTATTACTGCAGGGACACAGAAGTCACAGAAACTACGCATGGGCAGTAACTAGGAGCCTGTTCGAATTGTACAAAGAGGGTTGCTCCTTATATACTAAATTTTGGCCTTTAGGCGAATTCTTCACATGTTAGTACATTCCCAAACCTTTGTGTCATGAACAATAAATATTTGGCGTACACAGGAATCGTCGACAATATCTGATGTCAAAACATTACGAACGAGGGGTTCCCACTTTTCCATCATAATCCCATGTCAACTTTTCATTCAAGACCCGGACCGCCTCATCGTAAATTTCGTTACCTCCCCCTAATAAAGGCCCAGAAGGAAAGGAACAGAGCCAGGTGCAGAAGATAGAAGAGTAGGATAAGGGATGTTTGTGGGTTGTAAATGGGCAAGGCTACCGGCTTCGGCCGCCTAATCGTGATCAGGACAATGGACACGAAGACCAGTTTTAGCTGGACTGGCCTCGGGCAGAGGAGGCAGCCTTTGTCGAGTCATGCAGCTACAGCGTGATCTGGTTTAAGGTGCACGTGTCATGTAAGAGGTGAATCTCCGGCTAAGGCTACGTGTCCTTAATCGAAATGAAGTGATCAGAGGTTATTGCGTATGTGAGGGCAAGAAACAAAAAATGGCGGCCATGATCTAAGATGGATGCCGTGGGTAGATCAGAAATGTGTTCATAACAGGAGTGCTCTTGCTCGTAGCGTAGCGAAAACACCAGGATATGCTAAATGGATCATTTGCGGTTCGCTGATACCAATATTATGTATTTCCGACAATATTGAAAACACGGGTTCAAATCGTCACGGAACCTCAGAGGCACTCTTAGGAGTGTCAGCTACATATGGCTTTACTGATTCGGTAAATATACCGATTCGGTATTTTACAGAATCGGTATATTTACCGAATCGGTAAAATTACAGATTCGGTAGGCCCCCTACATCTGAAAAGCCCAATACCGGTCAGAAACGGCCGAAATCGTCCGTTTCCGACCAGTATTAGGGCTCCTACATCCGGCCCCAAAACCCTAATGTAGGGAGCACTCAAGTTAATGCATTTCTGAGTTAAGGATTCATTATTTACCACCAACTACAAGTTGGTGTTAAATATCAAAAACATTTAAAAAAGCAATTATTTTGCAACAGTGCGATGTGGCAGACATACATGCCCATGTGCACCCATGCACTATTCAGGGGTGCAACAGGGTGTCAATGTGACACCCTGCCACCTTTGAAAATGTTCCCCCTATTACCTATTCGGTATTTAGCAAATCGGTAATACTAAACGGCTTCCCATTCATTCCTATGGGCCTCCAGGTAAATACTGATTCTTAATTACCAAATGCTACCGATTCGGTAAAATTTACCGAATAATTTTCTACATCCCATTTACCTATTCTTAAATACCGAATCGGTAAAATTCGGTATTTAAGAATAGGTAAATTGAGATTACCTACATATGGCCCCATGCTTTTTGACAATTACACTTGTGACCTTGCTCAATCCCGTCCGCTCTCCCTATCCGTGCCCGCCCCGTGTGCCCACCCACTCCAGTTTCACACTGCACCTGTATGGCGTACCCCCAGAACCCCCACTCAGTTCGTATTTTATCCATCAAATCACAGTCAGTCACTGAGTGTTCCACTGTGTTGCGTTTCAGTCTCCCCTTGGTGGGCCAACCCTGCAGGTTCTGCATCCTCATTCCAATTAGGCAACTGTGCCATGTTATGACCCCAGAAGTTTTTTGGTCAGCTACGCGGCGACAGCAGTTCATTGTAGTTTTCCGACTGTGTACAGCAGTACAGCACATCTTGCGACCATCGCTTCACCATGGGTGTCGCCCCTCTCATCCAGCACAGTACCACTACCCGCTTAGCTATAAGCATGCCCATATCCACCAACCTGCGCATCGCCTTAGGTACCTTTTTTGGAGTATCCCATGAGTGCCACTGCGGGATACGGTTCCAGCGTCACCTCTACTATTCTACACAATTCCCTGAATATCTCTTCCCAGTACACATATAATCCTGGACATAGCCATGCCAAGTTTAGGCAGTTCGCTGTTTGAGCATGGCACCTCTCACATGTTGCATCGTCCCATGGCCCATACCTGTATAGCCGTTTTGGGGTGTAGTATACCCTGTTAATATATTTGAAGTGTATGAGACGGTGCCTACCATGCAACGAGACCCTCCCAGTGCTCGTACAGCATTGTCGCCACATTTCGTCGTCTACCATTGTTTGCAGGTCTCTTTGCCATGCCAGCCTCGCAGCCTTGTACCGGTTCTCCCTGTGTGTCATGGCTATTTTATAAATATTAGTAACTATCTTGCACGGGGATTTAGCCTTAATCACATATGTAAGTTCCGGCACTTCCGTCGGCTCATCGAGATCCTCCCCTAACTGTTCCAACTCTGTAGAATTGAAAGCGCTGTAGAACTGTGCCAGCCCCTACGGTCCCCGCTGCCTGTTCCCAGGTTTTTACCTTCCCGTCCTGAAACAAATCACCTGCCACCAGTACGTTCATTTTGTGCAGTGCACTTATCACACCCCTGTCTTCGCATGGGGTCAACCATAGTGCCCACTCCATCAGCATATTAGGTGAATAAAACAGTATTCCCCCTGTTGCTGCAGTAGGCAGTGCCAAGCATGGTTGGCTGCCGTTATTGAGTCTAGTATTCCGGTTCTGCGGTCCACCGGTTTGAAACTGTCGCCGCTAATGGGAGTGGATCTGCAAAGAGATTTTCCGTTCTGACAATTGGGATGTTCGGTTCTCCATGAATCCAGGTATGCATGTGGGCCTCCTGTGCTGCTTGATAGTACAGCTCATAGTCTGGAGCACCAGACCCCCCATACTGTATGGCAGTGTGAGGGCTTGCCATGCAACTCGGGTCTGTTTGCCCGCCCAGGCGAGCTTTATCATAGTTTGCTGCAGTCTCTGAAAAAAGACATGTGAGAGCACCATTGTGATATTTACGAACAGGAGCAGCAACCTAGGTAACACCACCATCTTCATAATTGAAATGCGTCCCATAAGTGATAGTGGAAGCCGGCACCAGGCCTCTACATCGTCCTCCAGTTTGCTAATGGCCACACCATAGTTTTCTCGGAACACTCTAAAGAATGCCTCTCTGAAGTGCTCAAATGGATTAGGACAAACCATTTAAAATGTAATTCAGTGAAAACGGAAATCGTGCCTATCGGGAAAGACAAGATATTTAATCCCATCGATTTGTGGCAGGAAAAGGCTGCACCTCCACCAAAAACAGTTAACACAGCAAGGAACCTGGTAGTGCATTTTGACTCGGAACTCTCATTTGAAGACCATGCACAGATTACAGCAGGTACCTGCTTCAGCATTATAAAATAATTTAAAAAGTTTTTCGATTTCCATCCGGTGGCCAGAAGAAAGACAGTAACAGTGGCACCTATCCTTTCCCGCTTAGATTATTGTAATAGCATCCTCGCAGGCATAAAAAAGCAAACACTGAAAAGTTTCCAGGCAGTACAGCATGCAGCAGCATGCTGTTAATGCTCGATTTAAGTTTGATAGAAGAGTCAGAGGGTGAGGGATCACCTATGTTCCTTTTGTGTTGAAACGTAGATTTTTTTTCCGTAATTTTGAAGATCTTGAAGATTAACAATGAATTCTGGTGAGAACCTACCCGTTGAAATACCAGCCCCTACTAAACTGAAGACACTGTTGGAGCCACAAGAACGCTTAAATCCACTTTATGGATAATAGGTGGATACACACATAGAAAATCTAACAGGACCCTGAGGCACCAGTGTAACATACAATATAGCTGTCCGACAGGATGATGTTGGGACTCCCTCAGCAAACAAGAACCCAAAGACTTCAGGTATGCTCCTCCTGGCAACAACTCACATCAGGACCTCATAGGGTGAGTCAAAGATAGACGTCGATACCAATTTAAAATGTTATCAAGTGCAAATAGGATGACATTAGCAGCAGCTATAAATCTCTTTGTATATGGATGACTTGGCGCCAAGAGAAAGCGCTACCCATTCAGTTAATAAAAAAAAACGGATCTATGACGTTACAACGCAGGCTATTACAACGCCTGCTGTTACAACGCGGTTTTTACATCGCATACCATTACAACGCATAGTGCTTTTAGGCGTTGGATAGTGAAATATTTAATTTACTATTCCAACTCCAGTCCCCGTGGATAGTAGGGAAGGTGTTGGATAGTAAATTAAATATATTCCCTATCCTAGAGCGCCCCCCAGCGCAATGCGTTGTAATGGTTTGCGTTGTAATGGTTGCGATGTAATGGTAGTGCGTTGTAATGCTTGCTTTGTAAGTGATGTTTACCAAAAAAAACACCTCCCAGACTTGTTGCAGTGGTGTAACAGTGATCAGCAGCACAGCCTGATTTGTTGTTTGTTCAAGAGAGTTGTGAATAAATGAAGATATAAAGTAGATGGTAGCCAGGTAATTAATCCAAGTAAGATGTTTATTAGTTGGTTTCAATAAGATAAGTATTAGGTCCCACCAGGAGCTTGATGGATGTTGCTCAGCCCTCACTCACCAACTGAAATTCTCCACACACACCAGGCACACACACATTCTATTCACTCTGACATCACGCACACCAACATTCCACGCAGACATCTCACTCATTCCGGCTGAGCAACCTAAAAGGAGATAAATCTAGTTACAACAAAGAGCACCTAGCTGCCTCCCTTTGGCAGATCACCACTATGTTCTGAACATTCTGCCAATAGCAATTCTTTTCTCCGGTACAGGCGCGCTGGAAAACTGATGTGCAGGTTATATGTGGGTTTAAATGTGGCCATTGTAATGCAGTGCTTATGGGTGTTGCAAAGTTAATACGTTGGTTCCACCACGATCGTCACTACAATGACCAGTCAGTATTCAACTTGATAGACTTAAACAGCCCCCATTTTACACTCCGATTTACAGGTCAATAACTATTGGCAGCCATTGTGTTGCTTACTGGCATTGCGGTGAGAAACTGGCATCCGTTGGTAATAAATAGAGCATATGCTCTCACTCGCAAACTGGCATCAAGATACAGAGAGTGAATTGAGTGCCCAGACAGCAGGTTATCAACAGCATGTTGCAGCACAATCGCTTCAATGACAAAAAGCGGTACCGCATTTAAAGTCTGTTTGAGGTGTCACTTCAGTGATCACGCCGGCCGACATTTTGCATGTAAAGGTTTCATCAGCGATTGGCCATAGACAAAGCCAACAGTTACTATTGAGCGTGTTATAGTTCAAATGTAAGATATATGCTAATCTGCATATAACACTTGCTTAAAGAGGGAATGTTTGAGCCCCTTAGTCATTGAACCAATCCTCCATGTCCCATTTTCGCCACCATTAGGAAGTCAGGCAGACTGCCGCTGATGTTTCTAAACTTCGCTAATCATATATAAGGAGTTTAAAGTACCTCATCAGGTGTTGGAATCAGCCGGTTTCTATGCAATCGGGTCACCACAGTGTTGTAACTTCACCTGCTGTGACTCCCCCGCACCCACCCCTCTCCCTTCCCTCTCCTTGGTATGGTCCGCTCTGCTCCTTGGAGTGCGAGTTAGAACGTTCACGATGTGAGACTAGCCGCCAAGCTCGAGGCACTTGTTTACTTATGACAAATAAACATATACATAGAACCTACTTGGAGTGGTGACTCTTTACTACATTCTTGGCGATGAGGACGTGAAGCTGAGCCAGGGTCAGTTTGGTGTATTCCCCCTGGATGAATTTGATGCTTGTGCGGAGATCTGAAGTGAAAAGTAAGGCTCGCCCAGTTGATGAATGAAGATCAAAGGTCTATGGCCAGGAAACGAAGCTGAGCCAGTGTCAGTGTGGGTCTAAGAAAAGAAATCTGGACGCTGCAATCTGGAATTCATGCAGTCTACAACCCAACGTGTTGCCGTTAAGGAACGAGAGGCTAAGAGTGAAGCTGTTGAGGGTAATGGACGCACGACTAACGGAGGCATTGTTCCGTTCCTGCACTGATGAGGCGAATTCCCGAACCGCGCTGTGTCCCCTCCGTGGTTGGTGAGGATTTGTGTGCAGGCCGTGAGAAGCAGTGAACACTTGTGAGGGAGAAGACGTAGCAGATCTTGCTCCGAGGAACCGCAGAGTCGACGACAGGAAGTTCCTGTTACGTAATCTTGGAAAAAGAAAGAGGACTTCGCAGCCTACATCACTTTCTGTGTGGACTGTGGGAGAAAAGGAAGAAAGGGGAAAGTTAACTCAGTTTCCCTCTGGTGTTTCCGTGAAATGGTCATGGAGTGGGGAAGCAAGACTCAAGTCGGTAACAGAGGGATTCATTCAAGTATATGAGGTGAGCCTAAGAATCTGCTTGAGGATAAAGGAGCTAAAAAAGAAACTGAAACTGAAACTGAAACTGATTTGTTGTTTGTTCAGAGCGCTTGGTGTTCGTGACATGAGTGAGTGACAGCATGAGGAAGCGGGGATCTCCTACTCCCAGAATTATCCGAGGCGAAGGAATTATAACCTCAGAGAATTCGGAAGTTTTCATGTATATTATTGGGAGGAAGATTATCCGAAGGGGACCCAAGCTGGATTACGCTGAAGCGTAGGGAGCCTTTAAAACACGGTGAGGAGTGTTAAGTGGAACACAGTGTTTTAGTAAACTTATGAGACTGAACGGTGGCAGCGCGTAACAGCTGTGTGAAGAAATATATGAGGAACAAAGAGTGTAGCGAACCTTTGCTTCCGTGTTTGAAATTTAACTGAGGCAGCACCTTGAGCTGCATGAAGTATCTGTGAGGATCAGGGAAGGCAGTCAATCCCTGTTGCCACACGCGAAACGGAACTGAGGCAGCGCTTTGAAACAGCGTGCAGCAGCTGTGTGAGGAGATAAATGAGGAACAAAGAGTGTAGCGAACCTTTGGTTCCGAGTTTGAAATTTAACTGAGGCAGCACCTGGAGCTGTATGAAGTAACGGTGAGGGTCAGGGAAGGCAGTCAATCCCTGTTGCCACGCGCGAAACGGAACTGAGGCAGCGCTTTGAAACAGCGTGCAGCAGCTGTGTGAGGAAATAAATGAGGTACAAAGAGTGTAGCGAACCTTTGGTTCCGAGTTTGAAATTTAACTGAGGCAGCACCTTGAGCTGTATGAAGTAACTGTGAGGGTCAGGGAAGGCAGTCAATCCCTGTTGCAACGTGCAAAAAGGAACTGAGGCAGCGTTATGAAACAGCGCGCAACAGCTGTGTGAGGAAATACCAGAGGAACAAAGAGTGTAGCGAACCTTTGGTTCCGAGTTTGAAATTTAACTGAGGCAGCACCTTGAGCTGTATGAAGTATCTGTGAGGATCAGGGAAGACAGTTAACCCAAGGTGCCACGCGTGAAACGGAGCTGAGGCAGCGCTATTAAGCTGTGTGAGGAAATTTCAGAGGAACAAAGGGTGTGTGGCAAACCTCTGGTCCTGTGTTGGAAACTGAACTGAGGCAGCGTGGTGAAGCTGTGTGAGGAAATCTCAGAGGGGCAAGGTGCGCAGTAAATGTAAATGTAAATGTATTTGAGCTTATATAGCGCACAGCTACCCACAAAGGGTTTCCCGGCGCTTGCTTAGGGAACCCGTCCTGGTATTCCCCTGTGAGATAACCCCGGCAGGGTATCCACAAGGTGAAAGCCAGGCATCCCGCCGCGAGGGGCCGTTGTGGAGATTAAGCAAGCTATTGCCCAGAGTCGCAGAGTGTGAACCCGTGAGTCGAGAAGGCACCGGAGCGAGAATTATCGAGTCTGTGGAATTTTTGAGCCCAAGACCCGCCGAGGCGGGGAATTGAACCCTGGTCCAGAGCCGATCTCAGCTTCCGGGTCTGCCGCCTCTAACCCCTGAGCCACACTTCTCCACAGTGAACTCTAGGGTGGTGTTTGACACAGATGTGAGGCAGAGCGTCTCATGTGAGATACGAAATCTTTTTTGGGGATCTTTAACTTGTGGTTGACAAGGATCAGGAATCTACAGGAGTCGTGATCAAAGCATTTTAAGTGATCTCAGGGCAGTGCAAGAAACTAGACCTCACTACTAGAGCCCCGAAAGAGAAGTACGAAACATAAGGTGAATATTAGAAGAAAAGCATAGAGAAGTTATTAGAAGAGGCATAATGGGAAACTTATCGCATCCTAAGCTATTAATGAAGAAAAAAAAAGTACTAGTACCGCGGATAAGGAGGAGAGGAAGTTTGGATTTTAAAAAACGCATATCATTCGTCATATCCATTTCTGAGGAGAAGGAAGAACCCGTGGAAAAAGAGAAAGTGGAAGAAGAATGGACAAACAGTTGGGAAGGTGGAGAATGGATAGTGAATATTAACAGTGAAGGGAGAGATTGTAGGGGCGCTGACAGAAATGGTCGGCAAAAGGACTTGAATGATTTAAATGTACAAAATAAGCGAGAAAGGAGTGCCAAAGTACAAAGGAGAAAAATATGCCGAGAGGAGGGAGATAATGAAATGGTGAGGAACAAAAGCGAAGCAAAACAGATGCATACCATCAATAGAGGTGGAGAATTTAAGGGATCTATCGCAGATTCAGAGTCGCAAAGTACAGTAATGGACAGATACAGGTGGAAGAGTGATTTGTCTTTAACGTTAGGAAATGAAGTGAAAGCAGCAGACGCAGGTGAAAACTTGATATTGAGAGGAAAAGAAGAGACAGAGTGGTACTACATGAAGAGAAGTACGAAAGCTAAGGTGAATAATGCAGAAGAAGTGGTTGCAGTACCGGAAGGGAAGGAACGAGGGAAATTAAGTAGAATTAAAAATCCCAAAGGTTCTGAGTCCAAGAGAAGTTTGGCTGTAAATAACAGTAACCCATTTACCAGGTTGGAGAATTTGAAGTTGAACACGTATCCATCCTTAGACATTGAAGTAAGAAGAAGTAAAGTCTGGAGGAACAAAAAGAAAACAGAAACAGCTATGGTCAAGCGCGAAAGAAAGCCGAATAGGTCTGAGGAAAAGGTTGTTGGAAACAAGATGAGGAAAATCTTTGTGAGAATTATCAGTGAACATGATATTTTGGAAGTAAAAGAGGTGGTTAAGGAGGAAACGTACAGGGTTACGCATTCCACAAGAGTAGTGGACGAACTTTCCAAACCAACCTGCCGCAAGATTAAGAAAGCATGGAGCTTTGCTGCTAGGGTTAAACACAAACTCAGACGGTATAAGAAATCTGACCTTCACACGAACCTGGGAAGAGGAAATTGTCAAGGAGGGTGCGAGAATTCACTCAAAAACGTACCAAGCCAGTACCCTAAAGGTCCGGTTGGGAGAGTCTGGTGGCTCCCAGAAGGCTGGGAAGAAGTTGTGTTAGGGTTTACAAGGGACAAGGCCAGATTCACAAGGTTAACCCTGGGGGCGAAGTTGGAGGGAAGTCTAGTCCCCGAAGAGGCTTGTACAGGTGGAAGTACGGGAAGCACAGGCACGGCATGCCACAAGAGAAATTATGCGGGACATAACACTAAGGAGGTCAATGAGAAGGAAACCGGTCACAGGGGCAGGGTCAGAAGCAGTGAAATATGGTCCAGGAAACTTCCGAGGAGAAAAAAAATAAATAAATAAATAAAGTGTTCTAAGGGATCGACACTCGCCAGCAGGGTGAGGAGGTACGTGGAACTGAGGATTTGAGCACGTCAGCAGAGTACCTTTTGGCCGAGCAGCTCCTGAGGACTTATATACAGAGTACCGATAGGCATCAGTTCCCTTTCTAACCCTCAACATAAACCAAACATGGATGTGACCAAAGCCAATGGGAACAGAAGGGAGGGCATAGCCTTTTGCTCTCAGTTCGTTCAAACGCATCTTAGTGGATAGAACAGTGACCCATTCCGTAGAAGGGACAAAGCGTGGCCAGGGACCACGTGGAACAAACAACCCTATCTCTCAGCAACTCCGCCGCCGGAAGCGGAGGTGGTCATCACCACAAGGACGCAGTTAGCCAAATGCAGAAGAGAATTGGGAGGTTGTAACCTTTGCCCGTGACAACTGGGTCACTAAAATAACTAACTTTTGAAGTGCAAGTATCACCGATCTTACTAGACAGGCGCCTAGTTGGATCTTTTCCCCTTCTTTCAGGGAAATGTGTAAGGAGTACACCTGTCTCCTGTTATGGGGTCCAGGACTCAGCGTCATAGTTGTTCTTCCTTTGCAAGTTTAGGGGGGTCGCCTTACCCAGACTCCCTCTTTCCTTTTTCAGTCCTTCCTGCTCTGGTCCCCGGCTAAGTCCTTCCCTCCCCCCTGTTCTCTTTTCATTTCTCTTCTTGTTTTTCTTTTCTGTCTTTTCCTTCGATCTCTCCATCTTTCTCTCCCCTAGCCCGGGGCCCTGGGATCCCTTTCCCCCCGCTCTCCTTTGGGGGGAAGGTGTGTTGTAACTTCACCTGCTGTGACTCCCCTGCACCCACCCCTCTCCCTTCCCTCTCCTTGGTATGGTCCGCTCTGCTCCTTGGAGTGCGAGTTAGAACGTTCACGATGTGAGACTAGCCGCCAAGCTGGAAGCACCTGTTTACTTATGACAAATAAACATATACATAGAACCTACTTGGAGTGGTGACATTTTACTACACACAGCAACCATGAAATGCCCTAGTAGCCGTTTTAGCCGTCTTTTTTATTTGTCGGGCGGGCACCATTTTACACTTCCTGTTTCCCAGCTCGCGACAGAAATACAAAGACAGTTTTAGTTTCAACTAGGTAATTTCAAGCATCAGCGAAGGTAACTTCATGAGCAGTGCGTCTTCCGACCCAGTAATCTTACGTGATGGCATTTCATCGGCCATCTGGACCCTGGGAAACCAGCATTTCGTCTCCGATCTGATGGAGGGTTGGGATAAGGCAGCCATCAGCTCTGCTGTCCAAGCCATGCCCCAGGTATATTCCCTAAGAAGGGTAAACCCCTGGAAACCCGGCTTCATACTGGCCGATATCTCTATTACATTTTGATACTAAGATATATTTAAAAATCCTGACAAGTTGGGTGGAGAGGGTCATAGGCCATCTGGTGTCATCCTGGCAGCTCAGCTTTATACCTTGTAGAGGTACAACAGACCATAAAAGGCGTGTTATAATTCAGTTTGACATCAACAGCCGCGACAGGGGGACAGATGGCTATGGCCCTTCTCGATGCCGAGAAGGCTTTTGATCAGGTGGCCTGGAAGTTTTTATGGGGAATACTCGAATAAAAGGGTAAAGCCCCCGAATGACCAACGCCGTTAAAGCTATGTATACCAACCCACATGGACGACACGTCACATTTAAGAGTCATAAATCATAAAAGGGTCTAGGGGGCCAGGCAGAGGTGCCCCTGCTCTCCAATCCTGTTTGCCCACTATATAAACCCACTGATTGAGAAGATTTTAAATAATCAGGGGACAAAGCTGATCACCTACGAAGGGTATGAGACTAAGCATCTGCTGACGACATCGCTGACCCCGTAGGAGCAATCAGGGAAATTGAAGCCATTGTCGGAG
This sequence comes from Lissotriton vulgaris, assembly GCF_964263255.1. Taxonomy (NCBI): domain Eukaryota; kingdom Metazoa; phylum Chordata; class Amphibia; order Caudata; family Salamandridae; genus Lissotriton; species Lissotriton vulgaris. The sequence goes on from NC_141687.1 coordinate 494,893,450, forward strand.
AGTTTGGGCAAGCCTTCGGCTATACTCTGAATAAAGGGTAAACACAAGTCATCTGTACAGATAATCTCACATTTCAAAATCCATGGCGCATGGATTCAGCTGGGTACCTTGGCATTCAAGTAGCCCGGGAAACATCCATTACAACACAGTCATTAAATTGCACTACCTTTACAATGTAACTGTTAAAACACGGCTGCCTTTACATCGCACGCTATTACAACACATGCCATTACAACGCATGTCACTAAAACGCATGCTTACAATGCATACCATTAAAACAAATGCCTTCACAACGCATTATAAGGTAAGTAATGGAGATTTTTTTGTTTTTGGGTGGGAATGGGTTTTGGGGTACATGGGAATAGTACTTTTTACCACTACACTATCAAACACTTTCCCAATTGTTGCACTCACTGGAATGAGAATAGTAATTATTACCCCTACACTATTCAACACTTACAATACTGTTGCACTCACTGGAGTGGGAATAGTAATTTTTACCCCTACACTATCCAACACTTACCCTACTGTTGCCCTAAAAGTATTATGCATTGTAATGGTATGCATTGTAAAGGTATGCATTGCAATAAAATGCATTGTAATGGTAGTTTTAAAAACTGTGTTGTAAAAGCATGCTTTGTAATTGTTTGCGTTGTAACGTCATATATTCCATTAGCCTAAATATAGACACCATAGGTAGGATTTATTTTAACCCCTTGGTTACAACATTTCCACAGATCTAAAACGCATAAATTGGCTTCATCTATCTATCATCAGCAGGGGTAATGTGAATGTCCTAAAAATAACAATGCTTCCTTAGATTTTGTCTCTTTTCGGTCACTACCAGTGGCCATAGGTGACTCAATTTTAAAAACACTGGATTTGACCTTCATAACTTTCATTTGCCAATATGGGAAGGTGAGGCAGTCACTAAACTATCCATCTCTCTCCCAGGGTCGGTTGGGTTATCTGTCCCTAATATTGCATTCTGCTACTGGGCGGCTCTACTGCAGCAAATGCATATTTTACTCACTGCGTATAATGATGAACAGACAGATCAGGAAAGCCACTGCACCCGCCCCTCGATTTATGAGCGTGTTCCAGGGAACAAGGCGTGTGGGCTGCTGCTGTGGCAGCTAGAGCCGAGCTACTGTAAGAAAGTTTGATTTAAGGTGGTATTTAATGCCTGGAAGATATGGAGTGAGGCACGCATAGTCATTAAGATCCCGAAATACTGCAGGCATACACCACTGTGGCATTCTTCCCTTTTTCCGCCCTTATTGTATGATGGCATGGGATGGCAGTGGGTGCAGCATGGCCTGTCTGTAATTGGGGATCTTTATCCTTTTGATCAGATATGCCCTGTTATCCACCTGCATCGAGGGTTTGGTATCCCGGGTAACCAACATTTTAAATATGTGCAAATAAGGGAATTCTTTACCAATTCAGGGATGCCATATCCCGAGATAAAATACCTCTGGAGGAGGTAATTGTCCGGGCTGACTGCATAATAAGAAGCATCTATAATAATTTGTTGGAAAGTCTGCCGGCTGATCTCGAAAAGACTGAGGCAAACTGGGCAAGGAATTTTGCCGACCCCGATGTTAATCTAGAGAAAGCAATAGCACTAGCCGCAAGGCTTTTCTTGTCAGCAAGCCTCGAGATGTAACACTTCGTTTAATTGCTGGCTACAAAAAATGAGGAATGTTAGAAAGAGCGAACTGCGATATGCACAGCGAGTTGGTGCGACGAAGAAGTTTGATAAAATCTGGAGGTTATATTTTGAGTAATGTTGGATTTATGTATTCTGTAAATGATATTGTTTATGGCTGTATGGATTCTGTGTTTCCTTTGTTTTTTATTTTTGCCAATTTATGTTATTTCCATATTGAAATCATGATACAAGAACTTCAATAAAAAGTTTATAAAAAAAAAAGATGTAACAGTATAAAACGCTATTCAATCTGTACATTACCTCCGACAAACTGTTTGACTGGGGTAAGAGAACAGATGATAAGGGTATTAGGTGTTGGGAAGGCCCAGCCACATTAATAGATATGTTTTATGACTGCGCCAGGCTACTCCCTCTAAAGAACGGGCTGGAGTGCTTCTGGGAAGGACAATTAGGGTGCAGGGTCAACCTTAGCCCAAACTTGACAATAGTAACAGCGGCATGGGCACTCCCCGGACGAATTTTGTATCTGTATGTGTAGCCGTTGCCAGGAAATAAATTGCAGCTAGATGGAAGGATCCGGAACCCCCCTAGTTTCAGATCTGGCTATCACAGTTTTGGGTATATATAATCTAGAGACAGCTCTGTATGAATGCAGGGTAGTCGGGCCAGGAAGCTGGGGAAATAAACCTGGTCTCCCATTATGGATTGGAAGAACAACTTCGACTGTGTAACTACCAGACTGCTTGCTATCTATAAACACACCAGTACTGACTTATCAACCAAAAAATGATCTATAATTAGAATAGCTAGTCGGTACGGGAATAGTTGGACATTTCATGTCGGCTTTATTACCCTGCCGTGTTAACATCAGGGGCGGCCTAACCCAGCTCTCTCTAGGCAACAGCCGGCATCAGATGTATTGTAAATAAGGATGAAATGTTACTTTTGTTGTTAGTATTCTTATAGCTATTTTATAAACGGCATGTAATCATATTTTCTATTCCTGAATTTAACATGACTGTCTTTTATTTTTGTATTACCTGTAATATGCATCTCCCTGAGTAAAGAAAACAAAATGAGAATTTCTTGAAGTGAAGCCTGAATATCTATTATTTGTCTGCATCCGCGGTTGTTGGAATGTAGTAGGTGGCCACCACCATGTACATTTGTGTTTTTGTATTTTGTAATTTCAGCTGTTATCATTTCCAGTTTTGAGTCGATTCCCGCTTTGTGTTCTGTATCAGTTTCATTAGATCAATCAGCACCTCTAATTTGTCTGATTGAAAGTGTAATACCTTTATGGCTTGCTATAGTGTTGTTAGCAGAGTTTGACTCCATTGTACTGTAGGGATCGTTTGCGGGAAAATCCTTCATGTTAATACGATTCCGCTTACAGATGAAATCGATTGGAGATTCCTGTTTTTTCAATTTACTGGAGATTGAACATGTTCTACTTTTTTATTTCCCTGCTGATGATCCAGGCTTAAGGTTAGTTTTAAGTGTGTAAAGTCTGTCCCCCCTTCCTTCATACTGGCCTTCCTATAGATGGGGCTGCTGTGGGGCATTGCCCTGGGTTAGCTGGTTAGCTTGCATCTTGGCTTAATGTGTTAATTTCCAAGGCGTGGAGGAGATCAGTGTCGTTTGATAATGAGAAGGAGCAAGTCCAAGCTCCTTTCTGTGACATTTATTGGGTGCGATTTTTGAAGTGACCGCTTTTTCTAGGACTTCTTTATAGCCTTGGTCGTATTCAGTGGTGTTCCTCTTGTGTGCACCTGTGTGGTTTTTTTTCAGTCTACTCAGAATTGTTATTCCCTGTTGGGCAAACTTCTCTAGGAGAAAATTACAAAAAACAATTTGATGGACAGAATGTAGATCAATGTCTTACATTCACCCCAGTACAAGGATCTGGGCCTAAATCCACCGTTTTTTGCACTCCACACCACCCTGGGTTAGATAATGGCTTTATGCAAATCAGCTCTGACCCTGTGCCCCATGGGAACAGTCCAGTCCGAACTACAACAGCCATATCTTTCCCAGACCGGAATCAAGCATCCGAGGACCGGACCGGTTTCGAGGTAACCCCTCTCATCAGCCCGGCTAGCTTGACTCCAGTGGTGTGGAGGCTCTGGGACCCACGTCTGAGCTACCCGAGTACACTCAGGGAGAAAATTACAAAAAAACTATTTGATGGACAGAATGTAGATCAATGTCTTACATTCACCCCAGTACAAGGATCTGGGCCTAAATCCATCGTTTTTTGCATTCCACACCACCCTGGTTAGATAATGGCTTTATGCAAATCAGCTCTGACCCTGTGCCCCATGGGAACAGTCCAGTCCGAACTACAACAGCCATATCTTTCCCAGACCGGAATCAAGCATCCGAGGTCCGGACCGGTTTCGAGGTAACACCTCTCATCAGCCCGGCTAGCTTGACTCCAGTGGTGTGGAGGCTCTGGGACCCACGTCTGAGCTACCCCAGTACACTCAGGGAGAAAATTACAAAAAACAATTTGATAGACAGAATGTAGATCAATGTCTTACATTCACCCCAGTACAAGGATCTGGGCCTAAATCCATCGTTTTTTGCACTCCACACCACCCTGGGTTAGATAATGGCTTTATGCAAATCAGCTCTGACCCTGTGCCCCATGGGAACAGTCCAGTCCGAACTACAACAGCCATATCTTTCCCAGACCGGAATCAAGCATCCGAGGACCGGACCGGTTTCGAGGTAACACCTCTCATCAGCCCGGCTAGCTTGACTCCAGTGGTGTGGAGGCTCTGGGACCCACGTCTGAGCTACCCCAGTACACTCAGGGAGAAAACTACAAAAAACAATTTGATGGACAGAATGTAGATCAATGTCTTACATTCACCCCAGTACAACGATCTGGGCCTAAATCCATTGTTTTTTGCACTCCACACCACCCTGGGTTAGATAATGGCTTTATGCAAATCAGCTCTGACCCTGTGCCCCATGGGAACAGTCCAGTCCGAACTACAACAGCCATATCTTTCCCAGACCGGAATCAAGCATCCGAGGACTGGACCGGTTTCGAGGTAACACCTCTCATCAGCCCGGCTAGCTTGACTCCAGTGGTGTGGAGGCTCTGGGACCCACGTCTGAGCTACCCCAGTACACTCAGGGAGAAAATTACAAAAAACAATTTGATGGACAGAATGTAGATCAATGTCTTACATTCACCCCAGTACAAGGATCTGGGCCTAAATCCATCGTTTTTTGCACTCCACACCACCCTGGGTTAGATAATGGCTTTATGCAAATCAGCTCTGACCCTGTGCCCCATGGGAACAGTCCAGTCCGAACTACAACAGCCATATCTTTCCCAGACCGGAATCAAGCATCCGAGGACTGGACCGTTTCGAGGTAACACCTCTCATCAGCCCGACTAGCTCGACTCCAGTGGTGTGGAGGCTCTGGGACCCACGTCTGAGCTACCCCAGTACACTCAGGGAGAAAATTACAAAAAACAATTTGATGGACAGAATGTAGATCAATGTCTTATATTCACCCCAGTACAAGGATCTGGGCCTAAATCCATCGTTTTTTGCACTCCACACCACCCTGGGTTAGATAATGGCTTTATGCAAATCAGCTCTGACCCTGTGCCCCATGGGAACAGTCCAGTCTGAACTACAACAGCCATATCTTTCCCAGGCCGGAATCAAGCATCCGAGGACCGGACCGGTTTCGAGGTAACACCTCTCATCAGCCCGGCTAGCTTGACTCCAGTGGTGTGGAGGCTCTGGGACCCACGTCTGAGCTACCCCAGTACACTCAGGGAGAAAATTACAAAAAACAATTTAATGGACAGAATGTAGATCAATGTCTTACATTCACCCCAGTACAAGGATCTGGGCCTAAATCCATCGTTTTTTTGCACTCCACACCACCCTGGGTTAGATAATGGCTTCATGCAAATCAGCTCTGACCCTGTGCCCCATGGGAACAGTCCAGTCCGAACTACAACAGCCATATCTTTCCCAGACCGGAATCAAGCATCCGAGAACCGGACCGGTTTCGAGGTAACACCTCTCATCAGCCCGGCTAGCTTGACTCCAGTGGTGTGGAGGCTCTGGGACCCACGTCTGAGCTACCCCAGTACACTCAGGGAGAAAATTACAAAAAACAATTTGATGGACAGAATGTAGATCAATGTCTTACATTCACCCCAGTACAAGGATCTGGGCCTAAATCCATCGTTTTTTGCACTCCACACCACCCTGGGTTAGATAATGGCTTTATGCAAATCAGCTCTGACCCTGTGCCCCATGGGAACAGTCCAGTCCGAACTACAACAGCCATATCTTTCCCAGACCGGAATCAAGCATCCGAGGACCGGACCGGTTTCGAGGTAACACCTCTCATCAGCCCGGCTAGCTTGACTCCAGTGGTGTGGAGGCTCTGGGACCCACGTCTGAGCTACCCCAGTACACTCAGGGAGAAAATTACAAAAAACAATTTGATGGACAGAATTGGACTGTTCCCATGGGGCACAGGGTCAGAGCTGATTTGCATATCGCCATTGTCTAACCCAGGGTGGTGTGGAGTGCAAAATAATGATGGATTTGGGCCCAGATCTTTGGACTGGGTTGAGTGTGTGACATTGATCCACATTCGGTCCATCACCTGTTGTGTTTGCATATTCCGCCCTAGGTGCGCTGGGGATGCCCAGACGTGGGTCGCAGGCACTCCACACCACTGGAGTCAAGCTAGCCGGGCTGATGAGAGGTGTTACCTCGAAACCGGTCCGGTCCTCGGATGCTTGATTCCGTTCTGGGAAGGACATGGCTTTTGTAGCTCGGACTGGACTGTTCCCATGGGGCACAGGGTCAGAGCTGATTTGCATATCGCCATTGTCTAACCCAGGGTGGTGTGGAGTGCAAAATAACGATGGATTTGGGCCCAGATCTTTGGACTGGGTTGAGTGTGTGACATTGATCCACATTCGGTCCATCACCTGTTGTGTTTGCATATTCCGCCCTAGGTGCGCTGGGGATGCCCAGACGTGGGTCTCTGGCACTCCACACCACTGGAGTCCAACTAGCCGGGCTGATGAGAGGTGTTACCTCGAAACCGGTCCGGTCCTCGGATGCTTGATTCCGTTCTGGGAAGGACATGGCTTTTGTAGTTCGGACTGGACTGTTCCCATGGGGCACAGGGTCAGAGCTGATTTGCATATCGCCATTGTCTAACCCAGGGTGGTGTGGAGTGCAAAATAGGGATGGATTTGGGCCCTGATCTTTGGACTGGGTTGAGTGTGTGACATTGATCCACATTCGGTCCATCACCTGTTGTGTTTGCATATTGCGCCACTCCACACCACTGGAGTCAAGCTAGCCGGGCTGATGAGAGGTGTTACCTCGAAACCGGTCCGGTCCTCGGATGCTTGATTCCGTTCTGGGAAGGACATGGCTTTTGTAGTTCGGACTGGACTGTTCCCATGGGGCACAGGGTCAGAGCTGATTTGCATATCGCCATTGTCTAACCCAGGGTGGTGTGGAGTGCAAAATAACGATGGATTTGGGCCCAGATCTTTGGACTGGGTTGAGTGTGTGACATTGATCCACATTCGGTCCATCACCTGTTGTGTTTGCATAATCCGCCCTAGGTGCGCTGGGGATGCCCAGACGTGGGTCCCAGGCACTCCACACCACTGGAGTCAAGCTAGCCGGGCTGATGAGAGGTGTTACCTCGAAACCGGTCCGGTCCTCGGATGCTTGATTCTGTTCTGGGAAGTACATGGCTTTTGTAGTTCGGACTGGACTGTTCCCATGGGGCACAGGGTCAGAGCTGATTTGCATGTCGCCATTGTCTAACCCAGGGTGGTGTGGAGTGCAAAATAACGATGGATTTGGGCCCAGATCTTTGGACTGGGTTGAGTGTGTGATATTGATCCACATTCGGTCCATCACCTGTTGTGTTTGCATATTCCGCCCTAGGTGCGCTGGGGATGCCCAGACGTGGGTCCCAGGCACTCCACACCACTGGAGTCAAGCTAGCCGGGCTGATGAGAGGTGTTACCTCGAAACCGGTCCGGTCCTCGGATGCTTGATTCCGTTCTGGGAAGGACATGGCTTTTGTAGTTCGGACTGGACTGTTCCCATGGGGCACAGGGTCAGAGCTGATTTGCATATCGCCATTGTCTAACCCAGGGTGGTGTGGAGTGCAAAATAACGATGAATTTGGGCCCAGATCTTTGGACTGGGTTGAGTGTGTGACATTGATCCACATTCGGTCCATCACCTGTTGTGTTTGCATATTCCGCCCTAGGTGCGCTGGGGATGCCCAGACGTGGGTCCCAGGCACTCCACACCACTGGAGTCAAGCTAGCCAGGCTGATGAGAGGTGTTACCTCGAAACCGGTCCGGTCCTCGGATGCTTGATTCCGTTCTGGGAAGGACATGGCTTTTGTAGTTCGGACTGGACTGTTCCCATGGGACACAGGGTCAGAGCTGATTTGCATATCGCCATTGTCTAACCCAGGGTGGTGTAGAGTGCAAAATAACGATGGATTTGGGCCCAGATCTTTGGACTGGGTTGAGTGTGTGACATTGATCCACATTCGGTCCATCACCTGTTGTGTTTGCATATTCCGCCCTAGGTGCGCTGGGGATGCCCAGACGTGGGTCCCAGGCACTCCACACCAATGGAGTCAAGCTAGCCGGGCTGATGAGAGGTGTTACCTCGAAACCGGTCCGGTCCTCGGATGCTTGATTCCGTTCTGGGAAGGACATGGCTTTTGTAGTTCGGACTGGACTGTTCCCATGGGGCACAGGGTCAGAGCTGATTTGCATATCGCCATTGTCTAACCCAGGGTGGTGTGGAGTGCAAAATAACGATGGATTTGGGCCCAGATCTTTGGACTGGGTTGAGTGTGTGACATTGATCCACATTCGGACCATCACCTGTTGTGTTTGCATATTCCGCCCTAGGTACGCTGGGGATGCCCAGACGTGGGTCCCAGGCACTCCACACCACTGGAGTCAAGCTAGCCGGGCTGATGGGAGGTGTTACCTCGAAACCGGTCCGGTCCTCGGATGCTTGATTCCGTTCTGGGAAGGACTATCAGCCTTATTCATGAAGGCTAAATCGGCTCGCAAAGGGCCGGATTCTGAGAATCCGGCCCTTTGCGAGTGCGATTTTTGCTTTTGGGATTCAGCATCCCAAAAGCAAAAATCGCTAATTGCGATGTCGCAAATGTGCGAGGAAATGACATTTAAGGAATCTCTATTTGAGATTCCTTAAATGCTATTCAACATCCTATTTCAATTTGTGATTTCGCTATTTCTAGGCGCAATTTACCGCGAGGTCAGACCTCGCGGTAAATTGCGAAAACTCAGAAAAATGCATTTAAATCCATTTTTCTGAGTTGCATGTTACACACACACATGTCCTTTGGACATGTGTGTGTGCAACACCTGTGTCACAGATCATTTGAGGGGTGCTACAGGGTGTCCTGTGGACACCCCTGGCACCCTTCAAATCGCAATCTTATTTGCGATTAGCTAATTGCTAATCGCAAATAAGGAATACTCCCCATTCATTCCTATGGGCCTTTTGGCCCATAGGAATGAATGGCGAGTTATTCCTTATTTGCGATTAGCAATTTGCTAATCGCAAATAAGGAATCAGTAGGAATCGCATTTTATTATGCGATTCCTACATGATTACCGTTTTGCGAGTCCTTAATAGCGAATCGCTATGATTCGCTATTAGGGGCTCGCAAAACGGCCCCTTAATGAATAAGGCTGCTGGCTTTTGTAGTTCGGACTGGACTGTTCCCATGGGGCACAGGGTCAGAGCTGATTTGCATATCGCCATTGTCTAACCCAGGGTGGTGTGGAGTGCAAAATAACGATGGATTTGGGCCCAGATCTTTGGACTGGGTTGAGTGTGTGACATTGATCCACATTCGGTCCATCACCTGTTGTGTTTGCATATTCCGCCCTAGGTGCGCTAGGGATGCCCAGACGTGGGTCCCAGACACTCCACACCACTGGAGTCAAGCTAGCCGGGCTGATGAGAGGTGTTACCTCGAAACCGGTCCGGTCCTCGGATGCTTGATTCCGTTCTGGGAAGGACATGGCTTTTGTAGTTCGGACTGGACTGTTCCCATGGGGCACAGGGTCAGAGCTGATTTGCATATCGCCATTGTCTAACCCAGGGTGGTGTGGAGTGCAAAATAACGATGGATTTGGGCCTAGATCTTTGGACTGGGTTGAGTGTGTGACATTGATCCACATTCGGTCTATCACCTGTTGTGTTTGCATATTCCGCCCTAGGTGCGCTGGGGATGCCCAGACGTGGGTCCCAGGCACTCCACACCACTGGAGTCAAGCTAGCCGGGCTGATGAGAGGTGTTACCTCGAAACCGGTCCGGTCCTCGGATGCTTGATTCCGTTCTGGGAAGGACATGGCTTTTGTAGTTCGGACTGGACTGTTCCCATGGGGCACAGGGTCAGAGCTGATTTGCATATCGCCATTGTCTAACCCAGGGTGGTGTGGAGTGCAAAATAACGATGGATTTGGGCCCAGATCTTTGGACTGGGTTGAGTGTGTGACATTGATCCACATTCGGTCCATCACCTGTTGTGTTTGCATATTCCGCACTAGGTGCGCTGGGGATGCCCAGACGTGGGTCCCAGGCACTCCACACCACTGGAGTCAAGCTAGCCAGGCTGATGAGAGGTGTTACCTCGAAACCGGTCCGGTCCTCGGATGCTTGATTCCGTTCTGGGAAGGACATGGCTTTTGTAGTTCGGACTGGACTGTTCCCATGGGGCACAGGGTCAGAGCTGATTTGCATATCACCATTGTCTAACCCAGGGTGGTGTGGAGTGCAAAATAACGATGGATTTGGGCCCAGATCTTTGGACTGGGTTGAGTGTGTGACATTTATCCACATTCGGTCCATCACCTGTTGTGTTTGCATATTCCGCCCTAGGTGCGCTCGGGATGCCCAGACGTGGGTCCCAGGCACTCCACACCACTGGAGTCAAGATAGCCGGGCTGATGAGAGGTGTTACCTCGAAACCGGTCCGGTCCTCGGATGCTTGATTCCGTTTTAACATGAAAAGCGTGCCAGTAACATAGAACCCTTCGGGATTATTTTTCATGCAATTGCATCAACCACGCTTTACATTTTATTACTGGCTGTATCACTGCAAGTTATTACCCCCTCACGTCTTCTGACTGTTGTCAGATAATGTGAATATAATTCATGGTTATGACCTCAAGAATCATCATATTTAACAACTGGTAACACAACACGAATAAAGCCTACAACTCTGGCAGCCAGTTCGGTACTATACGTTTTTCAAACATGGCGCCCAAACATTCTACTTGAATGGATATAGTATTATGATCCAGTCCATTCTCTATGTTTCCTAACTCCGTACCGAGACGGAGCTTGCGGAGTTTTTAATGGCATTTTTTTCGGCACTCAGTGTTAAGAGACCGGTAGATAGAGGAACTCCTGATACGGCGGAAATCTTTGGTTATACAGGTAGGAACGGACCCGTTCTTACGGTGTGTATTCTCATTACCACTTAGATGCTTGTAATCGTGGTAGTAATTGCGTTTTTTTCACCGAACAGATAAACAGTCCGGGTGAAGATAAGGTAAAGGTTTTGCAAACCCTATTCGTTTAAAGCAAGTGATACACAGGACAGGAAATCCTTTAGTCCTAATTTATGTCATTTTATCCTTGCAGTGATTAGAAATAATCTTTCACAGGTATGTCCTCACCAGTTACCTTAAAACTCACGTAAATACCCACATGCTGTCTAGATTTCATAACCAACATAGGTTATTCATTATTACTTGCAGAGACTGAACACTGAGTCCAGCAAGTGAGGCGATTCCATTTTACCACCTGTCATGTCATACACCAGGTACAATACCATAACAAAGCCCAGCCACTTATCCCCCTTGAACTACATTGAATCATGATTCTCATACATTTTTATATGTTTTATTTCCAGACACGCCCCTGATGAAGGCACCGCAGAGGCGCCGAAATGCATAGGGCTCTTTTGTTAAAAAATAATTTTTGCACACTGTTCATTGTATAAATATGAAGCCAAAGTATTGAATATGTAATCATGACATAATGTTTACAAAATTGATGAATTGAATCATATGTTTGTATTATGAGAAATGTAAATAATACATGAATAATAGAAACTAACCAAAAAACTTAAAAATAAGAATAAAAACAAGCACAAAGTTAAAAAGTGTGTCAAGCATATTTAAAGCGCGGAGCGCCAAGTGAACAGTGCCCGATTTGACGGGTCTAAAAACCCATCATAACCACCAGACGTGGGTCCCAGGCACTCCACACCACTGGAGTCAAGCTAGCCGGGCTGATGAGAGGTGTTACCTAGAAACCGGTCCGGTCCTCGGATGCTTGATTCCGTTCTGGGAAGGACATGGCTTTTGTAGTTCGGACTGGACTGTTCCCATGGGGCACAGGGTCAGAGCTGATTTGCATATCGCCATTGTCTAACCCAGGGTGGTGTGGAGTGCAAAATAACGATGGATTTGGGCCCAGATCTTTAGACTGGGTTGAGTGTGTGACATTGATCCACATTCGGTCCATCACCTGTTGTGTTTGCATATTCCGCCCTAGGTGCGCAGGGGATGCCCAGACGTGGGTCCCAGGCACTCCACACCACTGGAGTCAAGCTAGCCAGGCTGATGAGAGGTGTTACCTCGAAACCGGTCCGGTCCTCGGATGCTTGATTCCGTTCTGGGAAGGACATGGCTTTTGTAGTTTGGACTGGACTGTTCCCATGGGGCACAGGGTCAGAGCTGATTTGCATATCGCCATTGTCTAACCCAGGGTGGTGTGGAGTGCAAAATAACGATGGATTTGGGCCCAGATCTTTGGACTGGGTTGAGTGTGTGACATTGATCCACATTCGGTCCATCACCTGTTGTGTTTGCATATTCCGCCCTAGGTGCGCTAGGGATGCCCAGACGTGGGTCCCAGACACTCCACACCACTGGAGTCAAGCTAGCCGGGCTGATGAGAGGTGTTACCTCGAAACCGGTCCGGTCCTCGGATGCTTGATTCCGTTCTGGGAAGGACATGGCTTTTGTAGTTCGGACTGGACTGTTCCCATGGGGCACAGGGTCAGAGCTGATTTGCATATCGCCATTGTCTAACCCAGGGTGGTGTGGAGTGCAAAATAACGATGGATTTGGGCCCAGATCTTTGGACTGGGTTGAGTGTGTGACATTGATCCACATTCGGTCCATCACCTGTTGTGTTTGCATATTCCGCCCTAGGTGCGCTGGGGATGCCCAGACGTGGGTCCCAGGCACTCCACACCACTGGAGTCAAGCTAGCCAGGCTGATGAGAGGTGTTACCTCGAAACCGGTCCGGTCCTCGGATGCTTGATTCCGTTCTGGGAAGGACATGGCTTTTGTAGTTCGGACTGGACTGTTCCCATGGGGCACAGGGTCAGAGCTGATTTGCATATCACCATTGTCTAACCCAGGGTGGTGTGGAGTGCAAAATAACGATGGATTTGGGCCCAGATCTTTGGACTGGGTTGAGTGTGTGACATTGATCCACATTCGGTCCATCACCTGTTGTGTTTGCATATTCCGCCCTAGGTGCGCTCGGGATGCCCAGACGTGGGTCCCAGGCACTCCACACCACTGGAGTCAAGATAGCCGGGCTGATGAGAGGTGTTACCTCGAAACCGGTCCGGTCCTCGGATGCTTGATTCCGTTTTAACATGAAAAGCGTGCCAGTAACATAGAACCCTTCGGGATTATTTTTCATGCAATTGCATCAACCACGCTTTACATTTTATTACTGGCTGTATCACTGCAAGTTATTACCCCCTCACGTCTTCTGACTGTTGTCAGATAATGTGAATATAATTCATGGTTATGACCTCAAGAATCATCATATTTAACAACTGGTAACACAACACGAATAAAGCCTACAACTCTGGCAGCCAGTTCGGTACTATACGTTTTTCAAACATGGCGCCCAAACATTCTACTTGAATGGATATAGTATTATGATCCAGTCCATTCTCTATGTTTCCTAACTCCGTACCGAGACGGAGCTTGCGGAGTTTTTAATGGCATTTTTTTCGGCACTCAGTGTTAAGAGACCGGTAGATAGAGGAACTCCTGATACGGCGGAAATCTTTGGTTATACAGGTAGGAACGGACCCGTTCTTACGGTGTGTATTCTCATTACCACTTAGATGCTTGTAATCGTGGTAGTAATTGCGTTTTTTTCACCGAACAGATAAACAGTCCGGGTGAAGATAAGGTAAAGGTTTTGCAAACCCTATTCGTTTAAAGCAAGTGATACACAGGACAGGAAATCCTTTAGTCCTAATTTATGTCATTTTATCCTTGCAGTGATTAGAAATAATCTTTCACAGGTATGTCCTCACCAGTTACCTTAAAACTCACGTAAATACCCACATGCTGTCTAGATTTCATAACCAACATAGGTTATTCATTATTACTTGCAGAGACTGAACACTGAGTCCAGCAAGTGAGGCGATTCCATTTTACCACCTGTCATGTCATACACCAGGTACAATACCATAACAAAGCCCAGCCACTTATCCCCCTTGAACTACATTGAATCATGATTCTCATACATTTTTATATGTTTTATTTCCAGACACGCCCCTGATGAAGGCACCGCAGAGGCGCCGAAATGCATAGGGCTCTTTTGTTAAAAAATAATTTTTGCACACTGTTCATTGTATAAATATGAAGCCAAAGTATTGAATATGTAATCATGACATAATGTTTACAAAATTGATGAATTGAATCATATGTTTGTATTATGAGAAATGTAAATAATACATGAATAATAGAAACTAACCAAAAAACTTAAAAATAAGAATAAAAACAAGCACAAAGTTAAAAAGTGTGTCAAGCATATTTAAAGCGCGGAGCGCCAAGTGAACAGTGCCCGATTTGACGGGTCTAAAAACCCATCATAACCACCAGACGTGGGTCCCAGGCACTCCACACCACTGGAGTCAAGCTAGCCGGGCTGATGAGAGGTGTTACCTAGAAACCGGTCCGGTCCTCGGATGCTTGATTCCGTTCTGGGAAGGACATGGCTTTTGTAGTTCGGACTGGACTGTTCCCATGGGGCACAGGGTCAGAGCTGATTTGCATATCGCCATTGTCTAACCCAGGGTGGTGTGGAGTGCAAAATAACGATGGATTTGGGCCCAGATCTTTGGACTGGGTTGAGTGTGTGACATTGATCCACATTCGGTCCATCACCTGTTGTGTTTGCATGTTCCGCCCTAGGTGCGCAGGGGATGCCCAGACGTGGGTCCCAGGCACTCCACACCACTGGAGTCAAGCTAGCCAGGCTGATGAGAGGTGTTACCTCGAAACCGGTCCGGTCCTCGGATGCTTGATTCCGTTCTGGGAAGGACATGGCTTTTGTAGTTTGGACTGGACTGTTCCCATGGGGCACAGGGTCAGAGCTGATTTGCATATCGCCATTGTCTAACCCAGGGTGGTGTGGAGTGCAAAATAACGATGGATTTGGGCCCAGATCTTTGGACTGGGTTGAGTGTGTGACATTGATCCACATTCGGTGCATCACCTGTTGTGTTTGCATATTCCGCCCTAGGTGCGCTAGGGATGCCCAGACGTGGGTCCCAGACACTCCACACCACTGGAGTCAAGCTAGCCGGGCTGATGAGAGGTGTTACCTCGAAACCGGTCCGGTCCTCGGATGCTTGATTCCGTTCTGGGAAGGACATGGCTTTTGTAGTTTGGACTGGACTGTTCCCATGGGGCACAGGGTCAGAGCTGATTTGCATATCGCCATTGTCTAACCCAGGGTGGTGTGGAGTGCAAAATAACGATGGATTTGGGCCCAGATCTTTGGACTGGGTTGAGTGTGTGACATTGATCCACATTCGGTCCATCACCTGTTGTGTTTGCATATTCCGCCCTAGGTGCGCTGGGGATGCCCAGACGTGGGTCCCAGGCACTCCACACCACTGGAGTCAAGCTAGCCGGGCTGATGAAAGGTGTTACCTCGAAACCGGTCCGGTCCTCGGATGCTTGATTCCGTTCTGGGAAGGACATGGCTTTTGTAGTTCGGACTGGCCTGTTCCCATGGGGCACAGGGTCAGAGCTGATTTGCATATCGCCATTGTCTAACCCAGGGTGGTGTGGAGTGCAAAATAACGATGGATTTGGGCCCAGATCTTTGGACTGGGTTGAGTGTGTGACATTGATCCACATTCGGTCCATCACCTGTTGTGTTTACATATTCGGGCAAACTTCTCTATGCATGCCTCTAGGCTATATTTCCTGGAAAGTGGGGTAGTTTCATTGAGTTAAATTAATTAAACCTGTGTTTTAGAGGATCCTTGTGTCTGGGAACTATTCTTGCCTGATTTGTTAGGGATTAGGAAACTAGGTAGAACAGGGGCCTCATCCAACAAGGCATAAATATAGCGGCCATTGGGTCCTTTATGAAGAAGAATTTCTGTTTTCCATTTTTTTTCCCAAAATTGAAAAGTGCTGATTCTGGTTTTTGTGGTGAAACAAACCTCACTTTTTGCCTGGTTGTTTTCTTGTTTTTACTTTGTGCGAGGTACGTTGGATGGACACTTTTACTTGTGTAATTGCCTGGCAGATTTTGCCTGATCTCATTATTCTCTCTTTTGTTCGATTGTATGATTGACTGTCTGTAGTTAGTGGGTTTCTACCTTGATTTTTTCTTTTTTTTCTTGGTTTCACTGCTGCTGACTGCTCACTGCTGTATGGGTCTGGATGTTGATATCCGGTAAAAAAAAAATGTTTTGTAAAGCCTTTATGGCTGAAGTTGACTGGTGGGGGAGATTAGCAGTAATGGCAGTTTGTTAGATGTTTAGGCTCGGGGTGGGGCTTGAGGTGTTGAATTTGTGCGGTCCTGCGCAGGAGCTCCAGCACTCCCTGGGGCTAGCCACGCCCTGACCTAGCTGGGCTCACTCACTGCGGCGAACCTCTAGGGCACATCTAAGGCTGCCGCACTTCTTTACTCACTTCACCCCATGCTTCTCTCCTGCCCTTCTTTACACTTCCTTCGCACGCCACTCACACTGTCCGGCTGTTGGCCTATTGCCCCTCCGGTGAGCATGGGGTGTAGAACATGTCCGGTGTAGAACTCCTGAGGGGGTAGAAATCTGCCCTCCTCCCTTCCTCCAAGAACCACCAAGAACTGCCTGTAGCCTGTGGCCTTTGACCCGACTCCCCTGGAACTACATGCCTGGAGCTCTCCTGCCTTTCCTACTGTGCTGTGGAAGGAGTGGACACCCCCTCTGCGGGCCAGAAACTGAACGTCCGGCTCTGAGGTTGTAGATGAAGTGGTAGCAGGAATTGCCGAACTCCTCAGCCTGCTCTTGCTGATTTGACAAGTTGCTCGCTTCTCCTGCATTGTCAGGATCTCACTCCGCTATCCTGCTTCGGAATTGAGTGGGTTTGGTGAACAATCCTATTGAACTCATCGATTTGCAAGCCGGACTGATCTTATGCCTGATCGCCTCCACAAAATCGGGCAAAGGCCGCTAACCTCACACCTCCCACCTTCTGCCTTCTTTTCCTTAGATCTCGGCAGTTGGTGGTAGCAATGGCTGCGGCTGTCCTGTGCGTTAATGCCGCGTTTATACCAAGTTGGTGCTGATGCTGATACCTGTGTTGGTTTTATTATCAGCACCGCCGAAGCAGAGGGGTGTGTAAGGCTCTGTGCTTCGCACTCAGTACCCGGCACTCAGTGCTCTGCAGTGACTTATCACTCGCTCCTCACTCCTGCTTGCACCTCCTACTATCGTTACTTCCACTAGCGGCCTAAGTCATCAAACTGGGGCTATTATTAGGTTCGCCAATTGAGCCTCATCCTATCCTATCTCCCCGGTCCTGGAGATCTACAAGGAGCAGCTCTTTATGGTGTAGAACTGTGGGTTTGCTGTAAGTTTGATTTCCTTGAGAAAAGTGAGAATTATTTTGTTGAAACACTGTTGAAACTTCCAACTAGTGCACTATTACTCCCTTTAAGAATTGACTTAAAATTAAAACCAATTACTGATATAGCCAATTTTGTATGGGATTCATATATGGAAAACAGAGGAGTTGGCACCCTCCAGAGAATGTCCTGAGGACCTCAATGGTAACCATTTGTCACACTCAATTCCTTAGCTAAGCTATATACAAACATGTCTGAGTAGGTTAGGATTGAGTGAGAACTGGCTGCACCCAACCTTAATACCAACAAGTGCTTGTTTGTCTGTGAAATCAAACTATTGGAACACTGTACTAAGCACACGTTTTGCTGCTAACGACCGCTTGTTGACTTGTCAGTGTTAACCACATTTTGAACAATTTATGGATTGTGTTAATCCTCCGACTACAAGAGCCCTGTTAAAAAAATTCGGGCTAGGGATTCTCTCTCTTGTCTCTTTCTCTTGCTCATGGACTAAAACTAATACTCCTACTAATCTATGTCCTGTGGGTTGTCAGGCAAAAGAGAATGAAGAGCATTTGCTGTTTTTTGTAGTGTCTATGTGGAACAGTGTGCACAGTGGATTGCTCGCCTTTGCCACTCCCTTGGACTTAAAGATCGACATAACGCATTGAGAAAAAGCAAGTCGGATAACAATAGGTAAATTATCTTTTCATTCTGTAGCACTTTGAGTATTTAGTGTTTTCTGCATGTAGATAGCTCTGGTAGCTTTTAATGTTTTCTGAATAGCATAGTGGAACCGTTTTGAGGTGTTTTTAAGAATACCGTTTGAGGTTTTTGCTGACTAGGTAAACTTGCTTTAGCACAGTTGTTTAGCATTTTCTCTTTCTTTTAACTGATTTGGTGTGCACGACGGAATGACGATGTTTCATAGTTTGTGAATACTTAGGGGTGGGGGCTGCCCTAAATGGGCATTATAATGCCCCCACCGCCCCCAAAAATTGCCAAAGTTTTTCTCCATTACAAGCATTTTGAACCTCTTTTTCACGGACGTCATTTAGGTAGTCTCCAAGGTTCACAGAGACGACCCCTAGCTTGTCCCCTGAAACCCCTAGCACTGTCCTTGCGACCACTAAGCTCAGGTTGCAAAGGGCAGCAGGAGGAGCAGGAGGAGCAGAAGAACACCACATGTCTGTCTTAACATAAAAGAAACTGGGATTTCCAGTCTGCTCTTGCTGGGGACAAGTAACAGTTGAAATTTACAACAGTTTCAATTTGTCCCATCACCTGAAGTGCTGCATAGCAGGACACCCTTCAATGCCTATCAGGCCCACAACTCTATCAGGGAGGAACATTCTTCACTTGCATGCACTGGGAGGACCAGGACTGTTGTAAGTAGTGTGTGCCTGTCATCCTGGGCTTCTGGACCCCAGGCCATCAACAACAGGCCATTGGGCCTGTATGAAGTGCTGACAAAAATCTTAAAGACAGTTAAAGTAGGTGTTTTAAGTTTTTCATTTCGCATGGCTGCTGTGTTTTGAGATTGCTGATGTGTGGCATATCTATGTTTTTAGGTGTGCGATTTAATTGTATGTGAGACACGCGGAGTGCTGTCCTGTTGCAAGAAAAACTAAGCAGATACTTCTACCTTTGGTAATAAGATACATTTACATTTCAGAAACGAGCCCCCTGCCCCTCCCAACCCTGTTTTGCTATAGGAGGTAGCTGGTTGCTTTCTGGGACTTGTATTTCTTTTTTAATACGGGTTTCAGTTTTAGAAACCTTGAACTCACTGAAAGTGTATAACATTCAGCATGAATTAAATAATGTTAGCAAACTATACGGCCAAGCAGTAGTGGTCTGAGTTTCTGAGGGGAGTGTGCAGAGTGGTGCATTATCATCTCTGCTCAAGCAAATGCAATAATGCACTTTTGGCACCTCTTACTAAAATACTACATAATTGATGGAGTTTCTCTCAGGGTATACAGGACTAGACAGAGCATGAAGCCAGATGTACAAAGCCATTTTGCAGTCGCAAAGTCTATGATTAAAAAAACCACTGTTTGCAACTGCCACATAACTTATTGATTTGTACTGAACCCATTTTGCGAATGAGTAAATGGTTATCGCATCACAAAATGGGTTTAGAAATGTATAGCAAATCGGTATTTGGAAGGGGTCTGTTTAGGACGCCCCTTTGAAATTAAAGTTTGCAATACAATGTATATATGTTTTGTAACCTGTTAGAATTGGGGGTCTCTAGTTGGCACAGGTAGGTAATTGTGACAAGTAGGGACCCTTTCCTCCAGTCAGGATAAAGGGATTACACTCCTAAAATAACCCCTGCTCACCCCTTGGTAGCTTGGCACGAGCAGCAAGGCTTTATCTGAGAGGCGTTGTAAGTTAAGCATTTGTGACCACACACAGTAACCCAGTTACAACACTACAAATGGACACTACACAAGGTTGTATATCAAAAATAAGTATTATTTTATATCGAGTTACCACAAGACCATAAACAACAAAAATAATCTGCAATACTGTTAAAGATCAAGAGTTCTGGTTAAAAAAGGCTTAAATCACAGTTCTGTGCGAGTCAGTAGCCCTGTCCGGCTACAGTGGTGCTGAAAGAACACAGAGTCTAACAAATCCAGTGGACTGGGTCGGTCCGGGCCCAATCAAATGTCGACAGACTCAGTCACAGTACTTTTTACTTGAGGAGGCCAGCACTTATGTGCGAGCCGGTTCCAGTGTTCGCCCCGGTTCAGGAAAGAAAGCGTTGCAGGACGCGTTGTCCCTCGATGCGGTGCAGGCAGCGGCCCGTTGACAGAGTCGGAGGATCCAAGGCGTGTGTTGCAGGGCGAGACAGTGCTTCTTTGCGGTGCTCCCAGCTTGCGGTGCGGTGACAGAGCCGGAGTTCGGGAGCTGGTGTCGATCAGTCCGGACAGCGGGGCGAGTCGGGTGGTGCGTCGCAAAGCGTGTGAGGCGGTCCCCGACTCCGGTGCATTCACAGGACTCGAAGTCAGCAGCAGTGACTACGTTGGTCAGACTAGTACAAGTCGGTGTAGCAAGGCGTTGCATGTCCCTGTGTCCACCAGTCACGGTGTCCACCAGTCGCAGTGCAGGCAACGGCTCAGTGACGGCGTCAGGACGGAGTCGGGGAGCTCAGAGCTTGCGTTGTTCGAGGAGGACGTTGATTGATGCGTGCCTACAGGACACCGGGCCGTTCGTGAGAGTCGGCCACAGCTCCCTGCCTCTGTAGCCACTGAAACAGTGTTTCCAGCAGCAATTCACAAAGGCTGGTTCTGGGACTTCAGTCAAGGGTCAAGCTCTCTTCCAAGCCCTTGGAGATGTTTTGCACAAGTTGAAAGTAAAGTCCACAAAGTTATTTCTCCTTCCTTTGGCAGTCAGGCACTTCAGCTTGGGAATAGTCTCTCCTCAGTTTCTTCAGGTTCCTCTCCTCAACAAAGGTTTCTTCTTGTAGTCCAAATGTGATCTAATTTCTTGGGATCAGGGTCCCAATATTTATACCCCAAAATCCTTTGTTCTCTCAGGGGAGAAGGGCCTGTGCCCAGTCTAAACCAGTTCTGAAGCACTCTGTTTACCAGACTTCTCCTTTCCTTTCACAGTGCCGGGCAGGAACATCAGACTAAACGCAGGAGGTGGAGCCAGCATTGTGGAAGGCAAGTAAAGCCCTGGAAAACTTTGTTGACAGTATTCATTTTCTTCTTTCAGTGTGCAGGGCAGAGACATCAGACACACCACAGGGGGTGTAGCCAGCACTGTGGGGGCGGGCACAGTCCTATTCATGTCACAGGTGCAACTCCTCCCTCCCATCTAGATGCAGATCTCTCTATTCACCACTGGGTTGACTCATTCTGTCCCCTGGAATCCCCCAGCCCTGTCACTCAAACTCCAGACAAGGAATACACAACTTAGCAAAGGCAGGCTTAAATGGTTAGGCAAGCAAATACCTACTTTCTAAAAGTGGTAT
The DNA here is from genome assembly GCF_964263255.1 of Lissotriton vulgaris. Lineage (NCBI taxonomy): Eukaryota > Metazoa > Chordata > Amphibia > Caudata > Salamandridae > Lissotriton > Lissotriton vulgaris. The sequence continues at coordinate 494,915,108 of NC_141687.1, forward strand.
TGGCAAACACAGAATATTAAAATAAACTTCACTAAAAGATGTATTTTTATTATTCTGAGTCCAGGCATAGTACACTCAAAATTCTACCACTCTGAGTCTGTTAGGATTATAAACATGTAATATTCTAACAGTCAATTCTGGCCTATGGAGAACAGGTAGCCTTGCAGTAGTGAAAAACGAAAATGGCTGTAATTCACTATTAGGACATGCCACACACATCAGGGCTACCATAAGGGTGACTAATATGAATAAAAGGGAAGGTTTAGGGACGGGCAAGTGGGTGCACTTGTCCAGTCAGCATGACAGTACCAGACTGCACGCAGGTTCTGCCATGGCAGACCTTATTATTATTTTTTTTTTTACAAAGAACAATGGTCCCTATATGAAGTCAGTATACATAAAAAATGAGCATATACTTGATAAGTAATATGACTTCTGTCCGTCCGGACAGGATTTATTTTTCAATATGTGCAAAAATAAAAAGTTTTCTGAGAGAGAATGTCAAGCGGGCACAGCCATGACCCTTAACATGCAAGACAGATCAACAAAGAGACAATATTAGACAAAGCAGGCAAATAAGTCTGCGTACTAATACTTCAGTAAGGCAGACATTAGGTTCAAAAAAACACTCCATTGCAATAGAAAGTTACATATAGAAATTTTTGCATATGGGTTTTACAAGTCGACGGCGTTTCGATGCCTATAAAAATGAAGGCATCATCATCAGGACAAAGGTTGACCTTATTGTTGTCTTGAACATAAGCAGTGTTAAAAGCCTTTTCATCACATTTAATTGTAACCTGTAGAGGCTTTCCTAGCGGGGATAAGTCCGAGGCAGACGATTTCCGGATAGATCTGAATTCGATCATCCAGTCTGTTAAATCTGTTATTGGGAGTCCATGTGGCAATTTATATTACCGGATACATGACTCTGACGCTAAGTTAGCGGAGGAGCACAATGGCTGTTGCGAAGGTGCGACAGCACCGCTGCAAGTATGACAATCCTGTCACAATCCTGTCACGTGACTGAAGCACGCCCTGTGACACGCCGCGGAGGCAATTCCAGCCTGTTCCCCACCCGACAGCAAAGGTTCCTTGGGACCGGCACAACAATAACTATCCACTGCCCCTTACTAAGATCTCCAGGTATGTCACTTTGCAGCCAAATGCAATTCTGAAAACAGTCTTTACAGCCAAAATAGTGCCTAGTAAGTTCAGCCCATGTCTATTGCATTTCAGGCGGCAGCGCGATTGCTTTGACATCGGTGAATTCAGATTGCGAAGGGAAATAGCAGTGCCCCCGTTTTTCACAACCCAAGGTATGACTTGTGTGCTTTTTAGTTGTGAAACCACTTGACCTGTGCGTCTCTGAATGGCCTGGTAATTAATTCCCATTCACAAATTCCTTTAACAGAACTTCTGCATAATCAAAAGCCCTACCCTATTTGAGTAATTGGACCGCGGGACCGCTTAATCCATACGATAAGGTAAAACCCTGCGACTTTTTGCCCTGTTGGGGGGACCCTAATTTTTAATTGGTGGCTAAAACAAGCTTCCTTTCTTTTTGTATAAAGCCACACTGACAGAGCCCTGAAGAGAATCTGAGATTGTCTCCAGATTCGCAACGCGTCGGCATAACGGCGAATAGGCACCTTTGATCTAGCAAAGCTAACAGTTATTTGTCAACTTTAACTGATTGAAGAGTTCTAATTCAATTTATTGTTGCCTTTTCCTGTTGTTTGACATTGGTTGGGCATTCTAATGATTTGAAGTTTCACAAAGATTGATTATTTGTGTGGACAAAATTGTTGTTTTTCTCTTGTAAAAGAAGCTTGTATATAATTGTGGATTCATCTGTATATATGTTTGTTATTGTTCGGTGTATGAGATTTGCATGTATGATAGTTGTAAATAGTGTAAATGTACGTAATTAGTGTTTTTTCTCAACCTTAAAATGTTTTTCAAAATGATTCAAAATTGATAAAAGGGTTTAAATAAAATAACCCATACAAACAATAGGTTTTCCCTTGTTTGCATTCTCATAAATAGTGAGATAAAATTATCCTGAGGGCCAGCATTGTTTTTGTTTCACTAATATTATACGGTCCAGTTGACCCTCTGTCCCAGGACCAAACTCCGTTTTTTTGCAAATTCTAGAGCGAGTGCATACTCGCGAGAGTTTCAAGGGCATTGAATTTTTCCGTGTTGTGAGTTATTTTTGGCTCGCTGCCTGGAAAGACACCTCTGTCTTTCCTAAGTAATGGGCGAGAAGGACACTTTGTCTTTTTCTGAAAACCACATTAAGAATTTGTTAGCCACATCCCCCTTTGCAGAAGTCACTCTGAGCTCTTCAGCTCAGCAGCAGAACGAAACCGAGAAATTAACTAGACTCCGTAAAAAACAGATTCGTACGGAACTCCACGGCCATTTTCTCCTGAAACACCTAAGGGGTGGGACCATCCCTTGGGGTCTCCAGGTGAAAAATGTCCCGGTCATTTTTACTGATGATGCAGATTACAAAAAGGGCTTTAGCTGCATAAACACCAAGTGCAGCAGGGACCTGATGGTCCATACTATAGAAACTGCCCAGAGACTATGCGCTAAGGAATTACAAGAAATTGAGGAACTTACTACAGCCATCAGAGACAACCAGGTGGTCTCAGACTCTAAAGCTCTCTTAGAGAAAATCGACAAAGAGATACAATCTTTCAAAGACAATACAATTAACAGTAAGACAGCACAGTACGAAAGGGACTCCAAATCCTTTACACTAGAAAGGGCTTATCCCTTCCTTAAAGACGATTTCTACTCCCAACCAGAATCTCGAGGAGCACTTTCCAATTTTCAAGGAAGATCTAGAAACAGGTATAAAACTTTTTCAGAAACCTGGTCCTCTGAGTCATCTGGTTCAGACTCAAGAGGAGGGAATAGTAAGAAACAAACTCCTTTTTTAGACAAAGGCCAGCAGTCAAAGGTAAGATTCAAACCACAATGGGAAATGCAAACCCGGAGGAATTACTACAAGTCATAGAAAATCCAACCACCGTAGTTAATCTATCAGCTCGGGCATTGTCAAAAGACGAAGAGTCAGTATTGAACTTGGGGCTAAAATTTGTTCCCACCAGACGGACAGACTTCACTAAAATAAAACTTGAAACATTAGAATTCTGTCGCAAGATCCGTCTCAAAGCTTTCTTTGCCAACCAACCGCCAACCACTCACATGGAGACTACGGGTCTCAGGAATAAATCCACTTTTGTACCCACCCAGAATATACCCAAGCAAGTACTTGCGTTTGAACAAATCCTTTTGTCATCGATAAATAAATTAGAACATCAGCAGAAATTTGTGAAACCAAATATCACTACGGGACAACGGACAGCATTAAAAAATCTTAAGGAAGATCCCTCACTGGTAATAAAGCAGGCCGACAAGGGCGGTGCCGTTGTCATTTGGCCAAAAGACAAATATTTAGCTGAAGGTTATTCACATGTAAACAATCAGGAATGGTACCGTAAATTGACGGAAGACCCTTTACAGCAAATTCAATCTCTGATCGCTGATGTGGTGCAAAATGGTAAAGATAGTGGCTTTTTAGGCCCAAAGGAAGCAGATTTTTTAATCAAAAAATTTCCTAGAACCCCGGTGGCATATTTTTTGCCTAAGATCCATAAAAACTTGTCCAATCCCCCCGGACGACCTATCGTTTCGGGGTGCGATTCGTGCCTCGAGCCTTTGTCCAAATTTGTGGACTTCTTTTTGAAGCCGTTTGTGACTGAAGTTAAGGCTTATTTACGGGACACTACGGACTTTTTGTCCAAAGTAGAGGGCACTTTGTTTGATGACACATTACAACTAATGGTGACAATGGACATGACGTCCCTCTACACGCAAATCCCGCAAGAGGAAGCGTTAGAGGTGATCGAACTTTATCTAGACTCCAGAGAGAGACCCCATAAAGTCCCCACATCCTTTATACTGCGACTGGCTGAGATAACTCTGAAAAAGAATTATTTCCGCTTCAATGACGACTTCTACATGCAGGTTAAGGGCACCGCGATGGGGTGCCCTTAAGCTCCTGAAATGGCCGTACTTTATATGGCCGAATATGAAAAAAGATTCATAGAGACAAACAACCCCTATTTACAAAATATAATTCATTGGTATCGTTACATCGACGACGTGTGGCTCCTGTGGCAGGGGAGCCCCGCCGACTTGAGGAACTTTCACCATTGGATAAACTCGAGACATAATGACATACAATTCTCACTCGACTCAAGTAATGTCAAAATGACCTTTCTTGATGTTGAAATAAGTAATGTGGGAGGAACCTTGAAATCATCACTATTCAAAAAGAAAACAGATAAAAACACCATCCTTCATTATGGCAGTTCGCATCCGAGAAACTTGAGGGCGAACTTGCCATATGGACAACTCCTCCGAATTCGGAGAAATTGCTCAGAAATCGAACAGTTTGAGCAACACGGCCAACATTTCTGTGATGATTTGGTGAAACGGGGTTACCCCAAAAAATTACTGAAACATTCTTTTAAGAGGGCGCGTTATACACCGAGAGAATGTCTCTTTGAGACAAAAAAGAAACGTGAACTAGAAAGTTTAGTTTGCGTCACCACATTTTGTGCAGAAACTCACAAAATAAGACAGATGGTTCTGAAACACTGGCATTTGCTAGAAGAACTGGGAATGCCGTTCCCCCGTCCAATATTTGCTTTTAGAAAAAAACAGAATATTGGCCAGCAATTAGTTTGCGCAGACGTTAGAACACTAAAACCAAAAAGCGATCTATTGTCTAAATGGGGACTTAAACCAATTGAGGGTCACCACAGATGTGGGCATTGTATCGCATGTGATACAACCATTGAAGGGAACATTTTTCGCCACAATACAACAACGTGGACCCATTTCAATTTCACAAACTGCAGAACCAAAAATGTGGTCTACGCCATCATTTGTCCTTGTCCTAAAATTTACATAGGCAAGACAAACCAACAAGCTAACACACGCATGACGCAACATAGGTCACGCATCAAAAACAAAGTGCTCACAGCGCCCCTTGTCCAACACTTCATTGATCATAATCATGGGGAAAACGAGTTCAAATGGACTGTGCTGTTCAATCTGATTCAAACTAACTTGAGTACAAATAGTGACCAAATGCTACTAAAGAAAGAAGCGTATCTGATACTCAAGTTTAATAGTACCCAAACGGGGCTCAACTCCTTATCAGAGATTTCTCGCCTATAATTTCAATGTGCATACCTGATAAACTACAATGCCCAGAATGCCTAGCGGTGGATTTGCTATGAAGTAGGAACCTCACATGATGGTTTTCCACCTATGAGTTCGCATTTCCTGGCCTTGGTTGGAAAGTAAGGTGGGTGTAAGCGAGTCCTTTGATTCCAACAAAGAAAAACAGCGTTTTTGCGCTTATTAATTCAAGATAATTATTTCAGACAGTAGCACGACTGAAGCACGCCCTGTGACACGCCGCGGAGGCAATTCCAGCCTGTTCCCCACCCGACAGCAAAGGTTCCTTGGGACCGGCACAACAATAACTATCCACTGCCCCTTACTAAGATCTCCAGGTATGTCACTTTGCAGCCAAATGCAATTCTGAAAACAGTCTTTACAGCCAAAATAGTGCCTAGTAAGTTCAGCCCATGTCTATTGCATTTCAGGCGGCAGCGCAATTGCTTTGACATCGGTGAATTCAGATTGCGAAGGGAAATAGCATTGCCCCCGTTTTACACAACCCAAGGTATGACTTGTGTGCTTTTTAGTTGTGAAACCACTTGACCTGTGCGTCTCTGAATGGCCTGGTAATTAATTCCCATTCACATATTCCTTTTACAGAACTTCTGCATAATCAAAAGCCCTACCCTATTTGAGTAATTGGACCGCGGGACCGCGTAATCCATACGATAAGGTAAAACCCTGCGACTTTTTGCCCTGTTGGGGGGACCCTAATTTTTAATTGGTGGCTAAAACAAGCTTCCTTTCTTTTTGTAGAAAGCCACACTGACAGAGCCCTGAAGAGAATCTGAGATTGTCTCCAGATTCGAAACGCGTCGGCATAACGGCGAATAAGCACCTTTGATCTAGCAAAGCTAACAGTTATTTGTCAACTTTAACTGATTGAAGAGTTCTAATTCAATTTATTGTTGCCTTTTCCTGTTGTTTGACCTTGGTTGGGCATTCTAATGATTTGAAGTTTCACAAAGATTGATTATTTGTTTGGACAAAATTGTTGTTTTTCTCTTGTAAAAGAAGCTTGTATATAATTGTGGATTCATCTGTATATATGTTTGTTACTGTTCGGTGTATGAGATTTGCATGTATGATAGTTGTAAATAGTGTAAATGTATGTAATTCGTGTTTTTTCTCAACCTTAAAATGTTTTTCAAAATGATTCAAAATTGATAAAAGGGTTTAAATAAAATAACCCATACAAACAATAGGTTTTCCCTTGTTTGCATTCTCATAAATAGTGAGATAAAATTATCCTGAGGGCCAGCATTGTTTTTGTTTCACTAATATTATACGGTCCAGTTGACCCTCTGTCCCAGGACCAAACTCCGTTTTTTTGCAAGCCCACTAGCAGCATTTGGATTTACACGCCCTGGGCACACTCAGTGCACTGTACTAGGGTCTGACAAGTACACCAAATAGTCAATCATGGAATCACCAATTAATACATCAATTTACAGTAGGGATGGCATATGCACTTTAGCACTGATCAGCAGTGGTAAAGTGCCCAGAGTCATAAAATAGCCAACAACAGGTCAGACAAAATATAGGAGGAAGGTAAAAAGCTCAGGGATGACCCTACAAAAAAGGCCAAGCCCAGCACCCCCCCCTTCCAGCCAAAACGCAGGGTAGACTAATCACTACCTTGATGGGCTTCCCTGCTTAGGGCGATATAACATGGACCTGACCCGCAACAGCAGGGGCATATTCCAGTTCTATGCCACTATGAACCCATTTTAATTCCTCTGTCCATACTCTCAGGGTCAACCAAGCGAATCCATGGGGAACCCTTTTCTTCACCTGTGGACACCACCTGTGCAGCATCTAACCTTAACTTGCTCACAGGTGTGTCCCAACAGATAGACAGAAAGTCACAGTGGTCAATGACAGTAGTCAGGGATGAGACCCAGGCTTTATACCTCTCAGGACTCTCAAACCTCTGTGGCATCCAAGAGCAGGGGGCAGTAGCCCCAGGTGCTTGGCACCCTTTGTCCACTCTCCCTCCTTTCAGGTCAGGTATGAAATCCTTGCCTTGACCCACCAGCCCCAGGCCTGTACCCGGCAGCTGGACTAGAGATTGGTGTGGGCTCTCCCACACCCAGTCCTCCTCCTTGGGGCTTTGTACCCTCTCACCTGTAGCGGTACCCCCTTCCGGAATTGTCAGGGCACCTGTGGCAGGTGTACTGCACAATTCACCCACCAGTTCTGGGTTCTATCCTGGGACTGGGCAACCAGGTCAGGGGCACAACCTGAAATTGGCCCCCCAACCTAGGGTTGGAACCCTCTAGTTGAACTGGGGTCAGAGGTGAGGACTCCCTCCCTCTGCACCCCCTTCCAGAGTGCTGTACCCTCCCAAGTAGAGTGGTACCTCCAGAAGCTACATCGGTCAGGACACTGCTTACACTCGCCCTTTCCTCCAGGTCAGACAACACCTGAACCTGGCTTCCCAACCCAAGGACCAAACCCTGCGGTTGAACACTTGCAATGGGCTGAAAATTCGTTTCGCTCACGGAATTTGCGTATTTTTGGCATTTCGCGGTCCCCAAATCACGCAAAATTGGCAAACAATTTGCGAGTTGGCAAATTGTTTTTGCTTGGTCGCGATTCAAAAATACAATCTCGCGCGTGCGGCGTTGACTTACTGTGATTCTGAGTTCGCGAGTTGTTTTCCTCCCGGTTTGCGTCTGCCATTTTGGATCTGGCTGCGTGATCGCGCAAGATTTGTCGACCACAAGTACGTCATGGAGTCCCGCCATTTTGCACTGAGAGACTTTTAGAACGCGAATACGTCACGAGGGCCCGCGATTACGCATCGCAAGAGTAAACAATAGCGAATACGTAGATGCGACGCGCAGCTGACACCCAGCGGGAGATTTAAACAGCTCGCTTTCCCGAAGTCGCAAAAATTGCAATTTATTTATTTATTTATTAGTGATATTTCTAGAGCGCGAACAATGGCCCATGGGCGTTTCGGCGCTAAGATATCTGTAATATTTAACCGGAGAGGGGGGAGCTGAGTTTAATGATTAAAAAGCCAGGTCTTGAGTTGCTTGCGAAAGAGCCAGAGAGAAGGACTAGTTTTAATCGAGTGGGGCAACGTATTCCATAACTTGGGGGCTGACACCAGGAATCTTCTGTCTCCCCAGGAAACAGTTTTATTACGGGGAACCACAAGGTCAATAAGTCTGGAGGAACGTAGTGTTCTGGAGGGACAGTAAGGGATCAAATTTTGAACAAGAAAAGCTGGGCCCAGGTTATGCAAAGTTTTATACACAATACAGAGAGTTTTGAACTTTATTCTGTTTCTGATGGATAGCCAGTGTAACTCTCTGATGGTGTCCGAGGCGGATTGATATTTGGAAATTTTTCCCAGGAGCCTAGCAGCTGAATTTTGTATTATTTGCATTTTATTTAGGGCTCCTTCTTGTTCATTTAAAAATAGTGCATTACAATAATCCAGGGTGGACAATACAAGGGAAGTAACCAGGGTTTTACCAGCTGTATCAGGAAGGAAGGGGAGGATTTTTTTGATAAGTCACAGTTTGTGGAAAGCTGAGGAGGTAATCTGGTTAGCATGTGGATGAAAAGTGAGGCGGTCATCGAAGATGACTCCCGAATTCCTTACCTTGCTGACAGGCTCAGGGGGAGAGCCTAATGATGAGGCCACCAACTGGATGACCACTCAGGGGTCAGCTGACCGAAGATGACTACTTCCGTCTTATCGGAATTTAATTTTATACAATTGGAAGCCATCCAGCTCCCAATTGCTACTATGCCTAATTTGAGATCATCGGCCAGTAGGCCCAGGGTTAGTCATGGGTGCATGATACAACTGTTTCTGTGAGTTTTATTGAATTTAAACATCATTTAGGGCATGGATGGCATTGGATTGGGGTGATTTTTGTGTGTATTTCGATTTTTTGGGTGTTGTTGGGGCCTGGTCTAGGGCCTGGCCATGTTGGTGGCGGCTATTTTGATGCCTGGTCCAGGGCCTGGCCATGTGGGTGGGGGTCTAGGGGGCATTGTGAAGCCAGGCAGTGTGCTTTGTGCTATAGGCCTGCACCCAGTCTGCCTTGCTTTCATCCATTATGCCCAGGGGTACTCAGTGGTGTATGGACCAAGTCTTTCTGTGGGGTCTCTTGAATTTAAACATCATTTAGGGCATGGATGGCATTGGATTGGGGTGCTTTTTGTGTGTATTTCGATTTTTTGGGTGCTGTTGGGGCCTGGTCCAGCACCTGGCCATGTGGGTGGGGGCCATTTTGAGGCCTGGTCCAGGGCCTGGCCATGTGGGTGGGGGTCTAGGGGCCATTTTGAAGCCAGGCAGTGCTTTGTGCCATAGGCCTGCGCACAGTCTGCCTTGCTTTCATCCATTATGCCCACGGGTACTCAGTGGTGCATGGACCAAGGCTTTCTGTGGGGTCTCTTGAATTTAAACATCATTTAGGGCATGGATGGCATTGGATTGGGGTGATTTTTATGTGTATTTAGATTTTTTTGGGGTGTTGTTGGGGCCTGGACATGTGGGTGGGGGCCATTTTGAGGCCTGGTCCAAGGCCCGGCCATGTGGGTGGGGGTCTAGGGGCATTTTGAAGCCAGGCAGTGTGCTTTGTGCCATAGTCCTGCACCCAGTCTGCCTTGCTTTCATCCATTTTGCCCAGGGGTACTCAGTGGTGCATGGACCAAGTCTTTCTGTGGGGTCTCTTGAATTTAAACATCATTTGGGGCATGGATTGGGGTGATTTTTGTGTGTATTTCGATTTCTTGGGAGTTGTTGGGGCCTGGCCCAGGGCCTGGCCATGTGGATGGGGCCATTTTGAGGCCTAGTCCAGGGCCTGGCCCTGTGGGTGGGGCTCTAGGGGCCATTTTGAAGCCAGGCAGTGTGTTTTGTGCATAGGCCTGCACCCAGTCTGCCTTGCTTTCATCCATTATGCCCATGGGTACTCAGTGGTGCATGGACCAAGTCTTTCTGTGGGGTCTCTTGAATTTAAACATCATTTAGGGCATGGATCGGGGTGATTGTTGTGTGTATTTTGATTTTTTGGCGAGTTGTTGGGACCTGGTCCAGGGCCTGGCCATGTGAATGGGGGCAATTTTGAGGCCTGGTCCAGGGCCTGGCCCTGTGGGTGGGGATCTAGGGGCCATTTTGAAGACAGGCAGTGTGCTTTGTGCCATAGGCCTGCACCCAGTTTGCCTTGCTTTCATCCATTATGCCCAGGGGTACTCAGTGGTGCATGGACCATGTCTTTCTGTGGGGTCCCTTGAATTTAAACATCATTTAGGACATGGATGGCATTGGATTGGGGTAATTTATGTATGTATATCGATTTTTTGGGTGTTGTTTGGGCCTGGTCCAGGGCCTGACCATGTGGATGGGGGCCCTTTTGAGGCCTGGTCCAGGGCCTGGCCATGTGGGTGGGGGTCTAGGGGCCATTTTGAAGCCAGGCAGTGTGCTTTGTGCTATAGGCCTGCACCCAGTCTGCCTTGCTTTCATCCATTATGCCCAGGGGTACTTAGTGGTGCATGGAACAAGACTTTCTGTGAGGTCTCTTGAATGTAAACATTATGAAGATGATGGGGTGATTTTTGTGTATATTTCAAATTTTTGGGTGTTTTGGGGTCTGGTCCAGGGCCTGGCCATGTAGGTGGGGGGAGCATATTGAGGCCAGGCAGTTTTTGCCATAGGTCGGCAAGCTTGCGGACCAGTAGGCCTAGGATTATGAATGGGTGCATGAAACATTTCTCTCTGTGTGGTCTCTCTTCTATTAATTTAAACATCCATTTTTTATTAGAATTGAAATTTTTATTTTGGGTCTTTCCGTTTTTGGGTGTGTTGTGTTAATAATAATAAATACCTAGTTGCAATAGTATTAATTGAAGCACGACATATGCAACATTTATTTGACTGATATTCCACTGGCTTCTTCGCTTTTAGGTGCACAAAGACTGAGAACCAAGGAATCATCCTCATCCTCATCACTTGTTGGAGTGCCAGGAAGAAGTCCTGCTGCAGTGTGTTCACAACGTCACGTGACGTCATGTGTGGCCACAGACAACTCTGCAACTCGTTCAACTGCGTCCTGCTGTTCTGACATCTGAAGAAGATGGGCCCAAAGAAAGGTGGCCAGTGCCAGTGCCAGTAAGAAGTAGCAGAAGAAGCAAGTTGGCCACTTACCAAGGAGACTGGTGTGCCGACCAACACTTTTTTTGGAGGGAAAAAACTATGCCTGCAGCAGCGGTATCCGCCGGGGACCAAGCTGGGAGCAGCACCTCTGCTTCATTGGTCTCAGTGCCACCACGCCAAGTTAGGCCGACGCCCATGAGTACTGCAGAGGCAGCCACTTTAATTGCTCTTTCACCATTGACCAGTGACGTTGGCGTTGACTCATTGTGAAGAAACATCCAATCAACGAAGGGTGTAACTCATCTGACAAGTGTTCAACCACAGCTGCAACGACAACCACAGGTGCAACAAGGAGAGGCACAAGGAGCGGCGCAAGGAGGGGCGTAAGGAGAGGCGCAAGTACAGACGCAATGAGCGGCACAAGGAGTGGCAAGGAGAGGCACAAGGAGAGGCGCACGAAGAGGCGCACAGAGAGGCGCAAGGAGAGGCGCAAGGAGAGGCACAAGGAGAGGCGCAATGAGAGGTACAAGGAGAGGCACAATGAGAAGCACCACTGCCCACAATACTTGTTCCTCCAGAAGTAGCGGCACATCAGGAAATTGAGATTCATGCGGAGGTATCAGCAGAGCAAGCCACTCCTGATGATCAATTGTCTTCCAAATCCCCAGCAAGGAAGGAGGGCTAGTACAACTTCTTCTTCAAGCCCCCCTCCTTCTGATGATCTAGATCTTGATTGGCACCCACCAATTCAGTCTGAGAGGGAGGCAGGCCATGAGCCGACAAAGCTAGGTAAAAGGAAGGTTTCCGCAAGGCTTTCAGTTATGGGTGATGATGAGTCTGATGAAGAAGAAGTAGAAGTGGTGTATTCTGCTGCTGATGAAGAGTCTGACGATGACGACCCAGTCATCATATTCATCACTCAAGCCCAGCGGGTATGCAGCAGACACACATTTTTACCCTATCCCGGAACGCTGTGCGGGATGTGGACAGCGTGGCACTGGTAACACCACCAACATAGGTAACTACTACACCAACACGACCTACAGCTTCCATATTTTCTCTTCAGAAGGGCCGGCAGGGACCTCCATCCAGCTCGAACCTCCATTACCTCAAGTAGTGGTGATGTAAGTGCACAACAGAGTCAAATTCCGCCACGCCCATCCTCCACTTCATCTGGCATTGAAAGTGGCACCTCCACCACCACCAGAAATCTCAACTCCCAAGTTTGGGACTTTTTTTGTATTAGTAAAAAGGCGGAAAACCAAGTTATTTATTCGATTTTTAAACAAGTAGTTAGTCGGGGTAAGCTTGGTACCAACTATGGTACCAGAGGCCAGAGAGGTCATCTCCAAAAACACCAGCATCCAGTGGATGGCCCACCTAAGTAACATCCGGAAAGCCAAAAGTACAAATTCAAATGTAGCCATTGATATTGCATCTGATGGCGAGGAGCTGATTGTGCAGGGGGAGGTGAAGAAGCGAGAGAATTTTTTTCTGGTGCACACAGTACCCCTGGCAGCAGCATTGCAATGGTAGGGCCCACACCCTCTACCCCAGCAACATATAGGAGGCAAAGTAAGAGTCTGGTAGAGACACTAATGCGAAAAAGTACATGAATGAGCCTAACTGGGTTGAAGAAGTCTGGATCATCATCACATATGAAAACGGTCCAGATCACCATTAAAAGCATGTTTTGGTCAGAGGCGCCATTTGAAGGCATCCACCTAACGGCACGTCTGTATAATGCAATTCTGGCTAAAATGTAAGCGCTGGACATTCTCCTTTTTTCCTTTGTGGAAGGGGTGGGTTTTCTAGAATTTGTGGCAACAGTCTGCCCTAAATGGTAGGTCACTAGCCGGTCCTATTTTGCCAGAGTTGCAGTTCCAGCACTACATCAAGATGTGCTGGACGTGATTGGGGCAGCTTTGCAGAAGAGTGCTGTTCACACTATCCACCTGACAACAGACATGTGAACCAGTTGCCAAGCCATTGATTACATGTGCGGTACAAAAGGGGGTGGTGATGGACAGAGCATCTGAACACTCACACCCAGTAAAAAAGATCTGGGTTTGATCCATCACCATTCTTTAGCCCGCTCTGCCACCCCAGTTCAGACATGGCTATATGCAAATCAGTCTGACCCTGTGCCTCATGGGAATAGTCCAGCCCGAACTACCCAGCCATGCCTTCCCTGGACTGAAAACAAGCTTCCGAGGACCGGTTTCTGGCATTCCAGCCGTCTTCAGCCCGGCTTGCTTGAATCCAGTGGCAAAGTGTGCAAGGGACTCACGTCTGAGCATACCCTGCCACACTTATGGCGGCCAAAAGCGGTACAAAAGGGGGTGGTGATGGACGGAGCATCTGAACCAATCAAACACTCACACCCAGTCAAAAGATATGGGTTCGATCATCACCGTTGATTACATGTGCATCACTGCACACTGGATCACTTTTGCGGGGGTTAGTGAGAAGATAGCTGCAGATGTTGACAGTGTCACTATTTTTGAAGCTACTCGGAAACATGCAAAAGTAGCCATGTTTGACATGGAGAAAAATCATACTGCATTAAACATTTTGGAGGAGTTTACCAGTAAGGTCTTTCAATGGCTGAAGCCAAGAAGGTGCATGATTGGTTATGTTTCCACGGATAATGGCAGCAATATAGTTAAGGTCATGGCTGATGGTGGCTATTTCAGAGTGCTGCGTTTGGCGCACAAAATTACATTATTGTTCAAGATTTCTTCAAAAAAGTAAACACAGTCAGCAAGTTACCGACCACCTGCCGAAGAATCTGCACACATTTTAGCCATTCTTTAAGGGCCCGGAAGCAGCTGAGGATCATTCAACGTGACCGTAGTGTGCCGTTCAGAGGACTCATCCAGGAGGTGGCAACATGTTGGAACTCAACCGAGCGAGCCTCCTTGAGAACTCAACACCAAAAGGTAAAACAGAAAGAATGACGTGTGTAACAACATTTGGCACAATGTCCAATCAAATAACTAGCGTCATTAAAAAACACTGGGGCATTTTGAACACGGGGAATGACACAATACCAGTTCCCCTATTTGCCTTTAAACGGGGACCCAGCCTTAGGGACAAATAGGTCCACACAAGACCCAAAACTGAAATCCCCAAAAACACAGGCACCCTATGGGATATGCCAGCTGTGACTGGACACCACCCTTGTGGACAATGTGCAGCGTGTCCTCAAACCCGCAAATCCACAACACTCGATATTGGCACAGAACATCCCTGGGAACAGCGGAGGTTTACGAACTGTAACAGTTCTAACCTCATCTATTTAATAAGCTGTCCCTGTGGAAAAAAGTACGTGGGGATGACCACGAGAAAGGTAAAGATAAGGATCTCGGAGCACAAGAGCTCAATACGGTGTAATAAACAAGCAACCCGTATGACTAAACACTTTTTGGAGGCACATCATGCACCAACAGACCTCCAGTGGACTGTGCTTGAACAGCCGATGATCCCCAAACATGTTACTGATGTCAGCACATTCCTACACCGCAGAGAACAGAGGTGGGTGTACAAACTCCAAACGGACATCACGGGTTTAAATGAAGATATCCCGTGGATGTCCCTATAAATTATGACACCGAGAATACAGTGCCTATTGGATTCAGTCCTAAAATGCCATGTTATCATTAGCCATTATCCCGAATCCAGTTAGAATATAAGGATAAAATATTGGTCTGACAAAAACCACACTATGGACAGGTTAAATCAAGATATAGAGATGTAAAGGTACAGTCTAAATCCCTGACCATTTTAAATCATTTAAAATCATTCTAAAAGTTTATACCACATCCAGCAAACTAGACATCCCTTGGGTTAATTAAACAACATAGTGATCGAACATCACAATCGAACTACAAATCCCATCAGTTTTGTAGTCCCAGCACTAATTATGCTTTGTTTAAATACACTAGATGCCTGAACTACAATTCCCAGCCATTTTGTAGTTCTAGTGCAAAGTATAGATTACTTGACACACATAGTGACCAGTAACCGAGCTTGCGTGTTACCGCGAGGTTTCGATTAGCCAATCAGCGGATAGTCAATACTTAGACTATCTCGCCGGTAGACGCCCCGGATGACGCGGAGCACACGTGCAGTGCACCGGACCAACCAGCGCACAGATAAGTAGTCCGCTTCCTGTCCAGTCGGTACCTCCCACAAGTCAGCCTAGAGGAAGGCGAGGAGTACCGACGGACAGGTAAGCGCTATGGGGTGCAAGGGAGGAATCTTTTGTGGCGTCCAGTCTTCCCTGGGTGGAATCGCCTCTAGGCGATCGATTACTAAGGCGCGGTAACTAGAATGAGGAGAACGCCTAGGCACTGGGGCAAACATTAAAAGGCGCACATAGAGCGAAATGCTGTCTCTCGGTTTCTGAAGTGTCGGCAATATAGACGCAGAAGCCGTTTCACTTGGACAAATAGAACCTATTCTTCCTGAGCACAACATAAATAGTTTAATACAGAACTCTGGCGATAGTATGGCATTCCAGGAAACACTCGTTATACCATGTCAGGGCTTGGTTGCTCGTTGCATATATTGAGCTAGATGTCGTTTTGCTGTCCTGAGCCATGCTTTTTTAGCAGCATTAAACGGGCAGATTTAGACTCAACAGAGCAAACAGTGCAAAACCGAAATGTGAGTTTGTTTCTACCTAAATTAACAAGTAGAAATTTTTAGGGTGATGTAAATACCAACAATAAATCACGTCTACTTGTGTAAAGAAATACCCAACAATGGAGTGAATGGGGTGTCGGATGGAGTTCTGGCGATCTCTTCCTCTTTCATGTTTTCCTTTTTCTGTCTCACATCTAATAGAGCGGTGCTCCATTTGTACCTGAGCTGTTGCCGGGTGAGGTGGAGAACGCATTCCCCAGAACTTGGGTGAGTGAAATAACTAGATTCAAGCCCAGGATGTACGCGCCTGGCCCATACATTTGATTGAAATTACAAATACTGACCATGAACTGCTTGGCATACAAATACTTCACGAGCATATCTCTGTCTTTCGCAGCAATTTTTAATAACTGTGTGTGTTTTTCTCTATGTGTGTTTGTCTATTGCCTATTTGTTTGGACCATATCCACTGGCGCTTGCAGGTGATATGATTCTTTTTTTACACACTTATAATTTTTGAAAACAGCAGTTGCACTTTAATAATAAGAAGGTCCTGATGAAGCAGACTGGTATCCCTTGAACCAACTCACTGCAGAAACATGTCGACCTAGTTACAATCTGAGTAGTTATTTGTTACCACTACTTGCACTGTTTTTTAACCTTGGGTGTGGGTAGGACTCTAATAAACTCTATTTTCCACTCCCACAACCCAATATTAACTCTTCCACTCCTAGTTGCCACATTGAGCACTTTATGCACTGCTTTATGTTAAATCTTTGTACCCCCTGATACCTTTACTAAGTTCAAACCCACACACTTCACATTCCTTCAAACTCTGATTAGGCTACACTCTACCTAATCCTAAGTGGTTCGTTCCACTTCCTTCGGGTGAAGGATCCCAAGTGATGTAGGGCGGTACAGGACGGGTATCTGATGGGAACACTTTTTCACCAAGGATACTTGGGATTCAGGAATTGTGCCCCTTTTCTACACATAGTCACATAGTTTGCTGCACTCTTGCGTTGACCCATTGTTGCACATTGTTTGTTATTTAGTTATAGGGACTGCAACAATGCAAGGTCATTAAATATTTTCCCACCCTTGCCCCCCTTATTGTATTATTGGAACTCAACCTTCTACATGCTTGAGCATCTGTTTGAGCAGTACTTAGTAATCAATGAGTTATGTCTTTCACGCATGGGGTGCTTCTGTGAAAGACATAAGGTTAGAGGTGGAGGAATGGGACCTAGTTAAAAGCCTGACAGACATGCTTCTTTCTTTTGAGGTCTTCACGCATGAAGTCAGCCGGGAGGACTGTACTTTGGGAAAAGCTATCCCATTGCTGCGCATGCTAGAGCACCAACTGAAGGCGGTGTCTTCAACATTCCGAGTTGATGCTTAAAAACAAGACGCATATCGTTTGGAGGAGAGCTTATTAAGCCGCCTACTTGGCTTTACAAGGCTTAAAGCAATACATTCAGAACAACATTTCATTTGTGCCACTTCTGGATCCACGGTACAAAAAGGCACTGGCCAGCAATACATTCATTCCTTTTTCTGAAGCAGATGTTTCCAAGTACAAACATTGGCTAGCTCTGTCAGCCACTCGGTTCGAAAAAGAGCGGCAGGAAATTGAAGGAACCACCACAAGTACTACTGAAGCAGCAGGCCAGTAGTACTTGTGGCCGAAGGCAGTCACTTTCCTTCAGAGCCGTTACCGACACCAGCAACCGTATCATCATCACCTGCACCAGGCCCAGCCATAATATTGTCAGAAGCGGATTAGATAACACATCAAGGGTTGGCTCGTTCCAGTGTTGGTGCAAAGGCAACAGATGGTATGCAAAGTGGAGCACCCCTGGAAGACATTGAGTGGATGGTGCAGGCCTATCTGGATGACCCAACAGAGGTCTTCTTTGATCAGAACATATTGGTGTATTGGTATGGGAAAGGACGTAATGGCCACTGATCACAAAGCTGGCTATAAATTATTTGGCTTGCCCACTCACAAGTGTGTCTTCTGAATGTGTTTTTAGTGCTGCTGGTACCATTGTAACTTCAAAAAGGACCGCCTCTTGCCCAAAAATGTGGCGAGGTTAACAATAATCAAGAAGAATCAGCACTTCATACCACCAGATTACAAAATACGTGAATCCACGCAGGAAGAAGAGGACGCCGACTTAGGTGACAGAAGCTCTTCTCTGTTAGCTGACGTACTCCCATTTCAATTCGCAGAGTTTGAGGAAGAGCTCTTCTTCCCTGACACCTAGGCTTGAAATATTTACTTTTTTTTTGTCCTTTTTCACTTTTATTTCTGTGTGTCTTTCTTTGTTTTGCAACTTTTAGCACAACAAATCCATCAGCAGCACTATCTTTGTCTTATTTCCATATTGAAGGAGCCGCTGTCTGCATTCCTGAAGTTCTCAAGTTCACAACTCAGTCATGCTCCTCTATCCTCCTCCTCCAGACTCCCCCTATCCATTTCCCTCAAGGCAGATGACCGGATTACGCAGAATCAAGAAACTGTCGCTTCGTAGACAAGTCCCCTCAAAAGAAGTGGGACTGGAATGACTGACTATGCTGACTGTTACTTCTGAAATTGACACGAGAGGCTGCCCTGTGGCCCTTCACTTAAGAATAAGATGGTGACAAAAAGTGGAACAGGTAATGAATGATGAGATGGCATGCAGTGGACAACACTGGCTGTCTGACTCTGATGAAAGCAATTGCTGTTTGTTTGTTCTGCATAAAATGAATCCTATGTGTTCTGGTATTATTTAATCTTTTACACACTAAATGTAACTCAAGTTTACTCCGTTTACCATGTTTAATGCAAATTGTACTTTTACTGCAGGGGCCACTACGTTGCATGTGTTTTTAATATGGAAAATGTCTTTGGAGTCACTGTGTGAAGACTGAGACTGCATGAACAACATTGAGTTTGCAAACACCATGATGATTAATGATGAGTCATGATGATCAAAGTTACATAATATCTTTACAGTCACTCACTGGGATGGATGGATCATTATCGTCAACAACAACCACAGCAGAATTACATGTCTGTCTAGTCGTGGTATGGAGTGGTCGAGCTAGTGTAGTGTTATGCCAGAGTCCAGACAGCGGTTCAGGTAAAATTGCGGCTATGTGGCTTGCTGTATAAAATTAGATCTGCTTTGTCTGTCTGTGTCAAAGAGGTATACTACATGGAGGTTGGTTCACTCAGTGGTGCCTGCCTTGACTGTCTGCATGGCCCTGGCCTGCTGTGTGCTAATTATTATCCTGGAAACAGATACTCAGAGTAGGCACTTTAGAAATGATGCATGTATGTAATACTGTCGCCTCTATAAGTGAAAGTGTTATTTTTGCACTACACACCGTACCTTATATTGTTCCTCCGGGGTGTTTTAATATCCCTTTCTGTTTTTCCATCGACAATTATAGGCCGGCACTTACCCTGTGCGATGGGAAAAACATTAACTCAGGCTTACCATAGCAATCCGCAATTCCACATCCGCCAGGCAGGCAGTGGACAGTGTGGTCATCAAGTTTGATCGACGGAGCGACCGGTGTAATGGAGGAGTACCGTGAGTAAGAGGAATGGCTGGATGCATGCAACTTCCCAATTTGACCAGGACAACTACAACATACAGTTATAGTATCCCCTTCACTTGTCCTTGTCTTTTAAATAAAGTTATTGTTGTGAACTTCTATGGGTGCGACTCCGTGCGTTTGCTCTCTGCTTCAAATTCATCCCTACAGCTATTTGATAAGTTTATTTGCTATTTTTAAAACTAATGTATTGTACTACTAAGTGTTTATTCTCTCTGAGGGCAGATGGGCAAGTGAAATTGTGTAATTACTGCAGCCCTGTACTGTCTAAATGTTTAATACTAGTTAGTAAGGCGTAGTAAGTACTACTTTTCAGTAACCTAACCATCCATTTAGCAAACAACTTCATGTATGCCCTTCCTTTATGTCCCTTAAAAGATTTATGGATATCTTCGTATCCAAAGATTTGTTTTTCTTCATTTGTTGTTTGTCTATGCTGTGGTTTTTTTTCTCTCTCCAAAAAACTCTCATAAAAACCCCTATTCCCATCCATTTTTCAAACCCTAACCCTCTTCCCCCGGGCTGTGTGGTTTTCATTGAGGTGTGACTAAATGACACCAATAATTCCACCTGCTTGCTGGGAAGGATAAGGTCAAAAGCAACAGAAAATCAATTTCAAGGCAGGTCAAGGAATCCAAGGATATATTCTTATTCTGCTTGAGACACACCCGTGAGTATTTGCAAATCAATTCAGAAATTCATGTCCGCCATCGAGTGGATTCATCAACAACATCCTCCTACAAGTGACGAAAGCTTATGCCGCTGTGTCCTTCAGCACTAGTTCTTGTAGTAGCCATAATCCACGTAACTAGTAGTTAACTTTTTATTGAATACTTTAGCATTGCTTAGGCTACAATGTATGGCACTGTTCTTGTGTACTGTACTATCGTACTGTTCTAATGCTCCTCTCAGACCACTCAATGTCTCTTTTCCTTTTTTTTCATATGCTGCTACCGCAAGTGTGTACCACTAGTACTACCACCACAACTATGCCATTTCATCCATCCAGGATTCCATAGCCAACCTTAATCGCCATTTGCCATGCAGCCAGCCCTGTGCCCTGTCCCTATTCTCCAACACAAATCACAGGTAAAATAAGCATTTTGGTGGAGGAAGAGCAATCGAGTAGGAGGAGAGGAGAAACTGTCGGTAGTACTAGTAAAGTAGTTGGACAATTGAATTCACTAACTCTGTCAGTAGCACTTTTGTACAAATTTGGGCGTTTACTTAGACAATTTGAATTAACCAGCCAATTAGGTTTCAGGAAAACAAACGTACAGTTAACCCCCCCTGCCTCCCCCAGAAAACAGTAAAAATGTGTATGCTATGTTTAAGTGGAAAATAAATAATTATTTCGACCCTAACAAAAATAAACTATCCCACAAGACCCGACCCACCCCCTCCCTAACCCCAACCGATGTCCATGAAATGTCCCCAGAAGTTCCAAAACCCAAACGCCCAATTCCTACCCCCCAAAAGTCCTTACAAAAGGGGCAAGGGACAGTCTCTACTTTGGCCGCTGGTGTCCTGTGACCAGGTGGTCACGCAGCTCTCTCCGGAGGGCCTTGAGCAGGACTTTCTGCCTCTCCACCTCCTGCTCTAGGTAGGCCACTCGCAGGGTTAGGCGGTGCACACGTGCCTTGCAGGTACTGTGGGGGGCAGCTGTTGGTTTCACTGCTCGGCGGCAGCAGGTCGCTGCTGGACCACCGCGCCGTACCGCTGGCTGTATGACCCAGGGGCAGTGGAGGAGGATGCAGCTGTTGATGTCGATGTTGACTGAGAGTCATCCTCCTCCTCCTGAGCCACCAGCCACCGATATTCGGCGACAATTGCCTCCAGCTTCCGTCGCCTGGCCCAGATAGCCAACGCCTTCCTTGATATTTTAGAAGGATTATCTATATGAAGAAAGAAAGAAATACTGTAACCAATACTCTTTAAGATTAAGACAAAATAATTCAACAGAAAGTTGTGTCACAGTAGCACTAGCACTTTGCAAGCACAGTACATAGCATTTGTGGCATGTATCTATCTTACCTCCCACTTCATCGGCCTCTGCTCTAACAATGGTGGGAGTTTCAGGAATTCTACTAGCACTATGGACTCACTACATTAGACTCAGACAGTGCACCAGTCTTCTTCTCTCTTGTTTAGCTAAATTAATACATAAACTTGTGGAAGCCGTCATAATGCCAGCACAGTCAGCTTGTACCCAGGAAAAACAGACCCAAGCCATGATGACGCAGACTCGCGTTACTGTTACCAGTTCATGCAGGTGGGGAAGCTCTTACTTTTCTATTACCGGTGGCACTGGCCTTAGTCTGTTACAAGGGCTACTGCTCAATAAATTTAACTTTTACCCTTCCCTGCCCCTGACTACTACAAAAGGAAAATGAAGAAGATAATATGATCATCTATCCCTTCACATGATATTTGCTTATATAAGGGATGACTTTAGGCGCTTTGTTTTTATTGATGGAGTGAACACCGATAGTCCACACTTGAATGACAGAGTTGAAAAAAAATTATTAACATAGGTAGTGAGTGGTATCCGTAATCGCCGGAGGAAGGCACATGTGACTTGACTTAATGTACAATATAGATACACAATATATGCTGTGCTTGTAAACTACTGTTAGTCAAGGGAGTATTCTAAAAAATTACAACTTCTACTTTCCTCGGCTTTGCTACTCTGGCACGGACGTGCGGTGTTACATGATTTTCAAACTAACACTCTTCATCCAGTGACCGTCTACTCTGTCTACTCTACATACACCTATGTTATCTATGAGGAAGATACCATCCAGGCATCCATCCATTCAAAGTAAATGTCAATCATTCTTCTTAATGTCTCAACTTGTCAAACCTTACTTTTTCTCACCGAAAAACACCCTTTTTACTTTATTTTGTAAACCACCACCCATTCATCTGTGCTTGACTTGCATTTGAATTTGACCCAAAGGATATATTGCGCACACATACAGTTTCTGTTTCACCCACCCAGGCAGTCCTCTTTTCTTTCTCCTTCCACAAATCCTTGCTTCAACCGGCCATGCATCAGATTCCTACCAGCCACCTCTGCCTGCATTCAAAAACACGTATTATTCTTTGCCAGTCTTTAATTTACCTCGCTCGTCCTTCCTTCTTCCTTACACCCTTCTTTCCCTTTTCGTTCTTCCCATCCATCAAGTTCATCTCTGATCTGACTTGGCTTCTCGATAAAACTTTCACAGCTGAGTTGAAGTCAAATTTAGAGGAGGCCATTCATTACTCGTCAACTCCCGCCGCTAATGCTATTTCTAATGCAAAGTCAAGGGTGACAGTCTTCTACCTGGTTGACAAAAACATAGGTTTAAATTTGTAAGTAAAGTAAAGTGTACTTGTACTGTACACCATACGCCCCTGCTGCGAGCCTACTCTGCAATCTCAATAAGTATGGAATATAATAGCTTACTACTGCCCGCTACTACCGAGGCATCTCCCACAGCAGTTCCTGCAGCCACTGGTGGCACCGCATCCGCCCCTGGAGTGACCACCTCCACGCTGGTCCCGGCACTGGTGTTTGTCTGTGCTGATGGTGTTACGCCTAGAAAAAACATTTCATATTTTTAGATGCCATATACACCACTCCCTATTTTGTCTAGGAATGAAAAAATATTTTACTACATAAAGAAATGTAATTATTTGGGACTCTCTAGTCTAAACTAAAAATTCCCCTTTCGGAAAGGGGAGGGTGTTTTTATTTATGCTTAGCCATAACATGCTACACTTTTTGGCACAACTGATGAATGCTTGCTATTTAACACGCACCTCATAACAGACAGAAGATTTCCTTCTACGAACAAGAGCAATATGTTACTCATTATCACCAGTACTTTAAGTTCCAATCAGGTGAGGGGTCTCCCACAATTAATGTGTAAATCAGCCACTCTTCAGTTTTCATGAGTTCACAGTTACTCTTCTATGAAGTTGATTTTAATAAATGTTTTTATATAATGTACAATTGAAAATTAATATACAGAGTACACACAGAGCTAGAAGTTTTTCATTTAATAAAGCTTTAAAACTTACATAGACTCTGTGGTGTTTGGCCATGAGTGAGTGAGCGAAAGGGTTTGCAATTTGCAAGCATGATTCCGTGACTCTGAGAGGTCGGTACTCTGACTCCGTAGTCTTATGTTCTGGGTTACATAATCATTGGGGATCATCGCTGCATTCAGGAGCTAAATAATGACTCTGACACACTAGCTAGTCAGTAAGGAGATTGGGGGTTCAACTTCTGTTATGACTGAGGTATGTGGAAAGTCTAACTGCGCTTATTATCACCAATGCCCATTTCTTGTCCATAGTTCTGTATGTGCAGAATAGTCCCTGCATGTCACAATCTTCATCCCTGCGCAACTACCTTACTGAGGGGGCCGAGAACATCATGTTTTTTCCAGTATCATTGTGGGAACTACAAATCCCATGAGGCCTTGCACCCCGCAGGACCAGGTGGGACGCCCATGTAGTCAGGTGCTCTCTCAGGAAGAGTGTCGGAAATTCTTCCTGCCGATTGCTGTTTCGTGAAGTGCTTTCTCCAACTTACTGAGGAACATTAAGTTCTGTACCTTGTTGGATCGTGGTGAAGCTTCATTTCACCGAGATGCTGAGTTGCGCGGCTGCGCATTCCTGGCTTGTTTTTGGACGTATTGTTTACAGTGCTCCATTGGTGAGCCCAAGTCTGTGCTCGTGCGGAGGACGGTTCTTGTATTTTCCGGAAATCTTTGGGGTACAGCATGGTCCTCCGTTGGTGAGCCAAGTCGAGTGCTCATGCGGAGGACGTTTATCGTTTACAGTTACCTTTGGGCACATTATGGTCCTCCGTTGGTGAGGCAAGTCCAGTGCTCTTGCGGAGGACGGGTTCAATCCCAGACGGCATTGTCGGCCGCCATTGCACTCTATGTCCTCTGTTGGCGAACTCATTGATCGAGTTCATGCGGAGGACGATTTTTCAAGTTGTGATTCGGAATACCGGCTGGTATTCCCGTTATATCTATCATAATACTCAGGATACACCTTACTCATCGCTACCTTGCAGGTACATTTATTCCGATTGAGTGATTTATAACTCATTCAGGATTACTTATTTTATTGACTCTTTTTGTTATACCTTTACCTTTACTTGTATAACTGACAATTGGTAAAAAACAGTGCCTCATTTATTGATCAACTCCTGTTGGGTGAATATAGCTTGGATATCCTATTCTGGACGTAAACTATCCTGATAATAGGTATGTGGGTCAACTCGAATGACTAGGAGCATATCCAGAAATTGGTCCATTGCCTAGTATTGAATATACCATTGTTGGTCTTGTATTCCCTCTGCAGTTTCGCCAATACCTTCTTACCAAGAACCAGGGAGCTCAGCAATGTAAACTGTTTATGCGATACAAAGCATGTTTATTTCTTATTTGCAGGTATTTAGAAAAAGTATAACATTGATATAGTAATAGAACTTAGGTTTTGTATGAAGTGGAGTGATTACTGTGTTTTGTCATTTCAGATCTCCCTCCTTGCCGTTCCCTTCCCTTTCCTTCCCTCACTTGATCCTTCTATCGACCTGTGACATTACGGCAATCAGGCTTGGTCAGATCAAGAGGTGGACCCCTATAAGCAACAGCCGATCCTGAGGACTTGCGAAGTATCACTGCACCAGTAGTAGTATGTCCTCCTATCCAATCAAAAAGTAAACTAGTATCTTATTCTTGGTGGCCATTGACATTTTATTGTTGGGAATTGTCAAAGCATAAACATTAAGAAGACTTTAATAGACATTATGGACAACCCAGCGGACTGCACTCAGTGCCTAGAGCTAATGCTGAATAGGAGTTTTGTTTAACACCTTTTGCCAACTGTGCAAGCTTAGCTACCTACACAGACAGACTAATAATAATAAATAGTAGTAGCACAGAGAGTCATAGTAGAAGCAGGATAAGAATTTAGAAACAGTCTACAAGAAGATCAAAGGTGATTTAGGAAATATTAACAGGAAAATTTACTGGGGCCAGCAGAAAAGCCTACGGCGGACTGGTCCTGAACTTCCTGCTCCGCCGGTGCTGCCCGCGCCACCACCGCCACCTCTGTCCTCTTGCCCCTGGGAGAAGCCAATGTACATGAAAGAAAAACACACACGATGATGGACGGAATGTTGCACAATGGCAAAACATTCACCCCCAGTCACAGATCTGGGTTTAATCCATCGTTATTTTGCTCATCAAGCCACCCCAGTTCAGACATGACCATATACAAATCAGTCTTGAACCTGTGCCTCATGGGAACAGTCTAGCCCGAACTCCCAAGCCATGTCTTCCCTGGACCGGAATCAAGCATCCTAGGACCGGTTTCTGGCTATCAGCCGCCTTCAGCCAGGATAGCTTGACTCCAGTGGCTTAGTGAGCACAGGTCCCACTTCTGGGCATACCCTTCCCACATAGGGTGAACAGCAAAACACACAAGATGATGGACGGAATGTTGCACAATGGCAAAAGATTCACCCCCAGTCACAGATCTGGGTTTAATCCATTGTTATTTTGCTCACCAAGCCACCCCAGTTCAGACATGACCATATACAAATCAGTCTTGACCCTTTGCCTCATGGGAACAGTCCAGCCCGAACTGCCAAGCCATGTCTTCCCTGGACCGGAATCAAGCATGCTAGGACCGGTTTCTGGCTATCAGCCGTCTTCAGCCAGGATAACTTGACTCCAGTGGCTTAGAGAGCACGGGACCCACGGCTGGACATACCATTCCCACATAGGGTGAACAGCAAAACACACAAGATGATGGACGGAATGTTGCGCAATGGCAAAACATTCACCCCAGTCACAGATCTGGGTTAATCCATCGTTATTTTGCTCACCAAGCCACCTCAGTTCAGACATGACCATATGCAAATCCTTCTTGATCCTGTGCCTCATGGGAACAGTCCAGCTCGAACTGCCAAGCCATGTCTTCCCTGGACCAGAATCAAGCATCCTAGGACCGGTTTCTGGCTATCAGCCCTCATCAGCCTGGTTAGCTTAGTCATAATATACTCAACCTATCAATCCACCACCACTATCTCTTCTTAGTGGCAGGAGTACAAAGGAAGGACTGGACTTGAGTCTCTAGTCTCTCTAGCATTACCCAGTTCTGTAAAGTACACTCATACATAATCACTCAGACCAAATGAGCACAAAATTGAAAACAAGCAAGCATAGTAGCACAGACACTGACTGAGCAGCCGAGCACCTGCAATCACAGAAGCTTTTGAAACATAATTTACCTGCAATGTAATCGGCAGCATTCTTGCTCTTCGGGAAAAACATATATTTGCAATATAACACAGACAGAAGAAAACAAAGTAGTTATTAAATAGCTACTAGTACTCACCAAGCCAAGGGATCTCGACGCCAAGTAGGTCGAGCAGGTCTTGTTCCCGGTCCAGTATGTCGGACCACTGGTGCGCCACCTGGTTGTATATTAGCTGGACCCCTGACTCCCGATACCTGGCCATGCACACCTTACCCCATAGCTGGCGACGCTCCCGGAGGCCGTACCCTGTACCGGCCTGCCGCCTGCTGCAACGGTCTTGGGGAGGTGGCGCTGCACAAAGAAGACCAGGGCCGTCACCTCCACCGCGCTGAAGATCTCCCTTGGACTTACAGACTCTCCCCGTAAACGCACGAAAGGGAGCCAGCTGCAGGGTGCGGGACTCTTCCCCTTGGACTTACCGGCTCCCTTTGCCATGGTTCTGGGTTAAAGAAAGGAAAAATAGGAAAGAATCAGGAAAAAAAGTAAATAAAAGAAAAGAGAGAGCTAAAAAAAAACTAGTTATTAAAGTAACAAAAAGCAGAAAAAACCACAAAATATAGATGTTCCAAAATAGAGAGATAGATAATGAGTAAAAAAGATTTTAAAAAAGTTCAAACAAACAAAGGATTACAAAGATTGAAGCAGGATAGAAAAGGCATGCCCAGAACCATAGCAATGAATGAAAAACAAGATGGCCGCGCCCATTGCAACCACGTGGGTAAGTTTGCGCAATATTTTCCCCGCAAGCACGCAAAAATGGACGCGAACACGCAATTGCACCCCGGAACAGGAAATGCACAACTAAGCATGAGCGGGAAATCCGTTACGCTCGTGGATTTTGCGGATTTTTGGGAAATCCGCAATCCGCGAATTTTGCGGATTTCCCGCAAAATCCACAAAAAAAAATCTGCGAACGTAACGGGTTCAAAAGTTGAACCCCCACTCATGCAACTATTTTACAATGGCGCCAGCAAGCTGCCAGCGCCGTTGTAAAATAGTTACAAAGTTAGCTTGCACAGGAACTACTAGATAAAACGAAACAGGTGCTGCTTTATTTTATCTCAGGGCTTCCTGTGCAAGCTAACTTTGTAACTATTTTACAACGGCGCTGGCAGCTTGCTGGCGCCATTGTAAAATAGTTGCATGGCTGGGCACAGGTCAGGTCTGCAGCTCTTCAAGGGACCCCTGCGCCCTTCGGGGCGATTGCATAGTAACACACACATGGTCGCTCGAACTAGTTGATGCTCAAATTCAGTGACTCATTCATTAGCCCAAAAACAATCGTGAGCGTCGTCGAGGCTGGACAGGTGTGCCTTCTTCCCAAATCTACCGTGGAAAATCAGCTGTGATGCTGGATAGGCTTTGCATCCTTGACTTTCATGAGCGCAATACCCGAGCTTCTTTCTCTTCATCTGCTGAACTGAGCTTTCTCTGACCTTTTATTCACACAAGAGGCACATACCCTACTGGGCACATTGTGTTCACACGGGTTTCTGCAAGTTCCCACGCGTTTTGTACAATTTCGCAATTTGCGAAATTGTACAAAACCCTTGCGAACTTGCAGAAACCCGTGCGAACATAAAAAATAAAAAAATTCCGCAAATTCGCGGGAATTTGCGGATTTTGCGGATTGCGAGATCGCAAATCCGCAAAACTCGCAAAGGCGAGATTCGCAAAATTCGCCCATACCTATGCACAACACGAGCATGCAACTAGCGCCCGGAAACGGAAATACTCAACGCGAACAGTGAAAATAAGATGGCCACGCCCATATACGACTGCCTGGGTAACTTTGCGGTAGCCGCAGTGAAAAAAAATTCGGCGAACTCGCAAAAATAAAAAAATTCGCAATATCACGAAAGTTCGTGTATTTTGCAGACCGCGAGTACGCTTTCGCGTGAATTTGCGTACCGCGAATTAGCAAAATTTGCCCATACTTAACCAGGAATTCCTTGGGAGCACCATGCCCCCCTGAGGGTAACACATAACTCATGTGTTGTATGGTTGTCTGCCTGGTGAACATCACCCGACCCCTGTCCATCTGACAGTGCGCAAGGATCCCCCAGGACAGAAGTGGTGTCACCATGGTCATTCATGGGTGATGCAGCCCTTCTGGTTGGCCCCTGACCCACTGGTTCTTCCACTGGGGACTCTTTCCCCCTCTCACCCCTCACTCTGGACTTCCGCACCCTTCATTTAGGAGTGGCACTGCCAGACACCAGAACTGACAGAGGCCTGCTTACAGACACTCCCAGTTCACCAGACACTAGGGGATACTCCTCAACAGGCAGCCTATCAGGACAGCCTAGGCTCCCTCCCTGGTGTTCCCTTAAAGAACCATCCTGGCCATGAGACGGGGTTTCGGGCACCTGGGGACACGCAGCCCCACACTCACTCCTTCTCCACCGAGACAGGCTGTGAGTTCCTACACCCCTATCACTACAACAGGACATAGCTGGGCTACTCTGAATCACTTCCACCACTCTGGGTTGGAAGATACCTGAGCCACTCCTCTTAGAATCACTCCTAAATGCCTCTCCTTACCCTCTGGAATCCACCAAAAGGTCTTCCTCCAACGTGAGTTCACTTGGGTCAGAGAACTCACTCTCTAATAGGTGTTGGCATAGCTCTGGAAAACAGGGACTTAAAATATGCTCTCCCACAAATGGATTACACAGCCCTCTACAGGGGTTAGCCAACTATCCTTCACCTTACCATCCAGTGCCTCGCACACGTACTCCACACCACTCTCCTGAGACTGGCAAAACAGTATCTGACTGTCTCTGTCACACAACCCACACTCTTCTGGGCGGTCTTGACACTCACATACCAGGACTTCAACCATGGGGGAACCCTCCATCCTGCATCTCTCATCTAGAGTCAGTAGAGTGTCCCTCTCTCCACTAGGACCATAAACCCCTAAGTCAGTTACCCTTTTCCACTCAGGGACACTGCGCATTACTGGAGCTACCTCATGTCTTTGAACCTCCTGATGTAGGATAACCCCCTCTAAGTCAGGTGCCACAACTCTGGGTGTGTGTACTACTCCCTCAGCAGTAGATAACTGAATATTGCTGCTGTCATCTGAGCTGGATTCCACCTCCAACTCAGCAAAGCTCACTTCCTGAGCTACCCAAATTTCTTGTTGCTGGGCTGAGACACTCATGGCCTCAAGCCTCTCGAGCTCTAAATCAAGCTCCCTCATTATCAACTCATGCTCCATTTGCATTCTCTTTGCGTCTAGGGCCGATTTCCTATTCTCTAACTCCAGTTGTAAACTCAACTGGAGTTTGGCCATCTCCATTTCATGCATCTCCTTTTCTCTCCTGTCTGCCAACTCCTCTGGAGAGAGTCCTCTGGCAGAAACACTGCTACCCAATGGGGAACTTACACCCCTCCCTTCTGGACACCTTTTGGAACTGCTCCCTTCTGGAGAGTCCGGTCATGGAAATTTGTAACTTTTTAGCAGAAGCTCCTGCGCTGGTTGTTGCTGTACCTTTCTAGTTTCTCTTCCTCCCAATCACAGTCAACAGATGAAACGGACGTGGCCTCTTCCATGATGGTTGAATCAGGCATGACTTAAAAAAAATGGAGATCCCAGGCAAAAACAAGTATCATAAGTACGTTGTTGCATTATGGTCTGCACTCACTAAGTAGTGTTTACCAATCATTATACATGAGTCACAAATGCGAATCCAGATTCCCTTCCACTGACTACCAATGTTAGAATCAGGGGTCTCTAGATGGCACACGTAGGTACTTGTGACAAATAGGGACCCTCTCCTCTAGTCAGTATAAGGGGATTACACTCCTAAAATAACCCCTGCTAACCGCCTTGGTATCTTGGCACGAGCAGCAAACTTTTATTTAGAGTTACCACAAGACCATAAACAACTAAAATATTCCACAATACTGTTAAAGATCAAGAGTTCTGGTTAAAAAAGGCTTAAATCACAGTTCTGTTCAAGTCGGTAGCCCTGTCCGGCTACATTGTTGCTGAAAGAACACAGAGTCTAACAAATCCCGCGGACTGCACCGGTCCAGGCCTACTCAAATGTCGACAGACTCATTCACAGTACCTTTTACTTGAGGCAGCCGGCAAGGATGTGCGAGCCGGTTCCCGTGTTCGTCACAGTGCAAAAAAGAAAGTGTTGCAGGACGCGTTGTCCCTCGATGCGGTGCAGGCAGTGGTCCATTGACAGAGCCGGTGGATCCAAGGTGTGCGTTGCAAGGGCGAGATGGTGCTTCGTTGTGATGCTCTCAGCTTGCGGTGCGGCGCAGAGCCACAGTTTGGGAGCTGGCGTCGATCAGTCCAGACAGCGGTGCGAGTCGGGCGGTGCGTTGCAAAGCGTGCGAGGTGGTGCCCAACTCTGGTGCGTTTACAGGACTCAAAGTCAGCAACAACGACTGCGCCGGCCAGACCAGTACGAGTCGGTGTATCGATGCGTTGCACGGCGCGGTGTCCACCAGTCGTGGTGCAGGCAACGGCTCGGTGACAGCGTCAGGACAGAGTTAGTGAGCTCAAAGCTTGCGTTGTTCGAGGCGGACGTTGCTTGATGACGTGCCTACAGGACAACGGGCCAGCTGTGAGAGTCGGTCACAGCTCCCTGCCTCTGTAGCCACTGAAACAGCGTGTCCAGCAGCAATTCCACTGGTCCTGGGACTTCAGTGAGGGGGAAAGCTCTCTTTCAAGCCCTTGGAGATCTTTTGCACAAGTTGAAAGTAAAGTCCACAAAGTTCTTTCTCCTTCCT
This sequence comes from Lissotriton vulgaris, assembly GCF_964263255.1. Lineage (NCBI taxonomy): Eukaryota > Metazoa > Chordata > Amphibia > Caudata > Salamandridae > Lissotriton > Lissotriton vulgaris. Next base: position 494,946,846 of record NC_141687.1, read on the forward strand.
TTGTCAGTCAGGCCACCACTGCAGACCAATCCCCAAAGCAGCCTTCAGCTTGGGAATAGTCTCTCCTCAGTTTCTTCAGGTTCCTCTCCTCAGCAAAGGTTTCTTGTAGTCCAAAAGTGAATGAATTTCTTGGGATCAGGGTCCAAATATTTATACCCCGAAATCCTTTGTTCTCTGAGGGGAGAGGGGCCTGTGCCCAGTCCAAACCAGTTCTGAAGCACTCTGTTTACCAGACTTCTCCTTTCCTTTCACAGTGCCGGGCAGGAACATCAGACGCCCCACAGGAGGTGGAGGCAGCATTGTGGAAGGCAAGAACAGCCCTGGAGCACTTTCTTGACAGTCTTCCTTCTCTCCTTTCAGTGTGCAGGGCAGAGACATCAGACACACCACAGGGGGTGTAGCCAGCACTGTGGGGGCGGGCACAGTCCTATTCATGTCCCAGGTGCAACTCCTCCCTCCCATTTAGATGCAGATCTCTCTATTCACCACTGGGTTGACTCATTCTGTCTCCTGAATACCCCAGCCCTGTCATTCAAACTCCAGACAAGGAATACACAATCTAGCAGAGGTAGGCTTAAATGCTTACACAACCAAATACCTACTTTCTAATAGTGGTATTGGCAAACACAGAATATTAAAATAAACTTCACTAAAATATGTATTTTATTATTCTGAGTCCAGGCATAATAAACTCGAAATTCTACCACTCTGAGTCTATTAGGATTAAAAACATGTAATATTCTAATAATCAATTCTGGCCTATGGAGAACAGGTAGCCTTGCAGTAGTGAAAAAGGAAAATGGCTGTAATTCACTATTAGGACATGCCACACACATCAGGGCTTGTCCTACCTTTTACTTACAATGCACCCTGCCCGTGGGCCGACCATAAGGGTGACTAATATGAAGAAAAGGTAAGGTTTAGGGACTGCAAGTGGGGGCACTTGTCCAGTCAGCATAACAGTACCAGACTGCACGCAGGTTCTGCCATGGCAGACCTTAGACACATTTTACAAAGCCGCTTCTGTGGGTGGCACAACCAGTGCTGCAAGCCCACTAGCAGCATTTGGATTTACACGCCCTGGGCACACTCAGTGCACTGTACTAGGGTCTGACAAGTAAACCAAACAGTCTATCATGGAATCACCAATTAATACATCAATTTACAGTAGGGAGAGCATATGCACTTTAGCACTGAACAGCAGTGGTAAAGTGCCCAGGAGCATAAAATAGCCAACAACAGGTCAGAAAATATATAGGAGGAAGGCAAAAAGCTCAGGGATGACCCTGCAAAAAGGGCCAAGTCCAACACAACCATAATCTGTTGCAAAACATTGAAACGTCCATAGACATCTGAGTTGGATTGATAATCCATTTGCAAAAGGGCAGGTGCCCCTTTGAAAAACCCTCCCCTTTGTAAATGTTATAGGAATGTTTCTTAGGAAGCAAGCAGTGGTTCTTTTATGTGTGTGTGTGGGTGCGTGTGTGCGTGTGCAATTCTGGAAGCACCCAAGTTGTACAAATTTGCCTTAAGAAATCGCAAATTACCACCAACTTCAAGTTGGTGGAAATTTGCGATTTCCTTCTGAAAATGCACTTTTTATGCCACCTGCGCACACATGCATATTTCAGGTGTGCAACAGGGTGTCCTTTAGTCACCCTTGCACCGTTGAAATTGCATTCACAGTTTGCGAGTACCTAGTGGGTAAATGGGCAAATTGCAAATGTCTTCCCATTCATTCCTATGGGCCTCTAGGTCCAAAGGAATTAATGGAAAGGTATTCCTTAATTGCGAACCGCAATTTGCGATTCGCAATAAGGAATATGTAGGAATCGCAATTGTTATTGTGAATAGCAAAAATTCACTATTAAGGACTCGCAAACTGCAAAGATGATACAACTGCCCCTAAGATCTGTAAGAACTTGCTGCAAGGAGAATTTGAAAACCCTAGCTTCGAAGTTTTTTAACTATATAAAATGTCATTGCCATATCTGTTTTCACCACTCTTTCTTGTCTTCATTGTTGCATTGTCACTGGGTTTAACATTTACTTTACCCCTTCGCAGCGGGGGTAATTCCCCCGCGGCGCGGGGGGGGGACCGCGGCGCCGCGGTACTCATGACGAGTCCAGCTCGTCATGAGGCACAGTGAAGCTGTGCTGATGACGAGCTGGACACGTCATGACTCCACCCACTCCTTCAGAACGCCTGCACAGGGGGGGAATTTGCCGCATGTGGGAGTGCCGCAGCCCTTATGACAAGCCTAGCTCGTCATGAGCACAGCTCCACTGTGCCTCATGACGAGCTGGGCTCGTCATAAGCATGGATGTGGTTAAAATGTGTGTCTTCTATTCTTGATAATAGCACAGTTTGCGCTTTAATATGATGAACTTTTGCAGTGATTTTAAGGTATTAATATTCAGACACATTTTTATCATCCAGGAGAAGAAACATTCTTTTTTCAAAATTGGCTTATTGGTTCCCTTTCCAAGTAGATTTCTTTAAACGAAATATGTAATTTAGCGTTGCAGTATAATGATAAAGGTTATGTTTTAAAACTATGAATGAAATCACACTGACAGTAATGGACAGTCTGGAGCTAATGAATATATTAAAAAAACACTTTAATAGTCCCACAATGTAATAAACATGGCAGATTTTCTCGGTTAATAAAATATTATGTGCCAACTGCTTTCGTCTGTAGAGATGTTAACACCAAAAATTATTTTCATGTTCTGTGAAAATACCACGTGTTCAATTAGTTAAGCATATTTGAAAAGTGCAGTATTGATTCTCAAACTACACTAGGCCACTTTTGAAATAAAGTCACAAGTCAAACGGAATTGAGGGAATTCCATCCATCCATCCATCTTTCTTACACTTACTTCTGAAGGTTTTTACAACAGGGCATCAGTAAAGCGCACCTCCGAGGCTTGAAAAAGCTCCAAGCCTGCATACCAACGTGGGCTGAAACATGAGTCGGCTATACAACCTTTAACATTCCACTGTAGCACTCAAATTTGAATAGGATACAGGAAAGCAAATGAAGTGTATTACATTCACAAAAGTGAACTTTGAGTGTGGAAGTCTATGCCAGCCTTGATAATTTCTTCTTTATATTATAACCGGTTAATCAATTGGCTACTTTACAATAATGTTTGTTCTGGTGTTTGCATTCAGTCATGAATGCATATAAACACCATGTAGATGCCTTAGCAAAAACATGCATTGACTATACAATGGGACACCTGATCTTCTGAGGCCAACTTGGATCACTTAATGAAGTAGCGGATTGATGAAGAGTGAGAGATAGAATGAATCATCTTTATGTTAATGTATTGTCCTGCCTGGTTGGAATATTGTGGATTGAGTGTGACGTTCAGGGGAAGTGGTTTAGTGCAATGTGTGAGGAGTAGTTAAGTGCACTTCTGATGTGATAAAGTAGTTGCCTTTGGTTGTATTAGGCGAAGTAGAAGATAGTTATGCATCTGGTCGTGCCTACCAGTCATTTGGTGGAATACATTTCTGCTCCACAGTGAGCATGGTCATGAATAACCTTTCTGTCTCTGTCAATAGATGATAGAATATATTTAATGGTAAATGTGATCCTGCATCATTTCATTAGGAAGAGTAGTCACTGTTATGTCCTATCAGTGAAAGAAGTGGATTCCATAATGATACTGCTTGTATGAAAAAGGAGGATCCACCAATGTGTTGTTTTGATAGCGGCAATGATAGGTCAACCTTACAGGCTAGGATGACGCATTCAGTTTTGTGACTATCTTTGGGGCTACATCCGGATGAATAATTGATAAATTACCCTGTTGGCAATGCAGAGGGACATGAAGTTAAAATCGATTACTTCAGGGAGAAAGATATGCAGTTAAAGCACTGATGTACTGTGTTTCATTGGTTTGGCAAAGATGTAACAACCTTGCTGCTGAGTTTTGGATTCTCTGCAGTCATCAAGGGTGGAAGAGAAGTGGCCTATGCAATGACTATTCGTGTAGCCTGGTTGCAGCTTCTAATGGAAGCCTCAATTAGAGATAATGCATTAAAAAAAATCCATGGTGTAGAAAACACTTTTTGTGACTTGTTTGCTTGAGGGATCTGGGAAAGGCTGGAGTCCAAATATCACTTATTCGGATTTAAGATGTGTATGTTGATGGTCTTCAGTTCGCTACAGATTAGGCTCTCAGGTTTGGAAGAGTTAAATTTAGGGCGGTTACTCAACAATCATTCATTGACAGCTAGGAAGCAGTTTTAGCAGCAATAGCGTTCTAATGAGTCTAGAACTTTCTGATTTTAGTTTTAGGAAGATGTGTGTGTTATTGGCATAGTTGTATCAGGTTTAGTTGATGAATTAGATGAGGTCTGACATTGTGGTAAAATACAAGAGCTGTGAGATGATCAAGCATTGAGGTATGCTAGGATTGATGGTGAAAGGAGGTGATTTGAACGGGGGCATCAAGATGATACTAGTCTTTCACTAAATGCAGGAGACGATCCAGATCTCCAATTCTGTTTACAGTCATTTTCAGGGCAGCGGAAAGAGGTTTCAGGGCATTAATATTTAAACTGTCTCAGTGTGATATTTGTTTGTGGGGGCACTGCTGGCTCAAACACTCACCTGTGCGGACTCTGGACATCGTGGCTGCCTGTTTCGTACTCCCCCGTCGCCGCTCTTGATCCTGCGGCCGCCGAGAGGGGGGAGAGTCCCTGCCATCTTGCCACCTACAATCCCCAGTGTGCCCTGCTTCAACTTGGGGACGCCGGCTGCAGCGTCAGCGTCAGTTTCCCGTGCCCGGAGACGCTTAAGAACAAGCAGCTCCTGCTGGGGAGAGGGGGTGTAAACTTTGTGGGGGTACTGCCGGCTCAAACACTCACCTGTGCGGACTCTGGACATCGCGGCTGCCTGTTTCGCTCTCCCCCGCCGCAGCTTTTGATCCTGTGGCCGCCGAGAGGGGGGAGCGTCCCTGCCATCTTGCTGCCTACAATCCCCAGCGCGCCCTGCTTCAACCCGGGGATGCCGGCTGCAGCGTCAGCGTCAGTTTCCCGTGCCCGAAGGCGCTTAAGAACAAGCCGCTCCTCCCGCGTCACGGGACGTGCGCGGGTGACGCCGGGCTGAGCCCGGGCAGAGGGCGGGCCGTCTGTAGCCGTCTGGGGCCAGCTGGGGCCGGGTTGGGCTACCCCCATAAAAATATCTTAAAATGGGCAAGCGTAAACAACCAAGTAATGGGGATCCTGAAGGTAAAAAAGCAAAAGTACCAAGACAATCAGAAAGTATTATCTCATATCTAACTTATGCGGTGGGTGTATTGTCTAAAGAAATTGCACACGCTGAGATAGAACTGGGCCTGACTACACCTGCTAATGATCAGAATGATGTCACTAGTAGTATTACCCCTATGCCTATTGTACCGTTGGAACCTAATGTAGTTATAGAAACCCCCATGAGAGGGTCAGAACTAGGCAATGGGCTAACGGAGAATGACACTGTAATAGACCTATCGGTGGCTGAAGGTGAACTTCGGGGCTCCCCTGATCCCCGAAAAACTAGGAAACGCAGGAATTTTAGGAAATGTACAAAACCCTTAAAGCCTGTATCCAGACCACAAGGGAGTCACCCACATCTTATCCACAACTTGGAAGCCCTAGTGGAAAAAATGTTTATATCCCGATTGGAACCTCTATTGGTGGGCATAGCCAAAGATATTGTTGATACCCTAAACATCTGTGTGGATGGCCTGCGGAAAAAAGTAACCAAATTGGAATGTTTATCACAGAATGTAAGGGGCAGCAGGCCAAAGATCCCCAGGCCAAGAAGGAGGGTAGGGACATAAAAGGGGGCTCTAAATGTCACATGGTTACTCTTAGCCCATCTAGGGGACAGGCCCCAGTGGGTGAATCATTAATGTCATGTGATGATGGTATTACCAATGCTAATGCTGTGTCATCCATTCCAGGTGGTAGTGCCCCCTTGGATGGGATTGCGAGGGGAGGCTCTAGAAATGCTAGAAGGGAAGAGGTAGATGGTAGACATGGGGGATTGAAATTGAATCAGGGATCATATTCCAGGAAAAACCTAGATTTGCCCCCAGATGCTGCTCCTCTAGTTGCAGTATTTACAGGGGTTCCTGCACTCGCTGAAAATAGGGTTGAATCATCTCACGAGCTATTAACATTTTCAAAACAACTGTGTGCTCACTATAGCAGTGGTGGACCAGATATAGCCTCTAATGTCATCATGGCTAGAAGAGTGAGATGGGTGGGGCATGGTCCCAAAAGTATTTCTGGAGATTGTGTGGTGGTGAATTTTGATAGAACAAACATAGCTCATAGATTGTTTTGGGAAGCCTCTGAGTTAGGTTCTCCCGGTATTAGACCGGTACCATTGGGATTCTTTTACCCCCCCCAAAAACAGACGCCCTAGGAATTTTCCCACCCCTGCACACATAGCAACAGATGATAGAGATTTAATGATACCTACATTACTTTCCAATGGCCTGACTATCAATCCCAATCCCAAAAGTGGAGGAGGTATTACGCTCATTGTAGTCACAACCACTAACCCATTTTCCACTAAGTACAATCTTGGAAGTGCAGGGAGGATAGACATACCCTTGCATAATCATTTAGCTCCATTGTCAGATTTAGAGGAAATCGACTGACTAATGGATGGTAGTCTACAACCCCAAGACATTACGCCCCAAGATAAGCAAGGTACATTGTGTCGAATGGTGAGCTAGAATATTGCGGGTACTAGGGCTAAATGGAATGACCCTATATGGTTGGACTATATAACCGATTTTGATATCATTGCTCTGCAGGAAACATGGGATCCTGCAGAGTTTTGCTGTCTGAATGGGTATACTAGTTTTGTTGTGCCTGCTACTCCAGGGATAGCGGGTAGAACAAAAGGAGGTTTAATCCTGCTTACTTCATTAAGGTTGAGAGGTTCTCGAACCAAGGTGGAGACAGGCTCAAAAAATGTCTTAATGGTGGAGTGGGAGATGCCCAATCAGACAAAAATACTTTTGATAAATTTTTATAACGTAAAGGAGGGTGTGCTATTGAATCAGCACATTATTACTCTTGATAGATTTCTGTCAGATTATAAAGCAAAACACAATTCGGTTTTTGAAATTATTTTAATGGGAGATTTTAACCTACATTTATGTGATTTACATTGCCAAACTGAGGATGATTTTGGACCTCCGGGGGAGGCCCATTCCCATTTTGAGCACAATATTCATGGTAATGCCCTAGAGGAATTTTTAGCCTCTATGAATTTAAGCGAGCCTGAGGTAAATGAGAGGGGTGCTAGGACTGTTACCTTTAAGGGCACAGAGTCAGGCACCGTGATTGATTACATATTTATTAAAACATTTGGTGTTATTAAGTACTCTATCATATATAGCAGTGCCATCTGCCTTTAGTGACCATAACCCTGTTATCCTAGAGGTGCAACTAGAGGCAGGAGTGGGAACACAGGATGTATTGATTAAGGAGGTTGGGCACCTGGTAGTTAAGGACCAGGGCAGGAGGCTTAAATGGTCGAAGGTGGACTGCAAAGTATTTTATGAGGATTTTTTCAATAAGGCAGATGCTTATCTGGCAATCTGCCTTGATACTACTGCTCAAAGTGCGACAGTAATTGACGCTTATGCTGCTATTTGCCAGCAGGTCGCTAAAGATCTGAGAGTTAAAAATGGGAAATCATCTGTTAGAGTGGAAAGATTGTTAGATAAAAATTGTTCCCAAGCTCATAGCTCTCTCCTTGAGGAGTTGAAACGTAAACCTAGAAATAACAGAACAATTAGTGTGCTAAGGAAGGAGTATAAAAGGGCAATCATGATGCTCAAGAAAGAAATAAAGGAAGAGGCCTGGGATAAACTCCTCTCTGTGGAGGTGCTATTTGACTGTGATAAACTTTGGACAACGGCAAATCACCCCTTTTTCTCTGAGGATAACAACTCAGCACTAGATTGCGTTATCCCCGACGGAAAATGGTTGACGCACTTTAAGGGGATCTATGAGCAGGATTCTTACTCATTGGTATCAGAACCCATCATTAATCCACCTGGAGCCCCAATTACCTTCAATAATGTAGAGATAGAAAAGGCCATACGGGATATGTCCAAAAATAAAGCCCCAGGCCCTGATGGGGTTCCGGCTGATTTCTATCGCCATTTCCCTCAGTTTTGGGCAAGGATTTTAATGAATGTGTTTAATGCCATCTGTGAAAGTAGGGTCCCTGATTCCTGGTTAACATCAGTCATTGTTCCGGTGTTCAAGAAGGGTGCCAGAGGGGACCCCGCATGCTATAGACCCATTTCCCTGATAGACTCATCCGTTAAGATCTTGGGGAGAGTCGTATTGGGGAGCCTCAGGGAGTGGTTAGATGGCAGGGGGGTCCTCTCTGATTTCTAATATGGGTTTAGAGAAAAAAGAAGCACTCTGGACCAATGTCTGAACCTTCAGCTCTTGATAGGCAAATATACGGTGGCCAAGGAGGGGTCCCTATATTTGGGGTTTATGGACCTTTCCTCGGCATTTGATCTAGTCAATCGAGCCAAATTGTGGTCTATATTATTAGACATTGGTGTTGACCCTGCCCTAGTTAATTTTTTAGCGGTTTTACATACCGATTTATCAGCGACAGTGAGGGTAAACCAGGAAGGACGATGCACAAACCACTTTAGCTCCAGGAGGGGCGTGAGACAAGGCTGTATTTTGCCCCCCCTATTGTTTACTTTGTACATCAATGCCTTGGGGGGTGCCTAGAGCGAGCTACACGAGATGTGCCGCATATAGGAGAATCCTTGTTACCGGTCCTCCTATATGCGGACAATGCAGTTCTTTTGGCAAGGACTGGCAATGGGCTCCAGAAGTTATTAGATTCCTTTGGAAAGTTTATGGAGTCCCTAGACCTAAAAGTAAACACCAAAAAATCACACATTATGGTGGTGGGTAAAAAATGTAGGTCCCAAAAAATGAGAACCTTTCACTGTAAGAACACAGTCATTTCTAGGGTACCGCTGTTTACCTATTTAGGGGTATTGTTAGACCAAAGGGGGACATGGGGACCTCAACATAATCATAAGAGTAATGCTCTGATCAGATCTACCTCAGCAGTCCTGGGGTTTGCTAAAAGGCTGGGGGCAAAACCCATTGAGGCTCTCCTCCACATATATAAATCTAAATGCCTCGCTATAGCGTCTTATGGTTCCTGTATTTGAGGTTATACATCTCTGGAAAAAATGAAAATAGGTTTTTAAGATCGTTGCTGGGTTTGCCACAATCCTCACCCACCTACTCAGTTCACACTGAGTTAGGATTAGGATATGTGATGGACCAGCTTAGATTGGCACCTCTGACTTGCTGGGTCAAAACCTGGCTAAACCAGGAAGTAACCCTGAATCACCAAATCATGACGGACTGTTTATCTCTAGTTAGGGCGAACACGATCCCCAGGCTTTTGTATTTGAAAACAATGTTTACCCAGCTAGGGCGCCCGAGATTTATACTACCCCTAATTGTATTAGAAGAGAGGATGTCGGCTGGATAAAGACGCATTTTCTTAACATGCTTAGTGTTTAACGTGAGGAGCGGGAACTTAAGAAAGTGACCGTGAGAGCTAATTTCCTATTATTAACATCTCCCTCAATTGAGCCCTACCTGAAAATAGTTAATCGCCCTTTTCACAGACAGCTCCTGTCAAAGTTTCGTTTTAAATCTAATACACTTTACTCTGGGAGATTTCCCAACTTGGGGGAAACCAGAAAACAGTCAACATTGTAAATGTGATAACTTTTCTGTTCAGGATACAATGCATTTTATTATGTTCTATGAATTGTATTAGGAAATGCGAGGCAAATTTCTGTTTCCTATCCTGAAGGAGGCTGGCTTTACACAAGTAAGACCAGCCCTTTTGTATTTACAGAGGTTAAGCTGCTCCCGCGACATGTTTTGAGTTGCTAGTTTTTTGGTGGCCGCAGTTCGGAGGAAGAACAAGTTAGATAAAGCTGGTTAAACCTCTCCAATGTTTTCTATTACACTTTGCACTTTTTGCTGAAGTATGGGTCGCCACGTATATTATACTTTGAAATCTGTACCCCGTTTAAATTGTGTTTTTTTAAATTATATTTATTGTACATATATCTTGAAATTTTATGAAATAGTTTTTATTCTCACGACATTTTGATACTTGAATGTATTGTGATTACATCTACTTTTTATCTCTTGTACATATATCTAATGATTGAATTTTGTAAAAAATTATGTATATATATGTACACATGATTATGTTTGTCTTTTTATGATTTTAATTAATCAAAATAAAGTGTTTTGACTGACTGACTGTTTCTATGAAGTCACAGATCCGGACATCAAATATGAGCACAAATAATTTCATGTCAATCACACTGAATATGTAATCTAGGACCCATGCAACTCAAATTCTTTAGATATGAATACTAGAAAAAATAATATTGTCTGTACTGATCACTATATCGTCTGACGAGAATGACAGAGGAGAGGACATACACTCTTTTCAGAGAAAGACATTGAAGCCTGGCGACTGTTATGTTTGGTGGGCTGCCCAACATTTGCTGAAATGTCTGGGGTGGTGCGCTGCTGTAAGCACCCACACTGAATGATGATGTGGTAGAAGCCACAAGAGGGAGGAGCCGGGGAACAGGAGCCAATAAAGGGGGCCCTGACCTCGTGGTCAGATCCCGTATGACTACTTCACCTGTGTGCCCCTCCTTATTTTCCTTCCTCAAGTGCCTTAGGCCTCCCACCAATCTCCCTGCTCTCACTCTACTACAGTCAGTGCATGAAATGGAACAGTAATCCATTGTGTTTGTGTAGTTGTGTAGTTTTATGTATGCTGAGTGCACATAGCTTACATAAGAACTATGAGTATGCGAATTGTGCATAAATAAAGTACTGTACAAATATCTTTATATTCCAGCATTTCTGGTTGCAGGGTTTGGTTTTTAACCATCTTCTGGAGATAAAAAAGACTGCAATCGACCATAAAGTTTCAAAGTTTGTTGGAAAAAATGAAAAAGCTACAAGCAAATATCTGAACTCAATTGTGTATCAAACATTTTCACTAGAATCGGCTAGTCACACAAAAAATATGCTGCTGAGTATGCGCAGTTAATGGAAAAAATGCAGCCTGTACAGGTGAACTTTGAGACGAGTTCTAAGCAAGAGTACACTTGTGTAATACACTATGCAGAGCCCTAGCAATCAGTATCTCAACTAATTGGAAATCTAATCATCCCTAGTACGAAGAAGAATAAAAACAACTATAAAGGCCAATTCAACACTCTATGGGGCATATTCTCTAGGAGTTATCGCAAAGTTATGGGCACTTTATCGCAGCAAAAGTTGCGATAAATGTATCTCGCCATTCACAAGCTGGTGCTGACATCCCATAGCATCAGTTTACCTGCGATAGCAGCCACAAAACACATCACCACAGATGACCCCCGCAACTATCGCTAATGAGATGCAGAGTAGGTGTGCCAGTGCAAAAAACCGCAACAACACCATGTCACAACATTCTCAATGACCAGCCAGATCAGTAACAAGAGCACAAAACATGCGATAAGGCGCATGAGCAGCAGGAAGTTAACACCTGCTCTGACCTGATGTAAAGTCGGACCACAGCCTGCACCAGAAAAAGGATCCCAACCCACAGCCACACCAGAAGTACAACAGATGCCATGGAGCCACTGATCATGCAGTTGGGAGCCCCAATAGGGCCTCAATATCCACCACCACCACCCCAAGGACCCCCAAGTCTCCCCGGACCCCCATTTCCCCCGGGCAAAGACATGCCACATCAACTTCATGGAATCATGTACCAAATATTCCGCCCGATGTTGCACAATCACATTTGGCGATATACATGTGTTGTCACAAAAATGAGCATCACACATTCACCTTCGAATTAAAAAAGGAAAATGTATTCATATAAACACAGAACAGAAATTAAGACACATGGCGGCTCTCCTCAGAACAATCTGTAGGTCACAGCCTGCAAGACAAAAATCATGATGAGAAGATTTGTCTTGCACACATCAAAGGAAATAGAGAGAGCGAAGGAGAGAGAGAGATGGAGAGAGAGAAAAAGAGAGAGAGAGAGAAAGATGGAAAGAGAGGGAGAGAGAGAAAGATGGAAAGAGAAGGGGAAAGAGAGATTGACGTACAGAGAGGGAGAGAGAGAGAAAGACGGGCAGAGAGAGAGAGAGAGAGATAGACTTACAGAGAGGGAGAGAGAGATATAGACGTTCAGAGAGAGGAGAGAGAGAAAGACGGACAGAGAGGGAGAGAGAGAGATAGACATACAGAGATAGAGAGAGAGAGAGAGAGAGGGAGAGAGAGAGAGATGCACAGAGAGTGGGAGAGACACACAGAGAAAAGAAGAGAGGGACAGGGAGAGAGAGTGCCAACACTGTGCACCCAGGCCTCATTGCTCACCAGCGGACACCAGTGTGTCTCCAACAACGTGCCGGTATGTAGTGCAATTCACCAGGTCCAACATCTGAAACAGATCTGTCATCTGAAACAGAGTCCAGATACATGAATGGCAGAGTACATACAAGTGCACACAACATTAGCACCTGTCCGCCCCTGCACACCCAGGCAGCTGCACCCCAGCCCCTCCCACCACCCAGTGGTGCATGCCCGCCTCTGCGCACCAGGCCTCACTGCTCTCCTAGCACCATTGGCATGTCGCAATTAGGATCTACCACGTGCGGATGCAAGCTCCAAGCCTGGGGCCCTCAAACATGGCATCCTCCACCTCATGCAGCCCCTCTCCGCAGGCCACCAGGTCTCACATTTGATTTTGGGTCTTGATTTTGCCATGGCAAAGGACATACCAGTGCACCCTGCATCATCGCAGGCTGCATAACCCGCTCAGACCCTTGCGGTGTCACTTACTCTGTGATCCGCACAGTGACGCCACGTGGAGGTAGGCCTGCGCTGCCCGCGCTTCCCGCTGGCTCCGGCCTACACTGCGGTCCAGCAGGGCACACAAATCCTGGGCAGTCGGCCTGCCGGGATGGGGCTTTATCGCAGGCTGCACACCTGCTCAGCACTTAAGGTGTCCCTACCTCAGTGCACCCAAAGTCACTGTCCCGTGGCGGTGTACCTGTGCTGACCCCAATCTATCTGGTTCCTGCCAAGTCTGTGCCGCAAAAGTAATGGACCTTGTATGATTGAGTATTGTGTTGCGGACGCCATCATGTCACCTCCGGTCCTGGGGAATGTGATGTTGCAGGGCCCTAGGCCCTCATGCCTAAGCATGGGCGAATTTGCGGATTTGCGAATTCGCGATCCGCAAAATTTGCGAATGTGTGCGAATTTGTGGATTTTTGTTTTTTTGCGTGTTTGCAGGGTTTTTTGCGTGTTCACTGAGTTTTTTGCGTGTTCGTGGGGATTTTTGCGTATTCGCGAGCCGCTTGCATAGCGAAGTTACCCATGCAGTTGTTTATGGGGGAGGTAGAGAGAGAGAGAGAGAGATAGATAGATAGATAGATAGATAGATAGATAGATAGATAGATAGATAGATAGATAGATAGATAGATAGATAGATAGATAGATAGATAGATAGATAGATAGATAGATAGATAGATAGATAGAGAAAGAGAGGGAAAGAGAGAGGGAGAGAGAGAACGAGAGAAAGAAAGAGAGGCCGGATCTCTGAAGGGCCAGATTCCTGAGTTGCCCCTCCAGAACATACAGCTTTTTATTTTTAGCAAAATGCATATGAAAATTGTGCTGTAAAGGTCTCTTTTAGTTTAACCCCTCCTGGCAACTCAAAATGGGTGTATTTGCCATCCTCTCCCTTCTTCCTGTTTTTTATATCTGTAAGTGCTTCCTGATGATGTTTAATTCCTTGGACAGGTGCCTCGTTGCCTACTTGTAACTATTCTCTGACCCTGCTTCAAGGGTCAGAGCAGGGTCAGAGAATAGTTGCAAGTAGGCAACGAGGCGCCAGGAAGCAATTAGTAGCAGGTGTCCGCGTTGAAGTTAATTTGTTTGTAACCCTTTTGTAAAAGGTTACAAAGAAATTAGGTTCAACTTTTGCACCTGCTGCTGTAACCCTTGCTTGGCTGAAAATTCGTCCCCGCTGATTCGCGGATTTTACCGCGATTTCTCGAGATTCGTGGATCGCGAAATCGCAGAAAATCCACAAATTCGCCCGCGAAACGGATTTTACGCCCACCCTTACTCATGCCTACATTAATACCACATAGATACACCCAGATAGAGAGTGGAAATGGTGTCTAGCACATGTGCCTGACCCTTTTTATTGGCAGGGTTACATGTCTTATGATGCGTGAGCTGGATGGGGATGTGTGGGTGTAAACCAGCCGTGAGGAAGCGACTGTGACATGCTGACAACTAGATGTGATCAACAGATAACCTTGAAGACCTTTGACAGGTAGCGTTGTCGTGCCCCCTCCCAGTGAGCGTGAGCAGAGTGGGCTGGCCTGGCGTATACCAATCCAGCTAAAGGGTTTGGACAATGACCCCGGGGTTCTGGGTCTCGTTCCATAATGGGCTGGACAAGGAAGTAACTAATGCATGTTTACCTTTTGTTGGGTCAGCGCCACCCGGAACACACTCGGCAATGTGTCTACCTGGACCCCAGTTCTACCAAATGAGCCTCATGGACATAAGAGGAGTCCAGTGAGCCTACATTCATCCATACTTCTACACTTGAAAGACCATAGACATGACACATCTGTGTGAATATCTGTGATGGGTCCCTTGCTCACTTTGCCATTGGATTCAAGCTAACCTGGCTGATGACGGAAGATTAGCCAGAAATCGGTCCCAGGATGCTGTTTCCGGTCAGGGGAAGACATGGCTTGGCAGTTCAAGCTGGGCTGTTCCCATGAGGCACAAGGTCAGACTGCTTTGCATATGGCCATGTCTAAACTGGGGTGGTGGAGATAAAGAATGATGATTTATTAAACCTTGATCAGTTGAAAGGAGTGAGTGTTTGATTTCCTCCAATGCTGGGTCTATCATCCCCTTTGGTATCGCTTTTTTCGACCTATGTTGGCAGGGTATGCCCAGACATGGGTCCCTTGTTCACTTTGCCACTGGATTCAAGCTAGGCTGGCTGATGGCAGCTGATTAGCCAGAAACCGGTCCAAGGATGCTTGTTTCCGGTCAGGGGAAGACATGGCTTGGCAGTTCGGGCTGGACTGTACCCAAAAGGCACAGGGTCAGACTGATTTGCATTTGGACTCGTCTGAACTGGGGTGGTGGAGTGAGCTAAAGAATGATGATGGATTAAACCCAGATCAGTTGACTGGGGCTGAGTGTTTGATTTTCTCCAATGCTATGTCTATTATTCCCCTTGGTATCGCTTTGTTTGCCCTAAGTTGGCAGGGTATGCACAGATGTGGGTCCCTTGCTCATTTTACCACTGGATTCAAGCTAGCCTGACTGATGGCGGCTGATTAGCCAGAAACCGGTCCCAGGATGCTTGTTTCAGATCCAGGGAACACATGGCTTAGCAGTTCAGACTGGACTGTTCCCAAGAGGCACAGGGTCAGACTGATTTGCATATGGCCAGTCTGAACTGGGGTGGTAGATTGAGCTAAAGAACGATGATGGATTAAACCCAGATCAGTTAACTGGGGTTGAGTGTTTGATTTGCTCCAATGCTCCGTCTATTATCCCCTTTGGTATCGCACTGTGTGGCACCGACACTAAAGGGGATGGAGATCTGGATGTAGTGGCAGCAGCAGCATGCATCAGCACCAGACCTTGTGGCAGCAATGCCATGAGGATGCTCTTGAGGTCATTGAGGAACCCATCTACACTCACTGATGTGCAGCCATGGCAGCCGCTCTTTCTGCATTCGTCCTCTCCATGTTCTCCATTAACTTCTGCATGTTTTCCAACTCCCGTGTGACATTGCTAAAGCCACTATGACTGGACAGTTGTTCTATTCTCTGAGTCAGGGCTCCAGCGATGTCGGCCATGGTCCGATTGTGGGTGTCTGTTAGGAACTGTGAGGGGTCCCTGATGGGATTTATACACCCACGTATGGCATCTAGTTTGTCTGCCATGCGGTCGAAGCCCACCCGCACCTGTTCAGCCAGATTCTCCTGTCACCCCAACACACAGCATTGAAATGCCATATGTTGTTCGTGTGGGTCCTGGGAGGTAGGCGTGGTGTTGGCTGCTGCCTGCTGTGTGGTCTGTGCCGGGGTAGGGTCTCCTCTTAGCAGCTGGGCTGCCCTACTCCTGAAAGTGTGGTGCGGAGGCTCTCCACGAGCTTTTGGAGGGCATCAGAGTTGAAGCTCTGGTGGTCCTCTTCATCTTCAGAGAAGAGAGGTTCGGCCTGCTCTCTCTGCAGGAGGTGTTGATTGTCCCTCTGCAATGTGAGGGAGAGGTGCAGTTTAATAATGTGTTCATGTGTATGTTGTCGCATTGTACATGTTTCAATACAGTCTGCATGACTGTGGACATTGTGGCTGTTTGGGAGGTGCTGCCTATTTGATGAGGGACAGTGGATATTTCGACAACCTGACGTGTGTGTATGTTTGTACTTGTACATTGTCAACTCACATTTCCCTGCAATGCCAAATGTGACTGGCCAGTGTCTACACCCAGTCAGCTCCAGTTGTGTCCTGTGTTCTGTTGTGGACGTGTTGCGGTTTGTAACAAATTGTTGTCAGTGTTGATGTGCTCCGCATGTTATGTGTGTGTGTGCTGCATTTTGGGTGAGTCGCCCCGCAGCTCTTTATTTCCTACCCCTTTTCCCATTCATGCAGTGTGCCTTTGACTTCTGTGCTTATACAGTGCTGAGATGTTGCATACTTGGGTACATTGGTCTCTTGATGGGAGTTGGGGGCTGGGGCATGGTTTGTCCGCAGATGTGCTTGACTCAATTGTGCATATGTGCCTTTGTGCCCATCTCCCCCGTCCCACCAGTCTCTGGTCATTAGTGAATACTTAGTTAACACAGCGTAATTTTCCCAAGATAGACTGAGATGTTGAAAGTTGCGTTTAGCTAATTTTGCAGTACTTATCACACATTCTTGAGAATATCCACCTAACTTGTTAAGGAATTGTACTTGTATATGAGATAATGTCAGTATATCTCCCAGACATAAATGACATACGTTTACTTCAGATTTCAATGCGCTTACTACCAGAACCCTAAGACTGTGATGATGCAAAGATTGGGCAAATGAAGCAGACATTAAAGTTAACTACTGAATTCTAGGAGTTGGTAAGTGAGAGCTACAAACATGCGTGGCAGAACACTTTCTTCCAGATTTAATATTTTACACATCTAAAAGAAACACCGATCCTAATTGCAATTCATTATTACAAGTCACATTACATTATCAGATGATCTCATTCATGTGCCCTCTTCCTCTTAAACATTTGTTTAAGCCTATTTCCAAGTTGACTTCAGCACTTAGCTAAAACCTCACGCGAAATGATGTAAAATCTGCATCTTGTGCATTAAAACGGAAGCACCCTCTAAGGGATACAATGATACACCAAATAACATGACAGCATGATGGTAAGAGAGAAACAAAGTTCTTGGGTGATTCAAGATGTGAGTGGTGACACTGTCTCAAAGTAATGGCCGAATAGGACTGACCCAAACAAGCCAATGGTGAAATGATGCTAGCCCAAAGCCCCCAGTATATATATTGTAAACAATTTCTTACAGACTTACATATAGCTCCCATATGCTGTAGAAATATTTTAGTTTGATGACCAAAACAATTATTGACTTTGATGGACTTGTAGCAAGTTCACAAAGACCATTTGTACAAAATGTACTTCAATCTCAAAACCGAAACGCAACAGAAATCGGTTGCTAAGTCTAGGCAAGTTGTGAATGTGCCTAGCATGCATTTGCCCAACACAGATGAGAAGTGACAGAGTGCTAAAATTTCTCTATTTCCACAAAAAAAATGAGATGAAGAAAGACTAAAAAAGGAAAGGAAAGCCACAGAAGAGAAACACTTAAGACATAGTTGACCTCTGACATTTTGGTCAGACACAAATCCAGAAAACATGTTTTGCACATATTTGGTCTGATCCAAAACTGTTCTTATTCAAGTGGGCACACAGCACACATTAATGGCTCCATTATTTCTCGCAAGAAAATTGGAGTGTGGCAAAATATTTGATATGTAAAAACCTTCCTCACATTTATAAGAAAACAATGCAATGATAGTGCATATTAGACGTCAGCAAAATGTTCTGCCTAACTTGTGTAATGCACAAAACACATTTTTTCTGCATTTTCTACCTATCTTTGCACTTCCTGTAGAATATACATTTGGTAAATTAACTAGTGAAACCGTGTTAACTGCAATAGCACTTGTTGCAAATGTGCACAATTGATATTTTGGTAGTGTAAGAAATTGGCTCACTGGGTGGGGGGACCATACTCAAGCAGGATCCACACTTCTTGTCAGTGAAGTCACAAGCCAACCCCAAATTAGCCTGTGCTCATACCACTGGTAGCTTGGCCCCTGGCAGTCAGGCTCAAGTTAGAGACAATATGTAAAGTATTTGTGCAGCACTTGTAGTCAAACAGTAACTTAGTAAAAACACACTACAAAGGGATACCCAAAAATATATATATATATTTTTTAAATCAATCAATTTTTTATGAATACATTAAGGCCAAAACCACACAAATCTCATAAGTAGGACCAGAGATGTTCAATTTTAAATATTTCAGTGAAAATTACACCCAAAAGCACAAAGTACCAACTGTGGACATCAGGTCACACTAGACCGGGATAAACTCAAAGGATCTGTACGATTACAATGGAGCACTAGCAAGCTGTAAGGACCCCATTAGGCCCTCTGAACAAGAGTACCTTAATTCCTGGTTGTGGAGTGCTGTAAGGTCTTGAGTCGAGGATGTTTTGCAAAGCTGAGGCGATGTGCCAGTTCTTAGGAGCTGTAAAGTTGGGATGCGAGGTCCTGTGTTGTCGTCATGGATCCCATTGATGTGGTCTTGCGATGTGAAGTCCAGCGTCGAGGATGCATTGTACAGTTAAGGTGATCTGGCGGTACCGAGGAGCGGCAAGGTTGCAATGCTGGAACCTGGATTGTTGTCAAGGCTGCTGTTGACATCAGCTTTGCAATGCAAAGCCCTGCGTCGAGGATTCTTCGCACAGAGGTGGTTCCAATGTGGGCTCTGAGATCGATGCGGACTCCTAGCGTGGACAGGAACCTCACAGCAGAGGCGATGTGTCGGTTCTGCCTTGGATTGTGCAGTGAAGCAAAGGAGATGGCTCGGTTTTGCTGGATCCACAGATGGGTTGGCAGAGCACCTTCAATCCCACTACCAAGGCTCCAGGATTGGGGTGCAATCATTTGGGAGGGTAGAACTAACAGATGGCAGAGTCCAGGCGCTGGGTTTAAAGTTGTTGGAGCCCTATGTCCCTGAGACTCTAGTCAGGAGACCAGCCAACTAACTTTGAAGTCACTCTGGGGTCCTGGGTTTAACAGACGCTGGTCCAGTCCTTCTCACCCAGACAAGAGGGCAGCAAGCAGAAGGCCAGGACAGCAGGACAGTAGTACTTCAGAGCAGCAGTCTAGCAGAGTGATGGTCCTTTCACAAGCACTGCAGTACTTCTTCCTGGCTGAGTATCCACAGGTCAAGAAGTGTACTGAAGAGTTGGTGTCTGAAGTCCAATATTCCAGTCACAAGCCAACCCCAAATTAACCTGTGCTCATACCACTGGTAGCTTGGCCCCTGGCAGTCAGGCTCAAGTTAGAGGCAATATGTAAAGTATTTGTGCAGCACTTGTAGTCAAACAGTAACTTAGTAAAAACACACTACAAAGGGATACCCAAAAATATATGTATATATTTTTTAAATCGATCAATTTTTAATGAATACATTAAGGCCAAAACCACACAAATCTCATAAGTAGGACCAGAGATATTCAATTTTAAATATTTCAGTGAAAATTACACCCAAAAGCACAAAGTACCGACTGTGGACATCAGGTCACACTAGACCGGGATAAACTCAAAGGATCTGTACGATTACAATGGAGCACTAGCAAACTGTAGGGACCCCATTAGGCCCTCTGAACAAGAGTACCTTAATTCCTGGTTGTGGAGTGCTGTAAGGTCTTGAGTCGAGGATGTTTTGCAAAGCTGAGGCGGTGTGCCAGTTCTTGGGAGCTGTAAAGTTGGGATGCGAGGTCCTGTGTTGTCGTCATGGATCCCATTGATGTGGTCTTGCGATGTGAAGTCCAGCGTTGAGGATGCATTGTGCAGTCAAGGTGATCTGGCGGTACCCAGGAGCGGCAAGGTTGCAATGCTGGAACCTGGATTGTTGTCAAGGCTGCTGTTGACATCAGCTTTGCAATGCAAAGCCCTGCGTCGAGGATTCTTCGCAGAGAGGTGGTTCCAATGTGGGCTCTGAGATCGATGCGGACTCCTAGCACCGACAGGAACCTCACAGCAGAGGCGATGTGTCGGTTCTGCCTTGGATTGTACAGTGAAGCAAAGGAAATGGCTCAGTTTTGCTGGATCCACAGATGGGTTGGCAGAGCACCTTCAATCCCACTACCAAGGTTCCAGGATTGGGGTGCAATCATTTGGGAGGGTAGAACTAACGGATGGCAGAGTCCAGGCGCTGGGTTTAAAGTTGTTGGAGCCTTATGTCCCTGAGACTCTAGTCAGGAGACCAGCCAACTAACTTTGAAGTCACTCTGGGGTCCTGGGTTTAACAGACGCTGGTCCAGTCCTTCTCACCCAGACAAGAGGGCAGCAAGCAGAAGGCCAGGACAGCAGGACAGTAGTACTTCAGAGCAGCAGTCTAGCAGAGTGATGGTCCTTTCACAAGCACTGCAGTACTTCTTCCTGGCTGAGTATCCACAGGTCAAGAAGTGTACTGAAGAGTTGGTGTCTGAAGTCCAATATTCCAAAGACAACAAACATAAAATGGTCCCCTATACCTCTTTGGAAGTTACAGCTTATTAAATGTACCAAGATAACTCCATTGTTATGCTATGGGAGAGACAGCCCTTGAAGTAGTAAAAACACATATAAGAGTTTGTCACTACCTGGTCATGTAAAACTGAAAAGTACATTTAAACATTTTAAATATATTGTACCCCATCCTCTGGGCTGCCTAGGGTCTGCCTTAGGGATGACTTATATGTATTAAAAAGAAAGGTTAGAGCAAGTCAAAATGGCAGTTTAACACTGCACATACAGGCTTCAATGGCAGACCTGATATATGTTTGCAAGGGCTAATCAATTGTGTGGCAAAGGAAATGCAGCAGGCCCACTAGTATCATTAAATGTACAGGCCCATAGTACATGTGGTATCACTTGAGTATGGACTTATAAGTAAATTAAATATGCCAATTGAGGATAAGTAATGGTATCATGTACTTTAGCACTGGAAAGTGTGAAGATTCATAAGGCCCGCAAAAATGAGACCAGCAAAAATAGGAGGGGTGAAGGCAAAATTTTTGGGGGAGGACTATCCTAAGGCTGATAGGTCTAACAGGTACCTTTCCATTTTATGTATGACCAAAAGGCTTGTGTACATTTCCAGTGACACTGGAACAGTCAATCTAACCCAAACACATGGGCGGTATCATGAACATGGTGCACTTTCCCTCTTTGTGCCATGATGCACCTTTCAAAAGGTGCACCAGAATCAAACAAAAACAGTGTGCCGAATTTCAAAGAATGCTCTGACCCCAGGGCAGGTAGGAACTTGTGCTGCCCTCGGGGCTGTGCTTTCAAGTGAAATACCGAGCAGCTGTTTAAAATCTGCTCCATATTTCACATTACAGACAGCATCTGTCTGCACTTTCAAAAGGGGAGCGCGATCCCCATGCAGGCGAGTGCAGTGAGTGACTGGATCAGTCTGCAGGGGCATATCTGGGGGATGCATGGGACCCCCTTTCTTTCCTCCAGAGGGCTGTATTTCAGAGGCACGCAACAATTTTGTGGAACACTTTCAGTGCATTACCGGAGGGAATGTTGGCCTCTGCACCCGCATCCATAATATCGTGTGATCACACAGGCAAAGTGATTCTCTCCTTTGCATAGGGCCAAACCGCCATGCAAATGAGGGAACACCTTCCTATGATAGGACTGGCGCAACAGGTGCACCAGCGCTATCAGTATTACATAAGGGGATGCACAATCGTCAGAAACCCCATCTGTAATACCATTGTGCCCCGAGGGCACACAAAGTGGACATACATGCCGGTTTCACTCCCCTGTGCACAAAGTATAATATGGCCCAGAGGCCATATTATATATATATATATGCAACACTTTTCCTGTTTGCACCAAGGCTCACCTTTTAAAAGGTGCACCAGCCGCAAATGTGGTGCCCCAGGACAGTCACGAACACGCTCTGTCCTGGGGGAAGTGCATCCTAGTGAAATACAGAGTGGCTGGTTCAAAACCGTCCCTTGTTTCACAGACTGTATTTTCAAAAGGGAGAGAGATCCCCTTGCAAGTGAGAGACTGCACTTGCCTGCAAGGAGGTGTCAGGGGGGGTCAGTTGAACTCATTTTCCCCACCCCATTGGGCTTTCCTTTAGGAGGTGCACTGAAAGTGCACCACCTTTTTTTGACATGTTTGCCTCTGTGCTCATGTCATTAATATGGGGCAGTTGCGGAGGTAAAGTGATTCCCTCATTTACATGGTGTCATGTACCCATGCAAATGAGGGAACATACTCTCATGATAGTGTTGGCACTACATCTGCACTAGCGCTATCAGTATTACAGAAGGGGATGCACAAGCGTCTGCAGCCCCTTCTTTAATACAATTGGGCCAACAAAGCAGACGCACAACGTATACTATGGCCCTTGCTGTGTACAGCAATGCTTTATTCTTGACAAGAGGGTTGAGGAGGGTAGGTAGTCAAGACGGGCGTTTTGTTTTAGTTATTGATGCTTCTCATTGCCTTGAAGATAAACAGAACTATTTATGTATCTGTGCACCCAAAAATGTAACTAGATTATGTCCCTGAAATCATACACCTTCATCTTTGATTCATTTTGTTGATGTCAATTAGATGTATTTCTAACTCTCTGCAAATGCCAATTGAAATGTTGCTTGCACGCAGCACTTTGACACTTTTTTTTATCTCCGCATATCGTTTTATCAAAACCCGTCCTTTGAATGTTCAGATATGAGTTCTTTGTGCAGAAGGCTGGCCCTGACTGCACCAAACATGCTTCCGTGTACTGTGTTAAATATCATCTCTAAAAATGGCATGCAGCAAAAAAACCACAAAAAAACCACGAACAGTGTGTGACTTTCTTCGCTTTTGTTTGCTTGTTTCAAAGAAATGTCACTTCCTCAATATGAAAGTGCAGGATACAAATGCAGAAATAGCAGTACCTACCAAGCAACAGCCTAGGGCATAATAGGCTCCCAACAGTGTTTAAAAGCATCTAGAGAATTCGGATGCGTTTTTTCACCGACTTTCGTTTCTCTCAATAAACTTCATGTTTACTCTTTCCTAAGCGAGGCAGGGGTCCCTGCAAAAGTATTACAATTTAATTATGATTGACGAATGCCTCGAAGACTACCAGCAGTCTCAATGATTCTTCATCAACATAAGATGTTTGCAATGTAGGCTTCTAGTTGCAAATGAACACAACATGAATTCTGGAAAGGAAATAAGGATCTGTTGTTATGTACACTAAACATCCCTTGGTCTTCTAAGCATTGTTAACGTGACGGGCAGGTAAACCAGAAGAGCTCACTCTGTATCACTTTCAGGTGATTTATCGATCTCCTGGGGCGACACACCAACACCCTCAGGTATATGCCCTCTGACCTACAAGATAGACCGATAGGAAAGAGCTGTGCTTAAATTTGCACTTTTTCACTTTCATTATGTAGTTCAGGAAGCGAGTCCACACAACTTAGATATACAGTGAGATAAACTGTACGAAATAAGAAGGAAGCTATGTTTAATAGAGGAGCATTTAACAATCATCACATTTTTAAAATTGACTCTGACTTTTGATTCAAAGGAAGGTAATTTTATTGAAAGTTTCTATTTGATTTTAATATATATCGTTTGGTGGTGGGTGAACAATTCCCATGTTTTTTCTTATTTCTCTTAAAACAGGGGCGTGGAGTACTTTGCTGGAATCTTCACATTTTAAAATTATGAATTCCACACTAGATAGTGTGAAAGACATTTATGAATCAGGTGAGGCTAGTACATGATCTTCAATGATTTCCCAGCAGCTTCATGCATGGAAATGAAATAACAGGAGGTTATTATTGTCTTCTTGGGCGGTATAGTAGAGGAGAAGATCACTTGAAAATGTTGGTTAGGTATGGTGATAGCACCGGGGATATACTGTATCCAGAAATATCAGGCCAAAATTAGGTCATTGGGCTACCTGGCAGTAGCGGCAGCAGGCAACATTACAGTACGGTGAGATGCCCAAAACACTCTACATATATGTTGGACTTGCTGGCTTGCTGGCATGCAGGCTCTGAATACAGTGTCTGGATGCGGTCCCCTTCGACCTAGTGCTCTCCTTGGTGCTGACTCGGGCAGATAGGGAGGGACTTTCTCCCTTGTACAAAACCAACCAATCCTGGAGCTGCAGCACAGCTCCGAGATTGGTGGGAGCAGCCTAACCCAGCACTCGTATTGAGGATGGGGGCCTGCGGCTGCAATCCTTCAGCAGTTTCTCAGCCCTGGGATTGCAGGCTCTGAAGTGCTCATGTTAGATTGGCCAGCTCTAGACAGCCTACCAATCTGACATGCGCACTGGAAGGGGCTTCATTAATAGTGGAATTGCACTAATCAGCCCCACCCTCTGCCCTGTAACAGAGCAAGCCTGGAACACATTTTAATAGAATGGTATTTATTTCCATTTTATTCATGTGCAGCAGGTGGGGCAACGCTCCTCTGCCATAACGGTAGAGCCAACGCTGCCTGGCACGTACGTGTTGGTTGAAATTATCAGGGCTCGATAGAACATGGACAGTGTAACAATAAAAACATAACAGGACACACACACACACACACAACACAACAAAACACACACCACAATTGAAAGAGAATGAAACCCAACAACCAAAGTACAGACCATACAATTAGGTATACAAACAAATTGCACAAATTCCAGCCTATCAGTACTGAAACAAAATAGCAAAAAACAACATACCTCCACAACCGCACAACAACATATCCTAAATACAAAATACAACAATGCAGTACAGTAAAAAAGCAACACAAAAGCACAACACATAATTATACTAACACAATACCGACCTCAACATAATAGCACACTTTTACAATAGCCCAACAGAGTGCCATAAAGCAAAACATCAAAATAGAAAAAAAACACAACCACAATTCGAGAAACACAACTTAACATAACACAATTGTACTTGAGTGCTGTTTTTTGTTGGTGCAGTGCTGTGTTGTTTTTTATGGGTTGTATTTGTGATCTGTATTATTGATGAATTGTTGTGTGTATCTTGTTTTACTTTTTTGTAGAAATGGTGTTGCAATTTGGTGATGCATTGTATTGTACTTTTTTTTGCAGTTTTATATAGCATGACCTAAGCCCAAGGGCATTAGAGGACTTTACACGAGCAGTAGCTTATATTATAAAAAGTCAAATACATTTTTAGGTCTAGTCTAGGCAGCATATGCGCTGTATTAGAGACATGCGATATTCAGCCCGGCACTCACCATTGATTATTTCACCTACCTTTATAGATCCCTTCATTTTCATTTGTGAATAGTATACATTTGTTCCGCCTTTTGGCTGTTTTGTTCTGCCTTTCAGACTGCCCCTGCTACATGACTCCCTTCAATACAGGCCATATGTTTTAGTTTCAGTGCTCTACATGTGTTTTCTGCTCTCTCCTTGTTTCTGCCATCCTGCTTGCACACTCTGTTGCTTCTTGCCACTGTGGTTGCTGCTCTTATCCCTCCCACTGATTGCATTTCTCCTGTCTGTCCCTACCGCTCCATTGCTCCTCAATGTGAGCTCTCCATACAAGTGCTGGAGTTATTGACGCATTGCAGCTTTATGTATCAGTCATCCTTCCAGTGCTCTCATTGGTTTTTTTTTTAAATAATCATTTTAATAATGACAACTTCAACACATACAGATATTATACATGCATATGTACATCTACAGCGGTAGTGAATGATAATTTATCTTCAATTTCCTTACTAATGTAATTATTTCTAAACTGTATTACTCACTATGTGGCATGTCATGGCTCTGTCTCATACGTGGAGGCTCACAAACATTTCCTCTGTATTCATTCCGCTTTATCCATATTTGAGACCACTTTCCAGAACAATCCCTTGATTCATATATTTTCCTTTCCATTAACATGCACCAGTTCATGTCTTTCTTCCATTCAGCAATTGACCGTGTTTCTCCAGAGCCCCACAAGCGAACAATATTCCTCTTGGCGATCATCATTCCCAATGTTACCCATGTTTGCCCTTCACTGTTTAAGTCACTGGGTCCCTAAATATTTAGTAGGTAGAAACCTATGTTAGGCTCAAATTCGGTCACCAGCACTCCCCCCATACATTGTATTAGTGTGGACCAATATTTTTTAATAAACGTGCTTTCCCAGACCGTATTGGTGAATGTGCCCTCTTGAGTACACCGCCTCCCGCACTCAGGATCATCTCTGTGGCCCATCTTCATCAATACTGGACTAGATAAATAAGTTCTGTGCAGTATTTTTAATTGTATCAGTCTCAGTCTGGAGGAAATTGCAACTTCCCTGAGAGAGGCCAAGGCCTCCAACCATTCCTCATCCTCCATACCCGGGACACGCTGCTCCCAGTGTGTACGAAGTTGGAGGAGGGGGTCAGGTATATTATTGATTAGTTTTTATACGTCATGGAAATGGAACTGTCCGGCATGTATTCATCTAATATTCTATCTAATGTTCGAGTGGGGAACCCTCTGTGGGTGACTCTACCCTTGGGATGACTGATATTAATGCGTGTCTTATCTGCAAGTATCTGAAATACTCAAAGTCTGCCATTTTTAATTCATTTTGTAGTTGTGCAAAGGGAATCACGACTCCCTTTTTCCATAAATTTCCGACAATGGAGATTCCAATCCTATCCCATTATTTAAAACCTTTGGTGTTTCTTAGGTTACCAAATCTTTCTGCGTCCCAGAGAGGGGTGGCCTATGTGACTCTCCCCTCCCATCCTAGACTCTTGTTAACTGTGTGCCATGTCTGTACCGCATGTGCAGTTGAGCCTGTTAATCATACTTTATTGGGTTTGGAGTGCAGCACCCCCATAAAATTCCTTTCTGGGAGAAGCCACCTATCCATTTGATATCCCGGGTCACCCTTGGGTCCATATATGCATTGGTTAATGGCAGCTAGCTGCGCCACCCAGTAATATCTTTTGACATCAGGGAGTCCTATTCCCCCTTCGTACTATTTTCTTGTGAGGTTTTGGGTCAAAATGCACAGGAGCTCTCTCTGCTCGCTTTTGATAGCTTTAAAATAATCTGAATGAATTGGTCCCATGCATTCTGTAGGGTATATAAGAAACGTGGTAGGGACATCATTTTAAAAAGTGCTGCATGGCCCAGTAGTGACAGTGGGAGTGACTTCCCATGCTTGATGTCATTTCTTAGTCGTTGTAGCGGGGCAAGAGGTTATTCTCATAGTATAATGACGGGTCTTTGGTCACATATATGCCCAGGTATTTAAAGCCCTTGGTTGCCTCTCCGATAGTGTATCCTCTCGGTATGGGAGAAAATTTACACGTGTATGACTGACTTGGGCTAGTTCATGCTATACCCCGAATAATTCCGGAAGTTAGTGAAAATATGTAACGCTCTGTTTAGTGAGGCTCAGGTGACACCAGGTATAACATGATATCTTCAGCGTATTATGATATCTGATCCTCCCATTCCTCCGACTAACTCAGACCGCATATATTTGGGTCCTTACGTATCCACATTACTAGTGGTTCCAACATTAGAGGGAAGAGTAGTGGGGACAGAGGGCAGCCTTGTCTGGTTCCCCTCTCAAGGGTAAACACCGGAGACCTCCCGTTATTTACTACTACCTGGGCCAAGAGATTTCTATAAACAAGTTGGATCCAGCTCAGGTATTTGTGGCCTAATCCCATCAGTGCTCTCATTGTTGTCTAGCTCGTAGTTTAGCAGTTATTAGCAACGTTTCAGAATCCACTTCCATTATATGTTACCACGAGCAACCCACACTAATTAGCAACAAAGGCACGCACATCAAGTTGTTCGTGTAATTTGGTTCAGTTTCTGAGCTTATTTGGGCTGGTTACCTATCTGTTATTGTGCGCTTCTCATAAGATTGCATGCAAACCGAGCACCCTTCCCTCCTCCTTTCCCTTTTCTTGGTGCATAGACGTAGCCGTTTTCCATTTTACATAGGCGCAACTTTTGGTGGAAAAGGCGCATTACAAAAGGCCACCGACTTGCACCATACCTGCAGGGGACCGCCACCCTGAAGTAATGGAGGCATTATTATTATTATTATTATTATTATTATTATTATTATTATTATTATTATAATTATTATTATTATTATTAATATTTTATTTTTAAGTTTGAGTTTATTGAAGAAATAAAAAATCAGAAACAGAAAATGAAGAAACAGAGAAAATCATATGCCATTAAATTACACAATAAGAAGAAAAAATGTTATAGTCATAAAGTCAAATAGATAAATAATAAATAATAGGCAATCAGTATCTCACAGAGAGAGAAACAAAGCAAGCATAATAATTTAGAAATAAAAGTACATTAAACAATGTATTAAACGCATAATAAAACAAGCAATAATTTGTATTAAGTAAAAAGGCAATGGGAAAATCAGGGTGGTTTTTGTACAGAACTAGCATCAGGGGTGGTGACTGAGGGAGTAGATGAGGAGAGGTAATTCACCAAAGGAAGCCAAAGAAGATCTCTTTTACTGCTAAGGAAATGGGGGAAACATAGTTAGTGTCTAAGCGATGATGAAAACAGACTGCATTCCACCACGAACTGAATAAAATGTTGGTGGCTTGCTTCCAATTGCTGGTAATGAGATGAAAAGCAATAGCTATCAAAAGGTCAATGAGTAAGTAATGTTGGTGGGATTGGGGAAGGTCATGAGATAAGGAACCTAGAAAAATGTGGGAGGGAGAAAAGGGGATTTGAAAGTGGAAAATCTTTTGATTTTGAAGCCAAACTAGTTTCCAAAACTGGGATATGGGAGGACAATCAAATAACATATGTTTTAAATCTGCAGAAAGACAGGGACAAGACCAGCAATTAGAGGGAGTGTCTGAGAAGAAAGTTGTGGAGTAAAGAGAAATCTATTGTAAATAAAATACAGAGTTTGGGTGGTGTTAGCAGCTCTAGAGGTTCTATGAACCTTAGACCAAATCTTATCCCAGAGGGGAATCGGCTAAACCAGTGAAAAATCATCTTCCCAGGCCAGCTCAGTCTCAGATTTAGATCTATCTGCAAGTAGACGAAAAGAGTTGTAAAGAAATGATGCAGAGGGAGAGGAATCTATTGCCGAGGATATGGATTGATGAGCGGCAGTAATGTCATTAGAAAGCGGTAGAGATTAAAGGTATTGAATGAGAATAGGATACAACAAATTATACTTAGAGCAAGAACTGGAGGGAAGAGAGAATTGGGATTGAAGATCTGAAAAAGAAAGAGGAATGTTGTGAGAAAGGAGTTGAGAAATCCAACGCAAGCCATGGGAGTGCCAGGTCTTCCAGAACAAAGTACGGTTACGGATTTTGAGCTGTTTGTTATACCAAATAGGCTGTTTATGCGTCGAAGCGAGGGAAGGATAAGATGAGGATAAAAAAGGAAAAAGGAGCTTGTGAGAGTGAGAAATAATAGGATTACGAAGACGAGTCAAATTGGATGTAAAAGATAAAATTTCACGAAAGTCAAAGGGAGAAATGAAAGAAGATTCCATTTTTAACCAAAGAGGGGGATAGAAAGGAAAGTCAGCTTAAAGCCAGCGGCATGATTGTTTCTGAGAGAAAGCGCGATGATAAGACTTAAAATCAGGGAAGCGAACTCCAGCTTCAGTCTTGTCTTTCTGTAAAGAGGCAATAGCAATACGAGAGCACTGACTGTTCCATAAAAATTTAAATAAAGTGGAATTAACGTTTTTAAAATAATAATCCTGGATATGTATAGGGATCATAGAAATAGTATATAAGAAAAGAGGTGAAAGCATAATTTTTATACAGCTGAAACGACCCCACCATGATAAAAAGAGAGGATTCCATCTGGTAATGGCGCATCCATTTTCTTAGAAATATAATCAAAATGTATTCTCAGAGTATCGAATAGAAGAGGAGCAAACCAAACGCCTAAGTATTTTATCTTAGTTGGTTGCCATGTGAAACCGGAATGAGCGAAGAGATGTTTTTGACATAGATAGTTTAAAGGGAGAATTTCGCATTTATCAGCATTAAGGCGATATCCAGACACAGCCGAAAAAGAGGAGACTTGTCGAAGGAAAGAAGGAAGAGAAGAAAGAGGGTCTGAGCAATAAGAAAGGATGTCATCAGCATAAACAGAAAGCTTAACCTTACGAGAACCAAAGTGAAAACCAGATATGGAATCATCCTGGCGAATTCTGGAAAGAAAGGGTTCCAAAGCTAAAACAAAAAGTAAAGGGGATAGTGGGCATCCTTGTTGAATGCCCCTTTGAAGAGCAAAGTAATCCCAAACCATACCGTTGACAAAGATCTACGCTTGAGGGCCAGAGTAGAGAAATGATATAATAGAAATACATTTGGGAGGGAAGCCAGCCCAGGTGAGAGCTTTAAACATAAAATCCCAACTGATCCTGTCGAAGGCCTTCTCAGCCTCTAGGGAAATAGCAGCTAAAGGAAAATCGAGGGAAGATGCTTTGCTTAGGATGTTGTAAAAGACTCGAGAGTTATCTGAAGAGAGACGGCCTTTTACAAAGCCAGATTGTTCTGGGCCAATTAAATCAGGTAAGAGAGGGTCCATCCTTAGAGCCAAAACTTTGGCCAGTATTTTGTAATCCGTATTGACAAAAGAAATGGGTCGGTAGTTCTTACATAGGGAATGATCTTTATCATCTTTAGGGATTAAACATATTAAAGCCTGTTGAAAAGAGCCAGTGGATGACCCGGCATCAAGGAGGATTGAAATAAAAGTAAAAGCTTTGGTAGAAGAAGAGATGCAAAATGATTATAAAATTCAATAGTAAACCCATCAGGGCCAGGAGCATTACCATGACGCAGCTTTGAATCAGCATGGGAAATTTCTGCAAGTGAGATATCAAGGTTTAAATGGTCAAAATCTACATGGGACGAAGGTGGAGAAGGGATAGATTGAAAATAAGAAAGAAGCTCATCTGAGGTAGGGACATGTTCCGGGGTATAGAGAGTTTAGTAAAAATTGACAAATTCAGTGAGAATATCTTTATCCTTAAACCGAGATTCATTCGGAGGAGTCTTAATCGATTCGATCTTAGTTCGTTCTTTCCGAACTTTCAAATAGTTGGCAAGTAGTTTCCCTATTTGGTTTTGGCCACCATAGTATCGTGAATTACATTTCAAAAGAAGATTAGAGGCGGCCTCAGTGGTGAATTTGTTAAAAGAAATTTTAACTTCAATAAGCTTTTTGAGAGAGGATTCAGAGTTAGATGAATGATAAGCAAGTTCGAGTTGTTTGCTATCAGCAGTAGCTGGGTAGATTTGGCTTTTCTGAGTTTCTTCCCCCTTGACACAAAATTCATGATAAAACCTCTAGAGGCTGCTTTAAAAGAATCCCAAACCATAACAAAAGAGGAATCGGGAGTATGATTAATTAGAACAAATTCAGTAGCAAAAGTAGTGAATTCAGCACAGGAAGTGGGGCCGAGAAGTAAAGAGTTGTTAAATCTCCATCTGCCAGAGTGGGGAGAAAAGGAAAGAAGATCGATATCAACCAGGACGGGAGCATGGTATGAAATTAAAATGGACCCAATATCAGAGCGAATAGCATGCTGGGACAATGATTTACTAAGGAAAATATAATCAATGCGGGACTTTGAGTGGTGAGTGGGTGAATAAAAACTATATTCTCTGAGGTCAGGATTACATAATCTCCAAATATCTACTAAGGCATTGTTCTGAACAGCTTTGGTAAATTGGGAATGCATCTTAGAGGGCAAGAACTTTACTTTTGAGTGATGGTCAATGAAAGGGTCAAGGAGTACTTACGAAAACAAACAGGAGACAGGGGTGGCAGCGTCAAAAGACAACGGCAGTAACAAATGAGAGCGGGCAACCAGACCTCCGCTTACAGAAAAGTTAGAAAAACACCATAGAGAACCACTATGACACATCGGGATAGGCCGAATGAGGGAATATCTGTATAAAAAAGGGAAGAAAAATATACTGTAAGAAAAAAGAAAAGGGAAATAAACATAGGATGAAACATAGGATGAAAGAAAGGGTAAGACAACAAAACAGGGAGATAAACAACAAGATTAAATCAGAATCAACAATACTAGAATGTTATCAGGACCATTCAGGTGACTTTGGAGGTGTCCATAACATCTACACCATGACTATGAAGAAATTCTTGTAGAACGGCAGGGTCTTCAAAAGTGGTGGTTTTCTCATTGTGTGTAACCTTGAAGAGGCATGGATGAAGTAGACCATAACTGGAATTGAGAGCTCTTAACTGTGGACGCAAGTCAAAAAATTTCTTCCGACGATCAGCAGTGACTTTAGAGACATCCTGTGATAAATAAAGACGATGGACCTCCCAGATAATTTGTTTCTTGACCTTGGCTGCTGAAAGAACCTGCAATAGATCTGTGTACTGTAAAAACAACATGATGACCCCACGAGGTTAGAGGATACTCTAGGACCAAGGCGATGTGCTCTTTAAATGTTGACAGAAGATAAGGCAGGTGCATCTAAAATTTTTGGAAGAAAAGTCTGGAAGAAAGCTGTGGGGTTGGAACCTTCTGAAAGTTCGGGAAGACCATAAAGGCGAAGATTGTTCCTGCGATTTCTATTTTCCAAATCCTCTGTATGCTTTTTAAGTTCAGCCTCCATGGAGGGGATACGAGAGCAGCAATTTTGCATAGATTCTGTGGACTGTTCTAGGATTAGAACACGAGAGTCTAGAGACGACCATTTATCATGCATATTTTATAGAGTTTTAGTTGTCGTGTCCATGAAAGGTTTGACTGCTCGTAGTTCCTCTAGAATAAGATCTATAGATGAAGAAGATGAGGTGTTATCTGGGGAGGGGAGTCCTTTTTGAGACGTTTAGAAGATGTTGCAGCAGTCAGTGACTTACTACAATTGTGAGATTTAGATATTGCGCTCGAAGCCATTTCAGATTTGGACCTCGCACCTGCTTCCATTTCCTGGGAGGGAGAATCAGAGTCAGAGCAACCAGGCACCTTGGTAGTAGATGAGAGCTTCAAGTTGCGAAGTTTCCCCATGAAGGAGCACAGCGAGGTGAGTAAAGCAAGATGCAGGCAACCAATGTCAAATATTGAGAGCAAAGTCAGTTGGACATAGAAGGCAGTGGATCCAAAAAAAAAGGAGAAAAAGCAGACAAAATGGTGGTACACCTGATAGTGACAGAAAAAGTCAATGGATAAGAACGAGAAAAGCCATGAAGCAAAACAGGGCAGAGGAGGAGTGTACAAAAAGGAAAATAGAAGAAAAATGATCCTTAATGCAAAAGGGAAACAGGAAATAAATGCAGCATTTAAGCGCTTCAGTTAATGAAACGCGCTCTCTCCAGAGGTGAAAATGGCGGTAGGAATTTTTAAAAAACAAGGTGCAGTTAAAGGAAAACCAAAAATGTAATATGAGTATATGATAATGAGGGCGCTTGGCTCACCTCATCCTAAAAGCTGAAGGGCATCAGGTTGACGAAAGAGCATTCCGGTAAAGCTGCAAAATCAGAGTCAAAACCGCTTCAGAAAGTGAGAGGCATATTCCTTGAGAACAAAGTGGCGTTCGGAATCCAGGAGACCAAGCCACAATGAGAGAAAGCCAGAAAACACAGGAAGATCGTACTGTAGTGAGGGTGCAGGGCTCCCTCAGTTTAAACATTGAAGGGCATTCTTGTAGCCATAAACCAGACATTGAAAGCCTGAATGTGAGAGGCAAGAGCGCTGCAGGTTTTGAAATGTGCTGTTTTCAAAAAACAAAATGGCAGCCAGGACTCAGAGCTCTGATTCGCGGCCGAAAGAACGCCAAAAATAGAACAGAATATGAAAACAACGAGGGCGCTGGGCTCACCTTATTGTGGAAGGCAGAAGGCATTGGTTCCTAGTCAAAAACTGCTGGTAAATCTACTCGTTATCAGCAGAAGCGGAGGTTGGCGCTGGAGCCTCGGTGCTACGGCTCCATCTCAGGCGACGCCTAAGCCACGCCCGAGACATTATTATTTAATCCGTAAACTTGCTGGAGTTGCCTTGAAGCCGAAAACCTCTCACTGGGGATGGGCAGAGAAGACTGCACCAGCCTTCGTGTGTGGCACTCCTATGGTGTGTTTTTTAAAGTATGTTTTTTTTTGTCATATATTATTGCAGGGTACCACCAAACTACTGCACAAATTCCTAAGGATAGTCAGCCAAAGTCAAATATTGTGTACCTGAGTGAGTACACTGAAGCCTATCCTCTTCTGTCAGTCGGACTCGACCAGGCTGCTCAATCAGTGCTCCAGCGCCTCCCTATGTGCATGCTAAAAATGCCTCTTCGGAACTCCAGAATCCCTTGGAAGTCTAAACAAACTTTAGCACATGTTTTCAGCTCTGTAGTACTAAAATCCCAGACTCCGCAGCCCACCTTATGTGGGGTAGCGGGCTTGGAGACCCTGCCAGTGGAATGCTCCTGCCTAGTGGAAAGGGAATGAGAGATCCCAGTGCCTGGGTTGAGCACCGAGCAGCTATGTGAGGAATGTTTTTCACAATTAGGATACCTGCTATTCTTCTATTTTTGTGTAATTGGTCTACTCGTGGTCATACAGCATGATTTGCAGTGACCTATATGCATTAATAATACACACCAGAATGACCATGCATATGCTGAAGGTATTTTTTCTGGGTGATCTCTTTTAACAGTCTCTCTAGCCTGCTTGTTAAGCTGTTCTGGCGGGGGCACTGTTTCTCATGGGATATTCTTTGCTTGGCGTGAATTTGGTGCCACTGGATGCAGATTCCTGCTGTTTTCACTCACCTGCCTTTTCTTGTCAGTTTGCATCATATCGTTAGTGGCAATGCTGGTGCACCTTTCTGACCCCTCCACAGCACATCTGTAGTTTCGCCATGAGAAACTTACTTTGTCTAATGGTTGCAATGAAGCAGCGCCATCTTCCCTGCTCTCCTTTCTGTTACTCTTCTGCATAGGCGCGGTGTACTTGACATATTGCCGAGCGAGCTGCTCTCATAAGAGCACTTGCTCTATCTACTCACAAAAGCATTCCCCAGAGCCAAATGCACTTCCTAACCAAGGCAGTGCTTGGTGTTACTCTTTGCCCCACATCCGGACATTTTAAACTGTGTGTCGGCTCACTCCATGTTGCACTTAATGACCTGATTATCACTGTGCACAGTTATTCTAGCTATGGAAATTAATTTTGCCATCGTGTTTTGCCAATACACCTTCATCCTAACTATTTACAGCAACAGAGCAAACGTCCAGCATATAAACCCCTACTGCTCAGCAACAGTGCAAGCTTTCCGCACATTACACTGCCGCAGCACAGCAGTGCCGTTCCTAACACATAACATTGCTGCTTCAAAAGTAAAATGCAACCGTGTGACTTTGAAAAGTGCACAGTAAGTGGATTGTGCATGATTGGTTTCAAGATTCAAAAATATAACTGTGATTTTTCCCCCAGAAGCAAGCTGGCCCTTTTGTTTAAAGTTCAAATGCAAATGATTCTGTATTTTTGCGCTGATATGAGGCAGAACAGCGTGAGAGAAAAATGTGATAAAATATTCCCATTCAGACAGGGAAAGCTGTCTGCATAGAGTAGAATTGAACAGAAATAAATTTGGTACCTTTAATCACAAAAAAAAATGCTTGCGCCAATGTGAAAATGCTGTTCTTTTTGCTGCCATGTGATTTTCAATTATTCAGTGAGGTGACTATAGGATATGATATGGGATCCCTTAGATGTTAGTGGTATCTTTGATTGTACAGGCTTGTAAATAGCTCTTTTTCACCTTCTCAGGTGAGTATTCTAGATATCATGTATATAGTGGCCAGAGAAGAGTGTGGTTACGTGACGACTGGGTTAGCTACGGTTGGTAGGCTGCCTGTTCTGAGAATCCGGTCGTTACAGGGCATTGGTATGCCATTTATGGGTAGCTCCTATGTACAAAAAAGCCAGTGTAATCCCTGGTGCCTAGTGGGCCCTCTGCCCCCCTGGGTGGAGCACATCAGGGGGCTATTGCCGCCAACTGCCTCCTCTGGTGGCAGAAAGACTTTGACAATTTTGTGGGGGGCTTGGCGCATTAACACGCTTGTTCTGAGCAGCCCCTATTCGGAACTTTGAAATATAAATACCTGGTGCTTAATATGTTTCTGCCCCCTGGGGGACAGATAAGGGGCTATTGCCCCATATGCCTCATGGTTGGGGCAGAAAGACTGTGGCAATTGTTTTTGGGGTGGGGACATTGGCATGCTCATTCTGGATAGCACCCAACCCTAAGTATATAAAAAAATGATCCCTGGTGCCTAGTGGGCTTTCTGCCTCCAGGGGGATAGATCAGGGGCTACTGCCCCATCTGGCTCCTGGGGGGACAGAAAGACTGTATCATTTTTTTTTGGGGGGTGAGGGCATTGACATGCCCGTTCTGGGTAGCCACCACCCCTATGTATAAAAAAATAAACCTATTCCTTGTGGGCTTTCGGCCCCCTGGGGGAAGATCAGTGGCTAATGCCTCCCTCTGCCTCCGGGGGCAGGCAGAACGTTTTTTGCCTTATTTGGGGAAAAGGGTGGGGCATTGGGATGCCCATTCTGGGCCGCCCCCACCCCTGGCATATAAAAAAATAATCCCTGGTGTCTAGGATACTTTCTGCCCCCCAGTAAGTCAGACTGTTGGTGTGAGAATAAAATGGGAGAGCAAATACCTCACCCAAGGGGCTGCTCCCCCTCCCTGGTGGCAAGTGGGTGGATCCCTGCTTGGAGATTCTCCCCTTTCCAAAGATACCTCCCCCATGTGTTTCCATGCTCGGGGTCTTAGTTAGACCCAAGAGAACCAAAACTGTGAAACAGAAACTAATTTTCTATTCTGTTTTCATTGTAATGATGACAGCGCACCATGCACGCGATCGGCATTGCAAGGAAAGCTGTAAATATGCCTTGGGAGGTTGGGGAAGCTCTTCCCCACCTCCCAAGGCCAAAATAATAATAATAGGAAACCCATCTACTGTTTACAGCAGAGAGATGTTTTGTGTGATCATGGCAGAATGGTTCCGTCACTTGTGCTCAAGGGTAGTCTACGGAAGACACGGCTTGGCAGTTCGGGCTGGACTGTTCCCATGACGCACAGGGTCAGACTGATTTACATATGGTCATGTCTGAACTGGGGTGGGGGAGTGAGCTTAGGAAGGGTGATGGCTTAACCCCTTTAATGCTCATGACAAAGCCAGCTCGTCATGGGCATTACCTGTGCTGTGCTTATGACGAGCTGGCTTTGTCATGTAAAGTGGGTTTTTAAAATTTTCAGCGCACAGCGGGAAATGCTGCAGCACTCATAGTGTTAAACCCAGATCAGTTGACTGGGGGTGAGTGTTTGTATTGTCAACGCTCCGTCCATCATCCTCTTTGGTTTTTCTTTGTTCGCCCTAAGTTGGCAGGGTATGCTCAAACGTGAGTCCCTTGCTCACTTTGCCACTGGTTTCAAGCAAGCCCGGCTGAAGAAGGCTGTAATGCCAGAAACCGGTCCTGGGAAGCTTTATTCCGGTCCAGGGAAGACACGGCTTGGCAGTTCGGGCTGGACTGTTCCCATGAGGCACAGGGTCAGACTGATGTGCATATGGCCATGTCTAAACTGGGGTGGCGGAGTGAGCTAAAGAACGGTGATGGATTAAACCCAGATCAGTTGACTGGGGGTGAGTGTTTGTATTGTCAACGCTCCGTCCATCATCCCGTTTGGGTAATCTATGTTTATTCCAAATCTTTCTTTCCACAGACTTTGAGTCCGCATACCATTACTCCACGAGGTCTTTGACCCCGCATACCATCACTCAGCATATTTTCACAACACGTGTGCAATTACCTTAAGGGGTGAGGGGGTCGTGCTGGGGTATTGATTTTCTAGTGTATTGTACTGTTGTGGTGGTTGTGTAGTGTAGGGTCGTGCTGGGGGTAGTGTTGGAGGGTTTAGGGCAGTGTTATAGTGTTTGATTAGTGTAGGGTAAAGCAGGGCTAGTGTTTTAGGGTTTAGGGTAGTATTGTAGTGTTTGTGTAGGTTAGGGTCATGCTGGGGGTAGTGTTTTAGGGTTTAGGGTAGTGTTGTAGTGTTTGTGTAGTGTAGGGTCCTGCTGGGGTAGTGTTTTAGGGTTTAGGGTAGTGTTGTGGTGTTTGTGTAGTGTAGGGTAATGCTGGGGGTAGTGTTTTAGGGTTTAGGGTAGTGTTGTAGTGTTTGTGTAGTGTAGAGTCATGCTGGGGGTAGTGTTTTAGGGTTTAAGGTAGTGTTTTAGTGTTTGTATAGTATAGGGTCATGCTGGGGTTAGTGTTTTAGGGTTTAGGGTAGTGTTGTAGTGTTTTTGTAGTGTAGGGTCATGCAGGGGGTAGTGTTTTAGGGTTTAGGGTAGTGTTGTAGTGTTTGTGTAGTATAGGGTCATGCTGGGGGTAGTGTTTTAGGGTTTAGGGTAGTGTTGTAGTGTTTTCGTAGAGTAGGGTAGTGATGTTGTGTTTGTGTAGTGTAGGGTCGTCCAGGGGTCGTGTATTAAGGTAGTGTTGTAGTGTTTGTGTAGGGAAGAAAAGTGGTTTATGGTAGTGTTGGGGGGTCCTGCTGGGTAGTGTAAATGTAGGAAAAGGACTATGTGTTGAGGGTGGATTATGCAGGGGTACTACATTAGGGTGTATTTGTATTTGTTTGAATAGCACTAGAATCGACCCCTGGTGGGGTATCACTGCGCTTTAGCAGGACTGTGAAGGGACGGCTGTATATTCAGGGAGAGAAGGAAACAGATCAGTCACAGCAGAAGAGGAATGTCTTGAGCATTTTTCAGAACTGCAGATGTTCGGAGCATTGTCTCAAGTGCAGCGGGAGTTCATTCCATAAAAGAGGGCTGCAATAGGAGAGAGCTTTTCCATCTGGTCTAGCCTTTCTTATTCGCGGTACCACCAGAAGGTGTTTAGCACCAGAGCGTAGGGATCTATAAGGTATGTAAGGCACAAATTTCTCAGCAAGATATGAGGGACCCAGGTTGACCAATGCCTTGTGGGTGATACAGCATGTTTTGAACTGAATACGTTGGCGAATAGGGAGCCAGTGAAGTTCCCTAAGAAGGTGGAGTGAAGAGGTTCGAGGTGGAACGTTAAGAACCAGCCGAGCTGCTGTGCTCTGCACCACCTGCAATTTGTTGAGGAGGGCATCATTAGCTGAGATCAGCAGGCCGTTGCAATAGTCCAGGCAACTTAAAACCATCGCCTGAACTATGGTTGTTCTCGCGGAATCTGGGAGGAGAGGGAAGACTCAGCGTAGCATGCCAAGAACATGAAAGCAGGAACCAGCAGTTTGGCTAACATGTTCTTTCATATTGAGATCGCTGTCAAGGCGAATCCCCAAATTTTTAACCGAGAGTTTGGGCAGAGGGGGAGGTCCCAGATCTGTTGGCCACCAGTCTGGTGTCCAAAGGAGGGGGGCTTCTCCCATAAACATGATCTCCGTTTTTTCTACATTGCACTGTAGAAAGTTACT
Source organism: Lissotriton vulgaris (assembly GCF_964263255.1). Taxonomy (NCBI): domain Eukaryota; kingdom Metazoa; phylum Chordata; class Amphibia; order Caudata; family Salamandridae; genus Lissotriton; species Lissotriton vulgaris. The sequence goes on from NC_141687.1 coordinate 494,986,833, forward strand.
GCGCATCCAGTGCAAGATGATCCGTCATTCCGTTAGAGAAAGTCAGTTGTTCATGAGATGAGAATTCATTGAAGGGAAAGAGGAGCTGAGTATCATCCGTGTATGAAATGGGGATGAACCCATACAACCTCATAAGATTGGCCAAGGGTGCAACAAAAATGTTGAAAAGAATAGGGCTTAAGCATGAGCCCTTTGTCATACCCACTGGCTCCGACTGATATGAGCCTAGTTTAACAGTTTGGAAACGATCCACCAGGAAACTCTTCATCCATGACAGAGCTGAGCCTCTTAATCCAACTTCCTCCAGTCTTCTGAGAAAAATACTGTGGGAGATCGTGTTGAACGCCGTGGAAAGGTCCAACCGCACCAGAATCGCTGAATGACCCTTGACTAGGGTCATTCTGATGTTGTCAGTTACTGTAAGTAACGCAGATTCTGTGCTGTATTTGGGCCTAAACCCGGACTAGGAATGATCTAAACATCCAGACAGTTCGACATAGTTAGACAGATGGGTGTTCACATTTTTCTCCATTATTTGGCTCCAGAATGGGAGAAGCGAGATGGGACGGAGGTTGGAGAGATCTGTCCATGGAATGTTAGATTTCTTGCGGATGGGTCTAACCTGGAGAAGTTTCCATTCCCGTGGGACGAGTCCCTCTGAGAGAGAGAGTTTGATAATGGTTTGCACCACGGGGGACAGCTGATTCTCCAAAGATGGAATCAGCTTAGCTGGGATGTGATCCATAGGGGATCCAGATTTTAATCTATGGATCAAGTTTTTAATTTCTGCTAAAGTGATAGCAGGAAAACACTCTAGTTTGTTCTGATTTATCACATCCAAATGGCCCAGAGTCATTGGAATCTGTGGTAGGTTGTCATCTACAGTTATTTTCTTGTATATGTGTTCCATCTTCTGGGCAAAGAATGTGGAGATATTATCACACAGATTCTGGGATGGGTTCTCCAGACTATCCCAAGCTTTTGGATTAGTGAAGGAATGGAGGATTTGGTATAGCGTTTTTGAAGAGTTGCCTGCCTGCGTCAGTTGAGACAGGAGGTCGTTTTAAGTGCTACTCTTATGTTTTCATGGTAGCTAGTCAAGGAGGTACAGTACTTTTCCCTATCCGTCTCATTATGTGATGACCGCCATGCTCTTTCAAGCTTCCTACATAGTTGTTTCTGATTTCGTTGGAGAAGGGGGAACCAGGCAGATTGCGAACGATTGGGGCGACTCAGAGAGGGTTGAAGTGGCGCAAGATGGTCAATGGTTGTGGTCACTGCTGTGTTCAATTTTGACAATGCTTCCTCAGTGTGGTCTGATGTGAGAAATTGCGGCTTCATGAATCTGCCTTGAAAATTATCTGCAGATACCTTCTGCCATTGTCTCCGCAGATGCTGTATGGTTTGAGTGTAAATTTTCAGTTTATTAGGGTACTGAATGTCAAATTCGATGACAGAATGATCTGACCAAGTGATTTGTTGGGGGGCTTGCACTTGATCTTTGAAGAGTTGGAGAAAAGAATATCCAGGGTGTGGCCTGCTATATGGGTCGGCCCCTCATTAAGCTGACATAAACCTAAAAGAGATAGGTCCATCAGAAAAGTCTGGACGTCTGGGTTAGAATGACATTCATTGTGTACATTGAAGTCTCCTAATAGTAGAAAGTTACTTCCCACTTTCACATGGGGAGCAAGACATTCCACTAGTTTAAGGGAGAAGTCTAATAGGGGTCCTGGAGGACGATAGACTAGTGCCCCTTTCCAACTATCCTGCTGGGGCAGGTGAATTCTAAAAATCAGCATCTCTACAGTTGCGTCACAGCGTTGATCTACAACAGAGACATTTATACTTTCTTTATGTACAATAGCTAGGACCCCGCCAGATTTTATGGGCTTGTCTAATCTAATCATTTTATATCCCTCTGGAATGCGTAGAGTCATAGCGGGGGCCGAGTGAATTTTCATCCAGGTTTCAGTGAAAAAGCCAATCATAGGCTGAACAGATGATATAAGGTCCCAAACCTCGATTGAATGTTTTGGTAGGGACCTAATATTACACAGCATATTTTCCCATACTCTATGAGAGGTCTTTGGGTAGAGGTCAAGAGAACAACTGCCTTGGTCAGAATTTGTTTGAAAATGACAGCCTCAGCAGGAGAAAGGTCCTTCAAGACATGGCCAAGGTTCTGTCTTACAGCTGTGAAGTAGTTTGGTGTGTAAGTTCATCAGTCCCTGTCAGGTGTGGGATAGAAGTGTGTGGGAGGTATACTCCGTGGAGGAACAACCAGGGTTCCTGGCTCCTGGCGGCGGTCTTGCGCGGACGGGCGTGGACGGGCGCAGACGGGCTTGCCTTTGGCGCGCCAGCTGCGTGCGTCTGCTGCGTGCCATGGTTTTCATGCCCCTTTTGTAGTGGGCCCCGGTGTGGAGCTAGACTGCTAACTGCTGCCCGGAAGTTGCCTCTTCCCTCCACACAAACGGGATTGAGCCCGCTGTGGACCAGGGAAGGGAAACCGTCACGGAATCCAGTCAAAATATACACTGTCAGTCAGGTAAGGTACGCAAACAATAATAAAGATCATATTTAAAAGGGTTAAAATATTCACAAAGTAAGGTAATGCATTCGCAGCTAGCGCAAGATAATGTCTGAAATAATGTAAACACCTTCATACGCGTCCGCTGTGTAGGGTAGTGAAGGGTAGTGTAGGGTAGGGTACTCCCACTTACCTTTAAAACTTTTACAATGAGTATGCCTTTAACATGAATGCCTTTGCGTTGTAGTGGCATGCATGGTAAAGGCAAAGTCGTAGTAAAAGTTTGCGTTGTGATAATTTGCGGGGTGATTGTATTTGCGGTGTAATAATTGCGGAGTGATGGTATGCGGGGTAATTGTTTGCGGAAAAACGTCACATATTCGTCCTCAAGACGTGGAACCATTCCATCATCAGCACAGAAGAGATTAAACAATGTAAAACATGTATTTCTTTCTTCTGCTTTATATTTTAGCTTACAATGACAAGCAGGGAATCGTTCTGCATGTTTCTACATATTTGATCTAGGGCAGCTTTTAAAAATAAATCTTTTTCTAATATCTGTTTGCAACTAATAACCAACTTTTGAGGTGTTTGATATTGCACTAGAGGTTTTATTTTTATAATTCATATTCATAAACAAGTTCATACTTTTATTTGAAAGAGCTATGCACCAAGGTTTTAAGTGGTTTGTGGGAAAGGTAATGGTGTTCATATGGGATAACGTACCTCCTCATGTGTATAAAAGGATATTGCAAGTCACCTTGGAGTTCCAAAACCTTATAAAGGAACTTAGCCTTTGTCCTTGTTCGTCTATATGGTTACGGAACTCCTTAGTGACTTGCAATATCCTTATAATGTATGGCAAGTGGAACTTCACCCCTTACATTTTAAGCTCTCCACCTCCTAGAGATTCATTTAAGCTTCCCTCCAATATGGCTTCGGTGTTTACCAAAGAGCCTATGCCTACTGATGTAGAACATGCATATCATGCATTACAATACAATCACTTCTGAGGCTGTGAAATAATACAAAAAAAACAGCTGACAGCACAATAGAATAATCCTATTGACTGTTCCAAGATGTAATTGACGCCTTCTCAGAGGAATGGTTGTTGAAGGTTGACGTGAATAATGCTCTAAGTACTTTGCAAACAATAAGTCTGGTTTAATGAGGATAGTTCTGATGCAGGCTTGGTAGCAGAGTGCTACTCAGCAGGAGCATCCCGTGCAGGTAAGTGAGAGGGGATAGGGGGGTCGACAGATGACAATGAGGGAAAATTAAATATAAAAAAAGGAAAACCACTTACCTTGCACTTGCTGCATAGCCGACTCATGGATGCGGTGATCGCAAGGTAAATGGTTTGCTTTCTTTTTTTATTAAAATTAAATTTTCCCTCATCGTCTATTGACTCCCTCCCCTGCCCACCACACTTACCTGAACTGGCCGCCAAGATATGCAGGCTGATTTTGTGGTAAGATAAATATGAGAGTTCAAGCAGTGTCAGTTTGAGAAGCAAAGGATTTCACATCTTGTTTCAGTTTGGGGGTGAAACCTTTAGAACTGACTTCAGATTACCATTAGATGCCACTTTATGATGGTCAATCTGAGTAATATATGTTTCTCAGGATTCATTTTTTGACTGTTGTTAGATAAGTTTTGGGGATTTTGACATTGTTCAATTCTGTGATTTTTATTTAATAATTCATATATGTTTTTTTCATCATAACCTTACATGGTGCCACATACAGGTTCAATAGTGTGGGGGCTAGAATGGATCCTTGTGGTACTCATTAGGAGACTGATAGTATTTCTGGGTAATAGTGTTCTATTTTCTGTTTCTTAGATATGAAGCAAACATTCAAAGCACAGTTCCAAGAAACCCAGGCAAGATTTGACGGTATTGATCAGTCTCAGAGGCTCAATGGTTTTTTAAGTTGTATGTCAGGTCTAGCAGGATTACCAGGCATGTTTCTCCATTTTCAAACGTGCAGTAAAGGTAGTTTAAGATTTTGATTATGGACGTTTCAGTGCTACAGCATTTGCAGACTCCTGATCGTCTTGTTGCAAGTTTGCTTTTTGTATGAATAAGAGTTAGTTTGCTACACAATTACCAATTACTTTGAGAGTTTGGGTCTGCTCCCATTTTGTTATAAGAGAGATATGTCCCAATTACAGAGATCTAGGAAATGTATTTCTATTAGTGAGGAATTGATAATGGAACACCATATTTTTCATAAAATGTTAGGAATCATTTTGGTGAGTATTGACATTATAGGGTCAATGTCATTTGGAAAGGCTCCAAAAGGCATTAGATTTGTCCAAATCCGATTCGGATCCCGCCTCTCTGAAGAACTCAGACACTTTTTCCAACAACCGACAATGATGGTTGGAAAGTGTTCAAACTGTCGGACTCGAATCCTAGCGGTCTACGGACTGCGTTTCCAGCAGAGTGATTAGGATGTCAGATTCGGATAGACTTTCCAATTCGGTCGTGCTGACACAGATCAGCTGTTGGAATCTGACTTTGGGGAGCGGTAGCAGGTTCCCCTTCACCCAGGGACCTCCGAAACAGGCCCATGCATCCCCCTTTCCATGAATGCACAGTGTGGCAGGCATCAGGGGCTGCCCCCCACAGGGTGGAAGGTTTTCAACAACCACCCTTTTTTTCAATGGGAGTCTGTGTTCTTGTTTGGAACACAGGCTCCCTTTGAAGTCAATGCCAGTTAGACCGAACAATGTCCGGAAGACTCATAATCGTTTGATCAGTCTTGCGGAACCCAATTCGGTTAGAAACTATTTCGAAACTGATTCGGTCAGAAGAGTTTCCAGACAACATCGTTATCGGCCCCTATATGGTTAATGTCAGAGAGTGTGGGTTTTAGTGCTATGAATTTGTTTTGTAATTGAGTTTTTGTTTTTTGAGAAAATGTAGCATGAGTGGTCTAATCAAATGTGTTGGTTCAGCATTTCCGGGATCTAATTTTAGATTTTCCCGGATGAGTGTTTGTTAGTTAAATGTTTTACAAATTTGAGTAGAATTTTCTGAGTGGAATGTAAAATGGAGGGTTTGGTATTTTTGTAACAACTTAGTAAAGATATCTCACTTTATTCAGACAGATGTGGATTGTCTATAATTGGACTGAAGCTTTTTATCCTGTCTGAAGTTTTCTTAGATTTTTTTATTTTTGTGACAATTCTTAGTTTTTACGTTTTCCTCCAGATTTTTCATAAGTTCATAATGTTCATTGTTTGCTTGGTGTCTGATGATTCCTGAATTAAGCGTTTGATTAGGGAAATGCTGCAGGAGTTGGGTGGGGATCCCCGGCTAAAGAGCACTCTTTCTCATTCCTCTGACTCTGAGGAGGACTGGTTAGGGAGTGATGAACATAAGTGCAAATACATCGATAAGGATCTGTTGCTGGACTAGCTGAAGCATGTCAAGTCAAATATGGGGTTTCCTTGCGACAATACTCCTGGTACTTCTGGAGGTTCCTTGCTTTGCCAGTTTTTAGAGCACTGCAGCGGTTGATGTCCCAGTCCATCCCTACATTCACGAGGTTCTGAAATGGGAATGGAAGGACCCTGATCGTATCATTCTGCCCAGGTTCATGGCTAAGCTATACCCTCTACAGGATATAGCCAAGGATTTGCCTGACTCAATTCCTGTTGATTCTTTTGTGGCGAGTCTGGTGGGTCATACTTCCTTGGCTGAGGATGCAGTGGTCAGGGATGCTGTGGACAAGAAGGTGGATGCTTCCATTCAGAAGCTTTATTCTGGTTACCACCTGGCTTTGTGGGCCGGCATCTACGGGACATATATAGCTCAGTCACTTATTTTTTATATTAAAGCTCTTTATGGTTCTATGGATGACTCTTCTGACTGTTCCGGACTTTTGGAACATATTAACATAACATAACATATTTGTGAAGCGCATGATTTACCCATAGGTGTCCTGGCGCTGAATAATAGATGTTTATTGTTACCCAACTCAATGGTACTCATTTTATCGACCTCAGATGGATGAAAGGCTGGTTCTCAAAGACTGGAAAACTGATTCTGCCCAGAAATCCTTGGCCCTTCGGTTGTCCTTTCAGGGTACGATGATGTTAGGTTAGTAGTTGTAAAGCAAGCTGTATATTTTTTTCTAGGAGAAGAAACATTCGTCTTCCTTTAAGCATTCCTCTTCTGTGGCGACACCTGCTAAGCCCTGGTCCTTCTTCAATCCCCCCTTGAGACGTTAGTTTTCTCTTGGTCATGGGATGTTGTCTTCTGTTCGGGCCGCGACAAGAAAGCTAAGTCTTTACCTGCGAAGCTGCGTTTCCGATTATCTGGAGACCGACGCCAGATTGTTGATCGGAGGTCGACTTCGGCACTTTCTCCCAGCTTAAATGTTTTCCTAATCAGATTTGTGGGTCCTTGACATTGTGAGACTGGGGGATCTCATTGAGTTCTTGGAGACTTTTCTGGATTCTGGTGTTCAGCGACTCCCTGACCTTCTTGTCCGACCAAGAGGTCGGAAAATTGTCTGGGGTTCCAGGCTCTGTTAGACAAGGGGGCTATTGAGGAGGTTCCTCTTCTGGAGGGTGGGTTTACTCTCTGATTTTCCTGGTGCTCAAGGTGATAGGGGAGTACCGCCTGACCCTGGATTTAATGGCGCCCAACAAGTTTGTGTTGCGTCTGCCCTTCAAAATGGAGACCCTTCAATGAGTGATTCCACTGGTTCTTTCGGGTCATTTCATGTGCACCCTGGATATCCAAGATTCATATTATCATGTCGCTGTTTGCCCATTTAATCACAGGTTCCTGTGGTTTTGTCTGCTGGGGAGTCATTATAAGTTTCAGGTTCTACCCTTCGGCTTGAGTTCGGCCCAAGGATATTCACCAACGTTGTGGCACCCTAGGTGGCTTGGTTCCATCTTCAGGGTGTCCTGATTTATCCTTACCTGAACGATTGGCTGCTCCATGCTCCCTCCCGGGATCTGTTGTTGAGGGATCAGCAGTTGGTGAGTTCGGAGTTGAGGGCCCATGGGTTTCTGCTAAGTGTCAGTTGTTTCTGTCTCAGGACTTGCAATTCATAGGGGCTCATTCTGAATTGGATTTTTCTCCCTGTGTCTCGGTCCTTGAAGTTGTGTTCCCTGTCTTGTCTATTACTGGAGGGGTGTTCCTTCCCAGTTCGTCTCTGGTTGTGGCTTGTGGGTCTTATGGCTGCCACGATGTTCACAGTGCCTTGGGCCAGGTTTAAACTGCAGCCTCTTTATTCACACCTGTTGTCTAGTTTGGATCCTTTGTCCCGCAATTTGTCCCTCCAAGTTCTGATCCCTCTGTTTGTCCTCCCTCACTTGCGCTGGTGGACGGTGTTGGACAATCTCGCCAGTGGTTTGCCTCTGTAGCCCTCTGACCCGGTTGTTCTTACGACGGCTGTCATGGGTTTCCGAGTTCAGTTGTTGGATCGCAATGTGGTAGTTAGTTCGGACAACATGGTGATGGTGGACTACCTCAATCATCAAGGGGTTCAGTGGTCCCCATCCCTAGATGTGGTGGTGGTCCTGTAGTTTTGTTGGAGAGAGGGGCATCTGTTGTCTCTATCAGCTGTTCATATCCGGGTGTAGACAATGGGGTGGTGGATGCCCTAAGTCGGTATTTCCATACCTCACAGGAGTTGTCACTGACTCTGGTGGCCTTTTTTTCTGGTGTGCTTGAGGTTTGGTCTTCCTTTGCTTGACCTCTTTGCTTCCCAACACAATGCTCTGCTTCCCCGCTTCTGCTCCCGGGTCAATCAGGTGGGGACTTGGGGGTGGATGCATTGACACTTCTGTGGCCTTCTCCCCTGCTGTGTGCATTTCCTCTACTTGCCGTGATCCCCAGGTTTCTGTCTCGTCTGTTGTTGGAGGATCAGGAGGTGGATGTGGTGGTGCCGTTTTGGCCCCGGTGATCGTGGTTTCCCACTCTTCGGTTGTTGGCTGTTCAGGGTCCTTTGTTCTTCCTGTTCCCTCCATCTCCCCTGCGGTCCTCTCCGATGTTGTCCCTTCAGCGGCTTTGTATGTCAGTCTGGAAGTTAAGAGGCAGGGGTAGCGAGTTGGGGTCTCCTCGAGCATATAGTGGTAGCCATTCAGCAGTCCAGGAAGCCTTCTACGCTGAGGTCCTACGATCATCTTTAGGGTAATTTCCCGCATTGGTGTCCGGCTCTGGAGTTGGCTCTTCTGGTTTGTCCCCTGCATGATATCCTTAAATTTCACTGGGAGGGATATGAGAAGGCTCTGGCTGTCTCCAATTTGCGTTCCCAGTGGGCTGCTTTCCAAGCTTTCCGTTCTCCTTGGGGGAATTTGTCTAATGTGCACGATTTGGTTGCTCGGTTGCTTCGCAGTTTTTCCTTATCCCGTCCTGGGGTGAAGCCTTCTCTTCCTCTTTGTGAGCTCCCTTTGGTGTTGTACGCTTTGGTGGCTTCTCCCTTTGAGCCTTTTTCGTACGTGGATCTGAATTTTGTGACCTTCAACGTTGTCTTTTTGATTGCCATTACTACAGCCAGACGACTTGTAGAGCTGAAGGCCTTGATGGCTCGGGGGCCTTTTTGTCCTTTTCTGAAGATGGGGTGGTCCTAGGGTTGGATTCTTCCTTTATTCCGAAGCTTCTTTGCAGTTCCACTGCTCACAGGAGCTTGTGCTACCTTCTCTGGGCTCAGGGCACTTGGCAGTGGATGATCTTACTTGGGATTTGCTTTACGTTTGCAGGGCGTTGCAGATCTATTTGAACTGCACCGGTCCTTTTCAGAAATCTGACTCTCGTTTTGTGTCTTTTGGTGTTTCCACCCATGGGTGCCGGGCTTCTTCTCTGTCCATTGACCACTGGTTGAAGCAGGTTATCATGTTGACCTACTCCTTATCAGGCTCTTCTCCTCCGGCTGGGGTCAGGTGTGTTCTACTAGGGGGATGGCAACCTCTTGGGATGAGGTCTGGGGTGTGTCCCTGGCTAAGATCTGTCGAGCTGCTATCGGGCTTCGTCTAATACCTTTGTGAGGCATTATCACATTCATAATGCTGATGATGCCAATTTAGTTTGGGGGTTCTTCAGGCGGTTTGTTCCTGAATTCCTCCTTTCTCTACTATTTTCATTGCATTCACTGTGTTTGCTACAGTTTCTGTGTCCTGGTGGTTTGTTGTGTGATGATAGCCCGTTGCTGCTTGGGTATTCTTACTTGTTATTAATGAAGGGGACAAGGGCAGGAGGGACCTGGGTGTAATGTCCTATTACTTACCGGTAAACTTCATTACTCCTGGTCCTGTTGTCCTCGTCCCCTTCATTACATCCCTCCCTCCCTACTGGACTTGCCGGCCCACATCTGTGGTGGCATGGTGGTTCAGGAGGAATGCTGGGATAGGGTACGTTTATGTACTCCCAGTGGGAGAGGGAGGGATAGTACCAGCATTCCTTCATTTTTTTTTTCTGTCAGTGAGATAGGATTATTTTACTGATTATTAATGAATGGGATGAGGACAACGGGACCAGGGGTAATGAAGATTACCTATAAGTAATAGGACATACTTCATTATTTTCATAAAGGAGTGCTGCCCTACTATCACTCTAAATGTCATTACGCTTCCCTTTGCATCTTGTGCTAGTAAAATATTTACATTTTTGTTTTGAAAATGTTAACAGGAGGGAGCTTTATGACTCAAAGGAGGACATGGTAGGACTAATGGAGGAAAATTGAGAGTTCGCTGAAGAGGGTCACAGAGACGCATAAAGAGACTTGCCAGAGAGCAGAGATGAGTAAACCATTGAACGCTCAAGTCATACTCAAGACAGATGCCTGGATTTGGCTCAGCTCAGCATCGTCTTGGACCTTTGAATCCAAAACAAGAAGAGCTTTATCCGTCAAGCATTACATTTACAGCATTAACCACTGATTTAAAATAAGAAATACCCATCTTTATGCACAATGTGAGAAAAGCCCGAGATCAATTTGGGTTTCCCCCATGCCCTATTTGTGTGATCCTGAGCCGTTTCATTTGATCCTTTCTCCATTTTTTATTCATTAATGCCTATAGGAGCACCTTAAAATGAGTGACTTTTTGATGAGTACGGTACAAAAATCTCATCTGTATTGACCTAATAGACTATTATTTTGGTACACGTATAATAGGAATAGGAATCTAGGCTACATATAGAGTGTACATGATGCTGGCTTGTTGTTGTAAGGATTGGGGTGCAATTGGTTGGGGTGACAACCTCTTTCTGGGTCATGTTTAAAAACTCAGTTAAATGCTTCTTAATGCAGTGATATAGTCATGTAGTAAGGAGAAATGTGTCTTCCCAATGTTAACAATACACTTATTTAAAAATGTGATTAGCCTTTATTTTAGTTTTATATGATGTAGGTTCCATGATTTACGCGCACCACATTTTTATTGCATGGTTTGTGCACAGGTTTTTATAGCTAAGCCATACTACTGGCTTGGGTCTCCCTTTTAATTAGTTGGGTCATATACCTGTACCAGAGAGAGGAGGTTAGAAAGACAATGGGATGGAGAACACAAAGGGACACACATCGAGAAGCTGAGACCCAGAGAGGGACAGAGTCAGAAAGACGGGTGTGTGATCTTTGAAAGAGTGAGAGAACTTCTTGGAGTAAGGGGTGGGTAGGGGAACAAGGAACAGGGAAGCAGTAATGGCCACTCATATTGTGAAGTTGAGTTGGGGAGCGGGGAACACATACCAAAAGAAACAATTATAAATATAGAAAATTGCACTTACCTTGCTCTGACGACCGCCACCTTGCACACTGTGCAGGCTCCCAGCTCCCAATCCCAGTGCTGCTCACATGCAGGGAATACTATTTCCAGCATGTGAGCAGTACTGGAATTGGTCTGAGCACCTTGGATCGGTGCTCAGGCTTAGACTGGGAGCCTCTGTTGGTTTCTCACCAAACTGTAGTACACAGCTAGGTGGAGAAAGGCTAAGTGTGCATCGTGGCTTGGCCGGCCCCAGAGTCCTGGCCAAACTGTCAGCAGCGCCCATGACTCCCCCCCTCCCTGGTGCTGCAACTGCAGCGTCAGTGTGGGTAGCCACGCACCTCCCTCTGCAGAAGTTGCAGCCAGCACTACTGCTGTCTTTCAGCAGGGGGAGTGATGCTCCTCCGCCATAACAGAGGAACCAGCCTTGCAGGGAGGTGGCATCTCACTTTAAAAAATCAAGTTACATGCACCCTCGACCATCCTAATTATTGCTGGTGTGCTTATTCTGCATCTGCTCCAGCGCAGATATTCTGTGAAGAAGGAAATCGTCTGAGTTTTGTGCCTCAGCAGCATACTATGACTCACTAATAGAATTTCAAACAGCTGAAGCACAGATGAAATAGCGCACATTTGTATGCGCCAGGCACAATACATTCCATAATGCAGCCCCAGTATGGTAGCCACTGGAAGGATCATTAACATTTTTTAGTTGGTTCTTAGTGCAAGCATTTTTCTTCACTATTTCATAACATTGCATTTGTGGTGATGATAGTATGTGACAAGAATATTTGTGCACAATTAGGTTGAGATAAAACAACAGCACAAAAGCACAATACAATCAAACAGCACCAAATTAGCACAACAGCCATACAACATAATAACACATCAACAGAACACAGCAATGCACACAGAATACAAACAAAACACAAAGATTCAACAGAACAGAACACAAGAAGAGCATGGAACACAATTCATCCTAACAAATCCCCAGAATACCTACAACATACCACATTACAACAGTACAACAACGCAATGGTAAATAAACACAATACAGTAATAAAGTAAGAACACGATACCTTAACAATTTACCAACACAGCCATGTATATATATATCAATTCTGATAAAATATGCAGCTTCAAAAGTTTGTTTTAAATTGCAGCAATTTTGATAACCACAAGGATGATGAAGTTTATAAGAAGTAAAATATTGTAGATTAAAAAGTGCCATGTGCTTCAGCAGGATTGCTCCTAAAGCTGTGCAGGGAGGAACATAAAGAACACATGTATCAACCAATTTAGCGTTCACGAATTGGCCCGTTTGTGAACACAAAAGAGGCATTTTACATGTATCAAACCATATTTTGTTATTTAGTAACCTGTTTCTGAATCACAAAATGGTTAACTCTTCGCTATTTGGAAGGGGCGGTAACTGGACATAATATCGACTACATATTATCGAATGGACAAAATATCGACGGAAAAATATCGACATTAACTAAATATCGACTATAGGAATATCGTTGGACAAAATATCGACAGAAAAAATGACAAAAAAATATCGAATACAAAAATATTGACTCAAAAATATCGACCAGACAAAATATCGATAAATAGTCAAAGTAAAAAATATCGAGAATATGTAGAAAAAAATGTAAAATAAATAAATAAATTTTTAATAAAAATATAAATAGTAGTTAATGTTTAGGAGCGGGTTGTGGGTTTATAGGGGAATAGGGTGGGAAGTAATTTAATAATAATTAATTAATTAATATATGTTTGTTAATTTTTTTATTTAGATTATAATTGGTAATTAATTAATATTAATTAGTTAATTATTCTATTAAGTATTTAGCATAATATTTTAATTGATAAATTGGTAATTAATTAATAATAATTAGTTAATTATTTTATTATTATTTTGCATATTATTTTAATTGATAAATTGGTAATTAATTAATAATAATTAGTTAATTATTTTATTATTATTTTGCATATTATTTTAATTAATTAATTGGTAATTAATTAATAATAATTAGTTAATTACATTAATTGGATTAATAATGTATAAATGTATGTTATTGTTAATTAAATAATTGGAAATAAACAATATTAATTAATAAATTCTATTAATTATAGCTAATGTGCTAATATATTTACTTTTGGTTTTTGTTAATTATTATTTATTTGTTAATTAAATATTAATCTTTATTGTTGTGTAAATTATTATTTATAGTGTTCAGGGTCAGTTAAAAATGTTTTGTTAAAGGGCTATTTTTTTGGGTTCTGGGTCATTTTTCAGTTCGTGGGTAAAGGTGTATTTTGTGGGATTTGGGTCAGTTTTCAGTTTGTGGGTAAAGGGGTTTTTAAAGGGTTCAGGGTCAGTTTTCTGTTTGTGGGTAAAGGGGTATTTAGAGGGTTCAGGGTCAGATTTCAGTTCTTGGGTGAAGGGGTATTTTTTGGGTTGAGGGTCAGTTTTCAGTTTGTGGGTTAAGGGTTTTTTAAAGGTTCAGGGTCAGTTTTCAGTTCTTGGGTAAAGGTCTATTTTTTGGCATCAGGGTCAGTTTTCAGTTTGTGGGTTAAGGGGTGTTTTTAAAGGTTCAGGGTCAGTTTTCAGTTTGTGGGTCAAGGGTTTTTTTAAAGATTCAGGGTCAGTTTTCTGTTCTTGGGTGAAGGGGTATTGTTTGGGTTGAGGGTCAGTTTTCAGTTTGTGGGTTAAGGGGTGTTTTTAAAGATTCAGGGTCAGTTTTCAGTTCAGGGGTAAAGGTGTATTTTTTGGGGTCAGGGTCAGTTTTCAGTTTGTGGGTAAAGGGGTATTTATAGGGTTCAGGGTCAGTTTTCAGTTTCTGGTTTAAGGTGTTTTTAAGGGTTCAGGGTCAGTTTTCAGTTCTTGGGTAAAGGTGTATTTTTCCCCATCAGGGTCCGTTTTCAGTTTGTGGGTAAAGGGTTTTTTTAAAGATTCAGGGTCAGTTTTCAGTTCAGGGGTAAAGGTGTATTTTTTGGGATCAGGGTCAGTTTTCAGTTTGTGGGTAAAGGGGTATTTTTGGGGTTCGGGGTCAGTTTTCAGTTCTTGGGTAAAGGGGTATTTTTTGGGTTGAGGGTCAGTTTTCAGTTTGTGGGTAAAGGGGTATTTTTAGTGTTCAGGGACAGTTTTCAGTTTGTGGATAAAGGGGTATTTGTAGGGTTCTGGGTCAGTTTTGGGTTTTGGGGTGAAGGGGTATTTTTAGTGTTCAGGGACAGTTTTGGGTTTTTGGAGTGCAGGTGTATAGGGTAAAATAAAACACTTATACATTAAAGCTATTACAGGAAAATACAAAAAAATATAACTTTACATTATTAAGTTTTACATGTATCTAAAAAATATGTGTATTAGCACCTTCCCAGAAAGTAGCTAGAGTGGAGTTGGAATAGTAATTATTAATTGGTTAGTGTCCAGCACCATCACTGATATTAGCTACACTGGAGTTGGATTAGTAAATAAACATTGGTCAGTGTCCACCACATTTCATGATATTAGCTTGACTGGAGTAGGAATCGTAAATAATTTTTGGCCAGTGTCCTGCACCTTCTATGATATTAGCTTGACTGGAGTAGCAATAGGACATATTAAATTGGTCAGTGTGCAGCACATTTGCATACATTTTTTTATTACTGTCTTATAATATTAAAAAATAATGCTACATGGATGTTTTCAAAAAACTTTATTAACCATTTTTGAAATTTTTATTGTGTACTACAATACAATCACAAACAAAAATAACATAACATTATTTTGACTTTTAGTATTTCAGAATAACACATTAACATTTATATACATGTTGTCAATAATAAAAATAAAATTGTTTACAACATTATTTCAGTAAATATAACATATTCCCATCATTCACTTAGAGTTACAAGTATTTATATTGAAATACATAAAAAAAATATTTTTTTATACATTTCTTCCATTAATATTTAATAATGTTAATATTAAATATTATTATTATTAAATATATATAAAACATTTTTTATTTTAACAAGTAACATGACTATTATTACATTTGTTAGAAGAAATTGAAATACAAAATAAAATATTTGTTGATATATATTTCAGACAATGTTGTTTTTAAATTAAACATAGAAATCTATTCGGTTGTAAACTTTATAATTGTATAGGGAAACAATATGTTTAATTATAATATCTGGTATTGCCAAAATATTATTTAAGCTATTATATACTTTTGTTATAGTTAGAAATTATTATAAATCATTTTGTAATAATTAATAAAAATAATAACAAATGTATTTATTATTATTATTATTATTATTATTAATTAATAAACATAATCATTCTTTAATTATTTTCAGAAAAACATACATTCGCAGATAAAATAAATACATTTTTTCTGGGCATTGTTTATATATTAAATGGTTCTAATTTTGATATTAATAACAATAAATAAGGTATATTATTTATTATTATTAATTATTACCATAAACATTTATAATGTTTACTTAAAAATAAACACAAAGTTATTCATATAAATGTACACAATAACAAAATATTTACATCTTTTATTCAAAGTCTTACATATTTATTTAATATTATTAATATATACTAATTATAATATATTAATTTATATTAAATATATTTATTTTTCTTAAATAAGTTAAATTGTAATGAGTATAGTGTATTAATTTGTAAAATTATATATGTGTATGTATTAAATTTTTTTACTATAACATTGTATTGTCTATGATACTTTTACACAAATTGGTTAAGGGGATTACTTTTTTACCGCGTAAGGTTATTGCGCTCCATTCTGGACTGGAGAAGCTCGCGGTTGGGAGTTGCTTCGCGTGGAGAGAGGTAAGGTTATTTTTACCTACAAATTATAAGTAAGTGGTCATGTTTGAGGGTATAATCGAAATTTGTAGTGTTTTTTGGTGTATGTATTAATTGTTTAAGTAGCGTTTTGATGAAATGTCTCCGTTATAGATGTGTCGTGAATGTTTTAGTTCAAGTGTTATTTTAAGTGTTCGGAAATGTCTTCTTACATGGTTAATGTTAATTGTGAGTGTATTTACAAATGTTATGGGCTATTTGTGGGTGGGTTTCGTTATGTATGTTATTTTACAGGTTCCGGTTCCTCGCATGAAAACTACATGGAAGGAAGCGTGTTTTTTTCCGGAGAAACTAATGTTTGACTTATTATGCTTATATTTTGACATTTATCTCCTATTTTTCGTGTTTGCCAGGAGCGGTTTTAACACTTTTTCAACCTTTTTCGGGTTTTTGGAGGGTTTCGAATTGGATTGATACATTGATATGCGTGACCGTTTTTTAAAAGTTGTGTGTATATCACTTTAAATACTAAAGTGTCCACACTACTGTTTTCGGGATTTCCTGGAGCGTTTTTTTAAGTTTTAAACTTTATTTTCGGGTTTTTGAGGGTTTCCCATTTTGGAATTGTCCTATATTGGATTGGATTGTATGGATTGCATTTTGCTTGAATGCGTCTTTCTCATCTCCAAAAATTGTAAGTATTTAATTCACAATTTTTATTGGGTGGGAAATGTCGAATTTTAATGTCATGTGTATGTATGATGAAATTATAAACATTGCATATTTGTTACGAAATATTTTTCCTAATTTTGATAAGTTTGTCAAACAAATATGTATTATTTATAATTGATTACATATGTTTATGAAATGTAATTTTACCATTATTGTAAGAAGACATTAGTATATTTAGTTGACATTTTTATAGTAGACTTTTAGCTATTATTGACAGGTATTCTAATCCTCTAGTTGTAGGGTATAGTGTGACTTGACTTTGAAGTAGTCGGAACATTTGTTTAGTTTGTTTAGTGAGTTCTGGACCTATTTGGGACACTGATTGTTCCATTCTTAGTTCCTGATAGCTTGTTCTTTTTTCAAAGCTTCTAGAAGGTTATGGAATGTGGGTTTGCCTCTGCTTGTAGTTGCTTGGAAAGCATTATGCCACCCTTCTACACTGTTGTTTGTTTTAGCCTCTTGGTTTAAAGTACTAAGATAGACATTCCACCAAGGGATTTGGAATTTGGGCTGGCGTCGATGTCCAGATCTGTGCAACCTTCCCACCCAAGTGTCTTCGAAATAGTCCAGTAATGGGGTTAGTTTATCTTCATTCCTCTTGTAATATGTGCTGTCAATTAATAAATTGTAGTGTTCCGCTACATCTGTAACAGGGACGTAGGCCAGGGCTATCAATTTTTTTACTTGATAGGCAAAGGTGCTATCTGTAGAGTATAGTATACTTAAAGTAGATTTTTGGAGATGCCTCCATATGCTCTGATTAAAATGATAATAGCAACCCTGGATTGCTGTGTGGGGAAAGGTTCTCAAAATGCTATTAATCATAGCTAATTCGAAATCAATAATTATTTTTTCAGGAAAATAATTATTGATTTCCGTTTTGAGAACATTTAATATTTCTGTATAAGTGTTTTGCTGTTTGTTGGGTAGCAAACAGTAAATGAAAGGTATGTTAGAGTTATGGTATAAACCGTGGATGGAATACAGTTGATAAAAAGGTTTTGGGCATGGTTTAAATGTTCCATCCATCATCCATTGGGGACACTGTTGGATTTTTCTTAAATTACTTGCAGTTGCAAACAAAATGATTCTGTTTGTACTGCTTTCATTGTCAAAAAGGATACATTTGTCTTTATTGTGTGTGATGGCCATTTCTGGTGAAATAATAATTTCCTCAAAAGTAGTTGGGTTGCGTTGGGTTGTGCTAGTGAGTCTTTTAGTGCGTGCAATTGTGCGTTTCAGGGAGTCAATAGAGGGTAGTTGACCTGAAGCATGGGCTGGGACTTTTACCAGTTCTTCTTTAAGGATTTGTGTTGTTGGTTTATCACTTTGTGTGCTAGCACTTTTAATACTTTCTAAAGCATCTCTAATTTCAATTTCTGTGACATTTGGGGGATGATTGTGTTCCCTGGTAAATAGCACATTAGTTTCCTCAGTAGTAGCCCTCCCATAACATTTGTTGGAGTAATATTTGGTACACTTCCAAAAAACTTTTCTACCACTTTGTCTTTCCTGATTATACACATAACCCATGTAGCATAATAGTAATTTATTTTTCTGTGACATGACAAATTCTGCACCTTCAGTCTTTTTGATTTACTTGTTCTAGGAAAGAGTAGAAAGAAACAAAATCAAAACACATATTTTTCCTTTTGTGGTGCTAACATCATTAATGATGTATTTATACTTACAGTTAATCAAAGTAGTAGTCACAAAAGCAGAAATGTCTTTTGAAGGATTTTCTTGTATGTATGTCTTTATTTACTGTTGGTATGAAAATATAGAAATGCCACGTTAATGTTTACACATAAACGTTTTTCCTACTAAAAAGCAGTTGTCATTTTTGCTTACTTGTACATTTGATGTAAACATTACATATACTTACTTGTTTAAATAGTAGAGTTGTAGTAATTGGTGGAGTACATCAAGTTAGTACAGTTCTGATCTGTAGAGAAGATAGAAGAAATAAATGAAAATTATTATAATTAATATATTGAACCATTGGGAAATGGGAAATATTTAAAAGTATACTAACTTCTAAATAAGTCGTTTTCTTTGTTGTAGGCAGAATAGCTGTATGATGTATTCAGAATATCTGTAGAGGAAATATAAAATAGATAACATGTTGTTAAGAACATAGTGTGTGTTATTTTCGGCAGTTTTAGACAAATGACAAGTATACTTACATTTTTTACAAGGGTAGTCTTGTCTATTGGTATAGTTTGTGTTGGATGTTTTTATGGGATCTGTAGAATAGATGTATGATGTTTTCAGAATATCTGTAGAGGAAATTCAAAATATATAACATGGTGTTAAGAATATAGTTTGCGTTTTTTTGGGCAGTTTTAGACAAATTACAAGTATACTTACATTTTTTACAAGGGTACTCTTGTCTTTTGGTATAGTTGATGTTGGATCTTTCAAATGATCTATAGGGAAGATGTAAAATGCAAGATATGTTGCTTAGAAATGTGCAATTATAAAATTGGGTGTTTCATAACAAAAACATCTATACTTACATGTTTAATTAGTGTAGTTTTATCCTTTTTGGTGTAGAAATAGGAAAATCTCAGTATATCTGTAAATATAATGTTTAAAATAAATAAATACTCTTGTAAATTAGTGTTTAAAAACAGCAGTTGGTGTATAACAGAGCATTATTATATACTTACTATCTGATTTTCCACGTGAAGAAATATGACCATGTAATAGGAATTGTTTTGGAGTAGTTTCTATCAGAAATGTAGGAAGAGATTAAAATAAAATAAGTGTAAGAGTTAGGAGATGTAAGGAAAATAGTACACTTCTAATTTAGATTTCTAAATAATGCGGTGTTACTTACTTGAATAATTAGCTAGTGAGCTGGATCTTTAAAGATGTTTATTCTGCAACAAAATCTTCAGAGTGTTGGCATCTACTTTCCAGAGAGTTAGCAGCAACAAATGGTAGAATGCATGTATCCCTTTTATAGTATATGTATTTTGTGTGCTTTGATTTGATTGGTTGTAGGATGTAAGGAAGCATTGTATAGGCTAGTTTGAATTTTTTTTAGTTAATTGGTGTGTTTGTTGATGTGAGAATGGTGGTATGTGGTGATTGCCGCATTAAAGCAGGTTAGTTTTTAAATGAAATATATTTTTATGTGAAAATAAGTAATGAAAAAGTTTGTTAAATGCAAAGAATATTTAGAAAATGATATAATGCATGTAATAGAATGTATAGCAAATGTTGATTAATAGGAATTTTATATAAGTAACAGGTATTATATGTAAAATGTATTTTGTATAGAGCAATGACTTTTATTGATGATTAATATGGTATTTTAGAAATGAAAGTGTACAAACATGAACTCGATATTTTTTTTTTAACGATACTTTGTTAGTCTTTATTTTTGTAGTCAATATTTTTGTAGTGTTAGGGCTAATTTCATGTCCAACGATATATTTGGAGTCGATATTTATAGAAGCGATATTTATGTACTCGCTATAGTAAATACTCGATATTTTTTACTCGATATTTTTGTAATTTGTGTAATAAGTATAGAAAGTCGATATTTTTGTCGTCGATAATTTGTCAACGATAATTTAGTAAGTCGATAATGTGACCGTCGATAATATTTCAGTGATCCGGAAGGGGCGTGTTAAGGAATCCCTTCCAAACATTTTGTGACCGTAAATTCTGTTGCAAAACATTTGCAATCTACCACCAACTTCAAGTTGGTGTTAAACCATTCGTAAATAGGAAGGGGTCCCTAAGGGACCAATTCCCATTTGAGAATGATGCTGAAAACGATTTTTAAGAGAAGGCATTGATCCCAAGTACTTTTCATTTTTCTTTTTTTAAACGCAACCTGTTTTCCTTTAAGGAAAACAGGATGTATTTAAACAAAAAGATTGCGTTATTGAAAAGCAATCACAGATATGGTGGGCTGCTGACCCCACCAGGCCACCATTCTCATAATTTTAGCGATTCCTGGGGGGTTGCATATTGCGAACTACCTCATTAATATTAATGAGGTACCTCGATTGGCAAGCTCCCATTGATCCGTTAACTAAAACACTTGGAGTTTCATACATTTGTTATGCGATTACCTAATTGTGATTTGCTGAAAATTGCAATTAGGTAATCACTCTTCCAAATGTTGATACATGTAGCCTTTAATCACTTACCATTTTTGCGACCGCTACTGCAATCTATCTCCTTTCCACGCTGTGGGAGATCCCAGAATGGCACTTCTGACAACAGGCTGGCCGGGGGCTATTTTGTTTTTTACCACATTGCCACTCAGGTGACTGTCTGGAAACACAGATTACTGTAACCTGATATCCTCCCCATGTTTGATTGAATATATAGCTGCAGGGATGAGTGAAAATGTGGTAAAGTTCTCACTTCATGCCATACCAAAATAATTTTGCACAGCAGATCCAATAGAAAAAATGCGCCCAATTCTAATGTGATAATCTGGAATGTTAACTATGCCTGCAGCAGCAGCGGTGTCCGCCGGGGTCCAAGCTGCAAGCTGCACCTCCGCTTCATTGGGCTCAGTGCCACCACGCCAAGTTAGGTCCAAGACCATTAGGGCTGCTGAGGCAGCCACTTTACTTTCTCAATCACCATCGACCAGTGATGTTGGCTCTTCACAAGAAAGTACCATCCAATCAACTCCCGGTGTTACTCATCTGACGAGTGTTCAACAACCACAGCTGCAACGACAACCACAGGTACACCTAGTACAAGCGCAAGTACATGGGCAAGGAGAGGCGCAAGGAGAGGCGCAAGGAGAGGCGCACGGAGAGGCGCAAGTAGAGCCGCAAGGAGAGGCGCAAGGAGAGGTGCATGGACAGGTGCATGGAGAGGTGCAACTAGAGGTACATGGAGCGGCACAACTGCCTACAACGCTTGTTCCTCCAGAAGAAGGGGCACATCAGGAAATTGATATTCAAGCGGGGTATCATCCGAGGAAGCCACTCCTCCTGATATGATCCATTGTCTTCCAGATCTCCAGCAAGAAAAAGGTCAAGGAAGGATACTACTACTACAAGATCCTCTTCAAGCCCCCTTCATTCTGATGACCTTGATCTTGATTGGAACCCACCAATGCAGTCTGAGGGTGAGTCACGCAATGAGCCGACAAAAATAGCTAAGCCTAAAACGAAGTTTCCCGCAAGGCTTCGAGTTATGGGTGATGACGACGAACAAGAACTGGTGTCTCCTGCTGCTGATGAACAGTTTGATGATGACCCAGTCATTACAGTCGTCACTCCGGCCCCAGCGGGCATGCAGCAACAGACATTTTCACCATATCCCGAATGGCTGCTGAGCGGGATGTGGGCGGCGTGGCCCTGGTACCACCACCAACGCAGTTAACTACAACACCAACACGACCTACAGCTTCCATATTTTTTAGTCAGAAGGGCCGGCAGGGACCTCCATCCAGCTCGACCTCAAATAGTGGTGTTGTAAGTGAACAACAGAAAGGAATTCAGCCACGCCCATCCTTCACTTTATCTGGCATTGAAAGTCAAAGTAGCACCTCCACCACCAGCAGACATTTCCAGTCCCCAGTTTGGGACTTCTTTACTGTTAGCCAAAGTGCGGAAAACATGGTAATTTGTTTGATTTGTAAAGCATTAGTTAGTCGGGGTAAGATTGGTACCAACTATGGTACCGGAGGCCAGAGAGGTCTTCTCAAAAACACCACATTATCCAGTGGGAGGCGCACCTAAGTAAGATCGAGGAAGCCAAAAGAAAAACAAATACAAATGTATTCATTGATATTGCATCTGATGATGACGAGGGGCTGATTGTGCAGGGTGGAAGTGAAGAAGCGACAGACATTTTTTCTGATACACCCAGTACCCCTGGCAGCAGCACTGACTGCAGTGGTATCACGCACACCCTCTACCCCTGCAAAATGTATGAGGCAAACTAAGAGTCTGGGAGAGACACCAATGCGAAAAAGTACATCACTGGGCCTAACTGGTTTGAAGAAGTCATCATCATCATCATCACGTAAAATGGTCCAGCCCACCATTAGCGGAATGTTTTGGTCGGAGGCGTCATTTGAACTCAACCACCCAACGGTACGTCTGTATAACGCAAAGCTGGCTAAAATGCTAGCACTGGACCTTCTCCCTTTTTCTTTTGTGGAAGCGGTGGGTTTTCTAGAATTTGTGGCAAAATTCAGGGGCCACTATATTGCATTTCACAAACTATGCAAAATGTCATTGGAGCGGACTCACTTGCCAATATACCATGATGATTGATTAAATAATATATCTTTTTTCTTTACAGTCACTCACTGGGATGGATGGATCATCAGCGTCGGTTTACGGAAGAACTATGGCCAATTTGTGAGTGGCAAACAGGTAAACCAGTGTACAACAGCTACTACTGCAGGACTACATGTCTGTCTATTCGTGGTATGTAGTGGTCGAGGGCGAGGTAGTGTACTGTTGCTGTTATGCCAGGCACAGTCCCCTCCAGACAGCAGTTCATGTGAAATTGGGGCTATGTGGCTTGCTGCATACAATTAGATATGCTTTGTCTGTCTGACAAAAAGCCTATGTATGCTATATCAGGTTGCTTCACTCAGTGGTGCCTGCCTTGACCATCTGCATGGCACTGCCTCAAGCTTGGGCCAAACATTCGCTATGTGTGCAAAATTTGCTTTTTTTTGTTTTTTGCGAATCTCGCAAAATTACAGAAAAATCGCCAATTCTGGAGCGGAACGGATTTTTGGCCCATGCTTGCGGCAGGGCCATGCAGATGGTCAGGGCAGGCACCACTGAGTGAAGCATCCTGATGTAGCATACCTAGGCTCTTTGACACAGACAGACAAAGCATATCTAGGGTTTAGGGTTCAGTGCGATTTACTAGGGTTTTTGGGTTTAAGTTGGTAGGGTTCCCGCTGAGTCTAGGGCTCAGGGCCCAATGCAGGCTCGTTCATATTAATGTTGGCAAGGTTTTAGGGGGTTTGGCGTTCTTTGGTACAGAATTGGCAGAATTTTGGCCTTTTCTAGTGTTTTGTGGGTGTGTGTGTTTGGGTGAAAACTAAATGAAAACTAGTTGTAGACCTTCTTCTCCTTCTTCAAAGAGCGCAGTGGTTCGATTTTGTTCTGCCTTGCTGAGAATCTTGGGAATCGCTGGAACAAGTGTCCAGGTAAGTTTCAAGGGGATCTAAGTTCTGGAAGTGCTGACATTTTTTTGGGGGTGAATAGCGCAATTTGCCATGTTTTGAATATACCAGTATTGCATGTTTTTGGGGGCTCTTTGGGGGTGTTCTAGATTTGTGGGGGTGGGTCGGGGGGTCTTGGAGCACAGCAGGGAAGGTCTAATTTTGATTGCAAGTGGTTTGAAGAAAATCCCAATTTGAAAAGAGGGGTTTGAGCCTTGTTGCAGACAGCATGTTGGAACAATTTAAACTAGCAGTAATTGCGTGTATTAGGGGGGCTGTTTGGGGGGTTCTAGGTTTTTGGGTGTGGGTTTTGGGGTCTGGAAGCACTGCTGGCACAGTCTAATTTTGATTGCAAGTGGTTTGAAGGACATCCATGTTGGGAAAGGGGAGTTAGGGCCTAGTGCGTTTGGACTGACTTGGATTGGTAGGCCAAAAATTTACTAAGTGTCACATTTTCCATTGTTGCTTTTTGCCTGTTGAGGGTGTTCTACTTTTTGTGGGTGGGTTGACCGGTCTGGGGGCATTGCTGGGAAGGTCTAATATTGGGCTCAAGTGGTTTGGAGAAAATCCATGGTGAAAAAGGCGGGTTAGGGCCTAGGGTGAGGGTTAGGGTACTAAAATCGCAGTTTACAATTTACACCTAGCTTGAGGGGAAAGATCCACAAATTTTGCCCACACTTATTTATCATTGAAAAGGAGACACAGAGTACGCACTTTCGAAATGATGCTTGTATGTTTTGTATTACTGTTGACTCAGAAACTGTAAGTGTTATTTTTGCACTACACAGCGTACCTTATATTTTTTTCTCTGTGGTGTTTTAATATCACTTCCTGTTTTTCCATCAACAATTACAGGCCAGCTTTTACCCTGTGCAATGGCAAAAAGGATGACCTCAGGTTTAGCGACCCCCAATTCAGCATCCGCAAAGGCAGGCAGTGGACAAGGTGTCTTCTAGTCCCCAACATTGATCGGCGGAGGGTCAGATGGAATGGAAGAGTACCGCGAGGAATGGCTGGATGCATGCAACTTCCCAAATTCAACAGGACAACTACAACAACATGCAGTTACAGTATCCATCTTAATTTCTACTTATCTTATAAGTAATGTTATTGCTGTGAACTTCTGTGAGTGTGACTCTGTGCATTTGTTTGCTGTCTGCTTCAGTTCATCCCTCCAGCCATTGTATACTTTTTTCTTTGCTATTTTTTAAACTAATTTAATATACTAAGTGGTTCTTCTCTTTGAGGGCAGATAGGCAAGTGAAATTGCGTAATTACTGCAGCCCTGTACTGTCACATTGTTTCTTCATAGTTAGTACATTGTAGAAAGTACTACTTACTTTACAGTAACCTATCCATTTAGCAAACAACTTCATGCATGCAGTAGTGCATGCACTTCCTTTATATCGCTTAAAAGATTTATGGATAGCTTCGTATTCAAAGATTTGTTTATCTTCATTTGTTGTTTGTCCATGCTGTTTTTTCTCTCCACAAAACTTTCCCCGCAAACCCCATTCCCATCCAAGTTTCAAACCCTAACCCTCATCCCCCGGGCTGTGTGGTTTCATTGAGGTGTGAGTAAATTACAACAATAATTCCACACACTTGCTGGGGAGGATAAGGTCAAAGCAACAGAAAATAAATGTCAAGACTGGTGAATAAATCCGAGGAGATATTCTTGCTCAGCTTTACACAGACCCAGGACAATTTGAAAATCAAATCTGATTTTCATGGGCGCCATCAACTGTATTGATCATCAAGAACATCCTCCTCCTACACGTGGTGAATGATTACGGTGCTGTGTCCTTCACCTTCAGTACTATTTCTTGTAGTAGCCAAAGCCAAACTCCACGCAACTAGTATACATTGGAAACTTTAGCATTTGTTAGGCTAAATTATGGCACTGTTCTTGTGTACTATGCTATCTATCGTACTGCTGTAATGATCCACTGAGGCCATTAAAGGTTTAATTTTAATTTTTTTCATATGCTGCTACTGCCACTGTGTACCACCACCACTACCACCACCCCAACAATACCATTTCATCCACCCAGGATTGCCAACCTTCTTCGCCATTTGCCATGCAGCCAGCCCTGTGCCTAGCACAAATGCCTATTTTCAAACACGAATCACAGGTAAGATAAGCGTTTGGGGGGAGGAAGAACAATGGAGTAGGAGGAGAGAGGAGAGACTGACGGTAGAACTAACAAAGTAGTAGAATAATGGAATCCACTAACTCTGTGAGTGGCACTTACTTTTGTAAACATTTGGGTGATTAATTAGACAATTTTAATCAAGCAGCCAGTTAAGTTTCAGAAAAACAAACTAACAGTTAACCCCCCGCAAAACAGTAAATATGCGTTTGCAATGTTTAAGTTGAAAGTCAATAATTATTTCAGTCCATAACAAAAAAAAACTATCCCGCAAGACCCGACCCACCCTCCTCCCTAACCACAAAGAATGTCCGTGATAAAGTCCCCAAAGTCCAAGAAAAACCCAACTCCCAATTCCCACCTCCCCAAAAGTCTTTAAAAAAGGGGCAAGGGACAGTCTCTCCTCCTCTACTGCCGCCGGCGGTGTCCTTTGGCCAGGTGGGTCCATTGCTCCCCACGGAGGTTCTTCTTGAGCAGGCTCTTCATTCTCTCCATCTCCTGCTCAAGGTTGGACACCCTGAGGGTTAGGCGGTGGATGCGGGCCTTGCACCTGCTGTGGGGGGCAGCTGATTTTTTTGGCCGCTTGGCGGTGGTGGGTGGCTGCGGTACCACAGCTCTGTATCGCTGGAGGTTTGCGCTGACTGGCTGACCCAGGGAGCGCGGAGGAGGATGCAGCTGTTGCGGTGGATGTTGTGTTGGTCTGCGACTGCGTGTCCTCCTCCTCCTGGGCCAACAGCCGCTGATATTCGGCAACAATCGCCTCCAGCTTCCTTTGCCAGGCCCGTCTAGCCAGCTCCATCCAGTTCAGTTTGGAAGGAGCATCTATATGAAGAAAGAAAGACATACTGTAACCAATGCTCTTTAAGATTAACACAACATAATTCAGCAGAAAGTTGTGTCACAGTAGAACTAGCAACTTGCAAGCAGCACAGTACATAACATTTGTGGCCTGTATCTTTCTAACCTCCAACTTCATCAGCCTCTGCTCTAACATTAGTGGGAGTTTCAGGAATCACTTCTACGAGCACTATATGGACTCACTACATTAGAGTCGACTATGACAGTACACCAGTCTTATCCTTCTTCTTCTCTCTTGTTTAGCGAAATTGGTACATAAACTTCTGGAAGCCGGCATAATGCCAGCGCAGTCAACTTGCACCGAAGAAAAACAGACACAAGCCATGATGACACAGACTTGCATTACTGTACCAGTCCAGTACATGCAGGTGGTGAAGCTCTAACTTTTTTATTACCGGTAGCAATGAGAATACTCTGTTACAAGGGCTACTGCTTAATTAATTTAACTTTCACCCTACAGTGCCATTGACTACTAGAAAAGGAAAATGAAGAAGATAAATAATATGATTATCTATCCCTTCACAGGATATTTCCTTACATATGGGATGACTTTCGGTGCTTTGTTTTTTATTGAGTGAACACTGATAGGTCACACATGAATGACAGAGTTGTACTAAAATTATTAACAGAGGTAATGAGTGGCCACCGTAATCGCCGGATATATGCTGTGCTTGCAATACAAACTACTGCTACGCTACTGTTCATGGTAGTATTCGGAAAAATTACAACTTCTTTTCCTTGCCTTTGCTACACTGGAACGGACGTGCGGGATGCGGTGTTACATACTCTTCAAAGTAACACTTACTTCTTCCAGTGACTGGCTACTCTGTATACATACACAAATGCTATCTATGAGTCAGATAGTACCATGATCCAGGCATCCATCCATTCAAAGTAAATGTCAATCCTTCTTCTTAATGTCTCAACTGGACAAACCTTAGTTTTTCTCTCAAAAAAACAACCTTTTCATTTTATTTTGGAAACCGCAAGCCATGCATCCGTGTTTGACTTGCATTTGAATTTGAACCAAAGGATATATTGCGCACACATACAGCTTCTGTTTCACCCACTCAGGCAGTCCTCTTCCCTTTCTCCTTCCACCCATCCTTGCTTCATCCTTCAACCGGCCATGCATCATATTCCCAGCCACCTCGGGCAGCATTCAAAAACACATATCATTCTTTGCCAGTCATCATTACTTTTAACTCGCTTGTCCTTCCACACTTACTTCCATCCTTCTTTCCCTTTTGGTTCATCCCATCCATCAAGTTAATGTCTGATCTGACTTGGCTTCTCGATAAAACTTTCACAGCTGAGTTGAAGTCAATTTAGAGGAGGCTACTACCTGGTTGATAAGAACTTAGTTCTAAATTTGTAAGCCTTCTTAACAGTAAAGTATACTTGTTCTGTACAACATATACACCCGTGCAGAGAGCACACTCTGCTTTCTACAATCTCAATAAGTAAGGAATATAATAGCTTACCACTGCCCGCAACTCCCGTGGCATCCCCAACAGCAGTTCCCGCTGGCTTTTGCACCACGTTCGCCCCAGGAGTGCCCACCTCCGTGCAGGCCCCGGCACCGGTGGATGGCTGTGCCGATGTTCCGCCTAGAAAATACATTTCAGATTCTTAGATACCTTGTACACCACTCCCTAGTATTTGGTCTAGGAATGAAAAAAATGTTACTACGACTACTTTAATAATTTGTGACTCTTTAGTCTAAACTACAAATTGCCCTTTTTCAGGGAAGGGTGTTTTTCAGTTATGCTTAGCCGTAAGATGTCTTGCTACACTTTTTGGCACAACTGATGGATGCTTGCTTTTTAACACGTACCATGTTTCTCATAACAGACAGAAGCTTCCCTTCTAAGAACAAGAGCAAGATCAGATCATCATCACTTGGACGGAGTCAGTAACGATTCAGCACCACAAAGAAGACTTGAAATTCCAACCAAGTGAGGGCTCGCTCACAATTAATGTGTGAAATCACTAATCACTTTTCAATTTTTAATCCACCGTTTATGTTGTATGATGAACTTGATTTTAATAAATGTTTTTACTTTTAATAAAGCTTTAAAACTTACATAGACTCTGTGGTTTTTGGTCATGATTGAGTGAGCGAAAGGGTTTGAAATTTGCAAGCAAGAGTCCGTGGCTCTGAGAGGTCGGGACTCTGAGTCCGTAGTCTTATGTCCTGGGTTGTATAATCATTGGGAATCAATCATCGATGAATTCGGGAGCTAAATGACTCTGACACACTAGCTAGTCAGTAAGGAGATTGGGGGTTCAAATTCTGCTATGACTGAGGTATGTGGAAAGTCTAACTGCGCCTATTATAATTGATAAACAATGCACTATTTCGTGTCCATAGTTCTGTTTGTGCAGAATAGTCCCTGCAACAGTAGTAGTATGGATTGTCCTCCTATCCAATCAAAAAGTAAACTAGTATCTTATTCTTTCTTGGTGGCCTTTGACATTTTATTGTTGGGAATTGTCAAAGCATAAACATTTAGAAGACTTTAAAAGACATTATGGACCACCCAGAGGACTGCACTCAGTGCATAGAGCTATTGCTAAATAGAATGGGAGTTTTGTTTAATACCTTTTGCCAACTGTGCAAGCTTAGTTAGCTACACAGACAGACTAATATTATTCTAGTAGTACCACAGGGAGTCATAGTAGAGGCAGGATGAGAATTTAGAAACAGTCTACAAGAAGATCAAAGACGATTTAGAAAAAATCGAATGTGGAACGTTAGGAAAAAATTGTTACTTTATTACACCTTCAAGTTGCATACACAGTCGATACAGCCTACAACCCGGAGGCCGGCGGGATCAAAAGGTCACTCTCCAATCCCTGGGTAAAGGTGAAACACACAGCCGTAAAGACCAACAGCCCGGAGGCCTGGCGGCGTAACTGCAGGTGTAGAAGAAGTGTGCCGTAGCTTCAGTCCATGGGAGCAGCCAATGAATGATCGCAGCATAGAAAAAGAAAGCACACCCAGCAGCGCCAGCAATATCAGTTCGAAGTGCAGTGTGGCGTGACAGGATGGTACGATCAGTGTAGACACCCAGTAAGAACTGCGTGAAGACTCAGGGACGGAGTTTCTCCATCGGGGAACCAAGAAAAGGTGCATAAAGGGAATCAAAACCCCCAGACAAACACAAGCCCACCCACCCCGAAAAAAAACAGCCAGACTACCTAAACCTGTGTCCACCCGCCCGATCCCACCATTCACCACTACCACAAACCCCTCAATAGGGCCATGGGTGCCAATCACATGTCCACTAGGGCGAAATAAAGCTCAGGTGGGGGATAGCGCCTATCGACAACCAAGACAGCCGTCCCAAACAACCCTCCAACACAACACACCTTGAAGACCAGGCACGATTCACCACTCACTCACAACACCAAGGCCCTCAGCCACAACACTCCTCATCCAATGCTGTCGCAAACCCATCCTCCTGCAGCACATCCAGCTCCTCCCCGTCAGGATCCGACTCACCATCCTCTTGCGCACTCTGAAACGCCCTAAACAACCCCCAGAAGTTTTTGGGGCGACTTTTCGGAGGCAGGAGTTCACTATACACCTCTGATTGGGTGCAACAGTAAAGTAAGTCTGCCCCCCATCGCTTCTTAGTGGGAACTGGCCCTCGCATCCAACACAGTGCTACCAGACGCTTTGCCGTCAATAATGCCATGTCCGCAAGCCGCCTCACTGCCACCGGAAGCGGTTCGGAAAAACCGAGCAATGCGAGCGCCGGACTGGGCAATATCTCCTCACCAAGGATAGTGCTGAGGTCCGCAAAGACTTCTACCCAGTACTTATGAATGGCAGGACAAGTCCAGGCCATATGGAGAAAGTCTGCCGTGTGAAAGTGGCAGCGCTCACATTCCGCTGAGTCCCTCAGCCCATACCTATGCAGCCTTTCGGGCGTGTAGTAAACACGCTGTAGGAATTTAAAGTGCACCAGGCGGTGTCGACCGTTGAGCGAGATTTTCCTAGTGTTGGTAGCGCAATAACGCCACATGTCGTCTGAGATAGGAGATTGGAGGTCAGCCTGCCAGGCCAACCGGGCCTTGGAGGGGGGACACTGCCGATGTCTATCACCCAGTGTCCTGAGAGCTGTGACCAGTTTGCGAGAAGAAGGGGTCTTGATTATATACGTGAGCTCCGGCACTTCCTGCGGTTCAGCCAGTTCCGGGCCCAACACGGCAAGGGCCGCTCTACGAACCCTATGATATTGAAAGCTATGGAGCAGCGTAGCCCCGGGACAGGAATGAAGGACCTGCTGCAACGTCTTCAGGGTGCCGTTTGAGAAGAGGTCTCCCATGGTAACAATACCCAAGTCACGTAGTGCCTTCAGGACGCCTTTCTCCGTCAGTGGGGTCAACCAGGCTGCCCATTCCACACGGAGCAAAGGTGAATACAGCAGCACACTCTCTCGGGAGCCAACCAGTGCATGCCAAGCATGATTCGTGGCAGCTATAGAGTCCAGATTGCCGACCCTCCGATCAGGCGGATAGCATACCGTTGCCGGGAGCGGGATGGGGTCTGCAAAGAGCCGTTCCAGTTTCACATGAGGGATACCAGGATCCCCATGAATCCATGTATGAAGATGTGCTCCCTGAGCGATCCTATAGTACCGCTCCAGGTCTCGAGCCCCAAGGCCCCCCTGTTCATACGGAAGGGTGAGCGTTTGCCACTGCACCCGCGGCTGCTTCCCCCCCCACGCCAGGCGGATGAGCGTCTGGGTAAGTTGCCGAAAAAAGGCTTTGGAAAGGACCACCGGTATATTCGTAAATAGAAAAAGGAACCTGGGGAGCACTACCATCTGCATGAGCGCTATCCTGCCCATGAGAGAAAGCGGGAGTCTGGACCACACTTCGACATCATCCACCAGTTTGGAGTAGGCGACCCCATAATTCTCGCGAATCAGGACCTCCGGGTCAGTATGTATGCGTATCCCCAGGTAGCGGATGGAGTCCGTGGTCCAATGCAATGGGTACTCTGAGTCAAAAGGGAGTGTCACCGGCGTCAGGGGCAACGCCACCGATTTGTTCCAGTTGACGCGGAGGCCCGATAGGGCCCCGAACCTCACCACTTCCCGCAGCACCGCAGAGAGGTTAGTCTCCGGGTCCCGGACATATAGCAGAGTGTCGTCCGCGTATGTTGAGATACCAATCTGGTACGTCGGAAAGTTGATCCCTTCGAACCGATGATACTCTCGTATAGCGCAGGCGAGGGGTTCCGCCACCAAGGCGTACAGCAATGGAGAGAGAGGGCAACCCTGACGCGTGCCCCTTCCAATCTCGATAGGAGCAGTGACTAGGTTCCCCATCTTAAGCCTCGCTGTGGGCTTGTAATATAGGGCTCCCAACATTTGTAGAAACGGCTCACCGAGTCCAAACTTACGAAGGACCCTCAGCATGAACGACCACTCAACAGAATCAAAGGCCTTCTCCATGTCTAAGAAGATGGCTACGGCCTTGTTTTCGCGCTTGACATGTTGGATCGTGCCCAGTACCATGCGGATGTTATAAGTGAGATTGCGGGAGGGGACAAACCCAGCCTGCTCTGGGGCAACAAGGTCCGGGACCAGCAATGCCAAACGGGTCGCAAGTACCTTGGCATACAGTTTCGCGTCCACATTAATCAGCGACAGCGGTCGGTAAGAGCCACATTGATTAGGGGGTTTACCTGGCTTCTGGATGGTAATAAGCAGCGCCTCTCTCATGGATTTCGACATGCTGCCCTGCTGACAAATATCATCAAACAAGAGCATCAAGTACGGGACAAGTTTGTCCTGAAAGGCCTTGTAAAAAGCCACCGTGAGACCATCCGCACCAGGAGCACTACCAGACTTCATGCCCTCCAGCGCCTCCGTTATCTCCTCCTTTTAGATTGGGGCCATAAGAAACTCCCTCTGCCAGTCGGCCAAGAAGGGCATTTGGATGTAGCTTAGATAGTCATCGATTTCCTCCTCAAGGTGTGCATCCCTCGAAGAGTAGAGTGCCGTGTAGTAGGAGTGAAATTCCTCCAGGATATCATGCTCTTCCGCCACCACTTCCCCAGCAGCTGTCACTAACTCCTCAATAACCAATGGGGGCCTGCTGTTGCGCATCAGTTTAGCCAGGAGTGCACCAGGCCGCTCCCGTTCCCCATACACACGTGCTGTCGCATATTTGCCCATATGTTTAATTTCCCTATCCGCCTCCTCCTGAAATTCCTCTAGCAAGGACTTAAGTGTGACTGCGTCAGTGGCATCACCCGAGTCCACCGCCTGCCGATCCAGGTCATTGAGCTGTGATTCAAGCAGTTGCAGCCGGCGCCTGATGGCCTTGAGCACCCCAGAGTGCTTTGCCATAGTCATCCCTCTGATGTACACTTTAAACGCATCCCAAAGCACTTGAACGCTGTCTACCGAACCCACATTGGTTGCGAAATAGGTCTCTATGTCTTCGGCCAGTTCCCCTCTGAAAACCTCGTCTAGGAGGGAGTACGGGGGGAACCTCCAAGTGAACGGGGGAATCCTCCTAGGAGGAGCCACCAGCAATAAGAGTAAGGGCGAGTGATCAGACAGCGTGCGCGGCAGCACCGTACACCCCTTCACCGCACCGAGCAGGGAGCGGGAAACAAACCAGTAATCTATGCGCGTATGGATGTTGTGGTAGGCCGAGTAATGAGTGAACCCACCCCGCCCCGAGTGTCTATGACGCCACACATCAAGCAAGTCAAGTTTCACACATTCCGACAATAGAAGCAACACCGAAGCAGCAGGGGATCTAGGGGGGCCCGCAGATCTGTCCAGTTCTGGGTTCAACACCAAGTTAAAGTCCCCCCCCCACAGCATTCTAGAGCCCACAAACTGCCTGCAGCTGTCAGCCAGCGAAGAATAGAAATCTGGGGAATCGTAGTTGGGGCCATACACATTCACCAGCAAGAGATCATGACCCTTCCCAACACAACGTGCAACCACATACCTCCCTTCCGGGTCCACCGCCACCCGTGTCAGCGACAGATAGGGAAGTATAATTATTAATATTAACAGGAAAACTTACTGGGGCCAGCAGAGGAGCCCTCGCCAGACCGATCCTGGCCTTCCTGGTCCTGTCCCTTCTCCGTCAGCGCCGCTACCTCCTCCTGTGTCCCCTTGCCCCTGGTGGATGCTGATGTACAACATGAAAGAAAGACACAAACATGGATGATTGTTGTCAACCAAATCAACATTTCAAAAAAAGAATAACAAATTATTTTAAGGAAGTAGACAACAATTGCACTAAATTTATTGACCTATCTGATGTGGTCTACCAGGATATTAGTATTGCTGGATTCCCGGACCGTCTACTTGGAAAGTTATGTAACTCACTAAACCAACTACAAAAAGGTTTGACTAGGACTGGCAGGCAGCACTCCGCAGCACGTGAAGTGACAGACACAGTCCATCGTGATTGCAGACCAGTGAGAACACTAAAAAGTTTCCTACTAAATAACCAGTCATAATATACTCAAACTATCAATCCACCACCACTCTCTCTTCTTAATGGCAGGAGTACAAAGGAAGGGCTGGACTTGAGTCTCTAGGGTCAGATTTACAAGCCCCTTACAGCTCTTATGCTCCGTCGTTGCGTGACTTTTGTGATGCAGCAGCAGTTTAAAAGAGGCGCCATGGTCCGGGGTATATTAGCAACGTGACGCATGTGGGAGATGCATCACGTTGTAAAGCCCTGCGCCATCAGGGGGCGTTCCGGCGCAAGGGAGGGCGTTCCTGCGCAGGAACGCCTCCTAAAAGTGGCTGAGTGAAATTTACAAGATTTCACTCAGTCACTTTTAGGCCAATGCTGCGTCAAAACCCTGTGCCTGCTTGAAGCAGACGTACGGCTTGAGGCAGCATTGGGGAGATAGGGCACCCCAGAGCATTTCTGGAGCTGCGTCGTGCTTGCGACGCAACTCCAGCAATGCGCCACCTTTACGGCACAGATGCGTCACGCATCTGTGTCGTTTTTACCCCATGGTGCGCCGCATTGTAAATGCGGCGCACCATGGGTGGTGGAGGCGTGGCGCACAATTACTGGCGCATCCCTGCTAATTTGCAGCTATGCGCCAGTAATTGTAAATCTGCCCCTTAGTGTATAGCATTACGCAGTTCTGTAAATTACACTCATAAATAATCACTCAGGCCAATGAAATGAGCACAACATCGAAAACAAGTAAGCATAGTAGCACCGCCACTGAGCAGGCGAGCAATTCACCTGCAATGCAATCACAGAAGATTTTGAAACATAATTTACCTACAATGTAATCAGCAGCATTATAGCTCTTCGGAAAAAACAAACATTTGCAATATGATAACATAGAGCAGGAGAAAACAGAGTAGTGATTAAATAGCTAGTAACACTCACCAAGCCGAGGGATCCCGACGCCTAGCAGGACGAGCAGGTCGTGTTCACAGTCCAGTGGATATCGGACCACTGGTGCCTGGCCTGGCTGTAGGTGCGCCGGACCCGAGACTGCCGATACATGGCCTGGCAAACCTTCCCCCACAGCTGCTGACGCTCCCGGAGCCCGTACACGCCAGCGATCCTGCCGCCTGCAGCGATGGTCTTGGCGCTGGACATAAAAAATCAGTGCGGCCACCACCTCCGCGCAAAAGATCTCCCGGGCTACGACTTGCTCCCCCCTCAATCGCCCGCATGGGAGCCGGGTACGGGGTACGCGGGACCCTTCCCCTTGTCCTTCCCGGCTCCCTTTGCCATGGTCCTGGACATGAATGGAAATAATAAGTAGGAAAGTGATTAGGGAAAAAGTAAATTAAAAAAGTAGTTTTAAAGTAACCAAAAGCAATAAAAAACACAAAATATAGATCTAGACAAATAGAGAGATAGATAATGAGCAAAAAAAGAGCAAAAAAAAGTTCAAAGAAACAAAGGATTGCAAAGATTAAGAGAGGATAGAAAAGCCAGGTCCAAAACCATAGCAATGAATGAAAAACAAGACGGCCGTGCCCATTGAGGACCCCCACGAGCACGCAAAAACACGAGCAAACTTGTAATTGCGCGCCGCACATAACGCGAGATTGCCAACAACGCCCGGAAACGGAAATACGCAAAGCGCACAAGATGGCCGCGCCCATGTACGACCGCATAGGTAACTTTGCGGTCAGTGCGCAGCAAGTGGCCCGCGAATACGCAAAAAAACGCGTGAACACACCAAAAAAAACGCTAATTCGCACAAATTTGTGAACATTTTCAGATCGCGAGTTCACTTTCGCACGGATTCGCGTACCGCAAATTCACGCATTTCGCCCATACTTACCCCAGAGGTTGGGATATTGAGGTTAAGTTATCTCAAAAAGAAGCTATGCAGATACTAACATTTGACACGGCTGTGTCAGGTTCGAATGAGATGTCCGAATTATATAAACTTTAAATATATTCGTGCAGGTTCTGCCTTGTGGCGCTACATGAACATGCAAACCATCATGTGTCTAAATTATAGGCATTGGTACCAACATATATTAGGTATGATCCCCCCGTAACACAACCAGAAGTTGTGATTATGGAGTTTACATTCTTTTCCATTAGAAACTGAGGGCAGGCCACTTTTTAACATTTTATGTGGGCTGTATCTATCGCGTTTATAATTTCCTTTCTTTCACCGTTCTTGACATTGTGCCTATCCTGAGATTCCAGGCTTAAACTACTATAACCAATAGGCTTGGCGCCCACTACGCCCCTGTCACAGCGCTCGGGCTAGGTGTAATGAGAAGTCAACCTCCGGGTTGAAAACGCTGCCGCACATTAATAAATGAGTAGGCCACCGTTTACCATGATATGCGGGTTGTATTTTATTGCGCATATAACCCCTCCTATTTTCCGAACCCTTAGGCTTAAACCACGATAACCGACAAGCTTTGCGCCCATCACGCACTTCTCACAGCGGTCGGGCTACGCATAACGAATATTTAACTTCCGGGTTGAAAACGCTGCTGCACATCAGCGATTGCGAGCTGGAACAAGCTATTGTAACTTTGCCGGACAGTTGAGAAAGCCGCCAGGACTTATAGGTAAGCCTTGCACGGAGGTATGAAAGTTAGAAACAGCGCCCACTAGTAAAACGGGAAACCTTTCTAACCCTAATTTTCTGTTGCAACTGGTGGCAGCCTGGCGAGATAGATATATATATATACTTTCTTTGGCGAGGGAAACTGAAACATATTGTTTAATCAGCAGACGAGCACGCCATCTAGAAGGTACTCCTCACACCAAAATATGGACGGGTGGCTTTTTACTGGGGATTGGTACACAGTGAACTCATGAAAATATATGAATGTTTTGGTTAGGTGTCGATGTTCTGGTGCATCAAACAATTCATCCAAATACAGGATCCATAGTGAAAAACGGGAGGGAGTAAATGCACATGCCTGAAAGAGAGAACTTTTGTACATGATGTATCCAATATGATTCTTGACAACAGGACGTTTTTGTTTGCTGTTATTTTTTCTTTAGATTCACTCTTTGAACTAGATGTTAGAGGAAGTCCACGGCGGTGGCTCTTCTTGAAATTGGTAAGCCATGGCCAGTTGTGAATGTTGAGAAGCGTTGGGCAGATGAAGTTAGAAATTGGCTCTGACATTATGTTTCGTTTTTTCAGTTTTCACCGTGGTTGTTGGTCCTGATGAGAACCCCTACAATGACTGCGGTTTGAGACGCATAGAGCTTTGTCAATGCACTGCCAATTAATTTGTATCTATGTTATGACCAAGACTGATGATACATTGTAAAAAAGCTGTGTTGTTAAAACTGTCTAGTTGCTCGTGCAATTTTTATGCACTTTCATAAATTTTGTTAGGGTAGTGGCCAGGCCTGTTTTCACAATAATTACACTGGCCTGTAAGGATTATGTAGTGTGTGTTGAGGGTGTTGAATGTATAAATGTGGTTGTGCCTGTACGAATGATTAATTAGGAGTGAGTATGAATAAAAAGAGGTGGGTTTATTTATTCCGTGTCATTATATGTTTTGTCATTTGTTTGTATATATCCCCCATATGTTTCTTAAATGAAAACAAATCTTTTGAATATTGAAAATAAAAGCTAATAATAAGCTTTTGATTGCTTGGCTTGATATCCTTGCATCTATCATTTAGTGGTATAGGAATTGCTTATCAGTATTGGCAGCTTGTTTGGTGTGTAGTGTAGATGACTCAGCCTTACTGATTAGAGTCAGGCCCTTCCTTTGTTGTATACAGGAACCATAAGGCAGGTCAGAGAACTGGTGGTAACAATTTCCTATGCACACAACATATCAATTTAGGTACAAAGTATTATGAACAGGCATATATTTGGTTTAGTCCTAGAAAATAATATTTCATTTCTTCTTTTTGAGCAATTTTTGTCGTTTATTGCTCAAGGGACCTTACGCCAGCCGACACGTGTTTTGTCAGAGTACAGATTGCTCTGACTCTTCAGGGCTGGAAATAAAACAAAATATACAAAGTGTTGTGATTCTTGTCACACAGTTCACTATACTATGTGAATTGACATCTACATGGCAACATTTAAGAAGAGAAATCTCCATGTTATCATACAAACAATTTATGAATATATGTCTATTGAAATTTCGAAAGTAGAGGTTTGGAGATCACAAAGGGTCCTATCAGTTAAGAAAACATACACACATGAACCCCATTTTATCAATTAGTTATGTATTACAGGATTATCATGATTGCACATTTCACTCTTATAAGTGACATGCACATGCTCGGAAAGGTGAAAGAAACGTGACTGCAAACACGACGCATCGCTGTGCAACAAAGATTTGGGTATTGTCCAAAATTTTATTTTTATTTTATACATACATTGAAGAGAGAGAAAGGAAAAGCATTGGAGATTGCTATGGACAATTTTTAAAAAAAAATTTTTTTTTAGTCGATTGGTCTTAAGATGTTTTGAAAAAAATGATAAACATTGTGCTCGGTGAGGGTAAGATTTCCAGGTGAGTGTGAAATTCATTGCTTTCGCGGTAAGAAGCCGTAAAGAAAAGTCCCTCCACCTCTATAGTTGTGCGCAAAGATGAGGCATGTTCATGCCAGTATTCATGCCAACACATACCTTTCTTGAAATGATGGCGTATGTTGTAATTCCTAATGAAAAATATATGATAGTAGACTTGAATATTTGTAATGGTTGCGATTTGGAGCTGATATGGTCGTTTTGTGAGTTCATGAAGTGTTAGCTACTCCACTTACCACTTGACCGGTGATAATTCCAACCCGGCAAGGGTATCTTGTACGTTCGATAGTTGTAGCTCTTCTTCCCTTGTATCTTCAGTAACGTGAACAGAGACCCGCAGTCACGTGTACCAGAATAACAGAAAAATATAAAAGAAGGGAAGAGTGGAATTTGAAGAGTCAATGTGATTGAGTGACTATACATCTGGAAAGATACTTTGCCGCCAAACCATTTATGGTTTGAATCTGTTAAGAAACTATAGAACTAGTTCTCATTGAAATTATAAAGATTGTATGGTAACCATAATGGTACTGAAAGACAGTGATTAACTATTTCGGAACATTGTCTCTTTTACCATAATGCTCCCCTGTGAAACAGGACGATATCTACGACCTTATTCTATTAACAAAAGCCTATCCGATACTACACCATGTTGGGGTTTAAAGCCGCATGAAAGACCTACTTCTAAAGATCTTGAGTGTCTCACAGACCTAGTTTAGCCCAATCAATATTTGTACTGAACTTACAATTTATAGAAAGTATCACACTTTAAACTCGTGAAAGGAGTTAAAAAACAATTTTTTAAAACGCAGCTCACCTTTAAAGGTCCGTAATTATCAAAGAATTGCTGTATCTAAGGGCGCATGGGCAGAATACAAATGATCGATACGATCCAATCGTCAGTTTCTGAAAGAACATGTAAAGATTTCCACCGATATAATAAACCATGGTTTCACACTTGTAAAATTGACTGTAACGAGTCAACGTCTACATTGAGTTAAAAGCTTACTATTTAGTGCAATATGTTGTGTGCATAGGAAATTGTTTGCATATAGTCTAGGTGTTGTTTACGATACCTTGTAAAGGGTTCAGAGGGTTTCCCTTTTCCTGTGGCACCACCGTTAACATTTTTTTTCTAACCTGACATGCTGTCAGAAACTTATGCAGAGCGCAAGTATTTCCTGTTAACATAAAACCTAGTGCCTTTGTGAATATAGAGAACTGGTGGTGGCCCTCCCATTCTACAACTAACTTTTACTGAATGGGAGGAGAAGGTGCTTGCCATCTTGCATCCAGAGAGTCTCAAAGCAATAGCTGGGGGAGTGGAGACTGGTAAGTACGAACAAATGTATCCCATCACACTGTCATGTACTGTTGTGCACAACCATTGAGCTATATTTGCCAGTCAAAAATTACCTTATGTACAATGCACTCTTTCCAAAACATGTCTCACTGGCTAGAATTTCTTTCCCCTGCTTTATCTTAGAGGTAGGTAGCCCTCTTACCAGGGAGAGTGTTGTTGGGACCTGAGGCCAACTCTACAACTCCCACAAGGCCCTCTGATCTTACTCCCAAAGATCATTGAGCACACTCCCCACCCCAGAGACATGTGGCAACCATCTCCCTCCACAGTACCTCCTTACAGGTAGGTTCAGGTCATGCTCTCTAGCCGTACTTGCAAACAGCACTGAGCACCTTCCTCACACCAGAGCCATGTAGCAGTCATCTCCCTCCACATTACCACCTGACAGGTAGGTAGCCATCTTACTGGAGACGGGGGTTTTGGGCCCTGTCAGCAACACTGTAACTCTCACAAGGTCCTCTGGCCTCACTTCCAAATAGCAAGGTGCACCCTCCCACCCAGAGGCATGTGGCAGCCATCTCCCTCCACAGTACCTCCTTACAGGTAGGTAGACAGCTCATGCTCTCTGGCCTCACTCCCAAACAGCATGGAGCACCCTCCCCACCCCAGAGCCATGTGGCAGCCATCTCCCTCCACAGTACGTCCTGACAGGTAGGTAGCCATCTTACTAGGGAGGGGGCTGTTGGGACCTGAGAATAACACTATGACTCGCATAAGGCACTCTAGGGCCTCACTCCCAACAGCGTGGAGCACCCTCACCACCCCAGGCCGATGTGGCACCCATCTCCCTCCACAGTACCTCCTTACAGGTAGGTAACTGACTCATGCTCTCTGGCCTCATGCCCAAAGAGCATGGAGCACCCTCCCCACCCCAGACCCATGCGGCAGCCATCTTGCTCCACAGTTACTCCTTACAGGTAAGTAGCCTGCTCAGGCTCTCTTGCTTCAACCCTCAACAGCATGGAAGAATATGACCACCACATCCCTCTCTTGTTAGGCACCTCTTCAAAGCTCAATATGTCACATCCACTCCACAGACAGCTAAACTCATGTAAATGTCACATAAATCACACTTTCAATCAAAAAGTCCCATGTTAGGAAATGCATAGTCCAATCATGATATGCAAAAAATGCAATGTGTAAGTCCCAGTTTAGCAAAGCTGGAAGGCTCATATGCACATAATACATGCATGGACACTCATTTAAAGAACACAAATCATATGATGTGAATGCAAACTGACCTACAGAAATTTGAATTGTGGAAATACAATCACAGCAATGCACAAAGTACCCTACAGCAGTGTGCCAACAACATCCGGCATCCCAACACATCATTAATGCTTCTGCCCTAACAGCAAGGCAAAGTGGCACGGTCATAGTTGATCAATGCAAACTTACACTCAAGGGAAGTATTTGTTGATGATCTGTTGACACAAGTCAAGACCTTCCTCCTCGCCAATATCATTGTCACTGGGCATGTTTGGATTTGCAGCAGGGGGCTCATGTTGCTCATCATCGTCCTGAATGAGGGGGATCTCTTTGCAAAATGCCAGGTTGTGGAGCATGCAGCAGGCGACTTTGATCTGACACACCATCTGGGGAGAGTAGAGTAGTGCACCACCACTCTTGTCCAGACATCTAAATCTTGCCTTCAGAAGTCCAAAAGATCGCTCCACTACACAATGTGTCCTCCCATGGGCATCATTGAAGTGGAATTCCCCTGGCATCCTTGGATTCCTCAGTGGGCTCAGCAACCAAGGCCAGTTGGGATACGCTGAGTCACCTAGTAGTAAGAAACCCACACCAACAATGTAATTGAACTATTTGAGGAGAAAGAGGTCATCAGCATGTCACACATACACCGCAATTATTGACACAGCTCACTCACCAAAAAGCCAGGCCCTCTCTGGATGAAGATTTGCCATCAATTGTGCGCATTATGTAGGAGTCATGTGCAGACCCTGGAAATTTGGCACATGCGTGGGATATTATCAGACCGGCTTGGCATACCACTTGCACATCTATTGAATGGTAACGTTTCCTATTACGGTAGATGTGCTTCCATGCCTGTGGTGGAACAAGGTCAATCTGTGTGCCGTCAATGGCTCCAACAACATTTGGGATGTGACCAAGGTCATAAAAGTCCCCCTTTACATCTGCCAATTCATGCTTTCTTGGAAAGTGGAAGTAGCTATCCTTTTATGTTAACAATGCAGACAGGGCATCACGCAACACCATGCTAAACAATGGTTGAGACATCGCTCCTGCAATCTCCACGGTGTACTGAAACACACCTGTGGCAAAGTAATGCAGGGAGGCCATCACCTTCATTGTTGTTATGAAAGCTGTTGGATAGGTTCTGTGAGGCCTCAAATGGGGATCCAGCTGAGTTCATAGCTCTTTAAAGGTAAGGTGATTGAGACGGAGTTTCTTTTTGATGTCTGTATCCTCTTTTCAACAGGTCTGGTATAGGTCAATACACTGGTGGTCTTCTCCTTTGCAATCTGGCAGGGGACATTTGTGAAAAGAGTCAAAGATGAAATGTGGATAACAGCGTACAGAATGACTCACACAAGCACAACATTGACAGAACTGTTGGATCTGTTTAATGAACAAGTGACATGCATAGACACGTTGATCCCCTGTAGTCAACTAGGTAACCAGGGTCTACATACTAACTATTGGTAGATACAAATTAACCTATATATCAGGCATATGGGACACTGCTAAATCATGTGTACCCAGCCCTGTGGGTAGATGATACTGCACATGTGGCAAATATTATACATGCAGAATTGTATGTAGCTGCTGTCAGGGCACAAAATCCACCTTGAGTACCACAAAACAGAACATAAAACAAAAATGCTGGCAGTGAGTGCAACCTGGACAAAACTTCATTAATACACAGCTCTGTTTATAGAAATATAAGCAAATTACGTGGGCAGACCATCATGACTGTGGGAGGAGTTTAAATAACACACATTTGCATATTCAACAATGAAACACAAACCCACAAAAAAGGTTTACACATGCCTACATGGATGAAAATTACCTGTGATGATGGACCAATGAAAGCCTTTTACCCCATGAATACTTCCATTCCGCTTCACAATCTGCTGTTGTTTTTAATCTCTGGAACCAGTCATGGCTCGTACTGAGAACATCAGGGCGTGCCCTCTCAACACACAGGAGCTGGAGGTCCTGGTGGACAAGGTCCTTGGCCAGTGTTGGCAGTTGTATGGTGCTCCAGAGATAATGGTAAGTGAATGGGTAACTTCTGTTTTCAGTGATTAGAATTCTCATGCTATGTAACTGGACATTAGTATGTGCCTCAGAGTGCAAGACAATGTTAATGACTTTAGATTTTGACATCTGCATGGCCCATACATGGTGTTCAAGATGTTGCACTGGAATGTGTGGGGAGGATGGCAGCATGTCACTGATGCAGCTCCCTTGGACACTTGCATCACACATATTGGTCTCTGAATCGGTAATGTAAATGTGTCAAACTCTGCCTAGCAAAATGGGACCGTCCGAACCCCTCCCACTCATTAAAACGCCCGCACAGCATGACAATTCGTGCAGCATGGAAGGGGTTAAACACCTAAGGCCTGTCCTGTGAATGCACAATGTATCAAGGCCACATCACACAAAGGACTTGGCTAAACATATGAGTAGTGCACCTTCCTATTTATGAAGCAGCATATAGAGGTATGAGAGTACACAAGACAGGCCTTAATCTTGAGAATGTAGTGTCAGGTACCTTATTGTTACATTCCTGACACGTATAGCTATGCAATGGTCCAGGACATTAAGGGTGTGTAATGTTAGACACATTGAGTATTACCACTAGGTATCAATTACAGTGTATAGTCTTTCAGGCTCACGCACATCATGCATCACAGAAGAGGACTTGTTTCACCCTGAAACAAGTGCACGCCCTCTGCATGTGTGTGAGAAGACCAGGTAGTCGGT
This sequence comes from Lissotriton vulgaris, assembly GCF_964263255.1. Lineage (NCBI taxonomy): Eukaryota > Metazoa > Chordata > Amphibia > Caudata > Salamandridae > Lissotriton > Lissotriton vulgaris. The sequence goes on from NC_141687.1 coordinate 495,031,195, forward strand.
CTATCCTCATAGTTAGTTAACATTGTACTCATTAAGCTTAGTCAGAGTATAGTATGTGACATGTTCTATGGACTCTGCTGCCCATCGATCTGTGTGTGGTATTGTATACATGCTTCTGGACTGGCACATAATGGTCAACAACAACATATGGTTTACAAAGTTTTTATCTTGTCTCCCATGACTACAGCTCAGGGTCCATAAGCATAAGGCAATATGGATGGTCATTGCCTGCAAGGTGCGGGACCTGAAAGTCTACAACCGGCGCCATACTCACTGCCACAACAGATGGGACAACATCTGCCACCTCAGCAAAAACTTTTCAAAAATGACCCTGGAGCTGGTCCCTCGGAGTGGAATGTTGGAACGCCAGACCATGACCCCACTATTGGCCCGCATCCTGGCAGTGACTCCCAGAACTATATGGACACTTGAGGGACCAATATCTGCAAGTTGGGGGTGAATATTGGGCTAAATGTGAATTAGTGCATGACTGACTGCCTTAATCCCAGCCATTAGCAGTCTAAGAACCTCTGAGATGTCTAATGTGATGCAATTGGTTCAAAGTTGCCTCACAGGCAATGACATGAGGTTCTGCATGTGTACAACAGTTGGATTCTCCTGTAGGAAAACAAATCATCTTGACAGTTTTGCATGTTCCATCTGGAAAATGGTGTCTGAACTGAGCCATTCCTACAAAGGCCTACACAGGAAAAGAGGTTGTGTGAAGTGTCTAGCACAGTTCACTTGTGAGCCTTGTGTGTGCTGTGTGGCTCCCACAGTATTGTAACTGATGTGATGATGTGCAACTAGATTGAGACATGGACTAATGTGGGCTCAGGGTGCAGTGAGTAAACAGAGGTTACACCTGTCCCATGGATGGTGTACAGCAAAATGAGGGTACAAAGTTCCCCGGGAAAATAAAATAAAAGCCATGTGAGTGTAGTAGAGGAGAGCAAAAAAGGGGGGAATTCCCTTTTTGGAACTAAAACCCTCACACACCCAGTAAACTAGGTGTCATGCTTCATCATATGGGTTCTGCTCCTTGTCAGACTGGCGCTGCAATGTCTGACGGCTTCCTGAAACCGGGGCTCTTTATCAGAGATCTTTTGTTCCAGCCATATGATGCATCTATGTGAGAGGGCAGGGAAAGTGTAGTTGTGAAGTGCAGGTGAATTAAAAAAGGTGGGTCAGTCCACAATGTACTTTATTGGCGTGGTTGACTCCCTTGATTAAAAGGGGTGGGAGGGGAGATAAATGCCGGGAAGGTTCAAAGCAAAATATGTACAACCCTCAGGTCAGATCAACATGTTTCTTGCCTTAATGGAAATTCTTCAGGACCTAAGTGTTCAGTACTACACAGTGGAAAATAGAAAGTGTAAATTACAATCTCAATCAAGAATGAGAGTAAAGACGCTGCGAATGAAGGAACTGAGGGCTAAGTGCTTACCCTGAGAAGTTCCCTAAGGTGCCCCGCAGACTGCTCCCGTGGGGCGGTGTGCGGCTCTCTGGTTTGGCGATTTCCTGCGGGAACAGACGGCCTCGGGTACTGCGTGTTGTCTAATAGGCAACTCTGATCTCTACGCAATACTGGCTTTGGGCTCGAGGAAAGTTAGCAACTTACTTGAGCTGTCCTTGATGAGCACTATGGGCTCCATTAATACAGTTTGACAAACACATGTCCCCAGTTGTCTCAGTTTTTATAAATATGCCCCCTACTTGGCATTCTTTCTCTCCCTTAGGTACCATACCTATATTGCCGGTCCCACGGAAGCAGTCTGCGGGGCACCTTAGCCCGTCACCTGAGCCCGTCAGACATTGCAGCGCCAGTCTGACGAGGAGCAGAACCCATATGATGAAGCATGACACCTAGTTTACTGGGTGTGTGAGGGTTTTAGTTCCAACAAGGGAATTCCCCCCTTTTTTTGCTCTCCTCTACTACACTCACACAGCTTTTATTTTATTTTCCCGGGGAACTTTGTACCCTCCTTGTGTTACTAGTTGTTCGGACTTGTACACTAGACCCCGTTAACCAAAGTCCACTTCGGTTCCCTCTGTTGTTCAAAAGTACAGCAAAATGACACAGATGACAGCATCACAGTGACACATTAAGACACATATCAGCAGCATGGCATCACATAATGTCATTCCCTGCCACAATGACAGCAGCTGCACACAGGTGCTGATTGTGATGATTGGATGATCTGTATTTGCTCATTGTGCACATGGCAACATGTCATTGGGATGGTTAGACAGTGGAAGTTTTAAACTATGGAGCTAAACGTGGCTATAGGAAGATTGTGTTAGCACTAGGGCTTATCATGGTTGTATGTGATCAGTGAGTATTTTGATGTATTTGAAGTGTTTTATTGTAATGTTTGATAAAAAAAAGCCGATGTCATTATGAGTGGTAGTACTTACTATGTGTGCATTGAGCAGGGGTGTACATAAACATAATTGCATGGTCAACTTGTGGCCACTGGTTTACCTCAGTGAATGATTGTTGTGACATTGATGTGTCCTGGGTGTCAGCAGTCAGCAAAACGTAGGGATGTCAGATGCCAAACACTACCTTTTGGCACACGTGTACCAGCAGCAGATATTCCAATACCATATACTCACCTGGGCCCATAAACTCTCACAATTTGTGTAAACCGCTGGAGTCAAAGTTTATTATTTTCATACCTCAAGATTGATAATTCCTAATTTCTAACCAACATTTCACTGATCAAAAAGTTCTTTCCTCTGGTCAATGGACCATTAGTTGAACTAGTTGATGGTGAAAATTAACTAAATTCTAACGTTGTACCTTGAAGTAAATAACCAAAGACTTGGGAAAGTTGTGAGTCTTTATCTAAATTATTTGCATGTGAACCTCTTCAAAGTACAGCACATTCACCAGTACTCATAGGAGAGAAGGTTCAATTAATCATATCAACAGCACATACTTCATACTTGCAATGAGTTATGCTCAGAAAGGACAGGACAGAGAGAAAAGAACATCTGCAACCTCACAAAATCTATATTTACCTAAGATGGTGTGAAGACTAATCCCCTGGCCAAAGGGCTGATAGGGGTCCCCCGGGATAGTTTAGGAGACAAAGACTTCAATACAGGATTTAGGACAGGACAGATGACTCCTCTTTGACACTCTCTTCCTCCTTGAAATTCTTCTGCGATCTTCTTTCTAATCATAATAATTTAGGATACTTACAGCCACATGCATCAATCGATTTTGGAGTCGCAAACGGTGCGAATCGCAAAATTCGGCCATTTGCGATTCCAAAATCACTTTTTTGGATGCATTAAACAATTTTTTAGAAATCAAAATTTTTTGTGATTTCTAAAAATGCGATTGCATTTAAAGAATCGCATTTTTGAGATTCCTTAAATGCAATGCATGAATGTTTAAAAAAATGCGAATTCGCAAATAGGGGGAGCAAATTAACACGAGGTTGAACCTCATGTTCATTTGTGAAATCTTTCAAAAATGCTCAAAAATGCATTTTTGAAAGTGTCGTGTTACACACACACATGCCCTTTGGACGTGTGTGTGCAACTGCCACTTAATAAAACAGAACATATATATGGACCCCCCTCAGCACCCTTGAAATGCATTAACAAATTGCGATTCGCAAAATGAAAAATCACAAAATGTTAATGCCTTCCCATTGATTCCTTTTGGCCCATAGGAATCAATAGGAAGGTTTTCCTTAATTGCGATTCGCAAAATGTGAATCGCAATTAAGGAAAATTAAGAAATCGCAAAAATATTTGCGAATTATTCATGCATTGCCGTTTGCGATTTCGAAATTGCGATTCCTTAATTTTCCCAATTTAGGAATTGCAAATGGGTGCAATGATGCATGTGGCCATAATAAACCCATCCCCCTAATTTTTATTCAAACGTTATTTTCCCACCGCATTCACATTGTATCCGATACAAATGTTTAACTTTAATATGTGGTCTTATTCATTCAGGTCTTGTACTGCCAGGTTCTCAGGCTTCATGCATGCTGTGGCCTTGCACTCTTCTTGAACCACACGTCATCCTTCCAGGCTGACTTCCACTTGCCATGATTGGAAACCTATGTGACACGGCTCACTCCAGATATACCCAAGAGGCCCAAATATGCACTAATAATAAAGTCAGAAAGACAGATGTTATTTTCAAGAATAAATGGTCTCACTATATACCCCCATCTCTACTCTAATTACCTTTACTTATTATTACTTTACCAGCATTAGCATTATTAAATTCACTCCATTTAGTTTCAAACAAGCAGATTCAAAGCATGTGAGACTTCAAGACTCCATATTAGTACTTGCTGCTCATGCGCAAGAATGTTCCCTCCAAATGACAGCTCGTCATACTGCGTAGATGCGGTTGACTCATGCGCGTTAAAGATTTCCCGTTTACAGCCATTTTAGAAAGCCACTCGAATTATTTATGTTAGTAAACACATACACAAGCTTCAATAACCCTTGTTTTATGTGGTGCATATTAATTTTACACACTATGTAGGTAATAACATGTTAGAGAGTTTAAATGTGGAGTGGTGTGGCTCACTAGTTAGAGGCGGCAGACCCGGAAGCAGAGAACGGCCCGGGACCAGGGTTCAATTCCCGACACAGCAGGGTTGCGGACCAGGGTCAACTGACTCGATAATTCTCGCCTCGGTGCCTACTCTAACCAGGGATCAGACTCTGCAACTCTGGGCATTAAGCTTGCCTCATCTCTACAACGGCCCCCCACAGACGCCGGGGATGCCTGGTTTCACCTTGGAGATACCCAGAAGGGCCCATCTCACAGGGAAAGCCAGGACGGGTTCCCCAGCGGTCTTCAGCGCCAGGACACCCCGAGATGGGGTAACAGTGCGCTTTACCAGTATCATCATTACATTTAAATGAGAGGATTGCTTCCAAGCACGTCACTTTTCTACAAATCTTTGCTCCATCACACAATGCCTGTCGTTATGGAGACCACTCAAAGCTTCATTTATCAAAGGCACTCTCATGCCTTGGATCATTGACGGCTTGCCCTGAGATTGAAATATTGTTGGTATGTGACATGTCACAACATGCGGGGCCCTTGCATCCAATTGCCCTAACCATGCTTATGGGCATCGTCTTTTTGTCAACATTAGATTATAGTTCTTCATAATAGTTTATGCCTAAAAATGTGTCCATGTAAAATACAGAGAGGTGTGAGTCTCAAATACATCAACTGGCAGTGAACAACAGTGAGCATCATGTTGGGTGCATTGAGATATTTGTGGTAGGCACTTTCATGTCATTGATGCATCTACAAATTGGTTAACGATGTTCAGCAGTAGTTGTGCTGCAGTACCAACATAGTTGGATGGAAGGTGGAGTAGATGTGGCACAGCGGCCAGGGTGCCTGACTCCGTACTACCGAGTTCACAGTTCGATCCACGGTGCCAGTGGCAGGTTAGCCCAGTACCATGTGACTCTGGGCAATAGCTTGCTTAATCTTCCCCACGTCCTCCGTACCTGGACACCTCTCCGGAGGTAGCTGTGCACTTTACAAATGCTGGTATTTCAAATATATATACATATATTATATAAGATCACCTAAGAATTGTCATGTTCCAGTTTGTATTTGTAGTGTTTTGTGACCTCATGCTTCAAGTGGGAGAAACAGATTTGGATGAGTAGCCCTCTAACGAAAGGCATGTAGGTGTGTCTACACACAATAGGTTATGATTTTGAAATGTTGAAACATGCACAGCAATTCAGCAGTGTCAATGCATCATGGAGCATGAACGTCCAAAAAACATGTATCAATGCATCATGAGATCAGGCAAACAATTGGGCTTATGCAGCTAGTGCATGTACAAGTGAAATTTGGGTCTTAAGTCAAATGAATTCGTATTTCATATCATCTTTTTGAGGAGGCCATTTTACTGAACCTATGCCTCTGTCTTATAGCATCAATTAAAGGGAAGGGAAGGAGAGGGGCCAAATCCACTAAGGAAGCAGCTGGCATTAGTGGCCCCCAGGAGTACAGCGACATTAAGGGGACCAGTACCTCGGAGGGGGAGAGGAATGCCCTAGAGGAATCTGTGCCAGAAACACCTAGCTCAACATCCTTGCACTCCAGCACTGCGATGACTCCACAAAGTTGGCAGACATAGGAATTTCAACATCTGCTTCCTCGTCTGCCACACTGAGTTCAGTGTCCATTTTCCCTGCTAATTTAATGCTAAATGATGCTAATCTTTGATGGTCTACTCTTGTCCTCTAGCTTAATTTGTCAGGGCTCAACTTTTGTACACGTCATATTTGGATCCTCCACATCAACAATGACTATTTAGATTTACATGATGACTTGAGGGTTGGACAGGGTGCATCATATGTGAGGGATGTATCTTGATGTATACATACCAGTGTAGGTGTGAAGTTATCTTGGATAGGTATGGCTTCATAGTCACATGGGTACATTTACATGTGTGCACTTGACTATGTTATGTTATGTTATGTTATCCGGATTTATTGAGCGCACAGATGCCCCAGCAAAGGGGCGTCCTGGCGCTAGTACAGAACAGAAAAGCCGGAACAAGAGTGAGAGAAAAAAACACAACACAACAGAACTAAGGAGCTAGAGGGAAGAGAAAGGTTTTGACAGCCTTCCTGAAAGCGAGGAGCCCATCAATGGCACGTATGTAGGCAGGCAGGGAATTCCATAGTTTGGCGGCAAGAACTCGGAAGGAGCAGCCGCCAATCCTGGATCTCTTAAAGCGAGGCACTATGGCTAGGTGGAGAACAGAGGATCTCAGAGAGCGTGCAGGGACGTAGGGAGAGATGAGATGCTCCAGAATCTGAGGGGATGAGAGTTTAAGGATTTTAAACGTCAGAGTAAGAGATTTAAACATTATTCTCTGTGCCACCGGAAGCCAATGGAGATTATGAATGGTTTTTCTGGCTGAGCAAAATTTGGGTAAGCCAACCAGAGCCCTGGCGGCAGCGTTCTGGACGCGTTGGAGACGGGAGAGTTCAGCCAAGAAAAAGAGAACTAGCATAATCTAGTTTGGACAGAATCATGGCTTGCACAATGAGTTGTCGAGTGGGAGCGTCGAAGAATTTAAAGGTGGATCGGAGCTGACGCAGAATCCCAAAACGCGAAGCAGTAATCTTTTTTAGTGTGGATGGGAAAGCTCAGTTGGGAGTCAAACCAAACCCCAAGGTTTTTAACTTCAGTGACGGGGGTAGGAATAGGACCAAGCTCATGCGGCCACCAGTTATCGACTACTCATGCAGTGTTATTTTCATGTCAGAAGCTGATGTATTATTGTGTATGTGCCCTTAAGCATGATCCTTTTACACATGTATGATCCAGTTTATAAGTGCCTGTTCATTTACATGCTCAGACACATACAGGACGTTGGGTGCACATGTTGCAGTTGTTCCCGGAGTAATGTGCAGTGTGTCAGTGTGACCTTGCAGTCCTGGGTTACACCTATTTGTGGGGCACATCATTTGTGAGTATGCAGAGTGTGTCACTCCAATGTGTTTTGGGATCAGATATAGCTTTTGCTTACCTTTGTTCTCACTGTGCTAACTGACTCTGGCAAACATACATTATATGTGACTTTTGCCATACATTGATGTCACATTACACTTTATCAACTCCACTGTGTTGTATTCAAATACATATCAGTCTTGTACAAAAATCCAATCTCTGTAACTCCACTGTGTGCTGTTACAGTGTATTTGTGACCAATGCATGACGCTACTGTCACAAGAACATTTGAGGCCTACACAATGTGAAATATTCCACTATGTCTTGTTGCTCCCTACGCTCCTCACCTGGAAAACAACACTACACTCAGCAATATTGCACTCCATGTCTACTCTCATATGGTCTCACTAGTGTAATTCAATACCTGTTCAATGCTCCCTCCTCTAGTCTTAGTGAGATATCTTCTCTCAACTGGAGGACAAATACCTATAGATGAAACTAAAACTATTACAACTCCACTCTCCAATTTCAAACCTTACTAAAAAATGAGAAAACCACAAAACACATACATACCCTTTTCTCATTCCTTAGGTATCAAAAGACATCATAAAGTAAGGACAGAAAAGAATAAGAGATAATGGCTTGCCAATAAACGGAGCGAAGGGGAATCAAAAGTTAGCACAGAAATATGCTTCCGTTTCTGTTTGCCCCAAAAACATCCTGAAGGAGAAAAGTCAGCACAAAAGTCTTGATCCCTAAAAAGTCTCTATTTAGTAAGAACTGTCCACTGTTCCCACTATGAAATCCTACTGAAATACCTGCTTTCAGGGACAATTACTGTTGACTTACGTGACCTTTTTCTGGTGTTAAAAACCGGCTCCTACCGATGTCGACCGGAATGTCCACTCCTCATTCGTTTTCTGCAGCCGGAGAAAAGAAACCAAACCCAGATGCTGCTGCTCCACCGGGCAGTAATTAGAACAGCGATTCCCCCCCTAGCAGGACAGTTCAAGGGATCGTGGGCAGTGCAGCTCTGAGCCCGGACTGCACCATAAACCAGCGTGCGCTCGATCAAGGCACGCAGCGAAGTACCACACACAGAGCAGCCGCTCTGCAACAAAAATTAGTTGAAAACCAGAATTACGCACAACGCTCTGTGCGCTGGCCTTAATTTCAACAAGACGTTGACCCTCCCAGAAGGATGGCCTTCGGGGTGATGTAGTTTCTCTGATCTATGCCCAGTTCCTTACAAGTAGCAGGCGCAATCGGTCACGGCCTGACAGCAACTGTTGGAGATGCTATGTCAGTGTTGGCAGATTTGTCTGGATGTACACACTTTGGGGTTAAATGTGTCATTTGTTTATAGAGAATTTGCTTTTGATGGATTATGCAGACTGTGCAGTTGGCCACAGGAGAAAATATTATATCTGTTCCAGGGAGGACTTGGACCATAGACGGCTATCCACTCTTTTGCTGCACATGTCCATTCGTGTTGGGCTTCTTTTGGTGGGGTCTCTGATACATGTATTTAGCAATTGCATTGAGCTCTGCATTATATCAAACATCCTTGACCTGAGCTCAGAGATTTTAAGATACGAACCAGGGTGTAGCATTGTGTAGCAGAAAACTCATAGGAGTACATTAGCACCTTTATCAGATATGATCCCAGGTGTAGAGCAGGGTAAGGTTGTAGATGTATAGTGAGTGGTAAGTGTGAAGATTATTATCAAGTTTGACTGTCAGGGAAGGTTACCATGAGGCATGAGTGTTGTGCCTGTGGCATACACATATAACATATGAGTTAAGACAAATGAAGTGCTGGTCACTGTATGCGTAATGACAGGTCATCTTATTCTGGTTCAATGCCTTCCTTGCATTGCTGGATCACAGGGATAGTGCACTGATGATATCTTTCATACAATTAGAATCTCTGTGCCGCACATGGATTACTTGATGTTCTAAGTGTAGTGTCGTATGTGAGACCTCTTACTTTCAATGAACATATGCTACCACTCATCTCTCCATACATTACCTTTACTGGTCCCTCTACATTTGAATACTTTACTTGTTCTCATACAGTGTTGGTGAGTTATAGTTTGTGGAGGAAGAAAAGTAAGAGTTTGTGAGCTGTATCAAGGAGTCGACATGCAGACGGACCAGTTTCAAGGTTTGTAATCTGCACAATGACTCTATATTTATTCAAATACTCACATGTATTCACATGAGTGGAAGGCAGGTGTGAGGAAGGAAGGTTTTTGACATGTATCTTAGGTCAGTATTCACTGATATCAAGATGGCCTCTTCATGAGACTGGTGCTACATTTGGAGAGGTGGAGAGATGTTTTTGATGAGTTCAGTGGAGTGGCAGGCTACTCATTGTTATTGATGTACAGGACATACTCACATTGGGGTCATTTAGTGCAGCAGTACACAAATGAGACAAATGAACTCTAGTGTTTACTAGAAGTTTGCAGTTAAGTAAAAAATCTATACAGTGTTGCATGGTATGGCCCGTCATTATGCGGTATGGCCTGCCATTGTATGTGATGAGCTTGGCAATGTCTGATTAGGGTGTGGGCTGAACTGTAAATATATGGCAGTGGTAGCTCTCTTAATATGACATCTGCCTTTGCTCTCTGTCTCATCCAACACCTTATTGTACCTCCGTGAATTCTCCAAACACATCCTTTTTGCTCATGCCTTGGATTTGGCCTAACCCTGATTTGACTGCAATGATCGCCATTGTCCCTTTCAAGTGACTCTTGCCTCATCTGTCACTGCTGTTGCTATCCATTTTATAATGAGCCTACTGAGATGTCACTATAGACACTGTGCCTGCACATCATTCCTTGCAGCAGCTATGTTGTGCTAATTGGAGGTTCGTTTTAAGTGGGTGTTGGCAGGAGGATGATATAAGGACATTAGTAGCCTGCAATCATGTGCTGAACTTCTACATCCATATGGTCAAGTTTGGCCACTGCTTCATCGCTGCTGTGACGAGTCTGCCACAGCCATGGTAGGTGGTATAAATATTATCGAGGTGGGTTTCCCTGATGCTGAGGTGACAATGTACCTTTGTGTGTGGAATGACTACTTTAACTGTGGTATATGTTCCTGTGTCCATGAGGCTGTCCGATGTTGACAGGTAAGTTATACCTGAGCGATTGCTGTCTGTTTTTGTTGTCAAGGGATTGCATGCGGGGAGATGTTTTGGACCTACCTCTGCTGGTGTCTGTTATGGCGTCCTATTTGCTGGTAGTGGATCAGGTAGATCAGCGGTAGGGCTTGTAGAGCAGGATCCATCACGTGCATGAATATGGAGAGATGTCTCTGACTCAAATTTCTGGCTCCGTACTTGTGCTTAGGACATCTCTGATGAGCTGGTTTTACTGCCTTGTTCCGATGGCCTGTTTGATGCATTGTGATCTGGTTGGCGGTCAGGACATCCTTCCACACGGCTAACTTTCTCTATTGGCTCCCTCTGGCACTGTTGCATAACAACATTTCTGGCGGAACCGTAAACATTGTGACTGATGGAAAATGGGCTGTCTTTGCCCATTGTAATATGGCTGTTGCGATGACTGCTTCCGGAGTAACTAAATCAATGTTTTCTGCCAGCACCGCGGAGGTGCCTGCAACCTCCAACGTAATCAACCTCATAGTGATTAAACCCTCTCACAAAGGGGGCAAGGTTGTCTTATGGCCGCAAACAATGTTTACTGACGAAATGATGGGACATTTGAATGATGTCGCATGTTATGTGAAGATAAGTTAGGAACAGTACAGAGCAAGTAAAACTGGTACACAACAGGTGTATGAATGATATGAACAGGACTCATTGACACACAAAGAATATGGTTTCCTAAGGGATGATCATCACTTAATAGCAGAGGTATATTTCTTACTTACTTAAGACACAAAAATTTATCAAACCCACCTAATCGACCAATTATATAGCCTAATGGGTATTTGCACAGAATATCAAACAAAGAATATTCCCTTACCAAAAAATAGAGTTTTAAATATTGTGAGGTGGAAATATTATCAGCAAGAATATCGATATCAAGAATATCAAATTTAAGGTAAATAATATCGACTCTTAAAATATCAAAGCTATAAATATCAATTGCAAAAATAGAAGGGTCGATTAGGATGGGGGTCGGAAAACCATTCTGACCACCGTTGATGCCGAAATGTACCATCTGCATGTACCGCGGCAAAACCGCCGGTCCGATTAGTATCAACCACCAGAAAAGTCTGAGCGCAGCAGAACGATGCCACAAAAGACCACCAGTAGCGTGCGGAGAAGGTTAAAATCCATCCCCAGTGGTTGGATTCAAGGCAAATAAAACTAAAAATGGTGCACAGCCAGCAGATTGACCAAATGTGACATTAGGATACCATTGAGGTGACAGCGGAACAATCTGCTGATTCCGACCACCGCAATTGCATCCAGTGATGAATGGGAGAGCCAGTGGAATGGCAGTTGCATACCCACAGCCGCGGCCGCTCCGGAACAATTATGGCGGTCTACCAATAAAACACACAACATGGTCACCAAGTGTACTCATTAAACTGGCTCAGCCTAAAAAAAAACAAAGACACCCCAATGACACATCCCCATGGCAACTAAAAAAATACAAATCCCATGTTAACCCACAAAGCACCCCGGCCAGCAATTCTCCATTTTGACACACCCACATAGCTGAGTATAATACCAGCCCCTTCCCTGACTAGAATACTTTACAATACTCCACCACTGAAGGAACCAACCCTGTAGCACAAAGGAGAGGAAAACCACCACACATCTCACCATCACAACAACACACACACCACTTACATCACCACCATCACTCTCACACGTGCACCTTTAACCCATTTGCACATAACACACCATGGCACTGAAGAAAATGCCCAAATTCACTGACAATGAGTTGTCAGTAATGGTAAATGAGGTAATCAGAGTAGAACCACACTTGTTTGATAACCTGGTCCAACTGACACCATTAACCACCAGAACACAAATGTGGGGAAGGATAGTCAGCAAAGTCAATGCAGTAAGGACTGGGCTGCTCACCAAGTAGAAGATTGTGAAGCGGTGGCATGACCTCAAGTGCAAGGTGAAAGAGTAGAACAACAAGAATCATCAGCTGGCTCAGAGGACTGGCTGTGGCCCTCCCATCCCACTAAGAACATTCACTGGATGGGAGGAGAAGGTGCTTGGCATACAGCATCCAGAGAGTCTCACAGGAATACCCGGGGGAGTGGAGGCTGTTAGGTACAAACAAATGTCTACCATCACACTGCTATGTACTCTCTTGCACAACTACAAAGCTACACCTCTGAGGCCCAAATGCATTCATGTGCACCACACACTCACCAACGCATGTCTCACAATTCCAACATTCACTTTCTCAGCTGCACCCCAAAGTTATCTAGCAACATTACCATGGGGGCATGTGTATAGGCAGCCAGCACTTCAACTCCCACCAGGACCCCTTGTCCCACAGCTCAGATGTATGGAACACTTCCCCCCACCCAGAAGCATGTGGAAGCCATGAGCACAATCCACTCGGGCTATACCCCAGACCCATTCCCGCACCACGTCTTAAACAAAGCAAGCAGCTCCATCGCAACATCATCAATCTCTCCCTTGAGACCGCGACCTTCCCAGAGAGCTGGAAACACACTGAGATCAACGTCCTACTCAAAAGCCCAAGGCAGACCCAAGAGACCTCAAGAACTTCCTACCCATCTCTCTGCTCCCCTTCCCGGCCAAGGTCATCGTGAAAATCGTTAACAGACAGCTAACCCGATATCTCGAAGAGAACAGAATCCTGGACCCATCCCAGTCAGGGTTCCGCAGCAACCACCGCCCTCATCGCTGCCACCGACGACATCAGGACCCTGTTAGACAATGGGGAGACTGCAGCACTCATCCTCCTAGACCTCTCCGCCTCCTTCGACACCGTCTGCCACTGCACCCTACGCGCACGCCTCCACGCCGCAGGGATCTGAGACAAGGCTCTGGAATGGACCACCTCCTTCCTCTCCTGCCAAACCTAGAGTGTTTGCCTCCCCCCTTTCGTTCCGAAGCCTCCGAGATCATCTGCAGCGTACCCCAAGGATCCTCCCTCAGCCAGACACTGTTCAACATTTACATGGCCCCTCTTGCACATGTCAACCTTACAGCACGACCTCAACATAATCTCTTACGCCAATGACACTCAACTGATCCTCTCCCTCACCAAGGACCCCATCACCGCCAAAGCCAATCTCCATGAAGGAATGAAGGCCGTCGCCGACTGGATGAAGATCAGCTGTCTGAAGCTGAATTCGGACAAGACTAAGGTTCTCATCCTCGGCTACAACCCTTCAGCCTAGGACTACTCCTGGTGGCCAACAGCATTGGGGGCAGCCCCGACCCCCACCGACCATGCACGCAACCTGGGAATCATCTTTGACTCAACGCTCTCAATGACCAAGCAAGTCAACGCCGTCTCCTCCTCCTGCTTCAACACCCTCGGCATGCTTCGCAAGATCTACAGATGGATCCCTACAGATACAAGAAAGACAGTCACCCAGGCCCTCGTCAGTAGCAGACTTGACTACGGAAACGCCCTCTACACAGGAGCCCCGACCAAGCTTATCAATCAACTACAACGCATCCCAAATGCCTTGGCACGTCTGATCCTCGATGTACCACGACACGGCCACATAACCGCCCACCTGAGAAACATGCACTGGCTCCCCGTCAACAAGAGGATATCCTTCAAGCTCCTCATCCACGCACATAAGGCACTCCATAAGACCGGCCCAGCCTACCCCAACAGACGGCTCTCCTTCTACACCCCCAACCACCAGCTACACTTGGCCAACCTCTCCATCGCCACCATCCCGCGCATCAGAATATTTCCCTTTCATCATTCATCAACTACAGTGACTCAAAAAGCAAAAGCTTATCATATGATGATCAGTGACACCCCCCTATTCTCTAGCTTAATCCCTCTAATTTGCAGTAGAGTAATTCTCCTTTCTGCCAAGTGAAGGTATTTGTTGAAAATAATTTGTGGTGGAGGACGAGGCCAGGGAGTACAATTAGACTAAGTACCAGATTTAGAGTTAAGTGGATGGGATACTGTTAGATTTGGGGGTCGCTAGTTGGTAGAGGTAGGTACCTTTGACCAAATAGGGACCTTTTTGTCAAGTCAGGTTAAGGGGAGACACTCCTAAAATAACCCCTGATCACCCCCTTGGTAGTTTGGCATGAGCAGACCCCTTTCAAAGGCTGTTTGTGTGGGTGGCACAATCAGTGCTGCAGGCCCAGAAGCAGCATTTGACTTACAGTGCACTGTACTAAGGACTTAGTAGTAAGTCAAACAAGCCAATCATGGAAACACAAATCCATATTAACAATTTACAGAGGAGGCACTTGTACTTTGGCACTGATCAGAGGTGGCAAATTGCCCAAAGCATCTAGACCAGCAAAAATGAAGTCCAGCACACATCAAAAATACGGGAGGCAGAGGCAAAAAGACAGGGCCAATGAAGGACATAGACTTGGTTGGTAAATGCAATCAGCTCTCATTACTTTCCTGCCATGCTGGGCACTGTCTGAGGTGTCTGAGGGGCACTGTAATATTATATGAGTCCAGTTAGCTACAGGATGAATATGGCACCGGTAACACTGCCCCGATTGATTGGGATAAACCTTGGCTACAAAGCGAGGGGTTCTATACAATAGCCACTTGCTAAAATATAACATCCTTCTCCAGTTAGCCTCTCTGACTGACTGTAAATTCAAATTATTAATTGTAGACCACATATTTGCCATAATTTCCAAGTCCTCATATTTGCCCCATTTGGCGAATGCCTTGGCCTCCAAATCTACCCCTTTAATTGCGGCTAAGCATTTTTTCCACTTCCACGTTTTTTTTCACTTCCCGTATCTTCCAGCAAGTCATAGACTAACTGTTTCTGGCCAAGAATCTGAAGCAGGTCAACTTTGCTAAAGAATTTTCCAAAAATATTGTATGACCCAAGGAGGAGTAACTCGCAGGGGATTAATTGAGACATTTCGCTAACATTCATCCATCTATCATTCTGGAGAAAATCTGAGAGTTTATGAAAACTGGCCTTGGTACAATTTTGTATAATTAAAAACTAATCTTTAATACCTGATGAAACAAAACAATCAGCTATTGGGGTTGTGACATTAATAAATGGAATGGAGTCCATCAAAAAAATGCCTGACAAACAATGTAAACACTTATATTTTATTAATTTAGGAGATCTAACTATTGATAATGGGCAGTGGATCTGATTTTCTTTGCATATTAAATTCATAAAGAAGTGCTGCACTGTCATGGAAACTGATCTTATACTTTATAAATGAATGATAGCCCAATCTCAGTATCAAAAATCTGTTCTGTTAGTCTTACAGTACCACACAACATATAAGTGGAGACGGAAAGTTTACTAGAAAATCAGAAGCAAGCTAGGAGGAAGTCAGGCATATAACATGACATATAGAAAAAGGGATAATGCAGGGATAAGAAAAATTTTAGAAACATTAGATGCATGAGTTGAAAAAACTGGAGACAGTATAAAAAAATAAACAAGGCAAAATTATTTTGCTAGTTGGAAGTTGTTAGACCTGACATCATTGGCTTGAGTCTCTCCTCCATTTTTTCTGTTTGCCTCTACTGTGTTACGATGTTTTGCTGGTATATGCTTTGGGCGCCGTGTCACTGCTGATCAGTGCCATAGCGCAAGTGCTCCCTCTGTTAAAATGATGTATCTATTGTATCCATGTTTGGCTTATTTGGTTTACTGTCAGTCCCTAGTCTAGTGCACCAGGAGTGCCGGGGCTTGTAAATACAAATGCCGCTCGTGGGCTTGCAGCACGTGTTGTGCCACCCACAGGAGCGGCCTGGTAAACGAATGTCTACGGGTCGGTCATTGCGAGACCCACGTGCAGTCTTGCACTGTCACGTCGGCTGCGCAGGTATACCTACTTGCCAGCCCCTCCAACCTTTCCTTAACTTCATGTTAGTCACCCCTATGGTAGGCCCATGGGCAGGGTGCATTGTAAGCGTAAGGTAGGACAAGCCTGACCAAGTTGGCATGTCCTGATAGTGAAGTGCCGCCATCTTAGGGCTTCACTATTGCGAGGTAGCCTGCTCTCCGTTGGATAGAATGGGCCGCCGGGATTATTAACGCTATAATCCTAGCTGGCTCGGGGAGCATGGTGCAATGTCGAGTTTGGTATCCCTGAACTCGGGGTTTAATTACGCATCTGTTGGCGTGGATGGTTTTTGGACTCTGGGTTCGAAAATAGCACTTTTAGAAAGTGTCTATTTTCTTGTCTAACCATCTCTGGTCTCTGCTGGTCTTGCGTGTGTGTGACAGGAGCTGGGTGGCTCCAAGAGGTCTGGATGAGTCAGTGTGGGATGAGTGGGACATTACGTTGAGAGTAGGGGGAGAGTAGTTGTTGATAGCCTGCCTTGCCTGATACAATGCTGGCTCCACCTCCTGCCGAGCGACGGATGGCTCTGTACCTGCCATGGACGATCCTGGCCCCACCTCCTGCCAGGAGGGCGATAGCTCTGCTCCTGCCAGTGTCAATGCTGGCTCCACCTCCTGCGGGGCGTCTGAGGACCCGGCCCGGCTCAATGAATAGGCCAGGTGCTACTGCCTAGCTCCACCCACCACAGACCCAGGGTGTTGGGAAATCCCCGGCATAGACAAAGGGATCAAAGACGAAAAGGGGTATAAGAGAAGGACCCCTGAACTAGGAAATCAGATCACTTCTGACAAGGAACCCTGTAACCAAGGACAAGAAGCCTGCTGATCTAAAGGACTGCCTACCCCTTCTGCCGGTGTGCTGTTGTTGGGGGAATCCTGCGGTGCTTCTTTATTTTTGCCAAGGAACCAGGCGAGAGGAACTGTGTGTGTACTCTCACGCTTGCTAAGAAAATCTCCAAGGACTGGAAGAGTGCCAATCTCCTGCCGAAGTCACAGGGCCAAAAGACTTCACCTGCTAAAAAGTGCTATTTGCTGGAAGTGTGAATCCAGCACCTCTGAAAGAACCAGCAATCACGACGATCGGACGCTGGGCCCGACCGACGCCAGCAGCAACGCCAGTGAGTAGGAGTACGGCTCTAACTCCAGAGGACCTCGTGTCTGCCCTGCTGCTGATCGCATCCACCGTGTGCCCTTCGACGCCGTGAGCGCTGCTCACTCTGTGCAACTACGTCATCGACAACGCCTGCTGAGGCCTGATCGACACCGAAGACGCGACGCCGGATTGCTCGACGCCGCTGATCATCGTGTGCTTCATTTTCCTAAGGTACTGCGTTGTTGGGGGTCCGTGTGACTCCAGGCCCGACGCAGCGCTCCTCGCGGTCGACGCCGAACCTGTGGATTATCTTTGCCCCAGCGTTGTGTAGCTCCCGTGTGAGTTACCCTGTTGCTAAGAACTTTATTTCCAAGAAGAAGATTTGCTTGATACTAAAAGACTTTTGTGCTAAAGAAGAAACTACCTGTGAACTATCCTTTTTCCTTCCCGAACGTATTTATTCCGATTGTGTACAGTTTTGCCGTTATTTTGGTCTTGTGCTAAGCCTTATATAAAAATACTTATTTTTATAATACTACGGTGTCGTGTCCATTTGTAGTGTATTCACTGTATTACTGTATGTGGTCATAATTGCTTAACGCACAGCCTCTGAGATAAGCCTGTTCTGCTCTGCCAAGCTACCAAGGGGGTGAGCAGGGGTTATCGAAGGGTGTGATCCCCTTGCCCTGACTAGAAAAGGAGTGTCCCTATTTGTCAGAAGTGTATACCTCTGCCAACTAGAGACAGCCGGTTCTAACATTGGTGGGTCAGCGGTGAGGATTTGGACTTTGCATTTATGACCCATGTACAGTGATTGGTGAGCGCTACATAGTGAAAGCAGACCATAACGCAGTCACAATCTGATTCGGAAGGATCCTATTTTTGTTTTTGTTCTCCGCTTTCCTGAAACTTGATTTTCTGAACACTGCCAGTTTCATCATGAGTGACAACGGAGTCACTGCCCCTGCTATCGTTGTTGTTGAAGAGTTCGAGAGGAGTAAGCTAAAAAGATACAAGAAAGATGAGCTGAAACACTTTTGCAACCAGTTTGAAGTTCCTACCACCGGCCTCTCGAGAAAAGATGATTTTTATAAAGCATTACAGGCCTGGTGGGAATCCAGAAATCCCTCTGATGTGGTGGTGGTACCCACAGAGGAAGGGGATGAGGAGGTGCCAGTGAATGGACCTGTGGCCTCTCCCGGAAGCAGTGTTTCCTCCAAAGGTCTTTCCCCTGAAGAAAGAGAAGAAAGGGCGAAAGAGCGAGCTTACAACATGGAGATGGCAAGGCTAAAGATAAATGGGCAGTTGGAGTTAGAAAATGCGAGAGGTAGAAGGGAAGCTGATTTAGAGATCAAAAAGTTGGAGTTTGAACGAGAGAAGTTAGCTTTGGAGCGTGAAGCCAGGTTGAGGGAACTGGATATCCAAGCTAAAAAGTTAGAGTTGAATCCCTCTGGTGGCAGCATTCCATCCGAGCCTGCAGAAAGTAAGTTTTACTTCCCGAAAGATGTGATCAAAGATTACAATAAGAATGAAGATATTGGTCAATGGTTTAAAGCATATGAGTTAGCATTGTTGGCCCACCAGGTCCCTGAGAAGAATTGGGGAGCGGGGTTGTGGGGTCGCTTTGTGAGTGAGGGAAGAGATACCCTGTTAGACATGCCTGTTGCAGATAGGATGTCGTATGCTCATATGAAAGATGCTTTAATGTTGCGATATGGTTTAACCCCCGAGCAGTACAGACAAGCTTTTAGAGAATGTAAGAAATTGCCTGGTACGACGTGGGTTGAATATGTGTCTTATTTTTGCAGAGCCATGGATGGTTGGGTAAAGGGCAGCAAAGTGGAAAGTTATGAAGCTCTCTATGATTTGTTTGCGTGGGAGCACTTGTCTAATAACTGTTTTCCAGAGCTGCGCCAGCACCTGATTGATAGCAAGATATCTAACCCTAGAAAACTTGCTGAGGAGGCGGACCGCTGGGTCAGTACCAGGGTCCACAAGGGTCCAGTGGGAGACTCAGCCAAAGGTGGGCAGGGTCCCCAGCAGAAGAGTGGGGGGGACAAGGGTAAACAGAAGGAGTCTCAGAAAGGGCCCCAAAGTAATCCCCAAGGGAACCAAGGGAAGGGTTCCCAGCCTCCCCCTGAGAAGAAGTCAGGGGCCCCGACGGGTAAACCTGTTCATAGGGGCCCCCTAACCTGCTACGGTTGTGGGCAGGTGGGACACCGGTTTTATGACCCCCAGTGTCCCAAGAAGGATTCGAATGCACCGCCGCGTGCACCCCCTCGTCAGTTGGCCAGTGTAGCCTTGGGAGGGGAGGAGATGGTTGTCCATGATGGGAGGGGTCCCGCAGAAATGTCCCTGGTCTCGCTAGGAGACATGCAAATGGTCCCTCCACCCCCTCTGCCTAGTAACACTAGTAAATATAGGCAGTGGGTGACCATTAATGGCCATAGAGTGGAAGCCCTCAGAGACACCGGAGCGAGTGTGACAGCTGTCAAGTGTCACTTGGTGTCCAGAGAGCAGGTGGTTCCCCACGCATTCTACCCCGTGATAGCTGCCGATAACTCCCAGAAAGAGTGTGAGGTGGCTCAGGTTTCCTTTGAATGGGGGGGAGTTTCAGGTACTCTTCAGGTTGCTGTGAGGCCCGCCATGCCTGTCGACTGTCTCCTGGGCAATGATTTGGAAGACTCCCCTTGGGCTAAGGTGGAGCGAACGGTGCACTTGAAAATGTTGGGTGTACCGGAGTGGGTGTGTGCAACCACTCGATCCATGACAGCGAGTAAGGGTGTTGATGGGGTCCCGGAGCCTGAAAGTACGGCCCAGGACCCAGCTGTGAAGAGAAGAGGCAGGAGGCGCGGGAAACCGGCCCCCGTTGTTCCCGTGGTCCAGAAGGAGGTAGACCCTGAGGGGGATGCCCTGGAGCCCACCGGGGAACAAATTGCCGAACTGGGAGATCTGCCCGAGCTGACCCACTGGCAGCAGGATGGTGGTCCCTCCAGGGAGGAATTCTGTGCGGAACAGAAAGAGTGCCCTTCTCTTGTGGGCATGAGGCAGCAGGCCTCAGCCCAATCCTCAGGTGATCAGTCAGGGTCACATTTTGTGTACTGGGAGAACGACCTCCTGTATAGCGAGCCTAAGGCTGCTGAGCCTGGGTCAGCCCGTGTGCTGGTGGTACCCCAGCGCTTCAGAGCCTTCCTACTGGGGTTGGCTCATGACGTACCGTTAGCTGGACATCTGGGGCAGGACAAGACCTATGACAGGCTTGTCACCCATTTTTATTGGCCTCAGATGCGTAGGGATGTAGACATCCATTGCAAGACTTGTCGCACTTGCCAGGCAAGTGGGAAAAGCGGAAGGAAGCAGAAGGCTCCCCTCCAACCTTTTCCAGTGGTCAGCACCCCCTTTGACCGGGTGGGTATTGACATTGTTGGGCCCCTGGACCCCAAGACAGCCCTGGGCAACAGGTTCATCCTGGTCTTGGTGGACCATGCCACAAGGTACCCGGAAGCCATCCCTCTCAGGACAGTGACGGCCCCCGTGGTGGGACGGGCACTGATGGGTGTTTTCTCCCGGATGGGGTTCCCCAGAGAGGTGGTGTCCGACCGAGGCACCAACTTCATTTCGAACTATATGAAGTCTCTGTGGAAGGAGTGTGGGGTAACCTACAAGTTCACCACTCCTTACCACCCTCAAGGAAATGGGCTGGTTGAGAGATTCAACCGGACCCTGAAAGGCATGATTATGGGTCTTGAAGAACCAATGAGGCGGAAAAGGGACGTCCTCTTGCCATGCCTGTTGTTTGCTTACCGTGAGGTGCCGCAGAAGGCTCTAGGGTTCAGCCCCTTTGAGCTCTTATACGGTCACCCGGTAAGAGGACCTTTGAGTCTGGTCAAGGAAGGCTGGGAGCAATCTCCCAGGAAACCTCCCCAGGATGTATACAGCTTCATGCTGGCCTTTCGGAACCAGACTCGGCGCTTCAGAGAACTTGCTCAGGCAAATCTGGAGGCCAGCCAGGAGGAGATGAAGCGATGGTACGACCGGAATGCCACTCTGGTAGAGCTTCAGCCTGGTCAGGAAGTGTGGGTCATGTCCCCTGTGGAACCTTGTGCGCTCAAGGACAGGTGGACTGGACCGTTCAAGGTTGTGGAGAAGAAGAGCGATGTCACCTACCTGGTGGACTTGAAATCTCCCAGGAACCCCTTGCGGGTCCTGCATGTCAACCGTTTGAAGCCCCACTTAGAAAGGTCCGAAGTGGGCATGCTCTTAGCGACAGATGATGGAACGGAGGAGGAGAGTGAGCCTCTTCCTGACCTCCTGTATGCTAAGGAGCAAGACGGGTCAGTGGATGGTGTGGTCCTCTCTGACACACTGACCCTTGAGCAGAAACAGGATTGTCGCCACCTGTTGGGACAATTCCCGGATCTGTTTTCCTTGGTTCCGGGTGTCACGCATTGGTGTGTCCATGACGCTGACACCGGAGACAGCCCTCCTGTGAAGCACAAGGCTTACAGGGTGACTGACAAGGTCCGAGCGTACATTAAGGAGGAGGTCTCCAAAATGTTCGCGTTGGGGGTGATTGAGTCCTCTAGCAGTCCTTGGGCCAGCCCAGTGGTCTTGGTCCCGAAGGCTGCCGCGCCTGGTGCTTCACCAGAACTCCGGTTCTGCGTGGATTACCGAGGGCTCAATTCGGTCACGAAGACTGACGCGCACCCCATCCCCAGAGCTGATGAGCTCATCGATCGGTTGGGGGCTGCCCGGTACCTTAGTACGTTCGACTTAACGTCTGGGTACTGGCAGATCGCCTTGACCGATGGGGCAAAAGAGAGGTCAGCATTCGCCACACCAGATGGGCTTTACCAGTTCCGGGTGATGCCCTTTGGGATGAAGAATGCCCCCGCCACCTTCCAGAGGTTGGTCAACCAGGTCTTGGCTGGACTGGAGGAATTCAGCGCCGCCTACCTGGACGACATCGCAGTGTTCAGCGCCAGCTGGGAGGAACACTTGCGCCACCTCCAGGAAGTGTTGTTGGCCCTGCGCGGAGCAGGCCTCACAATCAAGGCCAGTAAGTGCCAGATTGGGCAGGGTTCTGTGGTGTACTTGGGGCACCAAGTAGGGAGCGGCAAGGTTGCCCCCCTGCAACCCAAGAGTGATACCATCCTGGCGTGGGCACCGCCCAAAACCCAAACACAGGTGAGAGCCTTCTTAGGACTCACGGGTTATTACAGGAGGTTTGTCAAGGATTACGGTAACATTGTGCACCCCTTGACTTCGCTGACTTCCAGGAAGCAGCCACGAAACGTGATCTGGACTGATGCCTGTCAAACGGCCTTTGACACCCTGAAAACTGCAATGTGCACAGCACCTATACTCCAAGCACCCGACTTTTCGAAAGAATTCATTGTTCAGACGGACGCTTCAGAGCATGGCGTGGGGGCTGTTCTAGCTCAGGTGAATGAAGAGGGCCGAGACTTGCCTGTAGCCTTCATCAGTCGGAGGTTACTTCCCAGGGAAACGAGGTGGAGTGCGATAGAAAGAGAAGCATTTGCTGTGGTCTGGGCGCTGAAGAAGTTAAGACCCTACCTGTTTGGGACTCACTTCCGGGTTCAGACAGACCACAGGCCCCTCAGATGGTTAATGCAAATGAGGGGTGAGAATCCAAAACTGTTGAGGTGGTCCATTGCTCTACAGGGGATGGACTTTACGGTGGAACACCGCCCTGGCACAGATCACGCCAATGCTGATGGTCTGTCCAGATTTTTCCGCCTTAGTGATGAGGACTCCCTAGGTTAAGGGTAGTTCTCCCCACATTTCAGCTGGAGGGGACACGTGTTAGACCTGACATCATTGGCTTGAGTCTCTCCTCCATTTTTTCTGTTTGCCTCTACTGTGTTACGATGTTTTGCTGGTATATGCTTTGGGCGCCGTGTCACTGCTGATCAGTGCCATAGCGCAAGTGCTCCCTCTGTTAAAATGATGTATCTATTGTATCCATGTTTGGCTTATTTGGTTTACTGTCAGTCCCTAGTCTAGTGCACCAGGAGTGCCGGGGCTTGTAAATACACATGCCGCTCGTGGGCTTGCAGCACGTGTTGTGCCACCCACAGGAGCGGCCTGGTAAACGAATGTCTACGGGTCGGTCATTGCGAGACCCACGTGCAGTCTTGCACTGTCACGTCGGCTGCGCAGGTATACCTACTTGCCAGCCCCTCCAACCTTTCCTTAACTTCATGTTAGTCACCCCTATGGTAGGCCCATGGGCAGGGTGCATTGTAAGCGTAAGGTAGGACAAGCCTGACCAAGTTGGCATGTCCTGATAGTGAAGTGCCGCCATCTTAGGGCTTCACTATTGCGAGGTAGCCTGCTCTCCGTTGGATAGAATGGGCCGCCGGGATTATTAACGCTATAATCCTAGCTGGCTCGGGGAGCATGGTGCAATGTCGAGTTTGGTATCCCTGAACTCGGGGTTTAATTACGCATCCGTTGGTGTGGATGGTTTTTGGACTCTGGGTTCGAAAATAGCACTTTTAGAAAGTGTCTATTTTCTTGTCTAACCATCTCTGGTCTCTGCTGGTCTTGCGTGTGTGTGACAGGAGCTGGGTGGCTCCAAGAGGTCTGGATGAGTCAGTGTGGGATGAGTGGGACATTACGTTGAGAGTAGGGGGAGAGTAGTTGTTGATAGCCTGCCTTGCCTGATACAATGCTGGCTCCACCTCCTGCCGAGCGACGGATGGCTCTGTACCTGCCATGGACGATCCTGGCCCCACCTCCTGCCAGGAGGGCGATAGCTCTGCTCCTGCCAGTGTCAATGCTGGCTCCACCTCCTGCGGGGCGTCTGAGGACCCGGCCCGGCTCAATGAATAGGCCAGGTGCTACTGCCTAGCTCCACCCACCACAGACCCAGGGTGTTGGGAAATCCCCGGCATAGACAAAGGGATCAAAGACGAAAAGGGGTATAAGAGAAGGACCCCTGAACTAGGAAATCAGATCACTTCTGACAAGGAACCCTGTAACCAAGGACAAGAAGCCTGCTGATCTAAAGGACTGCCTACCCCTTCTGCCGGTGTGCTGTTGTTGGGGGAATCCTGCGGTGCTTCTTTATTTTTGCCAAGGAACCAGGCGAGAGGAACTGTGTGTGTACTCTCACGCTTGCTAAGAAAATCTCCAAGGACTGGAAGAGTGCCAGTCTCCTGCCGAAGTCACAGGGCCAAAAGACTTCACCTGCTAAAAAGTGCTATTTGCTGGAAGTGTGAATCCAGCACCTCTGAAAGAACCAGCAATCACGACGATCGGACGCTGGGCCCGACCGACGCCAGCAGCAACGCCAGTGAGTAGGAGTACGGCTCTAACTCCAGAGGACCTCGTGTCTGCCCCGCTGCTGATCGCATCCACCGTGTGCCCTTCGACGCCGTGAGCGCTGCTCACTCTGTGCAACTACGTCATCGACAACGCCTGCTGAGGCCTGATCGACACCGAAGACGCGACGCCGGATTGCTCGACGCCGCTGATCATCGTGTGCTTCATTTTCCTAAGGTACTGTGTTGTTGGGGGTCCGTGTGACTCCAGGCCCGACGCAGCGCTCCTCGCGGTCGACGCCGAACCTGTGGATTATCTTTGCCCCAGCGTTGTGTAGCTCCCGTGTGAGTTACCCTGTTGCTAAGAACTTTATTTCCAAGAAGAAGATTTGCTTGATACTAAAAGACTTTTGTGCTAAAGAAGAAACTACCTGTGAACTATCCTTTTTCCTTCCCGAACGTATTTATTCCGATTGTGTACAGTTTTGCCGTTATTTTGGTCTTGTGCTAAGCCTTATATAAAAATACTTATTTTTATAATACTACGGTGTCGTGTCCATTTGTAGTGTATTCACTGTATTACTGTATGTGGTCATAATTGCTTAACGCACAGCCTCTGAGATAAGCCTGTTCTGCTCTGCCAAGCTACCAAGGGGGTGAGCAGGGGTTATCGAAGGGTGTGATCCCCTTGCCCTGACTAGAAAAGGAGTGTCCCTATTTGTCAGAAGTGTATACCTCTGCCAACTAGAGACAGCCGGTTCTAACAGAAGTGGTAAAAGGTAGGGAAATAATAATAACAAGGCTTACTATGGCCAGCAAAACCATCTGCTACGGGTGGTGGTGGTAGCCCCTTTGCCATGCTCTGAGGATGCCATCTTTCGCTTGGGTTCTGATAGTGGTACAGTTAATCTCTAATAAATATTTTGACAGGCAGGGGAAGTGTCATTGTACTTTTCTAAATCAGATAGCTTATTGCCCTGTTCCTAATGTCCCTCCTAAACCTAAGTCTTAGTTCTAATTTTCTAAAGCTAAACTACATGTTACACTGGTATTGTAAAACAACAAATGATCTTTGATTCTCCGCCCCTTTGATAGGCCAAGTCTTTGTCCCTTTTCAATGCATAGTACACATCACTGGGAGATTGGGACTGTATGAGCTACATAAATAAAGGTACAGAGAACACTAGCTCACTGATGTACTTCTATCTTAGCGACAGGACTACGGAGTCTCATAAACAATCAGCCTAAGTGGGCGCTGAGTAGTTAGCACCAAGCACCTGGCTAGCTTAAGCTGGATTACTTATTACTCATAACTTAGCTTACCTCTGAGTATAAGCAGCATGCTATTTAGAAAAAAAGCATTGTCAGAAAACAAAAAAATAATTACTCTCCAAGCTCCTTAACTTCGACAACCAGAAGGTAGAGCAGGTCCTGTTACAAATCGATTATGTCCACTCAGCCGCTGCTTTGTGGCGGGCTGCACCCTTGTGCTGAGGCGCATGCACAGATGCACTCTCCCCCACAGCAGTTTATGCCCTCTCCCAGGCTTGCTGGCAACATGAAAGGAAAATGGCACTAGACCCAAAAAACAGCATGTCCACCTCCATCCCCATATAAATGGGGTGGGGCTGAACCACTGAGTAGGGTCGGCACACACAGGGTGTGCGACTCGTACTGGCTCCACCGCTTGGTATTTGTTCTGCCATGGGCTGGGTAAAAAAAATAGACAATACTAGGAGCAGAAAGGAAGAAATGTAGAAAGTAGAACACAAGGAAAGTGAAACATTTTTTTTTTAAAAAAAAGACAGAATCAATATCAATCAATCAGGCCTTTGTTAAGCGCGACTACTTACCCGGGAGGGTTTCTAGGCGCTTGGGGGGTTAACAGGCTCCAGTCCATCAAGGGGGGAGGGTCTGTCGAAGAGCCACATTTTGAGGATTCTTGCGCAGATGGGGAGTGATGTTGTCTGTCTGAGGTGGAGCGTCAGGGCATTTCAGGCTCCGGCCGTGAGGAAGGAGAAAGAGCAGACTCTCGATCTGGTCTTTCTGGTGCGAAGGACCAGAGCTGGGCAGCTCGTAGGATCCTCTGGGGTGCATGGAATTTGAATCGGCTGTTCAGGTATGCTGGTCGTGGAGGGCCTTGTGGGCTTTCGTGAGCATCTTCAAGGTGACTCTGGCTTTGGTGGGGAGCTAGTGGAGTGTGTGCGGGTGAAATTCTGGATGTTCTATCCGTCCACATGAGGCCCATAGATGGTTCAATTCTGAACTTAGGGCTTTTAAATTGGAACTCAGGCACTCTGAGCGTCTTTGGCGCCGTAATTATTGTCCCGATCTTAAGGCCAAATACAAACGTCTCCTTAACGACTACAAAAAAGCCATTCTTGTGTCCAAGACGAAGTACTTCTCGGAGCAGGTAGCATTGTCTGCCAACAAATCCAAGGAGATCTTTTCCCTGGTCTCTAATCTGGCTACCTCTGATCGTGCCTGCCCCAAGCTTATTCCCTCCCAGGCCCTCTGCTCTTCTCTTAACGACTTCTTTATTGAGAAGATCGTTAAAATTAAATCTAATATTCCTATCACTCCCTTCTCTTCTCCTTTCCCTGCCCCTTCTGTGTCCAATTCCTTCTTCTCCTCTTTCCCACCTATCTCCTTGGACTCCTTCTTGGCCCTGCTTATCAAAGTCAAGTCCGGTTCCCCCTCTGATTGTGCCCCTGCTCGCGTTCTGAGAACCCTTTTTACCTCTTGCCCAACCACTCCTCTTTCCCTTCTTAATGCCTCTCTTTCAACTGGCTTGGTCCCTTCTTCATTTAAATCTGCAATCGTTTTTCCTATCCTTAAAAAACCTGGTCTTGACTCTTCCCTCCCTTCCAATTTCCGACCTATTTCTCTTCTCCCCTATCTTGCTAAAATTCTTGAAAGTTATGTCACCTCCTGTCTTTCCTCCTACATTGAGCAGAACCACCTCCTTGCTTCCCATCAGGCAGGCTTCCGCTCGGGCCATTCAACCGAGTCAGTGGTGCTTGCGGTTCTCGATGAGTTGAGGGCCAAGGCTGACACCAACTCTCCTCAGGCTTTGGTCCTCCTAGACTTGTCCGCTGCGTTTGACACGGTCGATCATACCATCCTTCTTGACCGTGTCAGCGCAGCGGGCATTCGGGGGCCCGCTCTCTCTTGGATCACGTCCTTTCTCACAGGACGCTCACAAGCTGTTCACCTCCCTGGTTTTTCTGCCCTCCCCTTCCGGCGTCCTGTGGGGTTCCCCAAGGTTCCTCCCTTTCCCCTCTTCTTTTTAATCTTTACATTCGTCCTCTTATTGTTTCTCTTCTCGATCTGGGGGTCTCTGTGTACAACTACGCAGATGACCTCCAGCTCGTTTTCGATCTCTCCTCTTCCTCTCATTCTTTATCTTTTTTTCGTTCTACTCTGGTTTTCATCTCGGGGTGGATGGGCGCCAATCACCTCAAGCTCAATTCAGACAAGACTGAGCTTGTCTTGACCGGCGGCTCGTCCAGCCCTTGGTCCTCTGCTATTTGGCCCCCTATCTTTGGTCCCCCTCCCACCCCTGTTCCCTCTGTCAAAACGCTGGGCATTAAGGTCAGCCATGACCTGTCAATGCATGGCCAGGTCAGCTCTGTTGTGTCCTCTTGTTTTCTTTCCCTCCGTCTCATTCGGAAAATCTCCCGTTTCTTTTCCCTTGATTCTCTTAAAATTATTATTTTGGCCCTCATCACTTCCCGCCTTGATTATGGAAACAGCTTGTTCGTGGGTATCCCTGCCTACGAAACCCGTTGCCTTCAAGCAATCCAAAATCAGGCTGCTCGACTCATCTTTCACCTTCCCAAAACTCACCATATCACCCCTGTTCTTAAATCCCTTCACTGGCTCCCCGTTTTGCAACGCTCTTTGTTTAAACTAGGTTGCCTAGTCTTCCGGGCTGTTGATCGCTCTGCCCCGGCGTTCATCACTTCCTTGATTTCCTCTCACACCCCTGTTCGCACCCTCCGCTCTTCTTCTCTGGCCCTCCTCACTGTTCCCCGTTTCCGCAAATCCCGCACTGGTGGAACCAGATTCTCCGTTCTTGCCCCCCGTTTCTGGAATTCCCTCCCTCTCTCCCTGCGTTCTATCCCCATCTTTTCACACTTCCGCAAAGCGCTCAAAACATTCTTGTTTGCCCAGGCCTACCCCGCTTAACTTCCTCGGCCCTGTTTGTTCTGTCCAGTAGAGCTCAGCGCCAGGAAGCCGCTTGGCCACCGTGCGCTCTATAAATATCTTATTCATTAATTCATTCATTCATGTTCTGGAGCTTGCGGTTGAGGTTTTTGTTTATTTCGGCATAGAGTGCTTTGCCGTAGTCGACTCTTCTAGGTGAGTGACAATCTTTCTGTGTTTGAGGAGGATCCATTTGAAGGTCTTACATAGGAGGCGGAAGGTGTGGAAGCAGGAGGACAAGACGGAATTGATATGGCAGTTCATTTTGAGCTCAAAGTCCAGGATAATTCCCAGGTTGCTTGCGTGGTCTGTGGGGTGGGCGGGTTTCTGAGGGCGGGGGGCCACCAGGTGTTGTTCCATGCGTCGGGGTTCGGGCCCATGCTGAGTACTTCTGTTTTTTTGGTGTTTAGTTGCAGGCAGGTGTTTTTCATTCATTTGGTGACAGCGTTGATGCCTTCTCGAAAATTGTGTGTGGAGGTATTGGGTTTGTTGGATAGGGAGAGGATGAGTTGGATGTCGTCTGCGTATGACACAATGTTGAGTCCGTAGGTTCTGACAATGGGGACAAGCGGAGCCATGTAGGCGTTGAAGAGTGTAGTGCTGAGGAAGGACCCCTGGGGGACTCCGCAGGTGGTAGGTGTAGAGTCGTAGAGGAAAGGGGGGAGTCTGACCCACTGCGTTCTGCCGGAGAGGAAAGAGCAGATCCAGTGACGGCCTTGTCTTGGATCTCTGCATCGTGGAGTTTGCATAGTAGAGTGCGGTGAGAGACTGTGTCAAACGCCGCTGAGAGTTCGAGCTGGATGAGGGCTGTTGTTTCTCCTTTGTCCAGTAGGGTGCCGATGTCGTCTGTTGCAGCGAGGAGGGCGTTTTCCGTACTGTGTTTTTTTCTGAAGCCGGAATGGGAGGAGTTGAGGGTGTTGTGCTCTTCGGTGAATGTGGCGAGTTGGTTGTTGATGGCTTTCTCGATGACTTCCGCTGGGAACAGGAGCAGGGAGATGGGTCTGTAGTTTGTGAGGTCGGTGTGGTCCACCAAGGGTTTCTTCAGGAGGGGTTTACCTCGGCGTGTTTGCAGGCGTCGTGGAACGTGGCAGTTGCCAGGGAGAGGTTGATGGTGTGGCAGAGCATGGGTGCGATGGTGTCGGCGGCTCTGTTTAAAATGTGGAATGGGCAGGGGTCCGTGGGTTGACTTCATCATCTTCAGTGTGTCTTTGGTGGTGAGGGCTGTCCAGTTTTCGATCCCTGGCTTCAGGGTGTCGGGGTGGTTGGTGAGGGTTCAGTGTGTTGGTTGTCTTTGTCAAAGTTGTCATAGATGCTCCTGATTTTGTAGTGGAAAAAGGCGCTGAGTTTGTCACAGAGGTCTTGTGAGGGAGGGATGTCGGTGGACTCGCTGGTGGGTTGGGTGAACTCCTTGATGATGTTGAAGAGTTCTTTGCTATTGTGTGCGTGAGTGTAAAATCGGGCTTCAATTGCTTTTTTCCTACTTTTTCTGATGAGTTGGTGGTGGGCGTTGGTGGCGGCTCTGATGTTGTTGTAGACTTCTGTGGATTTGGTGTTCCTCTAGGCCTTTTCGAGGCGGCAAGTGCGTCTGGACTTTCGATGTTCGGTGGTAAACCATGTGGCTTTCTTGGCCTGGGTGTTGTGGTTTTTCTTGAGGGGCCTATGGTGTTGGCGCTGTCGGAGATCCATCTGTGCAGGGTTCGGGCTGCGGTGTTGGGGGTCGTCATTTTCCACGATGGTTGGGGTGGAGTTGCTGAGTGATGAGGTTAGCTAGTCATTGGTGATTTTGGTCCAGTTTCTTCGTGGGAGCAGGTGCAGGTGTCTGTGGATGGTGGGTGTTCTGAGAGTGAAGTGGAAGCATCGATGGTCAGTCCATGGGAGTTTGGTGGTGTGGCTGAAGGTGATGGAGATACCTGCTGTGAAGAGGGAGTTGAGGGTGTGCCCCGCTGACTGCGTGAGTGCAATGTTGTGGAGGTTGTCCAGGAGGGATGTGGTGCTTGGGTGCAGTTGGTTGTCGAGGTGGAAGTTGAGGTCTCCCAGTAGGGTGTAGTTGGTGGTCGCGACGGCATGCGGGGAGATGATGTCCGTGATGGAGATGGCAAAACGTCCGGGTGTGGTAGATGCGGGTAAAATACACACAAAGGAAAAAACACACTGAAACAAATAAGTAAAAGAGGGATGGAGGAGTGGAATAGGAAGAGGACTTGCACAGATTAAAACAGATTTAAAAAATGGGTCTAGCTCCATGTACAGAACAGAAGAGAAAGCAGGCAAAACCAAATAACCAAATCCATATGCGCCATTTGCGAAGAACCGGATGACTATTATTCCACCTGTTTTTTGTAACTTTGTGGATTTCCTCCACTCAAAACTCTGTTACTTCCACCAAGGCCAACCTATACCTTTGGAGACTACTGAATCCAGTAGAGACTTATGCATTCCACATACTGTCACTCCTATTAATTTGTATGAGTTGTAGGGAAGTATTACTGAAGGATCAGAGCAAAAATGGGAACTTGAAAAATTGGGTTTATGAACAGACAAAACACAGATCAGTTTTTTCAGACTTAAATCTAGATTTTCACCTAAAATGGGTCATGACAATATTGAAGTTTGTAATGATGTGGTCAAAAGAGAGTTAAGCTGGGAGGATGATAATCTGGCTAAAGATCAAGGATGGGCCTTAGGATATATGATAAACAACCCGTGGTAATTATACCTTCAGATAAGGGAAGTGTCATGGTATCATATGATGTTCAGAAATGCAGAGCCGAGGCTATCAAACAGTTGAAGTTATCTGGTTGTTATGTAGAAGCCCAATAGACCAACACTGAGAAGCAACCTTCCACATTATATTATATGAGTGGGAAGTATTGGGTCTTCTGAGATTTGAGAAATATAATTTCTAGTAAGTTGATCATTATGTTTTTTGTTGCCTATATTTGTTACCACAATTCATATCATTCAAATGTACATGATCCTCCAGGATGCCCTATTTTAATTTCTAATTCCAGTCCTTTAGAGAACTCTGCTATCTATTTAGACTATTTTCGATTCTATTGAGAAGAACTTACTTATTTAAGGATACCATGAATTTCCTCCATAAATGACATAATGTAAAATTGATTGGATTCCTACTACATGATTGCTATTGATGCAATGTCCTCATACATTTGCATTGACCACAAGTTAGGCTTAGAGACATGCAGATATGTTTTTAAATTCAAGCCCTTTAGATTACTTTGAACTTAAAGACATGGTATTGAAAATGATTGACTTTTGTCTCACAAATAATCTGTTCTTATTTGAAGAACAGTTGTATAGGTAGCTCTCTACCACATCGAGGATCATCTGCTTCTCCCCCAGCTATGCTATCATCTATATGGACTGGTAGGAAGAGCAGGCATTACTAATAGGTAAATTATGGGTAATCGAATTCACAATATATGATTATTGACTCGATATATAGATGATTTGAGATGATTTGCTTGTTCTTTGGGATGGGAGCAGGACTGAGGCAGACAACTTTATCAATGAATGGCAAGAAAAAAATCTTAATGTATCCTTTGCATCCCATATTAGTAACAATGAGGTTTATTTTTGGGATATTAATGTCACGGTGAGACGAGGCAGGATCATTACAAATGTACTTTGCATAGACACAGCAGGTAACAGTATCTTGAATGGGTCCAGTCACCATCTGGATAATATAATTTGGAGCATTCTCTATGGAGAATTGCATAGGTCAAAACTGAATTCCAATACAGAAAGATATTATAATTTTTGAAAAAATGTTTTAGACAAAGGGGCTAGCCTATGAGTGTATTACGCTAAGTTGAAAGCAAGACATTACAATAACTGGAGATTAGTGTTTGTTTTCTCATAATAGTTACATGGATCATCGATAAAAATGATGTCTGCTTTATTTGCACTTACAGCAAGACAAGCAAGGAGGGCAAAAGAATACTGATAAAACATTGCCATATTGTCAAAACAGATCTGATTTTGGGCCCTGAATTACCAAGCACACCTAGCATCCCTAATCGTAAGGCAAAATCATTAACGAATATTTTGACATCCAGCCATCTACAGCCTGGTGCAAAAAAAGGTTGGTTATACCCTAGTAAGGGTTTTTTAAAGGGAAGCAATTGCAAGGCTTGCTGGTTTAGCATGAATTATAGACATTTAGATTACCAACAGGAAAGTATAAATCTGCCAGTGATTATTGCATGTATGTATTTAAATGTCCTTGCAAACGTATTTTTGTGGGTAGTACCAACTCTACTGTTTGCAAAAGAATTTTGGAACATATACAAGCTATTAAGAACTGCAACATTGCATGTCCTATTGTGAGACATTTTGACAAGAAACATGATGGGAATCCTTATTTATTTCAATTTGTTTGTATAGACAATGTTCAACAGAAAACACAAGGAGGGTATACAGTGAGACGTTTTAGGCAATTTGCATGCTAGAACTAGATGCAAAATTCCTGATGTATCATAATTTGAATGAAGAGTTAACCATTTCCTTTACATTTTTGATTCTTTTGATTGATCTTTTCAAACTTTTTCCTTAGATTGTGGTACAATTGTATATTGGGAGTGTGTGGCATTTATACCTTTTCATTTCTTGTAGTTTATTTGTTTTATTTGTTTTACAATATGGTTTCTGACTTGCTGCATTATTTGGTCTGCTATTTGCTCACTTGGGCAGTGGAATGTTAATTATTGTCTTTATACATTGACTGTTTTGCACTATATTTTGGCCCTTCAGCCCACTTGGGCTTTTATTAGCATGCTGGACCATTATATTTGCATATTTCTTTCAAATAATCGATAATAGTATGTTGATATGAAATCATCATTCCTACAGGGTCATTTTCAAATT
Organism: Lissotriton vulgaris; assembly: GCF_964263255.1. Taxonomy (NCBI): domain Eukaryota; kingdom Metazoa; phylum Chordata; class Amphibia; order Caudata; family Salamandridae; genus Lissotriton; species Lissotriton vulgaris. Next base: position 495,065,180 of record NC_141687.1, read on the forward strand.
GTATATCTATTTTTGTAACATTAATATTTTGAATGTGGCATGGAGAAAAACATGTATTCCTTTTGTAAACTTTCTTGCACATGTCTTGTTAAGCCACTGCTATTTGTTTTTCTAGTTGGTGGGGAGCATCAGTTTCTGAATGGCAATTTTCCAAAACGCATCACATTGGTGTGATTTAATAAACAACTTTAATTGCCTTAGATTGCCGGCATCTTCTTTATACGGACCAGTGTTTATATGTGTGTGTGTTTATATACACATTTCCTATTCCCAACATAAATAAAAAGCAGGGCTTCGGAGATGTTAGATTTACTATTACTACTCCAATTTGAGCTACACTAGGGGAAATACCTTACTTTAGAGGGTTTTAGATTTACGATTGTAACACCTAAACATGTGTAAAAAAATTAAATATAGAACAAAATTTAAATATTTAGACATCTTTAAATAACAAAATATATTCATAATCAATAAATACCAACAAGAAAAATATTAATTTCTTAATACAAATTCTCCCAAAAATATAAAGTTTGAAAAATATTTTTACATAAATACACTTCCATTCCTACTACCCAAGTACAAAACCAACAAACAATTTAAAATTGATAACAAATGTTACATGATAGTTCATTAATATTGTTTTAATTAATAATTAAATGGAGTTGCAGAGCATACAAGGTACTAGGGAGGGAAGATATTTAAAATATAAATCAATGTTTTTCAATAATTGTTAACTTGTTGGTCAATTTCTTTATAAATATTGAACTCTTGTTCAAAACTGTATGGATATTTAAACTAAACAACAAATTAACAATCATTTCCACTAGTCCTACCATAAATACTCTGTTATTGACTGCATCGTCTACACATATCTGTCTAAGCTCCTTCAACTTGCACTGGCACATAAGGTCTGCGCTATGACTTCTGCATGCCCAGTGCCAATGTTTAGCGTACCTCTATCCAATCACATATGACCAAAGGCCTTCAGTCTCTCCTATCTCCTGTTATTGGTCCGTCCTATCTTGTGGGGCCTTAGGAATAAGACAATAAGTGATTATTCCTGTAGCATCCTCCCTGTTTGAGCCTGTTAGAGGGGACATTAGGGTGCTGAGCCCAATGACTCCTAAATGAGCTAACCTCCTTGTCTAGTTTAGTTTCCTTCTTCAGCAACCTTCTTCTTGTCTACCTGATTGTAGCTTCATTCTTTTCCAGCGGTTCACTGATTACATCATCCTCTTTTGGTTTCATAAGTAACAGCCATAATTGAGGATAGCACCATCTCTGCTCTAGAGTAGGCAACATAAGGCTAGATGTAGGTAAATTGGATTTACAGATTCTAAAATACCGAATTTTACCGATTCGGTATTTTAGAATCGGTAAATCCAATGTAGGTAAAAAATCGGTAAAAATTACTGAATCGTTAAGATTCAGTAATTACCGAATCGGTAATAACCGATTCGGTATTTGCCATTGATTCCTATGGGCCTAATAGTTGGTGGTAAATAACAAATTCTTAAAGCCTAGAAGCACTCTTTTAAGTGCTTCTTACATCACATTTACCAATGTTGATTCGGTAAATTCCAAATCGGTAAATACTGATACAGTAATACCGAATCAACATTTACCGATTCGGAATTTACTGAATTGGTAAAAAAGCCCCCTACATAGGAAAAGGCTTTTACCGCTCAGTAATGGTCGATTTCGGCCGATACCGACCGGTAAAAGCCTACCCACATCTGGCCCATAGTCTTTAAAATTGGTTCCTGAACTCCGAGAAGAAAGCTATTGACTCATACTAGTCTGTAGTACACTCTACCTAATGGTGAGATTCAGGGTCTCCCAATGGATCTTATCAGTTGATGAATGGTGGGTAGCATTAGCTGACAGTAAGTTGTAGCTTGCATTATCCCAGTTGTAAGAAATCCACCATGTCTGCATGATCACCCTGGATGTTTCCCCTTTTTTCAATTCAATTCAATATAGACTTTATTCGGTTATATTTCACACCATAAAAGTGCACGTATATACAGTACAATTAAAAACATTGTTCATAGTATTACAATAATTCATAGTCACATACAGGAATCATATTACACGTAGCCCATTGCCAATTAATTGATCCAGATACATGGTAAAGTGCAATTCCTTAATTTAACAGTTAATTTTAGAAATTCTTTAACCTGTAAGACACTATCGCTGTGCAAAAGCTGCAAATAGAAAAAGGCAGGTTTGATTTGGTTAAAATTAAGTTTCCTTAAGATTGCAACAAGGTAACGTTTGCGGGGATATTCATAAAACCTACATAAAAAAATAAAATGCAGCATATCCTGAGGAGACTTCCCGTCGCAGCCACAGGGTGCTGTAACCTTATTAAAAAGGTCTGACTTCGGTCGAATTAAAAGATGATGGAAGATGTCAAATCTAAACCTAGTCAACAAGAATTTCTCATGAGAGGTGAAATTACTCATTAAATATGGCTCCATGCTTTCACAAGTTTTTAACATCACATATTTCCTAATTCTTGGTTTCATAAGCTCCTCACTTTCCCTTTCAGCCAACTTGTCCTTATAGAAGGCTTGTTTGATTGCTGTTATATCCCCCTTTACAATTCCGCTAGGATTTTCAAACAAATTCAGGCGACCTAGCCTGAAAAAGCAAGTTTTCAGATAATTTAACCAGGGGACAAGCATGTGTTTGTCCTGAGATACAAGATCTCTTACAATCAAATGGGTAGGAGGTATGTCCTGATTTATCCACAGTTTCACCCAACAAATCAGAGGCCTTAAGGAAAAAATATCACTTAGATACTGGATTCCCAGTTCTTCATGTACTGCCAGGTTGGGTGTGCTGGTGGGGACACACAATAGACGTTTTAGGAAATTGTTTTCGACAACCTGCAACTGTTCTCCAACCACATATCCCCAAAGTTCGCTACCATATGCAGCTGTAGCAACAGATTTGGCATTATAAAGCTTAATCCATGCGTCAGTTGGCTTCTTACCCAGTTTTGTCGCAAAATTAAAAACAGAAGCATTAGTCCTTGTCAGTTCACCTTTCTTTTTGGCCAGGTGTGGACCCCAGTTAAGCTTGGTATCAAACAGGACACCAAGATATGAGAATGTTTCTGTGACTGGTATTGGGACATCATCCAATTTAAAAATAAAATTCTTTTTGGGTTTATGGCCAACATGCATTATATATGATTTGGAGTTGTTGACCAATAGATTTCGGTCAGACATAAAAGTGTTAAAAGCATTTAAAAGCGCCTGGAGTCCCTTCTCCGTTCTTGAAATTAAAACCGCATCGTCTGCGTATAAAAGAACTGGAATACCCCGCCTGCCGACTCTAGGGCAATCTGCCTGTACATTCTGTAAATAGTCATCTAAATCATTAATATACAAATTAAAAAGGAAGGGGGCAAGAATGCAGCCCTGACGCACTCCCTTCTTTATGTCAAAATTACCAGTGGTGTCCCCGTTTACAGAATAGCTGACGTTAGCACTGGTATTACTGTGCATATCCACCAGAAAGTCGACTATCCCTGGATCCACACCTTTCTCCCTCATGGACCTCCACAGCCCCCCCCTGTTAACACAGTCGAAGGCTGAGGAAAGGTCCATGAAGGCAAGATGGACAGTTCCCCTCAGTACAGTGGTAAATTTGCTCAATACAAGGAAGAGGTTAAGACACTGGGTTATGGTGGAGCGCCCCCCACAGAAACCATACTGAGAGATCGACATGAAGTTATTTTCAGTCGCCCAGCATGTTATTCTCTGTAGTAGAATTCTCCCCAAAATTTTGACCATGGAGTCAATTAATGAAATTGGCCGGTAGCAGTGAGGACTGCCCTTATCTCCTTTTTTAAACACGGGAATAATCGTTGATAGTCCCCAGGAGATAGGACAGCCCACTTTGGCAGCTGCATTAAATACTGCAGCCAGGATGGGCGCCCAAAAGTGTGGGTCAGACTTATACAAGTCTGGGGGGATCCCTTCGGGCCCTGGGGCTTTTCTAGCAGTAAATCCTTCAATGGCCACCAAAACTTCACCATTAGTAAACCTAATGGCACCTCCCCTGGCGTCAAGCAATTTCTCAGTTGTAACAGGTAACCCAGAAGAGTATAATTGTTTGAAGTGAAGTTCCCACTCTTCCTTGGTAATACAACAGTCCAGACCATTACCGGGTCTTCTGCCAGGAATGGTTTTTTAATTATTGTCCAAAATCTGGTGCTGGATTTTAAGGTAGAGGGATCAAGTAACTCATTCCACGCTTCTACTCTTAGCGACTCCTTATGGGATTTGAGAATGGACTTATATTTTCTACGGCACAGTTTGACATTTTTCTGCACTCTCGGAATGGCTGCCAGTGCTAGCCTAAGGTTACGAGCAGCTTTGGAGCAATCATGATTGAACCATCTTGGCCCACATTTTTTCACACTCATCTTTGCTGGAACCAACATCAGTTCTGACACCTTCTCCGACAAATTTTGATAAGTAGTGAGAACCCGTCGTGGGTCTGCCCCCACCTGAGTGCAGTTCACAATATCCTCAGTACATGAGTCTACAATGTTTTTATACAGTAAGTCTGGAGTCACCATTGACCATTTAAGTCGCCGCCTCCCATCTGTGGTACCCAGCCTCCCGGTATTACATATCTGTCTTTCCTTAGTAAACCAAGTTCCCTTCAGACGGATTGTTAAAGGATTATGATCACTAAATTTGCTTGGGACAATATCAAATGAATCTAAAAAAGGCAGCAGAGTCGCTGACAACAGCATGTGATCAATAAAGGTGCCCCTCCCATGCCCCTTAAAGGTGGGAGTATCAAAACATTTAAAAGGATCCCTGAGTGTCATGGCCAGGGAAAGGTCCAGGTTATCAAGGAGAGCATTGCATAGTACCCCAGCCATTGTGTGATCCAGGTGTAGTCCCTCCATACGCTCACAACTTAAATCATTTATGCATTTGTGCAGAGGGTCTCCACACAAGTGGACATTGAGATCCCCCACAATCATGAGGTTATGATTAAGATCCTTTAGAGAGGAAGTGAGAAAAGCATGCAGGACAGATACGGAGTTAGATACTGAAGTGACATTGGCAGCATTATAAAAATTCACTAAACATACTCGGCAGTGTTCCCCATTTAAAACCAAACCCATCATACCTGGATCATTTGCATAAATTCTACTAATTTTATAGGTAACGAGGATAGAAACAAAAATTACCAGTCCACCCTTAGGTCTACCTCTTAATAATGGTGTGGCCGGAACATAGAAGACCTTGTACCCTTCTAGAAAAAGATCACATTCAACCAGCCATGTCTCTTGTAGGCAGATAACTTCAAATTGCTTAATGTAGTTGACCCAATTTATGTCTGCCAACATTGCTACCACAATTTTTATCCTGTGAGTTCAGAATAGGTACCAATTCATCTGAGATTGAGATGCCCGGACCCACAGGGATCTCATGACAGTCACAGAGATGAGCATAGAAGTACCCCAGAGGTCGGACACATATACTGCTCTCATTATATATCAATGACGAAGCTCTTAAGAGAGCGGTGGCCACATGTTGGGGATGTTTGAAGTTCACAACAATGCAGTCTCCGCTTCCCATTTTTTTCGATGGGCCCACCCAATTCACCCTCCTGACTGCCACTATCTGATCAGAATATGCAATTGGGAAACAACAGTTTTTATTAAGCCATGACACTGTTTTGTTTTTAAGTGAGGCATGAGACTCGTCATAGGGTGAGGCAGGATGAATACCGCAGGGTGGGACATTAGTTAAAACTACCACAAATGGTGCACAGTCAGGCGGTAGGTTAAGATAGTGTTTACTCCTGTGCGGCCTGCTATCTGTTCCCTGTCTTGAGACAGGGTTAGATTAAGTCTGTGGATCCATTGTTACTTGGGTGGCTGGTGTGGTTCCTTTTGTTGGTGGTAGGTACTGCCGTCGTATTAATGGGATTTGGCTGAGTTTTTCCCCGCACCATCCCTGCCTGTCTGCCTTCCCCATGGTTATCCCTTGATCCAGTAACTGCAGCCTGGTATGAAGATACCAGGCCACCAACCCTGGACACCTCAGCTGTTAGAGTGTCTATCTTGGTGGGTAAAGGTCTAATGGCCTCCTCCACCTTAGATTCCAATTTAGACTCGAGGTTTTTTATGAGGGCAACCAATTGTGCAATATTAGCATTTAAGTTATTCTCCTTGTTTCCAGTAAACACAAAGGGATTATTAAGTGGGACATTAACAATAGCAGAATCTACAGCAGTAGTTTTTTTCTTCTGTTTCCCACCCCCCTTTATTTGTGTTCTCCTACAGTTGCGTATCAGCCTTGTAGCTGGCGGAACTTCCTCCAAATCCTCACCAGATGTATCTTGGAGTTCTAAATGGACCTCAGCCCTTACCTCAATCTGTGTAGCCGGGTTTTCTCTAGCAGCACCATTGACGCTGGCCTCTCCCTCAGCGACCATCGCTATCAGAGGCGGCGTCTCAACCAGTGCTGTGGAGTTCTGGACTAATTAAGGTCCAGAGGTGCCAGGGATACACACCCGAAGACCCCTGAGTTCTACCTGTCTCGATGCACAGATAAACAGAAACACAGGCTTCTCGATGGTGGCGTCAAAGACCAAAGGTTTATTACTGCAGGGATACAGAAGTCACAGAAACTACACATGGGCAGATTCTAGGAGCCTGTTCGATTTGTACTAAGTGGGTTGCTCCTTAAATACACAATTTTTAGCTGTAGGCAACATTCTTCACATACTCGTACATTTCTTAAACTTTGTATCCTAAACAATAAATATTTGGCGTCAAACAGGAACAGTCAACGAAGTTCTGATGTCAAACATTACGAATAAGGGGTTCCCACTGTTCAATCATAATCTCATGTCATCTTCTCATTCAAGAGCCGGGCCGCCTCATCGTAAATTTCGTTACCTCCCCATAATAAAGGCCCAGAAGGAAAGGAGCAGAGCCAGGTGTAGGAGATAGAAAAGCAGGATAAGAGATGTTTGTGGGTCGTAAATGGGCAAGGCTACTGTCTTCGGCCGCCTAATCATGATCAGGCCAACGAGCACGAGAACCAGTATAGCAGGACTGGCCTCAGGCAGAGGAGGCAGCTTCTGTCGAGTCATGCGGCCACAGCGTTTCTGAACTAAGGTTTACGTGTCATTAACAAGGTGCATCGCCGGGCTAAAGCCTACGTGTCCTTTAGCGTAATGAATTAATCAGAGGTCACTGTTTGTTCATTGACTATGTGAGGGCAAGAATACAAGATGGATGCCGTATTCCAAAATGGATGCCATTGGTATACCGGAAATGTGCTCATAACAAGATTGCTCTTGCTCATAGCATAGCGAAAACACCAGGATATACTATATGGATCATTTACGGTTCACTGGTACCGGAATTATAGGTTTATGACAATGTCGAAAACACGGGTTCGAATCGTCACGGAACCTCAGACCCTCCTTTTGCACTTACATAGGCAATTTCTTACTCTATGTCAGGGTCTATCTCGATGTTCATCAGGTCAGTGATATGTTGCTGTAGCATTATTCTTTCTCGTACCTTGTCTCCCAACACAGGCGGTTTCCTTAAACAGGTTGCAGCACAGAGGCTACACAAGGCAGGACCACACTGGATAACAAGACAGCACGAGAATAGGAACACTAAGACAATACCAATGACCATTAGAACCTTCCATCCCCACGCTGATAACAGAGTCCAAAGCCATTCCATTAATGACCAATTTCCCTTGTCTATATGAATAGAGTCGGAGATCTTGTGTAGCTTAGAGATCGCTTCGTACACTGTTGGAGCATTATTAGGGATATAAACACAGCAGCTCGATTGGATCATTCTACATACCCCGGCTCGATCTGCAAGTATTACATCAAGAACCATACGATTCTGTAATGTCATGAGACGATCCGCCTGGAGCTCGGCTGTTAAGTTACTAAGGGCACCAGCAGTTTCTGTAATAGTAGACTCAACTACCCGTGTTAACTGACGTAGATTTCTACTATTGGCCATAGGCCCCCAGAACGGAAGGAAACCTTTGAAGAAGTCTCCGGCTTCCTGACCTGCAGTTTCTTCCTTGTTAAAGACACCTCTTACAACTCTGGTTTTGTGATAATTTGGGGCAGCTGTGTATGTCGGAGGCAACAGTCGAGCAATATAACATGAACCTGAAAAGTCAGCAGGCAACCATGTATATGCTCTATCTCGACAGATGAAGTAGGTACCCTTAGCAGTTAGGAAGGCAAGGGAAGAGTTTGATGGCAACACAGTCACTCTTCCCTAGCCGAGCTTTTGGATTCCTCCCATTACCTTGCAAACAGACTTGACCTCGGTGAGGTACGACCCAAACTGGAGTGGAGCTCTTACGTTTGTTTTCACCCAAACTAAAACTATACTCCGTAGCATTCCAACTCAAATAAACTCATAGCTCATCTTTAGGAATAAATGGGGTGTTATTGACATCTTTAATCATGTCAGTTATTCCCTTTAACAAGTCTTTATTAGCGGAGTTATACTTGGTGGAACATGGAGGACGCGGGGGATAGGTCTCGAGGGCATAGACAAATACTGTCTGAAAGGCCCGACATGATCCATTATAGCTAAAAGGCAAGACCAGGTAGGGGATGCCCTTATCCATGGTATGTGGTATCAAACCACACACCCAGCAGTCCGTTGTGTTAACTACCAGTTGGTGTTGGTGCAAGAGCTGTACAAAAGTGTTATTTATAAATTCTGAGCGTCGAGCTTGCTCATGTTCAGGAAACGGATGAAAGGAATGAAGAGAAGCAACAGTAGGAGAAACAGGAACATGGGGAGGTACTGTAATCGTGATCGGTGCAAAGATTAAATGAATACCAAAGGCAATTCCACCCACCAACGTTATTAAAACAATCAAAAATGTAATTGCACATTGCATCAGAAAGCATTTGTTATGTAAAATTATGTATAATCTATTCCTGCGAGCATAAATTACATTCTCTCGGCGCAGCCCAGGAAGTTCCATCTTCTACAACCGCTCGTGACCACTGATGATTTGTACGTAGTTGAAAATGCCTCTATCAGCCCTGGGAGTTCCCAAAACCAACAGAAAGACCGACCTTGTGTCTGGCCCCCGCAAATTCAACTAGGCACAAAGCCACGACCCTACGGCGACCCAGACGGCAAGGTAACAGAAACAACAGAAATAAACAGGGAAATACAAAAATGTTCAGTAAACTTCCTGGCCGCTGATAATGTAATAGATCAAATGTGAAAAATGCAGTTTCCTGCTTTATTTGTCCTTAGAATGAGAACGAAGGTTGTATCTCAGTTTTCCTGGCTTCGTTTGATCCGGGAATAGTCTATTTCCAGCAGGAGCAACAATGTTCGAATTCGCAGATGACAAATGTTCATTCGATGCAATGTTCTGGTCAGTAATCAAAGAAGCAGCTTCAGGGGGGGAGTCAGAGTTCGTTGAATCAGTTGTCAGTTCTGCATCACTAAAGGGAACATATCTAGGACCAGGTTCTGTGTCAGAGGCACCAATTCCTTGTCTAACCCAATTGTCATAAGGGAGTGGAAGGGGTACATGCTTAGTGTGAGTGGCGTGGACCCAATTTTTCCAGCCAACCACACGTACAGCAGTCCTTGTCACCAAGAGCACCTGAAAGGGGCCCACATACTTTGGTTGGAGATTCCTGGTCCGTCCGAAGTTCCGGATGAGGATGAAATCTCTGGGTTTCAGCTGGTGACCTGGACTTTCCGGAGGCTTTGGCAATGCATCGAAAACCTGTTGGTGAATGAGACTCAATTTAGCAGTCAAGTCAAAAAGGTAATCAATTAACATTGGGTACTCTAGCTGCTTAAATTCTCGTGGTCTCGGTACCCCCCAGACATTTGCAGGGCGACCGAACACAATCTCATATGGGCTAAGCCCTACTCGAGAGTGCACAGTCGCTCTAGTGGATAACAAAGCCAACGGTAGTGCATCTGGCCAGGACAAACCCGTGGAAGCTTGGATCTTAGCAAGTTTCAGTTTAAGAGTACCATTGTACCCTTCAACTAAACCTGCTGACTGGGGGTGGTTCGCACTATGAAATTTTTGTTTAATCCCTAATCCTGCACACACACTCTGCATAACTTTCCCTACGAACTCACTCCCATTGTCTGACCATACAATCCGTGGCATTCCATACCGGGGGAAGTATTCTTTCAGGAGGATTTTAGCAGTGGACAAAGCAGTGTTATCGTTTAACGGATATGCTTCAATCCACCTCGAAAAAGCACAGACTACCACTAGGACATATTTAAGGTTATTACATCGGTCCATGTGGATGAAATCCAACTGAATCACTTCGAAGGGACAAGAAGGAGGAGCGAAATGTCCAGCGGGTGTGGGGGTTCCCTTACCAGGATTATGCATCAGGCATACCATGCAGTTCTTAACCACTCTTTCTGCACACTTACTGATTCCATCATTCCTCCAGACTGGGGCCAACATTTTACAAATCCCTTTTGAACTGATGTGCGCTGCTCCATGCGCCATCGTTACCACCGCAAGCACATACGCATCAGGCAACATCCAACGCTGATGCTCTGACAAGTCAATCCAACATCCACTCGAGTCCACTTTACCCGTTTTCTCTTTCCATACAATCTTTTCCTCTTCAGTCGCTTCTTCCTGAATTGCTTTCACACTTTCCACTGTGTCCTCACACATTCCCGAATCAGCAATCCATCTCGCAGACGTCGCAATGTACATCCCACTCATCGTATTCCTAGCTGTCTTTTTAGCTATCTCATCAGCAAAAGCATTTCCACGACCGACATCATCCTTAACCGCTCGATGAGCACTGCACTTTACAATTGCAACTTCAGTCGGTAAGGTTAGAGATTCCAACAAGTCATTGACTAACTGACCATGCTGGATCTTAGTCCCATGGGACGTAATAAAACCTCTTTACTTCCACAGTCGACCAAAACTATGCGCTACGCCGAACGCATACTGACTATCTGTAAACACATTCACTCTCTTTCCCTTAGCTAAAACACACGCTCTAGTCAATGCAATTAATTCTGCAGCTTGGGCAGAATTCTGACTCACTCTTGCAGTCTCCACAATCGTACTCAAAGTCGTTACTGCGTAGGCAGCTGTCACATCACCATTCTCCAATTAAAAACAAGACCGTCAACATATAACGTGCCATCTGGATCTGGTAACGGAGTGTCCTTAAGATCATTTTGTCCTTTTGTCTCTTCCTCGGTTCTAAAACAACAGTCATGGGGTTCAGAATCACTCGACTCCTGGCTAGTCGGCAATAGTGTTGCTGGATTCAGTACATTGCATCTTTTAATCTGAATGTGACTCGCTAGAAGTGTCAGCTCATAGCCTGATAATCTAGCACTGGTGAGGTGCTGAGTTTTCGTTCGGTTCATGAGTGTATCCACGGCATGTGGAACCATGACTACTAGCATATTGTTCATGACCAGACCAGCAGATTGTCGAATGGACACTGCAGCTGCTGCTGTAGCTCTTAAACAACTCGGCAACGCTCTGGCTACCGGGTCTAATGTTGATGAAAAATACGCACAAGGACGTTGTTTATCACCAAATCGTTGCGTCAAAACACTCAACGCACAACCTTCTCTCTCATGAACATAGAGTGTAAATGGCTTGCTGTAGTCAGGTGTACCCAACACAGGAGCTGAACACAGTGCATTTCATAACTCAGAGAAACTCTGCTGACATTCGTCAGACCATGGCACCGGACTTGGAACACCTTTTCCAGTCAGGGCCACCAATGGTTTTGCCAAGAGAGAAAAATTTGGGATCCATTGCCTGCAGTATGAAGTAATACCTAAAAACGCACGCACTTCTGTCTGTGTGCTAGGAGCATTCATCTGCATAATTGCTTTTATTCTCTCCGGGGTCAACCTTCTTCCCTCCTTTGACAAAAGATGACCTAAGTAGGTCACTTCTTGACAACAATATTGCAGTTTGGAAGGTGACACCTTGTGATGTAAATCCGACAAATGATGCAGTAGGGAAATTGTAGCTGTTTTGCAAGTTTCCTCGTCATCAGCAGCCACTAGAAGGTCATCTACATATTGCACCAAGGCAGAACCAGGAGGAAGCACAAAAGAATCTAACTGACTTTTTAATGCCTGACTGTAAATGGATGGGCTTTCACAATAGCCTTGTGGAGCGCGCTTAAACCTGAAACTACGACCTCCTAGAGAGAAGCCGAAAATATCCCTGCTTTCCTCGGCTATCGGAATGCTGAAAAAGGCATTCTTCAAGTCGATCACTGAAAACCATGTGGCTGTAGCAGGAATCAACGTCAACAATGCAGTAATGTCTGGAACCACAGGAAACTGTGGAATCACAATTTTGTTAACCGCTCTAAGGTCAATTACAAATCTGTAGACTGGAGGTTTTGAAGGATCAGTGCGTTTTAGAATCGGCAGGACAGGGCTGTTACAGACATTCCCTCTAGTTTCTTCTATTACGTCTTTCTGGATCAAATCTTGCACTATCAATAAAAGCGCACGTTCACCTTCGCTAGAGATACTATATTGTGGATTTCGTGGGAATTTAACATTTGCTTTCAAACTTACTACATAAGGAGGAATTTCTAAAAGACCTACATCATTAGGACCAGTCGCCCAAAGAGTATCAGGGAGAGAACGCAGCTCCAATGGGAGCGCATCCTTTGACAAGTACATTGGGGAGATGACTCTCTTACCCAACGTAAGCTGTACTCCTGAAGGAGAACAGTACAGTGTCGCATACAGGCATTTTAACAGGTCTAAACCAAGCAGATTTTCATTGCAACCGGTCGTCAAAATCAGGGGTGCTTTAAATTGACAAGGCTCAACAGAAATAGACAAAGGACCAGAAACAGGATTGTGAACAGGGGCGCCTGAAAAACCTACTGAAACGTTCGTTAAGCCAGACAAAGGTGCGCCAGGGAGTTTTGCATGCATGATAGAACTTTTTGCTGCACCAGTATCCAACAGAAACGGTTCGACCACACCTGATGTAGCTACTGCGACATAAGGCCCACTCTGATCTACTGGAACTGATACTACTCCCTCTCTTTGTCCATGGCTGTCCTAGTACTCATCTTGTCAAATTTCCTCGCTAACCTCACAATAATCTTCAACATGGTACTGTTGAGATCTACCAGGCTGTACAGATTGTCCTTTTCGCTGATCGAAATAATTAGAAGGACGATCATTAGTCTGCGGAGGCATAGTGCCTCGTCCTCGGCCTCTAGGGGTTTGCGTAAAACCACCACGACCTCTCTGACCTGGAACACCATTATTTTGCGCATTTAGGACTGGACACTCATTCTTATAATGACCTTCCTTTTTGCAGTAAGCACACTGATTCCATTGTACCTGCTGTCTTTGGTAACCGTAATCCGTCCTCTGATATGGCCCTTGCTGTGAGTTTGCCTGATTCATGCGAGGCGGATATGCCTGCTGCAAAAGGACTTTAGTTTTTAAATCTTTTGTTTTCTTTTCTGACTTTTCTTTCTCTTCTTTATCCCTATTTTCATAGTACTGAGCGGTTGCAAGGATTTGCGCAGTCGTAGAGACAGCCCACGCACTTTCAGAATCTTTTAATTTATTACTAAGCTCTGGTAACAAATTATGCACAAATTTATCGACAAACAATCTCTGGCCTCCCGCCGTGCTCATATCCTGACCACTGTGATCTACGAAAGTTTCTTCAAATCTAGTGAAGAAGTCGGAGACGCTTTCGTCTTTCTTCTGCTTGCATGCGGACAATTTGTCCCAATTAACGTGCAATGCTGTCATCAAAGTTTTCATTAAATCAATTATCCTACCAGGTAAATTAGCAATCAGAGGTTCGGGCTTAGAACCACCAATTTGTTGACCATCTGCCGCTACTATAGCTGCCCAATCACCACCTAGGGCAACTTGATGATTTTCGTTATGAATTTTAGCCCAAATAGGTTGCGGCACTACATTGCCAAATAGCATGTCGATGTCTGCTAAGTTCATAACACAAGCTTGAACCGTCTGAGTCAGCTCTTTATAATACCCGGTTGGATTCTTACGCGGATCTGGCAACGCCTGTTTTACTGCTAACACTTCAGCTCGTTTCCACGGAATGTGTATCCACACTCTCTGGAACTGTGCTGGAGCGGCTACAATACCATTGACCGCATCAGCTTGAATGGCTTCACGCCATATTGGCGGAACCTCCCTCATCGGGTATTGACGACCTTGTTTTGTGCTACGTTTCTCTAGGTCCCTTGGTGAGCGGAGAAAAGGATCAGACCTATAGCCTAAAATCAGTTCCATCGCTTCTTTTACGTCCTGACCTACTATCATACCTGCAGCAAATTTTTGTTGAACATTAATTAAATCATCCGGAACTGATTCAGAGTTATCCTCATCCCAATCCTCACGTAAAAGGGAACACATTACATCGAACACATAGCGCTGTGTCGGTTCATTCCATTGCATAAATGTTTCCAATACATCTCGTACATCATACCTTCCAACTTTCGAAATCCACCTAAGGGCCGTAGAATCTAATATTCCTCGTTCTTCAACATTAGGAAGCTGACTACGTCTCTGAGTAGAGTCAGAGGCAGGAGTCTTAATTAGAGTTTTGTAAAAAGGAGATAGAATATTATTGACAGATTCTGTGATTTTCCGACGAACAGAAAGCGGAGACATATAGCTTGCAGAAGTTTTGAGTAGAGTAGTAGTTGGAACAGATGAAACAGTAAGAGTAGGGGTAGCAGGCAAAGCAACTTGCGAAACAACAGGTATAAGCGGAGCAGGCATAGGCAGAAGAGCAGGCAACCCTGGACGAGGGGGTGCCAGAGGAATATTGTTAACCACAGGGAGTGCAGGAACTGGATTCACAGGAGCAGGTATCCCAGGCTGTCCAGCAGCCGGTAACAAAACATGTGGCAAAGGTGGAGCCGTAGCACCCTGTGCATATGGTGGAGGTGACCTCAACAAATAAGACAACGGGGGATCCTTTTCAGGGTCCTCTACTGGCTTAGCAGCACATGATGGCAAGGCAGGGTAGCACTTGTCAATCGCCAAATTATGTTCTCTATCAGATGTCTCTATCGCTTTCTCAATTTCATTGAGTTGCAGCTGCTTAGCAGACTGCATTAAGGTCAACCCTTGCTCTTTTTGCTCTTTCTTCAATTTCTTAAGCTCTCTTTGTTTGGATTCTTTTCGCCAACAACGGAAAGAATCAAACATTGCCGGCCGGGCTTTCTTCTTAAACAGTTTTATTTCCAAATTATCAAGGATTTCAGGTTCAAAACTACCATGTAGTGGCCAACTAAGGACACCATCCTTTTTCGTGTAACGGACCCACACCTCATTATAAGATATAGGACCCACACCATGCTTGCAATAGAGCTCGTAAGTAGGAGTTCCAATCGGAGGAACCGGACATGAGTCCTCCAACCGGGAATCCCTGTTGCAACCAAAACATGAAAACATACAGTTTCTCCGACTTACCATTTTGACAAACCGGAACACAGAACAAACACAAACAAAAATGCGCAATCGAACCTAGAACTTAGGCCTACCAAATGAACAAATGTATCGATACCCAAACCAAACCAAAGATTATCGTAACGAAAACAACCAGTGATAATCTACAAAACCAAGTCAAGTCAGAGAACTGAAAGGATTATCCGAACAGAAGCAACCAATTGATAAATCCTTACAAAGTAACCAAAAACAACTAGCAACCACTTAATACTTAACTGAGGCACTGAAGACGTCACCAAGGAGAAACCCGTCTACGTCTCGCCGTACTAAGGTCTGCACCTCGGGTCCAAGACAGGGCGACAGTCAAGGCAGCGGACCTCTGCAGCCGTCTGAACGGGAACCCTCGTGGAAGAGAACGTCGGGCCACTTTTGCGATATACCGGGATCGATGAAGTGGGGCGCCTCCCTCTGGAATCTTCACACGAAGCTTCTCGAAATCTTCAGGCTTTTGGACCGGTACCGAATGACGTCGCCCCACATTGGGCGCCAATTGGAGTTCTGGACTAATTAAGGTCCAGAGGTGCCAGGGATACACACCCGAAGACCCCTGAGTTCTACCTGTCTCGGTGCACAGATAAACAGAAACACGGGCTTCTCGATGGTGGCGTCAAAGACCAAAGGTTTATTACTGCAGGGATACAGAAGTCACAGAAACTACACACGGGCAGATTCTAGGAGCCTGTTCGATTTGTACTAAGTGGGTTGCTCCTTAAATACACAATTTTTAGCTGTAGGCAACATTCTTCACATACTCGTACATTTCTTAAACTTTGTATCCTAAACAATAAATATTTGGCGTCAAACAGGAACAGTCAACGAAGTTCTGATGTCAAACATTACGAATGAGGGGTTCCCACTGTTCAATCATAATCTCATGTCATCTTCTCATTCAAGAGCCGGCCCGCCTTATCGTAAACTTCGTTACCTCCCCATAATAAAGGCCCAGAAGGAAAGGAGCAGAGCCAGGTGTAGGAGATAGAAATGCAGGATAAGAGATGTTTGTGGGTCGTAAATGGGCAAGGCTACTGTCTTCGGCCGCCTAATCATGATCAGGCCAACAAGCACGAGAACCAGTATAGCAGGACTGGCCTCAGGCAGAGGAGGCAGCTTCTGTCGAGTCATGCGGCCACAGCGTTTCTGAACTAAGGTTTACGTGTCATTAACAAGGTGCATCGCCGGGCTAAAGCCTACGTGTCCTTTAGCTAAATGAATTGATCAGAGGTCACTGTTTGTTCATTGACTATGTGAGGGCAAGAATACAAGATGGATGCCGTATTCCAAAATGGATGCCATTGGTATACCGGAAATGTGCTCATAACAAGAGTGCTCTTGCTCATAGCATAGCGAAAACACCAGGATAAACTATATGGATCATTTACGGTTCACTGGTACCGGAATTATAGGTTTACGACAATGTCGAAAACTCGGGTTCGAATCGTCACGGAACCTCAGCTGTTGCTGGGGGCCCTTTCCCTAGAGATGCCCGACGTTCACTGTTGATCTGAGTGACTTTTTTTGCCATGTAATTGCCAATAGTACTATGGCCCGTAGCAGTTTTATCATTTTTAGCCTTAGACATCCTAAATAAAAGCAATACGTGTTTAAGTTGCAATGCGACTATACATAAATGTTAAAATGAATTAAAGTCTCACTTGTTGCTTTAAAAATGAGGGGTCAGTTCACATAGACCAGGGTCTCGGACCCAGCCCAGTCTCTTCAGGCCTCTGAGGGCCACAGAGGGCCCGCCCTTGTCCCGGGCTTCTCCCGCGCGCGTCCTGCGGGACTAGGGACCAGGGAAGCCTTTAAGCGCCTCCTTGCGCCTTCAGTTCGCCGTCAGCGGCGTCCTTGCCGCGCTGGGGCTGCTGGGGATTGTAGTTAGCAACGGCCCGGCGGAGCCAAGCCTGGCCAGACCCAGAGCGGAGCTAAGCCCGGCTCGCAAATCACGGAGGAGGACAGGAAGCACAGCGGAGCCAAGCCCGGCCGTCAGCAGCACTCCCGAACAGCTGCAGGTGGCTCCCCCTGGACTCAGCACCAGGGAAGCCTTTAAGCGCCTCATTACGCCTTCTGTTCATCGTCAGCGGCGTCCTTGCCGCGCTAGGGCTGCTGGGGATTGTAGTTAGCAACGGCCCGGCGGGGCCAAGCCCGGCCAGACCCAGAGCGGAGCTAAGCCCGGCTCGCAAATCACAGAGGAGGACAGGAAGCACAGCGGAGCCAAGCCCAGCCGTTAGCAGCACTCCCGAACAGCTGCAGTGTTTCCCCTTTTGCTGGACCCTGTATTTTTGCTGGTTTTAGAACTTTGTGTACTTCGCCCGTGCTATCCATTAGTAAAGTTCCTGTGCACCCCCCTTTGACCAAGGCAAAATTGGCCTATTCCTGATTGGCATGTTAAATTGCCTGTATGTCCCTAGAAGATGGTGTAAAAAGTGCACCCAAGATCAGAACCTGGAAGTTAAATGCCATGTGGGGACTGCAGCATCTATTGTACCATTCATAATAGTGGCAGTGAAAACATGGTTTCAGGCCTACCCTGTGTAGCCTGGCTGTTGCAGTGCAAACCTGTAGAGCGACCTGTTGAATTAACCCTTTGTGACAGGTAAAAATCTACCTTATAAATATTAGTAAGTCATCTCTATGTAGGCCTTGTTGTCGTAATTGGCCCGGCCGCATTAGCGATTAGCTGAACCTACACGTTGTCCTCCTTAACTTGGCTATATACGATAACGCCATTTTGAATGTTGTGGCGGCCATCTTAGACCATGAGCGGCCTCGTGGCCGGCGTGCCCTTTAGTCCGTTGTCCGTTCCACTGACCACTTTTGTCTGCCCAGCAACAGGCTATTTTTAGTACTGGTCAAGCCACGCATGTGTAGTCCCCACTGACCCGTAAACCTTCAGGAATGTGCACCAAACTGACCAGCGGAGTTGTGCCCCCTCCAATGAGCTGGCAGTATTCCAAAACATGACCATATATGTCCCTAAAAATGTGTTTTAACTTGTGCCGCCTATCTTTTATTGCCCCAAACTGTATATAAACGGGGTCACACCGATGTTCGGTGTGATACCTCTTGCATTACCGAAGGGTGCTGTTTGAGTGTACCACCACCCCATGGGGTCTTAATAAACTTGTTCTTTGCCTTTTACAGTTTCCGTGCCAACAGTTCTTGAGTGTAAGTGGGTTATCTCCGGAGCGTGTAGGCCTTGGGAACCCCGAATTACTTCAATTGGCGACCACGAAGGGACTCATTGGCGACTCGGATGCCCGAAGGAGAGGTCGTGACGAAGGCTTGGAAACCCGCCATGGGCGCGCGCTGCCACGAGTGACCCGAGTCTTGGCTGCCACGGTGTTTTTTCCTTTCCTTCCGATCTGACCTTCCAGGTGGCGCCGGTCTCCGACTGAGTTTTCGAAGTGTCTGCATCGCTGAGAAAGTGCCGTTTGGCTGATTTGGCTTACAAGACGTTGGCAGTTGGAATCTGGACATTTGGGAATTTGGGTAAGCTTTGTGATCGGTAAGGTAGTCTTCGGACGCTTACTGAGGTCCTATGGTTTGTGTTCGGTAAGGTAGTCTTCGGACGCTTACTGAAAAATCTGTGCTTTGTGATCGGTAAGGTAGTCCTCGGACGCTTGCCGAAGTCCTACGATCTACGTCCTTCGATTTGAGTTAGCTAACATTGTGAATTTGTGATCTTTGAACTTATATGTGTAGTGCACTTCACATAGGCAGGCATGTAGAGATGTTTCTCTAACTTTGTTTTTTTCCTTTGAGCGGCACAACCGTGCGAAGAACTGTAAGTGCCATTTTGTCCGGTGTCACGTTTTCGTGATACTTTTTGAACATGCCTGTTTTTAGCACACTCCGAGGAATGTGTTGTCTTGGAGAAGGTACCTCAATTAGGTTAGCGGAATCACAGCTGGCTCCCCCAGAGGGAACACCAAATAGGGAGATGTACATAAAATTTGGCCTTCCCCCTATTATGTACAGTAAATTATGGCATAAATACACTAAGGCCGATCCTGAATTGCAGTGGCCTCTACACGGGTCCTATGATTTGAGTAAAATACAATTTGTAGAGCAATGTCTGTTTCAACGCAGGTCTAGACAAAATATGTTTGATTGCGTGCGAATGTGGGAGAAAGCGGCGCGTGAGCGAATGAAGCGTGAGGTTGCCTTGGCGGACAAAGAGCAGCGCAAGGCTGCTCGGGATAAGGCTTTACAGCTTGAGGAAAAGGAGGCTCAGGAGAAGAAAGAAAGGGAGGAACGGGAACGTAAATTGCAAACGACTGGTCAATTTCCTATTCGCCGACCACTTTATCCTGTCCTTAATAATGAAATTGATGATTTTTCTTTGTTAGATTGGTCACCGCCTCCGTACGTTTCGCCGACGGCTCCGGCTGCGGATTCCGAGGATGATGGACAGGATCAGTTGAGCCAGAAGGGGGTATCGGCTCTCAGGTTTACTGCGGAGAGGTCCGCTCATTTACGCAGTTGGGCTCGTAAAGTGAATAAGCATTGTGTTACTCAGGAGCAGTTGTTAACAGAAAAGAAAGGGTGGTCGGATCATGAATTAATGTATTTTCTGTCCAGTCTGGCGGATGAAGTTGTAAACGCATATCGTGAACTTTCTGATACGCTAGAACCTAAAGTGTTGTCAGTGTATCGTGAGAATTTAGCTAAAGGTGATTTTGATCTTTCAGATGTTGACGACCTGTTCAAGCAATTGATCAAGCTGCGGGATGAGACAACCCAATTGCGGGAGGAACGGAAACGGAGGCAAAAGGAGTCCGAATCGGAGAATAACGGGCGGGCTAAGGAGTGTTCTCTCCGTGGTTCAGATAAGAGTTCTGCGTTGCATGTTATGCCTATGCGTGAAGCCGCGCCTTTGTATGTTCCACCAAAAGGGGAAGGTACGGATGATGATAAATTGTCGAAGGATGCGAAAGGGTATTTTGTGTATAATTGGGTATACACGCCATGGAATAGAGCAGATGTCATGGCATTGAAAAATTCTTTACCTGATCTTCGGAAGAATCCGGCGGCATTTTATGAGGGGGTGGAGGGGGCTATATCGTCTTGTGTGATGACTCTTGTGGATATAGATTTGTTTTTTTGGACTAATTTTACCACCTGATATGTGGAGGCAAATTCGTAAAAATAATGATGAAACGATATTGGGGGGGACATGGAAAGACATAAATGCTGCAGATTTGGATAGAGAACCAGCATGTTAGCCTTGTCAGTTAATTCTAGACCTTCCGGCAGCTATCTTGAATAAATTAAAAACGCTCGTTCCCTCCAAAAAGATTGATTGGACCATGTTAACGTCGTGCAAGCAGAAACCCGATGAAACGGTGTCAGATTTCTTTACACGCTTCGAGGAGGCGTTTCATGATTACAGTGGTCAATCTTTAACTGACGATACGGGTCGGCATTTGTTTGTAGATAAGTATGTAGCTAATCTCCTACCGGAGATTGCAAAGCGATTGAAGTCGAGTGAGAGTTCCTGGGCCACGGCGACCCCTGCGTCCTTGTTAACTATGGCTCAGTATTATGAGCGGCAGGAAGTGGAGGCTAAAGAAAGTGTAGAGAAAAAGGCGAAGGAATTGAAAACGAAGGTGATGTTGGCGCAGGTTCGGGGAACACAGGGTAGAGGGAATGATAGAGGTAGACGAGGTGGAGGAAACGCATCGTATGGTCGTACGGACATTGCGGAGGATCAGTGTGCTTATTGTAAGGAGTTCGGGCATTGGGCCGAAGATTGTCCGGTACTTCGTGAGCAGCGTAGTCAGCGTGGTGGAGGAAGTGGAAGGTCAAGAGGAGGTTATACTGGAACGAGAGGTGGCGGAGGTGATCGTAGACAGGTTGAGGAGAGGGGCCGTGGCCAGGAAGAACGAAATACGTTTGATAGACGGAATCAATATCAGATTTCGGAAGGAGAGAATGTGGAACACCAGGATTATGTGCATGCATAGGATTGCGTAGGATGGGGTAAGGAATCAGTTGAAGTGCCGGTAGATCAGCAAGGTCCATATGTAACAGCGGGTATTTTGGGTTCTACTGATCAATTTCTAGTCGACACAGGGGCTACTTGTAGCGCTCTGTCGAAAAACTTGGTTCCGAGGGCTCCCCTGTCTGGCGAAATGATTACGTGTGTAGGGTTTGATGGCACACCCTCCCCCAGCCCATTGTCCAAGCCCCTTGCACTATGCATTGACAAATACTTTAGTTTTGGCCAATTTTTGTTATCTCCCCATACCCCAGACAATATCCTGGGCATTGATTTGCTTAAATATTTTCGAGCGACAATACGTTGCGCTCCAGAGGGAGTGCGGGTTATTCTGAATGACAATTACCCTGACCCTGACAGATTTTATGCCATTTTAGACATCCCTGCTTTGGCCTCTCTACCGCACACGTTGTGGGCGACCTCAGATACGGATGTGGGAGAGATGCGTATTCCACCAATACACATTACTGTTAAGGAGGGGGCCCCTCTACCACGAGTGCCACAGTATAAGATTTCGAGAGAAGGTGACATTGCATTGACGCATATTGTTCAGGATTTGATTTCTGTAGGGGTGGTGGAGGAGGTCCCTTATAATGTTTGTAACAGCCCTATTCTACCGATTCTTAAGAGAGACTCAGATGGCAAGATCTATCGATTTATTATTGATTTGCGTGAGATAAACAAAATTGTCATTCCCCAATACCCGGTGGTGTCTGATATCACGACCTTGCTTACCTTGGTTCCACCGACGGCCACCACCTTTAGCGTTATTGACTTAAAGAATGCGTTCTTTTCCATCCCTGTTCACCCTGATAGCAGATATCTGTTTGGTTTTACACTCAATAATAAATCGTATAGATTTTGTCGCGTTCCCCAGGGATATACTGAAAGCCCTAGCATCTACAGCCAGGCTTTGAAACAGCAACTAGATTCCTTTAAATTGCAGTCTGGCGTTGCGCTCATCCAGTACGTGGATGACCTTCTGCTTGCCGCTGACTCCTATGCGCAATGTGAACAGAGTACGCTTGCGTTGCTTTCCTTTTTGGCACAGCATAATCACAAGGTTTCCAAGAAAAAGCTCCAATATTGCAGACCCCAGGTGACCTACCTCGGTCATCTGTTGTCTAAGGAGGGGCGTGCATTAACATCTGATCGAATTCAAGCAATTTTAGACACACCAGTCCCCCGCACGCAGAGAGATGTGCGTGCCTTCATAGGGTTAACGTCCTTTTGTAGACAATGGATCATGGGTTTTTCACATATCATAAAACCCTTGCTAGCATTACTGTCCAAAGCTACACCAATGCCTCTTGAGTGGACAGATGAATGTCAGAGAGCTTTTGAGCAGTTGAGGCAGGCCCTTTGTTCCGCACCCGTGTTAGGTACACCAGACTACACGAAACTTTTCACATTGTACGTGCACGAGAATGATGGGTGCGCGTTGTCAGTGTTAGTGCAATTACACGGGGATAAGCAGAGACCATGTGCATACTTCTCTGCCATTTTGGATCCTGTAGCACGAGGGTTGCCTGGGTGTTTTCGAGCGGTAGCAGCAACAGCAGTAGCCATACGGCAGAGTGAGGGCATAGTGTTATCACACAAATTGTTGGTGTTAGTCCCTCACGCAGTAGATGCCCTGTTGAACCAAACAAAGACTCAATACCTTACGAGTGCACGGCTAACAGGATATGAGCTAACACTCTTAGCGCCACATATTACACTGAAAAGATGCGCTACTTTGAACCCCGCCACTTTATTGCCCTATCCGGCCGAGGAGGGTCAGGAAGAAAAACATCATGACTGTGTTTTCCTGACCGAGGAACAGACAAAGGGTCGTGTCGATTTACAGGATGTGCCACTTCCAGATGTGGATGGGGAACTGTGGGTTGATGGATCGTGTTTAAGGCTGCCAGATGGTACGACCTCCGCAGCATATGCGATCACGACGCTTAAGACAGTGGTAGAAACAGCTAGGATACCACAAAAATCGGCTCAGGCAGCAGAGCTGATAGCTTTAACAAGAGCCTGCGAATTGAGTGCCGGATTATGTGTGAACATATACACGGACAGCCGGTATGCCTTTGGAGTGGCCCATGACTTCGGGCTGCTTTGGAGGGAACGCGGGTTTCTGACATCACACGGAGAGCACATTATGCACGGAGAGCTAGTGCGTGATCTCCTAAATGCGTTGCTTTGCCCTAAGAAAGTAGCGATAGTGAAGTGCAGTGCCCATAAAAAGATTACGGATAAAGTGGGTCAAGGAAATGCCTTTGCAGACAGCATAGCAAGGCAAACGGCTATGTCCCGAACTAGCTCCCCCATGTACGTGGTACAATCACAGGCTGAGCGATGGAGTGATGCTAGAGCAGAAATACTTGATATTAAAAAATCAGCCACAGAATCTGAACTTGCGGCTTGGGCAGCAGATGGGGTACTAGATGACGAGGGTTGTTGGAGAAGCAAAGACATGGAGAAGTGGAAATTGCCTGCGGCTTACTTACAGGCGATGGTCCAGATGACGCATGGACTGGCTCATGTCGGAGCTCTTGCAATCACTCGGCTTTTAACACGAGTTTGGGAACATCCCGAGATTGCTAATACTGCAAAGAGAGTAGTGCAGACCTGCCTGGTATGTTTGCAACACAATCCTGGAAAGGGGACTCATACTCCGAAAGGAGGGTTCGTTCCACCTTCTGCACCGTTTGAGGTGCTTCAAATGGATTACATCCAACTCGAGCGCTGCAATAACCTGAAGTACGTCCTAGTGGTGGTATGTGCTTTTAGCAAATGGGTTGAGGCCTACCCCACGAAAGACAATACGGCTTTGACAACGGCTAAGGTGTTGCTTAAGGAATTCTTTCCTCGCTTTGGAGTTTGCAAATTTTTGTGGAGCGATAATGGGCCCCATTTTGTTGGAAAGATTGTGGAATACGTACTGAAGGGGTTAGGGATTCAGCAGAAGTTCCACGCTGTATTCCACCCTCAGTCAGCAGGTTTGGTCGAGCGGTACAATGCCACGCTGAAGCTTAAGCTGGCCAAAATTGTGGCGTCTACATCGTTGAAGTGGCCAGATGCTTTGCCGCTAGCGCTACTATCTCTTAGATCAGTACCCCACTCACGAACTGGCCTTACGCCCTATGAGGTGGTGTTTGGCCGCCCTATGAATATCTGGGGGGTGCCCAAGCCGCGATTAATACATGATGTGCCTTGTGTTATGATGAATGATTATTTGGCACGATTAACAAATGATTTGCTCTCTATTCATCAACAGGTTCGAGAAGCGCTCCCTGACAACTCTACTGGAGAGGGCCATGATCTTCGTCCTGGTGACCATGTAATGGTCCGCTCGTTTGAGAGAGCAAGCAGTCTAGAGCCCAGGTGGAAGGGCCCCGAGCAGGTCCTCCTTGCGACCCGTACCGCAGTACGAGTGACAAACAGGAAGCGGTGGGTGCATTCGACACATTGTCGCCGTGTCTCTCCGGATCTGGTGACTCCTGCTGTGTTGACTGATTATAAGGAGATCTTGGAGAAAGAGAAGAGCCCAGCTGTGACGTTGGCCGAAGTGGAGGGAGCCTTCCCGGACCAATCTGCCACCGGAAGAGAGCGCTACGACTTGCGTCCACGATAAGAAGATTTTTTTGTTCCTTTTTTAATGACTGGTTGGTTACCGCTCCAGGTTTGTGAAACGGAAACCGGGAATTCCAAGGGGGGTGGATCAGTTCTGCCAGAGTAGCGACACCCGTCTTGGCCCGGAGAAGAAAACAACGGCTACCTCGGAGTTCAGCACCGCATTTTTTCTTTTTTAGGTATACACGTACGTGTATCTGAGACTTTGTGAACAATTTGTGAACAATTTGTGCCATCTGAGACTTTGCGCGAACATTCTTGAACTATGGCATCAACGGCATCTCGTGATAAGAAAATATTGGGTGCCTTTCTCTTTGTTTTGACTATTGTGGTGATAGCTGTTATAGCCTGGGTAGTCGAACTTGTGGTGCCTGTACGTTAACATTTGCTGCCGACTACCCCGGCACCGTCTGAACATTTTCATTTTACACTGCCTTTCCATGAAGAGCGCCATCGCCAAACGTACTTAAATAACAGCTTCATTCAGATCCTTCACCACACACATAACATGACCAATACCTCGAATTGCTGGGTGTGCGGGATGTTGCCTGGGCACCAGAAGAGAGGGGGCACCCCACTTATTCCACTCCCGTTTTCACATAATGGGTCATGCACCGCCTGGTACACCCTCCTTTTTACTCTGAGATGGCCAACTAAAGGGGGGGTGCTTTTCCGTTTGAATAGAGTATGTTCCCATGACAAGGATGGGTTTCCCCGGGCTGAGGGTACTCGTTTCGAATAGGAGGAGTATAGGCCTGACAATGTATCTGCCCCACGTGTATACAGCAATCAGCGGAACGTTAATGTATCTAGTGCTCATGTCATAAATGTCATTGCTACAAAAGCCGATTTATGTATCAGAAATAAGGGCTCGATTGCAGTGGGAAAAAGCGAATGTAACATTACTCTCACGTTTGATAGCCCGAATGGCATTTCATTTGTTGCATCACGAAATACATACTTTATTTGTGGAACGAAGGGATACCATCAGCTTCCAGTGGGGTGGTTGGGCACGTGCTACGTATCGTTTGTGTTACCCCCTGTATTAATTGCTCCCCCGATGTACCACAACGATTATACATTGTATCATGATTTCGTTTTGAATAGGGTTAAACGAACTGTTGCCCTGGAGGACATTGACCAAACGGACACTGCATTACAACAGTATGTGGATTTTAATCTGGGACTATTCTCCTTTGTGGGGGCCGCACTGAACAGCCGGAAAATCAGACGACTGACACGTGTTGTCGAGGCTGTTGCGAATGACACTGCTATTGCTCTGGGGAATATTACCGAGGAACTACAGATTTCCAGAATTGTCACCCTCCAAAATCGAATGGTATTGGACGTTGTTTTGGCTGATCGTGGGGGGGCATGTAGAATTATCGGAAGCAGCTGTTGCGTATATGTTCCGGACAATTCTCCATCTGTGTATGATGCTATTTCCAAGCTTCATAAAATAGCTGCTGAAATACACCCGGACAATGGAACTTGGACACTTTCGGGATGGTTCTGGTCTATGATTGCAACTTGGGGCTGGAAACTGTTGACAATTCTTTGTATACTTGTGGGAGCAATGTTTTTTATATGCCTATGTATTCAATGTGGCCCAGCCTTATGTTCGATGTGTTTATCAGCTTGTTTACCATCAAGGCGAGCTCTTGCCCATGACAAAATGATGCTGCACAAAGAGGTGACACAAATTATGTTAATAGACATCGAGGACGAACATCCTGATTATGTTCATTATGAGGTAGATTCAGCTAAACGCTAAAAGGGTCGTCTGTCGTAATTGGCCCGGCCGCATTAGCGATTAGCTGAACCTACACGTTGTCCTCCTTAACTTGGCTATATACGATAACGCCATTTTGAATGTTGTGGCGGCCATCTTAGACAATGAGCGGCCTCGTGGCCGGCGTGCCCTTTAGTCCGTTGTCCGTTCCACTGACCACTCTTGTCTGCCCAGCAACAGGCTATTTTTAGTACTGGTCAAGCCACGCATGCGTAGACCCCACTGACCCGTAAACCTTCAGGAATGTGCACCAAACTGACCAGCGGAGTTGTGCCCCCTCCAATGAGCTGGCAGTATTCCAAAACATGACCATATATGTCCCTAAAAATGTGTTTTAACTTGTGCCGCCTATCTTTTATTGCCCCAAACTGTATATAAACGGGGTCACACCGATGTTCGGTGTGATACCTCTTGCATTACCGAAGGGTGCTGTTTGAGTGTACCACCAATCCATGGGGTCTTAATAAACTTGTTCTTTGCCTTTTACAGTTTCCGTGCCAACAGTTCTTGAGTGTAAGTGGGTTATCTCCGGAGCGTGTAGGCCTTGGGAACCCCGAATTACTTCATTGTAGTGCACAGGTCAGGTTACATGGTAATTAAAAATGGGACATGTTCAATATTAATATTACAATGGCCCCACAGTGACAAGGCTCTAGAAGCTATTTTTATTGCAGCAGGCCTAACTGTTCTACGTAGAAAACCAAAATAAAAATTTAAATACAACTATTGTGCCTTAGGAATGGGACGAGCTAGCTAGACAAATACTTAAACAACTAGTTTTAATAGTTATTAAAATCATACTCAATGGTGAAGCAAGATGTTGACTAAATAGTAAAGAAAAGTGCATTTCTGAAAGTTACTCTTTCCCTGCCTGAATTGTCAGAAGCCTAATTACCATAAGCCTCTGCCAGATCCCAGCCTTGAATGAGTGTGAAATAGGATAGGAGTTTCTCCCAGGTGCAAACAACAGGTTAACCTGAATGGACAGAGAGGACTCTTCTGGACTCAACAGACTTGTCAGGGTGTGGTCCGTGGGCCTTCTTTTTACAGCACAATGTTAAATCCTATTTGGCAGTTCTGTTGAGCCACCTGTACTGTTTGAGGCATACTTGGAAGGAACAGAACAGGATGCAAGACAATTCTTGTAGATCTGCTAACAGGTTGCTGAGATACCCTGCTTTTGTTATACTATAATTTTGTCCCTGAGTTTGTTGGGGGTACAGCACCCGCTTCAAACTGGAATTTAGTGTTATATGTGGGAAGGCACTAAGATTACCATACTATTCTCCTCACATGCTCCACTAGCCCTCAGAGCCCCAGTTTAGTGTGGCCAAAGAATTTAGCCATCATGAAAATGCTCTGAGACATGGCATTTTGGATCTGTTTGCAGTAAGGCAAACAGGAACTACTGAAAAAGTGGGCAGGATTGGCCCCAGGAATATTTACCTAACTGGTTAGAGTGTTTTCAGGAGTCACTCATCCTCTAGCTCAGGGTTTTCCAATTTTGGTACTGGAGGGCCGGGTCCATGCCAGAGTTTTAAGAAAACAAAATGTATCCAAATGTGGACCTCCAGAACGGACATTGGAGAACCCTGCTCTATCTAGTTCCAGGCATAAATGTAGTACTTCCAGGCACTCACTTCGGGACCTGTGGAAGAGAAAAAGAGTGCAGGATCTGCTGTCTGTCACCGGAGAATAGCACAGAAGAACTGGACCATCTCCCATTTTGTAGCTGGGACAATAACGTGGACAATCAGGGTGCTGTCCTCCTGTGTGACAGCAGGAAGACAACATGCAGCGAGAGATGTTTTCCTGGAATTATCTAGCTAACCATTGGCAATTGGACATGGAATGAACTTTGTTTTTGGCCTCTGCCTGACACCACATTGAGTTTCCAAGTGACTGATTATGAGTTTGGCAGTGCAATACCGGGTCGGTCTCCCTGCAGCTCCACAAAAGCCTCAGATATGCTGCCTACCAGATTAGAATTTCTGCATGTTTGGTGGGCTTTGGTTTGCGTTCCCACAGTGGTGCCTCTAAAAAAAGCCACAGCAATGGGAACGCAAAACACAGTTCCTGCACAACATGGAATGTTAAGTCTATGCCATGCAGGAACTGGTGTGCATGCACACAGGGGAGCACATGTGGTGGCCCCTGTGTGCATCCACATGACGTGAGGCTTCAGGAGGCCTGTTTCCTCCTTGGGACGGTTTTAATGGAGGAGGAACTACCAGGAAAATTGTGGCAGAGAGGAAACTTGTATTATGCTTGACGGGATTGCAATGGTCCCACCACATTACTGCCTCTAGACCGCTGCACCACCTCCAGGAAACAGCAGTTCTCTGGCAGCTGTGGCAGGGCAAGGGAAGTCCGACCACCCTAATTGAAATAGGGTGGTATGGAGACCACCATCACCGTGCCCCTGTAAGTATGGCGGTCTTCAGAATGCCAGACTCGTGATCAAGCCCTTAGTGTCTACCCTGAGGTCTGGGAGCCTTTAGAAGTGCACTCCTGCGGTTGGATTAGGACTTAAGAAAGCAAAAGTGATAAGGTAAAATGTCTTAACTGGATAATCCTGGTTGGTGTATTTGTCCCACGTGCCTTCGTGGTCAGCCTGAATTTGCACTTATGCCCTGGTCTAGTTCGACCACAGACTATTATTGGGAAGCTGTGCTTTTAGGTGTTATTTTCCCTTTAAACTTCACAAACTCATTATTTCGGTTCACCGCATTTTGTTTTTTGTCATTTTGATGTCAGTTTGTTTATTACATTTTACTTGCGGAATAATGCAAAACCTTACAGAGGCACCTAGAAACAGTGTTATCAGAGAAAAAGGGCGAGAGGTATTTCAAAGCTTGATGTATTAGTGAAGGTTGTGAACTGTATACTGTAAATTTAATTAGTGGAATGAGAAAATAATGTAACTCCAACATCCAGCTTTTAGTTCATTTCTAGTCAGATTTTCACCTGAACATGTTTCCAGCTTTCATAATTGAAGAGTGCGAGTAAAAACACTCTTGACCCCTGACCCGCGGTGTTCCAGCATTACTTGTTATCACGAGTGGGTGGCACTCTCAAAATACAGGCATCGTCGGTATTAGATGGGCACTTTAAATTTGAGTTCGGTAGTCAGTGTGAAACGTGCGTGTTTAACTCACACTTTAAGGAGATTATTTCTCATTTGTTTGGATGCTTTACAAATATTGCTCCATGTCAGTATTCTTTTGCATTGTAGTATTTGTATAGCGCTTGCTACTTCTACTGAGGAGTGTTTACGCGCTTCCCCATTTTCATTACAAGCTGCACCTAGTAGGGTGTGTCCCTGATGGTACAGTTCAGAGTCTATGTGAGAGTTGTTTTCAAGTCATGCGTGATGACCATCGACTAGTTAATGCTTTTTATTGTCTTAGAATTTGAACGAACTGTTTGCAGTGGTATAAACTATGCAATTTAACGGTCTGTATGAACCATAATCAGCCTTAACATGTTTTATTGTTATAATTAATCACAATGACATCTACTTCCCCATCTACAATGAGAAGGCAAAATGGGTTCGTACATTTGCATACGACACCCATTTTATTTAACAATGTGTTATTCATGATGGAATGACCCTATTGTCTGGAAATGTAACCTATGAAAACATTTTTTCCAAATAAATGAAATATAACTTCTCTGAAACCATTTCTTGTGGCGTCCTATTCATATCAAGCCGGCATTATCAAATGGATGAACTGCAGAGCAAGAACAATCTAGTTGCATCCAGGCATGCTTGCTGGTGCAGTGATGTGCATCAATGGCTGATGACTAGAAACAGAAGCTTAATGGGAGGATAGAGAATAAAGAATTAAAATAAATGCAGCATTTTGCAATTGAAGGCAAACGCCTGTGCAGATTTTGTGAAGCAGAAAAGCAGAGCTGAGCTAGGAAAGGCTATTATCCACAGTGCTCAAATATAGCTAGTTTTAAACAAAATTCATCCATTTAAGTAAATGCAGTTAACAGCTCTGCCATGATTGCTTTTTATGTGTTCCAACTGTACAAAACAAAAATACGAGTTTATTATTTACCTTGCTAATGTGGATGTCCTTGCATGCTTTATTTTTTATGAGACATGCTCAGTTCACTGGATGTCAGACAGCTATGGATTGCTTGGTAATCTTAGGCACAATGTAATGATATTTATCTTTTTTATGTAAACAAAAAAACACTGTTGAAGGGGGGCATAGCAATGGGAAGTTGCACAATCTGGAGAGGGAATGGAGACAATGTCTTTCTTTTCTGATGGATAGATCAGATGGTGGACAGATCAAGGTTTGAAACAGTGCAAAGCACTCACTGTTCCATAATTTCATTTTTGGAAAAACATGCATTCATTGGGGATTTTAAGCACTCATCAACTTTATGAAGCCCTTTAACCTTTGGACTTAAGATACTCTATGGGGGATATTCTCAAGAACATGGGATAATCATTGCCAAAATAGGTTAACGCAATATTTCATATTGCCTTCTATCGCGGGAAAATAACTCTGTGTTAATGTCCTATTCACAACAAAGTGGTAACATGCGATAGTCTCCCGATAACGCGGCAAATGTCATTGACAAAATCACCAGGACGGCGATAAAAATCCAAACGTGAAAAAAGTTGTGATAGGCACAACTGCGATACAAAGTGCAGCGATAAGCAGCACCACGCCTGCAAGTCCCACAAGTCAGACGGGAGAAATCACAATAAAAGTGGCAACAAAAAACACAAACAAAACACATACAACTGCAAAGCACCATGGAGGCAGCCAGAGCAAGTACAGAGGACAACCAGAACCTCACAACCCCCACTGAGGACCAGCCTGAGACCATCATTGGGGAGACTGTGCAAGTACAGAGGACAACCAGAACCCCACAACCCCCACTGAGGACCAGCCTGGGACCATCATGGGGGAGACTGTGGCAGGAGTTGGGGGACTGGACACTGCACAACATGACCTGAGCCAACAGCAAAAAGGTGAGTAACGATCAGGAACTGGGGGGACGGGGGAGATGAGCACAATGCCACACATGCACAATTAAGTATAGCACATTTGCGGACAGACCATGCCCAAGAGTCACAACTCCGACCAAAAGCCCAATTTACCCAAGTCTGCAACATCTCAGCACTGAAAAGCACAGAAGTGAAAGCCACACCACCTGAAAGGGATAAGTGCCCTCAAAGTCAGAGCCGAAGGGGCAACTCACCCTCAATGCAGACACACACATGAGAATCTGAGCCCCTCAACATTGTCAACAATGTGGTACAAACTGAAACACTTTCACAACAGAACAGAGGACACAACTGCTACTGCTTGTGTGTAGAAAATGGCCATTTGCATTTGGCATAGCAGGAAACTGTGACATGACAATGTACAAGTACAACCGCACATCCTTAAAAAGATAACTTCGAGCAAGGACTTCTGTCTGTGGGGTGTATATATGTTGTTCTTTCGTCGGGCTGTGCATAGTGTGGGAGTCGTCATCAGCTGCTCAGTTCAACAAAGGAGCTTTCATCCCTAATGTTAGTTTGTCATCTGCTTGCATTCAGGAAATGTAATGTGGCTGGTTGGGGGTGGGCTACGGGATGTGTGTGATCTTGGGATTCATGTTTGATATGTCTTGCATGTGGCAAATGTGTGGCATCACTGTGTGTTACGTTGCTTCACAGCTGCTCCTCCCTCTGAGCCTATTTACTTGTGTGCGCCGCCCGGTTGCATCACTTTCACTCCTACAGCACACCATTGTCATGCCTTTCTGCGCATTTCCACAAGCCTGACAATGACACACTGATGTTTGCCATTGAAGGTGGCCGTCCACGTGAATGTAGGCCTATGGTAAGGATAGGGCGGACACAGATGTAGAGTTCATGCCTGTCTGAACTTGCGCTGTGAGTACGGCTAGGCATTTGGCTCATGCTGCGGCAATACAGATACACACAACACTTGGCATGTATGAGCCAAGACCCTGAGTTTTTTTGCACTCCTTCATTTCTCTGTTTGTGCGAGCCCGCTTTCCGGGTGCATGCTACATTGCAACATTGTCTATTGTGGGCCGGGAAGACACTAAAACACAGCCACACGCATTAGTTACTTCCTTGTCGAGTCTAGAACTGAACCACGCCCAGAGCCCCGGGCCAAATCTGCACACTCCTATGCTGTACGCTGGCCCTGCCCACTCCGCTTACGCTTACAGGGGGCAGGGACAAAGCTACATAACTGAGAACTTCCCCACTGCCAGAGGTAACATGGTTGCACCTGCTGTCCACAGCACAATGTAATGTGGTAGGGCCCAGGGCCATCATGTATACATAATGAACACAGGGACAAACTTAGATAGATAGTGGAACTGGCAACCGGCACGTGCACCTGGCCTCTTTTTATTACCATGGTCACATGTCCAGTGACACCTGGGCTGGATGGGTCTGTGGTGAGTGTAAGCCAGCCCTCAGGGAGTTGTTGGTGCTGGCAACAACTACAACAGTGTTCATCGGATCACACACACAGATTCAATCATAAAGGGTCCATGACTTGTGTTGCACTGAGGTAGGGGCACCAGATCTGAAATCACACACAAAAGATTCCATCATAAAGGGCCAATGACTTGAGCTGCACTGAGGTAGGGGCACCATAGATGAGCGTGCTCATGTGAAGAAATTGTTAATGTCACTTCGGGATATTCCTGCAGCGTGAGGAGACATGGTTGCATCCGCTGTCCACAGCACGAAACTCAATCATAAAGGGTCCATGAGTTGTGGTGCATAGATTTAGTGGCACCTGAAGGGCTCAGCGAGTGCGCAGCCAGCGATGATGACGTGTCCGTGCAGATCAGGATTGGATTGGATATGTGTGAGCCCTGCTGACCGCAGTGTACGCCGGAGGCAGTGGTCAGCAAGGGCCCACAGCCACATAGTGTTGACTTGAGCTGCACAGAGTTACCCTTACCAAAGTGGAATACTACATTTAGTGGTTAACCTGTCTTTTTATAGCATTTGAAGACTATTTTATGCCAATTTTAGTATTCAATAGTGTTCTTTTTGGGAAGGCTAGTGCATGAAGACTACTGATATGGGAGTGATACTTCTTGAATACTAACAGAATACTAAGCACATACTTATTTGTAATCACATAGTCTTCATTTACAATGCAGAACATTTAGTGAATACAAACAGTTTGAATACTACTGGACTTTACCCAGACTACTATTTTCAGTCTATTCAAGCTGAATGCTGAATGGTAGATCGGTGCCTTATTTATTATACTATTTGCATGCCTTATTTATTATACTATTGTGGTGTTTGTGTAGTGTTTGGTAGTGTTTTAGGGTATAGGGTAGTGCTGGGGGATCGTGCAAGGTAGTAATTGAGGATAAGGTCATGCTAGGGGTAGTGTTTTAAGGTTTAGGGTAGTGCTTGTGTGTCGTGCAGGGTAGTGTTTGAGTGTGGGGACCGGACTGGAGGTCTGGGGAGGGTCGTGCTGGAGGTAGTGTTTTAGGGTTTGCTGTAGTGTTGTGGTGTTTGTGTAGTGTAGGGTAGGCGTTTTAGGGTTAAGGGTAGTAATGGGGGTTGTGCAGGGTAGTGTTTAACTGTGGGGACCGGACCGGGAGATGGGGGAGGGTCGTGCTGGGGGTAGTGTTTTAGGGTTTAGGGTAGTATTGTGGTGTTTGTGTAGTGTAGGGTAGTGCTGGGGGGTCGTATGTACGATACTATGGAAATATTAATCCGAAAACTTAGAAGCTATGAGTTTCTCGTTGCTCAAAAGGGTGTCATTTATGATATTTATATGTTTCGCTTGTCTTCATTGCTTGATTTTGCTTGCGGGAAAGTTTCACTCATAGTCGCCGAATGTCACTCATATTCACACTAAAATTATGAAAATGTTACACATGGCAATCTGAAACTTGGCAGCTTTGCCCTGCCAAGTGTTACACATCTCGCGGTAAACTAACACATTTTAAATTAGATTACAGCATTGCCGCATGTAAAACTATTGTCACGCACGTCAGCTTACTTAAAATCTGAGTGTATTACTGGTTTTCATGGTTTGTAGAGACCGATATTGCGTATGGTTAAAGAAACAAAGCAGGCAGCACAGAACAGCAAATGCAAGTTCTGCTGTGCTGTGATGGTACCATGCTGGTTCACCCTTATTGGTCGGTGTTTTGCTTGTGTACGTACTACGTAGAAAATCTGACCTGACTACCTCGCCCGGCCCTATTGGTCACTATAGTACTCACATGCATGCAGCCATAGGACCTGCCCAACACAGGGAAGTTACGTTTACTACTCAGCAGTCTGTGCAGTGTTAGTGCGGCTAAAAGAATAAAGTTAATCAGTTAACTGCATCGTGTTGAAGACAGGGACCAAAAGGATTCTGTCGGCTCAAGCAGGATGTTTTTAGTTTCAAATCCCTGCTGCTGCCACTGCGGGCCACCAGGAATTACAGCCGCTAGAATTAAATTAAAGGACAGGGGAGTCCTCCCAACACGTGCTGTGACCTGTCTTCCCATGCTGGGGGTGGGGCAGAAGCAGCAGTGTTCTCTGGAGGCTGTGTCCGGTCATAGTAGGAGGAGGTGCAGACAGCGTGCCATGCCATCTGCTCTTCAAATGTGGCAAGTACATATTTCACATTTGATTCATGACCAGTTTTTTAGATAAAAGTGGCACAAAGTAGCGCTATAATGCAGTGCATCATTTGTAAATTTTTGTCTAAAAAAATGAGACATTCAAGTTTGAAATTGTCGATCCTGTGATGATTTATTACAATTTGGGATAAAATGAGATTCTGATTTAAACAAAGACCAATCGATGGCGGAGGTTTATTCTCGTAATGGTTCAGATCATATATTCCCAGTTTGCACGTTCGCTTCCACTAGTTATTAGAAACAGAGATAAGGTCGACTGAGATTCAAAGTTGTTCCATTATCCAGATGTAAAACAAAATGTTGATTAGTAAAAGAGACACCGCATACATCGGGGAAAATAAGTTGCGAGGTAGTGTAGCATTTTCCCTAATAAATCAGGTCCGAAGAGGCAGAGTAATGCTTAACTGTGAATGATCCACACCTTGAAACAGATGTTGAAAATTCCGACCCTTGTCTGAAAAAGTGTGCTGTTCCATCAGAACAAGATTTACAAATGCACAATCTACTGCTGCAGATCAGATGCAACGCAGTACTTTATGGTATACATAGAGTAGCGTCAGAATCGTCTAGGTCACTGTGCTAGCCTGCCCTCTCCACAGACAGCAGCTACAGTCTACAGGCCGAGCAGCGAAAGTTATTTCCCCAGCACTGACTGCATAGTTAAGTTAAAGAGAACAAGGGTTCTTTCTGAGGAGAGATAGATTTGTCCAGGGCAAGTTGACACACCAGTAGCGCAGGGGGTAATGTGCCTGCTGCAAAGAAGGTGCATCATGCATAGCTCAGAACCTAATGCTAAAAGGGATTCGTTTGGGTAGAAATGTATTTTTATTAGCAAAGTCAACCCCAGCTACTGTGGTATGTTTTAAATCATCAGTTTGTGCTCCTCTAGATCAAACATTTAAAATATACTGCACAGTTACACAATTGTTTTACTGTACGATCAGTTTGCAAGGTTACTAGGTGAGTGCCCTTCGATTTATGCTGCTTCAACATCTTACAGTTTTTCGTTGCACACACACACACACACATATATATATATATATATATATATATATATATATATATATATATATATATATATATATATATATGCAACGTCTAAATAGCTTGATTTTGCTTCTGAGAAACAGTCCTGCCAAGTATCACGCATCAGGCGTTCGACTAACACATTTCAGTGTGGTGCTCTGCATCACCGCTCTGAAAATGCATTGTCACGCATATCTGCATATGGCAGCTGCCACTGTGAAGCCTGTAGATGGTGCTAGACGGTGTGGCATACTCGGCAGCACTTGCCTGTGGCTGCGGCGTGGCGCGCTGTTTCTGCAGGCTTGGGGCACTGCTGGGAGGCTCATACCGCTACTATGTATCAGCATGTTCGATTCCGCGGCACAGTGCAGCCGCGTGGGTCTTAGTCAGACAACCTGACTTCAGGGCGGGGCCCAGTCAAGTAGTTTGAATGGATTGGCTGGTGGCACTGCGGGTGTGATGTCATGCCTGATGCCGAGTCCCTGGAAGCTTGGGGGCTCCTGGCTGGCTGAGCCAACTACTTACTGGCTACAATGTATCAATAGGGCCGCGCCTCGGCAATACCTAATTCCGACTAGGTGACGTCAGGAGAGGCAATGTCCAATGCCAATTACCGAGAATCGTGACTCCGAGTCAGGTTTGGCACCATGACTTAATAGGTGGTGGACGTTACGTCCTGCCGCCTGCGACGTAAATGGTTGACTACAGTTTTTATTAGAGTTTGAAAGAGGCAGGTTGCGGAAATGGCACTACTACCACCGATGCGCAGCAAATTCATATCAATGAACTATCATCCACGCGACCTGCGCCGGAGTCCGGACCCAACCCCACGGGAACGTGCAGCACAGAGCACACAATGTGCAGCTGTCTGCTGCTGAGCATAAATGCAACACGTTTGTGGATGGAGTCGACGTGTTTGCGGCCAGGAGAACTCTAAGGAGTCAGGCAGCCCAGCTGTAAACCGGAATTGCTGCGACTTGCCTCGCAAGGTAAGTTTCAGTCTCAGATAGTGGTGTGCCTGGAAATGCTTGAGCCCCTCACCCATGTTAAGATGAGAGCTTTAGACGCGAGGATGGAAGAGGCGATAGGGGCTTAATAAAAATAAAAAAATGTAAACTTACTGTCCTGCGCCACCTCAGCTTCTAGATTGGGCCAGAGGACGTGGGTTGGTTGAGGGACTGTAAGTATTATTACACACGTACCACCCACTATCCACCCGGGTAGGTTGGAGGGTTGCAAGACCCACTTTTCGTGCAGTTATATAAAGCGCAAAGTTGGGTCAATGGCATTAAAGCGCTTTACACAAGAACTACGCAATACATTTTTTTTAACATATAAAGGATACGTGATTTGCCCGGAATCACTGGATGTTGAGTACACAAAGGCAGAACTCGGAATTTGTTCTTTGGTACCACAGCCCACAGCTCTAAACGCTAGAATGCATCTCTCCCACCTGGAACACCTCCCTAAGGATAATCCGGGGAGTGGTATTCCGCAAGTGTAGATTTTCTGTACCTCTCTGCGTTACAGAGCTCTGACGGCGGGCAATGCGCAAAAGCGCTAGCTATTCAATGAGCAGAAAGCGCTAGCTATTCAATGAGCAAAAAGCGCTAGCTATTCCCTGTGCCGTGGTGCTCACGCTTGCAGCGTAGCATAGACCTGCGCGCCTCCAGTATCATCCTTCCGAGGCCCACAAAAGAAGTGTTTTTACGCGGAGTGACACTCACACCCACTCGTGAGAGCGCTGCAGATTTACGAGTCTGCTGCAGCATTCATGATGTGTTCGAGTGTGTAATAGTCATGATATAATCGGGTGGCTCGTTGTCCCAAAGTATTCCGACAGGTTTCACCCCCTCTGAGCCAACCTGTGTTTTACAGTGGGGCTGAGGGGGCGGGCGGGATTAGAAGGCCCCCTCCTTTATTCTCATGTTTATGCCGCCTGAATGAGCTTCGCAGGGAGTGGGAAGTGAGGTTGGGGGGCTGAAGGGAGGCAGCCCCTGGGAGAAGAAAAGCCAGGCAGGCAGGGGGTAAAGAGCCGAGGGGAGGGGGCCGAATATTCATGGCTGGTAATCCCCCATCCCAGCTCCCTGTCCTCTTGCCCTCTCTGAGGCAAGGGGGGGGAGGGGTGAATGCGAGGGGCGGCACGCAGATGGGGAGAGAGGCAAGAGAACACACACTCGGAGTGAGGGTGCAATGTATGGCCTGTTGTCACTCCTGGCAAAGCACATCACCTTTGTTAGTATTTCAACCTGAAAACGCACTTTGTCAACAATAACCTCCCCAGACTTTTCACAGCAGTTCATCACCCTTGGAACAATGCACCACATAGAAGAGGTGTAGGATTGCTGTACTTGGACGCGAAGCCTCGCACAGAAACAAGACGTTAGTTAAATCGACCCAGGTAAGAAGTGTACATGTTGTGCAATAAAAAAGTAAAGTAGACCTCCTGAAAAGCGCATGCACCATCTAATCAAAAGAACGAGTAGCTTCAACACTTCTGTAAAGCATAGTAAGCATGGTCCTTTGACAAGTCCCAGTACAGAGAGTTAAATTAAAAGGAGGCTAGCCATGTATCGTAGTTTTACTGCTACCACGTTAAAAGTATAATAGCTCACAGAGGGTTAAATGAACGAAGATGTATGTTAATAAAAGAACATCGCCGAAATAAAAAAAAACGGCCGGCAAAGGATCCCTTTGAAGTGGCCATGAAAGTGCAAGCAATTAGGGGGGAGGAGAAATGAGGCCAGCGCGTACTGCGCACGCTGGGGAAGCCTGTGGGAGGGAGGCTGATGGCTTTGATGTGGAGAGCATCAATAAAGCTAAACCAGCAGGTGGATGGGAGCGCGTTCACGAGACCACATGCACTTGTGGAAATCCGCCTGCTGGTTTAGCTTTCCTGATGCAACACTAAAATTCTCCCCTATCCATTCCTGCAGAATGGGATAGGCTCGACCTAAAAATGAGCATTTTATTTGTAAATGGCGCTTAGCACTTAGTCAGTGATCAGCTGCCTGTCCTATGGCTAAAGTTATATGCACCGCAAAAGAATTTAACAAAAAAACACGTTTTAAAACCTATACTTTGCAAAAAAATTCTCTGGACTTTAATGGAGAGAGGCATACAAACGTCTTCTACTGGGGGCTCTGGTGACAGGAGGAAGACGAGACAAATGTGAAGGTGCTAGTGGGGGAGGGACAGAAGGCAAAAAGCATTACCGGCAGAATGTGACAGCGAGGGGAGCGTGACAATCACAACTCATGTTTGCGCATACCCTTCCCCCTTCTAGTCTCACCCAGATGATTCTTGAATGGTAGGTTGGCCTATTGTGGGCCCCTATCAAAGAGCGGCATCCTCACCCCTAAATAAAGAAACGGAGTCGGAGTTTCTTTAGCAAGGGTGTCCGGCTTCAGGGGGTGCACCCCTGGGGTGCGAGGGATCTCTCTTGTGTTTGTTTTCGTGAAGGTGTGACAGGCACTGTAAGCTTGTAGGGGTTCCTGGCTGTATAGTCGGGCGGTTTTAGTCTTGCTTTTCAATGTAGGGTTGTGGGGGGTTAGTCTTCCTCCTTGCTTTCGAGGAGTGACTGGACCGGAGAAGATAACTTTTAGAGGACTGTGGAAAGGAGCAGCTCACTGCTGCTGTTTGAAATCAGTCTCTTCCTTTCAACACTCAAGGCCTGAGACCCTCCAGGGGGATACCTCTAATACACCTCACCTCCAGAGACAAGATGCAAGAGAACCGACTCAAACCAGCCTGTGCAGATCCTGCTCCAGTAACACCTTCCCCCTCCCATGAGTTCGCACTTCAGCACTGCTCACACTAGGTCCTGCACGCTCACAGTGACCTCTTCGGAGTGTCAAATCCTGCTGAATGGACCGTCATAACACTTCCCTCCTCTCCACTTACTGGTGGATATAGCCCACCGTCAACCTCAGACGAACCCCACATATAGCCTTCAACCTTGACCTCGAGCAACATAACCCCTCCCTAGACCCCACTCTTGTTATTTGGAAAATTATTTTCTTTATTTTACATCTCAGGTTGGATTACAATTGGGAGAGGACACGAAATAAAAAAACA
Source organism: Lissotriton vulgaris (assembly GCF_964263255.1). NCBI lineage: Eukaryota > Metazoa > Chordata > Amphibia > Caudata > Salamandridae > Lissotriton > Lissotriton vulgaris. The sequence goes on from NC_141687.1 coordinate 495,105,938, forward strand.
GAGAGACACCAAGTGGTCCAACTGGCCTCTCTAAAGTGAAACCATTATGTCAAATGTACTATGTAAGCACAGCCTGGTAGAGCCTTCGTGGTGCTTTAATATTAATGTAAGTATGGATGAATGTATCAATTCTGAGCTGGAGAAGTGGACTAGTTGTAACACACTTCTCCCTCATCTTACCCAGAAATAATGTGTAACATGACCAGAAACTGACAGGCTTTATGGCTGTTGTGAGTTCATGCAGCTCTTAGCCACAATACTCACCAGAAACCCACACTATCATTTTTAAAGGCATTACTGTAAGCGGATTATGGTGCAGAATGGAAAAAACTAAATAACCCTACACATGACCGGAGTCTGTGTGCCATGTCAGTTACATAAGTGCCCTGCCATTCCTGGTGCTTTGCGGTTGTTTTAAAATCTTTTTAGAGTGTCTTGTTGCTCTCAATTGGTGTAATTTCTGATAATTATATGTTTTCCTAGTTTTCATTCATTTATTTTGGGTCACGAGAAAGTGTCACTCGTAGTTTTTGAAATGTCACTCATATTTACACTGAAATTATGAAAATGTCACACACAGCAATCTGAAACCTTGGCCGCTATGTTGAGGGCTCGCCTACCTTTGAATTGTGTGAGACAAGGAAATTGCTTGCAATTGCCAGTGCTTGATGACTACATTAATACTGTGTTGTAGTCCTTCCTCTATTTCCTGCACCACTTAGAAGTTCCTCCTCTGTAGCGGACGGAAGCGGAAGTTGAGGTGCGGCTCAAGGGAACCGTTAGAGCAGAGAAAGTTCTTCACAGTCTACAGATTCCGACCGTAGGCAAAGAAGAGATATTTCCTCTATATTTTATCTCTGGGAAGGGGGAAGAGGCAGCGAGTGCAATGGGTTTGATTTAACCACTTCTCGCACTTCGGGGTCATTGGGAAACGTCGTCCTTTGAAAAGGGAAAGTGATTTCCCGCCCTCCGCGCTGCCAATGCTTGTAATTTAATGGTGCCCATCCACTGCTTGCTCTTGGACTTTTAAAAAATGTTTTTATTATATTGTTGTTTCCTCCGTCGCATGGTTGTTTTTCTGTCCCGATCCATCGCACAAACATATTTTCAAGGAAAGGACAGGGATTGCATTTTCAAGGAAAAATTCATGCCCTTTGGATTTACTTGGTAAAATGTTTGCGCATGGCCTGACATGGTTTCCCGTAACTGTTTTGCATTTTAATGCGCCGGCATAACTCAATAAGGAAGCAATTTCAGTGTTATGAGTCAGTTTGAGGTATTGGTGCGCTTTAGATGAGCGCCAGATACAACACACAAAGTAACTTTTTTGTGAGGCACGGGGAGATAAAGTGATTTGCCAGGATCATTGGATGTGGAGCCAAAGCAGATTCAAACCTGGTTCCTCAGTTCCAAAGTCGCCAGCTCGGGCCGGAACATTATATCCTATTGCTTGCCCCTTCATTGTTTACACAGTTAATTTATGGCGCTCCTAAATGAATACAATGAAAATCTTGGTCGCCTACCAGCAAGAACTTCGAAAACGTGGCAAATCCAGATCTACAATTTGCTCAGCAACTGTGATACCGTGTCATGCCATGGCTGCGCTTGCCTCCATACAAAGTAATCAGAAGTGGATAAAGCAGCCAGCAACACAACTGTGTAGCACTGTTTGTACTTAGAGCTGCATGGCAGGAAATAGGCAGGAAGTAGGCACATCGCTATGTAAAGCCCCACTATAAAAGCTACCCCTCATAGCATTGTGGGAACAGAAACACCACCAAAAACTTGTTTTAGCAGAAGTGCAGTTCTACCCGTCTGCCACCCAAAACTGGGGTATCTGATTCAGACTGCCTACCAGTGCCTGAGCTGCACCCTTGCCCCTCCACCATATCCACCCATACCAGATGAGTCCATATCAATAAGCCCACCTCAATTATGGAGGGTGTTTAAAAAGAAAAAAAAACGTATGTATTTTATGAGCTTAGTCTTAAAACCCATCCTTAAAAACAACGGAAACACTTGACTAGATTAAACTAGTCTGTATTTTAAAAGAATATGCTAGACTAGAGATGTGTGTTCTTGGCGAGATTACGCCCTAAACGTGAGCTGCATTGGACCAATAATCTGTAAGTATTCCTTGGCAATGTCACTTCTGCTACTACTTGATGTTTCAAAATATTCTAGGAAACAGCCAGTGTGCCCTGCTGACGTTAATTCCTAAAACACCAAACTGACAGTGCTCTCTGTCCCTCTAAAAACAAGGCACTAGTGACTAGAGTAAGGTTGGAATTAAATCCAGCTGCAAATCATGTTAAACACGATTTACTTTGTTAGTAATCTGAAATTTACGAGGTTGCAAGTATACACATTAGCTTGTGTAAAATTAATTGGTTAAAAATGTTCAATCAAAAGAGTCACTGATAACCCACATCTCTGCACTGTTACATGTAATGGGCTCTGTGTGTTCTGTAATTGAAATTATATTAAAGAATCACTCCTAGTCTGAATTCAAGCACATGGCTTGCACCATGCTGCACGCCACACACTGCTGCATGCTGCACGCCACACACTGCTGCATGCTGCACGCCAAACACTGCTGCATGCTGCACGCCAAAAACTGCTGCATGCTGCACGCCAAACACTGCTGCATGCTGCACGCCACACTCTGCTGCACGCCACACTCTGCTGCACGCCACGCTCTGCTGCACGCCACGCTCTGCTGCACGCCACGCTCTGCTGCACGCCACACTCTGCTGCCCGCCTCGCACTGCAGCCTGCCTCGCACTGCTGCCCGCCTCGCACTGCTGCCCGCCTCGCACTGCTGCCCGCCACGCACTGCTGCACGCCACGCACTGCTGCACGCCACGCACTGCTGCACGCCACACACTGCTGCATGCCTCACTGCTGCACGCCACACACTGCTGCACACTTCACGTCACACACTGCTGCACGCCTCACTCTGCTGCACGCCACACACTGCTGCACACACTGCTGCATGCCACACACTACTGCACGCCACACACTGCTGCACGCCACATGCCACGCACTGCTGCACTCCTCGCACTGCTGCACTCCTCACACTGCTGCATGCCTCGCACTGCTGCACGCCTCGCACTGCTGCACGCCTCGCACTGCTGCATTACTCACACTGCTGCATGCCACACACTGCTGCATGCCACACACTGCTGTACGCCACACACTGCTGTACGCCACACACTGCTGCACGCCACACACTGCTGCACGCCACACACTGCTGCACGCCACACACTGCTGCACGCCACACACTGCTGCACGCCACACACTGCTGCACGCCACATGCCACGCACTGCTGCACTCCTCGCACTGCTGCACGCCTCGCACTGCTGCACGCCTCAGTGTGGCTGTCTGGATGATTCAGTGAGTGTGTGATTGACTGTATAAGTCTGTCAGTTGGTGTCTAAGTGGTTGTATGGGGGTGTGAGTGGGTACATGAGTGGCTGTATGGGCGATTGATTAGTTGTCTGAGTACCTATCTGGGTGAGGGGGTGTGCGACTGCCTGTATTGATGAATGAGTGGGTGAGTCAGTAGCTGTATGGGTTAGTGAATGCATGTGAGGGGCTGTATGGGTGAGTGTGTGTTTGGCTTTGAGGGTGAGTGAATGGATGTGCCAGTGATATATGGGTGAGTACCTGGGTATGTAAAGGGCAGTATAGGTGAGCAGTGGGGTATGTAATTGGCTGTATGGGTGAGTGTGTGCTTGTGTCAGCAACTGTATGTGAGTGAGTCCCTGTTAGTATCTGTATGCATATGAAGTGGGGGGGGGGGTAATTGTATGGGTGAGTAAGTGGCTGTGTGATTGACTGTATGGTGAGTGAGTAAGTGTCCGTAGCTCCACAGCTGACTAACCCAGTGTGTGGGGGATAATATGGGTGTATGAGTGAATATATTAGTGACTGTATGAATGAGTGGGTGTATGTATGGGTGAGTGGGTGTGTGTGTGTAGATATATGAATTTGTGAGTGGGTGTGTAAGTAGTGGTATCTGTCTGTAAATGGGTTTGTGAATTATCATGTGGGAGTGCGTGTATGAAAGGTTCTATGGGGATGTGAGTGGATGCGTTAGTGATTTTGTGGATCGTCATCAGTGATGTCACTGACCATATTATGAGTGATGTAATACATGAGGTCATAGGTGGTGCATTGCGGGGGCGTAAGTTATAGTTAGCTCAGCTAACTATAACAGCTGAATTTCATGGGTTTTGTTCAAGTGAAACCTGAGCCTAGCTAAAACGTCCCTGTGACCTTTGGTTTTTTCATTGAACTACTAAAAAATTTTCAATCTCCGTTTCCTAGCTATAATGCCCCTGTAACCTTTATTTTTTTCAGCGAATTGTCTATAGTTTTTTAAGCAGTAATGGCGTTTGCAGAGTGGTGGAGAAAGGTGGATGGGCCTCCAACCAGCTCTCAGGAATCCCTCTGTGTAGGACTTATAGGAGGTACAAGGAGGGCTTCTTAGCCTACTCATTGCTCAAATGGGTGTAATTTATATATTTCCCTCATCTTCATAGCTTGATTTTGCTCACGAAATACTCATAGTTGTTGAATATCACTCATATTTACACGGAAATTATGAAAATGTCACAAATAAGCAATCTGAAACTTTGGCAGCTATGGTCATCTCCACAAGAACACCCAGCTTGATTTTTCCATCCTGCAAACTCAACCTGCTCCCTAGCTAGATGTATAACTTTGCACTTTGAAATTCAGAAAAATGCATTGACTTCTATTCTGCAAAAGAAAAGGGAAACAGCAACTCGAACCTCAAGCATTGTTTTATAATGTCCTAATTCGCCATTGCCCTTCTTTTATGAAGGACTGTCCTGCTTTTGGGGACTGATAAATTACTATTTTAATGCAGGTTTTCTTATTTGCAATTCTAAGAGGTATTGTCATATTCTTTTCTGTTAGCCAGGTAGCGCTGACAACATACTGAATCGACTCAAGTAGCTTAAAACAGATGAGGTTTTGGTTACCATTCTAAAACAATCAATCTCAGGAGCTTGAAAGATTACATCAGCCCTGACAAGATTAGAATCTCTAATTTACAAGGGCAATGAGCAAAGACTGGACCTTATTTAGAGTTTGGTGGACGGGTACTCTATCGCAAAAGTGACAGACATCCGGTATGCCTTATTACAAGTGGATTATAGCCTAATGCAATTGTAATAAGGCAGCCAGAAGTCCTTCATGTGTGTGATGAAGTACCAGTCCACAAAACTCTAAATCATGCACAGTGTCTTAAATTAGCACATGGGGTCAGTGCTGCATATGAGGGGCATCCAGCCAGATCCAGCAGCTATTATTAAACCGGATCCAACGGTAATATGGTGAATTTGCTTTAGGATAATTTGCTGACACAGTAGGCACACCCGCACCATGTCTGCTTCCATTTAGAGCAGAAAGGTGAATGCCGTAAAGGGGCTTTCGTATTCTCACTCCATCCGTTGCATCTGCTCTCCACTGTCAAATTTACTCCACTGATTGTGCTTTTGCTTTCCACCCTGCATACGGATTAACCACTATCCCACTGCGTTCTCAACCCTCCGCATCTGTTGTCTATGCATGCTCTACAACCTGATAATCCGTTTACCACTGTGTAAATGTGTGCTCTGTCCTCAACATTAGCTGACATCTTTCCACATAAACTTACTACATCCATTCTCTCCAACGTCCACATGCGCTCCTCGTGTTTACTGTCCACAATCCACACCCCTTCACATCCACTCTCTACCCTGAATATCACTCTCCACCCCAGACATCTTTACACTTTACATGTTTTACATTCTCCACTTGTAGTCTACAGTCTGTTCATATGCACTTTAACCTGTACCTTTTCTCTCAAATCTCCATTTGCTGTCGCCACCTTGCCTTCCTTTCCACACTATATCTGTTCCAATCCCTCCAGGTGCATTCTCCCTCTCCTCAAGATATGCCTTACACCACCCATACTAGTTATACACCCTCCACGTGCTCTCTGCCTTGTACAGCAACTCCCCACATGTTCTCTATACTGCACATACAATATCCAGCCTATACCGCTCCCTACTCTCTGCGGTCCACACTTACTCCAAATCCATTTTCAATACGACTTCATTACATCTACTGTGCAGATAGGAAATCTACTTTCTACTATGAGCACCCGTACTCCATGGCCCACATCCACCCACTATGCTCTGCATCCACTCCATATATATTCCAAAACTATACATTTGCTCTACCTCCTGTCCATTCTCATTCCATCATCTGCACTCCATATACATCACCCTCTCCAGCTATGTGCACTGTCCACTAATGTGCACTACTTTCCAATACGGATGTGCACCCTCTGTATTTACCCTCCACTTCTCTTCTACACAATACACACCCATTCTAAATCCTCTGCATCCATACTCTTGCCACTTTAAGTATGGCAGTCACATCCACACTTTACATCCTTTCTATTCTCTTTCCTTGCAACACATCTCCTCTCACTGACCAGCTGCTTTCTGCCATCCACCCCTGCCCTCTTCATGGGCTTTGCACACCATCCTGATCTCCACCCTCCGTATGTGCTATCCAACTGATAGATTTGTACTTCAAATGCACTTGCCATCAAACTACTCTGCTCACCACCCTTCGCATCTGCCTCCCTACTCTTCACATCTGCTTCCTGTCCCACCACATTTGCTTTTCACATTGGACATACACTCTCTGCCCTCCGCATCCTCTATCTCTAAACTGCACATGCCCTCTCCAACCTCCACTTGGGGTTTCAACTAATTGCATTTGCTCTCCAACCTCAAGATTCCCCATACATCCATTGTCGGTGGTTGACACCAACTCTGACTATCCATTCTTCACACCACTTCACCACATCTGCAATCGAAATGCAACTGACTCTGCACCTGTGTAAATCTGCACTCTATGGTCTCCATCCTCTCTCTGCATTCCACATCCACTCTCCAAACCCCTCACCACACTTTTGACACTGGTCATCGGTCTCACTCTTTAAATGTGCTCTCCATACACTTTGGCCCCCTTCCATATCCAATCTTCAGAATCCAGGTGTGCCCTCCACACTTCATGTGCACACTTTCCTCTGTATCCATTGTTTATCCACCCTTCACATCTGTTCTTAACCCTTCACATCCAAAGTACTCTGCATACACTGTCCAAGCCCGCGCGACCCCCATCTCCCTGCGACCCCCATCTCCCTGCGACCCCCATCTCCCTGCGACCCCCATCTCCCTGCGACCCCCATCTCCCTGCGACCCCCATCTCCCTGCGACCCCCATCTCCCTGCGACCCCCATCTCCCTGCGACCCCCATCTCCCTGCGACCCCCATCTCCCTGCGACCCCCATCTCCCTGCGACCCCCATCTCCCTGCGACCCCCATCTCCCTGCGACCCCCATCTCCCTGCGGCCCCCATCTCCCTGCGGCCCCCATCTCCCTGCGACCCCCCCCCCATCTCCCTGCGACCCCCCCCATCTCCCTGCGACCCCCCCATCTCCCTGCGACCCCCCCATCTCCCTGCGACCCCCCATCTCCCCAGCAATCGTTAGTATTCAGTTAGTATTCAGTTAGTATTCAGTTAGTATTCAGTTAGTATTCAGTTAGTATTCAGTTAGTATTCAGTTAGTATTCAGTTAGTATCCAGTTAGTATTCAGTTAGTATTCAGTTAGTATTCACAAAGACTACCACTAGTCTTCAAACAGTGGTCACAAGCAATGAGACTAGCCTTCATTTTGCTCTTGAAATAGCACAAGAGCTGCAAATAAATGCTAACAGAATACTACTAAGCTTCAGATACTATTCTTTTAGAATACTACTAGTCTTCGTATAGCAATCAATTGAAGTGTTCATCATGTATTTGAAGGGTAGTTGAGTAGAACTAGTATTCCCTCATTAGCATATTTCGGCTCGTGGGCATACTACTTAGCCTTCATGCTTACTAAATGAATACTACATTTTAATAGTAAATGAATACCGCAGTAACCACCTGAAGCACACTATTTGAAGATCTTCCATTTTGGTGAGGGTAGTTGCACCTGAAGCACTCAGTGGAATGCGTAGCCATTGATGATGCGTTGTCCGGGCGGGACGCACTGGATGCACTGTCTCTTGCCTACTGGACTCTGCAATTAATAAATCAAGACTACATTTGAATTGTGAGCCCTGCTGACTGCAGTATAGGGTGGAGGCAGTGGTCAGAAAGGGCACAACCACGTGGTGTTGACTTGAGCTGCATGGAGTTAGTGGCACCTGAAGCACTCAGCGTTTGTGCAGCCAGTGATGATGTGTCATCCGGGTGGGCCGTACTGGATGCAATGTCTGTTGCCTACTGACTCTGCAATTAATAAATCAAAACTCAATTCGAATTGGGGGACCTGCTGACCGAGGTGTAGGACAAAGGCAGTAGTCAGCACACACATGACTCTGCGGTGCTATGCCGCTGGGTGCGCTGGGGACCAGTGTTGCAGAAGCCAGCTATCGGCTGAGGAGGCTGGCGGTCACGGCGGTGGCCACATGGCAGGGTGAGGGTCGCCAACCTCGCAGATGCATTGGTCATTCCAGAAGTGAACCACGCCCAGATCCCCAGTCTATTTATTCACACTCCTACGCATGACTGGCGTACGCCAGACCAGCTACTCTGCTTACACTTACAGGGGGTACGACAAAGCTACATGCCCATGGTCTTCCCCCTGCCTGAGGTGACATGGTTGTGTCCACTGTCCACAACACTACAAACACAAGCAGTATATGTCCTCATGGACATGTTTGTGCTTTGCATACTGAAGTCTGTCCAGCACATCACCACCACACTTGACATTGTGTACCTTCTCATTCACACATACTTGGTTCCCACCACTCCCCACATTCTGCAAATGTGTGGCTGAGGGGCATACTATTTTCAGAAAGTCCGCTGTCTTGGTCTGCGCTGCATCTATGGTAGTCCGGGGGGGTGGGCCAGGTGGGGGCCTGGGGGTGGAGGCAGTGGGTGTTGTAGCCCTCTTGGGTCTCTGAGATTCATGATCATTGCCTCCATGGCATCTGTTGGTCTTTAGATGTGGCTCTAGGCTGGGCTCCCTTTCAAACTGCAGGTTGTCGTCCTACTTAACACCACTAAAAGGCAGGCGCTAAGTCCCTGCTGCTTATCATCTGTTTTTGGATCACATCACAGATCTGGCTAGTCGTTCAGAATGTCGAGAAGTTGTGTTTTTGTGTGTTTTTGCATGGCAACGCCAACTCAGCATCTCCTTAGAGTTAGCTGTCGCTCTCACCCGTGGCAATGTTTTTTGCTGCAGCTATTGCTGGAAAACTGGAGATATCTGTAGTTTGCACCAGCTTGAGAATAGGGCGATAAATCTATTGCCGCTTTTATAGAGCTAAAGTGCCGATAAATAGGTGATAAGTCCTTGAGAATATACCCCTATGTCTGTATTCTACCCGGGACCACCTAAGTACGGAAGTGCAGCATTGCCCCGACTTTAAAGGCTGATTTAATTATCTGGGCCTCAGCCATGTCGCCATTGTTATATGTAATTTGCCCCTTGCTAATTTTTATGTATTTTTCTGCCAGTGTTTCAATGGCACGATTTCACGCTTAGGGCAATATTTGAAATAGTGGTAGGCCAGCATACAAGTGCTCGTCAATGTTTAGGTGGTTAAGATGAACACCTCTAGCTCTTCATATAGAAGTGGATGGCCAGTGATTCATTTTTAAAGAAACATCGGCTGTTTAAAACACTTTTCAATCAACAGGCAAATGCTGAAGCCTAGTGAATGAAGGTTAAACATCGAGTTTGTATTGAGCTCTGAAGCATGCACGGAATATGAATAACCATCACCAGATAGCTATTATCAGGGTCACCTGGCAACTATGATTGAAGCTGCTGGTGAAGCGCGCCTCTCAGGCCCTCATGTCCCAGTGACACTGCACCTTCTTCTTCAGTGATAACCATGGCCCTGACCTGGAAGTCGTTCACAACAGAGCAGGCAAAGATTGACTTTCAGTGTCTTAGAAGTTCAGGTATATCTTCTGCTGCAGACAGACAGCTCGTATTTGCAAATTTGTTTTGCTGGGACGTAGATGTAAAAATAAAACACTAAGCTTCAATTACATGGAAACTATTTGGTATAATGATATAAAAACTCTGCAACAATTGGCACAATGTTCCTGTCTATAACTGTTGTTCTCTAACTACGCCTGCTCCATTACGAAAGGGAGGCACTTAGTCCACCTCTGTCAGAGGAGGCATGCCCAAAGTCTGCACGCCCAAACTACGCTTCCTCTTTGTGAAAACTCACAAGAGGCGATCTGTACCCCATGATTTAAACAATACAAAAGGCCGAAGAATTTGAGGATGCTGCACTTAAAAAAACAAGATTACCGCAGTTTTCCCACCAGAAAACTAGCAAGAGCTTACTTTCCTATTGGACTTTTACTATGGGGGAACTTGAACAGTTTCTCCAGTAATGAAAATGGTTTGTACAGGAAATGCGCTGTAGGGCAGTGTCAGGACTGCCATTGAGGTGGGTTGGATGTGAGTGGTAAAGGCAAACAGCTGTAGTACAATGGCGCCCGATCTATACATGCAGAATTGGCGTATTCATGAATTGGCTATGTAGGACCTGATTAACAAAGTTTTATATGCTAATTAGCCTGTGTTCAGTTCAGGAAATAGGCACATTTGTTCGTGCAATAATTCACAAGCATAATTTGCACATATGCAAAACTGGATGCGTGTGCTTGCACATACACAACTTATCCCAGTGTAAAGATTCCCCCTGGAGCGTGACAGAAGGTGGGAAGGTGCATATTCAGGTGAGCGTCTTATTTAGAAATGGGAGCAGTATATTCGCTCTTCGTGTACTTCCGCTTTCATTATGGTAGTCCCTAACAGAGGCTTGACAGCTGCTGAAGAAGTTGCAATGCATCTAGGGAACAAAAATACCTCCTTCATATTGCAGACCACATGCACCACTGCTCATAAAACGAATGATTGGTGGAACACTGATGTATACTCCCACCCTGAATGAGGAGTGTAAATATAAGTTAAACATTGGCATCCATGATCATCTATAGGTCCACAGATTAGTGAACTCACGTGGGAGACGTTAATGCGAAGTCGGCAGCCTGCTCACATCATCAGGCCCCTGTCTCTGTGAGCACATGGCTAATGAGAGTCAGCTAATAATATAGGCGCATTGGTGTTAGAACTGGGGGTCTCTAGTTGGCAGAGGTAGGAACCACGGTCCAAATAGGGACCCTTGCTTCTAGTCAGGGTAAGGATGAAAAACTCTTTAGATAACCTCTGCTCACCCCCTTGGTAGCTTGGCAAAAGCATTCAGGCTTATCAAAGGCAATGTGTAAAGTATTTGTACCAACACTCACAGTAACGCAGTGAAAACACCACAAACTGACTCCACAACCATTTAGAAAAGTAAAGGCATTTACTGAACAGCAGTGGCAAAGTGCCCAAAGCATCTAAACCAGCAAAAATGAAATGCAGCACAGCATCAAAAATACAGGAGGTAGAGGCAAAAAGATAGGGGAAACCACGCCAAAGATGCCAGGTCTAGCAATTGGCATCTGTGATGCTTTTCCAAGAATGAATGTCAGGTCTTACACTGTGTTCACATCTACACTCACTGCCCTCCACCTGCTTGCACATCTCAAATGGAACCAAGCCCTTCTGTGATGAGACTATGTATGAATATGTCTAAGAGATATTTTGCCTGTTTAAATTAGCCTTATTACTGTAAATATTTCTGTGCATGGTGTGAAGTAGGGAATACAAGGGCAACCACCGAAATGCATGATCTGAACTCTTCAATTCAACACCAATATCCTATTTAGCAGCTTATTCAGAGAAATGTTTTCCTCTTGCGTCGGTTTCTCATTTGGTAAATAAACACATTACCATTTCACAATTAAAAAACACTTTTTAGTTATCCAGGTTTGTAGTTACTTAATTTTCTATATATGAAGAATAAATATCTATTGATGAGATTTATATTATGTTTTGTGGATTTGTTAAACACACCCGTCAGCCGTGAGGGTATCCAGGCAATTGAGCAGGTGTGTAGGTTCAGCCATAATAGATGTGGGTCATCCGAAGGGGATCCGCTGGGTTAGTTGAAGAGCCAGGTCTACAGCTTCTTGTGAAAGTCGAAAAGTGATGAAGAGGTCCTGGTGTGTTGGGAGAGGTCATTCCAAGTCTTAGTGGTGATGCATGAAAAAGCGTGACCTCCAACTCTGTCTATGTGGAGGTGTGTCATACAGGTGAAAGAAAGAAAAATGGTTTCCAGTTATCTGGTGGGTTGGTAGACGTGTAGGTGGTGGTTGAGGTTGGTAGATCCAATGATATGGAGGGCCATCAATGTATGGTAGAGCAGCTTGAATTGGCAGTGCTTCTGGATAGGGAGCCAGTGGAGCTCTTTGAGAAGAGGTAAGATGCAGGTGCAGCAAGAGAAGTCGAGGATAGGTGTGGCAACGACGTTCTGAATGCTCTGAAGTCTCTGTATGAGGTGGGTTGGGATTCCGGTGTAGAGTGTGTTGCCGAAGTCTAGCCAGCTCATGATGAAGGCTTGAGTTATAGTATGTCTGGTAGTTTATGGGAGCCAATTCAAGATCGTACAAAGTACTCATAGGATGAGGAAGCAAGAGGTGGTCACTGTCTTTACCTGAGGTCAGTGGTGGATGATGACTTTAGATAGTGGTGGGGTGTAAAAGTGACTGTCGATAGAGTTAACTGTCTCTCACCAATACAGCAAATAAATAAAAATCCTGTCACTAGAAGACAAGAAAGAAACATTTTCCTTTATTTTAGAACAGTGTTTTTGTTCATTTTGCTTTATTGACAAGCAGCTGAGAAGGATTTAGAACGAGGCAGACCCTCTAAACGTATATGTTGCAGTCCGTCCCCACATGCTGAATTGCTAATTGTGCCTCACAGTCGTCAACAGTCGGCTCTCTCGGCAGCACTGGTCTCATTTTCACTCCTTCACTGCTAGTACAGTGTCATCAGCTGTGCACGAGAGAGAGAGACTGCCACAGACAAATGGACAATCACTGTGTAGTTTCAAAAGAAAGCCACATGGTGAATGGTGAAGTTGTGGTATTCTCCTGCCCCCATGTTGCCTCTTGAGCCCAGGCATACGACTATAGGCTAAACCTCTAAAACCAATCCTGATTCTGCTTTCAGACTGTTTATAACAGTAAACAGCATGAAAATAGGACCAAGATTGGTTTGGTCAGGCAAATCGTATGCTCCATAGAAGACTGGGGAGCGGCATCTGTTTTCTCCCGGTCTCCTAATATAGCGTGGATTTGTGAGGGTTCAAGTGTGCATGTCAGGCAGGACATACCAGAACAACAGTCCAACCAGATGTGTGCACTTCAGATGCATTAAGCATGTTCAATACAGTTTTTCTTTTGTCAGCTTTGGCCCGTACTGAAAGACACTACCTGATCCGACACAACAGAAAGAGTTCCATGGTCCTGGCTTTGGAAACAGAAAAAATGAGTGAGCTCCTTTATTACAAATATATGTTGAGTGACTCACAGCAGGGGGCAGGGCAGTGCCTTTTTGCCCTAATGGAGAAACTGCCAGTGCCTGAGGTTCCATAGTGGCTTTTTTAGGGATGAGTGCTAGGTTTCTGGCTTGTTATGATGGGATTGGCATGGGCCCTAGTTCCACTGGCCACCAGAAGAAGTCTTAGGGTCAGCTCTTGTTTCTGAAGAACTGTTCTTCCATTTTGTCTGTGTTGAGCTAGAACAGTTCTGTTTAATCCATTCTGCCATGCTGGTCATACAGTTTATGAAGCTGTTCCTGGTAGTGTTGGCATTGTCTGTCAGGGATAGGATAAGCTTGTCTGTCAGGGACAGGATGAGCTGTGTTTCGTCAGTGTAGGATACAATGTTGAAACAGTGGGCTGTGATGAGTGAGAGACAGTGTCAAAAACTGTGAAGAAATTGAGCAGGCAGGAGCTGCAGTGTCTCCGTAGTCGAGGATAGTTTGGATGTCGTTGGTGGCCACTATGAGGGTATTTTCTGTGCTGTGGTTGTTGCTGAAATAAGATTGCATTTGTCCAATAGTGGATGACTTTCTAGTTGCCTGGAGAGTTGTTTATTAATCACCTTCTCCATGACTTTGGTGGGGAAAGGTAGTAGTGAGGTGGGAAATTTGTATGCATTAATCATTAAAGGTGACAGGCCTGCTTTGGAATTCTCTTTGCAGCTGCAGTGTTGTTATATTTATTTCAATCTCTATTTCAACTTAAGTGGAAAGTGACAAATTGTATAATTTAACAGTAATAGCTATCATAGCCTTCTCAAAAAGGTGCACATTATTAAACCGAAGAATAATATTTTTAAGTAGGACATGAGCCAGAGTAAAAGAAAAACCGGGATTCACCAGCGAGTAGCCAATGTCTTGCATAAGTGCACAACTGTCAGATTCATGTCAATTTCATATGTTCTGGTGAGTACTGGGTACCACCCAGTCCCACCACTGAGGTGCTTCACAGGATGTACCGCACACCATTCCCTCTATGAAAGTTATAAGAGTCAGTACCAACTGTTGAGAGGAAGAGTTGCTCCCCTTTCAAGTAGGAACCCTTTCTGTTCTTCCCCAGCAAACCTATGTTGCTTCATGGAGCTGTAATGAGGGGTGGTTTACTGAGTAGTCATACAAAAACAATTATTTGAATTAAATATGTTGTCTAACCAGAGTTTTTTAAAGGCATGGGTAAAGAGGGCAATTGGTTCAGATGCTCACCTTCTATTGGGCCCATAAGTACGTGATTTAGAGAGTCAGAAGAGCGGGAGGAGCCTAATGTGTGCCAAAGATGGCCGCATAGGTGAGCAGCTCCATCGAGACGAATCCCTCGCCCCCATATCCTAAACCCATCCTGAGACGCTGCCGTGAAAAACGGTTAGCGGAGATCCCGTGGCACCCCCTGAAGCAACTCCAGTCCCGCTGTGAGATCGGGGACCGGAGCAACGTGCTGGAAAGTTTGGAGGCCTATGTGACGCGCTAAGCCCGGGGCTCGAATGAGAGGAGCGGCCGGATGCAAGTCTAATAACAACCGCAACCGAAACCAGAAGTGGCCGGCCGGATTAACGGATTGCAGAACTCGGCCCGGGAGCAGAGAGGCGGACCCGCATGAGTGATTCTGAGGCCCCCCCAGGTGCGCCTCCCTGTGCAGCCACTGTGAGCAGCAACCGCAGTGCTTTTAATACCGGTTAGGCGCTGCTGCTCTGACGGAGACGGGAGGAAGGGGGCTCAGCGGGGGTACGTGTGTGCAGTAAGCTTGGATCCGGTTCTGCAGCGGGAGTAAGGGCTGCAGTGGCAGATTGAAAGACGCGACCCCCGGTATTGAGGAAGTTGGGGAGCCGTGGAAAATGCTGCTCTGCTGCTGAGCACAGTACACCTGGAGACAGCTCTGATCTTCCGCAGGAAGTGCGAGCAGCGAGGTCGGCGGCCTCCCTGTATGAGGCCCTTGAGGAGTGTGTTCACTCTATTGTCTTGATTACGGGACAGAAGCTTGGTTGGTGACAGGCGCAGAGTGTGACCCTAAGATCCGTCCCATACCCGGAGGTAACAAGAATCATTAAGATTGGAGAGGACGGGGTGGCGGGTGTGTGGAGGAGGCGGAGAAATTTACTGTACAGTCTGTTGGGGTCGTGGACGCTTTGCATACTGTTGAGAGTCCTGGCAGTGGAGCACAGATGGCGTCCAAGCCTGAAACGGAGAAGTCCCAGTCTCGGTCCTCTAAGGGATCTTGTTATATATAGAGACTAACAAAATGGACCGATATACAACGTCCAAGGGGTCCCCACAAGACTTGAAGAAGAGGCAGGACCCTGGGAAGGACCTGACTGACCCTCTGGCAGAACCTACACTTCTTGATGTGATGGCATCTATAAATGAGGTTAGAACATCCCTGGGACAGAAAATGGAGTCACTTGATCATAAGCTAGATACGGTAAGTAAACCTTATACGTGCGTATCACACCAAAACTAGTGAGAAGGTTAAGTCTCTAGACGTTAAAACAGCGAGCTTGATAGATGATGTGGCAACGCTACAGCAGGAGTTGCAGGACCTCAAGAGGGCCGGGGAGCTCACGATCCGGAAGCCTGACGACTATGAAGGGAGGGCCCAAAGAAATAACGTCAGGATTGTTGGCGTTCCTGAAAAAGCGGAAAACCCGGCACCGGATTTACTTGTGGAGGATCTTGTCCTTAACTACCTTCAACCCAAAGGACTGAGTAATTTCTTTACTGTCGAACGGGTTCATAGAGTCCCGGGTGGAAGGCCAAGGCCTGGGGCTCCCCCACGTCCACTGATTGCGAGAGCATTTAATTTCAGGGATCGAGACGCTATGCTGCAAGCCGCCAGGTCAGGCGGCCCTCTGAAATTTGAAAACGCTAGCCTTTCCTTTTTCCCTGATTTTACACAAGCAGTGCAGAGACAGCGCCAGGGTTTCATGGGCATTAAGAAGAGGCTCAGAGAAAAGGGGTTGAAGTATGGCATGATGTTCCCAGCCCGACTGCGGATTGAGCTTAATGGGAAACCGTGGCTTTTCGATAATCCTTACATTGACTTAGACTGGTTGGATGCGCAACCTGAGCTGGAGACTGAGAAACCAGGAAATGTAGAGGTGGGAGATGAGTTAGAGCAGGAATAGAGTTCTCCGCCTTTGGAAATTAACATGGGGGTGTACGGCAAACATGTTCTCCCAGAATTACTGTAAGAGATGAGGGTCGCTATCATGGGGTTGAGAGCTAAGTGAGTGGGGGGGTTCCTAGGGGCTGTCTTCCTCCTCATTACTATCTTTAGTTAGTCGCTTAGTTAGAGTATGGGGCGACAGGCACTCTACAAGTTAGGGTTAGGCGGAAGCCAAGAGCAGGGGTGAAGGGTGGGGTAGGTGATTTGGCGATGTTATTATTGGGGTGGGTTTTCTTTTGTTGCCTTGATTTGTTAGGTATTTTTTTAGTTTTTGTTTGTCCAGGCATCGGGTGGAACTGCAGCATATGTGATTTGCAACAGAGAGAGGATTACTGCTTTTTTTTCCTGTTTGATGATGGGGGGTAGGGAACTGAAGGTATTGAGTTGGAATGTGGATGGATTGGGGGATAAGTTTAAACGTAGTATTGTTCTTCAGTATCTTAAACGTCAATCGCCACACGTGGTCTTCCTCCAGGAAAAACATTTATTTGGCAATTCCTGTAAGGCGATGCATAGAATGGGGTACAAGTTGGTGTCTCCTGCTGGTTTCACGTCGGGATCCAGGGGAGTGGGTATCCTGATTCTGAAGGCGCTCCCATTGTTGATTGACTCCATGTTAGAGGATGACAGAGGCAGATATGTTGGGGTGGCAGGTCGCTGGGAGGAGCATGTCCTTACCCCATTGTGGGTGTATGTCCCCCCGGGTATGCAGGCCACTACTTTTGTTGATCTGGGGAAGCTCCTTTTGGAGCTGCCGGTGGGCCTTTTCATCTTGGGGGGGATTTCAATGCAGTGGTTTCTGGAATTATGGATAGGCATCACCAGCGAGATACGCAGCGCACCCAGCGATGGCTACCCGACTTTCTTGATGCAATGGGTCTGGTGGATGGCTGGAGACTGCTCCACCCAGACCAGAGGCAATACACCTTTCACTCTGGGGCTCATGGTAGTCTCTCTCGACTGGATTATTGTCTTGTGCCTGCGGCCCACGCATCTTATATAACTGAGGCTGTTCATATGGCTTGGGGCGTCTATGACCATTTCCGTCTCTGGTTTCGGTTTTGTGTTGCCTTGAGTTTGGCAGGTAGAGTAGCACCTATTAACCCCTGGTATATGCACAACCCCAGATTTCGTAAAGACCTCATTAAGGCTTTAGATAAATATTTTGTAGAAAAGGAAGGGTCGGTGTCCTCTTCTGTGTCTCTCTGGGAAGCCATTAAAATGGTCATCAGGGGCCAAGCCCTGTTGCTAATAGCTAGAGTGAAAAAGGAAAGGAATAAAGAGGTTGCTGAAGCGGAGGCTGAGATTTGTCGCTTGCAGAGAGAACGGGAACCGGAGGTAACTCGGGCGAAGTTGCATATCCTGACTCTTAAAAATCATGATTATAGATCTTTAGTTACGGCTAGTGCCAGGGCTCTCGGCAGGGAGCAGCAGGGTCGACTTTACGATCTTGGAGATAAGGCAGGGAAACGTATTGCTTGGTTGGATCGAAAGGACAGGGCGGAGCGTGTTGTCCCGGAGCTTGTTACTGCTGAGAGAGCGCTGCTCACTGATCCCCAGAATATTGTTGATGGCTTTGCAGCGCATTTTCAAGCAGTGTGTACCTCGGTCTCGGATCGGCCTGAGGAAGACTCCGATTCACTGCTCCGGGACATACAGCTCCCGTGTCTGTCCGAGGAGGACCATGATTTTCTGGATAGTGCCCTCACGACCGACGAAATAGCCCTGGCTATTCGGTACTTGAACTCGGGTAAGGCATTGGGACCCAATGGGCTCCCAATTGAATTGTACAAGCTTAAGCCGGATAAGCTGGCTCCTCACCTTAAGGATATGTTTGTGGAGGCCCGGGATACGGAAATATTGCCTTATGATCAGAGAGTGGTGTCGGTGGTGGTCCTCCATAAGGAGGGTAAACCGAAGACTAACTGCGCCTCTTATAGGCCTATTTCCTTATTGAATGCCGCACCCAAAATACTTGCGAAGCATCTCTCCAATAGGCTGATTAAGGTGATTAGCGGATTGATTCACGTAGGCTACCCTGCAGGAACCGCCCATAGTCGCCTCACTTGAAGCGACAATGGCTTTTGATACTGTAGAATGGCCATATTTGTGGGCAGTCCTGGCTAAATTTGAATTTGGGTTTGGCCTCGACTTTTTCCGCTGGGTGCGTTTACTATATACTGAACCACTCGCTCAGATAGTGTTTAACAATCATGTCTCGGCGTCCTTTCGTCTCGCTCGAGGCACTCGGCAGGGCTGTCCCCTCTCCCCCTTATTTTCTTGCTGGCCCTTGAACCCTTAGCAGCCTGGATTTGCTGGGAGGCATCCGGTGGTCCCCTGACTGGGAGGATCGAATCTCCTTCTATACGGATGATATTTTACTCTATTTGACTTCGCCTAGGAAATCCCTTATTGCTGTTTGCGATGTGTTGGCATCCTTTGGTAAAAACTCTGGGTTGTCAATCAACTAGGGGAAATCTTTCTTGTTTGTCCTTAAGGGAGAGACCCCGGTTCCTCCGCGTAATTGTCCTATCCAGGTTAACTCGGATAGTTTTAAATATCTGGGGATTTTCATCTTGCTGGACCCAGCGATCCGGTATGCGAGGAATCTCCTCCCCCCTGTGCAGAGACTTAGGGGTGATACGGCTAATTGGAAGAAGATTCCCCTCTCGTTGTTGGGGCGAGCAGCCTTTATAAAATGATGTCTCTGCCTCGCTTTCTTTACGCCCTTTAGAATACTCTGGATGTAGTGCAGGCCAGTTATTTTCGCGAGGTGGAAGGGCTGCAGCATAGTTTAATACGGGAGGGTAGACCCCGAATTGCGTTAGATAAATTGACGCTTCCATGGTATGACGGTGGTGTTGCCCCCCTGGACATTAAGCGATATTACTGAGCCTCCCAACTAGCTGCAATCAATCAGGGAACCTACGGGCCCGTGGCTGACCCTGGATATGCGATGGATTAGTGGCTCCTCCCTGGAGGTAGTTATAACAGGGCACTGTACGCTAAGTCAGCAAAGTTGAATTTGACAGGACCCACTAAGCATGCAGTGAGGATCTGGCACGATGCCACGAGCTCTTTGGGGTGGCAAGACCGACTGACATTAGCTACTCGGCTGTTTGCCTCGGAATTTCTGGCCAAGCTTTGGAATACGAGAGGGTTTGATAAGTGGGATCTGATAGGGATTTCAACCATAGGTGATATCCGCGGCAAAGGGAGGATTAAGACAACTGAGTACTTTCGCTATGCACAAATCCAACATGCATTGAAGGCGGCCCTGCCTGAAGAGGCGGACCTACCTGATGCCTCCCCTCTCGAGGATAGAATTTTAGATGGCCATCTATCCGAGAGGGCGATCTTTTTGATCTATAAGAAATGAATTAATCATAGGGCAGATCTCCTTAAGGAGTTGAGGGATAAATGGACGCGAGATGGCATAGAATTAGATGATGAGTACTGGCAATTGGCTGTACCCTCTCCAAAAGTGATGGCAATCCCAGCGCCATTACGGCTTGTACAGTTAAAAATACTACATAGGATCTATGTCACGGACCCCCGACTTGTCCGGATGGGGTTATCGGAAGAAGGTCCGTGTAGAAGGAAATGTGGTCTTGTGGGTACATTCCTCCATATTCTTTGGGAGTGTCAGTATATTGTCGAGTTCTGGGGTAAGATCCACAACACTATACAGGAGGTTTTGGGGGTGGCAGTGCAGCCGGAGGCGCAAAAATGTCTCCTTAATGTATGGAAGCCCACTGATCTTAATTTGGCACAGACGCAATGGACTACACTAGGTTACATGATTGCAAAGAGGAATATTGCACAGCAGTGGGGATCTGAGCGGCCTCCTACACTCGAGGGCTGGAAAGGTGACCTAGATTGGTGCATGTTTCATGAAAAGACTGTCTACATAGCGAGAGACCAACCGCAAAAGTGGGGGTCAATTTGGGGGCTTTGGAATCAATATAGTGGAGAGATCTGTGTACCACCTAGGGACTCTGTATTTGACATGCCCCCCATCTCCCATGAATTCTTGACATGTGTGTACCTTGATTCCAGTTTCCTCCCCCCCTCGACAAATGTAATGTGATGTAAAGATGTGATTCCTCTGTACTGTGCTTTTACTTTTGATGCCTTGAGTTAATGAACAGAAATATAAAAAGAAAAAAAGAAAAGAAAGTAAGAAGAACCATAATAATAACAAAGTGCATAAGAATCAGATTCTTTTTAATGTAACTTTTGGGCATGCACAGGGGTTTGTGCATATCTTATAGTGTATGCCGATCTGTCATCCTTATGTTCTTAGGCATACAATGGCAATTGAATTAAAGATTTTTTTTCTGTGTTATGTTTCTCTTCCTACTTCATTGCACTTCTTCTACTTCATTCTCCTCTTGTTACATCTGCTTCTGCTTACCTCTATGTCTCTATATAATACCCTCACTCTCTCTAGTTAATGTCTACTTAATCTTGGTCTACCTCATCTTTCTTTCAGTTCACCACTTTGTCTCACAACCTTCTCTACCTTCTATGACTTCACTTCACACTCCACCACTCTCTGTGCCTATCACTATATCTCTACCCCCCTTGTCTCACTCCACTCATCACTTTCAGCTCTGGTTTAATTTCACATCCATTAATACCAACTGTTTCTCAAGCTCACCTCTCTCTGTTTACCTCACATGCACATATTTTCTCTTCTCTTTATGCTCGTGTTCCATCTAACTCACCCCTCTCACCTTTCTCGCCACCTTACTATTTACTTGCAACCTTTCTTTTGCTACCTTTTTTCTGTCTATCATTGCTTCTTCCTCTCACTGCATTATATATATCTGAAGTAGCTTTTCTAGTTCAACTCAATGTCTCAACCTCACCTGCCTGTCTCATAACCTTTTTCTCTTTATACATCTCTCTATCTCACCTCTGTCTCTACCTCTTTCTCTACTTCACAACTCACTGTCTATCTCACAGTTCCCCCCTCTCTGTCAATTTTCCCTCTCTTCATCCACGTTGGCGATGCATCCCTGCTTTACGTGTTTTTTGTCAAAACCCATCACCTAATCTTTCTTTCTGCCCTTCACCACTTTACTTTCTCCCATTCTCTCTACCTTGCTGCTCTCTTCATCTGATCAAACATTCTACAACCATTCTCATGTTATAAATCTATTTTTCTCATCTTCATCTACTTTGTATCTTTGTCTGTCAGTCTGGCTCTACCTCTTTTGGCCTTTACTTCCCTCTAATTCATCTATCCCACTTCATTCTCTCAATATGTCATCCCTTGATGTACTCAACACTTCTCCCTCTCTTTTGTTGAATGAGTTTATTAAGAAAAGCAAAAAGAACAGCAATACAATAATTAATATAATTCCTATTAACAAAAAATAAAGATGAAAACAGCAAGCGTGAAAAACAATACATGTGGAAAAAATTGTCAAATGATATTGTAAATATGAGAGATATAAATACTAAGCTGTACAAATATTAAATAATTAAATTTGGACTATGGGGGAAAGCAGGTGGAAGGAGAACAGTATGTAACTACACTATATAAAATTAGAAAAGTGATAAATGACACAACATTTAGACAAAAAAAGAAGAAACATTAACAAAATACCTATAAGTTTATGAAATTATGTAAATCTAATAGTAAAACAAAGGCATTATAGTGAAATTCAAGGTGGCTTCTTTATTTTATCTGATACAGTGATACTTTTGTTAGTAGATGAGGTAGAATGGGATAAATATGTAGTTAATGGAAGCCAGAAGTGATCCCTCTTTATAGCTAGACATATAGGAGAGACATAGTTAGGACCTAATCTATGATGAAAGCAAATAGTGTTTCACTAGGATCTAAAATAACATTCTGGTCTTGTTTCCAGTTTGATGTTATTAAGTGAAAAGCAACAGCCAACAATAAATCTGTAATTTTTGGGATTGGGCATCCATAGATCTTTTCTTTTACGAGATGACACTTATTATAAAACCTCTTGCCTCTGACTTAACAGAATACCAGAACAGTGTAAAGGAAGAATCAGGTGTAGTGTTCATAGCAAACAATTCAGAAGCAAAGGCTTCAAATTGGTCTGTGAATATAGAATCCAAAAGTAGAGAGGCATTAAAGTGCCATCTACCTACATGTGGTAAAAATGGTATAATGTCAAGTTCCATACATACTGTTGCATGATCGGATGTTAAAATTGATCCTATGTCAGACTGAAGGTCATGTTGGTCCAAAGATTTATTAGGAAAAAGGTAATCAATGCGGATTGTGAGTGGTGTGGAATGGAGTAAAAAGGGTAATCCCGTAGGCACGGGTGACATAACTGCCAAATATCAACTAATGATTTACACTGTATTGTTGATTTGAATTGCGAGTGCATTCTAGGATGAACAAACTTGACTATCGAATGCCTATCCAATATAGTATCATGAATTCGATTGCAGTCATCACTATTTTTTTCTTTATTAAGATACAACAGGTACGATGTACATATCCATAAGATGCAACACTATAATACATCAGCTCAGCATACTGTTTCAAGTTACATCAGTACAAATTACTAGTATAGCTATAAAACAGTTTACAGTATGTCTGCACTCATTTGTTGGAACTCACAGATTGGAGTAGGAGCTACACCTGGTGCTCTACTAACCAGGAAATACCCAAGATATAACAAGAACAACAGTGATAGTTTCCAACTTGGTGTCTGTAAATACATGAAATCTTTTAAATGAATTTGCACTTTAATCATGGGCTTTAAAGCTTCTTATAAACTGTAGGAGGCTTCTTAGCATGAATTAGTTGTTAATTGTCGTATATGTTTTGCTTTGTATGCTGCTATTACCCAGCCCCAAGAGCCAACAAAGAATGATTCCATTTATAAGGGCACTCTCACACAAAGGTTTTTGAAGGCATTGCATTCTAACCATGGGCTTTTAGTGTTTGTCAATATTTGCTGGAGGCATTTTTTTTATGAAATATTTGAATATTGTTTTATTTGCTGTGCTTCGTACATTGTTTTTAGTATGTGAATCCCAGCTATCTTTTAATTGTAACTTGTTTTTAATATTCTCTTGTATGTTGTCTCTCTATTCTGCATGCATCAAGCACAACTTGTAAGGCTGTGTCTTTAATGGTTTTTTACCAAAAGAAAGAGAGTTGATGATGATGAATAAGAACAACGGAAAAGAAAATATAAAAAAGGAAAATGACAATGGAGATAGAGTCACTACTTTTCAGTATTACATATAGTGTTTTGTAAGTGGGTTCCCATATTACAATACCAAACTATTGTTAGGAGCTCCTGAGGGGCAGGACCATGGGACCTAGTGAATCTATAACAGTGATCAAGAGGGTGAGTGCAACATATTCATGGGGGAAGGGGAAACCGCACGTGGGAGGGGTGGCTTACTCCCAGTCTTGGACCCCGGGGATGGAAATTATGACCCAGGTGTACCGGAGTGGTGGTCAACTGCACCATCAGAAGCCACAGGTGGGGTGTCCACCAGCTAATCCTCGATGAAGGTGAGATATGCCCTCCAATAAGGGGGATTAGATGCAGGCTCTAATCAAATCTTTAAGCCATAATGGGATGGGGGAGCCAAGTGTGATTTCCAGCACCTTCTGCCCCCCTACAGCAAGTCATTGTAACAACTTTTGGTTGTAATAATTTGCGATGTAACAACACAGTTGTTGTAATGACCACGATGTAATGGCATGTGATGTATCGCATGAGTTGTTCACCACTTTTTCCGAGAAGGGTACTCCCTGTTACACTGCTCCATTGGTCTTGTTAGTCTTTTAAATACGTGAGTGTCCAGGTCTACCACTCGTACACAGATTTATTAGATGGGAATCTAGGCAAGACACTGAGCAGTGCCAGATCCTCCCTACAATTTTGGACAGAGTTACCGCACTCCCCCATGGGTCTCATCGCCATCTCTAAAATGCTCCTACTGCCCAGACTGCTGTACTTCTTCACAGTCCTCCCCCTCCAAGTGCCCCAGAAAATCTTTCAGGACTTAAGGTCACTACTGTTAGTTGTTACACAAGGTAAGAATAGGAAGTGGGTTTTACTCATCAAACTATAAGCACCACTATTGGTAAATATTGCAGGGATTTGTTAGCATGAGCTGAAAGCCATTTTGTAATTCTGGCAGTCATCTTGTTTGCCATGTGCTGCCACGTGCTCGCCATGTGCTCTGTCCTCCCTCAGTGTTGACTGCTCTTGTAATCTGCCTAGAAAAGAACTATATTTAGCATCTTCCACCTTCGCACATGCTCGGAAGGGCCTAGCTAGTAGAATGCACCTGCTCTCCTTGTAGAACTGTCAGACTATTGTTGCTGCTGTATGGAGAAGTAACTCTCCTTCCACTTTGTTAAGCAAGCAGATCTTGCATGCCCATATAAGTCATTTTGCATGCTTACATGTGCCAGGACTGCACTTGGTCTTATTCTGACTATGTAACCCTAAGCATATATAAGGCCTCTGTTTTCTGTACTCCTCAGACTGCCTCATTCAGTTGCTAAGGCTTCTGTGTGACATAGTCTCCCTCATTTGAGGTTAATAAAGATGTTACTTTTATATTTCAGCTTCTGTGCCAATTTCTTCTTTGTTGGTTTAAAAGGACCGTGTATCAGTGGGACCCCTGAGAAGGTTTCTATTTTCTACACTATCAGAGGGGGGATTTGGAGCCCCGAACTATGAGTGGTACTATGCAGCTGCATAGCTGCAGCAGCCAATGCAACTGATAGATCACCAAAACACAATAGGACTAGGGCAATGGGCAAATAAAACTCGCCTGACCGTGGTCCTAAAGTGGCTATTAGGTACTGAGACTATGATTCCATTAAGACCAGGGACCTTTCTTATGTCCACTGCATGATTTTGCTAGTATCATTATTTACAAAGGAAATGTTCCCTACCCCCATATGCTCCAGCACTGCCTCTCTGGTTGTTTTTGAGCTATGTAACACAAGGCCTCAGGCCTGAGGCGACAAATTATACCAACGTTGGTGTCACCTCATGGGGTGACATGTTCACCAATTTTATATTTACACATTTGGTGTACTAGTAGATGACTATGGGATACCTCCAGGTTCCTTCCTTTTGTATGCATCCTTAGCGAATCAACTGCGAGTTGCATAAGCAAATACATATGCCAAACCCAAGCATCTAGACTCCTCCAAACATTTCTAACACATGGCACTGCCTGTAGAGCCATTACAATACTTTTCACCTCACTACGTCAGGATAGGGTGCCCACATTGATGTCTTGTCAGGGTTATTGGGATGAAGAAAGTTCAATCACTTTGACTGGCAAGTAATGGGAACAGTGTCTTGGAGTCTCAAAAATCATTTCAATAAATGCAAGGCTCAAGAACACCCAGTTCAATTACCTCCACCATGCCTCTCTTATGCCTATTACGATATCCACGAGGTACCCTGGCTCCTCAGATACATGTCTTCCGTGTGATGCTTCTGTGGCCACCTCTACTCATATAGTGTGGTCCCGCCCAAGAATAGCTACATACTGGATAGAAATAGCCAACATATTGATGGAGGCCACATATATGACATTGCAGGAGTTAGGCCTGCATTTCCTACTAAGGATCACACAACGCTTATCAAAATGCAAGACTCTGAATACATTTTTGCATTTGGCGCTGTTAGTTGCTCAGCACAGACAATTCAACAGATCTCCCTCTCCAGTTGGGCTATTTCATAGCGGAGGATCATTCTAGTACCATAGACTGCTTTGATCATATGTTCCCTTACCACAACTTTAAAAGCATCCCACTTGAACCCTGGCCTGGAGGCGGTACCTCTATTGTCTTGGAAATAAGAAACAATATTTTCAGTGCGGGAGGTCTTCAATGGGACATCTCTGAGCGCCACCACAATTAACAACTTTTAGGATTTTTGGTCTGCTCCTTCCCCAGATCAACTGCAGCTGCAGTGGGGGGTAGTCTGTTTGTGTGCACCTGAGGTACTCCTTCTGGCATACCTTGGCAAGGACGACGTGTGAGCCAAAAATCAAGTCTATTTGGGTGTGTAAATTATGTAATCCAGAGTAGTGAGAGCACTCCCTGGCATCAGGATGTAAGTCCCTCTATGCCTCCATATCTGTAGGTAAGTAGACCATATCTGTAGGCTATGCGCATGCGCTATTGATTGCGTGCCAGGGAGGGGGGGGACAGGAATGATCCTTGTCGAGGTTCTGGTGCAAAAAAAATCTCCACCCCAGTAAACAGGAGCCAGTGTATCCTGCGATAGTGTAGCGGTTAGTGAGTGTAAAAAGGAAGTCTGATGAATGTTGGGAGCATCGAGCGACGCCAGGGATATCAGGAGACCACCAAATCGCTCCCCCTAGTACCACATATTGGCCCTCTGTATCAATGCGAGTTTGCTGAATCTCCAATGAGGTCCCAGGGGCAACCCAACTCAATGACCCCTAGCAAAGCTAGAGCATGTGGTCCCTTTAAGAGTTCCTCTCCAGTGCCTGCTCATAGCCTCCAGTGTGTGTGAGGTGAGATGAGTTTCCTGTAGCAGTGCAATGGGAATTCGTATACTCTGTAGTGCTTAGTGTATCCTGCCAGGCCACAGACATTCCAGGTTAACAACAATATCATAGGGCTCAGATTACATATCAGTGGGTGCATACCGGAATAGTCAATTGCATGACTGAGACGAAACCTCCTATGACACTGAGAAAAAGGACAGGTCCTTCCAACCACATATTACCTTTCGTCTCCCACCTCAGAATATATAAAGACACCTCTGTAAATAAAAAAAAAGATAATAATAAGGGCCAACTCCCACTCCCAAGCCATAACACCAATGGGTGACTGATCATTAGCACTTAAATGTAAGATTAATAACACAGTTAACGTATTAATTGCAAATAGTATCTTTTAACCCTGGGCAGTGAGCTTGCAGAGTTTTCCACACTCCGCATTGAGTGAAGTTGGTGGGATTTGTCCTCGTTTGCGAACGTCAGCATCAAGTTGGCGAGCGTGAAAAATGTAACATCCCAGCGAGATTTCTCAATGCGGGGGCAGGTTTCTCACTGCGAGTGGTTGCGTTTGCTTGCAAAAGCTTGCGTTAAGAAACAGCTCGTTCGCGTTGAGAAAGCTGCCCCTCGAGTTAAAATCTACTTGAGCGGCAGAAAAGGAAAGCAGGGACCGCTTGCACTGTGCATGGTGGCATTCGCAATGATTGCACAGTGCGTACAAGCATCCAGCACTGTGCAATCAACGTGAACAACGTGAACAGACTTTTTCTACTGTACTCCACCACTTGCGGAGCTCTGCGTAGTTCAGCGGAGTTTTCTTTGGCACCTCGTGGAGTTTTGCATAGTGCAACTCCGTGAACTCCGGCCTGGGTTAGTCTCTATAGATGTGAGGGTGTCTTATCACGTGGCATCCACAGGCCCATACAGCAGACTGTACCTCCCAGTGCTCAATCAAAGGAGACATTTTTGTGACAGTGCATTGCCAAGGACAAAACAATTCCACCCGGTCTCCCACACAAACTCCAAACCTATTGAGACTATTCACATCAAGACTTCAGCGGTGTGGGGTATGGCGACAGGGTCATCGCCCAGCACTGCAGCAACTTGGGTGTCAAAGAGTATAAATGCATCACCATGCTGATTCTCGGACTCTGAACCCGAGTCCAAGGGGGAAAAGGGTTGATGCGTGATT
The DNA here is from genome assembly GCF_964263255.1 of Lissotriton vulgaris. NCBI lineage: Eukaryota > Metazoa > Chordata > Amphibia > Caudata > Salamandridae > Lissotriton > Lissotriton vulgaris. The sequence goes on from NC_141687.1 coordinate 495,134,406, forward strand.
TTTCACATCCTTCACCGCCCTTTCCTTTCTGCCTACTCTTTGGTGGGTCCTCCTTGCGGGTGGCTGGAAAGTGCTTTATGCTTTTGTTTGGTCTGCCATGGAGGAGTGGAAATAGATACGCCCCCATTCAGGTGCCAGTCCCTTTTGCTCGAGCCAGGCCAACTCTGCTTCCGGAGCCATCCAGAATTGTGTGGAGCCAACCTGTTGGACCTGGACTGTGGCTGGAAATTGCAATGCATATTTTATGATATCATAGGAATTTCTTTACCTCAAATGAAATTAAATTACATTCAATTATAATTTGTAACACACACTACTAACCAAGGTGTCTAGGCATGGCGGATCTGCAAAAGAGGCTACCAGGAAACTGAAAAGGCTGGTTGAGGGCCTCGTTCTAATTGTTAAACATCAAGGGGGCATATTCACAATGAGCTATCATGGAATTAACTGCACTTTATCACAGCCAAAGTTGTGATAAATTTACCCCACCTTTCACAAGCAGCACGCAGCACCACTTTTCACGTGATAGCAGCCGCAAAAAACATCGCCACAGAGGACCCCTGCAACTATCACTAATGAGATGCAGAGTAGGCGTTCCTGTGACAAAAGCTGCGACAACACCACACCTCAACATTCACAACGACCAGACAGATCGGTGATAAGAACACAAAACCTGCAATAAGGTGCTTAAGCAGCAGGAATTTTACACCTGCTCTGACCTGGTGTAAAGTCAGACCACAGCCTGCACCACAATAGGGAGCCCTGCCCAGGGCATCATCGGAAGGGCAACAGATGCCATGGAGCAACTGACCATGCAGCACGGACCCCAAGAGGACCACAACACCCACTCGGCCCCCCCCCACTGGACAACCACCGTGGCAGCGCAGACAAAAACCGTGGCCCCCCAGGAAACGCACCTGCCTCACAGGCACACCATCTGACAATGTCACTGTCCACTAGAGGCTGAAAGGGACAACCATCCTACGAATCCTGGCCGTCATTGCCTAACAGGCCTATGGCACCAACACAGCAGACAACCAACATCCCACCCCACACCAAGCGGTTGGCTGTGCACAACCTGTTGGCCCATGGCACACCTCAAACAACACCCGCCAGAGTCAGTGGAGTCTCACAGCCAGCCACATCCAAGACCCCCACGCCTGTCCTGGACATCACCATCATCCTGGCACCCGAGGCCCTGTACGGCCAACATCATTAGCAGGAACCGCTGGAGATCAAGCAAGGACCATACACCATAGCCAGATGCACGCATGTGTACAGGGCAATCCACTGCACACATGTCCCACCTCTGCCCCCCTGGTGACACAGCACACAATCAGCGCAACAGGAAGCACACATCACACATCACTGTGCAGGCAACATCCGAACATAGTGGGACCTTCACCATTGTTGCATCAAAATACTCAGCCAGTGTGCATGATCCCTTCACCCTCTGACAGTCCAACAGCAAGCAGCCGTCCCAGGATGGCACCAAGGGAAATGCACAGCCCCTTGGCAACTTCCCAAGTAACACCCCACTCAACTCAACTTCACAACCATGCAATCCACAACTCTGGCCATGCACACGTCACAAGTACACAACAAAGATGTACAACAACATGCCCACTCACCAGACATGATTGAACAACTCACAATGGTAACCTGGGCAAGCCGTGAACATGACCAATCTACGGCATTGCACCTTAGCCACACAATAGACGAACGTTGGGAGAGTAGGCAACCAGGCACATGTGAAGGATGCAGTAGAACCATGATTGGGAAAGCACACAATGCCAAGAGTGGCTGCGAAATGCTGAACAAACCGCAGTATGTAGAACACACCCATATCCACAGCGATATACACCTCTGGTGCATGGAGTGTAGTTGGCAGTGGACACAACCATGTCACCCCAGGCAGTGGGGGTCCTTGTGGAAGTGTTGCCTGTTACACCCCACCCGTAAGCATGATCAGAGTGGGATGGGCCGGCATAGGGATGTGAATAAAAAGCACTTAGTCCTAGGTGTTGTCCTCTTCCGGAAAGCCCAATGTCCCTGCCACGGCGGCGCCTTCCACCCTGCCATAAGGCAGACGCCGTCCTTGTTAGTGGAGTTGCCTGAGATCCAGTGCACCTGCCGTACCCCGGCCCGCTAGACCACACACACATCAGGGCTGACCCGACGCAGCCAGGCCACACTAATCTGCTTCCGACACCGGCGTGTGTCATGGAGAGCCCACCACATGCCAGTGTAAGATCCAAACCCGAGACTCGCTTCGATCAGTAAATCATAGTGCCATATGCGCATCTTGCGAGACAACCTGCCACAAACCCTGTCCAACGCCATCCGGCAAACCGTGGATGAGAGACCAGGACAACCCTGCAGACCAGTAGGTCTCACATCCAGCACCTAGTCGTGAATCACGAATGGCTGAGTTCACACATGAATTTTGTTGCATGCACTGCACTCCCAAATGCGATGCAGTGCATGCAACAAAATTTGTTTTATTTATTTATATGTTTACTTACCTGTAATCCTCCGCAATCCATAGATTACTACCACCACCCTGCCCCTCTCCCTCCCCACGTCACCGCCCGGCAGCTACTCCCACCACCGACAGCTACTGGCACTGAACCTGAACTACACAGGCCTGTGGGGCCACCAACCTATGTTGGTGACACTCAGTAAATGGCCCGTGCTGTCTGCTGCCTCCGGCCTACACTGATCTCGGCCCAGGCTGTGCTGGAGTAGGCCACAGATTTGGAACTGAACATCAAGTATGCAAAGGCAGATTACACATCGTTGCCCGCCAGGAGAGGCCTAAGAGGATGTCCCCTTGAAACTTAGCGGAAAGAAAAGGATCATCATTATGGAGGTGTTCGTACACTACCGACAACTGCCCTGGTGTCACTACGCTGTGCATTGCGAGCCAAAGACACATGGCTGTGGTGATGGTTACCTGCTCAGGTCGCATGGCCCATCTGTCTGCACCACAAGTCCCCATCCAGTGCCTGGGTGCCTGTGCTGGCCGCAGTGCATCCAGGGCCACTAACTCTGTGTTGGTCCAGTCTGGGACCCCTTCTTCGAGATGTAGGGTTGCCCCTGAGGCGTGGGCCTTGGGCTCATCAACACCATGACTCTATGGCCTTGCCCTATACGCAGCCTCCAGGCCCAAATGTGTCCCACCAGGCTTCACACACCATAGTAAGTCCAGACCGGCTCCGATGACGCATCACCGCAGGAGGCACACGCCACCACCACAAGAACCACCTCTAAATGCCATCTGCCAGAGTTGAAGCGGTGGTCCATGCAGACTTTGTGGTTGCTCATGCCTGTCGTGGATGCCATAATTGGCCTGTTACCCTGCTCAGCACTCCAGGTGCCAGTGACTCAGTGCACCGCAGGTCATTGTCCGTAGCTGATTGTGTTTTGTGCTGTGGGGCGGTTGCGTAGGTATCTCACCTCAAACAGTGTGGGGGGCCTGAGACACTGATGGTGAATATGATGCAGGTCTGAGACACCTCACTGCATCTGCATCAGGAAAATATCAAAGGGACACAATCTGAGACTTTTCCTGCACATGAGCGCGCTCATCTCTAGTGTCCACAGCCCAGCGCACTGTGACTCACATACACTTCTGTTTGCATGTTGGCTGTCCTCTGGACTTTATCCGGATCTCCCCATGTTGCTCATCAATTGACACTATGTTGCATTTGTTTTCTGTTCGCGTTGCACTGGTGTCCAATGTCCAAGTGGTTGCCAACACCAGACATTCCGTGCAGGTTGGCTTACACTCACCCCACACACATCCAGCACAGGTGTCGATGTGCATGTGGCCCTGCCAATAAAAGGGCGTGGCGCATGTGCCCATAGCCAGTTTAACATGATCTCTGCGTGTGTCTCTGTGGTCTTTTAGTATGCATGTGTGCCCTGGGCCCTATGACTTTACATTGTGCTGTGTACCACGGATGCAGACTTGTCACCGGAGGCAGCAGGTTGGGGCTTGAACATGTAGCTTTGTGGTCACCCACTACATTCATGAGGGGAGTGGCCAGGGCCGTCATACGCACAGCCAACATGGGTGTGTGACTGCTAATTACGCACACCTGGGAGTGGTTCTGTGCTGTGCATGTGCATCTGCATGTGTCTCTATTGCAGCGTGGGTCTCCTTAGTGGGGTGTGGGTGGGCCCTGTAGGATGATAGACCCCTACGTATGTGTAATGGTTCGCATTCCATGGGTTCGGCCCACTCCTACACCTGTTGGGCCACCTCCTTTTTTTTGCATGCTGACACATGCCTTTCGGGTGCCATGTGTGGGTCGGTGAAGTGTCGTGAGCCAGCCGTGCTTGCGGGTGCTTCCTGCTTTGTGGTCTGTTGCAGGCTCGGTGTTCTCCTCTGTGTATCTTGGCTGTTCGGGACCTGGTGGGGGGTTGCATGAGATATCCATGGTCTGTTGTAAGGCGACGGTGTCGATGGTGTGGTGGTCCTCTCCGGCATCAATGATGTGTTGTATTATGTGCTCTGCTGCAGGTGTTGTGTGGCACTCTGCGATGTGAAGGGGAGGTGTGTATTGCCTTTGTGTTGGCATATATGTTGGCGCACTGTGCTAGTTTGCATGCAGACTGTATGGCAGTGTACAGTTTGACTGCTTGGGGGGTGCTCTATTCCTCTGCTAGTGGGTCAGTTGCTGGTAGTGTTCTCTCACCTCTGTGACGCTGGTCTTGTTTTCCTGTGGTCTGCACCTTGTCTTCCTCTCCCTCTTCTCCTTGGCCTTCCCAGACTCCGTTGTACCTTGATGGTGGTCTGTGGGGGTTGTGGGGTTTAAGTAGGTCTCTGCGCTGGGTCAGGGTGCATCCATGTTGCTACGTGCTATGGCTTGTTTCTGGTGTATTTTCCACAGGGTTTTGATGGTGCTTTGCCCCGTCTGATGTGTAGGATTAGCAGGCCTGTGGCTGGTTTTCGCTACTTTTTGTCACGCGGTTGGCCTCATCGCATTTTTTTTTGTGTTCTCATACCGCGTTTTTGCGGAATGGCGTTGATTTTCATGCGGACATTGGCCGAGTTATCTACCGCCTTGTTGTGAATTCCACGTTGTCACAGGGTTATTTTCCCATGATAGGCTGCGATGTTGAAAGTTGCGTAACGCTACTCTTGCAGTAGTTCTCACACGTTCTTGTGAATATACCCCTGGGTTTTTAAAAGTTTGATTAATTGTGAACATCACCTCCTGCTGTAAGAAATTAGACTAGAAGCCAACCACTTATTTTCAGAAACCTAAAGTTTGTTTATCACCCGAAACAAATCTGATAAACTGGGCAAGCGGCTAAAGGTGCTGATCTAATCAAACTGTAACAAACTTTGAACTACAGCTCAATTTGACATAATACCTAATGCCACAGAGCATCCTCCTCTTACCTTAACAAACAATTATAGCGAAACAATACATTTGAGAAGATGAATGGAAGCGGATGTTATCACAGCGAGATAAATGTTCTGTAAGAACATTCTGAAATAAACAACTAACTACTGGTGGTACAGTTGTCACCGCGCAATTTTAATGTTTGTTACATTTCCCGAACACCACAATTTATCAGGGTCATGCGTTGTTAACCCCTTCACTGCAGGGGTTATTTTCCCGCTGTGCTGAGGGGGGGTGCGCACGGTGCCCGCATGTTCATGACGAGCTGAGCTCGTCATGAGGCACGCCGCTCCTGTGCTCATGACGAGCTCAGCTCATCATGACCACACCCGTTCCCATGGAACGCTCAGCACAGCAGGGGGATTATCTCCGCATGCGAGCGTTCCACGACTCATGACGAGCTCAGCTTGTCATGAGCATGGAAGGAGTTAAAAATTAATAAATCACTAACAAAGCATATTAACCGCATCTTGATATTTAAATGACCTTGCTATTCTTACTCTTTTATTCAAAAACGTTATGACGATGGATTAATAATAAATTTTCCTGACCATCAGTACATTTCTTTACAGCTTTTTAGGTCGAGCAGACCTTACTCTCAATGCGTGAGCATTGAGAGTGTCTGCTTCAGACCTAATGTCGCCCGTTATTGGGAATGTGGACACCAATCTGACACGAGCGTTTCCTTCGCAGTTTTCACCGCGGGAGCGCGCGTCTGACCCGCGCATGCTCAGAGTACCCGCGCATGCGCAGAGTAACTCACAACCCTTGCTCACACAGACGCAGGCAGGCAGCCCCCACCCCTCTGCATGCACGCACGCACACACAGGCGAGCGCATGCACACGCAGGCACACACATACAGGCACACAGACACTCGCTCACACACACACACCCCCCTCCCCCACAGTCACACACACGCACGCACACACACATACAAAGCCCGCCCCCCCCCGCACTCGCGCACATGCTTCCCCCCCCCGCACTCGCGCGCGCACATGCTTCCCCCCCCCGCCCCGCTCAGCAACCCACTCACCGGCTTCCTTCGTGCGGCGGCTCTCCTCAGCTGCAGGGCCCGGCAGCAGGACTCTTCTTCCCTCCTTCGGCACTGGGGCGCAGGGTAGGCTCCTGCCTGCTCCGGTGCTCCAAACACGGCTCCGTCCAATCGCGGCTCTTCTGTGGGAGGCGGGGTAGGCTCCCGCCCTCCTACTTCCTGTTTCCTGTTATCGCGCCGGCCTGCCTGACTTCCTGGTCGCAGGCCGGCAGAGTGATGGCGGTGATTTGCGGTATTTATTTATTTAGTTATTTATGCATTTTTATATAGCGCGGACTTTACCCGAAGGCGGTATTTATTTATCTATGTATTTATGCATTTTTATATAGCGCGGACTTTACCCGAAGGCGGTATTTATTTATTCATGTATTTATGCATTTTTATATAGCACGGACTTTACCCGAAGGCGTCAGAGCGCTTCACATTAGGAACAGAAATGAAACATAATGAGAAACATTACAAAAGAACAGGTTGCAAAAACATATGTTACTTACATAAGGTAATAGTGACAATTGTGAGCAAACAAAATACATGAGGTAGTAAAAACTATGAGCAACCCAAAATACATGAGGTAGTAAAGGTAATAGTGACAATGGTGAGCAAACAAAATACTTGAGTAAAAATTGTGAGCAACAAAAATACATGAGGTAGTCAAAAGTGCACAAGAAGAAAAATTGTGAGCAACCACAATACATGAGGTAGTAAAGGTAATAGTGACAATCGTGAGCAACCAAAATACTTGAGTAAAAATTGTGAGCAACCAAAATACATGAGGTAGTAAAGGAAGTCTTACTCACAAATAGCGCGAGGACGTGAATTACTTTTGGAGGTGTCTCTGGAGGAGGAGAACTTTGAGGTCCCTTTTGAAGGCCTGGGAGGAGGCAGTGGTCCGGAGCTTTTTTTTGTCCTCTCGCGGTTTGTAAATACAAAACATATTGCATTACAAATGCTATAGGTATCACATTTGCGAAAGTTATAACTATTGGCATTGTTAATGACGAAGCTATTAATTTAGCTATTTAAAAAAACAGAAACATAAATAAAAACTTTGCCATTTACAATACCAATAGCTCAAACTTTCCTAATGCGAGACCTATTGCATTGCAAATGCTTGTTTTAATTTGGACAGCAATAAATGCGCATTATTAACAATACAGATAAACACTCATCGCTGTACTGTGAAATGCTTTCAAAGTATTGTCTGTGGGATTCTAACTCAATGGGATCTGCACCTCTCAGAATCAACTAGTATTGAACATGTCGATGTTAAACGCCCGTAGAAATGAAGAGCAGGGAGATTAAGCTTAAAAATCTAATCAAAGCAAAGGACTTTGTATTCAATATTTGAGAAGAAACTTAAACAAATATCACTTATCGGAAGATTGTTATGAATTTGGAAGCAAAAGCAGTATTTTCTTTAATAGTATTGTGATGATCGGCAAGGTAACAGTACCAGTGTTGGGAGGGGTGCTGTGAGAATGGTATAGACGTTTCCATGACTGCAACGCAGCCTCTGGTTCCTCACAGCTACAAGTAAGCAAAAAACAAGCATTTGGAAGTATTGAGCCTTAGAGCTATTGGCGGTGAGAATGATAATGTCTTTTACCCTTTGTTTTTGTTTGGAGTGTTGTGGATGTTTGAGGTGTGAAGTGCAATTCTGTGGGTTGGATTTGGAATAGTTAGTTGTGGAATTGTGTGAGGTAGTACAGTTTGGTGTATGTGTGTAGTGGTGAAACTAATTTATTGCACCAACGTGTCCCCTGTGGATACACGTTCACATGCCACCGCCGTCCTAGAGTTTGTCACAATGTGGCTCCATTTTTAGACTGTGCTGTCAGAGGCCAAAGCACTAGGGAAATAAAGGGCTGCGTTGACCTAAAATCCTGATGTCAAAAGTTCGACTGTACTGAGCCCTGATAGTTAAAGAGGATTACGTTTTACTGATTGCAGTATGGGATGATTCATTATCATACCAAAAGAGCTATTTATAAATGCATTGTTTGTGCATGTTTTTTTTCATTCTATCATTCGCAATCATTGGTGTAAGTATGTAAGACAATCTTGGATCAATGATGGTAACTCACAGGTAACAGAAGCATGCTAATTAGGTTGGATTCAATGTATCTCATAAAATAGTTAGTTTAAGCTGTCATAACCCAACTTGTTGTAGAAGGATCTCTCTATAACCGTCCAACCATATTTTACTCTATATTTCTGCGACTTACACAGCTTTAACTGAGTCTGGAAATGATGGCCACTTATGTCTTTGTTGACATTGAATATTCCGTCTCTGCTGATAGTAGAGACACAATAATGGCATTTTTACGCCTGTAATTGATTTTTATGTTATTGTTTAACGCTCTAAAGCAAACCTAGGCTGTTCTGCACTACAAAAAAAACCCTAAACAATGCCCGTTCCTTTCAGCAAAATATTCTACTGATGCTTTTAAATGCACGTGCATAAATCTAAGAATTTCATTTGTGTACAGGTTTTTTCAGTCCTTGTGTTCCCTTTAGGCATAGCTGAGCAGACTAGCTATATGCTGAAAGTAAGAGAGGCATCCAACATATGCCATGTTTCTGTATTTCCTACAGAAAACTGTTCAGATTCGCTGATAAGAGAGAATATGGCAATGAGAAGGCCCAACAATAATTTGTGTGGCACAAGAAACACTTGTGAGGCAGTAGTGTTTGTTGATACGCCAAGTAGCAAAAGGCAAAGACAGATAGACGAATTCCTGCTTTAAATGAAGCTTACAGAAAAAACATATTTTCACTCGAATAATACAGAGCTGAAATGATACAACCGTTGGGCTTGAATGTTTGTTATTATTGTAATTGGAATCAAAGGTAAATGACTCACACAATTCGAAAATAAATGATTTTATGCATGTGTAAAAATACTATTTGAATTCAGGATACTGTAAAGAACGAAACATCTTTAATGGACAATATCACTAGAGCAAGGCCGTTACAGTGTAGTATAGGCAGTGTCTAGACACTGCTGGTTATACAACAGAAGACTGCTGTGTGGCAGGAGGAACCGCCGTTTTGGACTGCTGGCTTTGTGCCAAGTGACCCTGTTTGCTGGCCTTCCTGTGCCATGCCCTATGCCCCAGTGCTCTGCAGGAATGGGTGGGCTGATGAACAAAACAAAACACTTATCATCATAACATTGTAATGCAATATTTAAATGTTAATGACATCATGCAGCGCAACCGAAATTGGCAGCAGCGCTGTAGGCAGATGCCTCTTGTGTGCATTTGCTGAATCCAAGTTAAAATGTAAGACTATGGATGAATGATGCTTTGGCCATGGCTGGGCAATACTATCCAGAGCAGTGTTGTTGTCTCTTCTGGTGCAGCAAGGGAGATATCGTAAAAGTAAAAGTAAAAGAAACAAGCATTTGCAATGCAATAGGTCTCGCATTTATTAAAGTTAGAGCTATTTGTATAAAAAAACAAAGTAAAAAACATTGTAATTTTCAACGCCAACAGCTCTAACTTTAACAAATGCGAGACCTATTGCATTGCAAATGCTTATTTACCTGGCAATGTGGCAGGGTGCAGTAGCCGCGGGATCTCTTTTGGACTATGTAGTGTATAGTCTTTCCTTTATGTCCTTTGTTACATGCTTACTATTAATGGAATCATTCATTAAAGTTCTATGTTCCATATGTTGCATCGTTGTAGAGAAGGTATCTTCAAACATGTTTATGTTTGAAGATGCATCTCTCGTGGGGCTGCTTTCCAGTTAGGATCATGGCTGTTGGGAAGGCCATTCAGCAGTTGGTCGGACTTGAAAGCAGCACTCCTGTGTTTGATCTCCTGTCTAACAACAAGCGTTATATCATCGCACTTATTGACTATCATTAAAATGGGTTGATTTTGAATTCTGTGATTCTCCTAATTCATGTGCTGTTATTAAGTTTTTTGACAGAGTCTTTTAATCAGAAGGATTCCCAAAGGAAATAGTCACAGATATTTGATCACATTTCTGTTCTTCGACAATGCAGGATTATTTTAAGAGTCATGACATCAAACATCTAAAAGTAGCTCTTTATTCTCCTTCTTCCAAAGGGGTTATTGATAGGATAAATAGATTCATAAAAGAAGGTATTCAGACAGCTTTGGCATGCAATCTACCTGTTGAGCTGTTTTTGAAAAAGAAAATGTGGTCATATTTAGTCACACCACTTTCTACGACAGGGATTTCTCCTTTCAGACTCCTTAAGAGGAGAAATCCCAATGGCATTACTTTCCCTAACTGGTTAAAAGTTCTCAAGAAAGAGAATTCATTTTGCGTTGCTTGTCAAGACAAAGGTATTCTTAAAAAAGATGTTTTGATAAAACAAAGTATACAAAAGAATTATTTTGACACATTGCCTGCCTCAATCATGAAGGACTTTCAAATAGGTGATTGGGTGATGTTCAAAAATCCAAATAAGGTTAAATAGGGCCTGTCAAAATTCTCTTTGCCCATTCAATTTGTTAAAACTTCAAAAGGTTTACTTTTCCTTGAAAGGAAAGGGTGGTGGAGTAAGAGAGCAGTTGTCAAAATTTCTAATGAACAAGCAAAAAGAATACTTACGTACAAGTCTTCTTCATGTGATTTTGATTGTTCACATTGTCCTTTAGGGTCTGCATCTGACAACGTTTCCATTCCTGTCTTACCTTTTACTTCTTGTGCATTAACTCCTTTGCAATCCACACCAGTTACTCATTCTGCAGACAAGGTTAGGAATCTTGGCTTCCTGGTGGATAAAGATCTCTCCTGCAAGGCGCAAATTAACCAGGTAACTTCCACCTGCTTCTATATTATCAAGGTTCTTAGAAAAGTACTACCATACATCCTGCCTACATTAAAATAACTGTGATGGGTGCCCTGGTAATGTCCCGAGTGGATTACTGCAACTCATTTTACTTGGGCACAGGAGAAAAACAACTGAACAAACTGCAGGCGATTCAAAATGCCGCAGCCAGGGTTCTGCTGAATCTCCCCTATCGCCACCCAACGTCCAAAGTCATCAGGGAACTTCATTGGCTCCCAATTAGGTGCAGAATACAGTTTAAGGCCCTTTGTCTGGTCCACAAGTTCTTGTATGGTAGGGGACCAGACAACTTCACCAAACTCCTTTCTCGATATGTGCTATTGCGTACCTTGAGATCAGCCAATCATGATCTAATATGTCAGCCAAGAATACGAAGAATGGGATGGGGCAGCAAATCCTTTTCGTACCAAGCTTCCAGACTATGGAATTCCCTGCCCCCTGCACTGCGATCACAAAAATCTAAAATATGCTTTGGAAAGGCATTAAAAACTTGGCTCTTCTCTCTGCATTAAGACCTGCTCTCACCGCTCTCTCTGTCACTACAGCGCCAAGACGCCGCGGCATTCGAGCGCTTTATAAATATTTCAGTCAGTCAGTCAGTCATCAGATTACTTCTTCTTCAAACGCAATGTGTGAATCACATAAGACTTATCGGAACTGTTCTATTCCATCAAGGTTCAAAGATTATCATATGTGTTACACCTGGCATCTTTGGCGTGGTTTCCCCTGTCTTTCTGGCCTGTACCTCCTGTATTTGTAATTTTTTAAAATATTTTTTATTAGCATTTTATCATGAATCAACAATAACATCATATCATGTTCGGACCGCATTTCCTCCCACTACAACCTCCACCCCCCCAGCAATACATCATCAATACCCTCTTGATCCTCTCGTCCTATGTTCCCATGTATGGCTCTGTGACAGTCTGGTGTGTCCCACTTCTTATCTGTCCGTTGCTTGAAGTGTAGTGTTCTTACCCCTCCTAGTTTCTTCCTTCCCTGCTCATAGTCCCCCATCCAACCCTTGATACTTTCTCCTTTTGCCCCAGCATCAACGCACTGGAGATCGTCGCAGCCCCTACGAGATCGTCGCATCGTGCCTTTGTGAGAACAAACTTCCTACGGAACCTATGCACCTGAATCCATACAAGTGGCCTTCCTTCCCATACAGACCAGATTTGTCGCAACACGCCCGCTGCTCAGCGGGGTTGTTACTTCGCCTTCCCAAGGTCTCAGGAGCAGCGCATTGCTTGTTTTCCACCGCACCAGCTTCTGCTTTTGGAACTTTGTCGCAACTAAAGGTACTGTTGGCTAAACGTGTCGCAACTGTGAACTTTTCACGCAACTGTGGATTATTTTATCGCAACCTAAAGTACTCTTTTGCAACCATATTCTTGAACTGTGTATGTTGGATTTTTGTCATTTTGGTCTTGTGTAGTTTCGATTAAATACCTTTATTTTTCTAAAACTGTTGTGGAGTCAGTTTGTGGTGTTTTCACTGTGTTACTGTGAGTGTTGGTACAAATACTCTACACATTGCCTTCTGATTAGCTTTGACTGCTCGTGCCAAGCTACCTAGAGGGTGAGCAGGGGTTATCTCAGAGGGTTTCCTCCTTACCCTGACTAGAAGCAACGGTCCCTATTTGGACAGTGGTACCTACCTCTGCCAACTAGAGACCCCCAGTTCTAACAATATGTCTTAACAAAACTTTTATTTTTTCTGTTCATGTTTTAGGAAGAGAGATGATGTAGTGTATAGTCTTTCCTTTATGTCCTTTGTTACATGCTTACTATTAATGGAATCATTCATTAAAGTTCTATGCTCCATATGTTGCATCATTGTAGAGAGTGTATCTTCAAACATGTTTATGTTTAAAGATGCATCTCTCATGGGGCTGCTTTCCAGTTAGGATCACGGCTGTTGTATTGTATTGTATTGTAAGGGGAATTTGTAAAGCGCGCTGACACCATGGGTTTCCTGGCGCTGGTTGGGAACAGAAAGACCAGGGAGACTTAGCTGGATTGAGGGAAAAGCCATGTTTTTAGGGTTTTACGGAAAAGAATGAGAGAATTAGAGGTTTTGAGAGAGAGGGGAAAGGAATTCCAAAGTTTTGGGGCCAGGAAAGCAAATCGCCGGCCTCCAGATCTGCAGAGTTTAATAGGGGGGATAGACAGGAAGTGAAGGTGGGAGGATCTCAGGTTCCGTGAAGGACAATAGGGCTTGATGAGAGATTTCAGAAAGACGGGGCAGGAGCCAGATATAGATTTAAAGGTAAGGCAGCCGATCTTACAAGGCTGCCCTCGAAATGACAGGGAGCCAATGCAGTTTGGAAAGAAGGGGTTTGGCGGATTGCCACTTCGGGATCCCAAGGACCAGTCTCGCCGCTTGATTCTGAACAGATTGCAGTCTGGAAAGAGATGTTTTAGGCAGACCATGGTAAATAGAGTTCGAAAAATCCAAGCGGGAGAGGACGAGGGCCATGATGACTTGCAGAAGGGCTTCAGGAGTGAGGAGATAGGCCACCTTCCTGATCCTGCGCAGCTGGAACATGCAGGAGGAGTCCACCCTCCCCACTTGGGTCCCGAGAGAAAGGCCGGAGTCAATAGTGACCCCGAGACTCTTTACCGAGGCCACGGGGTTGGGGGGGGGCCAAGTAGACATGGGCGAATTTTGCGGATCTCGCGTTCGCGAATTTTGCGGATTTGCGAACTCGCAATCCGCAAAATCCGCGAATATCCGCGAATTTGCGGATTTTTTTTTTTGTGTGTTCGCAATTGTTTCTGCCAGTTCGCGAGGATTTGGTACTAGTTCGCAATTGCGAACTTACTTGTCGGCTCGCAACGGTCGCGACTATGTTGTTTCTACGTCTGGTTCATCATCACAGCCTCCCAGCACCCTCTCTTTTACCACTGGCACCCTCTCTTTGACCCATGCCACCCTCTGTTACATCAATGCCACCCTCTGGTTCATCATCACTGTAGAAGATGGGGGGGAAAAGCAAGCCCACCTGCCCTGCTTGAACTGACATGAATTAATTTGGGGTTAGTTTATTAACAACACCTGCCCTGCCCCAACTGACAATAATGAATTAGGGGCTAATTAATGTGTGACTGAAAGAATTTAAAGTTCCAGCCTGGCACCTGCTTGTCTGCTCCTTTAGCTGTAAATCAGGACCTTTGTGGCATACAGTTAAGGTCAGAGCAGGGTCACACAATAGTTGCAAGCAGGCAACCGAATTCTGGAGGGCCCCCTCAGGAAGCACTACAAAGAATCGTTACAAATCATGAGGTTGACCTTTTGCACCTGCTCATTGCTTTTGCTTTTGCTGAAATCGTTTTTCGGTTTTTTTCGCGCTATTCGCGGGGCGCGGCGTCGTGCGAAACCGACCGCGGAAGCCGCTAATTCGTGCGAATGAGCATTTTATTTTTTTGCGGCTTGTTGTTTCGCGAGTTTTTTTGCAGTATTCGCGAGCCGCTTGCAGCGCAACACGCGAATTTACCCCAAGGTCGAGTACGGGCGCGGCCATTTTGTTTGCGTGACGTATTTCCGTTTCCGCCCGCTATGTATAATCTCGCGCAGTAAGCGCATTGCGAGTAGAGGTTCGCACGAGATCGCGCGGGAAATCTAGAGGTTCGCACGAGATCGCGAGGAAAATCTCGCGCGAACTTACTTTCGCGCTCGTGAACGGGCGCCGGCCATCTTGTTTTTCATTCATTTCCTGTGTCTGGGCATGGTGTTTAATCCTCTTGGTATCTTTGCCATCCTTTGCTTGTTTTCAGTTTTTTTTTTACGATTTTGCTTCTTATCTATCCCTCTCTTTTCCTAGCTGTATATTTTTGTCTTTTCTGCTATTTTTCTTTACTTTTAAACTACTTTTTTAAACTCTTTTCTTTTCTTCTTCCCTATCCTATTCTTTC
The DNA here is from genome assembly GCF_964263255.1 of Lissotriton vulgaris. Classification (NCBI taxonomy): domain Eukaryota; kingdom Metazoa; phylum Chordata; class Amphibia; order Caudata; family Salamandridae; genus Lissotriton; species Lissotriton vulgaris. The sequence continues at coordinate 495,149,624 of NC_141687.1, forward strand.
TTAATTTTCTACTTCTTCCTACCTTACCTGCCCAGACCATGGTCAAGCCAGGCGCCGTGAAGCTGCCCAGGCACTTGAGGGCCGCAGCGGCGGCGGGGAGTAGTGCTGGACCCAGTGGCAGGACAGCATGCGGGAGATTGAGGGGGGAGCAGGTGACGCGACGGGAGATATTCAGCCCGGAGGAAGTGGGCGCGCTGGTCTACTTCGTCCAGCGCCGCCTGCCCAGGACCATCGCGGGAGGCGGCAGGATCGCGGCCGGCGGCTACAACATGCGGGAGCGCCGGAAGCGGTGGGAGAAGGTGTGCTGGGCCATATCCCACCTCTACGGGGTCCAGCGCACCTACAGCCAGGTCACCCATCGCTGGACGGAGCTCCTGGACCGCGAGCGCGACCTGCTGGACCAGCTCGGCTTGGAGATCCCAGGGCTTGGTGAGTAGTAGTAGCCATTTAATCACTCACTACTATGATGTTTTCTCCTGCTCTGTGTTGTTGTATTGCAAATATTTGTTTTTTACATGGAGCAAGCCAATAATGCCGCTGATGACGATTACATTGTAGTTAAATTATATTTCAAAATCTTCTGTGCATTTCAGGTGCACTGCTCTCCTTCTCAGTGGCGTTGCTACTATGCTTATTTGTTTTCTATTTCGTGGTCTCATTGGCCTGAGTAACTATTATGTATGAGTGTACTTTACAGAACTGCGTAATGCTAGACACTAGGGGGCAGATTACATTTACAAGCCCCTTGCGCCACGTTTACGTTGCCTTGCGTGACGCAACAGCGGCGTAAACGTGCCGCATCCCTGCGAGTCATTTACAGCATGACGCATCTAGGGAGATGCGTCAGGTTATAAAGCCATGGGCCTGCACCACAATGGGTGCGTTCCTAGTACGCAGGGTGGGCGGTCCAGCGGCTGTGCGCCTCGCAAAATTGCCTGCGTGAAATGTACAAGATTTAACGCAGGCACTTCTGCGACGCTGCTACGTCAATTCAATTCCTTATGTCTGCTCGAAGCAGGCGAAAGGACTGACACAGCATGTTAAGTATTGGGTGGCCCTGAGCATTACTGGAGTTGCATTGCGTTGGCGACGTGACTCCAGCGATGCGCCGCTCTTACGTGACGAGATGCGTCACGCAAGTGCCTACCCTTGCGCCAGGGCGCGCCGCTTTGTAAATGAGGCACATCTGCCGTGTCGCAAGGGTAGTTTTGCGTGACGCATTTAATCTGGCGCATCTCTGGAGATGCGCCAGAACGCGTAAGTAAGTATGCCCCTAAGGGGCAGAATTGCAATTACCGTCGCATCCCTGCAAAGTAGCAGGGATGCGCCATTAATTGTGCGGCCCGCTACCACCACCAAACATGGTGCGCCGTATTTGCAATGCGGCGCACCATGGGCCCAAAACGTCACCGAAGCTTTACTGCTGGAGTTGCGTCGCAACGATGGCGCAGCTCCATCAATGCTCTGGGGTACCCTATCTCCCCAATGCTGGGTCAAGCCGTACGTCTGCTTCAAGCAGGTGCAGGGTTTGTGTGACGCATCATTGTCCTAAAGGTGACTGATTGATATTTTGTAGATTTCCCTCAGCCACTATTAGGATGTGTTCCAGCGCAGGAATGCCCTCCCTTGCGCCGGAACGCCCCCTGATGGCGCAGGGCTTTATAACGGGATGCATCTCCCAAATGCGTCACGTTGTTATAATATTATACGCCGCACCATGGCGCCCTTTATTGTTTAGCTGCTGCGTCACAAAAGTCACGCAAGAACGGCGCAAAAGAGCCGCAAGGGCTTAAATCTGCCCCTTCCTTTGTACCCCTGACAATAAGAAAAATAGTGGCGGTGGATTGATAGTTTGACTATTTAAATGAATGGTAATGTAGCAGGCAACTGTTAGTGTTGTCACTGATCTGACTGAAATCACAATGGAGTTTGTCTGTCACTTTGCGTCTTGCCTGCGGACTGCTGCCTGCCAGTCCTAGGTGAACGTTTCAGTACTTTGTTTAGTGAGTTACGTGACTTTCGAAGTCACAGGTCCGCAAATAAATGAAAAGTAACCATAATCAATATAATTTCGCGGAAATATTTTGTTATTGTTCTTTTGAAATGTTTGATTTGGTTGACATTGACAAGCAACAATCATCCATGTTTTCTGTTTTTTCTTTCATGTTGTACGTCAGCTCCCCCCAGGGGCGAGAGGAGGACACAGGAGCAGCAGGCGGCGGATGCTGTTCAACAGGGCCAGGATCGGGCAGGCGAGGGCTCCTCTGCTGGCCCCAGTAAGTTTTCATTTTAGACTAGTACCTATTTTTCCTAGCGTTCCTCATTTGACTTTTTTCAAAATTGTCTTTGCTCTTCTTGTAGACTGTATCTAAATTCTTATCCTGCCTCTACTATGACTCCCTGTGGTATTACTAGATTATTCTTATTAGTCTGTCTGTGTAGCTAACTAAGATTGCACGGTTGGCGAAACTCCCATGATTCTAGTCAGCAATAGCTCTATCAACTTAGTGCAGTCCTCTGGGATTGTCCATAATGTCTTTTGAAGTGTTCTATCTGGACTCATGCTTGCAAAAATTGCAAAACCTTTCGCTCAGTCACTCTAGTCTGGACCAAAAAACACAGATTGTATTTAAGTTTAAAAGCTTTATTAAAAGTAAACACATTTATTAAAATGAAGTCATAATAAAACTAAACGTTTAACTGATAATGGAAAAGTGGTTAGTGCTGACGATTAATTGAAGACATTTCTTGTGGTCGAGCCGAGCTCTCACCTGGTTTCAACTTGATCTTGTTGTTAGAAGTCCATCTTCTGTCTGTGTGGAGAAAAATGGTGCGTGTTAAAAAAACAGCCTTCATCAGTTGTGCCAAAAAGTGCAGCAAGACAACCTTCCCTGGAAAAAGGGACATTTTTTTAACTTTAACGTAGACAGTCACAAATTACATTGTTTTCACATGTCTTCATTCCTAGACCAAAGACTAGTGAGTGCTTTATTCTAACATTCTTAAATGTACTTTGTAGGTGGAACATCTGGTGGCGGGGCCAGTGTGGAGGTGGTGGTGCTCGACACGGAGGCGGAGGGCGATTCTTCAGGGGAGGAGGCGGCGGCTGTGAGAGTTGAGACGGTGGTGGTGGCGGCCAGAGGTAAGCTCTTATATATTCCTTACTTATTGAGATTGAAGACTAGCTGGGAAGGCAAGAATATGAGATGCATGGCTGGGTGAATGATGAAGCAATGATGGGTGGAAGGACAACAGCCTGGGTGGGTGACACAGAAACTGTATGTGTCCATATACCTGGATCATGCTACTATCTGACTCTTAGATAGCATATGTGTATCTAGAGCAGGGGTACTCCTAGTATGGCCCGCGGGCCGGTGGTGGCCCGGCAAGCCTTCCTTGGCGGTGCGCAGACCTTGCAGACAATCACTGCTCCCCCGGCCCCCACAGAGCAGAGGCTTTTTTGTATTTCACCTGTTAGCGCCCCTGCATCTCCACTCTGACAATCACTGCTCCCCCGGCCCCCACAGAGCAGAGTGGAGATGCAAGGCCACAAAGAGGTGAAATAGAACAAAGCCTCTGCTCTGTGGGGCCGGGCAAGCAGTGATTGTCAGGGTGGAGAAGCAGGGGCGCTACAACAAACAAAGCCTCAATAATATGTTCATGGTCTTTTAAAGACCTGTTAAGTACTTTGGTGTTGTTGTCTGTGTGTGCACGTTGAGGAAGCGGTCTCAACCCGGGCTGAAGGCTGACACAGATAGACACACACACAGTGAGATAACAGAGGGGGAGGGAGAGGGAGGGCAGGAGGGAGAGAGAGATGGAGGGAGGGCAGGAGGGAGAGCAGGAGGGAGAGAGATGTATGTAAATGCTGGGTCTGGTGGCTCAGTGGATGAGGGCATCTGCTGCAGGGACCTGTGTGCAACCTCATGGTCACAAGTTATCGTTTTGCTTTAGCCCCGCCCCCTCTGACTCCGCCCCCACCAGTGCGGCCCTCGGCCCCAAACTACACTGTAAATGTAGCCCCTGAGAGAAAGTTTGTGAGTACCCATGATCTAGAGAGAGTAGACGGTCAGTGGATGAACTAAGTGTAACTTTGAAGAGCATGTAACACTGCACCCGCACGTCCGTTCCAGTGTAGGAAAGGCAAGGAAAAGAACTTTTAATTTTGTCCAAATACTAACATAAATAGTAGCAGTAGTTTGTATTGCAAGCACTGCATAGATCCGGTTATTATGGTGGCCACTCCCTACCTCTCTTAATAAGTTTAGTAGTACTCAGCCATTCATGTGTGGATGTATCACTGGTCACTCAATAAAAAGCAAAGCACCTAAAGTCATCCCATATATAAGCAAAAACATCCCATGTGAAGTGATAGATAATCAGATTATGTATCTTCTTCAATTTTCAATTTCTAGTACTCATTTCCACTGTAGGGTGAAAGTTAAATTAATTAAGCAGTAGCCCTTGAGTTGTAACAGAGTATTCTCAGTGCCACCCGTACTAGAAAAGTAAGAGCTTCACCACCTGCATGTACTGGACGGGTACAGTAACGCAACGGCAACGCAAGTCTAGGTCACTCCTCATGGCGTGCGTCTCTTTTTCTCGGGTGCAAGTTTACTGCGCTGGCATTATGCCGGCTTGCAGAAAATAACGTACCAATTTTCCAAAACAAGAGATAAGAAGAAGAATAAGACTGGTGTACTTTCATAGTCGACTCCAATGGAAGTCCACAGTGCTCGTAGAATTTGTTCCTTAAACTCCCACTAATGTTAGAGCAAGGATGAAGAAGTGTGAGGTTAGATAGATACTGGCCTCAATAGTTATGTAATGCGCTTGCAAGTTGCTAGTTGTACTGCAACACAAATTTCTGCTGAATGATTGAGTTAATCTTAAAGAGCATTGGTTACAGACTATGTCTTTCTTTCTTCATATAGGTTCTCCTTCCAAACGAACAAGGAGGAAGGAGCTGGCTAGAGCGGCCCGGCAACGGAGGATCGAGGCCACTGTTGCGGAATATCGGCGGCTGGTGGCCCTGGAGGACGAGGAAAGTGTGCAGTCGACAACAACAACAACGTCGTCTGCATCGGCCTCCGTGGCCCCACGGGCTGCCACCCAGCACAGTGGTCCACCCAGACTGAGCCGGGCTGCCAAAGGCAAACGCCACCGCCGAGCAGCAAGGCCAACAGCTGCCTCTCACAGGCATTGCACCTGCAAGGCAGTGAAGGCACGCCTGCGCCGCACTACCCTGATGGTGTCCCGCCTTCAGCAGGAGCTCGCCTTGCTCCGCGAGGAGCATGATGCCCTGGCCCAAAAAGTTAACAGCATCCACCCATAGTGTCCCTTGCCCCTTTTTTAGAGACTTTTGGGGGGTGGGAATTGGGAGTTGGGTTTTTGGGGACTTTTGAAGGACAATCGTTGGGGTTAGGGAGGGTCTTGCGGGAGATTATTTTGTTAGGGATATAAATATACTTTTTCAAACTTTATCTGAGCATACCTGTTTTTTACTGCTTGCCTGGTGGGTGGGGGTTTAACGTTGACTGTTTTCCTGAAAGTTTAGTTCCATTTTCTTCCTTTAAGTGTAAATGCCCAAATGTTTTCAACACTAAGTGCCTCTCACAGACTAAGTGAAGTGAATCCAAGAGTCCTAGGACTTTAGTAGTACTACCTTCAGTCTCTCGTCTCTCGTACTAATACTCCATTATACCCCCAAACCACCAAACGCTTATCTTACCTGTAATTTGTGTTTGAAAGTAGGGCTAGACCCAGGGCTGGCTCCACGGGAAACACCGAATAAGGTTGGCAATCTTGGTCGGATAAAATTTCCTCATAGCGGTGGTACTAGTGGTGTGTGACACAGTGGCAGTTGCATGCCTATGAAAAAAAAGAAAATGAAATCTGGTTTGTCCTCCTGAGCAATTCAACGGTACAACTGAGAATATAGCAGGTGACAGAAGTACAGTAGAGCAGTGCCACATTGTAGCCTAACAAATGGTAAAGTATAACTACTAATTCGGTTGAAGTTCTTTCACATTAGCAATGGTTCTTTGTCAAGCAGAGTAAGAATATATCCTCGGATTTCTTCACCAGCCTGTTGCTATCACCTTATCCTCCCCAGCAAGTGTGTGGATTTATTGCTGTAATAATAATTTAGTCACACATCAATCAAAACCACACAGCCTGGGGGAAGAGGGTTAGGGTTTGAAAAATGGATGGGTACGGGGGTTTTTGGGAAAGGTTTTGGGAGACAAGAAAAAATAGCACAGCATAGACAAACTATTGTGAACATAAACAAATCTTTGGGTACAAACCTATCCATCAATCTTTGAAAGTGCATGCACTACTGCATGCATGTCAGTGAAAAGTAAATAGTACATTCGACAACTGTGGAAAGAAAGAATGCGACAGTACAGGGCCTGTGTGGAATTATTGATAACGATATTCAACATAAGGTCTCTGTAGCCAGATACCCGAGAGCCTTGCTGGTCACTATAAATCCATTCACAACAACACTCAATGGGGTTGGTCTGGAAGGTGTCAGGTTTACTCCCCGTGATCCAGTCGATGCAAATATGGTTCCACCTCCAAATGTCACCAACACCCAGAAGTGTAAACACAGGGTGTTCGAGCCATTAGGCGGGGGAGAAAAATAACAAACTAAAATAAAAAATGTGGGATGGGTAAAGGTAGGGTCAGCAGGGAAAGGATACCTGTAACAGAAGACAAGACAGGCATCAGTGAAGTGCTGTCCTAACATACAAGGGTACTCTCATATAGTCTCACTAAATAACCAAGGAAGTAGACAAGTACCTGAGCACCAAGAAAACATGACCTTGGATAGGAAATACTATAGCCCTTCTGCCACAATCTGTGAGGAAGGCCTAAGAAACTCATAAACATATAGTTAACGAACACACTCCTGTCGCACCAAACACACTTGCGTTATACTAAGACATCAAACCCACTACTCACAACATACCACAAACATGGTAGAGGACTCAATGTACAAAGGGGGTTCCAAATAGTCAAAGCAAAGATGTATGGTCCAACAAAAAGGAAGAGGGAAACGGTAGTGTGTAGGAAGCAAGAACTACAACACTGCGCTCTCTAAGTAATGACCCAGTAGAGAATCTTTGGTGAAGGTCAAACAGAAAAACGTAGTTGCGACCACCACTGAATTCTGCCAACAACACACCCCACGGTGCACTACACAAAGAGAACTGGGGTAGCCTGTAGTTACCTCACTACATGCCCAGTTATGGAGGTCCTTTGAAATACACAGTTATACAACGGAGACGCGTAGTTGTCCTTACTACCGCGCTCCGTTTTAATAGTACAAAAACGATCCCCGATGTGAACGCTAACACGTGGTATAGACCGCCACTGTGCTCCGCCACACACAATTCAACCAAACAGGAATTCATCAAAGGTAGAATTCTGTTAGAAAACAGTCACAGAACCTCCCTTAACAATCCGTTCAGGCAGTAATCAGCTGACCGCACGGGCGGCCGAAGAGTTTAGAGCGGCTTTACCTGAAGACGCGTGAAGTCCGTCTACCGCCAAGGACAGAACACGGAAGCGCTCCCCACTGAGCCTCAGGGGGGGGGGGGAAGGTGATAGTCCACAGGAGACACGATAGAAAAGCATGCAGAGCGTCCGCTCTCATGCCGGTGCAGAAGAGAAACCAGAATAACGCGCAACAGGAAGCGCGTCTGTTCCCCAGATAAACTTCCTGCAAGTCTCCCGCCTACTCATGGGAAATGTAGTTTCATAGTACGGTAGGCGCTTAGGGGCTGCGTAACCTGACAGAAGGTATAGTAGATAGAAAAGGAGAAATTGCTTTTTTTCTAGGTGTCCCCTCACTCACCAGGGTTGCCCCTTGGTGACATGCTTCATCATTGGGGCCATCCCAGTCCTCTACGGCCTGGGGCGTGCTGCGACTTGCAAATTACGTAGGAGCACTTACAAATGACTATGTGTGGTGCAGATGTGATAGTGGAGTGGACTAAGTGATGTGTTAAGGGATCAATTTAGAAGCCTAGAGAGAGCCAAGAAATGCAGTCACAGTCAGAGAAAAAGGCAAGGGATACTGTATCTATGTGGTTGTAGTGGTCCTGTTGGAAGTGGTAAGTAAGTTGCCTGCAGAAAAAAAATCCTCCTATTAGAGGCACTCCTCCATTGCAGCCGACGCTTCGTCCATCGATGTTGGTCACCAGAAGACACCCTGTAAAAAAAAGCACAGCATAGACAAACAATTGAACATAAACAATTCTTTGGGTACAAACCTATCCATCAATCTTTGAAAGTGCATGCACTACTGCATGCATGTCAGTGAAAAGTAAGTAGTACATTCGACAACTGTGGAAGAAAGAATGCAACAGTAAAGGGCCTATGTGTAAATTATTGATAACGATATTCAACATAAGGTCTCTGTAGCCAGATACCCGAGAGCCTTGCTGGTCACTATAAATCCATTCACAACAACACTCAGTGGGGTTGGTCTGGAAGGTATAGTAGATAGAAAAGGAGAAATTGCTTTTTTTCTAGGTGTCCCCTCACTCACCAGGGTTGCCCCTTGGTGACATGCTTCATCATTGGGGCCATCCCAGTCCTCTACGGCCTGGGGCGTGCTGCGACTTGCGAATTACGTAGGAGCACTTACAAATGACTATGTGTGGTGCAGATGTGATAGTGGAGTGGACTAAGTGATGTGTTAAGGGATCAATGTAGAAGCAGAGAGAGAGCCAAGAAATGCAGTCACAGTCAGAGAAAAAGGCAAGGGATACTGTATCTATGTGGTTGTAGTGGTCCTGTTGGAAGTGGTAAGTAAGTTGCCTGCAGAAAAAAAATCCTCCTATTAGCGGCACTCCTCCATTGCAGCCGACGCTTCGTCCATCGATGTTGGTCACCAGAAGACACCCTGTCCACTGCCTGCCTGATGCTGAATTGTGGCTCGCTACTGTGAAGCCTGACTCCATCCTTTTTTCCCCATTGCAGAGACTGAAACCCGGCCTGTAATTATTCAACGAAAAACAGGAAGTGATATAATATTACAACACCACTGATAAATAAATATAAGGTATGTAGGCTGTGGAGTGCAAAAAGTCACAATTTGATTTTCCTAGTAGACAGTACAATATTTTTGAAAGTGCGTACTCTGAGTCACCTTTTGAAGGATAAATAAGTATGGGCAAATTAATGTAGCGGATCTTGCCCCTCAAGCTAGGTGTACTGTAAACTGTGTTTTAGAACAAAATTAGATCTTCCTAGCAGTGCTCCCACCCAGACCCTTACTAAAGCCAGTCGCAAAAATGTAGAAGACCCCCAATCAAATCTCAAAAAACGAGGCCTAGCAGAAAACTGGTGACAAAACTTACTTTGAAAGTAAAAGTAGGCCGAAGTACCCCCTTCCTAATTACCCATTACCCACCGTGGATTGCATTCAAACCACTTGCAAGCAACCAAGCAAAAGTAGCCATAGCCAGCATCGCTCCAAGACTCGAAATCCCCCCCACTCAAACACATGCAATAGAAATACTGCTAACCCTAACGAACCCTAAGTTAAGAATAGTGGCAAAGGCTTTCTTTAACTATGCCAAATCCCCCCTTTCCCACCATGGATTTCTTCAAATGACTTGCAACCAAAATTACACATTCTCACGAGTGCTCTAAGACCCCAGAACTCAGTTGGAAAAATCTAGAACACCCCGAAACACATGCAATCCTGCTGCTAGGGCTAACCCTAACGAACCCTAAGTTACAAAAAGTGCCAAAACTAAAGGCTTTTCCGCGCGGATTTTGTCCCAACCACTTCTACCCGGTATTAGACCTTCCCAGGAATGCCCCAAGACCCGGCAACCCACCCGCCAAGAAGCGTAACACCCCCAAACAGGCCAAAAGCAAAATCTCATACTTGCAATATTTCTGGGCCTTCGGTCCAAACGCGCTGCGTAGCTAGGCCATAAGTCGGGGTTGGCACGACGGATTTCCTGAAAAGCAAATGCAATCAAGATTAGAGTGTCCCAGCAGTGCTCCCAGACCACGAAACTCACCCACAAACACCAGGAAGCCCCCCAAACAGGCCCCCGAAAACGCTACATAGAGCAAAATGTCAGAAATAGCCCAAAAAAAAATCGGCCTGGATTTTGTCCCAACCACTTCTACCCGGTATTAGACCTTCCCAGGAATGCCCCAAGACCCGTCAACCCACCCGCCAAGAAGCATAACACCCCCAAACAGGCCAAAAGCAAAATCTCATACTTGCAATATTTCTGGGCCTTCGGTCCAAACGCGCTGCGTAGCTAGGCCATAAGTCAGGGTTGGCACGACGGATTTCCTGAAAAGCAAATGCAATCAAGATTAGAGTGTCCCAGCAATGCTCCCAGACCACGAAACTCACCCACAAACAGACGGAACCCCCCCTAAGAGCACCTCAAAGGCAAGCAAGTCATCAAAAACACAAAAAAAATTCCGCCTGGGATTTGGTCCAAAACACTTTTATCCGGTATTAGAGCTTCCCAGCAATGGCCCCAGAGCCGTCAACCCAGGAGAAAACGAGTAGAAGACCCCCAAACAGCCAAAGAGCAAAAGTACAAAAATGGGGACTTAGTCAATTTTTCACAAATTTCCCAAATCACTCCGCGCGCGCTCTGCAGCTAGGCCCTAAGTCCCCTCTGCCACCATGGATTTGCTTCAAACCTCTTGCAAAGTAAAGTATATATAGCCAGCAGTGCTCCCAGACCACGAAACTCACCCACAAACACCAGGAAGCCCCCCAAACAGGCCCCCGAAAACGCTACATAGAGCAAAATGTCAGAAATAGCCCAAAAAAAAATCGGCCTGGATTTTGTCCCAACCACTTCTACCCGGTATTAGACCTTCCCAGGAATGCCCCAAGACCCGTCAACCCACCCGCCAAGAAGCATAACACCCCCAAACAGGCCAAAAGCAAAATCTCATACTTGCAATATTTCTGGGCCTTCGGTCCAAACGCGCTGCGTAGCTAGGCCATAAGTCGGGGTTGGCACGACGGATTTCCTGAAAAGCAAATGCAATCAAGATTAGAGTGTCCCAGCAATGCTCCCAGACCACGAAACTCACCCACAAACAGACGGAACCCCCCCTAAGAGCACCTCAAAGGCAAGCAAGTCATCAAAAACACAAAAAAAATTCCGCCTGGGATTTGGTCCAAAACACTTTTATCCGGTATTAGAGCTTCCCAGCAATGGCCCCAGAGCCGTCAACCCAGGAGAAAACGAGTAGAAGACCCCCAAACAGCCAAAGAGCAAAAGTACAAAAATGGGGACTTAGTCAATTTTTCACAAATTTCCCAAATCACTCCGCGCGCGCTCTGCAGCTAGGCCCTTAGTCCCCTCTGCCACCATGGATTTGCTTCAAACCTCTTGCAAAGTAAAGTATATATAGCCAGCAGTGCTCCCAGACCATGAAACTCACCCACAAACACCAGGAAGCCCCCTAAACAGGCCCCCGAAAACGCTACATAGAGCAAAATGTCAGAAATAGCCCAAAAAAAAATCGGCCTGGATTTTGTCCCAACCACTTCTACCCGGTATTAGACCTTCCCAGGAATGCCCCAAGACCCGTCAACCCACCCGCCAAGAAGCATAACACCCCCAAACAGGCCAAAAGCAAAATCTCATACTTGCAATATTTCTGGGCCTTCGGTCCAAACGCGCTGCGTAGCTAGGCCATAAGTCGGGGTTGGCACGACGGATTTCCTGAAAAGCAAATGCAATCAAGATTAGAGTGTCCCAGCAGTGCTCCCAGACCACGAAACTCACCCACAAACACCAGGAAGCCCCCCAAACAGGCCCCCGAAAACGCTACATAGAGCAAAATGTCAGAAATAGCCACAAAAAAAATCGGCCTGGATTTTGTCCCAACCACTTCTACCCGGTATTAGACCTTCCCAGGAATGCCCCAAGACCCGTCAACCCACCCGCCAAGAAGCATAACACCCCCAAACAGGCCAAAAGCAAAATCTCATACTTGCAATATTTCTGGGCCTTCGGTCCAAACGCGCTGCGTAGCTAGGCCATAAGTCGGGGTTGGCACGACGGATTTCCTGAAAAGCAAATGCAATCAAGATTAGAGTATCCCAGCAATGCTCCCAGACCACGAAACTCACCCACAAACAGACGGAACACCCCCTAAGAGCACCTCAAAAGCAAGCAAGTCATCAAAAACACAAAAAAAATTCCGCCTGGGATTTGGTCCAAAACACTTTTATCCGGTATTAGAGCTTCCCAGCAATGGCCCCAGAGCCTTCAACCCAGGAGAAAACGAGTAGAAGACCCCCAAACAGCCAAAGAGCAAAAGTACAAAAATGGGGACTTAGTCAATTTTTCACAAATTTCCCAAATCACTCCGCGTGCGCTCTGCAGCTAGGCCCTAAGTCCCCTCTGCCACCATGGATTTGCTTCAAACCTCTTGCAAAGTAAAGTATATATAGCCAGCAGTGCTCCCAGACCACGAAACTCACCCACAAACACCAGGAAGCCCCCCAAACAGGCCCCCGAAAACGCTACATAGAGCAAAATGTCAGAAATAGCCAAAAAAAAAATCGGCCTGGATTTTGTCCCAACCACTTCTACCCGGTATTAGACCTTCCCAGGAATGCCCCAAGACCCGTCAACCCACCCGCCAAGAAGCATAACACCCCCAAACAGGCCAAAAGCAAAATCTCATACTTGCAATATTTCTGGGCCTTCGGTCCAAACGCACTGCGTAGCTAGGCCATAAGTCGGGGTTGGCACGACGGATTTCCTGAAAAGCAAATGCAATCAAGATTAGAGTGTCCCAGCAGTGCTCCCATACCACGAAACTCACCCACAAACACCAGGAAGCCCCCCAAACAGGCCCCCGAAAACGCTACATAGAGCAAAATGTCAGAAATAGCAAAAAAAAATATCGGCCTGGATTTTGTCCCAACCACTTCTACCCGGTATTAGACCTTCCCAGGAATGCCCCAAGACCCGTCAACCCACCCGCCAAGAAGCATAACACCCCCAAACAGGCCAAAAGCAAAATCTCATACTTGCAATATTTCTGGGCCTTCGGTCCAAACGCACTGCGTAGCTAGGCCATAAGTCGGGGTTGCCACGACGGATTTCCTGAAAAGCAAATGCAATCAAGATTAGAGTGTCCCAGCAGTGCTCCCAGACCACGAAACTCACCCACAAACACCAGGAAGCCCCCCAAACAGGACCCCCGAAAACGCTACATAGAGCAAAATGTCAGAAATAGCCACAAAAAAAAATTGTCCTGGATTTTGTCCCAACCACTTCTACCCGGTATTAGACCTTCCCAGGAATGCCCCAAGACCCGGCAACCCACCCGCCAAGAAGCATAACACCCCCAAACAGGCCAAAAGCAAAATCTCATACTTGCAATATTTCTGGGCCTTCGGTCCAAACGCGCTGCGTAGCTAGGCCATAAGTCGGGGTTGGCACGACGGATTTCCTGAAAAGCAAATGCAATCAAGATTAGAGTGTCCCAGCAATGCTCCCAGACCACGAAACTCACCCACAAACAGACGGAACCCCCCCTAAGAGCACCTCAAAGGCAAGCAAGTCATCAAAAACACAAAAAATTTTCCGCCTCGGATTTGGTCCAAACCACTTTTAGTGCTTCCCAGCAATGGCCCCAGACCCGTCAACTCACCTGCAAAGAGGTAGAACAACACCCCCACAAGTGCTGAGTCTTTCTTCATTGGGCGTAAACCAGCCCTCTGCTTTGATGGAAATAGGAGTCTGGAGGAGGAGGATAGAGGAGCATGTTCTTCTGAACTTGTGAACCTGAGGAATGCAGACTGCGGCACCTTCAAATAAATTAGCAAACAAGTGAAGACAGTTCTGCTGATGGGCTTGTTTTTGTGATTATCTGATTAAAGTTTGAATTATATTAACTGTGCACAACAAAGAAAGACAGACACACAGGAATAAAAGTGAATAAGGATGAAAAAGAAAGTTATTGATTCGTTGTCTCATTTTCAGGGCTCGAAGTCGGTATCACGGTCCAGGAATAAGAATAAGGCTTCGTCATCATACTCTGCGAATTCAGGCAGGGAGAGCTCAGTGTCACCTGACAGAGTAGAAATTCCCTCATCTATGTTGCTGGCCACCTCCTCTTCATCCGGCACGCTCTCTCGTACTCTGAAATCTGGTGGTATGAGGTGCTGATTCATCTTGATCATTGTTAACCTCTCCACATTTTTGGGCGAGAGGCGGCTCCGTTTGGGAGTTACAATCCCACCAGCCGCACTGAAAACCCGTTCAGAAGACACGCTTGCGAGTGGGCAAGACAAGTAGTTTAAAGCCAGGTTGGTGAGCTGTGGCCACAATTCTTTTTTCCCATGCCAATACGCCAATGGGTCAGAATTAACATAGACCTCTGTTGAGTCATTCAGATAGTCCTTCACCATCGACTCAAGGTCCTCATCCAAGGTTCCTCCACTTTGCTTAGCTCTTGCTGTGCCTCTGACCTTTTGAGAACCAAACCCACGCAGAGCTAGCCAATCCTCTTCAGCCTCCAATGTTTCTGTTGTCTTTCGTGCAGATGATCCGGTTGCCGGTGTCTTTAACGGCTGAGAGGTCACTTGTAAGCATGAGCGAATTTTGCGGATCTCGCGTTCGCGAATTTTGCGGATTTGCGGATTCGCAATCCGCAAAATCCGCGAATTCCCGCGAATTTGCGGATTTTTTTTTTTTTGTGTTCGCCCGTGTTTCTGCCAGTTCGCGAGGGTTTTTACAATTTCGCAATTTGCGAACTTACCTGTCGGGTCGCAAGTTTTGCGAACTTGTTGTTTCTACGTGTCCAGCCTGTTTGGGACACTCTTCTTCATCACTGCCACTCTCTGTCACCACTGCCACTCTCTGACTACTCATGCCACCCTCTGGCCCACCCATGCCACCCTCTGTTTCATCACCACACCCTCTGGTTGTCCAGTGTACATTATTTTCGGCAAAGCAAAGCACACCTTCCCTGCCTCAAGTGACCTGAATTAATTTGGGGCTGATTAATGTGTCACAGAATATTTTTTTAGCTGGCACCTGCTTCCTTAGTGCGCCCTGATTAGTGATCTTTTGCACTTGCTAAGTGCTTTCATTGTTGCAAAATAACAGGCACATGCATCAAGCGATTTGGGACTCGCAAACGGTGCGAATCGCAAAATTCGGCCGTTTGCGATTCCCAAATCACTATTTGGGATGCATCAACCTAAAAGAGAAAAAATCGATATTTTAGCGATTTTTTCAAGTGCGATTGCTTTTAAGGAATCGCAATTTTGCGATTCCTTAAAAGCAATGCATGAAACTTAAAAAAATTGCGATTTCGCAATTAGAGAGAAAAAATTACCATGAGGTTGGACCTCATGGTAATTTTGCGAAAAGTTAGAAATATGCAATTTT
This sequence comes from Lissotriton vulgaris, assembly GCF_964263255.1. Taxonomy (NCBI): domain Eukaryota; kingdom Metazoa; phylum Chordata; class Amphibia; order Caudata; family Salamandridae; genus Lissotriton; species Lissotriton vulgaris. The sequence goes on from NC_141687.1 coordinate 495,165,049, forward strand.
GTTCATATTTTTAACTTTCATGTTGTGCACACACATGCCCTTAGGGCATGTGTGTACACAACATATGTGCATTGTTTGATTTCAGGGGTGCAACAGGGTGTCCTTTGGACACCCCTGCACCCTTGAAATCGCAATCTCAATTTGCGATTAGCTAATTGCGAATCGCAAATTGAGATTGTCTTCCCATTCATTCCTATGGGCCTCTAGGCCCATAGGAATGAATGGGAAGGGATTCCTTAATTGCGATTCGCAAAATGCTATTCGCAAATAAGGAATTCTAAGGAATCGCAATTTATTTAGCGATTTCTTGATGCATAGGCATTTGCGATTCCTTATTTGCGATTCCTTAAAAATCGCAATTAAGGAATCGCAAATGCCGAGATTGATGCATGTACCTGTTAGTTACAACACCTGCCCTGCCCCAACTGACAATAATGAATTAGGGGCTGATTAATGGATTTTAACTTCCAGCCTGGCTCCTGCTTGTCTCCCTTAGCTGTAATTCAGGACCTTTGTGGCATATGTGTAACTATTCTGAGGTTCAGAGCAGGGTCACATAATAGTTTCAACTGGCAACTGAACTCTGGAGGGGCCCCTGAGGAAGCACTACAGGAAATGGCTACTAATGATGAGCCTGAACTTTTGAACCTGGTAAGTAGTTACTTTCAGTTTTGCTAAGATCGTATTTCTGCAATTTTGCACTTATTCGCGGGGCGCGAACTCACGCGAACAGTGCGAGCAGTGCGAGCAAAATCCGCTGCTCGCGGATTTGCGGATTTTGCGGGAGATTCGCGAATCTCGCGGATTGCGGATTTCCCGAAAATCCGCAAAATCCGCGAGCGGAACGGATTTTCCGCCCATGCCTAGTCACTTGTGCCACAGCCACAGGTGCAGAAGTGGATTGTTTTGACTGGGGATGGCCTGCTGATGTACTGCCATTTCCTTCAATTTCCAGCCGTTCTGTTTCAAACTTCTTGGCTGACAAGGCTAGCCAACGTTTGTACTTTAGAACATGTTCATCATCAAAAGGAAAGAATGCTTGGCCTTTTTGTAGCGTGGATCCAGAATAGTAGCACAAATGTAATGCTGTTCTGAGTGGATCTTTTTAAGACGTTCATCACCTTGTAGGAGCTCTAATAATTGCTCGGCCAGAAGCAAAGAGTCTTGGTTTTTATCTTTTCCAAACACAGAACACACCTCCTTCAGTTGGTCCTCCAGCATGTACAACAATGGGATAGCTTTTCCCAAATTAGAGTCCTCCTTGCTGACTGCACGCGTGAAGAACTCAAAAGGACGAAGCATGCGTGTCAGGCTTTCAACTATGTTCCATTGCGGCCCACCCATCCTCAGCTCCTCTGCACCCTCTTTAAGGAAATATTGATCGAGTTCCGTATACTGCTCATACAGACGCTCAAGCATGTAGAAGGTTGAGTTCCAACGTGTTACCACCTCCTGGATGAGTGCTTTCACTGGCATTTGATGTTGATATAGCAGGCTCCTCAGCTGCTTCCGGGCCTTAAAAGAATGGCTGAAATGCTTGCACATTTTTCGGCAGGTGTCCAATACACTGTACGCTGCACTGCCTTTATTACCCAAGAATTTTTGGACAACCAGGTTTATACAGTGCGCCAAACACGGCACTCTGAAATAGTAACCGTCCCTCATGGCCTTAACTATATTGGCGCCATTGTCCGTGGAAACATAACCAACCTTGCGTTTTAGTGGGGACAGACAGTTAAGGACCTTTGTGTTAAAGACATCCAAAATGTTTTCTGCTGTGTGACGTTTCTCCAAACCAAACATGGCTAGTGTTGCATGTTTCCGAGCACCTTTAAAAACAATGTTAGTGTCAACACCTGAGTTTAGCTTTGCTTTAGCCCCTGAAAAAGAGACCCAGTGTGCAGTGATGCACATGTAATCAGCGCCTGCGCCACTGGTCCACATGTCTGTTGTCAGATGTATAGTGTGAACAGCACTCTTCTGCAAAGCTGCCCCAATCACCTTCAGAACATCTTCATGTAGTGCTGGAACCGCAACTCGGGCAAAATAGAACCGGCTAGGAACCTTCCATTTAGGGCAGAGCGCTGTCACTAATTCTAGAAAACCAACCCCTTCTACAAAAGAAAAAGGGAGAAGGTCCAGAGCTAGCATTTTAGCCAGCTTAGTGTTATACAGACGGGTCATTGGGTGGTTGCGTTCATATTGCGCTTCTGTAAACAACATCTTTTTAATGTTGCCCTGGACCAATGATTTACGGGATGATGATGATCTCTTCGACCCAGTTACGCTCGCTGATGAACTTTTCCGCATTGATGTCTCACTCTCTCCCACACTCTTAGTGTGGCTCCCATGGGGTGTGCTGCTGACATGGGAACTGGGTGTAAGTGAAGTGTTTGAATCGTCTTCTTCTACCTCCTCGTCATCAGCAGATGAAAAATCAACGTTTTCATTACGTGCAATTCCGGCTTTCTTGACCGCCTCTAGGTGCGGAAACCATTGGACAGCGTGCCTTCTCTCAAGATGACCTCTCTGGCCTCCGGTACCATAGTTAGAACCAAGCTTACCACGACTAAATCGAAGCTTACAAAGGCTACAAATGGCTACGTTTTCCTTTTTTGGGCAAACACTAAAGAAGTCCCAAACTGGAGACTTGAAATGTCTTCGGGGGCCGGAGGAGGCGGCGATACTGGTGGTGGTGGTCCTGCTGCTAATGCCAGATGAAGTGGAGGATGTGGATTGCCGAACTTCAGTACGTTTTGCACTTTCACCACCACGAATTGAGGTCGAGGACGAGGTGGGTACCTTCTTGCGAAGAAATATGGAAGCGGTAGGTTTTGGTGTACTACTTAACTCCAAATCTAATGATTCCATTTCCATTGCCTCCTCGCCGACATCATCATCACGCTCAGCAGCTTCTCGGGATAGGGTCAAAATGTCTCTTTGCTGCATGCCCGGTGGGGCTGCAGTGACCTTTGTGATGACTGGCTCGTCGTCATCGTGAGAGGCTTCATCACCAGCAGTATCTGTCACTTCTTGTTGAGCCTCATCACACTCCATAGGTTTGAGTTTTTGGACGACTGGTTCCGTCCAGAGGTGTCAGGGAACAACACCCAAAGACCCCAGAGTTCCACCTGCCTTGGTGCACAAATGAACAGAAACACGGGCTTCTCGATGGTGGCGTCAAAGACCAAAGGTTTATTACTGCAGGGACACAGAAGTCACAGAAACTACGCATGGGCAGTAACTAGGAGCCTGTTCGAATTGTACAAAGAGGGTTGCTCCTTATATACTAAATTTTGGCCTTTAGGCGAATTCTTCACATGTTAGTACATTCCCAAACCTTTGTGTCATAAACAATAAATATTTGGTGTACACAGGAATCGTCGACAATATCTGATGTCAAAACATTACGAACGAGGGGTTCCCACTTTTCCATCATAATCTCATGTCAACTTTTCATTCAAGACCCGGACCGCCTCATCGTAAATTTCGTTACCTCCCCCTAATAAAGGCCCAGAAGGAAAGGAGCAGAGCCAGGTGCAGAAGATAGAAAAGCAGGATAAGGGATGTTTGTGGGTTGTAAATGGGCAAGGCTACCGGCTTCGGCCGCCTAATCGTGTTCAGGACAATGGACACGAAGACCAGTTTAGCAGGACTGGCCTCGGGCAGAGGAGGCAGCCTTTGTCGAGTCATGCAGCTACAGCGTGATCTGGTTTAAGGTGCACGTGTCATGAAAGAGGTGAATCTCCGGCTAAGGCTACGTGTCCTTAATCGAAATGAAGTGATCAGAGGTTATTGCGTATGTGAGGGCAAGAAACACAAAATGGCGGCCATGATCTAAGATGGATGCCGTGGGTAGATCAGAAATGTGTTTATAAAAGGAGTGCTCTTGCTCGTAGCGCAGCGAAAACACCAGGATATGCTAAATGGATCATTTGCGGTTCGCTGATACCAATATTATGTATTTCCGACAATATTGAAAACACTGGTTCAAATCGTCACGGAACCTCAGACCCTCCTTTTGCCCTTACATAGGCAATTACTCAGTCTATGTCAGAGTCTAATTCTATGCTCATCAGGTCAGTGACATGCTGTTGTATCATCATCCTTTCTCGTGCCTTTTCTCCAAACGCAGGTGGTTTTCTAAGACAAGTTGCAGCACAAAGACTACACAGAGCAGGACCACACTGGATAATCAGGCAACATGAGAACAGGAATACTAAGATGACACCAATGACCATTAGAACCTTCCATCCCCACGCTGAGATCAGAGTCCAAAACCACTCCATGAAGGACCAGTTTCCCTTGTCTACGTGAATAGAGTCGGAAATCTTGTGTAGCTTAGAGATCGCCTCATAGACTGTTGGAGCATTATTAGGAATAAAGACACAGCAGCTCGATTGGATCATTCTGCATACCCCACCTCGATCTGCAAGGATAACGTCTAGAACCATACGGTTCTGCAACGTCATGAGTCTATCCGCCTGAAGCTCAGCTGTCAAATTGCTAAGGGCACCAGCAGTTTCGGTAATAGTAGATTCAACTACCCGTGTTAGCTGACGTATGTTTCTACTATTGGCCATAGGCCCCCAGAACGGAAGGAAGCCTTTGAAGAAGTCTCCAGCTTCCTGACCAGCAGTATCTTCTTTGCTGAAGACACCTCTCGCTACTCTGGTTCTGTGGTAATCAGATGAGGCAGTGTATGTCGGGGGCAACAATCGAGCAATATAGCATGATCCTGAAAAAGTCGGCAGGCAACCATGTATAAGCTCTATCTCGACAGATGAAGTAGGTACCCCTAGCAGTAAGAAAGGCAGGGGAAGAGTTAGCCGGAAACACATAAGTCTCTACGCACTCACTCCTCCCTAGCTGAGCTCTCGGATTTCTCCCATTCCCTTGCAAACAGACCTGACCTCGGTGAGGTACGACCCAGATTGGAGTTGAGCTTTTACGCTTGCTTTCTCCTAAACTAAGGCGATACTCTGAAGTATTCCAACTTAAATACACTCGCAATTCGTCTCTAGGGTATGATGGAGTATTATTGACGTCCTTGATCATGTCAATAATTTCCTGGACTAAAGCTTTGTTGGCAGAGTTATATTTAGTGGAACGTGGTGGACGTGGAGGATAGGTTTCAAGGGCATAAGCAAAGATGGTTTGAAGGGCCTGAAATGATCCATTGTAGCTGAAAGGCAAAACCAGATAAGGAATACCTTTATCCATAGTGTGGGGTATCAAGCCACACACCCAGCAGTCTGTAGTGTTAACTACCAGTTGGTGTTGGTGCAAGAGCTGTACAAAAGTGTTGTTAATGAACTCTGAGCGTCGGGCTTGCTCATGTTCGGGAAACGAATGAAAAGAGTGTATAGAAGAAACAGTAGAAGTAGCAGGATCAAGGGGAGGTACTGTAGTAACTGGCACAAAAATCAAATTTATACTGAAAACGATTCCACCCACCAACGTCATCAAAACAATCAAGAATGTAATGGCACATTGCATCAAAAAGCATTTGCTGTGAAGAATTCTATAAAGTCTGTTTCTGCGAACATAAATCACATTTTCTCGTTGCAGCGCAGGAAGTTCCATCTTCTACAATCCGCTCGCGACCACTGATGATGTGTACGTAGATGAAAATGCCTCTATCAGCCCTGGGAGTTCCCAGAACCAACAGAAAGATCGACCTTGTGTCAGACCCCTGCAAATTCAACTAGGCACACAGCCACGACCCTACGGCTACCCAGACGGCAAGGCAATTTTAAAACAACAAAATAATAGCAAACTTCCTGGCTGAAGGCAAAAGTTCAAAATTTCAAAATATCACAATAGGCAGTTGCCTGCTTTATTTGTCCATTTTACGGTTTCGTAAATTATATCTTTGCTTCGCAGGTACTGTCTGATCGGCAAATAGCGTTTCACTGGTAGCTGTTGCAGTGTTCAAGTTCGCAGATGACAGAGTTTTTTCTGATGCAGGGGACAAATGTTCAGAGTTCAAAGGAGTCTTTTCTGAAGGAGAGTCAGAGCTTGGAGTGTCCGTGATCAATTCGGCATCGCTGAAAGGGATGAATTTTGGCGTGCTTTCAAATTCGGAGGAACCAATTCCCTTCTTCACCCAGTCGTCGTAAGGAAGTGGCAGAGGTACACGCTTTACATGGGATGCATGCACCCAATGCTTGCGGCCAGCCACACGAACTGCTGTTCTCGTTGCAAGTAGGACTTGAAAGGGGCCGACGAATCTCGGCTGAAGGTTCTTCGTCCTCGCGAAATTTCTGATAACCACAAAATCTCCTGGTTTCAGCTGATGCCCTGGACTCTCCGGAGGCTTTGGCAAAGCATCGAAAACCTGTTGGTGAATAAGACTCAATTTAGCAGTCAAGTCGTAAAGGTAGTCTATCAACATAGGATATTCTAGAGAACAAAACTCTTTAGAGCTATTAATTCTGCAGCTTGGGCAGAATTCTGACTCACTCTTGCAGTCTCCACAATTGTCTTCAAAGTCGTTACCGCGTAAGCAGCAGTCACATCACCATTCTCCAACTTAAAACATGACCCGTCCACATACAGCGTACCATCTGGATCGGACAACGGAGTATCCTTTAAGTCAATGCGTCCTTTTGTCTCTTCCTCCGTTTTAAAACAACAGTCATGTGGCTCGGAATCACTCGACTCTTGATCAGTCGGCAACAGCGTTGCTGGATTCAATACATTACATCTTTTGATCTGAATATGACTCGCTAGTAATGTCAGCTCGTAACCAGATAGTCTCGCACTGGTAAGGTGTTGTGTCTTCGTTCGATTCATGAGTGTATCCACCGCATGAGGAACCATGACCACTAGCATGTTGTTCATCACCAAAGCAGCAGATTGTCGAATGGAAGCCGCAGCTGCCGCTGTAGCTCTCAAACAACTAGGCAACGCTCTAGCTACCGGATCTAATGTTGAGGAAAAATACGCACAAGGGCGTTGTTTGTCACCAAACTTCTGTGTCAGAACACTCAACGCGCAACCTTCTCTCTCATGAACATAGAGCGTGAATGGCTTACTGTAATCAGGTGTACCCAATACAGGAGCTGAACACAATGCTTTTCGTAATTCAGTAAAACTTTCTTGACATTCATCAGACCATGGCACCGGACTCGGAACATTTTTCCCAGTCAAAGCTACCAACGGTTTTGCTAAAAGAGAAAAATTTGGGATCCACTGCCTACAGTAAGAGGTAATGCCTAAAAAGGCACGCACTTCTCTCTGTGTGCGTGGAACGCTCATCTGCGTAATTGCTTTTATTCTCTCTGGGGTCAACTTCCTTCCCTCCTTTGACAAGAGATGACCTAGGTAGGTCACTTCTTGGCAGCAGTATTGCATTTTTGAAGGTGACACCTTATGATTCAAATTAGACAAATGATGCAATAACGAAATCGTAGCTGCTTTGCAAGTTTCCTTGTCATCGGCAGCCACTAGAAGATCGTCTACATATTGTACTAGAGCAGAACCTGGAGGAAGGACAAAGGAATCTAACTGGCTTTTTAATGCTTGACTGTAAATAGATGGGCTCTCACAATAGCCTTGTGGAGCGCGTTTAAATCTGAAACTTCGACCTCCTAGACAGAAGCCAAAAATATCTCTGCTTTCCTCGGCTATCGGAATGCTGAAAAAGGCATTTTTCAAGTCGATGACTGAGAACCAAGTGGCTGTAGCAGGAATCAGTGTTAACAAGGCAGTAATGTCTGGGACTACAGGAAACTGCGGGACTACAATCTTATTAACTTCTCTAAGGTCGATAACAAACCTATAAACTGGAGGCTTTGTAGGATCAGTTCGTTTCAAAATCGGTAGTACAGGACTGTTACAGACATTTCCTCTCGTTTCTTCAACCTCACCTTTCTTAATCAAATCTTGCACAATCAATAAAAGTGCACGCTCACCTTCACTAGATATTTTGTATTGAGGAATTCTTGGAAATTTTACATTTGCTTTCAAAGTTACTACATATGGTGGTATTTCTAAAAGGCCTACATCATTAGGACCAGTCGCCCAAAGAGAATCGGGGAGTGAACGTAGCTCTGGCGGGAGTGCATCCATTGACAAGTACATCGGAGAGGTGATATTTTTACCCAATGTAAGCTGTACTCCTTCCGGAGAACAGTACAATGTCGCATATAGTCGTTTTAACAAATCTAAACCAAGCAGATTTTCATTACAACCTGTCGTCAAAATCAGAGGTGCTTTCAAGTGACACGGTCCAACAGAAATAGACAAAGGACCAGATATCGGGTTGTAAACAGGGGCGCCTGAAAAACCTACAGAGACATTTGTTGAGCCGGACAAAGGTGCGCCAGGGAGTTTCGCATGAATGATAGAACTTTTTGCTGCACCAGTATCCAACAGAAACGGTTCGACTACACCTGATGTTGCTACTGCGACATAAGGCCCACTCTGATCCACTGGAACTGATACTACTCCCTCTCTCTGTCCATGGCTGTCCTAGTACCCATTTTGCTGAAATCCCTCATCCACTTCACAATAATCTTCAACAAGATATTGTTGAGATCTATTTTGCTGAGTAGACTGTCCATTTCATTGATCAAAGTGATTGGAAGGACGATCATTCGTTTGTGGAGGCATAGTACCTCGCCCTCGACCTCTAGAATTTTGCACAAAACCACCACGACCTCTCTGAGCTGCTGCTGCATTATTTTGCGCTAAGATCGGACATTCATTTTTGTAGTGACCCTCTTTCTTACAGTACGCACATTGGTTCCACTGATATTGAGGTCTCGATGTACTATAATCTGTCCTTTGATACGAACCCTGTTGCATATTAGTCTGATTCGTGCGAGGCGGATACGCCTGCTGCAAAAGAACTTTAGTCTTTAAATCCTTCGATTTCTTATCTGATTTCTCCTTTTCCTCTTTATCCCTGTTTTCGTAGTACTGTGCAGTCGCAAGTATTTGCGCAGTTGTGGATACAGCCCACGCACTCTCTGAATCCTTTAATTTATTGCATAATTCAGGTAACAAATTATGCACAAATTTATCGACAAACAGTCTTTGCCCTCCTTCTGTGCTCATGTCCTGACCACTATGATCTACAAAAGTCTCTTCGAACCTCGTGAAGAAGTCGGAGACACTTTCGTCTTTCTTCTGCCTGCATGCTGATAACTTGTCCCAATTAACACGCAATGCGGGCATCAGAGTCTTCATTAGATCAATTATTCTACCTGGAAGGTTAGCAATTATGGGTTCGGGTTTTGCACCACCTACTTGCTGACCATCCGCTGCAGTGATAGCTGCCCAGTCACCACCTAAGGCAACTTGATGATCCTCTCTACGAATTTTAGCCCACACTGGTTGCGGAACTACGTTGCCAAATAACATATCAATGTCTGCTAAGTTCATTATACAAGCCTCAACTGTCTGTGTTAATTCCTTATAGTATCCAGCAGGATTCTTACGTGGATCTGGCAAGGCCTGCTTCACTGCTAATACTTCAGCTCACTTCCACGGAATGTGTATCCACACTCTTTGGAATTGGGCCGGAGCGGCTACAATACCATTATTATTATCAGCTTGCACAGCTTCGCGCCAAATTGGAGGAACCTCCCTCATTGGATATTGGCGACTTAATTTCATTTTGCTTTTCTCTAGATCTCTCGGTGAACGAAGTGATGGATCATTCCTATAACTTAAAATCAGTTCCATCGCTTCTTCTATATTATCACCCACTATCATTCCTGCAGCAAACTCTTTCTGAACCTTAATTAAATCTTCTAAATTTGATTCAACATCATCTTCTTCTATCTCCTCACGTAACAACGAGCACATCTCGTCAAAGACATACCGTTGCGTTGGTTCTTTCCACTGCATAAACGTATCTAGCACATCTCTCGTACTATATCTCCTACTCTTCGAAATCCATCTGAGAGCCGTGGAATCTAAAATTCCCCGTTCCTCAGTACTCGGAAGCTGACTACGTCTTTGAACAGAGTCGGAAGTAGGAGTCTTGATTAAAGTTTTATAGAAAGGAGACAGCATGTTAGACACAGAATCAGTGATTCTCCGACGAACAGAAAGTGGAGTCAACACACTCGCAGAGGCAGAGAACACAGTAGAGGTAGGAACAGATAACGGAACAGTAGAAGTATCAAGGAAGATAGTTTGTGGAACAGTAGGTGTAAGCGAGACAGATACAGGTATAGAAGTCGGCAATCCAAGAGGAGGAGGAGCCGTAGGAACATTTACATTGACCACAGGAGGTACAGGAACCTGATTCTGAGGGACAGGAGCAGGAACACCAGGTTGTCCAGCAACCGGCAATTGTACATTCGGTAAAGGTGGAGCCGTAGCACCTTGTGCATACGGTGGAGGTGACCGTAACAAATAAGATAACAGAGGATCATTTTCGGAATCCTCCAGTATCTTAGCCGTTTTCGATGGCAAGGCAGGATAGCACTTGTCAATCGCTAAATTGTGCTCTCTAATGGCCACCTCTATGGCTTTCTCACACTCGTTATCCTGCAACTGCTTAGTTGTTTGTTCTAGAGTCAACTCTTCTTTCTCTTTCTGTTCTTTCTTTAACCTTTTCATTTCTCTCTGTTTGATTTCTTTTCGCCAGTAACGGAAAGAATCAAACATTGCCGGCCGGGCTTTCTTCCTAAATAATTTCGCTTCTAAATTGTCGAGAATTTCGGGTTCAAAACTACCATGCAGTGGCCAACTAAGGACACCATCTTTCTCAGTGTATCGGACCCACACCTCATTATAAGATATAGGACCCACACCATATTTACAATACAAGTCATATAGGGGAGTCCCAATCGGAGGAACCAGACATGAGTCCTCCAATCGTGAGTCACTGTTGCAACCGAAACAAGACAACATACAGTTTTTCCGACTTACCATTTTCAGTCCGGAACACAAAACAAACAAAACACGAAACAGATATGTGCACTCGAACCAAGAACTTAGGCCTACCAAAACGAACTGATGTATCGATACCCAAACTAAACCAAATAGATTATCGTAACCAGAACAACCAGTGATAATCTTACGAGACCAAACCAAACCAAGAACCAAAAAGGATTTTAACAACCCTCACAAAGTAACCAGCTAGCTATCACTAAATACTTAACTGAGGCACTGAAGACGTCACCAAGGAGAAACCCGTCACGTTTCGCTGTACTAAGGACTGCACCTCGGGTCCAAGACAGGGCGACGGTCAAGGCAACGGCCCACTGCAGCCGTCCTGAACGGGAACCCTCGTGGAAGAGAACGTTGGGCCACTTTTGCGATATGCCGGGATCGATGAAGTGGGGCGCCTCCCTCAGGAATCTTCACACGAAGCTTCTCGAACTCTTCAGGCTTTTGGACCGGTACCGAATGACGTCGCCCCACGTTGGGCGCCAATTGGAGTTCTGGACTTTTTGGTTCCGTCCAGAGGTGTCAGGGAACAACACCCAAAGACCCCGGAGTTCCACCTGCCTTGGTTCACAAATGAACAGAAACACGGGCTTCTCGATGGTGGCGTCAAAGACCAAAGGTTTATTACTGCAGGGACACAGAAGTCACAGAAACTACGCATGGGCAGTAACTAGGAGCCTGTTCGAATTGTACAAAGAGGGTTGCTCCTTATATACTAAATTTTGGCCTTTAGGCGAATTCTTCACATGTTAGTACATTCCCAAACCTTTGTGTCATAAACAATAAATATTTGGTGTACACAGGAATCGTCGACAATATCTGATGTCAAAACATTACGAACGAGGGGTTCCCACTTTTCCATCATAATCTCATGTCAACTTTTCATTCAAGACCCGGACCGCCTCATCGTAAATTTCGTTACCTCCCCCTAATAAAGGCCCAGAAGGAAAGGAGCAGAGCCAGGTGCAGAAGATAGAAAAGCAGGATAAGGGATGTTTGTGGGTTGTAAATGGGCAAGGCTACCGGCTTCGGCCGCCTAATCGTGATCAGGACAATGGACACGAAGACCAGTTTAGCAGGACTGGCCTCGGGCAGAGGAGGCAGCCTTTGTCGAGTCATGCAGCTACAGCGTGATCTGGTTTAAGGTGCACGTGTCATGAAAGAGGTGAATCTCCGGCTAAGGCTACGTGTCCTTAATCGAAATGAAGTGATCAGAGGTTATTGCGTATGTGAGGGCAAGAAACACAAAATGGCGGCCATGATCTAAGATGGATGCCGTGGGTAGATCAGAAATGTGTTTATAAAAGGAGTGCTCTTGCTCGTAGCGCAGCGAAAACACCAGGATATGCTAAATGGATCATTTGCGGTTCGCTGATACCAATATTATGTATTTCCGACAATATTGAAAACACGGGTTCAAATCGTCACGGAACCTCACTTCCTTTTACGCTTAGGTACCGGTGTCAGATCATGGTGTGCCTCACTGTCAGACCGCAGTTGTGGTTCCCAAGACAGATCACTTGCATCAGAACGAGGTGGGCTTGAAGAAGATGTAGACACCCCCCTTGATCTTTTCCTTGCTAGGGATGTGGAAGACAATGAATGATCATCAGGAGGAGTGGCTTCCAATGATACCTCGGCTTCATTGTCGATTTCCTGATGTGCCCCTACTTCGGGAGGAACAACTATTGTGGGCACTTGTGAACCTCCATGCACCTTTGCTTGCGCATCTCCTTTTGCTGCCTCTCCTTCCACATGTACTTGGGCGTGTACTTGCACATGGTGTTGTTGTTGCGGCTGTGGTTGTTCAACACTTGTCAGATGAGTTACAACAACCTGTGTTGATTCAGGGAAATTGCTGCTACTTTCTTGCGATGAGCCAACATCACTGGTCGATGGTGATTGGAGAAGTACACTGACTGCCTCTGAAGCACTCAAGGGCTTTGACTTAAGTTGGCGTGGTGGTGGAGGCACTGAACCCAATGGAGCAGGGGTGCTGCTCCCAGCTTGGTCCCCAGCAGAACCTGCTGCTGCAGGCGTACTTTTTTTTTTGCTCCCAAAAAACGTGGCGGGTGGCACACCAGCCTCCTTGGTAACTTGCTTCTTCTGCTCCTTACTAGCAACTTTCTTGCTAGAGGAGCTACGGAGAACTTTCTTTGGGGGCGGGGCCATCTTCTTCAGAGCAGGTCAGACAGCAGGTCGCAGTTGCACGAATTGTAGAGTTGTCTGAGGCCAGACGTGACGTCGCGTGACGTTATGCTGCACACACACACCGCTGCAGGACTTCTTCCTGGCACTGGTGGTTCTCTTGAGTCTTGTGCACCTAAAAAAAATGGAAGACAGAGGAACATCAGTTCAGTTATAGAGCACAAAAAAAATCGAAAAACACTGCAAAATCAGCACAATCCCAATCCATCCATGCCCTCCATAATGTTTAAATTCAAGACAACCCACAGAAAGACTAGGCCCATGCAAGACTCACTAGTACCCCTGGGCATAAATAAAGGTTGAAAAGTAGGCAAAATGGTTGGAGGCCTAACAACAAAGCCTGCATTCAAAATGGCCACTTGCCTCCTAGCACATGGCCAGGGCCTGCCTGTACCAGCACTCAAAATGGCCCCCACCCACATGGCCTGTCCCCATGAACACCCCCAAAAATCGAAAAACACTGCAAAATCAGCACAATCCCATTCCATCCATGCCCTCCATGATGTTTAAATTCAAGACACCCCACAGAAAGACTAGGCCCATGCACCACTCACTACCCCTGGTCAAGGCCCCAACAACAGGTCAAAAATCGAAAAACACAGAAAAATCAGCACAATCCCATTCAATCCATGCCCTCCATGATGTTTAAGTTGAAGACAGCCCACAGAAAGACTAGGCCCATGCTAGACTCAAATACCCCTGGTGAAAAGGCCACAAGTACAGGCCCAAAAAACGAAAATCACTGAAAAATCTGCACAATCCCATTCCATCCATGGCCTCCATGATGTTTAAATTCAAGACAACCCACAGAAAGACTGGGCCCATGCAAGACTCACTACCCCTGGGCATAAATAAAGGTTGAAAAGTAGGCAAAATTGTTGGAGGCCTAACAACAAAGCCTGCATTCAAAATGGCCACTTGCCTGCCAGTGCCAGCACATGGCCAGTGCCTGTAGCTGCACTCAAAATGGCCACCAGCCACATGGCATGTCCCTTCCCATGAACACCCCCAAAAATCGAAAAACACTGAAAAATCTGCACAATCCCATTCCATCCATGCCCTCCATGATGTTTAAATTCAAGACAACCCACAGAAAGACTAGGCCCATGCAAGACTCACTACCCCTGGGCATAAATAAAGGTTGAAAAGTAGGCAAAATGGTTGGAGGCCTAACAACAAAGCCTGCATTCAAAATGGCCACTTGCCTCCTAGCACATGGCCAGGGCCTGCCTGTACCAGCACTCAAAATGGCCCCCACCCACATGGCCTGTCCCCATGAACACCCCCAAAAATCGAAAAACACTGCAAAATCAGCACAATCCCATTCCATCCATGCCCTCCATGATGTTTAAATTCAAGACACCCCACAGAAAGACTAGGCCCATGCACCACTCACTACCCCTGGTCAAGGCCCCAACAACAGGTCAAAAATCGAAAAACACAGAAAAATCAGCACAATCCCATTCCATCCATGGCCTCCATGATGTTTAAATTCAAGACAACCCACAGAAAGACTAGGCCCATGCAAGACTCACTACCCCTGGGCATAAATAAAGGTTGAAAAGTAGGCAAAATGGTTGGAGGCCTAACAACAAAGCCTGCATTCAAAATGGCCACTTGCCTGCCAGCACATGGCCTGTGCCTGTAGCTGCACTCAAAATGGCCACCAGCCACATGGCATGTCCCTCCCCATGAACACCCCCAAAAATCGAAAAACACTGCAAAATCAGCACAATCCCATTCCATCCATGGCCTCCATGATGTTTAAATTCAAGACAACCCACAGAAAGACTAGGCCCATGCAAGACTCACTACCCCTGGGCATAAATAAAGGTTGAAAAGTAGGCAAAATGGTTGGAGGCCTAACAACAAAGCCTGCATTCAAAATGGCCACTTGCCTGCCAGCACATGGCCAGTTCCTGTAGCTGCACTCAAAATGGCCACCAGCCACATGGCATGTCCCTCCCCATGAACACCCCCAAAAATCGAAAAACACTGCAAAATCAGCACAATCCCATTCCATCCATGGCCTCCATGATGTTTAAATTCAAGACAACCCACAGAAAGACTAGGCCCATGCAAGACTCACTACCCCTGGGCATAAATAAAGGTTGAAAAGTAGGCAAAATGGTTGGAGGCCTAACAACAAAGCCTGCATTCAAAATGGCCACTTGCCTGGCAGCACATGGCTAGTGCCTGTAGCTGCACTCAAAATGGCCACCAGCCACATGGCATGTCCCTCCCCATGAACACCCCCAAAAATCGAAAAACACTGCAAAATCAGCACAATCCCATTCCATCCATGCCCTCCATGATGTCAAAGTTCAAGACAGCCCACAGAAAGACTAGGCCCATGCACCACTCACTACCCCTGGTCAAGGCCCCAACAACAGGTCAAAAATCGAAAAACACAGAAAAATCAGCACAATCCCATTCCATCCATGCCCTCCATGATGTTTAAATTCAAGACACCCCACAGAAAGACTAGGCCCATGCAACACTCACTACCCCTGGTGAAAAGGCCACAAGTACAGCCCAAAAAAACGAAAATCACTGAAAAATAAGCACAATCCCAAGCCATCCAGCCCCTCCATGATGTTTAAATTCAAGACACCCCACAGAAAGACTCAGTCCACCCACCACTGAGTACCCCTGGGCAAAAGGCCCCAAAACAGCCCAAAAATCGAAAATTCCAAAATTTTAATTGCAGCAACTGTATTGCCCCAAACAAACTTACTTGTAAAATTTCTAATCCAACAGTGATCCAAAGAAAGTCAAAAAGGCCTCAAATCCAAATATCCAGCAGCATCCACAAAAAGTAATCCTTCCAGCTCCAGACCCAAATGAAAAGTGACCAGGAGATGGACAAAGCACTGGGAGGAGCCTGCTGAACAGGAACAGGAAGTTGAAGACTGTGGGGCACTTCCTTCCTCCCACCCCCCTGCCCCCCTCCCCAAAATGGACTCCTCGCTAAAAAAGTGCAGGCAAATGTCAAACTAAGGAGTTATTCACATAAAAATCATCATTTCTAGAAGGTTTATGCTGCTTG
Source organism: Lissotriton vulgaris (assembly GCF_964263255.1). Classification (NCBI taxonomy): domain Eukaryota; kingdom Metazoa; phylum Chordata; class Amphibia; order Caudata; family Salamandridae; genus Lissotriton; species Lissotriton vulgaris. Next base: position 495,181,220 of record NC_141687.1, read on the forward strand.
CTGGTGGATTTCTTGTGCAGAATTGCAAATTTATATTTTCGCTCGCCGCATCTCAAATCTCGCAATTGCGAAGTACCGCGAGACGTGATCTCGCCGTACTCGCGTTGACAAACTATCGCTGGCAAACCGCGATGACGTAATCGCGCTCGCCAATTCCCGCGGGATCACACAGCAAGATCCAAAATGGCGCAGCACTCGCAAACTATCGAAAAAAACAACTCGGCAAACGATGATAAACGCCGCGCGCTGCAAAAATTGTATCACCAACGCCGCGCGCCGCCAAAAAAATCCGCTGCGTGCGAATTTGCGGATTTTGTGGGAAATCCGCAAATCTCGCGGATTGCGGATTTCCCGAAAATCCGCAAAATCCGCGAGCGTAACGGATTTTCCGCCCATGCTTAGGGCCAAGGTCTGCCGGCCAGAAGTGCGGACCCCAGTAGGTAGAGCTCCTGCCAGGAAGAAGGAGCTCCGTCTTTCCGGGGTTCAGTTTGAGCTGGTTTTGACACATCCACTGAAGGATGTGGGACATGGCTGCCTGGAAATTAGGGATAGCGGAGGGGGAGTTGAGAGGAAAGATGAGTTGCAGGTCGTTCGCGTAATTAAACACGGTGACGTCCCACTGCCTCAGAGAAAAAAGAAGGGGTCGAAGATAGAGATTAAAGAGAAGAGGGGACAAAGAGGAGCCCTGGGGAACCCACAGGGCGAGTGCTCCCTAGGAGCTCTGAAAGTGCCCAGGCTGAGGGTCTGAGACCTCCCGGTCAGGAAGGATTTGACCCATGCCAGCGCCAGGCCCTGGATGCCAGCCTGCTCGACACGGTGGAGGAGGATGTTGTGGTCCACCGTGTCGAAGGCGGCTGACAGGTCTAATAATACCAAGGCCTGGGGGGTACCCTTGTCAGCGCCGTCTCTCAAAGCGTCCAGCACGGCCAAGATCACAGTCTCCGTAGAGTGGCCGGGTCTAAAGCCGGCCTGGTTGCCCTCGAGGAAGTTGGAGCTCTCGATGAACTGTGAGAGACAGGCGGTGGCGTGGGCTTCCAGGATTTTGGAAAAGAAGGGCAAGAGGGAGATAGGGCAGTAATTCGCCAGAACGGCGGGGTCAGCACCAGGCTTCTTCAGAAGAGGCACCAAAACGGCCTCCTTGAAGGAGCTGGGCACTGTACCGGACGAGAGAGAGGAATTCAGCAGGGGAAGGATGCAATCGGGTAGAGAATGGCAGATGTCTCGTAGTACGGTGGGGGGACAGCAGTCGTCTGGAGATCCAGACTTAGTGCGGGTAGCCAATGTGGCCAAGGATGTGGGATCTAAGGGAGGGAACTGGGAGAAAGAGAGGGCATTGTGGGGAGGAGAGACAAAACCAGCGCCAGGGGGGATAGCCGGGATGGTGTCTTTGATCAAAGCAATTTTCTCAATGAAGAAAGTGCTAAGCGCGTTACAAGATTCCTGTGTGGGGGCCTGAGTCGGGAGTGTCCTGGGGTCGGAAGTGAATTCATTAAGAACTTTAAAAATCTCTTTGGACTTGCAAGGGGCGGATAAGATTCTTTCTGAGGCGTAAGCTTTTTTGGCTGCGGAGATGGCTGTTTTGTACTTATTGCGCGCAGTGACGTATACGCCTCTGCTAGGCGAGCATTAGTCTCTCCTCCACCTGCGCTCTGACCGGCGGAGTTCCAATTGCAGGGTCTTGAGATGGGGGGTGAACCATTTGTGGGAAGGCCATTCAGCAGTTGGTCCAACTTGAAAGCAGCGGCCCTCCCGTGTAATGCTGATACAAGGATTAAACCTTCATTTGGATTACCTCCAGTTTCTGGCTTCATTAATTTCTGGATTTATTATTCTATGTTGTATACTTTACAGACTGGGTCTAGCTTTCCCAGACAGGTGTCAATGGAACACAAGTACCAGTACATGTTTAAAACTCCACATCAAGACTCGCTTGTTAAAGATCTCACACAGAGAAGGCCTTGCCCAAGCCAATTCCACACACACGTAGGCTTTGTCACCCGTCCACCTTATTGATTACTTGGACAAGGGTTAACTGTTTGCTTTTTTTGTGGTTTGGATGTTGCTTCAGTGTGTAATGTGGGCTTTGCATCTTGCATGTGGAGTTAATAGAAATGGTCGGTGTGTTCCTGTATCTTCCTGTGCTTTGCTGATGCTACGTTGACACGTTTCCTGCGTTTTAGCATTTTTATGATTTGAACAATGTGCAGTGTGGGTGTCTGAGCATACATCTTGTTACTCTGGTGATTGCAATTCTGTCTCTGAATGCTGAGTGCGTCTTTGATACGACTTCCTGCCAATGTGAGATGGCAGTACATTAGGAGCAGACGAGCGACGCCTCCACGATCTGTGTAGCTTCTGTAGTATTCCTCCCAGCTCACTGAACTGAAGGCTGCTATGCCTGCACAGGGAGAGGCTGCACTGTGCTGCAGTTAAAGGGACTGCACTGGCTATCCCTGTGCATCATCTGAGGAAAGTCATCATGTCTCCAAGTGTATCATTTCACTTCTGCTTACTTCATTTTAGGTAGGTGGCAATTATATAAGACCGCAGGATAGGTCATTGAGGTGAACGCTCACCACTGAAACATGCAGTGCTCTGCAGGGCAGAAGTTTGTGTCCCAGAGTCTACTAAATTGACTGGTAAATTGGATAACGTTAACACCTGCTACTTGCAGGGTTTAGAAATGGCAGACCGACCCATAGTATAAGGTGCTGTATAAAATAAAATTATTTTGCAGTTATGGTTGAGGCAGTGTCATGCCGCAGAATTCAACAAGATGATTCGTTTATGAATTCAGCCCCCTAGTATGCCTCATTGTAATCCTATTTAACTATACAATTAGTTCTGATGTTGCTTTATAAAAGGTTATACCCTCCCAACTATGATCATTTTGTAGTTTTGCAATATATTAATTTAAAACACTACGAATATTAATATCTAGATCATACATTTGCACATGTTATGTTATGTTATGTTACGTGAATTTGTACTGCGCACAGCTGCCCCAGCCAAGGGGGGTCCCGGCGCATGTCAAGGTAACACGCAACAACCACAGGAAACACAACAGCTAAAGTGGAGGAATCAAGTTTAAAATAGGAAAGTTTTAATCGCCTTACGGAAGGAAAGAAGATCTTCCAACAACCGAATCTCCACCGGGAGGGAATTCCACAGTTCGGCTGCTTTGACCCGGAAGGAACGACCACCGATACGGCACAGCTTGTATCGAGGGGTGATTGTGAGAGCCTGGCCCAAGGATCTCAGATGTCGAGTGGGGACGTACCAGGACAGGAGGCCCGTACGAGTTTGAGGAGCCGTACCTTTTAGGATCTTAAATGCCAAGCACAGTACTTTGAATTGGATTCTTGCTCTGACAGGCAGCCAGTGCAGCGCTTTCAGAGTACTGGAGATGGGGCAAGATCTAGGTAGACCAACGATAGCTCTGGCGGCAGCGTTCTGCACGCGTTGGAGGCGAGTGACTTCAGCCAAGTTAGCACCCACCAGGAGAGAGCTGGCATAATCCAGGCGCGATATAACAGTCGCCTGTATTACCATCTGCCGGGTACGGGAGTCAAAAAACTTCAGGACTGGTCGCAGAGCCCGGAGGATTCCAAAACAGCAGGCAGCCGTTTTCTTCGTGTGCCCCACAAAACTGAGAGTGGGATCCATCCACACTCCCAAGATTTTTTAATTCCGTCACAGGAAGGGGGGCCGGCCCAAGCTCCGAAGGCCACCACCTGTCCCCCCAGAGATCCACCCTTCTACCGACGATCATGATCTCGGTCTTCTTCGCGTTGAGCTGGAGGCAGTTGGCCTTCATCCAGCTTGCCACCGCTCTAAGTCCACTCTGAAACCTGGGGGCATCCTGGTCCACATCCCCGCTGATCGTAACCGCTAGCTGGGTGTCATCGGCATATGACACCATTGTCATACCCCACTGCCTGAAAAACCTCAGCTGGCGGGCTCACGTATAGTTTGAACAACGTGGGGCTCAGCGAGGATCCCTGCGGCACTCCCTGTTTCAGAGGATGGAAATTGGACTGGAACGGCGGTACCGCAACGCTGAAGAGGCGACCATCGAGGAAGGACCGGAACCACTGGAGGGCGGACCCCCCCACTCCAATCTCCTCCAGGCGGTGCAACAGGATGGGATGAGAGACAGTATCAAAGGCAGTGCTTAGATCTAATAATACAAGCGCCGCCGTCTGTCCTCCATCCATCCCTGTGCGAAGATGTTCAGCCATGGTGAGAAGGGCGGTTTCCGTGCTGTGACCAGCACGGAACCCGTTCTGGGTGGGGTCTAAGATGTTAGCTCGAGTGAGGTGGTCGGAAAGAACCTTGTTCACGTGGGCCTCCACGCTTTGGTCGGCCAAGGGAGCAGGGAAATAGGCCGATAATTTTCTGGCTTTTCCGGGTCCAGAGAGGGTTTCTTTAAAATAGGAGAAACCACAGCCCGCTTCCAACTTGTTGGAACTGTACCCGAGCCCAGCGAGATGTTAATCAGGGAGAGTACCGAGGTACGACCCACAAACAGCTGGTCTCTAAAAAGGGCTGGCTTAAGCGGATCAGCGGGCGACCCGGATTTCACCTGCTGAGCCAAGATGTCAAAACCCTCAGATGTCAACGGGGGCAACACATGAAGCAGAAAATCTCCGTCGATGTTACATGGAGTACCTGCCGGTGGCCTAGTATCAGGGAATGTTGAGTAGATGTTCTGAACTTTTTCTAAAAAGAACCGGGCAAGAGCCTCACAGTGCGCCGTGGAGCTCGTTGTTGTAGCCGAGGCCCGCTTTGCCACAAGGTCCTTTACCACTTTAAAGATGGTTTTTGATGGGTTAAGGCTATTGCCGAACTCCACAGCGTAAAAAGCTGCCCGGGCCCGACATATAGCACGATGGTAAGCTTTAACGGCAGCGAGATAAACAGCCTTCTTCCCGCTGTCGTACACCTTCCGCCACTCCCTCTCTGCTCGCCTACAACTGCCCTTGAGTGCGCGTAAGGCACTGTCATACCAGGGGCTTGGCTCCCTGGAACTGATTTTCCTAGTTGAAACAGGAATCAGGGAATCAAGTGCCTTAGTAACCCACGAGCAGAACCGGTCGTAACCTGCATCCGCATCCTCCAAAGGTCCCAATGGCACTGCCGCGAGGGCATGATGAAGGTCCTCGAGTCTCAGTTTACTCCAGTGCCGTGTGGAGATCGTCCTCATAGGAGCAGAAGAAGGAATTCCCGGCAAGGGGACATGAATGGCCACTAGAGAATGGTCTGTCCAGCCGAGCGGGGTAACGGCCGTTACTGTGGCCTCCGTCAAGTTCGTGAAAAACGGATCCAACGTATGGCCGCCTACATGTGTGGGATGCCGCACTATTTGTTGGAGTTGAAGAGCCTCCAGATCAGCTAGGATACAGCACACCGTAGGGATATTCTGATTCTCAAAGTGCAGATTGAGGTCCCCCAAGATAGAGAAGTTAGCACACCCCACCGCCAGAGAACTTACCGCGTCGGGGAAGGCAGCCCTAAGTGCCACCTCACTTCCCGGAGGGCGATAGACTACCATCCCTGAAAGGGAAAACTGGGGGTTGACCAGAATTTTAAAGGTGGCACTCTCGCAGCCTACTATGTTAAGGGCAGACCAACAGCAAGAAAGACAAGATCTTACTGCGAGAGCAATACCCCCTCCCCTAGTCGATCGATTCAAGGTGAAGACCGAAAAATCTGAGGGGAATGCCAGATTAATAATGGCCGTGTCATCATCCTTCAGCCAAGTTTCCGTGATAGCCACAATGTCAGGGGCCTCGTCTCGCATCAGGTCCCTAACGGCTTGGTGGTGTTGAACTAGAGACCTCGCGTTAAAGCTCAGGATGCGCAGAGCATGAACCTGACGGCCGCAGCGCGAAGCGACCGGTAGAGCCTTCTGACAGATCTTAACCGGAGAGTCCACCGCCCACTGACCACAGGCGCACTGATAAGGGTGACAGAGCGGGTGTATAGGTGCATATATACAACTCGGGACCGAACGTCCTAAGACCCGTAGCGTGGAGGCAGAATATACAATCATAGCGCAATCCCGTGTAGCCGAACCTGAGGATGTTAGTATACCTATCGACCGCCGCGCCCGGCGCGTCCCAGGCGCGGACGGGCACAGATGGGCAGGACTCAGGCACGACTCCGGCTAAGCGACGGCGTCCCACTGCGTGATCCCGCTGCGGGGGGGAGGACGACTTTAAGTAGGCGAGGCGAATGGCACACCGAGTGTAGAGACGCTCCAAGATGGCGCCCGTGGAAGATCTAAACAGCCCAAGGCAAGATGGCGCCCACCGACCCAACCCCGGGACCCGGACCCGCCAAACGGCGGTGCGTTTACTCTTTTAAATGCAGGTAAGAGGGCGGGAGACTATTCCCAAGTGAAAGCGCCTAAAAACAGGGGGGAAACAAAATCAAGATAAAACAAATACAAAATGGGCAATTAAAATGAACAGCGCAGCAGCAGCGCCACCTGCAGCAAGCCAGTACCTTGACCAAGCTACTGGTGTCGAGTCCGCCTTAAGTAGGCGAGGCGAATGGCACACCGAGCGTAGAGACGCTCCAAGATGGCGCCCGTGGAAGATCTAAACAGCCCAAGGCAAGATGGTGCCCACTGACCCAACCCCGGGACACGGACCCGCCAAACGGCGGTGCGTTTACTCTTTTAAATGCAGGTAAGAAGGCGGGAGACTATTCCCAAGTGAAAGCGCCTAAAAACAGGGGGGAAACAAAATCAAGATAAAACAAATACAAAACGGGCAATTAAAATGAACAGCGCAGCAGCAGCGCGACCTGCAGCAAGCCAGTACCTTGACCAAGCTACTGGTGTTGAGTCCGCCTTAAGTAGGGGAGGCGAATGGCACACCGAGCCTAGAGACGCTCCAAGATGGCACCCGTGGAAGATCTAAACAGCCCAAGGCAAGATGGCGCCCACCGACCCAACCCCGGGACCCGGACCCGCCAAACAGCGGTGCGTTTACTCTTTTAAATGCAGGTAAGAGGGCGGGAGACTATTCCCAAGTGCGTATGCAATCAGTATTTCATGTTGGGGTTACGTGGGTGATTTTTGCCTTATTCGCTGCTTGTTTCACCAGGCAGCATATTACTCCTGTTATCCATGTGGGATATCCTAAATTTTTATGTGTCTCTTAAAAACTAACCGTTCATTTTCCCTTTGTATTTTTCCTTTGCCATCCGAAAACAAATATATACTGCATTTGGCATGACTAACACAGGAACGCAGCTTCCTGCATCCTACAGCACAGGGAAGGGAAAGGCAGAGTAAGTGCTTTTTCAAAGGACCGCTGTGAGGATCGGGTTACACTGTGCAGCCATTAACAGACATGCAATGCTTAAGATACTGCTTCATGTCTGAGCAGGAGTCTGTGGCGCAGACAGGAGGTGTTTTAGTAAGCAACAGAAAAAAACTGGAAAACAGGAGTAATATGCTGCCTGGTGAAACAAGCAGCGAATAAGGCAAAAATCACCCACGTAACCCCAACATGAAATACTGATCGCATACGCACGGTGTGATACGAGGGAGGGCACTACGCTGTGATGCACTACTCTTTCAGAAAAGCGCGCAAACTAATATATTTGACTCCTTTGCACCTGTGCACAGCCTAAGATACTGCTCACCTAGCCCTGCACAGACAGAATTTAAGGCGACAGAGCCCGAAGAGGTAATTTAATATAAACTCAGGACTCCTGTGAAGTAAAAAATAACTGTTAAAACATAATGAAAGTTATACAAGTCCGAAAATGTAAATTATCGATTGAATCCAGAGGAAAACATTTGAGGAAAACATTTAAGTTAAAGAGCAAGCTTGACTGTGTCAGCCAGTGTCTGTTGCAGCACCTCTGCTGCTAACACGTCCGCGAGTGGTGCGCGCGCCCAAGCCACTGCGACACACGTGACCACATGGCCTATTGGTGTCTATTACGTGCACCAAGTGCGTAATAGACACCAATAGGCCATGGGGGGAGCAATGAGCCCGCCTGTGGCCTATTGCGTGCAGTCTTTCATTAAAAGACGGAGGCAAAGGCCAATAGCTGCCCACAAAAGGAAAAGCACACGCTCAAGCGTGTGCGCTTTCTAGGGCAGCTTATAAACCTTGTTGTTCACCTACTAAAGGACTCGCGCTGCGAGCACTGCTGTGCAGTGCAACGCAGTGCGTGAGCCCTAAAAAAGCAATGTTTTCTATGCTTTTTGAATGCATGGGACCATCTTGTTTGTGGCTCACATCGTGTGTGGTAATATCATCCAGAGCAGTATTGTCTCTTCCTGTGCAGCAGGAGAGACAATCCCTTTAACACCTGCCCGCGCCATAGAAAACAACTGATTAAACATAAATGGGCACTGCAGCAAAAGTGGTAAAGCCCAAGTAGTGTGTCACAAATACATGCATACAAAGTGAATGTCAGTGGCAAGATTCCCTGCAGCCGAGAGCACATATGCAACAGGTGCTACCTCCCCGAAGCTGCAAGCACCACAATTCTGGTCTTAGAAGTCACCTTCTGGTGCTGCTGTAGCCATGCTGTTAAGTGTTGACACTTCCCCCCTTTTAACAGAATGTTGGTGGTCATCCTTACCAGGCATTCGAGCACTGTCACGTGACCACCCCTACCACAAGGTACTAGTACTCAACTTTAATAGCGGCCATCCTTTGTAGATATGACTCTGGTGGCCATTTTGTAAAAGTATTTTTTTTTTTCAAAAATAATTACCTGGCCACCAGTTTTGGAACTGCTAGTTACTCATGCAGATTTGGAAATACAACGCATCACGTCATTGCATTTTACTTTCACAGTTGTATAAATTTAACTTAATTTCAAACATCCTTTCATTTTTTTGAAGCATGAAAAGAATACACATTTCATTCATTTATACATTCCTCATGATTAAATGTTAATAAACACATAAAAAAACTGGACAATTCAAAAACTTAAACATGACGACAATACATTCAAATCTAGCAATTAATTCAAACAATTACACCAGTCGGTGATTCAAACAATGCCTGTAGGCGCTATGACATTGAGTATTGTTCAGTTCATTAAGCGCTTCAAACAGGTATACTCCGGAGACAACTTTCTCTGAAAGTGATTTGCTCTCAGGGTATATTTCATGTAGTGGCACCCTCTCTAGAGCTTCAATTAATGTGGATCCCTCACAGGCAAAATATTAGCGTGTCGTCGCTTTCCAATCCCCCTCTGCCTCAGGGGATTATCATCAGGGCTTAAACCACAGTGAAATCTAAATTAACCCTTTCGCTGCGGCGGCTATTCCGCCGCAGCGCTAAAGGGGCGGGGCGGCCGCGCGGCGGCCGCATGCTGGTGACAGAACTGCTCCGTCACCAGCCGCGGTTGAGCTGTGCTGGTGACGGAGTGGTTCCGTCATGACCTGCCCTGCTCAATACAACTGCCGCTCAGGCGCGAAATCAGCGCCGCGCAGGCGCGGCGGCCGGGCCATGACGGAACTGCTCCGTCATCAGCACAGCCCAACCGTAGCTGATGACGGAGCGGTTCCGTCATTAGCAGGGGAGGGGTTAACAAATAATGAGATGTATAAATAACACACTGCATCACCCTTTCTTTCTGTGCAATAATTAGGTAAAGTGGGCACTAAGTTTATCTGGTACCTTTTCTTCTTTGCTGAAATTCAATCTCCTAATAGTATCCTCTTAGACACCTGAACATGGGTAAATACATTGTGTAAGTATGAGGTTTTGAGTCTGATCATTTAATATAATATATGAGACTTACTGGAGTCTTCGTGTTTACTTGCGATGACTCCCACCTTGTATCCTTATTTGCGATTTAAATTGAGCAAAATACTTCAGTGAGGGCTTTACATTCCACCCTAAAATACAATTAAATCGTGGTCATTTGGACAACCATTATGAACCAATGTTAAAAGCACAGGACGAGCTTAATGTGGCCTCTCCCTTACTTGTGAATGTTGTAATCCTTTTTCAGGGGATTTCTGGCTCTTCTTAACAGGTTATGACTTCTGATGGAACTGGAAGCAAGTCTGAATTACTTTGCGGTATGTCACATTTTCAAGCTTTTGGTGTTTCTATTCCTTCCTTCGCATGTGCAAATATTTTCAGATTAGGACTTTTATCGTTGCGCATTTACATTAAACTGAGAAGCGCTTCAATGGTGCGCATATATTTAGCGATACCCCTCCTGGCCAAATGTTTTGGACTTGCGCTTTTAGTTTGTAGTTACATCTTCTTTGCGGGTCATTAAACTCAAACAGTTCATCACGTGACTGCTTTTTTTTGCACTAGATTAAAACGTGCTTAAATGCTGCGCACATGTTTGCCAATGAACCTTAAAGCCAAAAATTTGGAGCAGTTCTCCACACTTACATTTAGGCGATATTCTTCAAGCTTCACTTGGCAAATGGCATTTCTCCACAAACATTCATCACATGGCACTTGTGCTGACTCTGCTTATATGTTCTTCTTCTTGTTCCTTGTAGCAGGATCACTGGGACACGTAGTTTGATGAAGTTGTGATGAAACAATACCCAGTTTTTAAAATCTTCAAACGATGCGCTTGTTCAGAATTGATTTAGTTCTGTCAGGTCATTCAGCCCATTGGTTGTGCAATGGAATTTAAGTGTTAAATACAATTCTTTTTTGGCCAACATGTTTTCCATATTTCCTCCATGCGGTGGTGGCTTAAGGCAGGATAAAACAGTCCATTCAAATTCTTTTTCTGAATAGTTATGGTTCACAAAGTGTTGGACCATGGGGGCAGTCAGTACTTTTTTATGCGCAATCAATGTTGCACAATCCTCTGATTGGCCTGTTGCGTGGTTTTCCCAATGTACAGTTTGGGACAAGGACATTTGATGGCATACACAATGTTTCTCGTTTTACAATTTGTGAATTCACAGTGGGTCCATTTGATGTGGTCATGTGTAAACTCTTGCCCTTCAATAGTTATGCTGCAAACTGAACAATTTCCACACTTGTGATGGCTTTGTATGGGAGATAGATTCCACTGTGTCCGCAAGTCTTTAACTTTGGAACTCGTTGTCTCCAAGTCTGCTTTTCTGGCCTATGCTTTTATTTTTTCGCATGGCAAACAAGGGTTTCCCAATTGGACACTCCAACTGTGACACGAGATGCCAATTTGATGTAATGATTTTCTTGTACTTATTGGTGTGAGGGCCAAAGGCGGATACACAAACAAGCTTTTCCATTGGTGGTTCTACCCTTTTAGTTAACAAAGTCTCTAGTGGGGTGTACCACGCTCTTTTTACAGTATGTTTCAGCAATTTGCGTGGGTAACCTCGATCCCCGAGTTGATCACAAAACATCAAAGCATGGGCCATGAAGTCCTCTTTACATGCACAATTGCGTCGGATTCTTAATAGTTGCCCGTAAGGGAGATTATTTTTTAGATTGTTGGGTTGGGGACTCTGATAGTGCAGTATAGTGTTCGTATCAGTCGACTTGCAGTGTAGTGTTGTGGTCAATCTTTAATTTTCGTCAAAAATGTCAACATTAAGAAATGTGAGAGTTGAGCGACTCTTTGTCATCGTAAACTTGACGTGTGGGTGTCTCGTGTTCAACCATTTGTAAAACTTAATAATTGGTTCTCTGATCCACTCCAGACACACCAGATATCGTCGATATGTCGGTACCACTGTGTGATGCAGTCACTGAAAGGATTGTTATTGTCAATGGACCGTTCTTCAAGCAAGGCCATGAACATAAAATATATTCAGATTGCAATAGAGATTGCATGATAACATTTTCCCAATGTTCTGAAATAGTAGGCATTTAGTAAATACTGATTTGTCCAATAATGTACACATTTGCTTGTTATATACACACGTTCCAATAGAAACTGCACAGGGGCAAATTACAAAGGAGAAATGTTAATAACCAATGCAAGAATGCTTTCATGTTTTTTCTAGCTTTGGGTATTAACATTTCCCTTTTGTAATATGCTTGTGTGTAGTTTCTAATGTAAAGTGTCTGCATAACAAACAAATATATATAATAATGTGCTGTCGCCAGAGGGAATGGATGTGGCTCAGAGGTCAGGGCTGCAGACTTGGGAGCTGGGGAGCCTCGGCATTGACTCAACATTTTGTGATTCTTAGCAAATCACTCCATCTACTAATTTAAATATACAAATCACAGTATCTAATAATTTAAATTAAAAAGAAACAGCGATCTCGAAGGGGGGGGTAAAGCTATAATTGGGGTAGGGAGAGGCAAAGTAAAAGGAAGTCACGAAAAAAACAGCAATCTCAAAGGGGGATCAAGCAGTGTCGGGGGTAGGGAGAGACAAAGTAAAAGGAAACAAGGTTCAATGGAAGCAGACAGCAAAACAAGCAGGGATGGGCAGAAAGAATCAATTTTCAAAAAGTTCTCCCAAACAGGAGATAAAGAAAGCAAGTGTATGTACACTGTACTTTACTGGTGCTCCTCACCCTTGAAAGGAAGTGAAGTATCAGCTCCAGGAACGAGACAGGAGGCTGCAAAAAGGGTGATGCTGGAATGCAACAACGCTAAGCAAGAGGAGGGAATAGAGTGCTTTTATTGATACCAGCAGGTCTTGCACATGCAAGCAGACAGGCCTGACCTCATGAGATGAGCAAGAGAGGAGACTGCAAATTATATAGACGCCCCATCTCTTTAAAATTACTGGTCTTCAGAAAGAGGGGAAATGTAATATGAATTGGGGTCTTAGAAAAATAAGACAACATTGATACAACAAGAAACACTTTTATACCTTCGTTCTTGTCACAATTACTTTGAGTATAGGAATTGTCCAGGACATATATTCTTTAGCTGTCCATATTCCAGTTTAAACTATCAAGGGCTGAGCAAGTGCAGCATCCCTGGAGCTTGGGGCGCTGAGTGGCCCAATTTACTCCCATTACACAGTCTTTTAATTCCTGACTGGGATGAATTGGACCTATTTTCCTTACATGCACTAGGGCCTATTGCAACCTATCTATGTCTCCGCCTATATTATGCTTGTTGACATCATTTACAGAAATCCAAAGTCACTTCCTGTTTTTCTTCTTCTGGGAATGGAATGCCAAATCAAAACTATCCAAGTATATTGTGATTGTGTTACTGTTTAATGTCACAGATTCATTACAGATGGTAAGGGACCAGGTGTTATGGCTATGAAATGTGTGGAAGCTAAGTAAACTATCAGCCTGATTCATCAAAGACCCGTTTTGCGAGTCTATAATAGCGATTCATAAGGAATCGCTACTACAGACTCGCAAAACGGGATTCATGTAGGAATCGCAAACAGAATAGCGATTCCTACACATTCCTTATTTGCGATTAGCAAATTGCTAATCGCAAATAAGGAATACTCCCCATTCATTCCTATGGGCCAAAAGGCCCATAGGAATGAATGGGGAGTATTCCTTATTTGTGATTAGCAATTAGCTAATCGCAAATAAGATATCGATTCTAAGGGTGCCAGGGGTGTCCAAAGGACACCCTCTACCACCCTTTAAATGCAAATTGAAACAGGTGTTGCGCACACACATGTCCAAAAGACATGTGTGTGTGCAACATGCAACTTAGAAAAATGCATTTAAAAGCATTTTTCTAAGTTTTCGCGAGGTTTGACCTCCCGGTAAATAGCGGGCCGAAATTGCGAAGTCGCAATTTTTAAATGGATGATGAATTGCATTTAAGGAATCTAAAATAGAGATTCCTTAAATGTAATTCCTCACAAAATTGCGAAATCGCTATTACCGAATTTTTGCATTTGGAATGATGAATCCCAAATGCAAAAATAGTGCTGGCAAAGGGCCAGATTCTCAGAATCTGGCCCTTTGCGAGCCGATTTCGGCTTTCGGCTTGATGAATCAGACTGATAGAGAGCTGCCATAGAGAAAATCCAATAAGAATGTGTCCTTAAAGCTCTCGGGCTACAGCTTTCATACTTACTTATGGAAAGCAGCCTTCGCCATCAGCAGGGGTTTCTACGTGTATGTGTTTACATTATTTAGTATTGCACATATTTGAGGTGGTTGTCCAAGTACACAGTGCGGTCTTTGCCCAGCAGGTAAGTCGAGGATCTAAACTGTAGCAGATAGATTTCTTGACTATTGCAACTCTATTTCTTTAGAATATTTCAGAAGAGAATCGGGATAGGATAATGTCACGTTCTTACGGAGTCTGGAGGCAATGAAGATCTCTTTATAGGATTGTTTTGTAATTGTTAGTGGTTAGAATTATATGAGAGCATGGCTCCTGTTAATTTATGACCAGGTTGTACATGGTTAAAAACAGCTTTCATGGTGGTAAGTAGACACTTGAGAGGTTAAAAGACCCATGTATACGTTAGTAAAAGATGCAGATTAAACCTGGATTGCGCACTCTTTATAACTTTTTGAAGTGTTATAATCATGGATACAGATGATTTTAGAGAGCAGCTCACCAGGATTTGTTTAAAAAACGGAAGTTAGTAGAATGGTGTTGGTAGAAGAGAGAATGTCATAAATTCATGGTCATTTGTTAGTCTGACATCTACTTTGTGGTGTTGTGAGCATAAGTAAAAGATATCATATGAGAGATAACTAATGGTGTGCATATGAAATAAAGACTTGGAGAGGCCAGAGACCAGCGTCTAGTAAAATGGTGTCTGAAAAGACACTGGGTTGTCTCTGATTTCTTTTCAGCATGTCACAGGAGAGCAGCAATATCATAGAGGGATAATACAATTCGGGGTTAGCGAGAATTAAAGGTCCAGTGCCATTTTCCAGGTTGATGGTGATTGAGCGCAGGTACACCTGCCCAGAATTTTACCATACTGACCTGGGCCCATAAAATCATACACACTTTGAACAGGTAACCTACGCTATACCAGTGATTTTAATTAACCTTTTAGGACCTATACCATTTGTCTTACCAATCTTGTTCACTGGTACCTAGAGTCCTAAGGGATCAAGGGAGTTAGAATAATAAGCAGTATATAAGCATTTGCACCCATAAATAACCACAGACTCAGGAAAGATTTAAACTCTTTATCTAAGTAATTTCTCAAATGTTAGAGTCCATACTAACTTAATCAGAGCTTGATCAGTTAAGAATAAAATTTAGGTAAAATGATGCAGAAATATTTTGAGACTTTCTTTAGGCATTCAAACATAGGAAGGGTAAGAAAAGGGTAAGAAAAGGGAAACAGCACAATGACTCAGCATTATATTTACCTAGAATGGTGTGAAGACCAACCCTGGCCACGGACTGGGTAAAAGACAGGACCCAGAAAGTGCAGGTGCCAACAGGATAGAACACGTGCAGAACAGAATCAGGATAAGTGCGGACCAAATTGGATCAGGAAAGTATCAGTGCAGGTCAGAAGCAGCACCCACAGCTAAGGTGCAACGCCAGCGTCACACCCCTCTCTGCAGCTAACAGTCGGACCCCGGGTTAGCGAATCTTCTCCTCTGGAACCCTGATTGGGTTATGAAACTCCTTCCCAGAATCCCAAATGAATTATCGATATTTCTGACAGAGTACTCCGCCAGCACCTCTGCTCTCGAATCTCTCTGCAGCTAACAATTGGACCCCGATTGGGTTAGCGAATCTTCTCCTCCGGAACCCTGATTGGGTTATCAAACTCCTTCCCAGAACCCCGATTGAATTATCGATATTTCTGACAGAGTGCTCCGCCAGCACCTCTGCTCTCTAATCTCTCTGCAGCTAACAGTCGGACCCCGATTGGGTTAGCAAATCTTCTCCTCCGGAACCCTGATTGGGTTATCAAACTCCTTCCCAGAATCCCAATTGAATTATCGATATTTCCGACAGAGTGCTCCGCCAGCACCTCTGCTCTCGAATCTTCTGACAGAGTGCTCCGCCAGCACCTCTGCTCTCGATCGCCTATTGAGTGTGTTGGGTCAGTGACAGGTCAGCTATTTGGACAAGTCGGACAATAGAACTAGCTATGACTACCTAAGTTATACCATTTTCCAGGGCAGTGTACCACCCCCCCAATGTTGCATATGTGTGAATTCCCGCAATTTGATTGGTCAAAAGACGAGGAGAGGTCCTCACACCATACCAGTTATGAGGTCATGATCTTCAAAATTTCAGATTTATGTTCCCGCCCAATATTTAATTTTCCCATGAAATTTTATTCCACCCGGGAGTGAATGTATCAATAAAAGCTACAATGTAATATAACAATTCGGCTGAGCTTCCTCTCTAAGGGTCCAGAGGTAAGGTTCCTAAGAACATCTTCTAGCAATTCAGGACTTGGCCGGGTTTCAATGTCATGGCTTCTGGACTCTTGAGCTCTTCTGCGCAGTTCCAAGATTTGCAAGATGGAGTGAAGCAAAATCACATCAGGCCCAAAGTACGATACATGCAAAGTAGAAGAGAAACAGTTTTAGAAGAAGAAATAAAATAATGCACTGTAAACCACTTATCTCTACTCTATTCCCATTACTTTATTTTTACTACATCGTTAAGGATTAAGCAGAATGAACAACTTGGTAAAAGCAACAATGCAAGCTTTAGCACATGAGAACATAGAGCAGCCATCTTTAGTTGTAGTGTGCAGAAGCAACGTTTTCCCTCCAAAGCAGTAAGTACGTCACGTCTCATGAGTATGACAAACGCATGCCCAGAAAAGTTCCCGCGTTGCGGGGGCCATTTTAATGCATTCGAGTTACTGTTAGTAAAAGCACATAGAAAAGCTTCCCCTAGATACTAGAAATGTCGTGTTTTGCATTGTTAATAAAACGAAACATGTTTATTAGTATATTACAGTTTATTTCAAGAGAGCTGAGTCAAAGCAAGGCGCTTTACATGCTAAACCTTGCTCCTTCAATGGCCAACAATTGGGTTTCTGTGCAGTCGAGCCCTTGTGTGAAGATGAAGATCGGGGTGAGTTAATGAAATGGACCTGGGTTGATGTTTACACAAACAGATAAAAGCATGACAAGCATGCTCTAAGAATGATGACAATCCAACTACTTGACCTTACATGATCATGTTCTCTGTACTGGCATTGGCATATAAAACTTGGCATTCTGAAGATAACAGGTGAATTTATAAATCTCTTTTGGTATGAAGTGTGTTACATGGATCAAGTGCAGGCTGTGTCAATTACCATGGCCCGCTCTGGCTCAGTTTAAAAGAACAGTGCAACGATGCCTAGTATGATTGTGTGTAGTTTTCTGTTGATCTGCTGGACAGTATCTTTAAATGGAGTTGAGGTTGGTGGTTGTCCACTTGTGGGTGAGACATGGAGTAACATCTAGCCCACTTGTAATGAATGTTGGCTAGTACGGCAATACAATGAGAGTGGGCGAGGGGTTGCCCAGCCTCAGCCACTCCTGTGAAGGCGGTAATGCTTGCAGATGAAGTCAACATCAGCAGTCCTTGTAGATCTTTTCAGGTGGTCTTGGTAGATGGGTTGAAGCTTTGAGCCCACTAGGCAGAGGTCAGAGCATCACAACATTTAGTACGGTCAACTTCAATATCGGAACAGTGAAAAATGGTGTTTGTGCCTTAAAATATATTTCTGTATCTCTTTAAATTAGTCATCATTTAATTTAATGTTATTGCTTTCTGACTGGTGTCCCTATTCAGTGCTCTGTTGCCTTTGGCTAGTTTACCACTACTGTTAGACCTGGTGCTACCAGTCTACATTGGGTAGCATAGCACAGAGTGGCAAGGCCTATCCCCAGAGCAATTGTGTTGTATGTGCGTCACATTCATACAGTAAGACAGCGTCCATCCACTAAAAATGACACTACACCAGTTTAGAAATATATGACTGCTTTATAAAATCTTTTGGATATCTCTTTGTCTTCTAGCAGTGTATAAATTCAGTTCAATACATGTATCTACATTCACTCATTGGCTTCCATAAGGCTCTTCAAGACATTAATCAATACCTCTTATTGTCCCTTGTTGAGAGAGAATCAGCGAAAGCATCTTCAACTTATCTCTCCCTTCAAGGGTTACACAATTTTCAAATGAGGGTAATCAACAAGAATAAAACACTTTTAAATCATCACCAACAGATACTTTACCCGTGGAGTCACAATATCCATATTAATTAGGGATTACAGCTATAATAATTGGAAGGGACCACCCAAAGGGCCGACAGGTCTAACAACTACACAAAGACTCACATTTATACATGCAAATATAAATTGAGCACCTGTCCCATATGTTAATTGTGCACTGTTGGTGCAAGTATGACTGCCCCATTGTCAGTATCATTGTATGTATGGATTTAGAACTCTGCTTTGAGAAGCTTAATACGTAATATTTTTTTTATTTCATTATACAGGAAATTTCACCAGGCACCCATTTCAACCTATATCTTTTAAGTGATGGCAAGGCTAATCACAAAATTAAGGTGACTACAGTGATTAGATTTGTAGCATTTTATCGTGAAATCATGTTGTTAATGTGAACTATACTGATTCGGTAAGTCTCCAATCATTTAGAGATAAATTATGTTAAAAACCAACGACACGACGAGCTGCCCGGTTATATTAGGATGTACAATCTGAACTGCCAAAAAAATGCTCATAGTTTAGATGAATGGTCTACTGCCAATGTTAATGTCCTTTGGATATTGTTAAGCATAGATTTATAACGTCTCTATATTAAACATAATGTGCTGGAAGTTAATATATATATTTTAAAATCGAATTACTTGCACAGCCTTTATCTGCAACAGAGATTTGACATTCTTGCATGGATGAACTTAACAGCTTAGCTATTTAACTACCCAGTTTCTTTGGCATAAAATACATTTACTAGTTTTTATTCCGTGTGTATTTTCTGGGTCATGATATTCATTTCTCCACTTGTGGTCTTCCTGTCTACTTTAATTTGTTCCAAACTTTAGTTCTGAGCTGCTACACTAACATTAGGAAGCAAAACACAAAAAGAAGAAATCAGAGGAAACGACTAGTTCTATAAAATTACTACTTCTGCAAACTACTCGGAGAGGCTAGAAATCAGTATAACTTCCGAGTCAAAATTTCAGAATTGTCGCTAGACCAGCGGCTTTGTTTAAGGACTGTAATAAAAATAATAATGATGAGCAAAACAGTAAGTACAAGATGAAGAACAGAAGCAACACCAATCAAATTCAACAACAGTAGTTTCTGTAGTTCTAAAGAATACTATGATTAGTACAATAGTTCTTAAACTTTTCTGAATTTGGGTTTTCACGATCCAATCACTTTTGCACTTCTATAAAGGTATTCTAAGACTAAAAAAACAGCACATCCATTTACAGCAGTAAGTCGTTCTCGTGAAGAACTATTACCAGTTGGCGTGAAAAACCGGCAAGATGGTTTGGTAAAAGCATGGAACTTCATGAGCTATGAAAAGTTCAATTATTGTGATTTATGAACCTCTTCGTTTGCCTGATAAAAATGTTGCACCCCAGTAATTTAAGCAACAATTTACTCATTGTTATCATTAGTTACATTCTTTTGAGCATTGGATATCAAAGCATACCCTTGCTAAACCTTGCCAGAGATCCCAAGAAAAGAATATATTAGAGCATACTACTTGATTATGAGACGGGAGATTTTGCAACTATTCTCATCACAAAGGGCCCGATGCACATCGCTTTTTTTTGTTTGCAAACGGCCTGATTCACAGAATCGGGCCATTTGTGAATGAAAAAAGGCATTCTGCAATGTACAAAAAGCGCCCAATTTATGATTTCTTTAGCCATAAATGGAACCCCTGATATAAAAGCCTTGTCAGACACACAGAACACAAAGGGATTACACTCGGAAAACTTGTACTTCCCAGCAATGAATGGGTTAATTGTTTGTGCTTATAAAATAAAATGATAAGAAAAAAATTACTGCGGAAGATGTGTTTTTATTATTATTCAAGCATCTGGAAAAGTGGTTGTTATTGAAGACTTCCAGACTTGCTGGGTTCTGAGTTGTATTATAATAACACATCTGCCTGCATGTTCTGTGCACACACTGGTAGGTACATTTGTGCGCTCGGTACCATGCACTAAGAGACCAGATTTACGTTGTGCAGACCTATGGCTGATGTCTAAACTTTACTGCTTTTATAAGTCGAAAGTTAAAGCTGACCTCAATGGAGTGTTGTTCAGATACAAGAAGTGGATTGGGCTAGGTCAATGCTTACCTTCAGACTTTGAACATTTCTGAAGAAAAGTGTCTGAGGAGGTAAAGTTCAGTAGGGCAAGACTTGCAGGCTGAGCCTGAGGATGGACAGTCACTGACAGATGGCCTGGGGTTGAAGCTGCAGTGAAAATTTTTACATTTAGACTTAATTGCCAAAATGTAAGTCGAAAACCTCCAGTATGATGAAGCAGAGAGCTTTAACCGAAGACACGTGGCTGAACACCCATCTATTGAAGGGCCATTCAAACAGATTTGCTGCTGCGGAGAAGAATGCAGTAGGTGAAGCTACAAATCCAATATGATTGGAGATGCATCTCTTGTGGATAGGTGAGCGGGTTGATCTCGGTCTCCTCCTGGTTCTCAGAGCACTTTTTGGCGAAATGTTGTCCTCAGTATTAGAAACAGGTCATCTCTGCACCTTTAGCACCAAAACCAAGTGTTCAGGATTGATTGGAAACCTCATAGGGGTTCAGGACTCACTTAGGCTATGTCCAGGTGCGGGTTCAAGATGGTGGGAGCTTGTTATGTTCCTGTGGCTCTAAACAGCAGGCAAACAAAATAGGCCTTGCAGTCACTTCTAGTAGTCCTGGGTGCAGGTGTAGGTGCAGAGTTCAACAAGAGGGCTCATCTGTGAGAGTACAAGGCAGATTCAAGGTAGCAGGACAGTCCTTTCAGGTATAGCAGCAATCTGGCTGAGGCACAGCAGGACACAGTATCAGGCAGTTGTCTGAGACCCTTTCAGCAGGTCCAGCAGTGAACTGAAGAGTGGGTCTGAAGGTCCTATTTTTATACCCTTGTGCCTTTCTTCTGGAAGGTAGGAGAAGCTCTTGGAAAGGTTCTTTGAAGTGCATGGAATTTCCTGGTTTACCAGCACTGGCTCCAAGTTGGCTACAGTGAAAATACAGTGTTGTTAGGCCCTTTGTGTGAAGGCAGAGCACAGACTATTCTGCTCTAAGTGGTGCTGAGCTACGTTCTGCCCCGATCCTGCCAACAGATGGATTATTGAGGCACACCTAATCCAGCTTTTGTGTGACTGTTTGGGAGGAATTCATGAAGCCTAGTTGTTACACTACACACGGTCATGTGACCGAAGACAGGCTCCAGGATTAAGCACAGGAAAATGTCAACTTTCTAAAAGTTAGACACCTTGCAATATTCCCTAGCTGAAATTATTCTATCAACACTTTTTCATAAGATCAAGTAATTTAATTGTCCTTATTTGTTTCTGATTTTTTTCTCACTTTATAATTTTCACATACATTTCGAATAGAAATCCTCATATTAATTGGACCACATGTGTGTATGAGGCAGATTTCAGCAGCACTCTCGGGCTGCACATTACATTTCCAAAACAACTTTTATTAACAAAAATAAGTAATTTGTGCCCAATCTATGGTCAAACGCAGTCAACTTCTTGAAATATATATTCAACATGAACATAAATTCACATATCCATATTACATTTATACCAGTCAAATGATTTAATTGATAGTGAGATCTCTATTATTACTCTCTTTTGTGACTTCTTTTTTCAAGTCCAGCTATAGGGGTTACATAACGCACTGTGTGCTACCAATCGCTTTTATTCAGGATGGCCCACATGCAGCTGTAAAAATGATTACAAATAACTCCCCATGAATGGTCGTATATGTGTTGTGTTTCAAACCTCACATTTCTTTTGGGCTTCGCAGCAGGACCTGACTGGCTAATACTTATCCTCCCTGTCAAACTTTATATTAGCTGTTTTAAGTGCATACTTCTGGTCGGTTCCACTGAATAGCTTTCCATGTAAGATTTTTTTATCTGACTTCTAATTGGAGCTGCAAAAATGTTCTGCTGCCAGGATAGTGCTTCAGTGTACTCTGGTGCGTCTGTTAATGGCCAGACACACCAGATAACACCCAAAAAATCATAAAAAGATTAAGAAAATTAAATTACTTGATCTTCTGAAAAGATTGAATAGCTTCAGCTAGGGAAAACTGAAAGTTGTTTAAAGTTATAATAGCCCTCCCAGCTGACTTCAAAGGCCCGACTCCTTTCTAAGAAAACTTTCTAAAAGTGGCATTATCAAAATTACAATGAAAAAATCCAACTTTACCATTAAAGAGAGATTATCATTACAATTTCAAAGATACCAAACATAATCTTTTACCATCCTGTCAATTAGGAAATACAGCGCATTAAATGTTATAAGGAATCCAGAATGATATCCTATGAGAGGGGTGGGCCTCACACTGGTGAAAAAGGAATTCAGTATGTTTTCACTTCCAGGACGTGTAAAACTCCCCAAAACTTGAGTTATTGGTATTTCAAGAAGAAACCACAAAACAAGGTAAAACCTGCAGTAATAAAACTGGGGAGAAAAAGAGGGGGTAGCTTACGTAACTTGGATTGAGCATCAGAAATGAGCAATAAATCATCGAGAATATATCAAGCATCATGCATGGCCTGGGGTGAGGAGAGAGAGGTGATCTAATCTTGTGGTCACAACCAAATGTTGGACAGAGGAATAGTCTCTGTGGAAGTTGAGTTTGCTGCATTAAATAAAGTTACATTTGTTCCTATCTGTTCCATATAGAGTGCCTGAGGTCTCAATATGTCCTTTGGTCGAGATCATATCAGCCTTATCTCCCAGTAATTGGTAAGCTGCTCCTGGCACAGTCCGGCATCCCTTAACCAGTATAGATCTTGAAGTGATTGCTATCTGCCCCAGTGGATAGCCTCCTGCCACTTAGCCAGGAGCAGTAGTAGGGCTGTGAGACATCAAATTCTGAGATGGAACCCATTTTACATACCGCAGAGGGTTCACCTCTGTGGTCTGTGGTGGAAGATGTGCAGCAATCTGGGCCAGCTCTCAGTAGACATTGGTCCAGGAGCTTGATACATTCAGGTAGTCACAGGCAAGGTGGAGAAATGAAGACTGCGGGACAGCATGCCTCAGACAGTGCGCGTCCTCAACTTGACCCGTGAGGTACAGCTGAACAGGCATGTGATAAAGTCTATGTGGGAATTTAAGGTGGATAAGTGCAAGACTATAATTGGGTGATAGGGCTGTAGATTGGCAGCAGGAATAAATCCACAGGTGTGTCAAGTTCCCAGGCAGCTCCGTTTGCAGTGGTGCATACCAGCACCTTCTCCATTATTATTGTGTACAAGCAGCGAGAGGGTTTTTTAGTGAGTGGTCTAGCTCATGCAGTGAGGGAGACAGCACAAGGAAAATATTCTGTAGAATTAGGCATTCAGCACAAAATTCATGATAGAGAAGGGTATCAAGTGCAGTGGGTGTGGAAACCATGTCAGTGCCAGCTGGAAGCAACCAATGGTTGTTTAGACAGAGATTTCCTAATGTAAGGAGATTCTGTCGCCGAGCCTGCCAACTAGTCCCCTCATCCAGCATCAGAAGAAGCATGGTTTTCTAGCAAGTGGTATTTTGGGAGCATAGAGGCAGGGAAGATGGATGCGCTGTCGCAGCTGTCTCAGGCTTATTAAACACAGGCCACCATGTCAATCTCAGGGCACAGGATTCTAAAAGGATGATGTAGCATAGTGGACACTTCTACCACCATTTGAGGCTGGAACAATGTGGAATATTCCCAAAGTCTATGTATTGGGCTTGTGTGCAATACATGTATAGATGTATGTTGGATGTGTTCAGGCCACCCTGCTATAAAGATAGTTAAAAGGCAAGCATTGGAGGTTTACCCACCCAAACCAGGGAGATGAAATGTGAGCTGAGTCATTTCAGGAAGTGTGCGGTGAGTGGGTCTTGGATATTGAAAAATATATAAAGTAAATTAGGCAGGACAACCATTTTGGAAATAGTGATCCTTCCTGCCATGGATAGGGGTAATCTAGACCAAGCTGGAATGTGCTCCTCCAGCCATGTCATAGCCTTGCCATAATATATCGTCCACAGCTCATCACTATCTCTGCTGAGCCGTAGTCCCAAGTAGAGAAATCGCTCAATGACCCACTGTAATGGGTATTTGGACTCAAAAGGATGAGTGTTTGAGGTGGGAGGAAAGAGGGTGGATTTTGACCAATTGATATTACTGCTCGATTATCTGCCAAATCTAACAACTTACTGTATATTAGGGGATAGATTCATTCTGGGTTCCCGTTTGTAGAGTGTGATGCAGTCTGTGTACATTGATACTAGTATTCCTCTAGCTGAGGGCGTGATGTTAGCATAGTCAAGAACCGTAGTGCTCCATTGCTATTGCAAATAAGATTAAGTCAAAAGGAAATCCCTGCCTGACCCCTCTAGTAACCGGAAACGGGGCAGAGGTAACTCCGTTGAGGCAGAGGCAAACCATTAGAGTAGGCTGCTCAAGCACTGAAACCGAGGACTGAGACTGAGCTATGGGAGTAGGCAAAACAGATATGAAAGTTCTAGGGAATGAAAGCCTTGGTGGTATCTAGAAGTGCTTCGGCCACTGCCAAATGGGCAAATGTTTGCATGAGGGCAAATATTATTCTGAAGTTATGGTTGGTCGGATGCCCCAACATGAATCACAACTAATCCAGTGGGACAGTGCCAGACAATAGAGGGATGAGACGATGGCAATTAGTTTTGCAAGTATCTTGTTTTTGAAATTTATCATAAAAAGTGGTCTGCATGAGTTGCATCAATTGGTATGCTTTTCAGGTTTTAATACAGTGACAATAACCACTTCCCATAGAGACAGCAGTAACTGTCCCAAGAACAGAGAAATCTCATACATTGCCAGTAGGTAGGGGACTAGATACGAGGCATATTCCTTATAGAAGGACATAGTAAGCCCATCCAGGCCCAGCACCTTATCCTCAAGGAGTGTTTGTATTTCTTACATTATCTCCTCCACCATAAAGTGGGCTTCAAGGTACAGATGGTGAGCATGGTCGAGCTAGAGCAACTGGATCATGTCAAGAAAAGCAGCTAAAGCAGTCACATCGGGAGAGACAGAGACGCAGTATAGCTGGCAGTAGAACAATGTCATGGTCTGGAGTAGATTGTCAGGTTGTGTATAACTTACTTGCTGGTAAGCAATGAGCTCCACTACATAGGTATTGACCCATGGCTTAAGGAGCAGGTATCCCAGTGTCCTACCAGATCGGTGGGACTTACCATAGTGCCTTGCGACTGCCTCCTTGTGGGGGTAATGAATTTCCTGATGTGCTTCCTCTTCCTATGCTGATATTTTATCCCTCAGGGCAGCAGGGTTTGCATATCACATGTCTTGAAAAAGTCATGTTCAAGAGTGTGGATCTCTCTTTCTAATGTGACAAGTTATGCACGTTTCACCTTAATTATCCCTGATTGTTTCGCTATACAGGCACCGCAAATTACAACTTTAAGTAACTCCCATATTAGGGACATGGAGGTAACTGAACCCTCATTGTGAGCTAAAAATCGAGTATCGACTTCCGGATTTTGTCTCGAAAGAAGGCATCACCGAGGGCCCAAGGTGTTAATCTGCAGGTAAAGGCCTGGGAAGAAGCTATCGGGTAAAGAATCTCCAGCAGAACAGGAGCATGGTCAGATAAAGTATGGGATAGATGAGCAACATTCATGGTCCAGGTGAGGGCATTTGTGTGAGCAGCCACTAGTCAATTATGGACCTAGTGGCATGAGTAGACATGATACAAGTACCCTCAATGCTGCTAGCAAGTTTTAAATGCCAAGCGTCTAGAAGGTGATTGTCGCTCATGAGCGTTTGAAGTTATGCAGCTGACCTGGGGTAGAATCCACTTGGCTTTGAGGTGGAAGGCAGTTGTTGGAAGTAAATGAAGTTCCTGTAGAAAGCAGACATCAATATTGTGTCTGTTAATGCAGGCATGTACCAGGTGGGGTTTACGCCAATCTTTGAACTCATGAACGTTCCAAGTCAAGCAGCCTACAGCAGTCATCTCTTGTCTAGGGAAAGGTGTGGGTTGTGCCATTAGGATATGGTGTGCAAGGTACGGACATAAAGTTACAAAAGAGGAGATGCCTGGCCAAGTGTGAGCCATGAAAGTTAAAACCAGGGACCAACAATCATGACAAAGGAAACTACCCCCAACCAATTCAACCGCCCCAATCAGTGGAAATGTCCTATCCCATTCCCAACCCAAAAATATATCCCAACAAAAGCATATCACATTGTGAATCATCCCGTTAGTCGACAGGGAGCCAGGCAAACTGCCCAGTTGTTTACTGACTATGTGAGCAAAGAACAGGAGAAGTGCCCCTGTTAGGAAGCGGTGTGGGTACAGCATAAGGATATCAGATGGCTTTGTCAGTTCAGGTCCTATCCTGGGAGCCACATGCGGGGCAGATCAGATGATAAATCCCATGCTGCGGGAGTTGGAGGTGCGACAGCTGCACCATTGGCTGTAGCCTGGGGGGTGTCCTAATTTAGGCAGTGACGGTCAGGTATCTAGTTGTTATCACTTAAACAGCCATACTCATTCTGTGCAGATCTTGTTGGAGTAATTGCCTTGGAGCTTGTGCCATTTTATAAATTTCTACTGTTTCAAATGTGTCCATCCGGACTTCTTTAGGAAACAGGACTGACGCACGCTTCATCACAGGCAGTGTTTGTTTATTAAAAAAATCCAACGCATTTCGGGCATTACAGGTGCCCTTCGTCAGGGATCAAATAAAATTCGAACCAGTTTTATATTCATATGTGGTTTTCACAATTACAATCATTAAATCTTACTACCGTGTGGTTTACAACCCAGTCATTGCCTCCCACCATAGACCCATACATCAGCTGTGCAAGTAATTGCCTGCCTTTGCTATCGAAAAACACAAATCTTTCTAAATAACATTCTTTGCACTTTACCCCTTCTTGCCTTTCAGTTATATAAATCACTCTGCTTAACACTATAAATTGAGGAGAATTAAAGGGATTATTAGGATTACCAGTATCTTATCAATGTGGAGAATATACTCTCTAGTAGCAGCCTGAGTGTCCTTCATGTCAGAAGTGAGGTTTTCACAGTGATCTAGGTGACCATCATGTTTGTCTTCCCTCTCTTTTATGCCGTTGATGTGGCTTGTTAGAAGGTTACCTTTGGCATCAAAAGTGCGGAGGTGTTCTTGACTTCTAGCATCCCCTCCCTGATATCCATGTTTTGCATGTTGGCATTTGTGGTTGGCTCAGAGGGAGGCCAAGCTCCCTGATCCTGGTCTGCATGGTGTGTTTGCTGCTTTCCTTCAAATGCCCGCTTAGACTTCCCGGCATCCAGTTTACCCATGATCACTGTTCCCTCTAAGGTGCACTCCTGGACAGCCCCGCACACAGCAGTCAATTTCCATTGCTAGGGGCACACTGTAGCACACATTTAAAAGATGAGAACTTTTAGGCTGAGGAGAAACAAAAACAAACCCGGCTAATTCAACCTGATAAGCAATTATTTGCATCTATGTATGAAGCGATCTCTTTTGTGTCGAGCAGCATTTAACTTGTATTACCAACAGATCAGAATACAGACAAAGCTGCCAAACATGATGGAGATCACTAATGCAAATGGATGCTGGTAAATATTTTCAGGGCTCGGCTCTTGCACAGACTTTCCAGTTAATTTATTATCTCTGCCCGACAGTACAAAACGTTGAAGTTGATTGACATTTTTGGAAAAGCCAGTTGCAAGATTCCTCACTGTATGCATAGAGGTACGCCAAAAATTGTTTATTTCTTTCAACTTTACTGCACAATATTGTGCGATTTCCATTTGTTTTCCTTTTTAAATGGGATAAGTCATTAAATCCCAAGGTTTTGTACGGGTCGGCAAGATAACAAACTAACTGTGAGAGGCCATATAATACCAAACCCTTAAAAATGTACAGGTAAACTCTTCCCCAAACATCACGTAAATATGATACAATTGCTATAAAACTCACAAAGTTTATTTTCTTAACATGTGGAAGCTTTGACATTAATACATCACATTATAGAACAGCATTGAGAAGTACTAAAAGGAATGACAATTTTAATGTAAACGCTGTATGTGGCCCAGATAATTATAGAGCAATATAATAGTCTATTAAATCTATTAGTCTATTAAATCTATTAAATCTATTAAATGTTTTTGTACAACAGTTTTTCTGAACTCACATATTTGAAAGTGCTTTCTTACGCGATAATGAAGAAAAAAGTTTTGCTAAAGTAAAATATTTGCCAAAGATCACACAATTTAAACTGGGAAGCCAAAATTAATTCAGGTTTATTGGTATCACTTTGTACAAATCAGGCAGTAAATACGTATCTATTTGACTTTCCTTATGTTACAGCTTTCCCTTTACCTCTTTGTATACTTTTCTGCCATTTATATATAGCACCAACACAACCTAAAAGTAATGGAGCGATTTACATGTGCCCCAGTTACATAGCACAAGGTCACCATTCATTGTTATTAGGCATGGGGAGATTGAATGATTTTCCCAGAATCACAGAAGGTTGAGTTTAGTACGAGCCTCGAACCTCGAACCTCGTTCCCCTGCTTTGAAGTCCTCAACTCCAGTTGTAACACAACATCCAGCGTACAGGGAGAGAGGCAGGCAGAAGTTCCATGAAAGCCTGCCTCCGTATGGGCTTGAGATTCCAAAAGAACCTTAAGCTGATCCGAGCCAGCTTCCAAGCTTGCACCTGGCTTGAGCAATTATTGGCTGGCCCACCTCTAAAGTTTTAGGAACATTAAATTACAATGGTAGCTACTATTCTTATCTTAACTACTCCATAAACACTATGGGCCTGATTATAATCTAGGTTAGAAAGCCTTCCACCGCTCATTGGAGGCTTTCCGACCTACATGGGATTTCACAGCCTGACCGCCAAATTATAATGTTAGTGATCTGAGTATAAACTGGCTGGGGAAACCAAATGGGTTCCGATGAGCTCAAGGAGCCCATAGTTCAGTTGGAAAGGCCACATAATCCCTTTAGGAAGGCGTTTTGGCCTTTGGGATTATGATGGCACTTTCAGACAGCAGTACTATGTAGGCCTTTCCGTGGCTCCCACACAGTGAAGGGATGTGTAAAAACTCCCATTTCTCAATGGGAGCTTTTGCTGCGGGCGGCTTCCACCTGTAGCACAGGCACCCATTGAGAAATGGGAATTTGCAAATGCACCATGTGCAGTCGCATCATGAAAAAATGTGCGGAACCGCCGACCTATGGTCGGTCGGTTCTCACACGGAGACTGTCAGGCGAACAAAAGTCCATCCAACACTGTAATAGGCCCCTTTATATGTATATATCTGAAACTAAATAAGAATAAAACATGAGTACAGGTAAACATTTGATTGATAAGAGAAGGGAAAGAAAATGTTGTATATGAACTTTTATATATAAAACACACACATATATATATATATATTTATTCACTGAAAAAAACATAGGTTATACAGATGTTATAGTTAGGAATTTGCATTTTTTTTAAACCTTTGAAATCCACTAAAAAGCCATAGGTTTCAGGGACATTATAGTTACTTGGACATTTGATTCATATAAAAGCAGAGAAATTCGCCAGTTATAGTTAGTTGAGCTAACTATAACTTGCACACCTGCAATGCACTGGTGATGACATCACATATTACATCACTCATGACTTGGTCAGTGACTTCACTGATGACATCACTCATGACATCTCAAATGACATCACTGATGACATCATCCAGTGAATGTGGTTTGGTTCGTTATTTTAATATGTATTATATATACACAAATCTGCATTGAAGAATCAGTGGATATATAAATATCTGGATGGAGGATTTAGTGGCAGTGTGATTGACTGTTTACTTGACTAATTTATTAGTGTAAAACACACAAGATGATGGACAGAATGTTGCACAATGTCAAAACATTCACCCCCTGTCACAGATCTGTGTTTAATCCATTGTTATTTTGCTCACCAAGCCACCCCAGTTCAGACATGGCCATATGCAAATCAGTCTTGACCCTGTGCCTCATGGGAACAGTCCAGCCTGAACTGCCAAGCCATGTCTTTCCTGGACCGGAATCAAGCATCCTAGGACCGGTTTCTGGCTATCAGCCGTCTTCAGCCAGGATAGCTTGACTCCAGTGGCTTAGTAAGCAAGGTACCCACATCTGGGCATACGCTTCCCACATAGGGTGAACAGCAAAACACAGAAGATGATGGACGGAATGTTGCACAATGGCAAAACATTCACCCCCAGTCACAGATCTGGGTTTAATCCATCGTTATTTTGCTCACCAAGCCACCCCAGTTCAGACATGGCCATATGCAAATCAGTCTTGGCCCTGTGCCTCATGGGAACAGTCCAGCCTGAACTGCCAAGCCATGTCTTTCCTGGACCGGAATCAAGCATCCTAGGACCGGTTTCTGGCTATCAACCGTCTTGAGGTTCCGCGACAATTGTAAGTGGTGTTTTCGACTCGCACAAATATGGTCGAGTCTGGTATCTATGAACCGCAAATGACAAGTTTAGTAAGTGTGCGCAGTTTCGCTGTGCTAACTTAAACCGTTCGTTTGTTATGTGGGTTTTTCATCTGTACCCACGGGTTCCATCTTAGATACGGCATCCATTTTGTCTCTTGCCCTCAAGTAGCCAGCGAACGGACGCTGTCCGCTTCGCGACCCTGGGACTCCCAAGATATTTGCGGAAGACACATGTCCTTTGTAAGTGTCTTTATGACGAGGGGGATGATACTGTAAGGCAGATGGCCCCGCTCGAGGCTCATCTCGCCGTGCCGGTTTATTGTCTCAGCCGTGCATCTCATTAGGCACGTCCCTTTGATGCCTGTATCTCGTGTTTCCCGATACCTCCCCTTTTACACCCTTTCCGATTTCCCCACTGTCCCCGTCTTCCTCTGCACCTGTCTTTGTTCCTATTTCGATCTGTTTTACTGCCGATTGGAATGCACTAATGTTGGGAAGATGGGTTTTTACAGTTGGGAACCGCCAAATGTTTCCGCACTTATGTTCCGGACCTTATGTGTATCAAAGTG
Organism: Lissotriton vulgaris; assembly: GCF_964263255.1. Classification (NCBI taxonomy): domain Eukaryota; kingdom Metazoa; phylum Chordata; class Amphibia; order Caudata; family Salamandridae; genus Lissotriton; species Lissotriton vulgaris. The sequence goes on from NC_141687.1 coordinate 495,212,353, forward strand.
ACCAAAGCGAACCCTCTGGGGGATAATGGTGGGAACCGGGTTGTAAACTTTTGTGTATCATGTTGTCCTATGGGTAAAAACTGTATAAAAGGAGCGATCCACAGAACCAATTTGAAGCAGTCTCCCCAAGTTGCACGAGTTGTACTTGTCGTGATATCTGTGTTCCCTGCAGCAAACAAACCTTGAATCTTTGACGCTGAAGGAAGTGTCCCGTGTCTCTGTCATTCGTACGCCAGAGCAGGTTACCCACGAAGGTTTCAGGTGTTGTGCCCTGGCACCGCTGGGTCTTAAAGAACCCAGTCCTTCAGTTGGCGCCCTTCGTGGGGCTGCATCAGTGGTACCGGTCCAAGCCCGACGATCGTGAGGAACTTCGTGTGAAATCTCCGAGGGAAGGTGCACTCCGCTTCATCGATCCTGTTGTCGAAATAAGTGGCCCGAAGACTTTTCCCGCGAAGATTCCCGCCTCCTGACGGCTGCGACGGACTGCTGCCCTGACTGTAGACCTGTTTTGGCGCCTGGCGTAGACCTTGGTATAGCGAGACGATTGACGGGCCTTCCTGGAGACGCCATCGATCTTTGAGTTAAGTATTTGTGGGTCGCTCCCAGAGTTCTTGGTTGTTGACACTTTAGCGAGTGTTTTTGTTGTTAACGCTGTGTGAGTGTTTTTGTCGGTGACACTTTGCTAGCGTACTTTGTTGTGTTGTTTGACGACTGCAGCCGCCAAAAACCGAGGGTTTTGTTTTTTGCTGGGACTTGGTAAATCCCGTAACCCTTGAAGTTTGTGAAACTCGGCTAGTGTGCAAGATGCCTGGTCGCAGTACTTTGTTTAGTTGTTTCAGACCTTGTGGTACGGATTCCCGACTGGAGGACTCGTGTCCGATACCTCCGGTTGGAACTCCCACGTATGAACTGTATAGCAAACATGGGCTAGGCCCGATTACTTTTAATGAATACTGGATCAAATATACGAAGAAAGATGGTGACCTTCGCTGGCCACCACATGGTAGCTTCGAGGCACCGATCTTAGATAATCTAGAGGTTAAGTTGTTCGCGAAGAAGTCAAGGCCGGCCATGTTTGATGCCTTTCGGTTGTGGCGTAAAGAAGCCCGACAGAAAGAAATCAGACAGACTAAACGTAATCAGCGAGATAGTGCTGGTACCATTGTAAAGAAAGCAGAGCAGTTTCAGCATGATAAGGAGGTTAGGGAAAAGGAAGTGTTTGACAGATTACAGCGTATGACTATAGATAAATGCTATCCTACTTTGCCTACGGAGCCGGAAAAGAAGGATGAGGCAGTTGAGGATCCTTTAATGTCTTATCTCATGAAATCGCCACCTCCGTACGTACAGGGTACCACAGCCCCTGTGATTCCCCCTGTACCTGTTCCTGCACCTATTCTTCCTCCGCCTGTTCCTCAACCTGCACCCGTTCTTCCGACTGTTCCTGCTCCTTCGTCTGTTGCTATTCCTACTGCTCCTCCGCTTCCACATACTCCTGCTCACGCTACTGCTCCTGCTCTGTTAACTCCTGCTGTTGTTTCTGTTCCTACTCCTTCACTTGTTAGTCCTGTGTCCTATACTTCTCCCTCTACTCGTAGTCGTAATTCTCCTCTTGCGGCTAGCTTCTTTCATTCACTCGGACCTGTTCTTGGGTCCGCTGGTTCAGATGGTCCTCAGAGACGTAGTCAGCTTCCAGGTAATAGGGAACGTGCTTCGCTATATAATATGGCGATGGGTTGGATGACGCACCCCCTTAGAAATCCACCCCGTGTTGTACTCAACACATTTTGTCAGTTCAATATACCAACCCAGAGATTTGTGTTCGAGGAAATGTGCAAGGTCCTTCGTGATCAGATATCGGCCGACGCACCTGACGAGGTGCTGACCGCGTTGTCTGATTTACAGCTTCAGTTTTCGGCTGGACTGATAGTGGATACCAACGTTCGACGAGCCGTTGAACGGTTGCTATCTTTTCGTCCCACTCCTATACCTCAAGCCTTGTTTGTTGAGGATATTGAAAGACAGACAGATGAGTCTGGTCAGTTTCCTATGCGTGAAGTTCCACCCGTGTTGATGCCAGGTGATGCTGCTCACGTTCCACCTATCCTGCCGTATTTTCAGAGAGTATGGATACATCTCCCATGGAAAAGATCGGAAGTGTTACAGGTGAAGCAATCTTTGCCTGACCCTCGCAAGAATCCTGCAGGGTATTACAAAGAATTATCGCAGCTCGTAGATGCTACGGTAATGAATCTTGCCGATATCGATATGTTGTTTGGCAATGTTGTACCACAACCGGTATGGGCTAAGATTCGTCAGGAAAATCACGCAAACGAATAAGTTGGTGATTGGGCGGCCATTATAGCGGCGGATGGGTTGCAAGTTGGTGGTGCTAAGCCTGAACAGTTGATTGCTGCTCTCCCTCAAAGAATAATAACGTTAATGAAAACTCTTATGCCAGCTATGAGAGTAAATTGGGACAAATTGTCAGCTTGTAAGCAAAAGAAGGACGAGAGTGTTTCCGACTTCTTTACGAGGTTCGAGGAGGCATTCATCGACCATAGTGGCCAGGATATGAGCACTGAGGGTGGTCAAAGGTTGTTCGTGGATAAATTTGTTTCAAACTTACTGCCCGATTTGAGCAATAAATTGAGGAATTCAGAAAGTGCATGGGCCGTTTCTACTTCAGCTCAGATATTGGCTACGGCACAATATTATGAGAACAGAGAGAAAGAAGAGAATGACCGCGCTGATAAAAAGACGAAAGAGCTAAAAACTAAAGTGCTGCTTCAGCAAGCGTATCCTCCACGTTCGAATCAGAATAATTCGCAACAAAATAGATCGCAGCCGCAATCGAACCGATCCCAAACTCGTAATGACTCCTCTTCCCAAAGATCCTCGTTAGGATACAATCAATGTGCTTATTGTAGACAAGAGGGTCACATTAAATTCAATTGTCCTGTTCTAAATGAACGTAATAGTGGTAACTCATCGAGAGGAGGTCGTGGTGGTTCGCAGCAGGCACCACGTGGTAAAGGTCGTGGTGCTCAGAACGATCGCTCAGATAACTCATCGAATTCCGATAATTGTTTTGATCAACGTGGATCGTCGCAAGGACGATCTGCGCAGTACAATGTAGACGATTACTACGTCGATCAGGGAACTGACGACAGTAATTACTAGGACAGCCAAAGACAAGGAGAGGGAGTGGTATCAGTTCCGGTTGATCAGAGAGGGCCTTACGTCGCAGTTGCTACATCGGGCGTCGTTGAGCCTTTTCTGTTGGACACTGGTGCAGCGAAAAGTTCCATTAAGCATTCGAAACTCCCTGGCGCACCTTTGTCTGGCTTAACAAATGTTTCCATTGGATTCTCTGGCGCCCCTGTTAGCAATCCAGTTTCGCGCCCTTTGCCCATTACAATTGGGCCTCGTGAGCTAGAAGCTCCGTTGATTCTAACCACAGGTTGTGGTGAAAATCTTTTGGGCCTGGATTTGCTCAAACGTTTGTATGCGACTTTGTATTGTTCTCCTGCGGGTGTAAAGCTTACGTTAGGAGAGAGGGTTGTCTCTCCCATGTACTTGTCTCTCGATAAGCTCCCACCGGAATTGAGTTCTCTTCCTGCGTCTTTGTGGGCAACAGGTCCCAATGATGTGGGCCTGCTTGACATCTCCCCTTATGTTGTTCAGTTGAAATCTAATGTGCGATTGCCACGTATTCCCCAATATTGTATCTCCCTCGATGGTGAACGAGCACTGTTAGCGATCATTTATGATCTGATCGAGAAGGATGTCATTGAAGAGACTAGGGGAAACGTGTGCAACAGCCCTGTACTGCCCATTCTTAAACGTACTGATCCTTCGAAATCGCCTGTTTATCGTTTTGTTATCGATTTACGGGAGGTGAATAAAATTGTTGTTCCTCAATTCCCTGTTGTGCCTGACATCACGGCGCTACTGACTCTGATTCCAGCTTCTGCATCGTGGTTTTCGGTGATTGACTTGAAAAATGCGTTTTTCAGCATCCCGATTGCCGAGGAGAGCAGAGACCTTTTCGGTTTCTCTCTCGGTGGACGCAGCTTCCGGTTCAAACGCGCTCCTCAGGGCTACTGTGAAAGTCCATCGATTTACAGCCAAGCCTTGAAGGGTCAACTGGATGCGTTTAGGTTGCCGGTCGGTGCGGCCTTAATCCAATACGTCGACGACTTATTGGTGGCTGCTGATACTCAGGACATTTGCAAAATTGCTACGGTGTCGCTGCTGCAACATCTCTGTGAGTTGAATCATAAGGTGTCCCCTTCTAAACTCCAATATTGTTGTCAAGAAGTAACCTATCTAGGTCACTTATTGTCAAAGGAGGGAAGGAGGTTGACCCCAGAGAGAATTGCAGCAATTGCGCGCATGGCTGTGCCAAAAACCCAAAGAGATGTGCGTGCCTTTCTAGGTATCACGTCGTACTGCAGGCAATGGATTCCAAATTTTTCATTGCTAGCGAAACCATTGGTGGCTCTTACGTGCAAGGATGTTTCGACTCCTTTACCATGGACGGAAGAATGTCAGAAAAGTTTTTCTGAACTGCGTGATTCATTATGTTCGGCTCCTGTGTTGGGTACTCCCGACTACAGCAAGCCGTTTACATTATATGTTCACGAGAGAGAAGGTTGTGCTTTGAGTGTCTTAACGCAACCTTTTGGTGGTAAGCAACGTCCATGTGCATATTTTTCCTCGACTTTGGACCCGGTAGCTAGAGCATTGCCGAGTTGTTTACGAGCAACAGCGGCAGCCGCGGTCTCCATCCGACAATCAGCAGGACTGGTCATGGATAATATGCTTACGGTGATGGTTCCGCATGCAGTCGATACTCTTTTGAATCGGACGAAAACTCAGCACTTGACGAGTGCAAGGTTGCCTGGTTACGAGTTGACGCTGTTGGCAAGCCACATTCAAATAAAACGTTGTAATGTTCTGAACCCGGCAACTTTGTTACCAATTAGCACAGAGTCAAATGAAGTAGCAGAACATGATTGTTACTTGAGGACCGAAGAAGAAACAAAAGGTCGAGTGGACCTTAAAAACACCCCATTGGAAGATCCGGATGGTACATTGTATGTGGATGGGTCATGCTTTAAGTTGCCGAATGGCGATGTGACTACTGCTTATGCTGTTGTAACATTGAATACTGTTGTTGAGACTGCAAGATTAAATCAGAATTCTGCCCAAGCTGCAGAGCTGATTGCTCTTACTAGAGCGTGTGTGTTAGCAAAAGGGAAACGTGTGAATGTGTTTACCGACAGCCAATATGCATTTGGCGTCGCACATAGTTTTGGACGATTGTGGAGAGAGAGAGGTTTCTTGACGTCGCATGGTACGAAGATTCAGCATGGCCAGCTTGTGAATGATCTTTTGGATGCACTGACGTTGCCTAAGCAAGTAGCGATTGTTAAATGTAGTGCGCATCGTAAGGTGACGGATGATGTTGGTCGTGGTAATGCGTTTGCGGATAAGACTGCTAAGGAGACTGCCCGGAACCTTAGCACTCGAATGTATGTGACGAGTTCGGTTAGGTGGCCTACAGAATCGAGCATGTGTGAGGATACTATCGAGAGTGTGAAAGCAATTCAGAATGAGGCCACCGACACTGAAAAGACGAAGTGGAAAGAAAGTACGGGAAAGTTGGATGCGAATGGTTGTTGGATTGATTTGTCTGATCAGAAGAGATGGATGTTACCGGATGCGTATGTGCTGGCCGTTGTGACAATGGCGCATGGGTTAGCACATATTAGCACGAAAGGTATTTGTAAATTGTTGTCTCCTGTATGGAAGAATGATGGTATCACGAAATGTGCTGAACGTCTGGTGAAGAATTGTATGGTGTGCATGATGTACAATCCTGGCAAAGGAACCCCAACTCCTCCTGGCAGTTTTGCTCCCCCTTCATGCCCCTTTGAGGTGATTCAATTGGACTTCATCCATATGGAGAGATGCAATAACCTGAAATACGTTTTAGTAGTGGTTTGCGCATTCTCCCGATGGATCGAGGCTTATCCTCTCAAAGACAATACTGCTTTGTCTACTGCGAAAATCCTGCTGAAGGAATATTTTCCTCGGTATGGAATGCCTAGAGTCGTGTGGTCAGATAACGGAAGTGAGTTTGTGGGTAGTGTAATGAAGAGTGTGTGTAAGGGCCTTGGAATTAATCAGAAATTCCACAGCGCCAATCATCCCCAGTCAGCTGGTTTGGTTGAAGGGTATAACGGCACCCTTAAACTAAAGCTAGCGAAGATTCAGGCTACGACTGGTCTTTCGTGGCCTGACGCTTTACCCTTAGCATTACTGTCAACTAGGGCGACTGTACACTCCCGAGTAGGGCTTAGTCCCTATGAAATAGTGTTCGGTCGTCCTGCGAATGTGTGGGGGGTTCCTAGGCCAGGTATTTTTCGTGATCTTGAGTACCCAATGTTGATCGATTATCTTCATGACTTGACTGCTAAACTGAGGTTAATTCACCAACAGGTTCACGAAGCATTGCCGACGCAGACGGAGGGTCCAGGCCACCAGCTCCAGCCCGGAGATTGGGTGGTGACGCGGAACTTTTCGCGCAAGAACAACTTGGACCCGAGGTTTACCGGACCCTATCAGGTCCTCCTTGCCACGAGAACTGCAGTTCGTCTTGAGGGGCGGAAGAATTGGGTGCACGCCACCCACACAAAGAAAGTCCCCATCCCGTTGCCAGCAGACTTGTGGGTGAGGAAAGGCATTGCATCAACTGAAACTGAAGGATTGCCAGCGTTTGTACCTTTTAGCGACGCACAACCTGTCGGAGAATCCTCAGTGCAGCAGAGAGACACTGTTGAACGATTGTCAGAAATGGACTCAAGACCAGAACATTCAGCTGATCAACAGGACGCTGTCCCTTCAACGGATCCTTTGTTCGACGAACAGACACGTCCTGGGAAAACTCGATACTTTTTGCGATCTAGCACCAGAGACTAATAAAAGATCCTGTTCTGTCTTTTGATAATTGCATTATCCCGTTTTCCACGATCAGTTTGAACATTCGTACCACTGTAATTATTTTGTACATATTCATTGAGCTTCGTTCCTTACACTTTTTGCTTCCACAGCTGAGAGATATTGTTTTTGCATACATATATATTGTGCATTAAAGGCCGTAGGGCCGCGCGCGTACTTCCTTCTGGATAGTAGGTCTTGACGCTAGGTTAAAGGCCGTCGGTTCCTGGGAACTCCTAGGGATTGACTATTGCTACACAGAACGAAGTGCGTCAAGAAACGTTGCGGACGGTCGTAGGGAATGGCATTCTCGAAGCTGAATGATTTGGAAGGAGCTCAGGCTCATAGATTCAAGCTGCAGCAACTCAGTCGCACCAAATGTTTTATGTTCCAACTATTTGTACTGTTTTTGACTGCTTCTGCATTATTGGCGGGTGGGGTGTATTACACGATGTCTTACTTCTTACCTTCTGCTACACCTACTCCTACTCCTGACCCTAAACTTACCTCCACTGTTTCTCCTCATTCCTTTCATATGTTACCCGAACACGAACAGGCTAGACGTGTAGAATTCCGCAACAATTCCTTTATTCAGCTCCTTCATCAGCATCAGTTAGTGGTTAACACTACTAATTGTTGGGTGTGTGGGTTGATGCCACATACTACGGATAAGGGAATTCCATATCTGGTGTTACCGTATAGTTCCCAAGGGTCTGCTCGAGCATTTCAGACAATGTTTCGAAGCGCACTGGGTTTCCACCCCATTCGAGAACCACGTTCTCCCTACTCTGGTCCTACCTCGTATCAAAAACCTTTGTCGATAGCAATAGAGGATCTAGATAGCGATATCTATGATCCCTCGCTCATTCCCGAAGAAGAGGTACAAGCCTATAGGGTCCTAAGTAGAGGCGAATATAGTGTGTTCACCAGTGAAAAGCAGCTTAAAAGCTCGCCTCCGATATGGGTCGTACCCCACATTGGTAATTTTTGTCTCATGGGTCGTGGCCGAAGATCGCAAGCCCGACTTGGAGCAAGTGCTTGCACTGAAAATTACATTCTGCCGATGTTCTCGTCCCCTGTGTTTCTGGCTGCCAAGGGTACATACTTTATCTGTCATGATCGTGCATACGCATGGTTGCCCGCTGACTTTATGGGCTCATGCTTCATTGCAAATTTGTTGCCTCCGACGTTCACTGCAGATGCCGATTATCATAAGACTAGAGTTGAGCGAGGCGTAATTAGCGAAGAGGATACTGCCGGTCAAGAGGCAGGAGACTTTTTCAAGGGTTTCCTCCCGTTTTGGGGACCTATGGTTAATAGTAGGAACCTGAGACAGTTGACTCGAGTGGTAGAATCGACAGCTAATATTACTGCCAGTGCCCTTGGTAATATCACCACTGAACTTCAGGCGGATAGACTTATGACGTTACAAAACCGTATGGTTTTAGATGTCATCTTAGCAGATCGAGGTGGGGTATGTAAGGTGATCCATTTGAGCTGCTGCATTTTCATTCCAGATAACGCTCCAACTGTCTATCAAGCCATCTCGAGGTTGCATAAGATCTCCGAATCCATACACGTGGATGTAGGGGATTGGACGCTACTTGGATGGTTTTGGGGCCTGATGTCGACTTGGGGTTGGAAGATTCTGATGATCATCGGAGTCGTTGTAGTGTTCCTGTTCACGTGTTGCCTTTGTGTGCAGTGTGGTCCTGCCTTATGTGGCCTCTGTGCTACAACGTGTATGAGACAGCCACCTGTTACCAAGGGGACTCGGTTGGACAGAGCTATGCTACAGCAACATCTCGATGGTCTGATGAATATCGAATATGATTCCGACTAGTGCTTGCCTACATGAGGGCAAAAGGAGCGTCTGAGGTTCCGTGACAATTGTAAGTGGTGTTTTCGACTCGCACGAATATGGTCGAGTCTGGTATCTATGAACCGCAAATGACGAGTTTAGTAAGTGTGCGCAGTTTCGCTGTGCTAACTTAAACCGTTCGTTTGTTATGTGGGTTTTTCATCTGTACCCACGGGTTCCATCTTAGATACGGCATCCATTTTGTCTCTTGCCCTCAAGTAGCCAGCGAACGGACGCTGTCCGCTTCGCGACCCTGGGACTCCCAAGATATTTGCGGAAGACACATGTCCTTTGTAAGTGTCTTTATGACGAGGGGGATGATACTGTAAGGCAGATGGCCCCGCTCGAGGCTCATCTCGCCGTGCCGGTTTATTGTCTCAGCCGTGCATCTCATTAGGCACGTCCCTTTGATGCCTGTATCTCGTGTTTCCCGATACCTCCCCTTTTACACCCTTTCCGATTTCCCCACTGTCCCCGTCTTCCTCTGAACCTGTCTTTGTTCCTATTTCGATCTGTTTTACTGCCGATTGGAATGCACTAGTGTTGGGAAGATGGGTTTTTACAGTTGGGAACCGCCAAATGTTTCCGCACTTATGTTCCGGACCTTATGTGTATCAAAGTGACCAAAGCGACCCCTCTGGGGGATAATGGTGGGAACCGGGTTGTAAACTTTTGTGTATCATGTTGTCCTATGGGTAAAAACTGTATAAAAGGAGCGATCCACAGAACCAATTTGAAGCAGTCTCCCCAAGTTGCACGAGTTGTACTTGTCGTGATATCTGTGTTCCCTGCAGCAAATAAACCTTGAATCTTTGACGCCGAAGGAAGTGTCCCGTGTCTCTGTCATTCGTACGCCGGAGCAGGTTACCCACGAAGGTTTCAGGTGTTGTGCCCTGGCACCGCTGGGTCTTAAAGAACCCAGTCCTTCAGTCTTCAGCCAGGATAGCTTGACTCCAGTGGCTTAGTGTGCAACATTCCGACCATCATCTTGTGTGTTTTAATTTATTAGTGTCTCATTCAATATATTAGATAGTGCCTAAACTGTATGAATATCTATATTACTTGGCCACTTGTTGTGTAAACAGCTGCACCAGTTGGTTACTAGCTACATGAAGGACTATATTAGTTATTGATTAGTTAACTGACAATTTGTATGGGAGAGTGAATGTGTGTGTGAATCGGTGGGGGTTCTGTGACTGCCCAAAGATATGTGAATATTTAATTCAGTACATATATGACGTTAAGACTACAGGTTATAATAGTTGTTTGGGTGAGTGAATATCTTTATGGGTGTGTTGATGTGCAAATATATTTCTCAATGGTACATATCCAACAAACTAGAAAAAATGAAAAGCAGTGTATATGATAGTTGTTGTTTATAAATAAGTATATGTGCAACTCATTATTTGCATGAGTGACTATATAGATAATTGTATACTAGTAATAGTGATTTTATAACATACTAAGTATGAGTTACTATCTATGTGAATAAATGAAGTGGTGTTTGTATAAGTGTGTAGCTGAGTAAATGTAAGTATGATCCATTGTTTGCATAAGTGAGTAGGATGACTGCATAGGTGAATAGGATGTGTGCTGGTGTATAATGCCGATATAGGTGTATAAGTATTTTTGATAGTGTTCTATTGATAATTGACAGCATGGATGAGTGAATCTATAGGTATGTGATTAGATGTGTGGGTTTTTAGATACTTGTATTGCTGTGTCAATGGATTCAAATATGGTACTCTGTGTTTTACCGTGAGTGATAAAAGGTTATACTAGTGTATGATGAGGTGTATTTGATTGTCACATGGATGATGTAATCAGTGATGTCATTTGAGATGTCAATAGTGATGTCATTAGTGATGTCACTGACCATGTCATGAATGATGTAATATGTGACATCATCACCAGTGGATTGCAGCGCAAGAGTTACAGTTAGTACAACTAGCTATAACGGAGGAATTTCAGTGGTTGTGTTTGAGTGAAATGTCCAGCTAACTATAACAATACTGAAACCTATTGTTTTTTCAGTGAATTTCTAAGGTTTTTTAAATTACAATTCCTAACTATAATGTGCTTCAAAGCTATGTTTTTGTCAGTGAATTTCAAAGGTTTTTTTAAATAATAATTCCTTTCTATAACCTGCCTGAAATCTATGTTTTTTTCAGTGAATTTCAAAGGTTTTTTAAATGACAGCTGAAAACGATCTGACAGGGCACCACTAGCGTTATACTTGGAGCAGGCTTATCATGGCCTTGATGGACCTTTTATTCTGGGTGTGGTGCCTTTAAGTCATTAGATTGACATCTTAATATGCTTACACTTGAAGGAGGGTTGGACCTCTAACACTCTGGGACTTGCACTTGACCACCCACGCATTTGGGAATTGATATAGCGGAGTTTACCACCCACTATTATTACAGATATATCTGTTTGGGTGCTCAGGGTGAATTGGAGTGGGCTCTAGCTACCTTGTTGGCTATATGGTACTGAGTGTCCATTGAGAAAAGCCCACTATTTATTATTTAAGGTTCAGAAAATGTCCTGTGTAATATCTGGATCTCTACGGATTTCTCACTCTTTACTTGATGAGCAAAGAACATTCCAAAAATATCTCTGCCTTGAGAAAGTCTTGTTTGAGACGAAACACATGTCGGCAAGTTGGGAAAGTTGTGCTGGAAAATCTTTTAAAGAAATCAATAAAGACATCGAAAAATTCTTCGTTTCTTGAATCATGTTATGATGAAATGTTTATGGACAATTTTCTTTCTGTGCTGAATGGTGCTATTTAGGCATTCATATGTTTGCTGATACTTGATACTTATCTGGAATTCTTATATAGGAGTGCTGGCCGAGCCCCTATTTCATTGGTTATTCCTTTCTATAATCTGCTTGAAATCTGTTTTCTTCAGTGAATTTCAAAGGTTTTTTAAATGACAATTCCTAATTATGATGTTGACCACTTCCCCATATCTTCAACAAGAAACTAAATCTGCAATGCTACCTAATAAAACAGGCAATAGTTCCACTTACCACTAACAAATTAACATCAACATTTAACTAGTGTAAGGACGTCGATTATGTACTGCTTGAATTACATCCAACTCACACCCATATTTAAAGAGCAATATGTGATAGAGGTACTAATTATACACTTCCGACAACCAACAAAATCACAATACCTAGTGCCGCCACCACTGCAACTACCCCTCCTGACCCCTCCCCCTCTACTACCTCAGAGGCAGTGCAAAACAGGAGAACGGACCTACCCAAAGTAATATGTCCCCTCAATAGCACACTAGCTCAATGCTCAGAGATGTGGCAACCAACTATGTATAAGGGAAGGAACTCGCACATCAACAATAATTTACACATTGCCAAGACTACCAGTGAAATGCTTTACACAACTCACTGTTGAAACTAAAAAACTTTCCTTTTGTAGATATACCATTGATACGTGTGTACTGCTCAGTGGACGCAACCATATTATCTCAGACTACAGAGAATATCTTGGTCATGTTGCTGTGTTGTCTCCCCCACTGAAGCAGAAGTGGAGAGGGCCGATCCAACGTACACAACTCCAGAGTAAGACTATAAATATTTAACCTACACCTGGGGCTTGGTTCACTTATGCAAAGAGAAAAGGCTTTGTCAGAGTGAACGTCCTCACCCTGCCACGTGGCTGCCGCCATGATGACGTGCCACCTTGATACAGGCCGATTGCAAACTCAGCACCACATCACCGCAGACTTATGTCTGGATCGACCTTTGCCATTAATCTACACTGCGGACAGCAGGGTTCACAACTTGAATTCAACTTTGGATCTACACTACGCACAGCATTGAATTTATCCTTCATTTATGTAAGGCAGAGACAATTCTACTCTATGTCCTCAGACTTTGTTAAAATAAGTGATAAAAATTATCCGTCGGTATCTGTGCTGACTACTGCCTTCGATCTACAGTGCGGTCAGTAGAGTTTACAACTTGATACCAGTGGTGCCTCAGCACTACAGAGAACATTGAATTCAGTCTTGATTTATGTAAAAAAGAGACAGTTGTACTATGTCCTCAGATTTTGTTAAAGAATGAACAGTAGGAAATTCAGCCTACATTTATTTAATGCAGAGACAATTCTACTATATGTCTTCAGATTTTGTTTAAATAAGTGACAAAATGCAATCCTCCATGTTTTATCAACTACTGCCTTCGATCTCCACTGCACAGAGCAGGGTTCACAACTTCAATTCAGCTTTCCATCTTCAATACGGACAGCATTCAAGTTAGGTTTCATTTATGTAAAGCAGAGACAATTTTGTTAAATGATGCGACAAAAACATTCCTCAATCTCTGTACTGAGTACTGCCTTCAAATATACACTGCAATCAACCGAGTTCACTACTTGATACCAGTTCATGAGTTCCATATGCAACAGTCAATGTATGGAGTACATTACAGATAATGCAGTGCAGCCTAAGATCTACACTGCAAAAAGCAGGGCTCACAACTTAAATGCAGCTGTCCATATACACTACAAACAACATTCAAATTATCCTTGATTTATGTAAGGCAGAGACAATTTTGTTTAAGGATGCCACAAAAAACATTGCTCAATAGCTATCCTAACTACTGCCTTCAAATGTACACTGCGATCAACAGAGTTTACCACTTGATACCTGTGGCACATCAGCACTACATACAACATTGAATTCATAATTGATTTATTTAAGGCAGAGACAATTGTACTGTGTCCTCAGATTCTGTTAAAGTATGTGACAAAAAATGCATTCCTCGATGTTTGTCAACTACTGCCTTCGATCTACACTGCGGACAGTAGGGTTCACAACTTGAAGTCAACTTTGCATCTACATTACGGACAGTAGGGAATTCAAGCTTGATACATTTAATACAAAGAAAGTTTTACTGTATGTGTTCTGATTTTCTTGGTTTTACAATGGCTAGCACACAATCCAGCAGTGAGGATGAACCAGAATTCATCGATGAACAGCCTCCTCAATGAAAAGTTAAGGAAATAAATAATGTTCAATAGTGGATGTTCAATAGTTTTTTTGCATGTGTGAGTATATGTGTGAGTAACTTTTGGAAGACTGTCGGTGTGTTAACGGATGTAAAGGTGTCTCACTACATATGATAAGTGAGTATATGTATGAATGACTATATAGAACTGTTGGTGAATGAGTGGATGTGTATATAAATGGTTGAATTACTGAATTGGTTGTTGTAACTGGTATAGGTATCGCCACTTTTTTGTAAATGTTAGTTTCTATTTTTGAATATGTGTTTCAGGGGTTACATTACACTGAAAGGAGGTCTGTCACTCTGTCACAAGGATGGTGTCATCAGTGATGTCATGAGTGATGTCACTGACCATGTCATGAGTGATGTAATATGTGACGTCATCAGCAGTGCATTGCAGGCGCGCAAGTTATAGTGAGTCCAACTAACTATAACGTGGAATTTCAATGGTTTTATGTCAGTAAAATGTCCAGGTAACTATAACTGGTGTGAAACCTATGGTTTTTTCAGTGAATTTAATAGGTTTTTTAAATGCTAATTCCTAACTATAACTGGTGTGAAACCTATGGTTTTTTCAGTGAATTTCAAAGGTTTTTTAAATGCTAATTCCTAACTATAACTGGAGTGAAACCTATGGTTTTTTCAGTGAATTTCAAAGGTTTTTTAAATGCTAATTCCTAACTATATCGAGTTTCTAACCTTTTTATTTTTTTTTCAATTTGCTGTTTTGTGTAAGTATTCTTTTTTTTTATATAACTTTTTTCTTTTGCGCTCTGGGTGCGCGCTCCGGTAAGCTCTCCGGTAAGCTTTCCGGTAAGCTAACCGGTAAGCTCACCGGAAAGCGCACCCAGAGCGCTACTTTCGTTCGTGAAAAAAAATAGGAATGAAAAGTTAATATTAATGCAAAACATTTCGTACCATACAAATAAAATCAGTTTTTTTTTATAAGGAAAATGATTATGCATTTCGGTAAAAGTTTGATGAGGTCACTTCGGCGCGCAACGTAAGCGCCCTCGGAAGCGCCTACGTTCGCGCCGCGTAAACGCACCCGGAAGCGCCTACGTTCGAGCCACGTATGCGCCCCGGAAGCGCCTACGTTCGCGCCGCGTTTGCGCACCCGGAAGCGCTCCGGAGCGCGCAGCGTAAGCGCGTCGGGTTATGTGACCTTAAAATAACACTTTTCATTTGTTGCTAACAGTTTTTTTTTACAAAGAATGAAATCCCCACCCATTTCCTTCACTTCTTCTTTCACTTTTGTGACTGAAAAACCTGCCTTTTTGCTCCTGGATATTTGTTGGTTTTACAATGGCTAGCAGACAGTCCAGCAGTGAGGATGAACCAGAATTCATCGATGAACAGCCTCCTCAACGAAAAGTTAAGGAACATTTCATTTGGAAATTTTTTATAATCCCACCTGGACTAAAAAGGGTAAATGCTCCAAAAGTGCAGTGCAAGATCTGCAAAGAAGAGCTGTCACGAGGAAACCCTTTGAAAAAGTACTCTTTTGGGAATTTCAATATGATCCGGCATGTGGAGAGGAAGCACCCCCGGAATTTTGCCCGGGAAAGTGTCAGGGCTCTGGCACAAGAGGTTCCCAGTGATGGGGCCTCTACATCAACCGGAGGAGCAACTTCTTCTGGGAGGGGGCAATCACAGGAGCAGGTGCCAAACATTCAACCTGCATTTAACCATGGTGTCCTCAGATGCAGATACTGCAATCAACTCCTCACCTATGGGGAGCAAAGTGTCTAGCTCATGGTTCGAGCATTGGAGAACCATCGCTGCCCTTCCCACCCCTAATTTGTTTTGTTTTATTTTGCTCCTGTTGAGCAGTTTCCATTCCCTGTTTTTGTTCCTGTTTTGAAAAAAGAACAAAACCAAAAGTTCTTTTCAGAACTACCTCCAATTCTCATCAAAGAGCTATATTCTTAAAAAAATGAAAAAGAGTAAGTGAAATAGAGTGCATTGATAATTGAAAGGAGAATGAGTAAGAAAGAACAGAAAGGTATGAGAGGAAAAAAGAAGTGAAGTAGGAGGACTGAAAGAAGGTGAGTGTTAGGAAAGAAAGTTATGAGAAGAAGAGTGAATATGGGGAATGTTGATATTCAATGAAAATGTTGAAAAAGAACAGGAGTGTTGAAGGATAAGAAAAGATGCATTGCTGGAGTTGAAGGTAGAAGGCCTCATTTATGAAGCCATGCATCACTTTAACGCCACCAAAGCATCACTTTTTGTGACACAACATTCCAATAAAAAATGCACCTTATTTATTCATATTTACAAAGTGGCGTTTCTTGGTAAATACATCACTTTGTAAACCCCTGTGCCACATTATTCCTACGTCAGGTGTAATGTATGCAAAAGGGACGTATTGACGCAAGAAAGTGTCGTAGAGGTGACACAGTGAATAAACTGGAGGCCTCATTTCTGAAAAGTGACGCATCGCTACGTGAAAACAGCAATGCATCACTTTTCTGGGCGCACTCCTTATGACATTCCAAATATGTCATATTTAATTTATGACTAATCAATTCGCAAGGAGTTACAGATACATCAGTATTTCTGACGTATCTGTAAACACAAAAGTAACGCATTGCTGGAGTGCGTCAGAAAAGTGACGCAACTCCAGTAATGCATCCTTTCACATGGGAAAAGCACCATGTGAAAGGTCTTGCGTCAGTCTTACACCTGCTGTGAAGCAGGCGCAAGATTTTGGCGCAACAGCATCCTAAAAGTGACACAGTGAAATCTCATAGATTTCACTGCGTCGCTATTACAAGGATTTTTGCGGGGGAACACCCCCTCTGCATACATTATACCTGACGCAGATATAATGTGGCGCAGGATTTTAAAAAGTGACCCATCTACCTAGATGCGTCACTTTTTAAATATAGCGCACCGAGGCGCATTTTTTTACACCGCTGGTGCGATGCGTCATTTTTCTGTGCGCACTCCTTACGACATTCCAAATGTGTCATTTTTAATGTATGAGGAATCATGTCGCAAGGAGTTACAGATACGTCCGTATTTCTGACGTATCTGTAAACACAAAAGTGACGCAACTCCAGTAATGCGTCCTTTCACATGGGGAAAGCACCATGTGAAAGGTCTTGCGTCAGTCTTACACCTGCTGTGAGGCAGGCGCAAGATTTTGACGCAACAGCATCCTAAAAGTGACGCAGTGAAATCTCATATATTTCACTGCGTCGCTATTACCAAGCTTTTTGCGGGGGAATGCCCCCTCTGCATACATTATACCTGACGCAGATATAATGTGGCGCAGGGTTTTAAAAAGTGACCCATCTACCTAGATGCGTCACTTTTTAAATATAGCGCAACGAGGCGCATTTTTTTACACCGCTGGTGCGATGGTGCTTTCCCCTTGTGAAAGGACGCATTACTGGAGTTGCGTCACTTTTGCGACGCACTCCAGCAATGCGTCACTTTTATGTTTACTTTTATGTCAGAAATACTGACGTATCTGTAACTCCTTGCGACATGATTTGTCATACATGAAATATGACACATCTGGAATGTCATAAGGAGTGCGCACAGAAAAGTGACGCATCGCACCAGCGGTGTAAAAAAATGCGCCTTGTTGCGCTATATTTAAAAAGTGACGCATCTAGGTAGATGCGTCACTTTTTAAATATAGTGTAACAAGGCGCATTTTTTTACACCGCTGGTGCGTCACAAAAAGTGACGCACAGGCGGCGCAAAACTGGCAGCACAAGGCCTTCATAAATATGGTCCTGGATTTTCCCCGTGCTTCGCTCCCCGGTGCGCTTCCCCCCGCGCAAATCGATTTTTTTTTTTTAAATGCTCCGCAGGACCCTATTTTAGCCCCCACATCAAACCTAGGGGGTAAGAGGGGGTCTACTCTGCCCCCTTATGGTTATTGGCCCCTTTGTTTTTGCCACCTCTTGTGTCTCGATTTTACCGAGACACAAGATGGCGGCCGCTCCAGACTGTTTAGAATGTTTACAGACAACCCAAGAGCCAATCAGCTTTCTGCGCGCAAGTCGCGTGGCGCCCCCGGTGCGCTCCCCGGAGCGCGTACCGGGGCGCGCCTATAGATATATATATTTTTTGAACCTAAATTACTCAAAATCCACTGGAGCACATATCTTGAGACATAGCAAAGGCACATTGGGCTACTAGTCCCTACAATTTTGCCAAGTTTGGTGTAAATCCATTCAGCCGTTCGAGCTAAAAGTGAAATCGACCGCCCTATGGAAATTAACATGGGGAAAACGCGTTTTGGGACCCCCCTTTTATCTCAGCCCCCACTTGACAAATCCCCCCCAAACTTTCAGGGAAAGATCGGAACTCGACGAGGCCATTTTGAGGAAATTTCCAGGCAGATTCGTCAACTGGTGCCAAAGTTATTCCAAATAGAATTTTGAGATTTAGCATTGAAAAAAATCCTAACTATAACTACCTACTGGCGACTGCCAGTAGGTAATATATATATATATATATATATATATATATATATATATATGCACATATACACATACATAGGTGCTTGGCTCTGCACTGCAGGTGCATAAAACTGGTGCTCGCCTCTGTGCTGCACTGCAGGTGCATAAACCAGGCACTCTAACAAACGCCTTCATGATTGCGCCCTTGCAGTGCAGTGAGTGTATGTGGAGCTGTTTTATGTGCCTGTTATTCGTGAAACAAACTAAAGTATCCCAATATTTCTCTGAGGTGTTGCTTTACTTTCAGAGAGCACAGCTGTAGTGACAGAAAGAGGCTAACCTTATCAGTTGAATTAATTCACTTCAGGCCCTGCAGACTAATAAAACATGGGCATGGCTCAGCGCCAAATACGTTCGTCATGACATGGCCCTTGTAAGTCACTTGATAACAGAGGGGAATATTACCAACGTATAGCGATATTTATCGCTAACTAGGCTTAGCACCGATTTTTTTATTGCTAAGCATCACCGTAAATTATCGCTGAGAAAACGTGCTATTAGCAACGTTTATGTCCAAAGCGATAATTTTTCCGGTGATAGCATGAATATCACTGAGAATACAGCGATATTCACGCATTACAGACTAAATGCTCTTAGCAATGTTATCCACCTCCCATTGTATAACATGGCTAAGAACTGGTCTGAGCAGGCGTTAGTTTTTGGCGATAGCGGGAATATTTCCATCGCTACGCCCTCCTTGCTAATAGGCGATAGCGATGCTAGCGACTGCTTTCAGTCGCTAACAGGTTGGGTAAGCCCACTTTGCATGTTATTAGCAATAAATATCGCTGACAAGCAAAGTGGACCCCAAACCGCTCACTATCACCTAAAAGCTGTGGCTAACATCAGTTAGAGACAGCATGCTAATATAGCAGTAGAATTATCGCCGCTTAGCGGCTGAAAACGGCAGCTAAACCGGCGATAATTGCCTATCGCCCCCGTTGGTAATATGCTCCAGAGTTTGTAAGGCTGGTCTTCCTCTGTGTTACAGTACTCTGTAGCTTTGACCACACAAAGCCATCATTGCGAAGCTCTGTGCGTGGTGTGGTAATTTCTGAGAGTGATGAATATCGCATTTCCACAATCTGTCCTAGGTAAATTGTGGCGGTAAAATCTGCCACATTGCACTGAGGATAAATGCCTGGAAATTATCAAGACTGCAGAACCCAGTGTGGCAGGCAGTGATCCGGCATCTGATGACCCTTTTCTGATGAAAAACATAGATTACGAATTATTTGCCAGACCCAATAAATTCTTCACCCTTTGATGCCAGTACTCGCTGCTTGCAGTAAATACCTCAGCGCAATCAAGGGCACTTGTGCTTGGGGCATTGGTTGCAAGGTCTGCTTAGTAGTCATTTGAGCGACACCCAAGTACACAATTTGGTTTTGATTACGAGAGCTTCTCGTGCAAGGATTGTGGGGCATATTACCAACGAGTAGCGATATTTATCGCTAAATAGGCTTAGCAATGATTTTTTTATCGCTAAGCATCTCCGTAAATTATCGCTGAGATAACGTGCTATTAGCAACGTTTATCTCCAGAGCGATAATTTTTCCGGCGATAGCGTGAATATCACTGAGAATACAGCGATTTTCACGCATTAGCGACGAAATGCTCTTAGCAATGTTATCCACCTCCCATTGGATAACATGGCTAAGAACTGGTCTGAGCAGGCGTTAGTTTTTGGCGACAGCGGGAATATTTCCATCACTATGCCTGCCTTGCTAATAGGCAATAGCGACGTTAGCGACTGCTTTCAGTCGCTAACAGGTTGGGTAAGCCCACTTTGCATGTCATTAGCGATAAATATCGCTGACATGCAAAGCAGGCCCCATACCGCTCGCTATTGCCTAAACGCTGTCGCTAACATCAGTTAGCGACAGCTTGCTAATATAGCAATAGAATTATCGCTGCTTAGCGGCCGAAAACGGCCGCTAAACTGGCGATAATTGCCTATCGCCCCCCTTGGTAATATGCTCCAGTATCTGTTAGCCCACAGGCGTCCAATATTATCACAAATACTTAGTAACAGTGAATCCCACAATTAGCTGACAGGATGCTGTCTGACACCTATGTCATGTTGGACTCTGAGCAACATGGAGGGTAGCAAAGCATTCCTATGATAGGCTGCATGATGTTTAGGAATGCTTATTATCTAATAGGTAAATGAAATCCTCCACAGTGGTGGTTTAAAAAGCAACAATTAGAGAAACAGCTGTACGCGCTCCGCTCACTCTCAGTGCACTTGCCTTGCAATGGGTGGAATCCCCTGCACTCGCTGATTAATAACTGAAGCTTCTCTATTCATAAATAGAAAAGGGTACTATATTTATTTATTTGTGGTTGGGTACATGTACAGCAATCACCGCCATACTTGGCAGTGCCAGCATACCACAGTAGAAATGCAGTGGATACCTCATTTTGGGAGAAGGCCTCACATACGACCTTTTCTTCCTGGTTTCTTTCTTCGTATCTGCTACCCATGCCTTTATTTGTACATTAGTACATTTTGAAAATGTGTAATACATATACTGAGCGTCTATGACGTGCAAATGTTTTTTAATGCATTTCATTTGTTTTGATAGATGGCATACAAAGCGCACTCTCCCCCCAACGCATTAAGAGGCCCCTTCACCAATTAAACTCTAGAGCCTTGTTTGATTTTCTGCAGTGTGCATGTTTATTAAAACAAGTTAACTGGTCAATTACTTCATTGACCTCCATTTCTTTATTTTAAAGTCAAAATTATTTTTCACATCACAGTATTAAGATACTTTTGGTTTACCGTCGGGTTGCGCCAGCAGGCCACACCCAAGATAGCCTGCTCTCCTTAAGTTAACCACCTTCCGGTCAACAGAGCCGCAGGTGAATAATCTGCCACCACTTGTGGCAACCAGCGGCTTCCAGGGTAGGGCTAGAGAAGCCAGGGCCACCAGCAGGTCAGCCCCAACTCTCCCGCCAGCCCGGAGCCCATGATGATTTAGAAACCTGTTCAGAGGTAAAACTGGCACTGCCCAAAGAAGTTCCTGTGATATTCTTGTCCGGGACCCCGCCACAGGGCGAGGCGCTTACTGGCGGACTCGTCCTCCCCCCCGCACTCCAGAGCTTCGGAAATGGCTCCTAAGACTGTTTGTATAAATATTTCTGTGCCTGCCTCTGATAGGTGCACTCCGTCCATCGCATATAGCTCAGGCTTGGACGCTTGTATCAGCTTGTGACGAATGGTTTGAATGCTAGATTTCTGCAGAATTTCTGCCACTGACTGGTTCAGCCTTTTTACAGATTTATTCACTGCCTTCGGGGGTGCGCCCCGCGACCATATCTGCCTCGGGATGACTTCAGACCATAATAAGATGGCCTTAGGCAAAATATTCTTGACTGCTGCTAGTGTAGTAAACAAAACCTCTTTCACCCCTCTCCTTCCAGCCGGAATCATGTTGTTGCCTCCACAGTGCAACACAAATACATCGGGATAGGGCATGCCTCTGGCCAAAGCCGCCCTCAAATCATTCGGGACGTCAGCTAAGTGCTGCCCACTTATCCCTACCCAATGATGGTCCCATCCTTGTGCCATGTGCGCCCTTCTTTCGAGCGTTTCCTTGAAGATCAACCCCGCCCTGCGAATAAAGGAGTGACCGCACCAACATATTTGGGTTCTCTGGGAGGTGGTACCTAGAGTAAATATCGAAAGAAATGGTAAGAACAGCCTTTGGAAGTAGGGAGGGGGAGGTCATGAGGATGACTTTTATACTAATTGCGGACGCACATAACGTTCATAGCATGTTGACTTCCAACGTCCTAATCTCCTAATAGTCTGTTCCGGCAACCCCAAGCCAGCGGCTGTGGTTGCTGCACCGATACGAAAGGAATGGGATGTGAAGTCGGTCGGGTCAACACTCATCTTTGATAAGGTCATTTTTACTACCCTTGTGAACTGGAATCTGGTGAGGGGTAAACCATTCTTGTGGAGCAACACTCTATCATCGGCCCCTTGAGGCCTGGCTTGCATGAACTCCCTCATCAACCTAACTGGGCAGTAAGACTTCGCCGCTACTCTGCCCAATTGTAACCAAGCCCCTTTGCCTAAAAGATCTGTTTTAGACCTTCGAACCCTGAGTCTCAGGACATTTTCTGACTCGATTATGTCTGTACACCTTATCCCTCCATCCCTATCTGTCTTAGAGGGCGGGAGTAATTCAGATATCCGCAGCGCTCCACAAAAAGCTAACACGTAGGCCACCCTAAACAGTTGAGTCTCGTAAGGGGAAAAACAAACGAGCGGCAGGGTCTCTAAAATCTTCACCAACTTCCCCACATCTATGGGCCTTCTGGAGTCCTTCACTCCCTGTGTTAAGCGCTCCCACCACTTCACGGCTCTCCTCACTCTCTGGTCCTTCGTTGGATCTGTAACCCCTTTTAAGCCCGCATAGAATGCCAGTGCTGACAATTGTCTCTTCATAAATGCCTCTGATTTCCCACTCCCCTTCTGATGTACTATAAAGCCTAATACGCTCAGGGGTACAAAAGCATCCACTAGGCCCGCTCCCCTTAAGTATAACTGATAACATTCCCAAGACTTCTGATACATACTCTTAGTCTTGGGGGCCAAGGATGCAGCTATCAACTCGGAGGCTGTGGGGCATCAAACTTCCATAGCTCCGCTGGGAATGTTGTCATTGTCTTCTCTGCTTGTGGCCAATGCACACGGAATTCTGTCAACTTAAAACGAGATAAAGCGTCAGCCGCTTGGTTCTCAACCCCAGGGACATGCCTTGCAGTGAAATGGACATTGTGACTCAAACATTGCAATATTAGTTCTTTTAGCAGATGCAGCACCCATGCGCAGGTTGCTCTCTGGTTATTGATCACCATCACTACTGACATGCTGTCTGACCAGAATACAATGTGTCTGTTTGCGAGCATATCTCCCCACAAATGTAACGCCACCACTATGGGAAACAGTTCTAGGAAAGTGACGTTGCGCGTCAGACCTTGTTGTACCCATTCCTCTGGCCAATACTGCATGCACCACTTAGGGCCCAAAATTGCTCCAAAACCAATACTCCCTGCTGCATCAGTGAACAATTCAAGGTCGGCATTTGAGGTGCTCGCTGTCCGCCAAAACACTGTGCCATTGAATTCCTGCAAGAAACACTTCCAAATCATCAAGTCCCTCCTCACGTCAGATGAGAGTCTAACTCTGTGGTGCTTTGCACGAAGCCCAGACATTGCCCTTGCTATACTCCTGGAGAACGCCCTGCCCATTGGTATGACCCTCAAGGCGAAGTTCAGTTGCCCTACCAAGACTTGTAACTGGTGTAATGTAACTTTCTTTGCTTTCAAGCAGACATCAATCGCAGCCTTGAAGGCATCCACTTTTGACCTTGGTAACCTGCACACGCCTTCTCTGGAATCGATTTCGATGCCCAGAAATGTCAAACATGTAGTAGGGCCTTCTGTTTTTTCGGCTGCTAATGGTACCCCGAGGGCTTTAGCCAGGTGCTGGAAGCCCAGCAGGGCCTTCCTGCATGACTGAGAACCCTTAGGGCCCAGGAATAGAAAATCATCCAAATAGTGTACTACTGCATGGGATTTGTCTGAGGTCAGGAATTGCACCACCGCCCATTCTAAGAACCTGGCAAAAGTCTCAAAAACTGCACAAGCAATAGAGCATCCCATGGGCATGCACAGATCTATGAAATAATTGTCTTTGAAAGTGAAGCCCAAGAACTTGGTGTCCTCCGGGTGAACAGGGAGTAGCCTAAACGCTGACTCGATATCGGCCTTGGCCATTAAGGCTCCTTCACCAAAAGCCTGCAGTTTTCCAATTGCTGTGTCGAACGTTGTATAGCACACTGTGCAGAGATCTGGATCCAGTTTGTCATTGACAGATAACCCTGGGGGGCTTGATAGATTGTGTATTAGGCAGAATTTACCCTCCTCTTTTTTAGGAACTAAACCCAGGGGTGAGCAGACCAGATCAGGGTTTGGGAGATTTTTGAAAGGACCCGCGACCCGCCCCAAAGCAACTTCCTTCATGATCTTGTTTTGCGCTGCTTCCATATTCTGAAGCACCGAACTCTGATTGCGAGGCGGGACGCTGGTGGGGGTGGCTGAGGACGGGATACGGAAACCTAACGTAAAACCATTAAGCAGGAACCGAGCCTCCTCTAGTTTGTCATACTTACTAAGGAGGTGTGTCAAAACATGACGTTTAATGGGAGTTGGGAGGCTTGTCGGATGTTTTAGGTGGCTTCCCTTTTGGAATGGTATGGGCCGACTGCTCTTTTGGGTTTCCTGTTTTCTTGAAACATCTGATTTCTGGGTGAGATGTTCCCCCACAGTAGGAACAGCAATGTTTAAACCTACACGAGGTCCCCCTGGTGCACTCATTTTTGTTAAACTGCCAGCAGGCCTGTTTTTTATCGCCAGCCCCCTTGTCACTCCGAAAGGACTGGCTCTGAGCAGGGGAACTGGTCTTGGACGTTGAAGGGGAAGAATAAAACACTGTGTGCCATAGATTGATCTCTCGTTGATCCCATGCTATCCCTGGGTGGACTGCTTTCATTTGTCTGAACTTGTTATCATATTTTAACCATCCCAGGCCTGGAAACTCAGCTGCCGCCCCATGTATCAAGGATATGTAACTCATTATTTTTCCAGCATAATTGCGGCATAAATGGCAAATCCCGTGATCCAATTCTTCATGGACCAGTCTACCCATACCTTTTTTTGGTTGTATTCGTCTTCTTTCCCTCCTCTAGCTTTCCCTGAGGCCACCCCTGCATTAATGAGATCGAACACATCCACGTATTCGCCCTTAAGAATCCTTTCCTTGATGTCTGCGGGTACGTGCCAGGTGATCCCCGTAGATGGCAATAAGGTCAGTGATGTGGGACCGAATATTAACGGGCTGTATGCTAACATTGGATGACCTGCCGTCTGCACCCCAGCCCCCCCCTTGTATCTGAGTACTAGGTGACCCAGACAAATTAACGGCGGTGTTAGCTGTTGGGGCCTGTGGTAGACACCCCACATTCGGGTAGGCGCTCATCATTATAGGCCCCCCACTTCCCGGGTATGTTGTGGTGGGGATCATCGAGTTTACCGGGCCATTACTGATTGTCTGCCCATGTGAACTATATAACTGCATCCCCGGTAATTGCGCTACTCCTCCGGATTGCACCCAAACTTGTGACACTCCGCTACCCGGTTGCGCAACTACTGGCGGTAAAGTAACCTGAGAGCAGGGCGCCTCCGCATTAGCGACGGGCGCCCCTCCTATTTGCGTTGCCTTAGCAATAACATGGTTTCCCTCAGGAGCGTCATTGTCCTTATCTGTGTTCGGGCTCAAATCAATTGTCTCTAGCACCTCCTTCTCACCTGGTGATGCTGGTTGGGGCTCGGCCGCCCTGGGCCGCTTGTCTTTCACCGCCTCTTTAAACCTTTCCGGGGTACGCCGCGTTCTCTTGCCTCTCCCTCTTGCCTCTTGAGCTTTCTCGTCCACTTTAGCCCCCTCTCTCATAGTCTTTAGAGCCCAGTCCACGCCTTTCTCTTTTGTAAACTCCATGATCTCTGTAAGCAAAAGGTAGTCATCTCTTCTGGCTGGGGCCCTTTTCCCCTTCGTTGGCCGTTTTGGTGGCATTCTGCACTTAAAAGAAAATTGTGTTAGTACCACTTAATTGACAACGTGCATCTGGATTAGCCACCACACTGAAATACCCCATCCATATGCTATCGCTGGTAGTTCGCCCCATGCGTTCAATTATGTCCTTAAATTGCTTATGCATTACTTATATATGTGTGACTTGTTATCCAATTGTCAGACTGTAGTGCCAATTCCCTTTCAGCCTTGTGTGTCGTATTTATGGCCAAGCAGCCCTGCGTCACTATGGATTATCATCGCTAGGGCGCTCTTGTCAATTTTTTAAACCAGATATTTCCTGTACTCGAAAATGCCAGAAGTTACATAGTATACATACCACCACCTTCACTGCTAGCCCCCTCGACAGCAAATCAAAATTCAGTACCCTCAAATGAATCTAAAAATCCATTAACTGTATTACCGCCTTAACCCGGCTACTACTGCATCTCACTCAAGTTTCAATGGATTAGATGCATTCACTATGCTTCTACCGTTATTAGCATAAAGCGCATGTGAGCGCTGAACTAATCAGTAAAGCCTGTCTCCTTTGTTTACACCTATTTACTGCCGAGTTTGCCTTTAGACCCGGGGGAGAGGGAGGGGCGTCTCGCCCAATAGCGCATGCCGCTGTACACTAACTCCTGCGAGCACTATGCCGCTTTACCCCTCAGCTTGCCCCGACCCTCTAAATCCTGCGCGCACTACATTATATTCACACAAGGGAGGGAAGGCGTTTTGATGCAACGCAAACGATCGTGCAACTGCTCGCCACTTTTAAAACTTTCGCCATCTTTAAAGTCACAACACAGGGGGAGGCGCGTGTCTTTCCCGCTCATGCCAGCTCAATAACGCAACGTACCCACTTTATGTTTGTCTGGTCCGGCCCTTTGCCCCCACCTCCGGCGTTACTTCCACTGCAATCAGGGAAGGGGCGCGATCGCGCTGGGTCTGCCCGCATACGACCGACACCCCCCCTCATTCACCTCCGCTCCCCTGCCTCCCCGGCTCTCACTCGGCATGTCCCCACACATACCGCCTACCAGACCATACGCGCGGCGGCTCACACACTCGAAAGGCAATTCCGCCCCCCCCCGCGCTCTCATCATCATTCGTGCCATGAAGCATTCACGCCACATGACTCGCCCCGGCAATCTTCCACCAGACACACTGCGAGGCCCACTCACCTGCCACAAAACGAGTCGGATTGACCCTCGGGAATCACGCGACGGCCCTTGACTTCTTCCTGCGACGTCCGACTCCTGGGCGGTCAGCAGACAAAGAGGGGGTCCCTAAGATGGTCGCTGGCTTTTAAGCCTCGCGCCCTATGACTGCATCCGGGGCACTAGTAGGACGCGCTTCCATTCGCCCCCCTTACTTTCACTTCCGGGTCGGGTGACCCGGAAGTGATTCCTTAATAGAACGGCCCTTTGGCTGCCACTAACGGCGCCACGCCCTTAAGGGGGGTGACGCCTTGCATTATGTGCACTTTTTCATTCGCCAATTGGTTTCTGCATAGCGTATTTTGCTCAGACCTACTTTCTAGATTATCAGTGTAACAATGTTGCAAAACAGGACAAGAACAGCCTAGCAAATTGCACATGTTTTTGAAATTATTATGCTTGTTTTTCACAGTGGAACTACCCGAAAGCCAATTAGTTTATATAAAAGCAGTTATAAAACTGCATGTACTTACAGATCGATTAGGGGCACTTCGATATCTCTTTACAATTGTCTTCCCCTAAGAATTAAAAACTATTCACGTTTGCAGCACATTCATGTATGTCAAATTAAGCAAATCAGTTGTAAATTACTGATCAACATTTTCTATACCAGCATAGATTTGCAGAAACAGAATATGTTGTTCTTAAAGAATATATGTTAGCTTTACTGTTAAATAACCTATATACTCTGTAATTAAAATGCAATCGATTGTAACCATATTGTAAGTCACTTTTGGCGCAGCTGTAAACACGTCGCTAATTAATACGAAAACCACTGTAAAATAGTGTCATGCTCCTATTTTGTTATACATTTGATGAATGTCTTCACTTGTCAAAAGTCACACTGCTGGTGAACTTTCTGTACGAGTCTCTTGACTGACACACCTTACACTGCAAACATCTGACTCTCATGCCTTTGGTTTGAAAGCCTATTTGAAATCTCTGACAACTCCTTAATATCATTCATAGAAATCTGAGTGGAATCTCGCAACTCAGTAATTGCTTTATAAAGCAGGTCCAAAGTTATCTCCAGTGTTGATTTACTCTTAGCGCCTGACAGGCTGAGAGAATGTTGAAGCACCTGACTCACTGAACCCTATATATCTCAAGGGATTTATTTTCTCTACCTCATCTTGGACTGTTGTCAAAATTGTTTTGCAAGGTTCTTATTTCTATTGTCTCCGTTTATTTCGTTTATATTTTCTTTAGTACTGCAAGCATATATGTAAATATTATTGAAAATTAGTAAATGTCCTAAGTTGGTGTCCGCTTATTAATTAGTCATAGTGAAAAGTATCATTATTCAGCCAAATAAATATGACCACAAAAGCACACAATGCAAAATACAATCACAGCATTCAGAGCAAAAATAAGGTAAAGCATTAAAAAACAACAATTAATGTAAAACACCATGCCAAAAACTTTTCACATTTTATTCAGTCCAGCAAAGATTAGGTTAAGCTAGGCTTTGCATAATGTACCAACTCTTCTTTAAGGGAGGGAAAGTGCTTGCGCAAAATAATTGGATGTATGAAATGCATGGTGCGATATAGAGTGCAAAAAAGCATAAAGTGCAGAGTCGATTGGGCTGAACCAGCATCACATGGGCAACATGGAAGATAGTAATAATAACAATAATAATGATCTTTATTGCACGATTAATTAAAATCTTTGCAATTCCTCTATAAAAAAGACGGATACACATAATCAAAGCGTTTTACAGAGCAGATAAAAGCGGTAGAAAAGTTAAAAAAAGAAGTAAAAAAAGCTGTGCAGACTAGTACAGTACTATGGAACTATATAAAAGGCCTTTCACGATTTGCTGTGTCTTTAGTTATCAAAAGAGAATTGTCTTAAAGTGCAAAGGTAGATCTCGATAAATCAAGTTCAATCACTAGCCGCTGGATTTAGGGCTGTGTTAACTATTTTCATGAAGCGCACTAGTCTACAGGCTGGTTGGATGTCTTCTCCCTTGAAGCTAATCAGCAGAGCTTGTCTGTGAGTTTGCACACAACTTTGGTTCCAGAGCTGTGTTAATTGGCTCCTTCGGGCTCTATCTAGAGCTTTGCAGCTACATAACAAGTGCAGAACGTCCTCCTTTGGGTTATCACAGAGTCTACACTTAGGGTTGCACTCCAGGCGTTTCCATGGGGGGAGATGTTCTTTTGATGGAATTGCCCCCATCCTTAACCACAGAAAGTCTTCCTTCGCCTTCCTTGAGAAGCCGGTGTTGAGGTATGACTGTGGTGAGGCGCTGGTGTAGCCTTGGATCACGAACCATCCATGGGACCTCCTGGTTAGTGCTGCTTTGTCTTCTTCCAAGGAAATTATTTTCACAGATTTGTTGACAAGGCGCTTAAAGGAATTGTTTGAACAACTCGAGGCCCAAAGGTCTTTTAGCACAAGGGAGTTTATAGCTGCCTGGAGGTAGGCCATTGCAGGGGAGTCCTTGTTTGTTTCCAGCTCTTTCCAAAGGTGGGCATTCAGAGAGTCTATTTCAGCGTTCTTTACTTTATGCCAGCATTTTGCGTATGCACCCTTATTTTGTTTTTAATGCTTTTTAATGCGATGGCCAGTGAAATCCCTCTGTTCCTTATTAATGTTTCTTGTCGCTGGAAGGAGCCTTTTGAGTCAAAAATTATCCCCAGGTATTTATATTCTTGGACTGTTTCCATTTTATGGTCATGAAGAGACCATTGAAATACTTGCTTTTTTGATTTTTGATTTATTACCATCACCTTTGATTTTTCTGTATTTACGCTTAGCCCATTCTCTTCAGAAAATTCGCTTGTGGTGTTGATGAGGTGTTTCAGGCCTACTGGGGTTTGACTGATTAATATCAAATCGTCCGCATATAATAAGGTGGACAACGTAAAACCTCCTAACTTTGGGGCATGGTGATTGCAGTTATCCAGATCTTTGGAGAGGTCAGACATAAAAATGTTGAACGGGGTCGGTGCGAGGACGCACCGCACATTGAAGATAGGCAAACCATGTGCCTCCTAAAAGAAGGGCCACTAAAAAACGGGCCTTGTTCAGTCTCAGCCTACTCAGATAAAATCTATGCTCAGGATAAGCGATCCAGGATAAATACAGTTCCCTGAAGTGGTAAAGTTTTGCATGAGGTGTACCTGAGCTCGTCATGAGCATCAAAGGGGTTAAAGGAGTCTGGAGACCATTGGCTGTTAATGCTGAAAGGACTGTGTTGTCTGTGTTAACAATATCAGAACTGCGTGGGGACCAAATCTGGGAAGGTCTTTACTAACTATACAGCCATAGAAATGTGTCTAAAGAATAAATACGAAGTAGAAACAGGAAGGGAGCTATTATACAGCACTGCTTAACCCCTCGGGCAACTTTTATTGGGTGTGTACAATCGCCATATAATGTGTAGTGCACTTTTGCTGTTGTGAACCAGTGCAAGTGCCTTATGAGGTCCAACGAAAGGGAATCGATGCCCACATGCTCCATCAGTTCCCAGAACGTTGCCCTGTCCACTGAGTCAATTCATGAAAGCCATATGCAAGGCACCTCTCGTAGATTTGACACATTCTCCAGAATTAGGGATGATTGAGTGTTTGATCCACAGCCTCTAAACTGGGTTGTAAACCATATTCAACTGTTGAAAAGAAAGAATTGGCCTCTGCCCATTCGTCCAAATTACCCATGGTGACCTGCCATAGAAGCTTTGCATTAGAATCTATTGGTGAGATTGGGTGATAACATGAGGGCAGAACTCGATCACCTTTTTGGAAAATTGGTTCTATGATTGCTTCTCTCCAAAGTTCAATGGGGCAAATTTCTTTAAATCTGTCCCAGATATTATTAGGGTTGGCATCTAATGAGAGACAGCAGGATATATCATTAAAGGGCAGGGCCACAGTAATCAGCTCATCAAAAAAACGTATTTGATGGATATTTCCCCAGTTTAATCGTAGAGGGCTTATTCTTGCATCATGTACCAGAATGTAGAGACATTTAAAAAAGTAAAATAATAGAATTGTGATCACTATGACTAAGGAAAAATCTCATCATACACAAGATTCTGTCCCAAGTCCATCGATGGGAGAACAAAATCTATTGTGCTGCCTCTTCCTCTTCCTGTAAAAGTGCGTTCGAATTGCCCTGGCCATGTACATCTGAAGAAACAGTCAACTTATAGACTATCTGGTTTAAAGCTTCACCATACATCAAATGTATAAAATGGCTACTATCCGCCCCATGGTCAGTATGAAACCTGCCTATGCGATCCCACCATAAGTATATATCTAGTGATATAAAAAAGTTCACACCCATGTAATTAATATGTGATTTCTCTGTTTAGACACAAATTCTAAAAATGACATTTCCCAACTCTTGAATGACACCTACGGGTTGTTCAGAGGCAAAATAAAAATAAAAATTTATTAAAACTATATTAAACAGTTTTGGCAGTTGAAGGTTAAAAATGTGGTAACATGTCCAAGATACTAAGACTTTGACCTTTATATTTCTATTAGTGCATGACACAAAGATGGCCAAACCCCTATTCCCTCCTCTAGCAGATGACAGGGGTGCACAAATAAAATAATATTTAAAACTATTTTGAGCAATTGAGTCCAAGACCCAGGTCTCCTGGCAACATATAATATGACATTTCTGAATAAATGTCAACCAGTGCTCGTTATCAAGTTTTTGGCAGATCCCGGCAATTTTCTAGTATAGAAACTGCACGCCTTGCCTCCGTGTAGCACTATGGAACAGATGGATACTTGTAAATGACAATCAGCCTTATTCATGAAGGCTAAATCGGCTCGCAAAGGGCCGGATTCTGAGAATCCGGCCCTTTGCGAGTGCGATTTTTGCTTTTGGGATTCAGCATCCCAAAAGCAAAAATCGCTAATTGCGATGTCGCAAATGTGCGAGGAAATGACATTTAAGGAATCTCTATTTGAGATTCCTTAAATGCTATTCAACATCCTATTTCAATTTGCGATTTCGCTATTTCTAGGCGCAATTTACCGCGAGGTCAGACCTCGCGGTAAATTGCGAAAACTCAGAAAAATGCATTTAAATGCATTTTTCTGAGTTGCATGTTACACACACACATGTCCTTTGGACATGTGTGTGTGCAACACCTGTGTCACAGATCATTTGAGGGGTGCTACAGGGTGTCCTTTGGACACCCCTGGCACCCTTCAAATCGCTATCTTATTTGCGATTAGCAAATTGCTAATCGCAAATAAGGAATACTCACCATTCATTCCTATGGGCCTTTTGGCCCATAGGAATGCATGGGGAGTTTTTCCTTATTTGCGATTAGCAATTTGCTAATCGCAAATAAAGAATGTGTAGGAATCGCAAAAAATATTGCGATTCCTACATGAATCCCGTTTTGCGAGTCTCAAATAGCGATTCCTTATGATTCGCTATTTGAGCCTCGCAAAACGGCCCGGTCATGAATCAGGCTGAATGTCTTTTCCCATGTGTGTTGGTTTGGAGTGGAGTGGGTGTATGTGGTTTGGGGTGGAATTATGTGGGTTGAATTCGAATTGTTAATTGTGGAATTGTGTGGGGTGGAATTGTGTGGTGTGTAGTATATTTGTGTAGTGGAATTTTGTGGCATGGTGAATAGATGGAGTGAGAACTGCATAGAATAGATAGAAAGGGAGGTACAGAGAGGTAGTTTGTGCATGAAGTGGTGAATGAGCTCTAGACAGAGGAGCCAGAAGAGTGTGTGAGAAAGAGAAAGAAGGGGATATCAGACCACAGATGCAAAAATAGAGAGCCACTTTGTATGCTGAAGACATCCTAAGAAGAGGTGGAGAGAATGAGTTTGAGGGATGCACATCTCGAAAAGGCACAAGAAAGAAACTGTGCCCGAAGACCTGAAGTGAACCAATGTGAGAGAGGTGGGAAGAGTGCGTGAGAGAGAGTACAAGAGAGAGAGAGAGGGAGAGAGAGAGTGAGAGAGATGGACGAGAGGGAGGGCATCCATAGGGGGAATTGAGAGGTGGACCAGTGCGGAGCATGAGGAGGTACAGGAAGGTAGCATGTGTGTACATAAATGTCAGCCTCCCCTTGGGTGTATTGCACAATGTAACTTATGAGTGCTACTGAGGCTGAGGGCTGAGGAATATGTGCATTTTACAGTCTCTTTAGTCTCGGCATAGGAGCGTGCATTTGACTGCTGGAAGCCAAAAACAAGTAGAAATATACAATTGAATGACCCTAATAAAGAATAATAAGAAAATGAATAATATTCTTTTAAAGTTCCTTGGTACTGTACTGTGATATTGTTATACTTCAAGGGAAAGACAAATAACATGTTGTCACGAGGGTCCGGGGCAGGGTGAGGACTTTAACCCCTATTCATTTCCGCCCCGTAAACAGGACGCATGCGGTCCCTTTAACGCTGCCTGGGCTTTCCCAGAGGTGGAAACCTCCGGCGTGACGTCACCGGCATTCAACCAATTTGGGGCCGAGGCGGCGCTCACAGTCCAGCTCCAGGAAGAAAGCCAGAGGGAGAACGCGAGTGGAGACGCTGGAGCCGAGCAGCCTTTTTGAGGAGAAGCCACACCATATAAAGGACGAAGAAGACGGACAGCCTAGCAGAATCAACACGCCAGGAGGCCAACGTCATCACGAGCTTCCCCGCCGCACTTCTGGAGAAGTGTGGCCGAACAAGGTACGGGCCGGTTAAGGGGACTGTTTCTCTCACAGGGTTGGACAGGATAGGAGAGGCTTGAGGGAGGTCACGTAACCAGGTGTGTCTGTGTTATTTTTGTACCCTCGTCCCTGAGCACCCTCACAGTACTTGTCAATTGAGCTGGATACAGACCGATAAACTGGTGGTAGTCCCTGGTTATTCCCTCACTCCCCGTTCCCCCTCTTCCATACCCAGGACCCCAGAGCCATACAGTAAACCTCAGGTTTTTTTTTCCTCTCTTTTTCACATGGCCTTGCTGGGGAACTCACGCTGATCGCCTGAGTGGAACACTGAAGGCAAGACATCGAAGTCAGGAAGGACTTCTGATCCAGTCCACTGAGAACCAGCCATCTTCTTTTGTTTGTTTGATTTCGCCCTCCAGAGACGGAGACTGTTTATTTTGAGTGGTGCTGCCCCTCCAGAGACGAGGACTGTTTATTTGACTGGTGTTACCTTGCATGTAAATAACAGCACCACCTCAGAACTTCCACGAGTGGTCCCGCCTTTTGTTCATCCTTGACCCCCCCCTCCTGCATAGTTGACAAGTGGTACAGAAGCATCATCTGATACAAGATGAAGAATCTCATCCAACAAATGAAGGAGGGCCAAGAAAAGCTTGAGTGGGCCATAGGGCAGACATCATTACAAGCCGAAGCAGACCGCACAGCCTTCACTACGGCTATACAGAACCAGGCCGACAGCATGCTGAAACTAGCGGAGGGACAAACCCATCTCATGGCAGTTCTTGGGCAGGGAAAAACCACCGCCCCCCTCCGGGAACCATCGTGCCCCTACAGAAGTACACACCTGGGGACGAACCATTGGCATTCTTTCTGAACTTTGAAAGGGCTGCCTGGGCAAGTGCTTGGCCCGGGGATAGATGGCCTTTCTACCTTGCCCCTCTTTTACTGACAGAGGCGCAAACAGCATATCAGATGGTAAACAAAGATGGCACCACTGCCTATCCCCTGGCAAAACAATACATCCTAGACCGCTTGGGTGTTGACGAAGAAACACACAGGCTAAAGTTTCGGCAAGAACGGGGGACCCCCGGAGACCTCCCCAAAACGCTCTTTTATAGGTTAAAAGCAACAGCAGGTTTGTGGCTCAAATCACAGGATTCAAGCATGGAAGAGGTGATGAACAAAATATACCTTGAACAATTCCTTTGAAGCATTGCCTTATGTGACCAAGCGTTGGTTAAAGCAACACGCTGGATTGACTCTTGAACACGCGATAGAAATGGCTACATGTTATGCCTGTGCCCAAGGTCGACCCCCCATAAAGGAACCTGAGAAAACCAACCGAAACATCCCAGGAAAACCAGACAAGAAGTTCATGAAAACCCCAGTAAAATCCCCACGACCTCGTTTGACTCGACCTGATTTTCCACCGGCTTCAGGCCCCCAATGTTATGACTGTGGGGAGTGGGGACACATAGCGCGGTATTGCCGGAAGAAAAAGAAAAAGAAGAGGAACCAATGGACGTGAGCTACACCCCCCGTTCTCTCCTGTATGCCCAGGAAACAATGCCAGTGTTTTACGTGAGTGTGGTGATTAATGGGAGGGTAGTAAAATCATTGCTTGACTCTGGCTGTAAACATTCAGTAGTAAGGAAAGAGTTTGTCACCCCTTCCTGCACTCTGCCAGGGAGAACCGTTCATTTAATATGTATCCATGGGGACGTTAAGGAGTATCCCCTGGCCAAGATAACCCTTTGTAGTACCTCAGGAAAGGAGACGGAGGTAGTAGTTGGGGTTTTAGCTAATCTTCCTGAACCGGTCATTATAGGAACCGATAATCTGGGTTTCATCTCTCTTATGACTGATGCTGTTAAACAAACCCCTAACAACGCCCTCCTTGCATCAGAACCCTGGGCTAGGGACACACATTTTAGAATAGCTCAATTAAATGACGCCAGTCTCACCAAAGCCTGGCAAACAGCCCGTTCTGTTCAGGATCCCTTAACCAGGTCTTATCCTACTTTTGTCGAACAAAATGGACTATTGTATAGAATAGCCAAACCGGATGGGGTTCCCCAACTCTTGGTCCCAACAGACTTTAGAGAGAAAATCCTTTTCTTTGCTCATACACATTTGCTAGAAGGACATTCGGGGCGGAGAAAACAGGCCAGGCCATCCTTCAACATTTCTTTTGGCCAGGAGTGTATGCTCAAATACAGCAGTACTGCCAGGAATGTCAAATCGGTCAGCGGCGCAATCCCTATGTTCCTCCAGCCGTGCCCCTGACTCCCTGTCCTATCATAGGAAAACCGTTCGATAGATTGGCGATGGATATAATAGGCCCATTGCCCAGGTCTGCCCGGGGGCACCAGTATGCACAAGTTCTGGAGGACTATGCCACCCGCTACCCGGAGGCTTTTCCGCTTCAGGCCGTTACCTCCACCGCCATCGCCCAAATATTTGTGGAGGATTTTTCTCGAATGGGTTTTCCCCGGGAGATCGTTAACGATCAAGGGACACCCTTCATCTCTCGGTTATTGAAACAAGTCTGCCACCAACTTTGTATCACCCATATTAAGACCTCAGTCTACCATCCCCAGACAGATGGATTGATCGAGCGCTACAACAGGAGCCTAAAGCTCACCCTAAAGAAACTTCTGTCTGGGGATGGCAAGAACTGGGATCAATTGTTACCCCTGGCTCTGTTTGTTCTCCGCAGCCAAAAACAAGCCAGCTTAGGAGCGTCTCCTTTTGAGCTATTGTTCGGACGGAGTCTGAGGTCCCGACTGGAAATAACTAAGGACAGTTGGGAAAAAGAGGGGGCCCAGGAAGCAGAAGCATTGTTGGATTACACCCCACAGCTACAAACCAGGCTCCAAAAACTAAGAACCTTGGCCCACGACCATCTAGCCCTAGCCCAAATAAAACAAAAGATATTCTATGATAAAAGCAAAAAGTGGAGGGAACTGGATGTCGGGGATTCGGCCTTAGTCCTTCTACCCACATCCACTCACAAACTGAAAAAGGAGTGGCAAGGCCCCTTTAAGATTGTTAGGAAAATAGGCAGAACCACCTATATTCTACAAGTAACCAGAACCAGGACTCAAATGTATCATACCAATTGGTTAAAGAAATGGCTAGGTAAACCCCGTCAAGCTGTTCACACCCTCACCACCACTACTCACACTGTTCACGACACTCCTGTCATCCCCGACCTCACTGCTATACAAAAAGAAGAGGTCCTATCCATCTTACTCATGTATACGGACATCTTCCCAGACCAGCCGGGGAAGACAGAGATAGCAGTCCATTCCATACCTACTC
This sequence comes from Lissotriton vulgaris, assembly GCF_964263255.1. Classification (NCBI taxonomy): domain Eukaryota; kingdom Metazoa; phylum Chordata; class Amphibia; order Caudata; family Salamandridae; genus Lissotriton; species Lissotriton vulgaris. The sequence goes on from NC_141687.1 coordinate 495,249,589, forward strand.
TCCCAGGGGTTGTGGTTAAACAAAAACCCTACCGTATACCCGAAGCCAGGCGGCTTGCCTTCCAAGATGAAATCAATCAAATGTTAAGATCTGGGGTAATAGTTCCATCATACAGCAATTGGTGTTCGCCAGTGGTTTTGGTACCAAAACCGGATGGCAGCATCCGCTTTTGTATAGACTTTCGAGCAGTGAACAGAGTATCCAAACAAGACGCTTACCCACTTCCCAGAGTGGATGAGTTACTAGAGCACCTTGGTGAGGCTCGTTATATCACTACTATCTACCCCACCAGGGGATATTGGCAGATCCCCCTAGCCCCTGACGACCAAGAGAAGACTGCCTTCTCTACTCCCTATGGACACTTCCACTTTACCGTTCTTCCATTCGGATCACACGGCTTACCAGCGACATTCAAAGGGCCATGGATACGGTATTGTCTACTCACCACCAATATTCTTCCGCTTACTTAGACGATATTGTCGTCTTTAGTAAGACGTGGGAGGAACACACCAATCACCTCAAAAATATCCTCACTAGTCTTAGGGCCACTGGATTCCACATAAACTCCAAAAAGTCAAGGGTTGCCTTTTGGAAAGTGAAGTATCTTGGCTATGTATTGGGTGACGGCTTGATAGAACCTCAAACACAAAACATTAAGGACATCTTGAGTGTCCGATATCCCAAAACCAAGAGAGAACTGAGAGCGTTTTTAGGACTTGTGGGGTATTACAGAAGGTTTATCGCCCAATTCGCTGATATAGCCGGACCCCTCACGGATTTGCTAAGGAAATCCCAAACCTCTTCCAAATTACCTGCCCCCACCGACAAGGAAACAACAGCGTTTCATACATTAAAGACCATTCTCACTTCCGCACCGGTATTGGTGTCCCCAGATTTCCGCAAACCTTTCATCCTCCAAACGGATGCCTCGGGAGTAGGAATTGGGGCTGTTCTCTCCCAGGAAGATGGGGAAGGTATCGAAAAGCCCATCCTCTACATCAGTAGGAAGTTGTTTCCCAGAGAGGTTGCCTACTCCACCATCGAAAAGGAATGTCTAGCGGCTCGTTGGGGGTGGACAAGATCAGATACTACCTTGAAGGCAGGCCCTTCATATTATATACGGACCATGCCTCGCTGACCTGGCTCCAGAGGAACTGCAGCCACAACAAACGCATACTCTGCTGGTTCTTGGCTCCCCGGCCTTTTCAAATCGAGGTCTGTCACCGGAAAGGCTTGCACCAGGGCAACGCTGACTTTTTGTCTTGGTTTCCTCTTTCCCCCGATCGAGGTGGGATGTGTCACGAGGGTCCAGCACAGGGCGAGGACTTTAACCCCTATACATTTCCGCCCCGTGAACAGGACGCATACGGTCCCTTTTACGTTGCCTGGGCTTTCCCAGAGGTGGAAACCTCCGGCGTGACGTCACCGGCATTCAACCAATCCAGGACCGAGGCGGTGCTCAAAGTCCAGCTCCAGGAAGAAGACGTTGCAAAAGCCGGAGGGAGAACGCGAGTGGAGACACCGGAGGCAAACAGCCTTCTTGACGAGAAGCCACGCCATATAGAGGACGAAGAAGACGGAGAGCCCAGCAGAGTCAAAACGCCAGGAGGCCACCATCATCACGAGCCGCCCTGCCACACTTCTGGAGAAGTGTGGCTGAACAAGGTTTTGGGCCGGTTAAGGGGACTGTTTCTCTCACAGGGTGGGACGGGGTAGGAGAGGCTTGAGGGAGGTCACTGGACTGGATGTGTCTGTGTTATTTTTGTACCCTCGTCCCCAAGCATGCTCACAGTACTTGTCGATTGAGCTGGATACAGACCGATAAACTGGTGGTAGTCCCTGGTGATTCCCTCACTCCCCGTTCCCCCTCTTCCATACCCAGGACCCCAGAGCCCAACAGTAACCTCTGGGTTTTTCTTTCCTCTCTTTTTCACATGGCCTTGCTGGGGAACTCACGCTGATCGCCTGAGTGGAACACTGAAGGCAAGACATCGAAGCCGGGAAGGACTTCGGATCCAGTCCACTGAGACCCAGCCATCTTCTTTTGTTTGTTTGCTTTCGCCCTCCAGAGATGGAGACTGTTTATTTTGAGTGGTGCTGCCCCTCTAGAGACGAGGACTGTTTATTTGACTGGTGTTACCTTGCATGTAAATAAAAGTACCACCTCCGAACTTCCACGAGTGGTCCCGCCTTTTGTTCATCCTTGACCCCCCTCCTACATAGTTGACACATGTATAAGGATAAAGGTGAACCCGCTCCTCAAAAAGCAGTTGGAGGAGAAATTGTAAATATCACTCTAGAGTTTGGAACTACATACACTTAAGATGGAAAAAGAGCTTTATCCTGCTTGATTCAAATAAGATTGTTGCCTCAAATGAGATCCAGAGTAACAAGATTTACCTGTGAAAAACAGATGGTGCAATTCCCAGTACTGAAGGCTATGAAAAGGTAATAATAATAGCCGACTGATGAAATGATGTACGAGCATAGGAACAGTGTAGGTGGTTGTAGTATACATAAAAAAATATTGAAAGGGCTCGCTCCCATTTATTGCATGCTTTAAACACGAAAATAGTGCATGCAAATTGCTAAGCAAATGGCATAGTTAGTTGATATTATGTGTGCAATGTTGAAAGAACTGTGATACCCATCCTATACAGTTCTGTCAATACGAAACCTGGTATACTCACGCACTATGTATACTGTACACTAACATACCATAACTGCAATATTGCGTACTGCTGATTAAGTATGGGCAAAATTTGTGAATTTGCGTTCCGCGAATTAGCGCAAAATAAAATTCGCAATCCGCAAAATCTGCGAATTTGCGGATTTTAGTTTTTTGGCGTGTTTGTGGGGTTTTTTGCGTGTTCGCGAGCTGCTTGCATGGCGAAGTTACCCATCCGGTCGTGTATGGGCATAGCACCCTCTGGTTCATCACTGCCACCCTCTGGTTCATCACTGCCACCCTCTGGTTCACCACTGCCACCCTCTGGTTCACCCCTGCCACCCTCTGGTTCACCACTGCCACCCTCTGGTTAAGAACTGCCACTCTCTGGTTAAGAACTGCCACCCTCCGGTTCAGCACTGTCACCCTCTAGTTCACCACTGCCACCCTCTGGTTCACCACTGCCACCCTCTGGTTCACCACTGCCACCCTCTGGTTCATCACAGCACCTCTGGTTCACCACTGCCACTCTCTGCTAAACCACTGTCACCCTCTGGTTCAGCACTGCCACCCTCTGGTTCACCACTGCCACTCGGGTTCACCCCTGCCACCCTCTGGGTCACCCCTGCCACCATCTGGTTCATCACTGCCATCCTCTGGTTCACCCCTGCCACCCTCCGTTTCAGCACTGCCACCCTGTGGTTCAGCACTGTCACCCTCTGGTTCACCCCTGCCACCCTCTGGTTCATCACTGTCACCCTCTGGTTCATCACTGCCACCCTCTGGTTCACCACTCCCACCCTCTACCGAGACCTTTTGTGACGCAGCGGCAGCACAAAAGATGCGCCACGGTGCTGGGTATTAACAACGTGACGCAGCTGAGAGATGCATTACGTTGTAAAGCCATGTGCCATCAGGAGCCGTTCTGGCGCAGGGCAGGGCGTTCCTGCGCAGGAACGCCTCCTAAAAGTGGCTGAGTGAAATCTACAAGAATTCACTCAGTCACTTTTAGGCCAATGCTACGTCAAAACCCAGTGCCTGCTTGAAGCAGGCGCAAGGCTTGATGCAGCATTGGGGAGATAGGGCCCCCCGGAGCATTGCTGGAGCTGCGTCACAAGCACGACACAGCTCCAGCAATGCGCTGCTTTACGGCATAGATGCGTGACGCATCTGTGCAATTTTTGCCACAATGTGCGCCGCATTGTAAATGCGGCGCAGCATGGGTGGCGGAGCTGTGGCGCAAATAATTGGCGCATCCCTGGGGATGCGCCAGTTATTGTAAATCTGCCCCTATACATTTAGCCAACGAGGGAGCACTCACTGATTAGACAGTAGAAAGTACTCCAGTTGAGTAGAGGTATTGCACAAAAAGGTGGCATCTTCGTGGACAAACACGCAGGGCGGGATTCATTCTGCCCCCTGTTAGATTCATTTTCGGTGCCCTTCTGCCCTCTGTTAGACTCGTGTTTCCCATGTTTTTCTGCCCTTCTGCCCTCTGTTAGACTCGTTTTTCCATTGTTTTTCTGCCCTTCTGCCCCCTGTTAGACTCGTTTTTTGTGCCCTTCTGCCCTCTGTTAGACTCGTTTTTCCCTTGTTTTTGTGCCCTTCTTTCCTCGGTTAGACTGGTTTTTTTGTGCCCTTCTGCCCTCTGTTAGACACATTTTTCCCTTGTTTTTCTGCCCTTCTACCCTTTGTTAGACTGCTTTTTGTGCCTTTCTGCCCTCTGCATCACCACATCATCACTCAGCGCTACCGCAGCATCACTCAGCACCACCATATTATCACCCAGCACCACCACATTATCACTCAGAACCGCCACAGCACCTCTCAGCGACACCACAGCATCACTCAGCGCCACCACAGCATCACTCAGTGCCACCACATTATCACTCAGCACCACCACAGCACCACTCAGCACCACCACAGCATCACTCAGCACCACCACAGCATCACTCAGCACCACCACAACCACAGCATCACTCAGCACCACCACAGCATCACTCAGCACCACCACAGCACCAATCAGCACCACCACAGTACCACTCAGCGCCACCACAGCATCACTCAGCACCACCACAGCATCACTCAGCATCACCACATTATCACTCAGCACCTCCACAGCACCACTCAGCACCACTACTGCACCACTCAGCGCCACCCCAGCATAAATCTGCGCAACCATTCAACAACAACTGGTTCAAATATGTTCTCTCAATGTTTCAAATTTTATTACAAATGTCACAAAAAGATGTTAATATTTCACTTCTGTTCTTGGATTTTCGTCACAATAAAATACACAACATAATCTTCAAAAAAGTTATTTACAAAAGTTTAAGCTATTGCCATTATAAATTAAAATCACTTTTATTTAAGTATTAATTATTTAAAAAAATTAAAAGCCATTGTAATTTGTAATATCAATACAGCTAAGTCACGTAAATACAAAACATGTTGCATTACAAATGCTATAGGTGTCACATTTGAGAAAGTTATAACTATTGGCATTGTAAATGGCAAAGCTATTAATTTAGCTATTTTCAAAACCAGCACATAAATAAAAAAATTGTCATTTACAAGACCAATAACTCAAACTTTCCTAATGCGAGACCTATTGCATTGCAAATGCTTGTTTTTATATCTGTCAGTGCTTCCTGTTGAGGTTTAATTTTCGTGACAGGCGCCTCATTGCCTACTTGTAACTATTCTCTGACCCTGCTTCAAGGGTCAGAGCAGGGTCAGAGAATAGTTGCAAGTAGGCAATGAGGCGCCAGGAAGCACTTACAGGCTTACAGCAGCAGGTGCCCAAGTTTAAGTTAATTTCTTTGTAACCCTTTTGTAAAAGGTTACAAAAAATTAGCTTCAATTTTTGCACCTGCTGCTGTAACCCTGTAAGTGCTTGGCTGAAAATTCGTCCCCGCTGATTCGCGGATTTTACAGCAATTTCGCAAGATTTGCGGAACGCGAAATCGCGGAAAATCCGCAAATTCCGCGAGTGGAACGAATTTTTAGCCCATGCTTACTGCTGAATATGTCGAGTTCACGAACAAAATTAATAATACGGCTGCTGAAAGGTGTTCCCTCCCCACCAGGAGAAATAACTACAGGGGAAGAAAGAATGCGGCAGTAACTGGTTCTTTATTCTTTCCTCTCCCTCTGCCCCGTTTCTGACTGTCGCTTCCCCCCGTGGCTCCTCCCTCTCCTCCCTCTAGCTATGCCTGGCTCTGGGACAATCGGAATACAGGCATAACGATGTGACTTCTTCCTCTTTTGTATTTTGAATGTTCAATGTCTCTTTCAGAGTTCTTCAATGAGTCGGATGGGCCTACGAGGAGTCTGTCGCGTTCGACTGGGTCGTAATTGACTGTGAGGATGTTCTCTTATCAGATCATGGGTTTCCGATATTTGTGTGGGTTTTTCTTGATTGTTCTCTTCTTGACTTGACACCTGCATGTCCAAGTAAGGCTTCCTAGTCCTAGCGTAGGAAGTTGGGTTGCATCTTTTTAAATGCAACACATTTCTGGTCGTTCTTTTACTTCCAGACTCAGCTGTCATCATAGTTCCTTACCTTCTAGTTACTTGTAGTTGGTGATCATGGTAACGGCTATCTGTCATGATCCTACTGTCTCTATCTAGAGATTCTGTACATCATTTAGGCACATATCATGCAAATCCCTTATGCATAAACATTACTGACTCTGTAAACAGTTATGTACATTCCTAGTACATAACTGCCTTAATTCCTTCTAGAAAACCCACCCCTTTCCCGTGCACCAGCACCTCTTGAATGAACATGTGTAGTGTAATTTGTTTGAACATTCGTTACTGTAAAATGGCAGTTTTGCATTTCAGGGTAAAGAATTGAAGTTCTTGTAATGCTATTTCATTTTGATCATGTTGCTCATGTTTACGAATATGTATTTAGGCATTTTGTGGGCGTTTTGTGGATAAATCAGTGATGCTTCATGCTTCTTACGCACAGTAAAGGTAATGTGCATCTGCTTTCATTGCCGTATTGAAGCTGAAGACTGAAGGCGGCTAAACGTGCGTGCGCATGTTTCTCCTGGGTGCGGCCGGTATTTAAACCGCACCCAGGCTTCTGGAACTCGCTTTGCCTTCTGACTCGCAAGAAGCAACAGCGCGAGTTCCAGATCTCGGACTCCTGTCCTCCTTGATCAGCGCTTCACCGGGAAACGTCGCCTGGAGCAGTAAATCTTCACGGACTCCAAAAGAAAAGGAAGACGATTAAGCTAAGTGATTCTTAAAGTATTTGCAAGGCGCCCAACGCAAGAAAGAAACATTAATAGACTCGATTGTTTAGCTTGAGAGGAAACAGAAACTTTGATTTGTTCCTCTGTTCAGTGACTTATTGGGAAATTCAGGACAATAGATGTTTATTGGGAAATTCAGGACAATAGATGTTTATATAATCTAATTCACAAGAAGCTAATTGTGAGTTAGGTTTGCACAGGTTGTGTCTTTTCTTTATATATTTATTTCTTAGGTTATAAGGTACACAGGAAATCGCAGAACCTATCTGTACACCATATTTTGAAGATTATATTCATGTAAGTTTAGGTTGCTGAAAAAGGGGGTCAAAAGGAAAAAGAACATTTTGTGAAAGAACTATTTTAATAGATGCTGTTTATTTACAGAACTTCAATCACCTTTAATCCAACTCCATCTAACAAGACAACTCAAGACTCCTTTCCCCGACAAGACAAGAAATACTGGACGAAGGACAGAACCAGACTGATCACAGGTAGGATTTAGTTAGATTTCTAGCTTGTTCGGGAAGAAAGAGGGAAGGGCAGTCAAAGTAGGAATTCAATAGGCTAGATTTGTTTATTAAAAACTATACACTTTGTTGTTTCGCAGGTCGACAGCAAAACGTCCAAATCTCCAACCAACGTCCCGTACCGGCCCTCCTTCGAAGTTCTAGTTATTACTTACCTGTTAAATTCTAGTCAGCAAGTTTTAGTTAGATTTTTGGGAAGTTGGTCCCTTGCGTCTCTGCGAAATCCCCTACGTTGTCAACAAGAATCCATATCCACTTAAGGTAAGGGACAACGTATCTTGGTCTTGACAGAAGGCAAAGCCCAAGAAGAACATTTCGCCCAGACGCAATGGACCAAGTTACCCTGCAGGATATAGCAGCAGTTTTAAAAGACATTAGAGATGAGAATGCTTCCTTAAGAGACGACATGACTGCGTTACAAGCTGCTCTTCAGCAGAATCCCGTCACCTTGCAGGGCTCATCTTCTGATTCTGGAGTGCAAACTCAGATTCAAGTGGTTACCCCAATGCCAACTCCTTTAGCTCAACCAGAACGTTTTTATGTAGACTGTAATAAGTTCTCCATATTTTTGCAACAATGTCATTTACATTTTTTAGCCAAAAAGTCAGCCTTTCCAGATGACTCATCCAAAGTTGCCTTTATGTTATCTTACTTTGGAGGAGATGCAGCTCTATGGTCAATTCCTTTGGTTGAAAAGGATGATCCGATTTTGTATAATTTCCGGAATTTTGAACGTGCATTAAAAAAGATTTTTGCTAAACATGTTTTTGTGCAGTCTGCAGACAACGAATTATTGAACTTAAAACAAGGGCCTTCTGATTTACTCCATTACATTTCCCATTTCAATCGATTGGTACTTGAGGCTAATTGGCCGTATGACAAAAGAATTTCTATTTTCTATAGAGGACTACGGAAGATTTGAAGGACATGGTAACCCAAATTTTAGAACCCCCGGACGGCATCAATGAATTTATTGATCTCGTGGTAAAGTTAAATCACCGTCTTAGTGAAAGGAAAGGCGAGAAGGGAAGGAGTGATCATAAACTTTTATTTGTAAAAGATAAAAATACGACAGTTAAAGAAGTAGGCTCTAAACTAGATCCTGTAGAACCTATGCAAATAGGAACAGTTCGAGGTCAACTCTCAAAAGATGAGAAAGAAAAAAGGCGAAAACTAAATCAATGTCTATATTGTGGTAAGACAGGACATTTTTTTAGAGACTGTCCAACCAGACCAAATAAATTTAAGCCAAAATCTTCAGATTTAGCTTTAACACAGGAGTCGTCGGAAAACTAGAAAACTCAATGAAAGAAGAGGTCGGTTCATCGACTGTAATTTCCAGTTTGGCCTCTACTGTTCCACCTTTGGGATGTAAGCATTTTGGTATTTTAGTTGAGTTAAGAAGTTTATCTCCTTCCTCTCAGACCAAAAAGGTAGAAGCAGTCATAGACTCTGGAGCAACGGGAAACTTTATTGACACACAGTTTTTCTCTCAGTTAGGCTTTAAATCCATCCTAAAAGATCATCCTGAGATTGTTAGAGCAGTAGATGGTAGGGAACTAACTTCTGGACCGAAAACCGACAATCCGAGATTCTTGACATGGACTGTTCCCCTATTCACAGTGAAAAGATCCAATTTGACATTATAGACTCCCCTCAATTCAAGATGATTTTAGGAATTCCTTGGTTGATCAAACATAACCCAAGTATAGATTGGGTATCTCAGACTATAACTTTTCTTTCATCTCATTGTGTTAAAGAATGCTTTCTCTTAGAAAGATTTGAAGATGTTATCCAAGGTTTTAATTTTCCTTCAGATTCATCCTGTGTTCTGGCATTAGAGGGGGTACCACCTGTTTACTCCGATCTTCAAGACGTGTTTGATAAGAAAAAGGCAAATACTATTCCTCCACACAGGGATTTTGATTGTAGAATTGATCTCGTACCTGGAGCAACTCTACCTTGTAGCAGGATATATGCATTAACGGAAAAAGAGAATGCTCATCTTAGAGAGTATTTAGATGAGTATCTAGCAAATGGTTTTATTTGTCATTCCAAGTCTCCTGTCTCTTCAGCTCTCTTTTTTATTCCGAAAAAGGGAGGTGAATTGCGCACGTGTATTGACTATAGAGCTTTAAATAATGTGACCATTAAGAACAGGTATCCTCTGCCTCTGATTCCCACCCTGTTAGACCAGATCAAAAAGGCAACCATTTTTACAAAATTGGATTTGCGTGGAGCTTATCATTTGGTGCGAGTTCGAAAGGGCGACGAATGGAAGACAGCATTCAGCACAAAATTCGGACTTTTTGAATACCAAGTTATGCCCTTTGGACTTTGCAATGCCCCTGCTGCTTTCCAATTTTTTATAAATGAAGTTCTGCATGAGTTCATTGACATATGCTGTGTTGTCTATATAGATGACATACTTATTTTTTCCAATTCAGAAGAGGAACATGTGCAGCAGGTCCGAGCTATTCTTCAAAAATTGCTTTCGAATTCTTTGTTTGTGAAATTGGAAAAGAGTTTATTTCACACTACAAGAGTTGAGTTCTTAGGGTATGTTATCAGTCCAAAGGGAATTGAAATGGATCTAAAGAAGGTAGAAGCAGTAGAATCTTGGCCCAGCCCTTCTTCCGTAAAACAGGTTCAAAGCTTTTTGGGATTCGCGAATTTCTACCGCCGGTTCATTCATGACTTTTCTAAAACTATCACTCCCATCACTAAATTGTTAAGAAAAAGTGCAAAATTTGTTTGGACAGATCTTGCTGAAGAAGCTTTTCAAAATCTCAAGAAAAAATTTACTTCAGCCCCTATTGTTTGCCATCCAGACCCCAGTCAGCCTTTTATTCTAGGAGCAGATGCTTCTCAGTATGCTATTGGTGGCATATTATCTCAAAGACATCATGATACAGGACAGATGCACCCAATTGCATATTTTTCTAGAAAGTTATCCGAAGCAGAATTGAATCATGCAATTGCAGATAAAGAACTCCTGGCAATAAAAGCAGTTTTTGAAGAATGGCGTCATTACCTGCTAGGAGCTACACACCCTGTAACGATATATACGGACCATAGAAATCTTTAAGCGTTGAGATCTGTTAAAGCTCTATCTGCAAGACAGTTGAGGTGGTCAATGTTTTTTAACGATTACAATTTTGTTATCACCTATCGACCAGGAAAAGAGAATTTGAAAGCCGATGCCTTGTCTAGAATGGGAGAAAGTTTTGTTGATTCTCCTTCTGAAGTGAATCCGGTAATACCTATGTCACGATTTTAAGCCAGTATAACTGTATGTGATGTTATTTCAGAAATCAAAAAAGAATTGGTAAAGAAAGAATTCAAGGTATGGAAAGAATCACATCCTTATCTACAAGAAAAGGATGATTTAATCTTTATGCAAAATCTCATTTTTGTACCCACAGAAGCTATAAAAAACAAGATTCTTCATTTCCATCATCACACTGCTTTAACTGCTCATCCAAGAATGATAAAGACCTATGACTTAATCAAAAGAACCTTTTGGTGGCCTTCCATGTTTAAAGATGTGCAACTTTTCGTAGAGACTTGTGGTGTTTGTGTTAAAAAAAAATCTTCTCTTCAAAGTCCAAGCGGATTGTTAAACCCTCTTCCCATACCACCTCAACCATGGCACACTATCTCTTTAGATTTTATTGTTGAACTTCCTATCACTAAGAGAGGTTTTATGACAATTCTGACTATAGTAGACCAGTATTCACGCATGGCTCATTTTGTCCCTCTTAAAAAATTACCAACTACTATGGAATTGGCACACTTGTTGATGGAAAATGTTATTCGTTTACATGGAATTCCATCAGTGGTTATTTCAGATAGGGGGTCTCAATTCATTTCACGTGTCTGGCCAAATTTGAGTTCTCTCTTAAATATGGATATTCGTTTATCCTCTAGCTATCACCCTCAAACTGATGGCCTTACAGAATGTACCAATCAAACTATTGAGCAATTAATTCGCTGTATGTTAACCAATGTAGATGAGGATTGGTCAACACTCCTAAGTCAACTAGAATTTGCTTATAACAATGTTGATCATACCTCCTTGGGAATGTCTCCTTTTTTTTGTAACTTCGGGTATCACCCTAAGTCTTTTCCAAAAGAAATTAAAGAACTCAATCATGTACCAGCTATTTCTGAATATGTATCCAAATTATCTTCTATTCAGGAACAAGCCACCTTCAATTTAGCCAGAGCTAAGGAAGATCAGAAAAAGTTTGCTGACAGACATAGATCTAAACAACCTCTTTACACACCAGGAGACAAGGTTTGGCTAAGTACAAAAAATTTAAAACTGAAGGGGAATCGTAAATTTAATCCTAAGTTTATTGGTTCTTTTCCAATTGAAGAGGTTCTTAATCCTGTTTGTGTGAAGTTGACCTTGCCTACAAAGTATCTGATCCATCCGGTATTCCATGTGTCTTTAATCAAACCTTTTCACTCTCAAACTCGATTCGTCCAACCTCCTTCCTCTATTGATATAGAAGGAAATCCAGAATTCGAAGTAAAGTCAATTTTGGATTCAAAGAGGACTCAAGAAAGGTTGTATTACCTTAAAGACTGGAAAGGATACGGTCCTGAGGAAAGATCTTGGGAACCATTAGAACATTTAAAGAATGCTCCCAAATTACTAAAGAAGTTTCATGCACGATATCCTGAGAAACCAAAACCTATTTCACCGGTTTTAGGGGGGATCTTGAGGAGGGAGTACTGTTATGATCCTACTGTCTCTATCTAGAGATTCTGTACATCATTTAGGCACATATCATGCAAATCCCTTATGCATAAACATTACTGACTCTGTAAACAGTTATGTACATTCCTAGTACATAACTGCCTTAATTCCTTCTAGAAAACCCACCCCTTTCCCGTGCACCAGCACCTCTTGAATGAACATGTGTAGTGTAATTTGTTTGAACATTCGTTACTGTAAAATGGCAGTTTTGCATTTCAGGGTAAAGAATTGAAGTTCTTGTAATGCTATTTCATTTTGATCATGTTGCTCATGTTTAAGAATATTTATTTAGGCATTTTGTGGGCGTTTTGTGGATAAATCAGTGATGCTTCATGCTTCTTATGCACAGTAAAGGTAATGTGCATCTGCTTTCATTGCCATATTGAAGCTGAAGACTGAAGGCGGCTAAACGTGCGTGCGCACGTTTCTCCTGGGTGCGGCTGGTATTTAAACCGCTTCTGGAACTCGCTTTGCCTTCTGATTCGCAAGAAGCAACAGCGCGAGTTCCAGATCTCGGACTCCTGCCCTCCTTGATCAGCGCTTCACCGGGGAACGTCGCCTGGAGCAGTAAATCTTCACGGACTCCAAAAGAAAAGGAAGACGATTAAGCTAAGTGATTCTTAAAGTATTTGCAAGGCGCCCAACGCAAGAAAGAAACATTAATAGACTCGATTGTTTAGCTTGAGAGGAAATAGAAACTTTGATTTGTTCCTCTGTTCAGTGACTTATTGGGAAATTCAGGACAATAGATGTTTATTGGGAAATTCAGGACAATAGATGTTTATATAATCTAATTCACAAGAAGCTAATTGTGAGTTAGGTTTGCACAGGTTGTGTCTTTTCTTTATATATTTATTTCTTAGGTTATAAGGTACACAGGAAATCGCAGAACCCACCTGTACACCATATTTTGAAGATTATATTCATGTAAGTTTAGGTTGCTGGAAAAGGGGGTCAAAAGGAAAAAGAACATTTTGTGAAAGAACTATTTTAATAGATGTTGTTTATTTACAGAACTTCAATCACCTTTAATCCAACTCCATCTAACAAGACAACTCAAGACTCCATTCCCCGACAAGACAAGAAATACTGGACGAAAGACAGAACCAGACTTATCGCAGGTAGGATTCATTTAGATTTCTAGCTCGTTCAGGAAGAAAGAGGGAAGGGCAGTCAAAGTAGGAATTCAATAGGCTAGATTTGTTTAGTAAAAACTATACACTTTGTTGTTTCGCAGGTCGACAGCAAAACGCCCAAATCTCCAACCAACGTCCAGTACCGGTCCTCCTCCCGAAGTTCTAGTTATTACTTAGCTGTTAAATTCTAGTCAGCAAGTTTTAGTTAGATTTTTGGGAAGTTGGTCCCTTGCGTCTCTGCGAAATACCCTACGTTGTCAACAAGAATCCATATCCACTTAAGGTAAGGGACAACGTATCTTGGTCTTGACACTATCTGCCTTGGATTTCCTTTCCCGTCTCACCAGCACCCGGTCTCCTTCTCGCATATCAGATGTCTTGGCGTGTCTGCGGTGGTCTACATATTCCTTCATTTTATCCTTCTTGGTCCGATCCAATTCGACCAATGTCTCTTGGTCCGACATTGTGATTCTGCACTACGTGACGGCGTCTGTGGTTGGTATTCAGATGCGAGGGGTGCGGCCGAGCATCAGAGTGGCAGGACATTGGTTTGTGGTGCTTTGTGGCGTGGTCCTGTATGCACGTAGTACTTCATTTAGTGCTGGTTGAATATCACAGTGAGTTAGCTCAGCTTGTTGAAGTGTCTTTTTGATGGTGGCCATAAATCGCTCCATCATCCCGTTTGCCTGGGACAACAGGGAAGGATTAATGTTCTGATGCTTGAAATTTAGGTGTCTCGCGAATTCTGCAAACTCTTGTCCATTAAAAGGTGGTCCATTGTCAGACTTCACTACTGTGCGGATTCCCCATGTGGCAAATGCTTCATCGATCACTGGTATGACAGTGGTCGCTTTAGTGGAAGAAATCTGGTGAGCAATGGGGAATCAGGAATATTCTCCATGTTGATAAGGATGTACTTTCTCAATTTCAGGGGGCCAAAGAAGTTGATGGCTACATGTTGCCAGACACTATCTGGTACATCTGACATCTGCAGGGGAGCGTGTGGTCCTTCTTGCCATACTAGTTGACATTGTGGGCAGTCTTATAGTGTGGTCTCCACCATATGATCAAGGTAAGGGAACCATACATGCTCTTGCAGCGCTTTCTTTGTGGCTACTACTCCTCACTGCCCTTCATGAGCTAAATTTAAATTTTCTTGTTGCAGCTGGCTGAGAATGACGATTTTCCGATCTCTTAGTAGTAGTCCATTGTCACTGATGGAGTTCTTTGATGTGTTTGAATTCCTTGAGTTCCAGTGTGTTGATGGCGTCACTTATCTTCGCGTCTTCCATGTGCCGCCAGGAGTCCCTGCGAACACGATGCATGATGTTTTGGATCGTGAAGTCGTTTGTTGATGTGTCAATGATGGCTTCTAATGGAAGAGCCGGTGGGAAGGCTCGATCAATGACGAAGTGGAGGTATTCTTCCCCTACTGAGTGTTGCACTCATGTCAGGGTTCGGAGATGACGTGAGATGTAATCTGGCGGATTCTCGGCCTTCCACGGTTTGTGAATAATGGTGTATGTGTAGTCTTGCAGGTAGATGCCCCATTGTTCAATTCGCGAAGCATCTTCACCCTGGGGTTCCCAAAATTTTTTATCAGCGCTTGGTGGTCGTTGATGAGTGTGAAGTGCTTGCCATACACAAAGAGGTGAAAATGTTCACACACCCATACAACTGCTAGGCTTTCTTTTTCTGGTTGGAAGTATGCCTTTTTTGGTGTCGGTAAAGCTGCATACAAAGGTTCACTAGGGATGGCGTAAATCTGGATCCCATCAGGTCCCGCATAATAGACCATACAGCTCTCCATTGTACAGGAAAATGGTATTCTCCAATATCAATCTGGCCGATTCAATACTTGTATTCAATTGTTCCATAAATAGGTATCTTGCTAAGAAAGTATTTTAGTGTAAACAATCCCTGTTCATGTAAAATAATAGTATATAGTGAGGCTGTATCCATAGAAACCATAAGCATTCCTGATTCCCAAACAAAGTCATTTAGTAAACTAAAAATATGTTTGGTGTCACGGATGTAAGATGGAAGTTTTGACACAAACGTGCACACAAAAATGTCTATAAATTCCGATTACCATTCGCTAGGACCCCCAATGCCTGAAACTATTGGCTTGCCTGGAGGGAAAGGAAGGTCTTTATGAATCTTTTGTAGCATATACAAATATGGGAATCTTGGACAATCAATATACTCATCATCATTGTTAAACCTGGAACCATTGGTGTGGGTCTCCCTTACATTTTATTGATGTTGCCTCCTGTATTTCTGCTATGTGTTTTGCTGGCCTAGATGCTTTGGGCACCTTGCCACTGCTAACCAGGGCCAAAATGCAAGTGCTCCCTATTGTAAAGTATTGTAATGGATTAGTGACTCCATGATTGGCTCATTTAGTGTACTGTCAGACCCTAGTACAGTGCACTATGTGTGCCCCAGGCCTGTAAATCAAATACTGCTGGTGGGCTTGCAGCCCTGATTGTGCCACCCACCGGAGCAGCTTGTAAACTATGGTTCAGGCCTGCCATTGCAGAGCCTGTGTGCAGCCTGGGGCTGCAATGTCGACGTGGCAAGTGCACCAACTTGCCAGTCTCTAAACCAAAGGTCTTCAAACTTCTGTCAGCTGAGTCCCCATCTAAAACCTTTTACACGCCGAGCCCCCCCCCCACCATCACCACCACCTGACAAAAATGTTCTGGAGGTGTTACTCTGCATCATTGATGGCCCTTCCCTCCTGCAGAGCCCAGGCCGCATAGGGCAAATAATATTAAATAAATTAAGAGTGTTTAGTAAACTGAAGTCTGCTTGCCAGTAGATGTCTGGAGGACCCATAGGACATCTTGAGTTCCCTACTGAGGGCTGCCTTTACGGGGTGCACTGACAGTGCTGCACCACCTATTGTAGTCTCCTGATGGCTTCTTCGCCTTTTTAGCCAAGTCCATTTTATGGCACAGGTGGAGAGGCAAAGAGATTCACCTTCCTGCAAATGAGGAACTGCGGTCTTGAGCACTCTGCCACCCCAGTTCAGATATGGCCATATGCAAATCAGTCTGACCCTGTGCCTTATGGGAACAGTCCAGCCCGAACTGCCAAGCCATGCCTTCCCTGGACCGGAAAGAAGCTTTGGTTTTGCTTTGTTCGCCGTAAGTTGGCAGGATATGCTCAGATGGGAGTCCCTTGCTCACTTTGCCACTGGATTCAAGCAAGCCGGGCTGAAGACGTCTGAAATGCAGAAACCAGTCCTCGGAACTGCTTCCAGTCCAGAGAAGGCATGGCTTGGCAGTTCGGGCTGGACTGTTCCCATGAGGCACAGGGTCAGTCTGATTTGCATATGGCCATGTCTGAACAGGGGTGGCAGAATGGGCTGAAGAACGGTGATGGATTAAACCCAGATCTGTTGACTGGGTGTGAGTGTTTGATTGGTTCAGATTCTCTGTCCATTACCACCCGCTTTTGTACCATTTTGTACTCTTGAATTGAGCACTAGCACAAGTGAGGGATTGAAAATCTTCACTAACCATTAGCAAACTAATACTGGATTTGCTAATCAAATTACAACAGCCAACTAAGATAACCTGACCGCACCCCAACTCTCACTTTTAATTCCTCCATCACACGGCTAAGCTTTCAAACCCACGAGGCAATAAGACACAGCTCTGGGCATTCTCACAAATAACACAAACCACCTGCTTGAAACGTAGGCTCACAGCACCTACAACACTTTTCCAACCAAGCACATCCCCATAGCGTACCACCCCTCTGGTAAAGCGCTATGGCACTCCGGAGTGAGGCATATAGCGCTAATAAATGCATTATCGTACATAATATAAAAGGCATTTGCATGCACAATCTGTATATTTATTAAACTATATTTACCACACATTCGCACTCACAGGAACATTATTCCACATCGTTGTGGAGGGGTCAATCGGTAGCCCACACCCAGGGGTTACACAAAACAGCAGCATGGCGCCTTTCTGTTACTAAGCGTACAGCCATGAACTGTAGGTCTCTGGAGAGGTTGCTTACTATGGATTAAAGGAGGAGCACTTTTGGTGTTCCTGAACCTGACAGAGTCTGCCTTTGCGCAAGGGCACCTATCTGAAGTCTGCTTCAAAGACCATCAGGCTACCTCTACCACAAACAAGACACTGCAGAACAGCACATCTGTAAGTCAGAGCACTGGGCCTTCTCTTTCCAACCCATACATACAGTCCTATTAAATAGGAAAGGGTGCGCAGCATAAAGCACACTCTGCACCCTGACTTTTGCTTGTGCACTGTTTTGGGTATAAAATGGGTCAGATAGCTGGCACGGTACCCCAGGCAGCTGCCACTGCAGCATCACCCGTATCCCATTTCAATATTGAAGTTTGCAGACATCAGCTCGCTTTCCCGAATTTCCGGGCACCTTTTTTGTGCGGGTCTTACTCTTCAACGATTTGATATAAGGCCCGCATGGGGACGTCAATAGCATATCATACCTTTTCCAATACATTTTATTTCGGGTGACTTTCACACAGATGAAGTGTAGTTCATAGAAATGTAGCTACCTAAAACTCCCCAGCAGCCTCCATATTAACATAGAAATACCCTACTTAAAAATGCAGAAACAGTTATTGCGTGCATGGGATGGTCTTATTGTAAGGTATTTTTAAACGTGACCACTGTAATAGAAGGTCCTGTGAGCTTGTGGCGTGTTTTGATAGAATTACAGTGATTTATCAGAGTTTGCAGTCGACATCACTGGGAGCTGCCATTAAATAAAAACATATTCCCTCTTATAATCTCTGTGCAAGAGGTCACCACTCCTTCGTGCAACAGAAATGTTCTGCATTTTTGGAAAGTTCTCATTGTCTTGTCTCATTGATGCGTTCACCAGGACCCTTTATTTATCTAGGTGAGTAAACTAGAGCATCCCCAGTGCTGTGTTTTTATTTTCCTCCGTCTTGATTTTCCTTTGTCACTAGAGCAGAGGCCAGCTGCACCTGTGTACTTCACAGGTCGTTTAAAAGACCATTCCCGCCTAAACGAGGCTTTGTTGTTTTTCACCTCTTAGCGCCCTTGCATCTCCAGTCTGCCTACGGCTGAGATGCACGCCTGGAGGCAACAATGAAAGATGAAGTGGTGGCGCACCCCCCCACCCCCCACAGTTTGAAGACCTATGCTCTAAACCTTCCCATTTCTACATATTAGTCACCCCTAAGGTAGGCCCAAGGTACCTCCATGGGCAGGGTGCATTATATGTAAAAGGTAGGACATGCCGCCCGTGTGGCATGTCCTGATAGTGAATTACAGCCAATTTATTTTTCACCATTGCAAGGCTACCTGTTTCCAAAGGCCAGAAAGGGTAGTTGGATCATACCATCCTATAATCATAACTGACTCAGGGAACTAGGTAGAAATTCAAGTTTAGTATGCCTGAACTCAGAATGATGAAATACATCTTTTAGTGAAGTTTGTTTTAACATTCTTTGTTTGAAAATACCACTTTTAAAAAGTAGGTATTTTCTTGGCTAACCATCCAGCCCATGCTAGGTTTGTGTATTCCATGTCTGGTTTGTGAGTGACAGGCTGGAGTGGCTCCAGGAGACAGGGTGAGTCAGCCCAAGGCTGAATAGACCTATCTGCATTGGGAGTGGTGGGAGGAGTAGCACCTGGGCCTGACTAGGACTGTGCCTGCTTTCCACAATGCTGGCTCCACCTCTTGTGGTGTGTCTGATTACCCTGGCCCATACTGACAAATGAAGAAGAACAGACACTCACTGCCTTCAGAGACAAAGGATTTGTGTGCATAAAAAGGGGAACCCAGACCCCAGAACTTTAGATCACTTCTGAGATTTAAGACAAACCTTTGCTGAGGAGAAGAACCAGAGAAACTGAAGGAGAAGACTACCCCTGTGCTGTCTGCTGTTTGGGGGTTGGCCTTCAGTGGTTGTTTCATTGCGAAAGAAAGGAGAAAAAGGACTGAGTGTGCTTTCATTATCTTGAAGAAGAATCTCCAAGGACTTAAACTGTGCTTGCCTCCTGCCTAAAGTCGCAGGACACAATACTTCCCCACCAGCTACCCCCTGAATTCCCTTGCTGGGAATTGAAGTGCCTGCTGTTGTGCTGGGCCTTCTGAGAGACTGTGTGTTGCTGGGAGCTGGAAGCGCGACTCAACTCAGAAAAAGTGTGTCCCCGCTGCAGCACAAAAGTTGTTCCTCCCGAAGTAGGGGCACATCAGGAAATCGACATTCAATCCGAGGTATCATTTGAGGAAGCCACTCCTCCTGATCATTCATTGTCTTCCAGATCCCAAGCAAGGAAAAGATCAAGGATGGTGTCTACATCTTCTTCAAGCCCCCTTCCTTCTGAGGATATGGATCCAAATTGGGAACCACCACAGCCATCTGAGAGTGAGGCACACCATGATCTGACAAAGGTAGCTAAGCGTAAAAGGAAGGTCCCCGAAACTCTCGTACTTATGGAGTGTGATGATGACGCTGAAGAAGAAGTATTTACAACAAGGGGTGGTGAGGGACAGAGTCTCTGAATTAAACAGAATACTCTCACCCAGTCAAGAGATCAGGGCTAGATCCAACACCGTTTTTTAGCTCACTGCACCATCCCAGTTTCAGAACCTGGCTGTATGCAAATTAGTCTGTTCCTGTCCCAGTGCATGATGGGAACAGGGCAAACCAAACTACAAAAGCCAATTCTTACACTGGGAAGGAAACAAGCTACCGGGGACCGGTTTCTGGCATTTCAGCCGTCTTCGGCCCGGCTTGCTTGAATCCTGATGGTGCAATGAGCAAGGGACTCACATCTGAGTATACCCTTCCACGCTTAGGGTGGACAAAAATATTTACAACAAGGGGTGGTGAGGGACAGAGTCTCTGAATTAAACAGAATACTCTCACCCAGTCAAGAGATCAGGGCTAGATCCAACACCGTTTTTTAGCTCACTGCACCATCCCAGTTTCAGAACCTGGCTGTATGCAAATTAGTCTGTTCCTGTCCCAGTGCATGATGGGAACAGGGCAAACCAAACTACAAAAGCCAATTCTTACACTGGGAAGGAAACAAGCTACCGGGGACTGGTTTCTGGCATTTCAGCCGTCTTCGGCCCGGCTTGCTTGAATCCTGATGGTGCAATGAGCAAGGGACTCACATCTGAGTATACCCTTCCACGCTTAGGGTGGACAAAAATATTTACAACAAGGGGTGGTGAGGGACAGAGTCTCTGAATTAAACAGAATACTCTCACCCAGTCAAGAGATCAGGGCTAGATCCAACACCGTTTTTTAGCTCACTGCACCATCCCAGTTTCAGAACCTGGCTGTATGCAAATTAGTCTGTTCCTGTCCCAGTGCATGATGGGAACAGGGCAAACCAAACTACAAAAGCCAATTCTTACACTGGGAAGGAAACAAGCTACCGGGGACCGGTTTCTGGCATTTCAGCCGTCTTCGGCCCGGCTTGCTTGAATCCTGATGGTGCAATGAGCAAGGGACTCACATCTGAGTATACCCTTCCACGCTTAGGGTGGACAAAAATATTTACAACAAGGGGTGGTGAGGGACAGAGTCTCTGAATTAAACAGAATACTCTCACCCAGTCAAGAGATCAGGGCTAGATCCAACACCGTTTTTTAGCTCACTGCACCATCCCAGTTTCAGAACCTGGCTGTATGCAAATTAGTCTGTTCCTGTCCCAGTGCATGATGGGAACAGGGCAAACCAAACTACAAAAGCCAATTCTTACACTGGGAAGGAAACAAGCTACCGGGGACCGGTTTCTGGCATTTCAGCCGTCTTCGGCCCGGCTTGCTTGAATCCTGATGGTGCAATGAGCAAGGGACTCACATCTGAGTATACCCTTCCACGCTTAGGGTGGACAAAAATATTTACAACAAGGGGTGGTGAGGGACAGAGTCTCTGAATTAAACAGAATACTCTCACCCAGTCAAGAGATCAGGGCTAGATCCAACACCGTTTTTTAGCTCACTGCACCATCCCAGTTTCAGAACCTGGCTGTATGCAAATTAGTCTGTTCCTGTCCCAGTGCATGATGGGAACAGGGCAAACCAAACTACAAAAGCCAATTCTTACACTGGGAAGGAAACAAGCTACCGGGGACCGGTTTCTGGCATTTCAGCCGTCTTCGGCCCGGCTTGCTTGAATCCTGATGGTGCAATGAGCAAGGGACTCACATCTGAGTATACCCTTCCACGCTTAGGGTGGACAAAAATATTTACAACAAGGGGTGGTGAGGGACAGAGTCTCTGAATTAAACAGAATACTCTCACCCAGTCAAGAGATCAGGGCTAGATCCAACACCGTTTTTTAG
Organism: Lissotriton vulgaris; assembly: GCF_964263255.1. Lineage (NCBI taxonomy): Eukaryota > Metazoa > Chordata > Amphibia > Caudata > Salamandridae > Lissotriton > Lissotriton vulgaris. The sequence continues at coordinate 495,271,295 of NC_141687.1, forward strand.
CTCACTGCACCATCCCAGTTTCAGAACCTGGCTGTATGCAAATTAGTCTGTTCCTGTCCCAGTGCATGATGGGAACAGGGCAAACCAAACTACAAAAGCCAATTCTTACACTGGGAAGGAAACAAGCTACCGGGGACCGGTTTCTGGCATTTCAGCCGTCTTCGGCCCGGCTTGCTTGAATCCTGATGGTGCAATGAGCAAGGGACTCACATCTGAGTATACCCTTCCACGCTTAGGGTGGACAAAAATATTTACAACAAGGGGTGGTGAGGGACAGAGTCTCTGAATTAAACAGAATACTCTCACCTAGTCAAGAGATCAGGGCTAGATCCAACACCGTTTTTTAGCTCACTGCACCATCCCAGTTTCAGAACCTGGCTGTATGCAAATTAGTCTGTTCCTGTCCCAGTGCATGATGGGAACAGGGCAAACCAAACTAAAAAAGCCAATTCTTACACTGGGAAGGAAACAAGCTACCGGGGACCGGTTTCTGGCATTTCAGCCGTCTTCGGCCCGGCTTGCTTGAATCCTGATGGTGCAATGAGCAAGGGACTCACATCTGAGTATACCCTTCCACGCTTAGGGTGGACAAAAATATTTACAACAAGGGGTGGTGAGGGACAGAGTCTCTGAATTAAACAGAATACTCTCACCCAGTCAAGAGATCAGGGCTAGATCCAACACCGTTTTTTAGCTCACTGCTCCATCCCAGTTTCAGAACCTGGCTGTATGCAAATTAGTCTGTTCCTGTCCCAGTGCATGATGGGAACAGGGCAAACCAAACTACAAAAGCCAATTCTTACACTGGGAAGGAAACAAGCTACCGGGGACCGGTTTCTGGCATTTCAGCCGTCTTCGGCCCGGCTTGCTTGAATCCTGATGGTGCAATGAGCAAGGGACTCACATCTGAGTATACCCTTCCACGCTTAGGGTGGACAAAAATATTTACAACAAGGGGTGGTGAGGGACAGAGTCTCTGAATTAAACAGAATACTCTCACCCAGTCAAGAGATCAGGGCTAGATCCAACACCGTTTTTTAGCTCACTGCACCATCCCAGTTTCAGAACCTGGCTGTATGCAAATTAGTCTGTTCCTGTCCCAGTGCATGATGGGAACAGGGCAAACCAAACTACAAAAGCCAATTCTTACACTGGGAAGGAAACAAGCTACCGGGGACCGGTTTCTGGCATTTCAGCCGTCTTCGGCCCGGCTTGCTTGAATCCTGATGGTGCAATGAGCAAGGGACTCACATCTGAGTATACCCTTCCACGCTTAGGGTGGACAAAAATATTTACAACAAGGGGTGGTGAGGGACAGAGTCTCTGAATTAAACAGAATACTCTCACCCAGTCAAGAGATCAGGGCTAGATCCAACACCGTTTTTTAGCTCACTGCACCATCCCAGTTTCAGAACCTGGCTGTATGCAAATTAGTCTGTTCCTGTCCCAGTGCATGATGGGAACAGGGCAAACCAAACTACAAAAGCCAATTCTTACACTGGGAAGGAAACAAGCTACCGGGGACCGGTTTCTGGCATTTCAGCCGTCTTCGGCCCGGCTTGCTTGAATCCTGATGGTGCAATGAGCAAGGGACTCACATCTGAGTATACCCTTCCACGCTTAGGGTGGACAAAAATATTTACAACAAGGGGTGGTGAGGGACAGAGTCTCTGAATTAAACAGAATACTCTCACCCAGTCAAGAGATCAGGGCTAGATCCAACACCGTTTTTTAGCTCACTGCACCATCCCAGTTTCAGAACCTGGCTGTATGCAAATTAGTCTGTTCCTGTCCCAGTGCATGATGGGAACAGGGCAAACCAAACTACAAAAGCCAATTCTTACACTGGGAAGGAAACAAGCTACCGGGGACCGGTTTCTGGCATTTCAGCCGTCTTCGGCCCGGCTTGCTTGAATCCTGATGGTGCAATGAGCAAGGGACTCACATCTGAGTATACCCTTCCACGCTTAGGGTGGACAAAAATATTTACAACAAGGGGTGGTGAAGAAGAAGTGGCGTATACTCCTGCTGATGAAGACTCTCACGACAACGACACAGTCATCATAAACATCACTCCAGGCTCAGCGGGTATGCAGCAAACAGACATTTTGACCCTAGCCCGATATGCTGCTGAGCGTGATGTTGGCGATGTGGGAATGGGACCACCACCAATGCAGTTAACTAGTACACCACCACCTACCACTTCCATATTTTTCGCCAGAAGGGACCTCCATCCACCTCCACCTCCACCTCCATTTCCTCAGTTAGTGGTGCTGCAAGTGCACAAAGTAGAAAAGTTCGGCAACACACATCCTCTACTTCATCTGGCATGAGCATAACTAGTATCGCCTCCTCCGCCCCCCACTGACATTTGAAGTCCGCAGTTTGGGACTTCTTTAGTGTTTGCCCAACAAGGGAAAACATAGCCATTTGTACCATTTGTAAGCTTGGAGTTAGTCGTGGTAAGCTTGATACCAACTATGGTACCGGATGCCAGTGATTTCATCTTGAGAGACAGCACACTGTCAAATGGCATGCGCACCTAAAGGAGATCAAGGAAGCCCGAATTGCAAGTCAACAAACTATGTCCGTGGATGTTTCATCTGATGATGACGAGGAGGAAGAATCGTTAAACATTCCTTCAGTTACACCCAGTACCCCTGTCAGCAGCACACCCCCTGAAAGATATATGAGCCACACTAAGAGTGCGACTGGGTCGAAGAAGTCATCATCATCCCGTAAAATCATGGTCCAGCCCACCATTAGAAGCATGTTGTTTTCAGATGCGCCATTTGAACGCAACCACCCAATGACGCATCTGTATAACGCTAAGCTGGGTAAAATGCTAGCTCTGGACCTTCTCCCTTTTTCTTTTGTGGAAGTGGTTGGTTTTCTTGAATTAGTGGCAACACTCTGCCCTAAATGGAAGGTTTCTAGCCGGTTCTATTTTGCCAGAGTTGCGGTCCCAGCACTACATGAAGATGTGTTGGAGGTGATTGGGGCAGCTTTGCAAAAGAGTGCTGTTCACACTATACATCTGACAACAGACATGTGGACCATTTGCCAAGCCGTTGATTACATGTGCATCACGCCACACTGGGTCTCTTTTTCAGGGGTTAAAGCAAAGCTAAACGCTAGTGTTGACCCGAATAACGTTTTTAAAGCTTCTCGGAAACATGCAACACTAGCCATGTTTGGCATGGAGAAAAGTCATACAGGAGAAAACATTTTGCAGGAGTTTAAGACAAAGGTCTTTCAATGGCTGTCCCCCAAAAAAACGCAAGATTGTTTATGTTTCCACGGATAATGGCGCCAATGTAGTTAAGGCCATGGATATGGGTAACTAAGTGCCGTGTTTGGCGCACTGTATAAACCTGGGTGTTAAAAAATTCTTGAGTGAAGAAAGTCCAGTGTGCGAGTTACTGAACACCTGCCGAAGAATGTGCACACATTTCAACCATTCTTTTAAGACCCGGAAGCATCTGCGGGGCCTGCAACATGAACGTAAACTGCCAGTGAAAGCACTCATCCAGGAGGTGGCAACACGTTGGAACTTAACCTTCTACATGCTTGAGCGTCTGTTTGAGCAGTGTGCGGTAGTCGATCAGTATTTCTTTACACAGGGTGCAGCTATGAAGGACCTGAGGATACATGTGGAGCAATGGAAGCTAGTTCAAAGCCTGACAGACATGCTTCATCCTTTTGATGTCTTCACATGTGCAGTCAGGACGGAGGACTGTAATTTGGGAAAAGCTATCCCATTGTTGCGCATGCTAGAGCACCAACTGAAGGCGTTGTGTTCTATGTTTCAAAATGATGAAGAAAAGGAACAAGCATTTGAGTTGGCGGAAAAGTTATTAGAGCGCCTACTTTGTGATGGACGTCTTCAAAGATCCACACAGAACAGCATTACATTTGTGCTACTATTCTGGATCCAAGGTACAAAAAGGCACTGGCAGGCAGAGTATTCTTTCCTTTTGATGACGCAGAAGTTACAAAGTAAAAACATTGGCTAGCTGTGGCAGCCAAGAGGTTTGAAAGAGAACGACAGGAAATTGAAGGAAAAGGCATCACATCAGCAGGCCATCCGGAGTCAAAAGAATCCAATTCTGCATCTGTGGCAATGGCAGAAGTGAGTGATTTTCCTTCTCAGCCGTTAAAGGCACTAGCAACCATATCATCTGCACCAAACACAACAGTAACATTGTGTGAAGAAGAGGATTGGCTAACTCAGCTTGGGAATGCTTCTCGAAAGGTCCCAGCAAAAAGTAAGCAAAGTGGAGGAACCCTGGAGAACCTTGAGTCGATGGTGCAGGACTATCTGAATGACGCAACAGAGGTGTATGTTCATGATGACCTATTGGCGTATTGGCATGGGAAAAGAGAATTGTGGCCAGAGATCACCAACCTGGCTATAAATTACTTGTCTTGCCCACTCGCAAGTATGTCTTCTGAACGTGTTTTCAGTGGTGCTAGTGGCATTATAACTTGCAAAAGGACCCGCCTCTCGCCCAAAAAAGTGGAGAGGTTAACAATGATCAAGATGAATCAGCACCTCATACCACCAGATTACAAAATACGAGAATACACGCAGGAAGAAGACGAGGGCGAGGAGGACACCAACTTAGATGAGGGAAGTTCTTCTCTGTTAGGTGACCTACTCCCGCCTGAATTCGGAGAGTATGAGGACAAGCTCTTCTTCCCCGACACCGAGCCCTGAAAATGAGTCAATGAATCAATAACTTTTTTTTTCGTCCTTATTCACTTTTATTCCTGTGTGTCTGTCTTTCTTTGTTTTGCAAAACCTATATAAAAAAACTGTAATCACCTAATCACAAAAACAAGCCCATCAGCAGAACTGTCTTCACTTATTTGCTTATTGATTTGAAGGTGCCGCAGTCTGAATTCCTCAGGTTCACAAGTTCACAAGAACATGATCCTCTATCCTCCTCCTCCAGACTCCTATTTCCCTCAAAGCAGATGGCTGGATTACGCCCAATGAAAAAAGACTCTGCACTTGTGGAGGTTTTCTACTTCTTTGCGGGTGAGTTGACGGGTCTGGGGCCATTGCTCGGAAGGTCTAATACCGGATAAAAGTGGTTTGGAGAAAATCGGAGCAGAAAAAGACTTTGCGCTTTTGATCACATGCCTGTCTTTGGGGTGCTGTTTGGCGGGCTTTTAGGTTGTTGTGGGTGGGTTTTAGGGTATGGGAGCACTGCTGGGTATGGATACTTTTGATTGCAAGAGGTTTGAAGCAAATCCATGGTGGCAAAAGGGAGTTAGGGCCTAGCTGCAGAGCGTGCGCGGAGTGATTTTGGAAATTTGCCTGAAAATTTCAAAGTCCCCATTTTTGTAGTTTTGCTTTTTGGCTGTTTGGGGGTCTTCTACTTGTTTCCGCCTGGGTTGTTGGGTCTTGGGCCATTGCTGGGAAGGTGTAATACCGGATAAAATTGGTTTTGACCAAATCGGAGGTGAAGATTTGTTTGCGTTTTTGCTGACTTGCTTTTCTTCAGGGTGCTGTTTGGGGGGGTTCCGGGTGTTTGTGGGTGGGTTTTGGGGTCTGGGAGCACTGCTTGGTATGGATACTTTTGATTGCAAGAGGTTTGAAGCAAATCCATGGTGGTAAAGGGGAGTTAGGGCCTAGCTGCAGAGCGCACGCGGAGTGATTTTGGAAATTTGCCCCCATTTTTGTACTTTTGCTTTTTGACTGTTTGGTGGTCTTCTACTTGTTTCCGCCTGGGTTGACGGGTCTGAGAACATTGCTGGGAAGTTCTAATACCGGATAAAAGTGGTTTAGACCCAATCGGAGGTTAACATTTTTTTGTGTTTTTGCTGACTTGCTTGTCTTTGGGGTGCTGTTTGGCGGGCTTTTAGGTTGTTGTGGGTGGGTTTTGGGGTCTGGGAGCACTGCTGGCACAGTCTAATGTGGATTGCATTTGTTTTTCAGGAAATCCATTCTGGAAAAGGGGAGTTAGGGGTTAGCTGCACAGTGCGTTTGGACAGAATTGAAAGAAGGCCGAAAATATTCTAAGTATGAGATTTTCCATTTTTGCTTTTTGCTTGTATGGGGGTGTTCTGCTTTTTTGTGGGTGGGTTGGAAGGTCTTGGGGCATTGCTGGGAAGGTCTAATACCGGATAAAAATGGTTTGGAGAAAATCTATGCTGAAAAGCGTTTTGGCACATTAACTTAGGGCTTTTTAGGGTTAGCACTAGCAGCAGGATTGCATGTGTTTCGGGGTGTTCTAGATTTTTGCAACTGACTTCTGGGGTCTTAGAGCACTCGTGCGAATGTGTAATTTTGGTTGCAAGTGGTTTGAAGAAAATCCATAGTGGGAAAGGGGGGATTTGGCCTAGTTAAAGAAAGCGTTTGCCACTATTCTTAACTTAGGGCTCGTTAGGTTTAGCAGTATTGTATTGCATGTGTTTGGGCGGGGGGCTGTTTGTGGGGGGGTTTGCGAGTCTTGGAGCGATGCTGGGTATGGATGCTTTTGCTTGCTTGCAAGTGGTTTGAATACAATCCACGGTGGGTAAGGAGGGATTTGGGCCTACTTTACTTTCAAAGTACGCTTTGTCACCATTTTCTACTAGGCCTCGTTTTTTGAGATCTGATTGGGGGTCTTCTACATTTTTGTGACTGGGTTTAGTAAGGGTCTGGGAGCACTTCTGGGAAGGTCTAATTTTGTTCTAAAACACAGTTTACAGTACACCTAGCTTGAGGGGAAAGATCCGCTAAATTAATTTGCCCATACTTAGGTATCCTTCAAAAGGAGACTCAGACAGAGTACGCACTTTCAAAAATATTGTACTGTCTATTAGGAAACTCAAAGTCTGACTTTTTGCACTACACAGAGTACATACCTTATATTTATTTGTCAGTGGTGTCCCAAATATCACTTCCTGTTTTTCCATCAATAATTACAGGCCGGGTTTCAGCCTGTGCAATCGGAAAAGGATGAAGTCAGGCTTCACACTAGCGAGCCGAAATTCAGCATCTGCCAGGCAGGCAGTGGACAGGGTGTCTTCTCGTCACCAACATTGATGGAAGGAGCGTCAGATGGAATGGAGGAGTCCCGCTAATTAGAGGAATGGTGGATGCATCTTACAACTTCCCAAATTCAACAGGACAACTACAACAACAAACAGATACAGTATCCATTCTTTTCTAATTATCTTTTAAGTAATGTTATTGCTGTGAACTTCTATGAGTGTGACTCAGCATTTCTTTGATCTCTGCTTCTAAATTCATCCCTACAGCCATTGTATAGGTTTTACTTCTGCTATTTTTCGAACCCAATTTAATGTACGAAGTGTTTCTCTGAGTGCGGAGATATGCAAGTGAAAACGCATAATTAATACTGCAGCCCTGTACTGTCGCATTCTCTCATTCACGGTTGTCGAAAGTACTACTACTTTTCAGTAACCATGCATGCAGTAGTGCATGCACTTCCTTTATGTCACTTAAAAGATTTATGGTTAGCTTTGTACCCAAAGATTTGTTTATCTTCAATTATTGTTTGTCCATGCTGTGCTTTTTTTTGCTTCTCTCAACAAAACTTTTCCAAAAAACCCTATTCCCATCCATTTTCCAAACCCTAACCCTCTTCCCCCGGGCTGTGTGGTTTTGATTGATGTGTGACTAAATGACAGCAATAATTCCACACACTTGCTGGGGAGGATAAGGTCATAGCCACAGGCTGGTGAAGGAATCCGAGGATATATTCTTACTCAGCTTGACACTGAGTCACTATTGGCAAATGAAAGCAGATTTTCATGTGCGCCATCAACTTGATTGATCATCAAGAACATCCTCCTCCTAGACATGGCAAATGATTACGCTGCTGTGTCCTTCACCTTCAGTACTATTTCTTGTATTAGTAGCCAATGTCAAAGAAATTCAACACAAGTACTAGTTATACTTTCAATACTTTACCATTTGTTAGGCTACATTGTGGCACTGTTCTAGTGTACTGTCACCTGCTATATTCTCTATTGTACCGTTCTAATGCTACGGTAAGGACAAACAAGTTTTAATTTTCTCTTTTTTCAGATGCTGCAACTGCCACTGTGTAACACCACAAGTACCACCGCAATGATGACATTTCATCCGCCCAGGATTGCCAACCTTAATCGCCATTTCCAGTGCAGCCAGCCCTGTGTCTAGCCCTATTTCCAAACACAAATTACAAGTAAGATAAGCGTTTTGGGGGAGGTAGTATAATGGACTATTAGGAGAGACGAGAGACTGACGGTCCTAGGACTATTGAATTCACTTACTCTGTGACAGGCACTTAGTTTAGAAAACATTTGGGCAATTACTAGTACATATACAGCTTGAATCAAGATGCCACTTAAGTTTCAGGAAAACAAACTTACTGTTAAACCCCAACCCACCAGCCTCAAAAGCAGTAAAAGACACGTATGCTAAGATAAAGTTTAAAGTATATTTATATATCCCTAACATAAATATTCTCCCGCAAGACCCAACCCACCCCCCCTCCCAAACCCCAACGAATGTCCGTGAAAACTAAGTCCAAAAAAGTAGAAAACCCAACTCCCAATTCCTACCCCCCAGAAGTCTTTAAAAAAGGGGCAAGGGACAGTGTCCTCCTACTGCTGGCTGCTGTTGACTTTTCGGGCCAGGTCGGCATGCTCCTTGCGGAGGGTCTCGAGCAGGGTTTTGGTATTGAGGATCTCCTGCTCGAGGTAGGACACCCTGAGGGAAATGCGGTGCATCTTTTTTTGCAACTGCTGTGGGGTGCAGCTGATTTCTTTGCTGCTCGGCAGTGGCTGTGGCTGCGGTACCATGGCTCCATACCACTGGAGACCTGCTGCGCTGACTGGCTGACCAAGGGAGCGCGAAGGAGGATGCAGGTGTCACCGTGGATGTTGTCAACGTACTCTGCGTGTCCTCCTCCTCCTGGGCCACCAGCCGCCTATATTGGGCGACAGTGGCCTCCAGCCTCCGTTGCCGGGCCTTTTTAGCCAGCTCCTTCAGTGTTGGTTTGGAAGGAGCATCTATATGAAGAAAGAAAGACATAGTCTGTAACCAATGCTCTTTAAGATTAGCACAAAATGATTCAGCAGAAAGTTGTGTCACAGTGGAACTAGCAACTTGCAAGTGCAGTACATAACTATTGTGGCCAGTATCTATCTAACCTCCCAATTCTTCATCCTTACTCTAACATTAGTGGGAGTTTAAGGAATCAATTCTACGAGCACTATGGACTCACTCCATTAGATTTGACTATGACAGTAAACCAGTCTTATTCTTCTTCTTCCCTCTTGTTTACCAAAATTGGTACGTTAACTTCTGCAAGCTGGCATAATGCCAGCACAGTGAACTTGCACCCGAGAAAAACAGACACCAGCCATGATGAGTGAGGCAGACCTGCTTTACTGTACCAGTCCAGTACATGCAGGTGGTGATGCTCTTACTTTTCTATTACGGGTGGCACTGAGAATACTCTGTTACAAGGGCTACTGCTTAATTAATTTAACTTTCACCCTAAAGTGCCAATGAATACTAGAAAAAGAAAATGAAGAAGATAAATAATCTGATTATCTATCACTGCAAAAGGTATGTAGTTACTTACATATGGGATGACTTTAGGTGCTTTGCTTTTTATTGAGTGAACAGTAATACCTCCACACATGAATGACCGACTTCTACTAAACTTATTAACAGAGGTAGTGAGTGGCCATCGTAATAGCCGGATATATGCTGTGCTTGCAATTCAAACTACTGCTACTATTCATGGAAGAATTTAGGACAAAATTAAAACTTCTTTTCCTTACCTTTCCTACACTGGAACGGACGTGCGGGTGCGGTGTTCCATGCTCTTCAAAGTAACACTTAGTTCATCCAGTGACCGACGATACACATATGCTATCTAAGAGTCAGATAGTACCATGATCCAGGCATCCATCCATTCAAACTATATGTCAATCATTCTTCTTCATGTCTCTCATCTGGGCAAACCTTACTTTTTCTCACTGAAAAACAACCTTTTCATTTTATTTGGGAAACCACAGCCATACATCCGTGCTTGACTTGCATTTGAATTTCAACCAAAGCATATATTGCGCACACATACAGTTTCTGTTTCACCCACCCAGGCTGTTCTCCTTCCACCAATCCTTGCTTCATCCTTCACCCAGCCAAGCATCATATTCCTTCACAGCCACCTCGGGCACCAATCAAACACGTATCATTCTTCTTTGTCAGTCATCATTACTTTTAACTTGCTCGTCCTTCCACACTTACTTACACCCTTCTTTCGCTTTTCGTTCATCCCATCCATCAAGTTAATCTCAGATCTGATTTGGATTCTCGAAAAAAAATTCACCACTGAAATGAAGTAAATTTAGAGAAGGCTACTACCTGGTTGATAAAGACTTTGTTCTAAATTTGAAAGTCTGCTTAACAGTATATTAATTACCTGTAGAACATATATACTACACCCGTGCAGAGAGCACACTCTGCAGTCTGCAATCTCAATAAGTAAGGAATTTAAGAGCTTACCACTGCCCGGCACTACTGTGGCAATCCGCACAGCAGTTACATCTGGCACTTGCACCGCCTCCTCCCCAGAACTGCCCTCCTCCACCTCCGCGCTGGGCCCGGCACCAGATGTTCCACCTACAAAGTACATTTAAGAATGTTAGATGTCATAGACATACACCACTCACTAGTATTTTGTCTAGGAATGAAGAAATGTGAATACAGAAACACATCTAATAATTTGTGACTGTCTACTCTAAAGTAAAAATGTCCCTTTTTCCAGGGAAGGGTGTTGTCTTGCTGCACTTTTTGGCACAACTGATGAACGCTTGCTTTTTAACCCGCACCATTTTTCTCATAACAGAGAGAAGATTCACTTCTAGGAACAAATCATCATCACTAGGACGGCGTGACCAACGATTCAGCACCAAAAAGAAAAATTAAAGTTCAAACCAGGTGAGGGCTCGGCTCGCCCACAATAAATGTGTGAAATAATAAATAACTAAGCACTTTTCCATTTTTAATCAACTGTTTATGTTTTATGACAAGCTTGATTATAATAAATGTTTTTACTTTTAATAAAGCTTTAAAACTTAAATAGACTCTGTGGTTTTTGGTCATGAGTGAATGAGCAAAAGGTTTTGCAATTTGTAAGCATGAGTCCGTGCCTCTGACACTTCTGGACTCTGACTCCGTACTCTTGTCCTGCGTTGGATAATCATCATTGGGGATCAATCGTCGATGAATTCAGGAGCTAAATGACTCTGCCACACTATCTAGTCAGTAAGGAGATTGGGGGTTCTTCAAAGTCTGATATCACTGAGGTATGTGGAAAGTCTACCTGCGCCTATTATAATTGATAAACAATGCACTATTTAGTGTCCATAGTTCTGTTTGTGCAGACTTGTCCCTGCAACAGTAGTAGTATGGATTGTCCTCGTAGCCAAACCAAAAGTAAAGTAGTATCTTATTCTTTCTTGGTGGTAATTCAGATTTTATTGTTAGGAATTGTCAAAGCATAAACATTTAGAAGACTTGAAAAGACATTATGGACAATCCCAGAGGACTGCACTCAGTGCATAGAGCTATTGCTGACTAGAATGGGAGTTTCGTTTAACACCTTTTGCCAAATGTGCAATCTTAGTTAGCTACACAGACAGACTAATAAGAATAATCTAGTAATACCACAGGGAGTCATAGTAGAGGCAGGATAACAATTTTAGATACAGTCTACAAGAAATCAAAGACGATTTAGAAAAAATTGAATAAGGACGCTAGGAAAAAATAGGTACTCTATAATAAAATTAAAACTTACTGGGGCCAGCACAGGAGCCCTCGCCTGCCCGATCCTGGCCTTGTACAGCAGCAGCAGCCTCCTCCTCTGTCCTCTTGCCCCTGGGGGGAGCTGATGTACAACATGAAAGAAAGAAAGACCCGAAAACATGGATGATTGTTGTCAACCAAATAAAACATTGCAAAAGAACAATAACAAAATATTTTGGCGAAATAGCAAATAGACAAGTATTCCACTGCATATATTATTGACCTATCTCATGTGGTCTACTACGATATTAGTATTGCTTGATTAGCGGAGCGTCGACTTGGGAAGTTATGTAACTCACTAAAGAAGCTACTGAAAAGGTTCGCCTAGGACTGGCAGGTAGCAGTCCGCAGCACGCGAAGTGACAGACAAACTCCATCGTGATTGCATATCAGTGACAACATAAAAAGTTTCATACTACATTAACCTGTCATTAAAATACTCAAACTATCAATCCACCACCACTATTTCTTCTTACTGCCAGGTGTACAAAGGAAGAACTGGACTTGAGTCTGTAGGGGCAGATTTACAAGCCCCTTGCGGCTCTTTTGCTCCATTGTTGCGTGACTTTTGTGACGCAGCGGCAGAACAAAAGAGGCGCCATGGTGCGGCGTATGGGAGATGCATATGGGAGATGCATCACGTTGTAAAGCCCTGCACCATCAGGGGGCGCTCCAGCGCAAGGGAGGGCGTTCCTGCACAGGAACGCATCCTAAAAGTGGCTGAGGGAAATCTGCAAGATTTCAATCAGTGACTTTTAGGACAATGATGCGTCACTCATACCTTGCGCCTGCTTGAAGCAGACGTACAGCTTGACGCAGCATTGGGGAGATGGGGCACCCCAGAGCATTGCTGGAGCTGCGCCATCATTGCGACGCAACTCCAGCAATGCGCCGCCTTTACGGCACAGATGCGTAACGCTTCGATGACGTTTTGGGCCCATGGTGCGACGCATTGTAAATAAGGCGCACCATGGGTGGTGGTGGCGTGGCGCACAATTACTGGCGCATCCCTGCTACTTTGCAGGGATGCGCCGGTAATTGCAAATCTGCCCCTTTGTGTCTAGCATTACGCAGTTCTGTAAACTACACTCATACATAATTTCTCAGGCTAATGAAATGAACACAAAATCGAAAACAAATAAGCATAGTAGCAACGCTACTGAGGAGAGCAGTGCACCTGAAATGTACAGAAGATTTTGAAATATAATTTACCTACAATGTAATCAGCAGCATTATTGCTCTTGGTAAAAAACAAATATTTTGCAATATAATAATAACACACAGAGCAGGAGAAAACAGAGTAGTGATGAAATAGCTACTACTACTCACCAAGCCCGGGGACCTCGATGCCGAGCAGGTTGAGAAAGTTGTGTTCCCGGTCCAGGACATCCGTTCAACGGTGGGTGGCCTGGTTGTAGGTGCGCCGGCCCGAGAGTGTTGATACAGGTCCGGCACACCTTCTCCCACCACTTCCAGCGCTCCCGGAGCCCGTTGCCGTTAGCGATATTGCCGCCTGCCATGATAGTCCAGGGGAGGCGGCGCTGGACATAAAACACTAGTCCGACCACCTCCTCCGCGCTAAATATCTCTCGGGCTGTGACTTGCTCCCCCCTCAAACGCCCGCACGGGAGCCGGGCACAGGGTGCGGGACCCTTCCCCTTCTCAGGCTGCTTCCTGGCTCCCTTTACCATGGTGTGGGCAGAAAGGAAAGGAAATAATAAAGAAGAAATAGAATAGGGAAGAAGAAAAGAAAAGAGTTTAAAAATAGTAGTTTAAAATTAACCAAAAGTAGCAGAAAACACAAAAATATAGCGCTAGAAAAATAGAGGGATAGATAATAAGTAAAATAGATGAAAAAAAACTTCAAACAAGCAAAGGATGGCAGAGATTGACAGAGGATACAGAAAGCATGCCCAAAACCATAGCAATGAATGAAAAACAAGATGGCCGCGCCCGTTCACGACCGCGTGGGTAAGTTTGCGCGCGATTTCCCTCGCGATCACACGCAAACTTGTACTACCGAGCCGCACACTTTGCGAGATTACACATAGCGCCCGGAGATGGAAATACGTCAAGCAAACAAGATGGCTGCGCCCATGTACGACCGCGAGGGTAACTTCGCCTCGTTGCGCTACCAGCGGCTCGCTGAAACACACAAAACCACGCGAACTAACACGCCGCAAAACAACAAATTGCATATTTGCATGAATTTGCGGCTTCCGAATTCGATCTCGCACAAATTTGCGTCCCGCGAATCCTGCGAAATTGCAGAAAAACGATTTTTGCAAAACTGAAAGCACTCACAAGGTGCAAAAGTTCAAGCTCATCATTAGTAACTATTCCCTGTAGTGCTTCCTGAGGGCCCCCTCCAGAGTTTAGTTGCCTACTTGCAACTATTCTATGACCCTGCTCTGACCCTCACAGCAGGCTCAGAGAATAGCTACAAGTAGGCCACAAAGGTCCTGTGAAAAAAAATTGCACTGCAACAGAAAGCAATTACAGCTAAGGAAGCAGGTGCCAGCTCAAATTCAGTGACACATTAATCAGCCCCAAATGAATTCATGTCAGTTGAGGCAGGGCAGGTCTGCTTTTGCCCTCATAATCTACAGTGATGAACCAGAGGGTGGCAGTGATGAACCAGAGGGTGGCATGGGTGAACCAGAGGGTGGCAGTGGTGAAACAGAGGGTGCTGTGATGAACCAGACGTAGAAACAACATAGTCGCAACTGTTGCGACCCGACAAGTAAGTTTGCGTTTGCGAACTGGCCCAAAACCCTTGCGAACTGGCAGAAACCCTTGCGAACACAAAAAAAGAAGAAGAAATCCACAAATTCGCAAGAGTTCACCGATTTTGCGGATTGCGAATTCGTGAATACGAAATTCGCGAACCGCGAATTCTCAAAATTTGCCCATGCTTACTTTCCACTATTTGATACCTTTCTCATACTTTGTAAGAATATCCCCAAGTATTTCATAATTCTGTTTTGTATGTTCCAGTAAATTAAGGACAGAAATCTCTTTCTCAACTTCACTGATTTCTTGTACCAATGTAGTCACTTTCTTTTTGGCATTTTGAATCAGTGTTTTCATTAGTTTCATGGAATTATTGGTGAGATTCTTCTCCCACTGCAACAGCAAGTCCCCATTCAAATCATCATTTGCGAGGAATATTTGGAATTGGAGGCTTCTTCGAATTCTATTTAAATGAAGATACTACCTCAAAGTGGACCCATCCCACCACTTAGACATCTCAGATTTATTATGAGAGAGAGAACTCTGTTTATTTAGACCATAGTCTTTAAATTTCAAGATCATATAAAATATAAAAACTGTACAAAACCGATCAGTAACAAGGTAATACAATAACCTATAAAATCACAAAATTACTTTCCGGGCAGCTCTGCTTAAATACTTCTATAATAAAACCATACTACCATTGCCCCTTACACCTCAATATTTCTAATTTTGTAAAATCAGTAAAAATATAAAACCTTCTAAACTAGATAAAATGGGCATTACAAATCTCCTAAAAATAAAAAATTCTTTACATATATCATTGTTCATTACAATATTATATTAAAACCATTTGAGCTAGACTTGCATCGGTCTTTAGCCTTTATCTCCTGCAGGAGAGGGAGTAAAAATAAATAAATCACTGTACTTGCTTGAGCTTTTCCCTTGCCAATCGATTTACCTCTCTCAAATAATTTCCTAGTGCAATTGCAATATCCACATTTTCCATTCCTATCAGTAATATGATGGCTTGGGTTTGTGATCTTATGCCATATTTTATAAATAGGGACCGTAAGAATAGCTTTCTCACCCCTAGACTCGTACAGCAATTAACAGCTTGTGCAAAATTTCACACTTGGTCCCCAGTCCACACTTGCATAGACCATCGGGATGTAGAATTTCTGCCTTTAATCTCCCCTCCATTAGCCAAGGTTTGGTACCAATCGGATTTTAAAATATCCCACCTAAATCCATAGTTTGGCAGGCTTTCTAAATATGGATACCACTCATCATTTTCCCATGCTTTTATCATATATTGGACCGATTTTTTCTTTCTCAGGTATTCTATATCCTGGTTTCTTCATTTCTCCCTTCCTTGTACTCTTAGTAAGCCCTTGGTGAAGGCTACTTCTAAAGGAATTTGATTAACTCCCACCTTTAGACTCCCGGTTATCTCCTTTATTTTCCTTTTTTCCTCCATTGCCCATTTTAGGCTGCTATGCCGGATTGCATTGCTACACCAATGTGAAACCTTCGGGGCTTCCCCTTGTGATTGGTGTTTCCTGGATCTTGTCACAGCCATTTTAGCCTGGGTATTCCATGCTTTTGGTGCTGTCTCTTATCAGATTTATTATGTTTTTCTAATCTAATAAATGTAATCTTAATACTCTCTTTTGCCATAGGGTTGCCTTGCTTGCCGGTATAACCAACAGTAACACCTGCATTTAAATTTTAAATAAATCCTCTGCAATTTTATCACAATCCTGAATAGAACTCATTTACCTCCATATTTATCAATTCAATGAACATAAGTACTGCAAGGACTATTTTATCACAATACAATAAAGAACGTTGGCTAGGCCAACTGCCTGCGCAAACATGTGTGTTCCTTATTTCATAAGTCCAACATTTTCTTGTGTTCTTGAAAAGTTATCATACAAATACTTAGTTCTTTCTTTTAAGTTAACAACTTTTACATCTGACACCTGATCTTCACTGTTTGGTTCTGCTCCATCACCTTGTCTGCAGCCCTCTTTTTTTGTTTGTTTGTACCTTTTCCTCTCGCTCACCATCTTTTTTTTCTCCCCTTTTGTTCATCAAAGATCTGGAATTTGTATTTCCCTTCCTGATTCTCCAAACTTGGTCTCACAAATACTTCCTTTAGTTCTTTCTGATGTATGAAAGAGCTGCATGTAAGCCAAAAGGCTTAGTAGTAAAACATACTGTTTTTTTCCTAAATCGTCATGTATTATAAGGTTGCTAAAATGGTTCCTTTAGCTGGTGATAACAACTTATTTGCAAGTGCAAGAGAAATGGGTATTTGTGTAATTACTCATATAGACACAGATATATCTGATCTTCCTTCAGCACATGAATACTTTACATGAAAATCTTGGAAAACCCCAAAACTTGTCTTCAAATCAACTTTTCTATCCGGGCAAGCAGCTAATCGCCCAGCAGCATCGCAGGCAACATCCTGCAACTTTGTTTCACTAGGGGATTGATCTCTTTTTACTTCCCTAGAATGAATTACTGATTACATATGGTGACTAGTTATTCATTAAAGCCAATTTACTGGGCTTATTCCTTTTAAGCTTTCAATTAAAGCCCTGTTTGTATCTTGGGGAGTTTATTCATTCTGCTTTACCTTAAGCCTATAACTTGAGAGTTTATTAATTTAGGGTTACCATAAACCTATAACTTGTGCATATTTTTTATGAATGTGCGCCCTTTTTACATTATGCCAGAGAAGGACAGCCAATAAGCTTATGCCTTATTTACAGTATCCCTGAGAAGGACACAGCATCTTGGGAGATCCCAGAGGGGAAAGTAATTGAGGGGATCTTTAAGTAAATATTCCAACATGAGAAGCAAATCTGTGTATGCAAGACCACTGGCAAGTAATGTTCAAGAAGAAAGCTAAGAGTGAATCTGACAGTGGATGATGGTCTATTTTGGAGGGAGTCTCCTATTGTGGGGAAAAAGAAGGTATGAAAGAAGGAAGACCAATCATACTGGGAAAGGGTCTATGCCCTTAAAGAAGGAGGCCCGGGCATCTCAACAGGAAATGGTGTCCAGTGAGTCACAATGGAGGAATGGTGTCACATGCAGAATGAAAAAAGAGCTGGCAGAATCTGAATAATGGAGATGAGTGTCTGAGTGACACGCAAGACATGGATACAATGGTGATGGGTGTCCTAAGCGACACACAAGACATGGACACTCAAGAAATTGAGTATGGGGTGGAGGATCTATAGAGAGATGATGATGAGCTTTATGAGGAGTATGTACTTGACCTCTAAGGGGCTACTGATGGAGATTACCTCTTCAGTGGAAATCAAGATCAAGTTCCTTCTACCTGTAAAGAGGAATTTAGGAATCTTTTAAGAGAGTATTAAACATCCCAGAAGAGCTGAAAGGTGGCCAGTTGAAATGTTAGCAAATTCATTGTGAGAATTTTTACTAAAGAAGGAAGGAATGTACTCAAAGCTAAATGTTCTAGGCCAGTCACCCATGACAGTATGCCTAACATCCAATCTGCAGGGACCCCAGGAAGGGTGTTGAGCGATTCCTCAGCAAAAGTCAGGATCACCCCCTTGACGTTGTTGACCCATTGACATGGATCATTGATATGTTTGAAGAGATATATTTTAGGGACTTATGTTAGATTTGGAGGCTGGAGGATAGCGCTTGCGCCAGTGGCGGCTCACAGAGGTAATGCTGTGTGGCAGTGAGGTGGGGCAGGAATGGGTGGGGGGTAGTGGAGTCCGACATCCTATGGCAAATATTTATTTATTTATTTATATTCACCTTTGCCACCGTATGTCAGACTCCGCTAACCCCCACCCATCCCCGCTCCGCATCACTGCCCCACAGCGTTGCCTCTGCAAGCCACCACTGGCCTGTGAGCTATGGTTCTCCTGGTGAACACCACCGCAGGATGAAAGTCTGAAAGGGCAGGGTTGCTCTAGAGAAAATCAACCCCAAGTTGGGAGATTAAGTGGGGAAAGAGACCATATAGAATCCTAAACGTTCGTTTTTGGTGAAGACATGGTGAAAACCCCAGGCAAGGGGACAAGGTAACACTGAATATCAGGGTGAGTTCTGTGTTTTCTCATTCTTCTTCTCCTCAGGGAAATGTGTGTGGTCACCTCAAACATTTCACCCAAGTGTGTGAAACCATTACACAAGATACATTGGTTCTAAGAAACCATCCAAGGTTACACATTAGATTCCTCAGAAACTCCCCTTTTTCAGTATATTCATCCAAGGATGTTTGTTTTGAATGCAGGTAAACAAAAGGTAGTACACTAGGAAGTAAACGCTGTGTCATTAAATGGAGCAATTTTAGAAGTGTGCAAAGAAAGAAGAGTTTTTGTAAGTACACTCTCCCAAATAGAGAAAAATGACAGGGGGAAAAAGATTTGTATTAAACTTAAAGGATCTGAGCCAATTACTGGTGTACATGCATTGCAAGATGGAAGGGATCCCTCTTTTGAGAATCATGTTACTGAAGAGACAATTAGTTGGTAAGTAGGTTAAGAAGAATGTCTATTTTTACAAACCCTATGGAGAAGGATTATTAACCTCATTTTCAGTTCACTAGGCGGAATGGACTTTACCAATTTTGTTAACTTCTATTTGGCCTTCCTTCAGCACCATCATGCTTTGCAAACCATCTGAGGAGGAGAAAGGGGGCGAGGCATTTTTTTTTTAATTGGACGATACTCTGTTTACGTCCCACTGTCAACCCCAACTATTGTACGAAAGTCTTCAGGTGAGTCTGGGGTTCATAGTAAACACAGTGAAATCGATCCTCATCTTTTTACACTCTCTAGGGGTTTTTAGGGTTCACAATAGGTATGGTCAACATGGTTCTATTTCAAGCTAGATCTACTATCCTCTTCAATTCAGGCAATAGTTTGTGGTTCGTTACACTATCCTGCTCTTCAAAGGATAAGCGAAGGGTCCTTTGTGGAGGTGTATGGTATTGCATATTATGGAGAGGAGATATTTCTATATTAAGAGGTAAAGGAGGAACTATTTGATACCTAGAGAATGGTTGGAGAATTTGGGGGCATGGTATAGCATGGCAATCTTTGGATGTTCACCAGACTCCATTCTGGAATTGAATGCGAGTTTAAATCATTGGGATGCACGCAATGGGTGTACAGAAAACTGGTGGATTATGGTCAAAGATAGCATCATTTAATTTATTTGGTGTTAACAGCAGTTGTTTATCCTCTCTAGAGTTTTAGACATTGTTTACAAGGCAGGGCAGTATTATTGTGAAGGGTCTATGGCGGTCCAGTGGCTTATATAAATCATTTAGGGCCTCATAAACTTTGGATCTTCAAGATTTAGCCAGAAAACCATGGATTGTTTGCTTAGAGCTCAAAATCAGTTGTAGGCAGTGTCATTGTCTGGAAAGGAGAATGTATCTGAGGACTGGAATTCAAGAATTTTGAGGGATTACAACAGTGAAGACTAAACAAGGTTTGTTTCGGGGAATAATCTCAGTTTTGAGGTCCTCTGAAGGTCGTCCCTTTTTGCAAGCAGACTGACATTTTAACTGAACGAATATTGTAGTTGGATGCCAGATCCAGAAGCCCTAGTGGTGAATTCATTTATAAAGAGTTGGAAGGGAATGAATGGTTACATATTTCCACCCTTTGCAATAACTCAGATAGTCTTCTAGAAAGTGAGACAAGAGAGATGCTCATGTATACTGATAACCCCGATTTGGAGTTCTCAGGTGTAGTTTCCAATGATTTTCGAACTCTCTTGTGACCTTGCACTTTTCTTCTTCCTGCCTTGGAGGGTCTGTTGAATGACATAGATGGGGAGGAATGCCCTCTGGTACAGTCAGGGACTGTGAACTATCCACATGGAAAGTTTCAGGAGATCTTCCCAGATGTCAGGGTCCAGGAACTCGTTTCTGATATACAAGAATTTGGTTACCATGGTGCATGAAAAGAAACGTGGAACCCCTGAATAGTTGAAGTAGATATCTTCCTTGTGTATAAGTTTATAAGGGGCCTTAGTTATAGAATGTTTATCCTGTGGTTCCTGTCCCTATTCCGTAGATGTCCAGCCAAAAGATATTTAGATTAGAAATAATTTACTAGGAAACTAGCTTCTTTTTTATGTCTAACCTCTTGACGTAACACTTCTGATATTTCAACATTGGATGTGAGTAACAGGTGCTATGACCCCTTTGGTCATAGCTTTATCCTAGGGTTGATTCATGCAAGAAATTGCATATAGTGCAATGCACAAGAGAATATGATGCCCAAATGAGTGTGTTTTAATCTGATAGTGTTGACACATTTTTGATTTCTTTAATGAAACCTTTTTAAGCAGTTATCACAGTTTCTATCACACGATGGTTGAAATGTCCAATGAATCAGCCTGGTGTTAATTTGCAAAAGGATAACACTCATTCTATTTGGCCACTCAAACCTTCTGGGGAGATGGAAGTCTGGAAGATATAATGAGAACAGATTAGTTTAATGCCAGTTGAACATATATCTGATTTAGTATTAGAGGGCTACCAACATGCATAATGGTAGTCTTTGTTCTTGTAATGAAATAGCGATTTTCCATATAAAATGGCAATAGAATCAAGATTTTATTAAGGACACAGTGGCTAAGATTATTCTACCCTCCCATCTCAATCTTGTGGGATCTTTTGTCTTGATTATATATATTTAAAAACACTTAAATTGGTGTTGGACTTAACCCTTTTTGCAGGGTCATCCCTGAACTTTTTGCCTTCCTCCTTTAATTTTTTCTGACCTGTTGTTGGATTTTTTATGACTCTGGGCACTTTGCCACTGCTGATCAGTGCTAAAGTGCATATGCTCTCCCTATTGTAAATTGGTGTATAGATTAGTGACTCCATGATTGGCTGGTTTGGTTCACTTTTCAGACCCTAGTACAGTGCACTGCATATGCCCAGGGCTTGTAAATCAAATGCTGCTGTGGGAATACAGAACTGGCTGTGCCACCCACAGAAGCAGCCTGTAAATTCTGTCTGAGGTCTGCCATTGCAGAGCCTGTGTGCAGTCTGGTACTACCATTTTGACTGGGCAAGTGCACCCACTTGCCAGTCCCTAAACCTTCCCTCTTCTGCATATTACTCAGCCCTATGTAGGCCCATGGGCAGGGTGCATTGTTGGTAAAAGATAGGACATGCCCTGATGTGTGTGGCATGTGCTGATAGTGAATTACAAGCCATTTTCGTGTTTCTCTATTGCAAAGCTACTTGTTCCCCATAGGCCAGAATGGGCAGTGGATTATAACATCTTATAATCCTAACTTACTCAGGGAACTAGGTGGAAATTCGAGTTTAGTATGCCTGAACTCAGAATGATAAAATGCATCTTTTAGTGAAGTTGGTTTTAACATTCTGTGTTTGAAAATACCACTTATAGAAAACAGGTATTTTCTTGCCTAACTATCCAAGCCTGCCTCTGCTAGGTTGTGTATTCCTTGTCTGGAGTTTGAGTGACAGGGACTGGGGGATTCCAGGGGACAGGGTGCATTGTAGGCAAAAGGTAGGACATGCCCTGATGTGTGAGGCATGTCCTGATAGGGAATTACAAGCCATTTTCGTGTTTCTCTATTGCAAGGCTACCTGTTCCCCATAGGCAAGAATGGGTACTTGGATTATAACATCTTATAATCCTAACTGACTCAGGGAACTAGGTAGAAATTCGAGTTTAGTATGCCCGAGCTCAGAATGATAAAATGCATCTTTTAATGGTGTTGGTTTTAACATTCTGTGTTTGAAAATACCACTTATACAAAGCCTGTCTCTGCTAGGTTGTGTATTCCTTGTCTGGAGTTTGAGTGACAGGTACTGGGGTATTCCAGGAGACAGGGTGAATCAGCACAAGGCTGAATAGACCCATCTGCATGTAGAGTGGTAGGAGGGGACCACCTACAACCTGAATAGGGCTGTGCCTGTCTTCCACAATGCTGTCTCCACCTCCTGTGGTGCCTCTGATGTCCCTGGCCTACATTGTCAAAGGAAGAGAAGGAGTCCTGAACAACATAAAGAAATCCGATTCCAGAGCGTTCTGGTCACAGGTAAACTCACTAAACAGATCAGCACAAATAATAAACATTACCTGTGTTACAGAACAGGCATGGGTTCAACATATACTTGACACATTCTCAGTAAACTTATCGATGCCGTCCATAACAACAACTAACAATGCATCAAATGTAGAGAACCTAAAGACCTCCGTCTTAGCACAATTAAACAATCTGTGTACCAATCAGAAAGGTGGGGCTCAGACATTCAGCTCTAACGTGGAATCAGAAATATCAAAAATAATTAAAAGAAGCAGGCAAGATAGCGCACCGGGACCAAATGGGGTTCCCCAGGCCATCTATAAGGAGGACCCCCAATATTGGGCATGCAAATTAAACATCTTATTTCGGTCAATAAATAGCACAAGTGGGCTCCCTGAAAGCTGGAGAGGGGCGATTATAAATCCGATTTACAAAGGAGGAGACCGAAAAAACCCAGCAAATTACCGTCTGATAGCACTTATTGATGCTGAAGCAAAATACTACGCATCTCTTGTGCTAATCGACCTTACCAAATGGTCCGAAGATAATAAGAAGATTCCGGTAAATCAGACAGGGTTTCGCAGGGGTACAGGCACTATGGCTAATGCCATGGCAATAAGTTTAATCGCCGAAAAGAGTATACAAAGCCGTCGAGCACTGTACGCCTGCTTTGTTGACTTCAAGGCGGCCTTTGACCGTGTCAATCGTCAGCTACTATGGTCCAAGTTAAAACAGCAGGGACTACCGGACTCTATTCTAAATCCAATAATGGACTTATACACGGATACCTGGATGCAGGTAAAGATCGCTAATGGGCACCAACTAACACGGAAGATCAGGACATATGACGGATTGAAACAGGGCTGCGTCTTGGCGCCCCATCTCTTTAATCTATTCATGGCAGACCTAACAACAAGTCTGGACGGGATTAACGCCCACCCACCGCGGCTAGGAACATTACGGCTGACACATCTCTCCTATGCCGATGATGTGGTGCTCCTTAGTCAGACTAAAATAGGTCTGCAACGCCTCCTGCATGAACTGGCTGAATACACTAAACAGAATCTTCTAGAAATAAATAGCCAAAAAACAAAGATCATGATAATAACTCGCCAGCGCAAAGCCCTGCCACTTTTTGTCATAGACAACAAGAAACTGGAGGTAGTGGATAGCTATAAGTACCTGGGAATACAACTGGACAGACGCCTTAACTTTTCATTGCACTTTGAGGCCATCGAAAAAAAGGGAATAGCACTGTTACATGCATTCAACAGTATTTCCAAGCAGTTAAAGGGCCCTCTGTTTAATCCACTTTTGGCCGTCATTAAGGCCAAGCTACTCCCTACAATAGCCTACGGCAGTGTGTTACACCATGGGAGAAGTGCACAACAATTAGACAAGATTCAAACTAGAGTCTACAAGCGTATATTCAGATTACCGTATAATGCCTCTCCGGCACAGGTCCGACTCGAGTTTGGCCTACAATCCCAAGATCTGCAAAAAAAGTATGAGACCATTAAGTTCTGGTATGACATCTGGATGAACAGGCAAACAGAGATCAATTCTGCTACGTGGGAGGCAATGCAAAATAGTCCCAATTCCCAGTACACCAAGTTTTTAAATCTGTCCCTTGATACTACCGAACTTGCATCATTGTGGCAAACCAAGCTACCGGTATCATCGTTCAAGCAAGTACTTAAAAAGGCGGCAAACAGGCATTCTCTGACTAATGACAAATCAATCTTTAGTCACCGCGCACATGCCTGGATGATAATTCAGTCATACACTATGCTCAAACCCGCAGTTTATTTCGGGGCATCCTTTTCATCATTTATCAAACTGAAATACCTTAGTTTAAGGATGGGAAACCTGCCGACAAATGCAGATCAACCAGCTTGGATGAAACCGGACACCAAGGAGTGTGACTTATGTGGTGCCACAAAACAAGACTTCATCCACCTATTTTGCATCTGTCCAACATTGGACGAGGAACGACGGCGCTGGTTAAAGGAAAAATTTAATGACCATGGAATACGTACTTGTCGAACTGCCATTATACAAGTTTTGTGTACAGTGGATCCACAATTTATCTGCAGATCAGTCAAGTTTGTTATGAACTTTGAGAGCAAAAGAGGTGTCATTGAAAAGGGTTGTTAAAAATTCAGATCAAGACGTAACGTTAAGAGGCTATAAGAACTTTTGCTACTCTCACGCAAGAAATTGCACCAGCCGTCACACGCCATTCAATGGCTTCACATAACTCGCAGTAGATCGACCCAAATCAACTTTGATCTTGAGTAGGAAGAGCTGTGCGAACCATTTTACACTAGCAATTGGGCCGATGCAATTTGATATTGAGCTCCTGAAATAAAAGCTATTTTGTATAGAACGAATAGGAACTTGTATAATGTAGTTCAGTAATATTCTTACATCTGATATTTTATGAATATAAATAGTTATTAATGTTTTTTAAAACAGGCATGTATACTGACCAAATTTAAACTAATGCATTTTTATTTTTGTAATGGTTTTTATTAACTATACAATAAATTCTTCATTCATTCATTCATTCGAGAAGGAGTCCTGTAAACAAAGTGCTCCTGGACTGCACAGAGCTGGTTTAGACTAGGAGCAGACACTCTCTGCCTCGGTAGACAAAGGGTTTTGGTGTATAGAAGAGGGGACCCTGAACCCAGAACTTTAGATCACTTTTGCAAAACAAGAAAATCCTTTTCTGAGGAGGGGAACTACAGAAACTGAGGAGGAAACTATCCCTGGTGCTGTTTGGGGGATTGGCATGCAGTGGTTGCTTGAAGAAAGGAGAAAGGACTTTGTACTACTTTCATATCAACTTGTAAAGGATCTCCAAGGGCTTGAGATAGAGCTTGCCTCCTGCTGAAGTCTCAGGGACAACAGACTTCACCAACCAGCTCCCCTGCCTTCCCCTGCCGGGAATTGAAGTGCCTGCTGTTAAGGCGACCCTTCTGAGAGACTGGGTGTCGCTGGGAGCTGGAAGCGCGACTCAAGACAAAGAAGCGTGTCACCACAGTTGTCGTCCCATCACAAGAGAAGAGTTTCGCTGTCACAGCAGACACTGTTGCATCACCGTAGAAGCCTGCCGCCACTGCCGCTGTTGCCATCGCATCACCCGAAGCGCCTTGCATCACCTGAGAAGAGTGTCACCATCGCAGCAGATGCCGTCACATCACCAGAGAAGCGTGTTACAGGGCTTGTTGCGGCTCAGAAGAATCGTTGAGTCACCGTAAGGTGTCAGTCGTGCACGCATTGTTGTTGCATCAAGAAGAAGATGCCATTTTGTTTCATTGCACCGGATCTTCATCGCATCACGGCGCTGCTGTACGCATTGCCACGGAAGTGCAATAAGAAACCGACGATCACCTCCCCACGTGGAGAAGAACCGACACATCCCCAACACAGCAGTAGGGACCCGGCGCATTACTGTTGTAGTGTGTAAGAAACTGATGCATCACCTTCCCTGCAACACTTTCGTTGTATAGCGTTACGCATCCAAAGGTACATTTAACTCAAAGTGTTGAATTTTACATCTTAAGAGAACTAAGCTATTTCTACCATTTTTGAAGTACAGCATTGTGGATGTTTGTCATTTGTGGTCTTGTGTTAAGTCTGTATAAAAATACTTATTTTTATAAAACAACCTGTGTGGTGTCCATCTGTAGAGTTGTCACTGTATTACTGTATGTGTTCACAAATGCTTTACACACTGCTTCTGAGATAAGCCTGTCTGCTCGTGCCAAGCTAACAAGGGGATGAGCAGGAGTTATTTTAGGAGTGTTCCCCCTTACCTTGACTAGACGTAAGGGTCCCTATTTAGTCAAAGATACCTACCTCTGCCAACTAGAGACCTCCAAGTCTAACAATTGGTAAATAAAGTATTTAGAAATTGATATATTTATTTGCATGACTACATGATTATCTTTGCATTTGAAAGTTTTTATTGAAAGCTTTGTTTAGATTGAGACTTTAACAATTCTTAAGCTTTCAGATAATACCCATGGGCACAATTCATGTAACAAGTTACACAGTTGCTGTGAGAAGCTACAGCGTTGCTGCTTACTCAATACTCATTTAACAAGAAAGAAGGAAACAAATTTTTCATTTTAAACAGGAAGATTGTTCAGTGCATGGACTACTCATATTACGTGGATGTTATATTCCAGATTGTTTTTGTTTTATGATGTAATGTTCTTTCAAGTGCTGCATGGAGTTGCATTAAAGGAATAATGCATGATGTTAGCCTCTGTGTCTTTAATGAAATTCCAATTCTCTTGGCATTTTATTTGGAGAATCGCTATTCTCTCACACTGTTAGGCATGCAGTGTGATTGACACCAATCATGACTTACTTCCTTCGGGAGAGAATGGGAGAGTTCACAAGGAAAGGGCCTATTCAAAGGTAGTGCCTCTGCCCAGGTCTAAATAAGGGCCTACAATGCTAAACATGCTGCACTTGCCAACATATGGCAGTCCTAAGTAAACAGCAAAATATGTATGTTATACTACACTTGTTTTTTTACAGAGCATCTTTCCCCACTCACATGGCATTTTGGTCTTATTCAATGTATCAACAGACGGTTGTTCCTGGTTGTGATATTCCCCAATGGATATTGAACATGGTGGTCAGATATTCCATGCTTCCACCACAACAATGCTGAGTGTGATTAAAGCATCATGTGTTGCAACTATTGTTTGCATGTCATGTTGAATTATGTGAGTTAAAGTCACATTATCTTATACACCTATCAGCCTATATTAATTCCCAATTTCAGTTTTCTATTCTAGTCTAAGTGTGTCTTAGCATATTGCCTGCCTCAATGTCAGTGTGTTCGCTGTGTTCCTGAGTGTACTCACCCTCCATGTGTCAGTGGGTTCGACCTGGCATCTTCGGTATGGTTCCCCTGACTTTTACCTTCTGACATCCTGTTTTACTGGCTTCGGACTCTGGGCAGTTTATCACTTCTAACTAGTGCTAAAGTGCATATGATTTGTACTTAAATCATGGTAACACTAGCTAATCCACAATAGGCATGTTTAATTTACTTATAAGTCACTAGTTAAGTGCACAATGTATGCCCAGGGCCTGAAAGTAAAATGCTACTTGTGGGCCTGCAGCACTGATTGTGCCACCCACTTCAGTAGCCCTTTAAACATGATTCAAGCCTGCCACCACAGACCTGTGTGTGCAGTTTTAAAATGTCATTGAGACCTGGCAATTTACCTTAGTTCCCAGGCCCAAATCCTCCCTT
Organism: Lissotriton vulgaris; assembly: GCF_964263255.1. Classification (NCBI taxonomy): domain Eukaryota; kingdom Metazoa; phylum Chordata; class Amphibia; order Caudata; family Salamandridae; genus Lissotriton; species Lissotriton vulgaris. Next base: position 495,299,218 of record NC_141687.1, read on the forward strand.
TTAGTACATATAAGTCAACCATAAGGTAGGCATTAGGTAGCCTAATGGCCAGGGTTAAGTGTATTTAAAAGAGAGGGCATGTACTTTTAAGATTTATATATCTTGTTAGTGAAAAACTGCTAAACTCATTTTTCACTACTGCAAGGCCTATCTCTCCCATAGGTTAACATTGGTATTTCCGTAAACATGTTTTAAGTGCAATTTCCAATTGGGAAAAGGTAAAGATTTGTAGTTTGGTGTCTCTGGGCTCCCAATTTTAAATCCCAACTTATTGTAACATCAGATTTTAACTTGTAAGTTTGCAAATCACATTTTAGAAAGTAATTCGTTATGATGGATTGTCTTTGAATTCGGACACCGCTTCAACACAGCTTACCGATAAAACAGCTAGTGTAAACCTTCAAGCATTCGAACATGCGTGTCAACGCACATTAATCGAGGTAAAAAGTGAATGAAGTACCTGGAAGCCACAAAAGCTAAATAAGTGAAAGCGAGCCTTAGGCGTCCTCCAATCAGTCAGTTAAAAATGTTAGATCCCACTTGGTAGAGGTACCATCCATATTTACCAATGTGAAGCGATCTCATGAACTTCAGGTTACACTGTGCCCCAGTGCACTGATGATAATCCCGCAAGTCATCGCAGGGATTTGAAACACGTCGGCCTTTTCAATATTTCTGTTGCATAGGGCGTTTAATCAACTTCATGCTCCAAAATTAGGGTGTACAATGGTTTATGCACCCGGTAGGGGTTAAGAAGAATTGCCCATGTAGCTCTAAGCAACTCTGAGATAATCACCTATTGTTAGGAGAAGTGAGTTCTTGTGTTTTTGAAATTGTGTCAGCTGGTGTAATTCCTTCAGAATTAATTGGATGAATTCCGTTTGTTGTTTTTGTATTATTATTTTTTTTCACTGTATAATACTGTCACAATTCTTCATTTAATGTAATTTGCATAAAAATTACCTTTGGTGGATGCTAGATGTATTGTTTCTTAGACAAAAAATTGCCAAATGTACTTTATATATGTCTTTAAAAAAATGTAAATGGTTGACATTGATCATATGAATCAATATGTAACTGAAAATGTTCTGGTGCCAAATATTTATAAACCAAAAGCTCTCTCTTTTAGTGGCAGAAGGAATCCTCCATCTTACGTCTGGTCATTAGGAGGTAAACCAATAGAGACAGTAAAAGAGTATGTCTATCTGGGCCGCATCTTTACTTATAATTTACAAGATGCAGCCCACCTCCAACATTTAAACCAGAAGCCAGACTCCCATGTTGGAGCCTTAAAACATCTATATCGCTCTACAGGAAACAGATATTTTATACCAAGGCTGGAAGTCTATGGTATGAACATTTCACCAATTCTATCATACGCCATGGAATATATACAAATTAAAACATGGCAAGACATAAAAGTGAAGGAGGGTATCGTACTCCAAAAACTGGTAAGGGTGTCTCATTCGGTGCCAGTTCAAGCTCTTCGCCCTGAGTTATCCTTTGTGGGAATTTTCGCCAGAGTAATCTCTAACATCATAAGGTGGGCGTATAATCTCCTACATGCAGAACCAAATACATTAAGACACTTATTAAAATTGGAAACTTTTAGAGAGGAAACAACTGGGTATTCTTTTAATAGGAATTTGAAAAAAGCTCTTAAGATTTCACAGTGCACGGTAGCACTGTTACAGGAGTTGTCGCAAGCGCACCTGAAGCTCTTTTTAAAACAATTGGTCCCAAGAATCAGTTATGAAAAGGACAAAGAATATTGCAGCCAGCTAAAACATTACAAATTGTTTGCAGAAAATATAGATTTTAAAACCCAAGCTCTGTATCTAGGAGTTCAATTATTACATGGTGTAAGGCGCCACATCCTAGTCTTACGTATGGGCACACTACCGTTAGCAACAGTCTTAGCTAGTTGGAATGGGTCAAATAACCCTAAAGGCATATGAGAATTATGACTTGTTCGACGACAAGATTTTCTCCACGTTAGATTAATTTGTCCAAATCCAAGTATGGTAGAGGCTCGACGACGATATATAACTCCAATTCAATTAAAGTATAATGCTATTTTCTCAAATGAATTAATCTCGCTGTGTAATTTTCCAGTTGATCAATTTGTATGTTATAACCTGTTTAAGTTGTTTAAAAGTTTTTAAAGCTGTTTTAAAGGTAAAATGCATAATTTAATATACTTATACAATCAAACGTTGTATAAGCAGTCCGCAACATATCGTCACTTTGCAAGCTTAGAAAGAGTTTTAAAAATGTTAGCTAAATTCACTAACAATAATTTTACCTTGTATTTGTTAATCTCAGTTAAGGTCTGAATCAAATCAAATAAAATTGAAATTGAAATATTGAAATATGAACCTTTTGGTAATTGTTGCTTTTTCTGCAAAGAATAAAAACGCGGTTAAATATAAAAACAGGGTACTCTTTGTTTCATAAAGCAGTATTGTTATTTGTCCACACCTGGTTTGTTAAGGACGAAACCTCCTTTTGTCATAGATTTTAGAAAGTGGGCATTTCCTTACTTTAACCATCCTGCGCCTTTATCGGTCTCTGAATGCACATCTGAGTTGGGATGACAACTGGCCTTTGTTTATTCCATCTAGGCAGTCACACAAAGGGAGAAGGAGTGTGACATTTGCATCCTGATGACCCATCACTAGGCTGGTGGGCCTTCCTGAAGTAGATTGGGAGGGAGGAGCTGACCCTCACACCTGAAAATGTATTTGCCTGTCCCCACACAAAGAGTTGCATACACCCATGTAGTGAGTCTGGAGCTAGGGCAGAAAAAACAGGCAATATGTGATCTGCAAAGACCTCTTTGAAGTCTTTCCCACTTCAAAGGCACATTTGGGTATTTTACTGGTTCCTTGACACCACCAAGGCAGACACTTTTCTGGAATTAAAGACATTCTGCCTCAAAGCTGCTGGGGTGTAGTATGGACTGCCACGTTGCTAACTGTATTGCTGCGTTGGCCAGCTGACTTCTGATTGATGTGCTATAGGAGGGACTGCCACTTTGCTACCTGCTCTGCTGTGTTGGCCTGTTTTCTGCTGCTTCTTGCCTGGCAGTGAGAAGGACCAGACCTGCACTCTACATCATTGAACCCACGTTTTCCCTAGGACTTGCTGGCTTACCTTCTGTTCTCTGAAGTCTAAGGTTCATAACAGACTTATTGCAATTCTGCTGGTGCTGCCGGACTCGACCATCTGTAAGCCCTACCCTTGCCTGAGGAGCCTCCCCTCCAGTCCTGGACATCAGTATTGGATTCTGTAGCTGTTCTATGTGCCAAACGATGCAGTGATGCCTTTGCACCAACCTGAACTGATGCAGTGACCTTCGACTCCAACACAGTGATGATTCAATGTTGAAGCGGGTCCCGGCTGCGAGGATCTACAATGACACCTCATGATCCAAAGACGCTGCTACGAAACTTGACTTCGATGCAGGGCCAATCCTTCTACACGACTCCAAGGCTCAACTTTGATGCTTCACACCAACTTCGCAAATCGGAACTGACTCATTGAGTCCTCACTGCTTTCTGTATCCAAGGTCATTTTTTCAGCATGCCCTGGAAGGTCCAGTAGCCCTCCTGCCCTTCATCCTGGTGAGCCTGGAACTTTGGATTTACCCCAGTCTATCATGACCTCAAGTAACCATTCAGCCCTATTGACTTCCAAGAACTGGTTTTGGAATCAATCTTTAAAAATATCATTTCTTGTTTTCTATTTATTGGATTTTTGTTGTTTTGGTCTTGTTCTGCTCAGATAAATATTTGCATGATTCGAAATTGTTGTGGAGTCTTTTGTGGTGCTGCCACTGTGTACTGTAATTAAAGTGTGCACATATACTTTACACATTTCCTCTTAAGTTGAAGTTGACAGCTCCGAATCAAGCTACCAGAGGGTGAGCAGAGGTTAATTTAGGTTGTGTCTATAACGTACCTGAACTAGGATTGTGGTCCTTAACTGGACAGGGTGCAAACCTCTGCCAACTAAAGACTCAATTTCTAACGCAGGCTATTCCTGAACTTATAGTCATTGTAAACCCTGTTGCAGAGTCTCTCTCTATTTCCTGTGCTATTCTCTCATTGTGGGTATAAATGCCACAGTGGCAAATCCCACCTAAACTTAGTGTGATGGACGTCTTGTCCCAAATCACTTCATCTATGTCTCACGTCAGTCTGATCTCTGCCGCACTGTCACTGTATGTCTTGTTCCAGTTCCAATTAATTCCCTGACCTCTTGTCAGAGTGTCCCAAGAGTTACTGTTTTCCCTGACCAAGAGTCAGTGTATTTTCCATCCCAGTGTGTGTGTCCTTCTTATCACCGAGTAAGCATTCTCAAATCAAATCAGATCTATACATTCTTTTGGGACGAGTCATGGTCTAAAAAGCCATGCTCTTCAATAAAAAGCATGAAACACAAGTACAGGAAAAGCATTTGGACAACAAGGTAAATATAGACAATGCATTAAGCATTTTAGTGTTTTTTAAACACCGCAAAACATTTGTAAACATAACTTAACAGCAAGGCATTTGAGAAAGGTGGTCTGCGTATTCTCGGACATGGAAATCAATACTGGGTTGAGGAATGTGTTCTGGGAATAGCAAACAATTTGTAAAAAAATACAATGCACGCTGGTTTGTAACGAAATATCGCCACAGTGGCGTCTGGGAGCACTTCATTCCGAAACCCTTAATTTAGTAAAGCTAAGAAAACCTGCCAACAGACTTAGCCTAAAACGAATCCAAAGATTCCAGTGGAAGGAGGTAACATTTCATCACAAGAAGGATTTAAACCCTTTGTGTCAGAGATATGTAACACTTAACAGATTTCACTTCTTTGGCAGATTTGCATACCTACTTTTACCTAACCAAAGAGGTGCTCAAATGCGCAATTCGTCAGAGGATACTAATCTAGATCGACAATCTGCTAGTACCCTAAATGATGCCGGGTTTCATTAATATAATTCTTCCATGGAACATAATGTGCACACTTTAGCCTCAAGAATATATAAAGAAATGAACCAAGAACATGCTGAATGGAAGTTAACCCAAGTGCAAATAAACAAGACCAAAGGTCCTAACTAGGGGGCCGATTAAGATTCCTGTGAATCCGCTGCGGTGCCTTTAAAGACTCCCGCCACATTAGGATGGCTGGGGGGTCAGCAGCGGACGGGAAGACCGTCCGCCACTTTTCCGCCACGGTTGCCTTCCAACCGTGGCGGAAACGCTCTAATATGGTGGCTGTGTCTATCAGACACTGCCAGCCATATTAGGATGGAGCAGAAAACATGCTTTTCCGCGGTGGCTTTTCCGCCGTGGAAAAGCATGTGGTCTTTCGTGTTTGGGGGCCCGTTGCGAGCCCCCAGGGTTTTGGGGGTTGGGGGGTGCACATGGAAGGTACCTATGGTACCCCCCTGCTTTGGCATGCACAGGGTGGCAGGCACCACACGGTGCCTGCCAAGTTGTGCCTGCCAAGGCTACACATGCATATTTTACATTGCGGTGGGTGCCGCAATGTAAAATATACGGGATGTGACCGCCAGGTTGGCGGTCACATCCTAATTCACACGGAGGGACCGCCGCAGCCCCCGCGGACGGTCCCTCCACCTCGGGGTGGCGGACGGACGCTGGTCCGTCCACCATCCTAATAAGCCCCTTGTCTTCTACGCAGGGGAGTACCTCCTCAGTGTGTCAGGCAATACTTGATATTAAAGATCGAAAGGCCCAATATTCTTTCCAAAATATGATTGACATAGTTAGCACCACAACAGATAGAAAACTCGGTTAAAGCTGCCTCTATTTTAAGTTTTGATGATGTATGGATTCCCCCATGAAAAACAGTGAAACTGGAAGTTCCCCTGTCAGCTTAGCTAGGAGTCAAGTACAAACCCTTGAATAGGGTAATGAATCGATTTCACTCTTTCCAATCTACCATTAACCCATAACCTCTTCAGGCAGTTGCTAAACGGGCTCACTATTTAATCTTTGATTTTGCGAGGTTGTGTCTGAAAGTCCCAAAGTTGACATAAAGTATTATGAAATAATCTTTTAGTGACCAGTAGATATCCAAGCAATTTTTGCAATTTATTTATTTGTTTTGTTTTGGAACTCCGACGGAGGTCCACAAAAACACACTGACAATTTAAAAAGACAGACCTTGCATACAGTACAGAATTCCTTCCTTATACATTACTATAACATGATATCAAACATAGTGCAAAATGTGCAAATAAGCTATGATACATAAAGCAATCGCATGACCGGCCAATATAATTTCTTATATACATACTATGTAATGTGCAGATGATACAATGAATACATGAAACTGTTAAATAGCCAACCAGTAGATATTAGAACAAAACCAGGGTACTACTGTTAGACAAAATTCTAGTAAATAGGCAAAAATGTTCTAAAAAATTGGTTTATCTTAAAACAAACCATTTCATTCAGAGGTGACAAAACCAGAGAACGTGCATCCTGAGCAGAGTGAATGTTAAATTTAATAAATACTGGCTTTAAAAACACTCGCCTGGCGCTTTGCAGCTTTGAACATACATATAAAACATGATTAAGATCTTGGATTTGCAACTGGCACAGTTCACAGATTCTCTTCTCTCTAGGTGTGTTATCCCAAATGCCAGCGACGTCTCTTAAAGGCAGCAGATTAAATATCATTAGGAGTATCAGCCTTCTAATCCCATGAGGGATATTCCAAGTTAAATAAGGCTGTGGTTTATTCCCCAATGTACTCCACTGACCGCCACGTTGCTAGGCCTGGATTTACTTAAGGCGATGTCTCTGGCTAAACTGATAGGGGATCTAAATTTCTTTAAGACCTGTTTCAAGCAAGATTTAGGCATTGGAGAAGCAGGAGTTAAACTAAGACCGAAACTGTTAATTGCACATAAAAAGACCTAAAAAATGTGGATTATACTTTTAGATTGCAAAAAATGTCTGTTCTCAAATCAGCCCTAAGAGTACCCTCTTCCCCCAAGAAGAGAGAGTTACCCCACCTAAGAACTGCTGCCTGGGCTAAAATAAAGGAGGAGACTAATCCAATTTCAAGGCGCAGAACATGTGGGGCAGCCAAAGAATTTAAATTACAGATTTGGCGCAAAATTCGTCCTTCTGCCTTGTCAAACAAATGCCAATGACTCATGTCCACCACCTCAGCAGCATGTAATAATGACGGTCGGATTTTAACCTTAAAAACAGATAAGACATGGCTAAAATTGCATCTCCCGCAGGTATTATAGGGAAACAGCCTTTGTAACGAAGTTTTAAAAACGAATGACTTGAACAACGAATCCTGAACAACAACACATCCATAACCACGACATTCTTAACTACGACTTACTCGAACAACGACTTCCCTTAACCACGAAAAAAAAGACATTGCGACTGGCCAGTAGATGGCACTGTTATAATTAAAATGACAAGTCTCTTAATGTGTTGCACGTTGATTGATTATATTTGATGTAATGTATATGATGTATAGGGATTTATAACAGCATACTAATATTTTAATGTATGAATTGTTGTCATGCTGAAAGCGAAAAATAAAATTATACTACAAGATCCCAAGCATTTATAATTTTGTTTGCTGTCTGACTGAATTTTAAAAGATAAATGTAATTTTTTTCAGTAAAAAAAATAAAATAACTTTGCTTTCAGACCCATTTGTTGTCTCATCCAGGCCCGTCGCTGGGGGCATTAAATGAATTTGTCCATACCATGCTACTAATTCAAATGTAACAGACAAGGCTGCTGTTCTCTTTAGTTTAAAAGACGTATGTATGGGAAAGTGTTATCTGCTTGCGTGCAGTTCTATCCTACCTCAGGACGGACAGGGAGCCTGCCGGCCGGCCGCGTGCTTCCGCTCACAGCACCCGAGGCCTGGAAGCATGTCATTTGCAAAGCGCAGAATGCTTCAATACATTTAAAATGTGTAAATGATAAATATACGAGTGTGCTTACTCGGAAGAAACTGGGCTGACTGATGCATTCCACTATGCAGCTGCAACACATTGCAAAATATTATCTAGGAGAGAAGGTTAAAAAATACATTTTTAAAGGAGCACATCCACTCTTGACAATGACGTTTAAGGACGGAAAATAAAATCAATAGCGCCATCTATTGGCCAGTCACGAGGTGTTTTATTTCGTGGTTGAGGAACTCGTGGTAAAAAATGTAGTTGTTTGGCTATACTCGTTGTTTAGCCTTCGTGGTTTAGGAATTCGTGGTTTAGGCAGTAGTTGTTCAATCATACATCCGGTATTATAGAATCTATTTAATGCACTTGCCTGGGAGACGGCTTTACCAACGCAGTGTTTAGTATGTTCCAAATCTCGACCTGTTTTTGAAAAAACGTTCCCTAAATATACGTACAAGTCCACCAATTCCATTTTGTCAGAACCAAGCATCCATCTAAAACATCTCTTGATTCTGAGCCCCATCTTACGAAAAACCAAGATTTTGCTTTTTGCAATGTTAGTTTTAAAAAAATGAACCTCTGCATATTTATTTAAAACATCCAGACGGCGTTGCAAGCCAATAGGTGTTAAATCAAAAATTGCAACATCGTCTGTGTACAATAAAGACACAACTGACATCCGACCAATTTTGGATGTATCCCCTTTCGCCAAGTTTAAAGAGCCAGGGAGATCAACAATGTACAGTGAAAATAAAAGTGGTGCTAATAGACAGCCCTGCTTAAGCCCATTATGCGTTCTAATTTTTTGTTAACCCCCGCGAGCCTCTCATTAGAACCTGGCACTAGGTGTCAGTATGCAATTCCATGATCAGACCCAGGAGATGATTTGGAATGCTGAGGGAGACAAGTTTTCTCCACAGGGTCTGGCGGTCCACCTTGTCAAACGCCGTGGAGAAATCAATAAAATCTGTATAAACTGGCATCCCTCGGGAAAAAACATATTTCTCCACAATTGTCTGAACAACCGCTATATTATCTAAGGTGCCATGGTTCTTTCTATAACCGGCTTGTTCCGGCGGAAGGATATCTTGATCATGGACCCATTGTTGTAAGTGGCATAATATGCTTTTTGCAAATAATTTGCCAGCGGCATCCAGGAGGGCAATCTGCCTAAAACTAGTTGGCACCGTTTTTGGTCCTTTTTTATACAGGGGGACTATAATGCTCCCCATCCAAGAGGGGGGAATTTTATTCATAGAAAAGCAATATTTAAAAAGTGGCTCTAAAAAAATCACCCCATGCTTCTGGCTCCTTTTTGATTAATGCAATTGGGATACCATCCGACCCTTGTGCGCCGGAAGTCCTAGCCATCTTTATGTACTTTATCAGTTCCTTTCCTAGTGGGGGAACAAATTCAGTAAGCACAGCAGATACTGGTTTAACCTCATCAGGCAACACGGGAGAAACTGGGCTGTTATTTCTATATAATAGAGAGATATAATCCACCCATTCCTTTTCGGGAATCGGTATTTGAGTAGCTCTCTGCCTTAAAGCACAATATTCAGCGATCAAGTGCCAATATTTTCTCTAGTCCTTGTCCCTTGCGGCTTCCCTCAGCCCTATCCACTTCGCATCGAGCGCCTTTCTTTTTTCGCTGAGCATGAGGCGACTTCTGGCTAGCTCGAGGTGATTCATTTCCTGCTGTTGACCAAGAAGATAAGGTATGTACTGTTTTTGAACAAGATGGTTAATTGCCTGTTTTAAAATGATCATATGAGACCTATCTTGTTTATACGTGAGGGGTTCAGAAGATGTGGAGCTTAAGTTACAGATCTTCTGGGCCTCAAAAAAGGATATGATATTGGAGTGAGTAAAACCGTCCTTTTCGACATACACCCTCTTCACAATAGAGCCTACTTCAACAGTGTTTATTTGTGCCCAAAAGGATCGGCCATTTCCTTTATTAAAGGTGGCCAAGCCCTGACTGGCATTCCCTGAGTCCAGAGTCGGTGGATCAAAAGCCACTGACATACCCACTATACAGTGGTCGCTCCATACCGACGGGCGAACAAAAAAGTTATCACAAGCCCTGAACATTTGATAGGAAACAATCACGTAATCTAAAAGGCTCTCGGTATGTTGAGAATGAAAGGTGAAATGGGCTGTTTTATCGGCGGGCACTCTCCCATTTAAGATAACAAGATCCGAACTTCTAATACTATCCAGTAACAGAAACACCCGCTTGTCTGTCTTTACTTTATTTGGTAATATGATCTCGGGGATGTGCCAGATTTCCTCTTTATCAGTGGTGGCATAAATCTCAGAGGCAGAATTTGAAATTTTAGCATTTAAGTCCCCCGCTACTATCACTAGGGGGGAATTCTTCCCTAGTAGCTATTTCCTGAATAAAAGAGAAAAATACGCGCAAAAGATGATCAAAAATGTTCCCAAGGGGTACATACAAGTTTGCCACAAGATAGGAGGTGGGTGTGTCAGAATGCCAACTTCAAACATATACAGAGGTTTGAGGGGTGAGGAAAAACCTTCTGGTTCCAGTTGGTGGAGTTTTTGAGCAGAATAGATACCCCCCCGCTGGTATGTCCCCTTTCCGATCGCTTTGCATAACACGAATATACAAAATAGCCATCACATTCAAACTCTTTACAAGACTACGTTTCTTGTAGACATATAATTATGGGATTCATACTTTTTAAGGAATTTAATTTTGTTTCCTTAGGTCCCAGGCCAGTCATATTCTAGGACGCAAGCAGCCCACCCAGGCTACCTCAATGGAGCAGTCCTTACTGCATTCACATTGGTGTTATTCAGGGCTCTTGCAACCCAGCTCATCTGGGCAAATTCATCTTCTGTGTCTGGGGTCTGTTGGGCAGCTACTACGGCGGGTACAACATTTATTATACGCCCCCTCCATTCAACGGAAACCACTATATCTTTAGGTTTGACCGCAGAATACTCTATTTCAGGGGAAAGTACATGTTGTGCCACTGAATTAGTAGCCTTCAAGACTTTCAGGTTTTGGCTTTTGGTGCCCGCAGTTTGATTTTCATCAAATTCAATGACAGGTGTTACATCAAGCCCTTGTTTCAAAAAAACCTCACAGTTCTTCAAAACCACATTAGCCACTATCGGGGAACAGAAAGTAACCCTGGAGTACGGGACAATGTCATGTGCATACATCATCACATTTGAAATATCCTTATTAGCTATCAGCTTTAGTGACTCTAATTCTGAAAATATATTGAGAATGAAACCTCTATTTACCGGAATGGATTCAGCATTGAATAGCCAATTAAAATCCACCATGGGGGATAAGCCAGGCTGTGCCCCGCTAATATTGTTTGGGGCATATCTCCATGGGATCCATAAGAGAACCCTGTCCATGGAGCAGGCAACTTGCACCCCACCGTGTTGTTGGGTATTCAAGTATAGGACTGTATTGGGTATTGAGGCCTCAGAGTATCCAACAGATGGAAATAAGGTTCCTCCGAGGGTTCCGTTTGGCCCAACCTGCGATGTAATTGGGCCATGAGGCCCTCCCTCTTGGGTACCAGCCTCCCTGGAATCAATAGAGTCAATTTCCCCAGACCCTATGTGCGGCGAGGAGACCCCGTAACCAATATGCTTTTCTCCACCCAATGAGTCTAATGTCTCCTTAGTGGGGGTCAGGGTTCCTTGGAGGGACTGCAATGACCAGGTTAAAGGAGGTACTTCCGGTCCTAAGTCCCCCAAACTCCCAGTCAATACTGAGGATACTATGATGGATTCCCTTAGGTTGCCATCAGCTGATGGAGTTTTTGGGCCTCCCTTCTCTGGTATTAAGTGGGCATTGATCTGGCTTTCCAAAATCCGGAAAAAATGCAATTTAGACGCTTTACGTTTGGAAAATCGTCTCCTTTTTTTGTGTTCATATTTTCCCTCTTGGGTTTTGAAACTGAGCCATCCCTGTTACCTTCTCTCTGTCCTCCCTTCCCTGACAATGTAGGAGAGTACACCTGAGAGGTAGTCAGAGAAGTTAAAGCCACCTCCTCCCCTCCTGCCCTCTCCACCTGTTTGGGTTGCTTAACAAAGGCCCTGATTTTCTAATTTTCTCCGGAGTCCTCCAATCTACACTTTTTAAACAGGGGGAAAAATTTGAAGGTGGATTTTTTCACAGGAGGACTCAATTCGACCTCCTCAAATAATGTAATTGGACATAGCTCTTCCTTTTCAAGATTACATATGAGAGCCATAGGGGGCATCAGGGAGAGAGGGGTTCCTGCCTGTACAGAAACATCTCTCGACTCTCCAGAGGGAAGGTCTGATACCAACCTATCCCTTGACCGTCCATCCATGTGGGGAGAATTGTAGGGATAGATTTAGATTTAAGGGCAACAGGGGTAACAGACTTGTTTTCTTTTTGGATTTCAAATAACATTACAGAAATCATTTCCAGCATATGGTTAGAGCTTAAGACAGATTTCTCTAATAAGGATAATATGGAATTTAAGATATTTTCAATACACACAAGATATTCTGACGGCGCCCCCTCTCTCTCATTTGCCCATTTTTGTTGGGAATCAGGCAAGAATACATCATGGCCGGACTCCATGGAGGTGCCAATCAAGTGACTTATACTATTGTATAAGAGACGCATAGATAGGCACCTTTGCGAAAAGCTTACAATTGGGGTATTGACATGTTTGTGACCACTCATTAACTGAACGTCAATATGTCTTCGATTGAAGCAGTCTCCCAAGACCCTTTTTTGGGCTTCTATATCAATGTCTGGTAGTATAAAGTCTTCCCCTAGCGATGGCTCTTCATGTGATGTTATCCTCTCTGCAGGGGTAACGCCAAGGTGGTCACCCAGGTGGACATCAAGGTGGTCATCCGGGATACCTTTCCCACCTGGTCCCTTTTGGAAGCCCATCCGTGGAGATAAAACAACCAGTGGGGACTCCTTCTTACTGGCAATAATTGACTGATTTAACAGCTTTAACCCCTTTAATTAGAATAATTGACTGACTCTGTTGGCTCGCAAGAAGATCCAAATCTGAAGGGGCACCAGTGGGTATGTTTGAGAATTGCACACTGGATCCAGCCTCCACTTTCTCAGTAATCTGATCTGCAGACCGAGACCCTCCATTAGACTGCACCTGCCCCCGGCCCGGCTACCTTGGGGCTCCAGAAAATCTATAGGGGGCGATAAAGAGGACATTAACTGTAGTGCGGGTGGAAGTTAAAAGTCTGGCCATCTTTGGCCACAACTGCCACCTCTGGATCCATCTGAGGCTTTTTACGAAAGAAACCAGTAATAGCAGGGTGGGATTTATAGCAAAGATGTTGCAATTGCCTGGTGCCACTGAAAGATCTTCTCAATTTATGACTGGGTGAGGAGGAGAGCACTCGCCCTGAGCGCAATTTTCTAGAGGTCATCTCACACGGATAACCAGGTACAGGAGACCAAATAACTGAATAAAGGCTCCCTTCAGTGAGCAAATGGCTCCTGCTATAATAGATAAGGAGCTTTCTAATTTAGGAAGGGCGTGGGTCGGCAACACAGGGCAGGTTTCCCCCATATATCACAACAAATAAATTGTGGCACTCGGTTTTCATGTCCGGGCTGCTGCCGTTGCCACCGCTCTGATGCTCAGCCCGCTTCCTACTCTCCTGAAACACACGCGAAGGCAGTGACCGGATATCACCCCTGCGGCTCTCTCCGCGGCTCCACTCATCGTGATTCTCACTACCCACGGCTCGCACAACGCTGTGGCTGGCTAATGCGAAAACACGGTTGTAATGATGCACTTTCTTCCCCCAATAACTCTCGGAGTCAGGTTACTGTACTTGCTATTTATTCAAGTTATGTTGTACAAGGAGCGCCAAGCATGTCCTCTGCCCAGCCTGCTCGCGCGCTAATGCCTCGCTGCACACGCCGCCTCCCTACGTCACCGCACGTCACGTAGCTACGTGACGTGCAACGCTAGAGCGCTCACTACATATCTCCCCTTTTTCCCAACGAATTATATGTACAAGTCCTGACTCATGTCGTAGTCTCTGAATCTCGCTGGCTGGACCACCACCCTTCCCCTTCTTGTCAGTCTTACCGGGGTCGTGGCAGTTATCGCTTCGCTTTCGTTACCACTTCCTAGCGCAGCCGCACTAGGTTCACTCCTGCTCCTATCTTCTTCATTCAGCTGCTCCTCACTCGCTCCATTGTCCTCTTGTCGTGCCTCCCCGATGTCTAGATCCTCTCCTCCGTATTCACAGGGGGTTTCTCTGCTGTTCTCACTGTCTCTATCTGTTCTGTTGACTCCCCAGCAGAGTATTTTGTTGCACCTGGCCATGCGGTCTTGCGACCACACATTCCCGTCGCTCAGCAAGGCCGCCCTACCTTTTACTTCCACTACTTGTAGGGGCTTGCTGTGCTTGCTTTCTCCTTTTTTCTGCAATGTGGCCAGTCTTACTCTCCCCCATTCTCCCTTCTCCAAGGCAGTGTTCTTTACATTCCTCCGCGCATCATAGTGATTGGTGTACACAGATTGGGCTCTTTCCAGGTTGCCCTGCACCACAGCCGGTGACCACTCACTCTTAATCACTCTTTCCTTCCATATTCTGTTGTCCTGAGTGAAAGGTTCACGGCCTCTGAGAATCTGGAATGGACTATAGCCAGTGTTCGTGGGTGTTATCCTATATGCCCATACCATGTGCCAAATCTCTGCTTCCCAGTCTTTGTTGTCTGAGATTGCCGCTTGTATCGATCCCATCACTACTCTATTAAAACGTTCCACCAAGCCATTCCCCGCAGGATGGTATATGGATGTGTGTTTTGCAGTGATGCCGTTTCTCCGCATGAATTGGGACCATTTTTCAGATCGGAATTGGGGGCCATTGTCACTGAGGACACACTTTGGGATGCCCTCTCTCACAAAGGTTTCAGCCATGAAACTCACTATCGTCTCCGTGTCCATGGTTTCTTCAATTCTCACTTCCGGCCACTTGGAATATCGATCCACCATTACGCAGACATATTTCTGTATTCCTTGTGCATTTAGAACAGGACCCAAGATGTCTATGGACAGTTCCTCCCACGGATTCTTTGGAGGATCAAATTTTCCTAGGGCTGGGCGCAGGGGTTTGAGTGTTTTGTCTGCGCCTTGGCACCTCGGGCACCCCCTAACGTGTCTCTCCGCTCTTATGTCCATTCCCGGCCACCAATAATTCTGCTTGGCCCTCAGTTTCAGCTTCCCAGCTCCCAGATGGCCTTCGTGCAACATGTCCATCAGCAGGGGGATTATTTTGGCCGGTGGTATGACTCTCTCTCCTCTGAATATGAATATGCCTTGGTCATCGGTTGATAGTTCTTCCCTAACTTCGAAGTACGGGATGAGGTCTCGCCCTGTCTTGTTTTTGTCCGGCCAACCCCTTACTATATGGGCTTTCACTTCTTCCAGGATGGGGTCTTCTTCGTATGCTAGTTTCCATTCTTGTCTGCTTATGGTCGTTTCTTGATCTTCAGTGAGTGCGACCCACTCTTCCGCTCCCTCGCTGCGTTCTGTGCTGGGCTCCATTGCTGCCGCCCTGCTTAGGTAATCGGCCACTTTGTTCTTATTCCCTGGGATATGTTCCACATCATATCGGAACTCCATTAGTTTGAGTGACATCTTGGAGATCCTTGGCGTTGCGTCTGCATGTCCGCTGGATGTGAGTACCTTGAGCAGTGGCTTGTGGTCCGTCCTCAACCGGAACCTGGTGCCCCACAGAAATTGCCTGAACCGAGACATGGCCCACACCACTGCCAGCATTTCCTTCTCGACCATGCTATATTTCTTCTCGGTGTCGTTCAGGGTGCGGGATGCAAAGCATATCGTTTCCACTCTCCCTTGGCCGCGGTCTTGCATGAGGACTGCCCCCAGTCCTTTGTCGCTGGCGTCTGTTGTGAGTATTGTGCTTCCTTGCGGGTCGAATCCTTGTAGCGGAACGGCTCCTGCCACCTCTCTTTTTACCTGTTCGAATTCTTGCTGGGCTTCTTCCGACCACCGGAATTCGCTGTTTTCTCTTGTGAGCAGTCTCATATTATGGGTCTTTGAGGCGAAATGTTCCATAAACTTTCCGTAGTACTCTGCCATCCCCAAGAATGATCGGACTTCCTCCTTGCTGGCCGGCGGGGGTGCATCGCAGATCGCTTTCACATTTTCTGCTTTGGGGGTTACTCCCCGTGCACTTATCTCATGGCCCAAGTACGTTACCTTTTCCATTCCTATGCGGCACTTGGCCCATTCCGCCGTGAGGCCCTTCCTTTCCAGAATTCCCAATATGTCATGCAGTTTTTTGTCATGGTCGGATCTGTCTCTTCCCATCACCAAGATGTCGTCCTGGAAGTATTGGATCCCTGGTCTGTCCTTGAACAACTGGTGCATGAGTTTTTGGAACACCGCTGCCGCTGAGGCTAGCCCGAACGGCATGCGGCGGAATTGATAGCACCCGAAGGGGGTTATAAACGAGGTTAATTTGCGGCTCTCCGGGTGTAATGCAATCTGGTGATAAGCTGATGTTAAGTCTATGGTGGAATACCACTGGACGCCCTTCGTGCTGGCCAACATCTCCTCTATTCGGGGTAGGGGGAACTTCTCTACCACTATGTTTTTGTTCAACTCGCGCAGGTCAACGCATAGACGGACCTTGCCATTGGGTTTCTTCACCACCACCAATGGCGCCAACCATTCAGCGCAGGTAATCGGCTCGATGATCCCTCTCTTTTCTAGCTGCCGTAGCTCCTCCTTTACGTCGTCCCTCACAGCCAACGGGATGTTTCTCACCTTGTGAGCCACCGGTACCGCTCCCTCTCTGAGGATGATCTTGTGCGCAAACCTGTTGAGTTTCCCCACTGTGCCTCCGAAGACTGTTGGAAATTCCTTCTTCCATCTGTCCGTGTCCGGCCCATCTTCTTGGTCCGTCAGCAGGATCTGCTCCTTGCCTCCTGGGTCCAATTTGATGCCTAAATCTCCTTGGTCGAGCCACCCTAGGACAGAAGGGCCTTTCTCGGAGACGTACAGCTTGCACCAGGCGGATCTGCCCCTGAACTCGAAGTTCAGCTTCCTGCATCCGACCATGGGGATGCGGTCTCCATTGTAGGTGACAGGACGTATGTCCAATCTATCCAACTCGGGGCCCAGTTGTGGGGCGAACTTCTCCTCCCATACGGTTCTCGGAATTATAGTGTAGGGTGATCCTGTGTCTGCCACCACTTGGATTCCGACGCCTCCTATCGTCATATCCAGGATTGGCTTCCTCGTTCTTCTTCCCTCGGCCCCTCGGACTTGGCCATCCACGTTCAGGATCTCGTCATATATGCAGAGGACCGTCACCACCTCTTCTTCAGCCACTTCGTCTGGTTCCTCCGCTTCTTGGCCCACGTACTTCACTGCATTCCTGGAAGCTTTCTTCCTGCACACTTTTTCATAATGGCCGACAATTCCGCAAAACATGCATTTGGCGCGAAATGCGGGGCACTTCCGGTCGTGCGCCTCGTGCGACCAACTTCCGCACCTGTAGCAAGACTTTTTGTTACTTCCAGCCGATTTACCAGAGGGCCCAGGGTTGTTTTGCCATCTGTTCGGACCTTTTTCTGGTGGTTTCCGTGCTTGGTGGTCTCGGTGGTGCTCTTCGTTGTCCACTTTGTTCACTACGCCGCTGGGCACAGTTTCTTTCTTCGTGGCCGCTGCACACCTTCGCGCCAGTTCGGCCCTCTTGACTATCACTAGTACGTCCTTGAGTGTGGTGTCCCCCGCAGCACATTCGTGCACGTGGTGTGCATCACCACCTGGTCTTTTATGAATTCACTTTCCCAGTTGGCGTACCTGCATGAGAACGCCAGTTTCCTCAGCGCCGCCACATACTCTTCCACCATTTCCCCAGGTTGTTGTTTCCTTTGTTGGAAGTTAAACCTGTCCACTGAGACACATACCGATGGTTTGAAGTGTTCATCCAGGTCTTCCATTGCGTGTGCGTATACGTCGTCATCCGTCGACTCTCTCTTCTTAGGAACCAAGCTTTTGTATATCCTCAGGCCTTCCGGGCCCAGGTTTAACAGTAGGATGCGTTTCTTTCTCGGTGGCTTGAATTTCTCTTCACTTTCGTCTTCCAGCACTTCTATAAAATTATCTACGTACTCCTTCCAGTCCTCCCATTTCATGAGAGGTTCTCCTGGTCTGGGAAGGAACTGGACTGGCGCCATCGCGAACCCCGCTTGCGCGCTCATCTTCTCGCCCCTAGATGTGGGCGGCGCACTTTCCAGGCTTCTTGGGCTCCCTGGCACGCTGTTTTGTTCCTCCTCGCTAAGTAAGGGTGGAGGGCTGCTCCTTTCAGCCCCTTCCCGCTCAGGTGGGGTAGCCAGTGCGGTTCCCTGCGGGCCGTGGTCGTGACTAGCTTCCTGCGCGGGTTGCGTCGCGGCTGCCAGCAGGTTACTCACTGCGCGCCTGCGGTGCACTGTTCCACGTGCTTATTGGCTCTGTTGCGCTCCTTGTGGTGCCCGGTCAGGGTGCGTTCCCTCGGGCCCTCCTTGCTCTCCGCTCCGCGACTCCGCTCCGTTTCCACTGTTCGTCGCGTGATCTGTGCCGTGGGGGTCGTAAGTCGCTGATCCCACCCTCGTCGCCACTGTAATGATGCACTTTCTTCCCCTAATAACTCTCGGAGTCAGGTTACTGTACTTGCTATTTATTCAAGTTATGGTGTACAAGGAGCGCCGAGCATGTCCTCTGCCCAGCCTGCTCGCGTGCTAATGCCTCGCTGCGCACGCCGCCTCCCTACGTCACCGCACGTCACGTAGCTACGTGACGTGCAACGCTAGAGCGCTCACTACAACGGTCTAGACTCTCCAACAAAAGATCAATGTAATCAATGTAATCATTCAACCTTGGTCATTAAGGATCTCTGCCACAGCAAAAAAGGTCTTGCCGCTTTAACCGCAGAAGGGGCATGGGTTGTGTTCCCGTAGCAGTATTAGTAATTTGCAGTTCTTCTCGCCGTAAGGAAAATTTTTTGCGGCCCCTGCCGTAGTTTGAAACACTCACGGCTCCGACTGCATGAGGAAAATGTTTGGCTGCGGTGCTCGGTTTCTGATTCCCGGTTCAAGGCCGGGGGTTGTGGTTGTGGCTGAGACTGAGCTCCGCTCCGGCGATTGCCGCAATTTCCACGTCTCAAAGGAGCTTTGGAGGGCTCTTTGTGGAGCTGTGCTGGTCGTGCAAAGCACAAGCACAAGCAGCAGGAGCAGTATGGTGTCCACTCCTCCTCTCCCTCGCTTGCTTACTGGGACCGGCGGTTGGCGGCAGACACGAAAACACAAACTGGATCAAAACTCTGCTCCTGTGGCTTCTGCGGCTGCGGGGTACTTTTCGCTGCTCCGGCCGTGGTGGAAATGCCTTTTGCAGCTTCTGCCGCTGTGGAAATGCTTTTCGCGGCACCATCTGCTTGTGATATGCCTTTTGCGGCTCCTGCCGCTTGTGGAATGCCTTTTGTGAATTTGGCTGTAATTGAGTGGTTTTTGGGGCTCCGGCCACTGAAGAGTGCCTTTCGCGGCTCCGGCGGCTGTAAAGTACCTTTCCCGGCAAACAATATTAACCACATCATGAACATAGAGTCGTACTTGCATTAAGGGTGCACTATACGGAGAATAGTTTTTTAACAACTCCAAACAAAACTTTTTCCAACCTGATGACGTGCAAAATAATTAGGACGAGCTAAGAATTATTTGACAATCCCCTTTGTCTAAGGAGTACTGGGAATGCATTTGTATCTGTTCCAGCAAAACAACCAGATCTTTCTTCACTGAAATATGCTTTTTTTTAGGTAAATGCAAGCTCTGCTCATGTGTGACCTGTATTTCTTGGAAACTAGGTTGGACATCAAGGGTGATATTAGCCGTTCTTGCTCAGGCATCAAGAATAGTTACAACTATCTTCCTTGGCATCTTCACAGACGAGTCTTATAGACTAGAGTCTAATAAAGAGATTAGCATGCAACTGGGAGGATCGAGTGATCTCGCTTTCTGAGGATTGAAATGCCTATGGCTGAACACCAGGAGTAGGAAGATAAAACAAACCACAAACATTTCCTGTCAAATAGGGAACCCAGAGTTTCGGAATGGCCATATTAAGGTCAATCAAAACTCTAATTGGGTTATGGTTCTTAATAATGGACCTGCTGTTCTTCAACCACCAATATTCTCATACCTGGTCTTCCCACACAAAGTGTACTTTAACCGTCAGTTAGCCCTATGATGCAAACCTAGGGTCAAATGATGTGTCTCAGTGTCTTTGAGCCATTGTGAGTGTGTCAGTATCTACCCATTCCTCTGTGTGCATCCAAGTTTTCCAACACCAATATAGGTGTCCTTGCCCCGTTGAACTGAGGGCAATAATTGTTTCCCTATCCCAACTTGCATCCATGTCTTTCAAATTCCTCTGCCTCATTGGTAGTGTCTATCTTGCCCCCGTGTAATCTTGGTGCCTGCCCTAGCATCAGTGCACTAAGTGTCCCCATATCAGTGCCTGTCATGGCTTAGAGTTGTTGTGTTTCCATAATTAGCATGAGCAAGTTTGTTGTCTAAAAGTTAGGTTTTTTATTTCAGTTGCAATGTACACCCAAATCGATGCTTAGTGCATTCGTCGATCTATTACTGATGTATTTCTTGACCCAGTATAACTGTACAGCCTGATCCATAATCATGGTGATCTTATCCCCAGTTTCAGCATAGTGCTTGTCCTGGTGCTTTTCTCTCCATGTCCACAAGTATGTGTGTCTGTGCGTGTTCCTGTCTTTGTATACATATCCCACTTGTTCATGGCAGCATCCAGGTAGTAGGACGTGCCAAAGGATGGCTTGTGCTGTGTATTGTGGTAATAGTAACTCAGCAGGGACATGAAACTGGACAGTAGTCACCCAAATATTCCTAGGTGGGTTGGCGTTGGATTTAAGGCCTGATTTAGCCTTCCTTATGATATTGTCAATGGCACATGACAAGGGCTCAGTGTGGTAAAGTAAACCAGTTTTGCTGTTTCAAAAAGCTATGTTTGCTCTAGTCAATGGTGTAAAGGCAAGAAAAGCAACTATATGATATTCAAAAGACCATGCAACATAAATTAAGATGTAAAAAGTATTTAAATGTATTAAACAGAAAGAGATGCTCAATGCTCGTCTGATTACCAAGTGAGAAATGTATATAGCAGGGGAATATGTGCACATAAGAATCAAGTTATAAAGCCAATGAAAATGCATTCTAATGAAGCCAAAATACGTTTTGCAAGACCATCAAGTCTAAACTTCAAAGGGGATTTTATGGTTTAAGTGCCCATTAAGTCAACCCTGAGAAATTAATGGGGCATAATTAGGGCAAAAGTCAAATCAGAATAAATGTATGCTACCCATTCAGTTTCCGCTCTCAAAATACCATTCTGAAAAACTACAAAAATGAAAGATCTATTAATCCTAAATTACCAGAGAGAGAGAGAGATTATAAATATTCACTAACAGAGAACAGGTCAAAGTGATCTTGTGACTAGATGGGTGTGTAGTTGCATTAGTGTAGCAGACTGAGTTTCTAATGCTATAGTCACACTCCAGTTCAAATGGTTCCAACGGTTAGGGCTAAGTAGCTTCTAAATGTAATTTACAGTGAAAAATGATGTTCTTTATTTCTCCCAAAATGGTTTACAACGCAACCCCTTAGGCTAATAACCCCTAAAATATAGAAAGTTGCAGGCAAAGAGTAAAGACAAAGCAATCAAAACATTATAAATATTGTTGATGGTAACAAAAAATTACCCAATTGCAGGCATAAAATAAGCACATTTCTAACATAGAAATTGGCAATATCTTACAGTTTTCAATGGGAATTTAATGGGAGTAGGAGAAAATGTTGTCTGAAGAACTGTGATTCCACCCCATATTATCTGCATTCTCCCTGCTCTTATCCATATTTCTAGACTGTCTATGATGAAGTTTGAACACCACTGAAAAGTCAAAATAGAAGAAAATGTCTAACGCACAATCATACTGCTTTCTCCTATTTCCGAACCACCGAGAGTCCCCTTCCCTGTCTCAACAATACAAATAAATATCACTGTGTCCGGAATATGTATCCCAGGGAAAATTGGATATTTTAAAAAGAGGAAACATCTTAAAACTATGCTTGCAGCTCCCAGGCTTAGGAAGCGTAAAATCAATGGACATCGAAAGTGTGGCCTTCACGGACCCTGAACAGGGCCAGAAAAATGAATCAACTGTGGTAACCTTCTTCAGCCCAGATCAGGCCGCAATATTAATGAAGAATAAAAAACAACTGAGTGAATGGGGCGTCCAGGCTAGTCTTTATACCAAGACTAAATACCCGGAATTCCTAAAAAACATTCCTAACGCCCCAATGGTTGACAATATCAAACTAGAACTAAAGCAGGATAAGAATATCCAGCAGTTTTCTTCAACACTACTTGCCTCCCACAAGGAACAAAAACCGCACCCTGGATAGAGAATCCGCTTCAAATAATAGATACAAAAGTAGGTGGACCACGCAAATGCGTACTTAAGCCTCACAAATCCCAAGATTGGTCCTGGCTCTCCCAGGCCTTGGGGTATTACACAGAAAACACCAATAGAAGACAAAATTAACTATGATGTAGCATATCTTAATATATGCTCTTGGAATATCCGGGGTTTAACAAAAGAGAAAATTGGACGATTAGCCTTGGACCTCCGGAAGACGCATGACATATTTGCTCTCCAAGAACCTTGGGCCCTGGAGAACACCATTTGGGAAGACTTCACTGTTATTGAATCGCACGCTATTCCTTCTGCTGTAGGTGGTCATGCCTCTGGAGGCGTGTTGATCGCCGTGAAGAACACTCTGGTCGTAAATCTAGTACCACTTTATAAAGGCGAGTGCGACTATATCTTTATCAGCATCGAGACTCAGTGCCATGAAAAGGAAAAATTAAAACAAAAAAATCATCATCGGCTGTGTTTACTTTCACCCCTCAAAAATAAGGCGAGAGTCTACATTGAGAAATATGCTCCCCGAAATAAACAACCTCGAAGTCTACTTCCCAAATGATATATGGCTGATAATAGGTGACTTCAACACCAACCTAATGGAGATTGGTCTCACCCCATCTTCTCAACTATCTTCAATTAACGAAATGTGGGCAATTCCGGAGATAAAAATCTCAGTTCCAATGGAAGGAAGCCAAATGGAAAAAATTGGCAACAAAATTAAACCAATTAGGCTTTCGCATTTTAAACGGAAGAATTGCTTCGGATCAACCAGCTGCATATACTCATTTATCCTCCTTCCGAATGGCCACCTTGGACTACATATGGATATCAGTAACCCACTTCCAGTTGGTACAACAGTTTATGGTAACTCCATCTCCAGACAGCGACCATGCAATCTTAACATGCAAAATTGATCTTTGGCAGTTCCACCGCCCGAATATTCTCCTGATTGGCAACAAATCGAACTTACAGAGCGTTAGAAAACTGAGATGGTCCGAGGGCACTCGGGAAGTAATAGAAGTGGAAGTGGATGATCTTCTTACCAAATGGGCCCCGGATGGCATTAGTCACTTGACGGCATCCTCATGGGAAATTATAGTGACCGATTTCAGAGAACAATTAGCCCCAAAACTAACAAAAAGTATAGTCAAGGACCTTCTGGCTCCAAATACTCTTTTAGAGCAAAAACAACATACAATCCTCACAAAAATAAATTAAATAAGCTACAGCGAATTAATGCCAATAATGAAAGTGAATATAAATCTCTGCGGAGTGAAATATCAGCTACCAGAAAAGAGTATAGGAAGGCCAGGCTTATTCTAAAGAAATTGGAGGAAGAACACCATTGGGCAGCAGCCCACGAGATCATAAAATCTAAAGATCAAAGAAAATTCTGGAGTTGGGTAAACAAGCCTACTAAAACCACAAAACCTCCTATTGCAACTAATATCTCACCTGCTGACAGGGAGGCTTACGTCAAAGTACTTTATACAGCACCGTACGGTTCCAACTGCATTAGCCTTTCCATCTTCAAACAACCCACTTTCCAAGATGACACAACGCCAACAGCCAAGATAACCCCAAACCAAATAGCGCTAATAATAAAGAAAATGCGTTCAGGTGGTGCCCCAGGACCCAATGGAATTCCGACCCAAGTATATAAAGCTTCCGCCCAGAAATGGGCATTGATTTTGGCACCTATTTTTGAGGCAGCAATACTGGGAGGTCCTATTCCGGTTTCTTGGCGAGGATTACTACTCGTTCCCATCTACAAAAAAGGCTCCCGCTCCAGCCCCGATAATTATCGGATGAAAGCTCTCCTTGATGTGGACGGGAAGGAATATGCAAGTGTCGTTTTAGCAGAACTAACAAAGTGGGTCGTAACAGCTCCCTTAATCCCCTTTACACAAACTGGCTTCCAAAGGGGTTGCCGTATCGAAGATAATTTGATCTGCATAGCCCATATGATGGAAACCACCCTAGCCACAAAAGGCAAATCACTATACTTGGGCTTCATGGATTTTCGGAAAGCTTTCGATAGTGTGATTCGGTCCAAACTCTGGGAGAAATTGGCACAATGGGGCATTCCCCAGACCTTATTGAATGAGCTAATAGCTCTACATACAGATACCTGGGTTAAAATTAGAGTCACCTCGAGATGGTCATCCACTAATAAAATCTATACCAACAGAGGCCTAAAGCAAGGATACATTCTTGCTCCTTTACTCTTTAATTTGTACCTTGCAGACCTTCCTGAGAAACTGTCTCGCTGTCGAGCCTTTCCACCAAGAATTGACCTAACAAAAATCCAAACCCTGCGATATGCTGATCGATCGATCAAACTCAGGTGGGTCTTCAAAGACTTCTCGACTCCCCCGTCTTGTACTGCAACACCAACATGCTAGAGATAAATGCTACCAAGACCAAAGTAATGGTAATATCTTCCTCGAAAGCAAAATAGAGCACTTGGTTTATTGAGGGGAAGGCATTGGAGTCAGTCACTGCATATAAATACCTGGGTGTTTGGATAGATCACAAAGGGAGACCGACAGCGTATATAACCGCAATGCAGGCTGTTGCTCGTAGCCTGGAGGGGGCTTTAATAAGAACAAAGAGGGCTCTCCATTCCCCTGACTTTGCCCCACTAATAAAACTGATAGGTGCAAAACTCCTTCCAACAATATCTTTCGGCGCTATAACCTATAAAGATAAAATGATCAATTGGTTAGGTAGAGCTCAATCATCATGCTTCCGTAGAGTATTCCAACTGCCAAACTCGACCTCTCATGCCCAAATCCGAAAGGAATTTTCTCTATCTTCCCAGCACTGGATCATGAGCGCAAGATTAATCGCTTACAGTCTAAAAACGAAACTAGCCACCTCCCACACTTTAAAGAACTGTATATGGACATTGCTTAGCAACCCTGACACATCGTAGAATAAATATTTGATCTTTTGTCTGGAAACTCTAAAGGCTACGGATATATGGTCAATCTCGCTGCCCATAGAGTCCAAATCCAAACTTTTAACCAAACAAGCAAAAATTATTTCCAATGACCATGACGCACAAATAGTATTAAAGCTCTCCCACGGCACCTGGGCCTCCAAACTTTACGCCCCAAATATATTTCCACTCTATCTTTCATCGCCAATGAAATGTAAAACATCAATTAATGAGACTACGTTTTGGCCTAATTCCACTGATGGCATATAAGTTCGGCCAAGGATACAAGAAAGCTGCCTCCACTCAATGCCGCTTCTGCAATCAGGAGGAAGAAAACCTGATTCACATCTTGTGCATCTGTAGATGCTTACTAGCTCAAAGAACTTTTTGGTTTTGTCCGATCTGGGTCTTTCTTAACATTAGGATATGCCAAGAAGGGGAACAGCGTTTACAACGCAACTTTTACCACGCACTACCTTTATCACGCAACTTTTACAACACGAGTCATTACAACAACTTGCGCTGGGGGGCGCTGTAGGATAGGGAATGGTTTAATTTACTATCCAAAACCTTCCCTACTATCCACGGGAACTGGAGTTGGAATAGTAAATTAAACTATTCGCTATCCAGCGCCCCCCAACGCAAGTCGTTGTAACGACTTGCGTTGTAAAAGTTGTGTGGTAAAGGCATGCGTTGTAAAAGCATGCGTAGCAACGACATACATCCTGCCAAGAAGCACTGGATGCATGCATGAGGGGCGACTCACCTCAAATGGCGACGCGCTTTGTAAAATTTATCTCTGAAATTAACTCCTTGATACCACCAGATGATCAAGACTGAGCTTTAATTCCTCAAAACTGACCCTTTTCATCCTATGTTCCTATTGTCTTTTTTATCAGAATTGATAAGTGTCTCTTTTTAACTTTTAACCATGATTGTGTAAATTGCAATGATTTTAATAATTGTGCAAATAAACTTTTACTTACTTACTTACTCACTCTCCTATTTCCACATTAAATCCATATTTCTCTGAATGCAAATGAGGGTTTGAGTTCTACTTTATTTTTTTTTCAGATTGTTCAATAAGGGTTTCCATGCATTTTTACGAGAACATGTAGAAAATGGCCATCATTTGCATGATTAACCCCAATTGTTGTCCTATTTAATTTGCTAGATTTTGAACTCTGTACAATTTACCCCTGCAAAACAGGAGTAATGTATCAGTACTCCCCCTTTAAACATGCTTAAATAGGCTTACCTCAAGTAATTGTTTTTTAACTTATCTACAAGTTCCTAATATATGGTAAATAAAATGCACTCAGGACCTGACAGTTAAATGCCACATATGTACTGCAGCACCCATTGTGCCATCCACAGAGTAAGCCCTGGAAAACATTGCCTAAGGCCTATCTATATGGCCGACTGCAGCATAAAAACTGCTGTCAAAACCTTTCAAAATAACTATTTTTCACAAACAGGAAATCATGTTTTTAAATAAATGACCCTCAGCATATTCCTTCTTGCCCATAAGATAGGGTGCCTGATATTTAAAAGTAGAACATGAACGAAATTAATGTTGACCTCTTCAAAAAGTGACTAGGCCTCAAAAGCTACTGGTAGCATTATAGCTGAATTGTAGAAAATGTCAAAGTACTAATAATAAACCTTAGTCTGTAATGTTTGACAGGAAACAGCTAAAAGCTAATTCAAAAAATGTTTTTATTATTCATCAAAATCCATTTCATTGTAAAGTCAAATATTTAATAAATATCTAGGAAAATAAACTTCTAGAATGTTACTTTTTACTTGCCTGAACTGCTAGCAGGATCAAAGCTTTTATGACAGCCCTTGACCTTAATATGGTGTGAAAACTACACCCTGGCAATATCCTGTGTGTGGGGTGGTGTTTTTCTTCCCTCGTAGGAAGGACAGGTGGGGTGGACCTAGGAACTTCCTTAACTTGTAATAAAGCAAGATGATGCCTGCCCTTTCACAAGTAAATGGAAATTGAAAGCTGGTGGAAGACAATATTTTGTCCCCTAGGCCAACACCAACTAGGATGCCAACAATCCTCATGGGTGGGAAGCTTTTCCAAAACCAGTTTGAGTGGACAAGGGATGGGACAGCTTATTTTCCTGGCCACACATCTGCAAAAGGTAAAAAGGATTACCCAATCTTGAATTTTAGAACTGTGGTGCACCATGGGAGTGTTTGCAGTATTCTAAGCAAGGACTGCTGAAAAGGTGGGTAAGACAACTCTCACCACATTGGTTATGGAGGAGACAGGAGTCGTCCCCACGCAGAGGCTACTGTCAATCCTAAATGTGGCACAGCAAGGTACCCCCTCAGAACACTTTCTGGACCTACAGAATATTAGAGGAGGACTGGAGCCAGCTTGCTGTAACCTAAAAAGAGCACTGAAAGATTGATTCTGCTCCTTCTTGCTCCGAGACACAAAAGCTGTTTTATCCACCCTTGATTCCAAGCTTGGTCACAAATAGACCCGAACTGGACCCTGATCAAGGCCTTTGATGGATCAAGCCATAACGTCCATAGATACTTTGCTGAAGTCTGGGAGCCTTAGGTTAAGAGCAGTATTAAAGTTTTTGCAAATTCTGCCTTCCAGCTGTCAAGGGACATGGACCAAGTTCCAGAATCAATTTGGTGAAGGCACATCCTCTCTGGGGTTTAAAAACAGGTTTGCCCTGCTTGGAGCTTCTCTACAGCAGAAAATCCATTTCACCAAGGTATCTGACCCTGTTGAAATCGCTTTGGGTACAACCTGCAACCTTGTCTTATTGGAGAAAATCATGCTTCATTTTAGAGAATTAATTGACATGTGTTGTTTATTTAATTAAAACCTTAACAAGTTGTGCACAGTTACACATATTCCCAATTAAAAAAACTTAGAACACCTCTAAATATAAACACTGTATTAAAATCACCAAAAGAAGAATATACATATAGAGACAGTGTTTCAAGGTCGAAATCTTGACTGTTCAGTTGTGCCAAAAGGATGTGCCAATTTGCCAACAGCCCGGGTTGTAAAACTTAACTTTTTCCATGCTGAGCATCTCACTTCAAAATCAACAGCTTCAGTCGGACCTCTTTCATTATTATTATTATTATTATTATTATTATTATGGAAGTTTGTAAAGCGCCTGGTTACGCGCACCGGCGTGTCCCCGCGCTAGAGTGAGAGAATATGAGGAGGCCAGACAGGAATAGGTTACACAAGTATTGACCAGAACAAGTGAGTTTTGAGAGCTCTTCGGAACTTAGCCTCAGAGGGTTCTAGACGCAGCTCTAACGGAAGCATGTTCCAACTCTTGGCTGCAAGGTGCCTGAAAGATCTGCCTCCCATGCGCGCTTTGTTAATTTTGGGGATAGCTACCAAGCCAGTGCCAGTGGATCTAAGCATCCGCTTAGGTCTGTATGGTGTAATAACTAGCTTTTTCCCAAGTGATGACTTGAGTTCTCTCAGCTTCCTCTGCAGAATCTTCATCAGCTTTAATTTGCAAGATGGATGTTCCACAGAAGCAGACAAGAGAAAAACACCTTCCCTTTTGATCCTTTGGAGACTGGCATCTGTTTCCTTAAAATCTGGACCTGCTGCTCCTTCAAGCCACTGGAAAGATAATCTACAGGCGCAAATAGCATTCTCAGGCACAACTTTCACCCATTAGCCTTATGAGTCAGCAAGAGATTGGTGCAAGCAGTCCTGGAGCATAATGCTGGATGTCAAGACAGAACTGAATACCCCTTGTACCACTACTGAGATTGAAATTCATCAGTGCACCAGTAAACAGGGAACCTTTTCTCCTCTTCATTTCCAACCATATTCTTTATATGCTGGAGTCACTTACTTTCTTGTGAACAAGCACTGTGTCAGTAACACTGTACACGAGTTTTATGTAGTTAAAACACAAAATGGTTATTAGATATTTCAGCTCTGTGAAGCGTAATTCTGTCTGTCAACTCCACCACAGACCTCACCAGAGTACCCCACTCTATAAATGAGTGAAGTGCTAAAGAAATGTTTTCAAACACAAATGCACCCCTTGCCTGTCTCTTGAAACGTCCTTTCTTCCATCCCAGTGTTGTGTGGGTAGTCCTTTGAAGCAACAACTAATAGGCTAATGCAAACGAAATGTGTGAGTGCACTATGATCACAGCTTTTGCAATGAATTTCAGCTGAACTCTGTCAGAATGCTATTCCTATTTAAAAAACTGTTGCAGGTGTGTGAGAAAGTGAATTATTAGTTATTTTGGCTGGTTGTCCACCACAAATAATAAAGACACGATTATGGTTAGATCCAGTAAAAGTTTGAATAATATAAACCTGTGCTCAACCTCCAGTATCTATCACACACAGAAGACAGATTTACCTTAAGAAAATATGTAAAGCATTTTAAAAAAAAACACGAGTTAAAAAGTAACAAACTCAACGCAATACAATTCCCACTCAAATTTAGAAAAATAGGGAGAATTTTAATGAGCATAATGACACCAAAACAACAACATCCAGTAAAGCAAGTCAGAAATATTGTAAAGTTTTAAAATAAAAACAGCTACAAAAAGCACAAAGCGCCAATCTCGGGCAATTGATCATGCTAAGGTTTAAGGCTGGCTGCGATAGAATGTGGGTCCTGATACGAGAATCAGGCTGGTCCTGGTCAAAGAGTTACCTTCTGACTTAGGAAATTTGTGGGTAGGTAGATTCCTCAATGGAGCAAAGCAGTAGGCTGGATCTGTAGACAGGGTTCTCTACGACATGGTGATGAAGGATAAGTCCAGAGTTCATGCTAGAGAAGCCGTCAAAGTTAGTTGTATGCTGCTTTGTGTTGGGTACAGTCAAACTTTCTACCTTCGGACTTAGATTCTCTTCTGAAAATGTAATTACTTCAGTTGGGTAAGTCAGCAGGCTGTAGACAAAGAGGGTTTGATCTCATCAGATATATTTAAGGCCTGCAGAACGAGATTTGCTGCTGTGGAGAAGTACATATCAGGAGCCGTAGCAATGTCAGGCCCACTGGCGGTCCCTTTTGGCCAAATGGCTTGGCAGGTAGTTCACGGTCGTCTGTCAATTCACCAAGCAAATGTCCTTGAAAAAGGTGCTAAGTCCAAGGTTTTAGTGTTAGACAAGAGGACTACACTCTAACACTAGTCACGGATTCCAGAATCTAAGGAACAGCACTTGGGGGTCAGGACTTACTCCACAGAAGCCACCAGCACTGTTGGTTGCAGGTCCAGTTGGAACCGGTCAGCTGGGCTGCTTCAGTAAAGGGAGCTTCTTGCAGCTTGCATCCCAGTAATTTAAATGTTAGTATACAAACTGAGTCCACTTCTTTGTCTGGAGTACAAGTGGAAGAAGGTCCAGGACTTAGGGTTCTCCTTACAGATCAGAACAGCAGGGTCAGGTCTTATCCTGTCTTCCACCAGTCCAGTAGTGTTCTGAAGAAGGTACCCAGTGATACCACATGTATGGCTGACACTGCTAACCTGTGAGTGAAGGTGGCTCCTAATCCATCCCTAACCTATACAAAATGGACAAAGTTCCCAGGGGTAACTACATCCACTTTTGCAGCAGTACCTGTTTGCTCTACTGGAAACAATCCAAAGTGCCCCTCTCTACCTAAAACCAAGATGACAGCACCTTTCTTTTCTGGTGTAGAATTCCTTTGCCCAACAAAGTGATGTGTTCTGGGAAGTAAACAAATCCTTTCATGTGGTTAACCAAAATCAATTCTGGTGGTAGCTCCGAATCCACCTGAATTAGTGCCTGGCTAGCAAGAAGGACAAAGGAGGGGGCTGGTACAGGTATTAGCTACATCTGCCTTCGACAGGTTAAGGCCCTTTTAAGATAATTAAGTGACTGCCTAGGTGGTCATCATTTCAGAAGGACGAATCACCTGCCCACACCAAACTGATTAAATCAGCTGTGGGAGAAGTTCACACCTCCCCAAGGAGCTATTCAGCTCCTGAGTGACAGTTTGAAGTTCATGCAAATGGGCTTTAGGCAGTCAAAAGGTGACTTTTTTTAAAAGTACCTTTTTTGAAATATTTACTACAAATCCACCTCTACTAATGAATTGGATTTGTAATACATATTTTAAAAAGTTCAAAAATGAACTGTTTATCTGGTTCCTAGACTGAAATAAGATGATTTATTTTTAATATTAACTCCCAATGCTTTCCTATGGAACATCTAGCCCTGTAACTGTAACAATAGCTTTTAGGGCCTTGTCACTGTAAGAACATATTTTACATTAAACTTTTACATGTCCTACTTTCAAATATCATGTTCTCTGCCTTATTTGAAAGTGAAGTTTACACAGGGGTCGCATATTAATATTTAAAAGGAGGGTTTAACAGGAGTTAATTTGACAGATTGAATTTATATTTAACCCTTTCATAGCCAGGCTACTGGTGGAAGGCCTTTAGTTACTTTAGTCACACCTTAGTGCTGGAACTTTATGTGCTGCAGTCCACTAGTGAAATTTAATGTATAGACCCTTTGTACACTTTGTACCATATGCTAGGGACTTAGGTAAGTTAAGTATGGGTAATTTCCACATGTATCAGAGGTCATATCAGATGCATAGGGACTTGGTTAGCAGAGTCCGAGTGCCCAGAGTAAAAAAAACTGCAGTATTAATCCAAAAAATAAAAACATGCATATGATCATGCAAAAAGAGGCATTTTCCTATAAGGTGTATTAAGATCTTAACTTTCAGACTTTCTACCCTATGTTACCTCTGTAATGCATGTATGGTCAAATTTTACAGACTCAATGTTCAAATATATCTACAGATCAAACCAACGGCGGACTTATAGGGGCGCACTAAACTGCTGTGTTCCTTTTTGTTAATATTCATTATAAAAGTCTTCATGAATGTGCACATACACATCCTGCACCTGCTGTTGTTGGGTGCAAACTGCAAAGCAGATCAAGGAATGAATGAGAGGTACACTACTGGAATGTATATTGAAAAATGTAAGTGGCCAAAGTTCCTTGGTATTTGAATTCCTTTATTTAGACATTGTTTTAAGGTGAGCTTCAGTCAATGAGTTTCATTCATACAAGACTGAACTTCATCAGGGCTGAAAGTAAAAATATAAAACACATGAATATAAGCATATATGCACACCACTTGACTGTACACGTTACACGATAGACATGTGAAATGATAATGAACACATTAAAGTTTGATAACAATCACTGAGACCACAGGAAGACCTACAAAGGGGAATAAAACAGGGGGAAGACTTGGAACAACGGACATAACATACTGTGTTTGACTGTACAGTGTATAAAAACATGTGATATTAAAAACATCATACCTATGTTGTGCTACACATAACTACATACATATTTACAACAACAACAGTACAGATGTGGTGTGCATATATGTATATATTCATTCCTTGATCTGCTTTGCAGTTTGCTTCCAACAATAGCAGGTGCAGGTGCAGTAGTTGTATGTGCACACGCCTGAAGACTTTTCTAACGAATATTCACAAAAAGGAACACAGCAGTATAGTGTGGCCCTATAAGTCCGCTGTTGGTTTGACCTGTAGATTGATTCATTGGACTTGCCTGCACTTATCTGCATATCCTACAACCTTTTCACAATATGCCAAGATTAATCGACAGGCAAGAGGAGCTGGTGCAGGACCTCTTTGTCAAGGGGTTCAGTGCGGTGTCAGCCACTTCATCTAATGACCAGGAGAACTCTGGTTTTTGCTTATGCTTTGTCAAACTTGAAAGGATTAAAATGCAGGAATTTGCCTGCTCGTGGGATGACATAACCCTCCAGCAAAACATGGACAGCAAAAAGATCCCCAGAGGCCAACAGATACTGATTTTTCCAACTTTTGAGGATGTGAGTGGAATCTGCTAAGTGATTGGGAACAATATCTTGAAGGTTCATCATTTACTATGACAATTGTAATTAAGCATTCTAATGAGAAAGAGCTCAAGTTACATTCTGAGAGAGAGGGACTGTAAAAACAGATAGAATCCATGGATTGTAAGATCAAAAGAGATGATCAATACTATAAGATGGACACATCCATACATTTGCTAAAAGATATGACAACCCTAGCACTGTGGAGGATGGAAAGAGGGGCAGGGAGGAGAGTTTTCACAACAGGTCGGCCAGCAGCTCCTCTTTAGCCTCTAGTGAGAGCTCCACCTCCAAGAAGGCACAACCAGACATCCCTTTAGGCGAAGGAGCCTCCAATTTCCAAAAGGAGTTGGAGAGGTTACGCAAACAATACAAATACAAAAAGGGCCCAAAAGACAATGAGAGGTGGGAGGTCAAGTAGACAAAGGAAAGATAGACAGTCACTCCATGCTACTTCGTTCAAAAAAGAATTAGGGACTGTAGCCCCCTTGACCACACTCTTGATCATGGATGTGACAAAGACAGGGACTAACACCATGGGAGAGACCACTAGCCTGGCAGATACTATGCATAAACATATGGACTTACAGATCATCAATTTAGGCAGAATACTAGATAAACATGAAAGTAATGTGCTAAAAAAAAGGTCTGGGTTTCTGCCCCACCCAGTTTGGGGTGACAAATGCAAAAACAACAGTTGATGGACAGAATGCCGAACAATGTCATACATTCACCCCAGTACAGAGATCTGGGCCTAAATCCATAGTTTTTTGCTCACCAAGCCACCCCAATTCAGACATGTCCATATGCAAATCAGTCTTGACCCTGTGCCTTATGGGAGCAGTCCAGCACGAACTGCCAAGCCATGACTTCCCTGGACCGGCATCAAGCATCCTTGGACCGGTTTCTGGCTATCACCCATCATCAGCCAGGATAGCTTGACTCCAGTGGCGTGGAGACTACCGGACTCATGTCTGAGCATACCCGTCCCACTCGAGGTGACAATGTAAAAACAACAGTTGATGGACAGAATGCAGAACAATGTCATACATTCACCCCAGTACAGAGATATGGGCCTAAATCCATAATTTGTATGCTTACCAAGCCACCCCAGTTCAGACATGCCCATATGCAAATCGGTCTTGGCCCTGTGCCTCATGGGAAAAGTCCAGCCGAACTGCCAAGCCATGTCTTCCCTGGACTGGAATCAAGCATCCTAGGACCGGTTTCTGGCTATCAGTCATCATCATCCAGGATAGCTTGACTCCAGTAGCGTGGAGAGCACGGGACTCATGTCTGAGCATACCCGTCCCACTCGGGGTGACAAATGCAAAAACAACAGTTGATGGACAGAATGCAGAACAATGTCATACATTCACCCAAGTACAGAGATCTGGGCCTAAATCCATTGTTTCTTTGCTCAACAAGCCACCCCAGTTCAGACATGGCCATATGCAAATCAGTCTTGATCCTGTGCCTCATGGGAACAGTCCACCCGAACTGCCAAGCCATGTCTTTACTGGACCGGAATCAAGCATCCTAGGACCGGTTTCTGGCTATCAGCCATCATCAGCCAGGATTGCTTGACTCCAGTGGCATGGAGAGCACAGGACTCACGTCTGAGCATTTCCGTCCCACTCGGGGTGACAAATGCAAAAACAACAGTTGATGGACAGAATGCAGAACAATGTCATACATTCACCAGAGTACAGAGATCTGGGGCTAAATCCATCGTTTTTTTGCACTACACACCACCCCAGTTCAGACATGGCCATATGCAAATCAGTCTGATCCTGTGCCTCATGGGAACAGTCCGGCTCGAACTGCCAAGCCATGTCTTCACTGGACCGGAATCACGCATCCTAGGACCGGTTCCTGGCTATCAGCCAGGATAGCTTGACTCCAGTGGTTGGAGAGCACAGGACTCACGTCTGAGCATACACGTCCCACTCGGGGTGACAAATGCAAAAACAGCAGTTGATGGACAGAATGCAGAACAATGTCATACATTCACCCCAGTACAGAGATCTGGGCCTAAATCCATAATTTCTATGCTTACCAAGCCACCCCAGTTTAGACATGCCCATATGCAAATCGGTCTTGGCCCTGTGCCTCATGGGAAAAGTCCAGCTGAACTGCCAAGCCATGTCTTCCCTGGACCGGAATCAAGCATCCTAGGACTGGTTTCTGGCTATCAGCTATCATCAGCCAGGATTGCTTGACTCCACTGGCGTGGAGAGCACAGGATTCACGTCTGATCATACCCGTCCCACTCGGGGTGACAAATGCAAACACAACAGTTGATGGACAATATGCAGAACAGTGTCATACATTCAGCCCAGTACAGAGATCTGGGCCTAAATCCATTGTTTCTTTGCTCACCAAGCCACCCCATTTCAGACATGGCCTTATGCAAATCAGTCTTGACCCTGTGCCTCATGGGAACAGTCCAGCCCAAACTGCCAAGCCATGTCTTCCCTGGACCGGAATCAAACATCCTAGGACCGGTTTCTGGCTATCAGTCATCATCATCCAGGATAGCTTGACTCCAGTGGCGTGGAGAACACGGGACTCACGTCTGAGCATACCCGTCCCACTCGGGGTGACAAATGCAAAAACAACAGTTGATGGACAGAATGCAGAACAATGTCATACATTCACCCCAGTACAGATATCTGGGCCTAAATCCATTGTTTCTTTGCTCACCAAGCAACCCCAGTTCAGACATGGCCATATGCAAATCAGTCTTGACCCTGTGCCTCATGGGAACAGTCCACCCAGAACTGCCAAGCCATGTCTTTACTGGACCGGAATCAAGCATCCTAGGACCGGTTTCTGGCTATCAGCCATCATCAGCCAGGATTGCTTGACTCCAGTGGCGTGGAGAGCACAGGACTCACGTTTGAGCATACCCGTCCCACTCGGTGTGACAAATGCAAAAACAGCAGTTGATGGACAGAATGTAAAATAATGTCTTACATTCACCCCAGTACAGAGATCTGGGCCTAAATCTATCGTTTTTTTGCACTACACACCACCCCAGTTCAGACATGGCCATATGCAAATCAGTCTGACCCTGTGCCTCATGGGAACAGTCCAGCTCGAACTGCCAGGCCATGTCTTCCCTGGACCGGAATCACGCATCCTAGGACCGGTTTCTGGCTATCAGCCAGGATAGCTTGACTTCACTGGTTGGAGAGCACAGGGCTCACATCTGAGCATACACGTCCCACTCGGGGTGACAAATGCAAAAACAACAGTTGATGGACAGAATGCAGAACAATGTCATACATTCACCCTAGTACAGAGATCTGGTCCTAAATCCATCGTTTTTTTGCACTACACACCACCCCAGTTCAGACATGGCCATATGCAAATCAGTCTGACCCTGCGCCTCATGGGAACAGTCCAGCCCGAACTGCCAAGCCATGTCTTCCCTGGACCGGAATCACGCACCCTCGAACCGGTTTCTGGCTATCAGCCAGGATAGCTTGACTCCAGTGATTGGAGAGCACATGACTCACGTCTGAGCATACACGTCCCACTCGGGGTGACTAATGCAAAAACAACAGTTGATGGACATAATGCAGAACAATGTCATACATTCACCCCAGTACAGAGATCTGGGCCTAAATCCTTCGTTTTTTGCTCAGCAAGCCACCCTAGTTCAGACATGGCCATATGCAAATCCGTCTTGACCCTGTGCCTCATGGGAACAGTCCAGCAAGTTCTGCCAAGCCATGTCTTCCCTGGACCGGAATCAAGCATCCTAGGACCGGTTTCTGGCTATCAGCCATCATCAGCCAGGATAGCTTGTCTCCAGTGGCGTGGAGAGCACGGGACTCACGTCTGAGCATACCTGTCCGACTCAGGGTGACAAATGCAAGAACAACAGTTGATGGACAGAATGCAGAACAATGTCATACATTCACCCCAGTACAGAGATCTGGGCCTAAATCCTTCGTTTTTTGCTCACCAAGCCACCCCACTTCAGGCATGGCCATATGCAAATCAGTTTTGACCCTGTGCCTCATGGGAATTGTCCAGCACGAACTGCCAAGCCATGACTTCCCTGGACCGGAATCAAGCATCCTTGGACCGGTTTCTGGCTATCAGCCATCATCAGCCAGGATAGCTTGACTCCAGTGGCGTGGAGAGCATGGGACTCGTGTCTGAGCATACCCGTCCCACTCGGGGTCACAAATGCAAAAACAACAGTTGATGGACAGAATGCAGAACAATGTCATACATTCAACCCAGTACAGAGATATGGGCCTAAATCCAAAATGTTTATGCGTACCAAGCCACCCCAGTTCAGACATGCCCATATGCAAATCGGTCTTAGCCCTGTGCCTCATGGGAAAAGTCCAGCCGAACTACCAAGCCATGTCTTCCCTGGACCGGAATCAAGCATCCTAGGACTGCTTTCTGGCTATCAGCCATCATCAGCCAGGATAGCTTGACTCCACTGGCGTGGAGAGCACAGGACTCACGTCTGATCATACCCGTCCCACTCGGGGTGACAAATGCAAAAACAACAGTTGATCGACAGAATGCAGAACAATGTCATACATTCACCCCAGTACAGACATCTGGGCCTAAATCCATCGTTTTTTTGCTCACCAAGCCACCCCATTTCAGACATGGCCTTATGCAAATCAGTCTTGACCCTGTGCCTCGTGGGATCAGTCCAGCCCGAACTGCCAAGCCATGTATTCCCTGGACCCGAATCAAGCATCCTAGGTCCGGTTTCTGGCTATCAGTCATCATCATCCAGGATAGCTTGACTCCAGTGGCGTGGAGAGCACGGGACTCACGTCTGAGCATACCCGTCCCACTCGGGGTGACAAATGCAAAAACAACAGTTGAGGAACAGAATGCAGAACAATGTCATACATTCACCCCAGTACAGAGATCTGGGCCCAAATCCATTGTTTATTTGCTCACCAAGCCACCCCAGTTCAGACATGGCCATGTGCAAATCAGTCTTGACCCTGTGCCTCGAACTGCCAAGCCATGTCTTTACTGGACCGGAATCAAGCATCCTAGGACCGGTTTCTGGCTATCAGCCATCATCAGCCAGGATTGCTTGACTCCAGTGGCGTGGAGAGCACAGGACTCACGTCTGCGCATACCCGTCCCACTCGGGGTGACAAATCCATCGTTTTTTTGCACTACACACCACCCCAGTTCAGACATGGCCATATGCAAATCAGTCTGACCCTGTGCCTCATGGGAACAGTCCAGCTCGAACTGCCAAGCCATGTCTTCCCTGGACCGGAATCACGCATCCTAGGACCGGTTTCTGGCTATCAGTCATCATCATCCAGGATAGCTTGACTCCAGTGGCGTGGAGAACACGGGACTCACGTCTGAGCATACCCGTCCCACTCGGGGTGACAAATGCAAAAACAACAGTTCATGGACAGAATGCAGAACAATGTCATACATTCACCCCAGTACAGAGATCTGGGCCTAAATTCATTGTTTCTTTGCTCACCAAGCGACCCCAGTTCAGACATGGCCATATGCAAATCCGTCTTGACCCTGTGCCTCACGCATCCTCGGACCGGTTTCTGGCTATCAGCCAGGATAGCTTGACTCCAGTGGTTGGAGAGCACAGGACTCACATCTGAGCATACACGTCCCAGTCGGGATGACAAATGCAAAAACAACAGTTGATGGACAGAATGCAGAACAATGTCATACATTCACCCCAGTACAGAGATCTGGGCCTAAATCCATTGTTTTTTTTGCACTACACACCACCCCAGTTCAGACATGGCCATATGCAAATCTGTCTGACCCTGCGCCTCATGGGAACAGTCCAGCCCGAACTGCCAAGCCATGTCTTCCCTGGGCTGGAATCATGCATCCTAGGACCGGTTTCTGGCTATCAGCCAGGATAGCTTGACTCCAGTGGTTGGAGAGCACATGACTCACGTCTGAGCATACACGTCCCACTCGGGGTGACAAATGCAAAAACAACAGTTGATGGACAGAATGCAGAACAATGTCATACATTCACACCAGTACAGAGATCTGGGCCTCAATCCATCGTTTTTTTTGCTCACCAAGCCACCCCATTTCAGACATGGCCTTATGCAAATCAGTCTTGACCCTGTGCCTCATGGAAACAGTCCAGCCCGAACTGCCAAGCCATGTATTCCCTGGACCAGAATCAAGCATCCTAGGACCGGTTTCTGGCTATCAGTCATCATCATCCAGGATAGCTTGACTCCAGTGGCGTGGAGAACACGGGACTCACGTCTGAGCATACCCGTCCCACTCGGGGTGACAAATGCAAAAACAACAGTTCATGGACAGAATGCAGAACAATGTCATACATTCACCCCAGTACAGAGATCTGGGCCTAAATTCATTGTTTCTTTGCTCACCAAGCGACCCCAGTTCAGACATGGCCATATGCAAATCCGTCTTGACCCTGTGCCTCATGGGAACAGTCCACCCCGAACTGCCAAGCTTGTCTTTACTGGACCGTAATCAAGCATCCTAGGACCGGTTTCTGGCTATCAGCCATCATCAGACAGGATTTCTTGACTCCAGTGGCGTGGAGAGCACAGGACTCACCTCTGAGCATACCCGTCCCACTCGGGGTGACAAATGCAAAAACAACAGTTGATGGACAGAATGCAGAACAATGTCATAGATTCACCCCAGTACAGAGATCTGGGCCTAAATCCATAGTTTTTTTGCTCACCAAGCCACCCCATTTCAGACATGCCCTTATGCAAATCAGTCTTGACCCTGTGCCTCATGGGAACATTCCAGCCCGAACTGCCAAGCCATGTATTCCCTGGACCGGAATCACGCATCCTAGGACCGGTTTCTGGCTATCAGCCAGGATAGCTTGACACCAGTGGTTGGAGAGCACAGGACTCACGTCTGAGCATACACGTCCCATTCGGGGTGACAAATGCAAAAACAACAGTTGATGGACAGAATGCAGAACAATGTCATACATTCACCCTAGTACAGAGATCTGGGCATTAATCCATCGTTTTTTTGCACTACACACCACCCCAGTTCAGACATGGCCATATGCAAATCAGTCTGACCCTGCGCCTCATGGGAACAGTCCAGCCCGAACTGCCAAGCCATATCTTCCCCGGGACCGGAATCACGCATCCTAGGACCGGTTTCTGGCTATCAGACAGGATAGCTTGACTCCAGTGGTTGGAGAGCACATGACTCACGTCTGAGCATACACGTCCGACTCGGGGTGACAAATGCAAAAACAACAGTTGATGGACAGAATGCAGAACAATGTCATACATTCACCCCAGTACAGAGATCTGGGCCTAAATCCATCGTTTTTTTGCTCACCAAGCCACCCCATTTCAGACATGGCCTTATGCAAATCAGTCTTGATCCTGTGCCTCATGGGAACAGTCCACCCGAACTGACAAGCCATGTCTTTACTGGACCGGAATCAAGCATCCTAGGACCGGTTTCTGGCTATCAGCCATCATCAGCCAGGATTGCTTGACTCCAGTGGCATGGAGAGCACAGGACTCACGTCTGAGCATTTCCGTCCCACTCGGGGTGACAAATGCAAAAACAACAGTTGATGGACAGAATGCAGAACAATGTCATACATTCACCAGAGTACAGAGATCTGGGGCTAAATCCATCGTTTTTTTGCACTACACACCACCCCAGTTCAGACATGGCCATATGCAAATCAGTCTGATCCTGTGCCTCATGGGAACAGTCCGGCTCGAACTGCCAAGCCATGTCTTCACTGGACCGGAATCACGCATCCTAGGACCGGTTTCTGGCTATCAGCCAGGATAGCTTGACTCCAGTGGTTGGAGAGCACAGGACTCACGTCTGAGCATACACGTCCCACTCGGGGTGACAAATGCAAAAACAGCAGTTGATGGACAGAATGCAGAACAATGTCATACATTCACCCCAGTACAGAGATCTGGGCCTAAATCCATAATTTCTATGCTTACCAAGCCACCCCAGTTTAGACATGCCCATATGCAAATCGGTCTTGGCCCTGTGCATCATGGGAAAAGTCCAGCCGAACTGCCAAGCCATGTCTTCCCTGGACCGGAATCAAGCATCCTAGGACTGGTTTCTGGCTATCAGCTATCATCAGCCAGGATTGCTTGACTCCACTGGCGTGGAGAGCACAGGACTCACGTCTGATCATACCCGTCCCACTCGGGGTGACAAATGCAAACACAACAGTTGATGGACAATATGCAGAACAGTGTCATACATTCACCCCAGTACAGAGATCTGGGCCTAAATCCATTGTTTCTTTGCTCACCAAGCCACCCCATTTCAGACATGGCCTTATGCAAATCAGTCTTGACCCTGTGCCTCATGAGAACAGTCCAGCCCAAACTGCCAAGCCATGTCTTCCCTGGACCGGAATCAAACATCCTAGGACCGGTTTCTGGCTATCAGTCATCATCATCCAGGATAGCTTGACTCCAGTGGCGTGGAGAACACGGGACTCACGTCTGAGCATACCCGTCCCACTCGGGGTGACAAATGCAAAAACAACAGTTGATGGACAGAATGCAGAACAATGTCATACATTCACCCCAGTACAGAGATCTGGGCCTAAATCCATTGTTTCTTTGCTCACCAAGCGACCCCAGTTCAGACATGGCCATATGCAAATCAGTCTTGACCCTGTGCCTCATGGGAACAGTCCACCCAGAACTGCCAAGCCATGTCTTTACTGGACCGGAATCAAGCATCCTAGGACCGGTTTCTGGCTATCAGCCATCATCAGCCAGGATTGCTTGACTCCAGTGGCGTGGAGAGCACAGGACTCACGTCTGAGCATACCCGTCCCACTCGGTGTGACAAATGCAAAAACAGCAGTTGATGGACAGAATGCAAAACAATGTCTTACATTCACCCCAGTACAGAGATCTGGACCAAAATCTATCGTTTTTTTGCACTACACACCACCCCAGTTCAGACATGGCCTTATGCAAATCAGTCTGACCCTGTGCCTCATGGGAACAGTCCAGCTCGAATGGCCAGGCAATGTCTTCCCTGGACCGGAATCACGCATCCTAGGACCGGTTTCTGGCTATCAGCCAGGATAGCTTGACTCCACTGGTTGGAGAGCACAGGACTCACGTCTGAGCATACACGTCCCACTCGGGGTGACAAATGCAAAAACAACAGTTGATGGACAGAATGCAGAACAATGTCATACATTCACCCTAGTACAGAGATCTGGTCCTAAATCCATCGATTTTTTTGCACTACACACCACCCCAGTTCAGACATGGCCATATGCAAATCAGTCTGACCCTGCGCCTCATGGGAACAGTCCAGCCCGAACTGCCAAGCCATGTCT
Source organism: Lissotriton vulgaris (assembly GCF_964263255.1). Classification (NCBI taxonomy): domain Eukaryota; kingdom Metazoa; phylum Chordata; class Amphibia; order Caudata; family Salamandridae; genus Lissotriton; species Lissotriton vulgaris. The sequence continues at coordinate 495,341,937 of NC_141687.1, forward strand.
TCCCTGGACCGGAATCACGCACCCTCGGACCGGTTTCTGGCTATCAGCCAGGATAGCTTGACTCCATTGATTGGAGAGCACATGACTCACGTCTGAGCATACACGTCCCACTCGGGGTGACTAATGCAAAAACAACAGTTGATGGACAGAATGCAGAACAATGTCATACATTCACCCCAGTACAGAGATCTGGGCCTACATCCTTCGTTTTGTGCTCAGCAAGCCACCCCAGTTCAGACATGGCCATATGCAAATCCGTCTTGACCCTGTGCCTCATGGGAACAGTCCAGCAAGTTCTGCCAAGCCATGTCTTCCCTGGACCGGAATCAAGCATCCTAGGACCGGTTTCTGGCTATCAGCCATCATCAGCCAGGATAGCTTGTCTCCAGTGGCGTGGAGAGCACGGGACTCACGTCTGAGCATACCTGTCCGACTCAGGGTGACAAATGCAAAAACAACAGTTGATGGACAGAATGCAGAACAATGTCATACATTCACCCCAGTACAGAGATCTGGGCCTAAATCCTTCGTTTTTTGCTCACCAAGCCACCCCACTTCAGGCATGGCCATTTGCAAATCAGTTTTGACCCTGTGCCTCATGGGAATTGTCCAGCACGAACTGCCAAGCCATGACTTCCCTGGACCGGAATCAAGCATCCTTGGACCGGTTTCTGGCTATCAGCCATCATCAGCCAGGATAGCTTGACTCCAGTGGCGTGGAGAGCACGGGACTCATGTCTGAGCATACCCGTCCCACTCGGGGTCACAAATGCAAAAACAACAGTTGATGGACAGAATGCAGAACAATGTCATACATTCAACCCAGTACAGAGATATGGGCCTAAATCCAAAATGTTTATGCTTACCAAGCCACCCCAGTTCAGACATGCCCATATGCAAATCGGTCTTAGCCCTGTGCCTCATGGGAAAAGTCCAGCCGAACTACCAAGCCATGTCTTCCCTGGACCAGAATCAAGCATCCTAGGACTGGTTTCTGGCTATCAGCCATCATCAGCCAGGATAGCTTGACTCCACTGGCGTGGAGAGCACAGGACTCACGTCTGATCATACCCGTCCCACTCGGGGTGACAAATGCAAAAACAACAGTTGATCGACAGAATGCAGAACAATGTCATACATTCACCCCAGTACAGACATCTGGGCCTAAATCCATCGTTTTTTTGCTCACCAAGCCACCCCATTTCAGACATGGCCTTATGCAAATCAGTCTTGACCCTGTGCCTCGTGGGATCAGTCTAGCCCGAACTGCCAAGCCATGTATTCCCTGGACCGGAATCAAGCATCCTAGGTCCGGTTTCTGGCTATCAGTCATCATCATCCAGGATAGCTTGACTCCAGTGGCGTGGAGAGCACAGGACTCACGTCAGAGCATACCCGTCCCACTCGGGGTGACAAATGCAAAAACAACAGTTCATGGACAGAATGCAGAACAATGTCATACATTCACCCCAGTACAGAGATCTGGGCCTAAATTCATTGTTTCTTTGCTCACCAAGCGACCCCAGTTCAGACATGGCCATATGCAAATCCGTCTTGACCCTGTGCCTCACGCATCCTCGGACCGGTTTCTGGCTATCAGCCAGGATAGCTTGACTCCAGTGGTTGGAGAGCACAGGACTCACATCTGAGCATACACGTCCCAGTCGGGGTGACAAATGCAAAAACAACAGTTGATGGACAGAATGCAGAACAATGTCATACATTCACCCCAGTACAGAGATCTGGGCCTAAATCCATTGTTTTTTTTGCACTACACACCACCCCAGTTCAGACATGGCCATATGCAAATCTGTCTGACCCTGCGCCTCATGGGAACAGTCCAGCCCGAACTGCCAAGCCATGTCTTCCCTGGGCTGGAATCATGCATCCTAGGACCGGTTTCTGGCTATCAGCCAGGATAGCTTGACTCCAGTGGTTGGAGAGCACATGACTCACGTCTGAGCATACACGTCCCACTCGGGGTGACAAATGCAAAAACAACAGTTGATGGACAGAATGCAGAACAATGTCATACATTCACACCAGTACAGAGATCTGGGCCTCAATCCATCGTTTTTTTTGCTCACCAAGCCACCCCATTTCAGACATGGCCTTATGCAAATCAGTCTTGACCCTGTGCCTCATGGAAACAGTCCAGCCCGAACTGCCAAGCCATGTATTCCCTGGACCAGAATCAAGCATCCTAGGACCGGTTTCTGGCTATCAGTCATCATCATCCAGGATAGCTTGACTCCAGTGGCGTGGAGAACACGGGACTCACGTCTGAGCATACCCGTCCCACTCGGGGTGACAAATGCAAAAACAACAGTTCATGGACAGAATGCAGAACAATGTCATACATTCACCCCAGTACAGAGATCTGGGCCTAAATTCATTGTTTCTTTGCTCACCAAGCGACCCCAGTTCAGACATGGCCATATGCAAATCCGTCTTGACCCTGTGCCTCATGGGAACAGTCCACCCCGAACTGCCAAGCTTGTCTTTACTGGACCGTAATCAAGCATCCTAGGACCGGTTTCTGGCTATCAGCCATCATCAGACAGGATTTCTTGACTCCAGTGGCGTGGAGAGCACAGGACTCACCTCTGAGCATACCCGTCCCACTCGGGGTGACAAATGCAAAAACAACAGTTGATGGACAGAATGCAGAACAATGTCATAGATTCACCCCAGTACAGAGATCTGGGCCTAAATCCATAGTTTTTTTGCTCACCAAGCCACCCCATTTCAGACATGCCCTTATGCAAATCAGTCTTGACCCTGTGCCTCATGGGAACATTCCAGCCCGAACTGCCAAGCCATGTATTCCCTGGACCGGAATCACGCATCCTAGGACCGGTTTCTGGCTATCAGCCAGGATAGCTTGACACCAGTGGTTGGAGAGCACAGGACTCACGTCTGAGCATACACGTCCCATTCGGGGTGACAAATGCACAAAACAACAGTTGATGGACAGAATGCAGAACAATGTCATACATTCACCCTAGTACAGAGATCTGGGCATTAATCCATCGTTTTTTTGCACTACACACCACCCCAGTTCAGACATGGCCATATGCAAATCAGTCTGACCCTGCGCCTCATGGGAACAGTCCAGCCCGAACTGCCAAGCCATATCTTCCCCGGGACCGGAATCACGCATCCTAGGACCGGTTTCTGGCTATCAGACAGGATAGCTTGACTCCAGTGGTTGGAGAGCACATGACTCACGTCTGAGCATACACGTCCGACTCGGGGTGACAAATGCAAAAACAACAGTTGATGGACAGAATGCAGAACAATGTCATACATTCACCCCAGTACAGAGATCTGGGCCTAAATCCATCGTTTTTTTGCTCACCAAGCCACCCCATTTCAGACATGGCCTTATGCAAATCAGTCTTGATCCTGTGCCTCATGGGAACAGTCCACCCGAACTGCCAAGCCATGTCTTTACTGGACCGGAATCAAGCATCCTAGGACCGGTTTCTGGCTATCAGCCATCATCAGCCAGGATTGCTTGACTCCAGTGGCATGGAGAGCACAGGACTCACGTCTGAGCATTTCCGTCCCACTCGGGGTGACAAATGCAAAAACAACAGTTGATGGACAGAATGCAGAACAATGTCATACATTCACCAGAGTACAGAGATCTGGGGCTAAATCCATCGTTTTTTTGCACTACACACCACCCCAGTTCAGACATGGCCATATGCAAATCAGTCTGATCCTGTGCCTCATGGGAACAGTCCGGCTCGAACTGCCAAGCCATGTCTTCACTGGACCGGAATCACGCATCCTAGGACCGGTTTCTGGCTATCAGCCAGGATAGCTTGACTCCAGTGGTTGGAGAGCACAGGACTCACGTCTGAGCATACACGTCCCACTCGGGGTGACAAATGCAAAAACAGCAGTTGATGGACAGAATGCAGAACAATGTCATACATTCACCCCAGTACAGAGATCTGGGCCTAAATCCATAATTTCTATGCTTACCAAGCCACCCCAGTTTAGACATGCCCATATGCAAATCGGTCTTGGCCCTGTGCATCATGGGAAAAGTCCAGCCGAACTGCCAAGCCATGTCTTCCCTGGACCGGAATCAAGCATCCTAGGACTGGTTTCTGGCTATCAGCTATCATCAGCCAGGATTGCTTGACTCCACTGGCGTGGAGAGCACAGGACTCACGTCTGATCATACCCGTCCCACTCGGGGTGACAAATGCAAACACAACAGTTGATGGACAATATGCAGAACAGTGTCATACATTCACCCCAGTACAGAGATCTGGGCCTAAATCCATTGTTTCTTTGCTCACCAAGCCACCCCATTTCAGACATGGCCTTATGCAAATCAGTCTTGACCCTGTGCCTCATGAGAACAGTCCAGCCCAAACTGCCAAGCCATGTCTTCCCTGGACCGGAATCAAACATCCTAGGACCGGTTTCAGGCTATCAGTCATCATCATCCAGGATAGCTTGACTCCAGTGGCGTGGAGAACACGGGACTCACGTCTGAGCATACCCGTCCCACTCGGGGTGACAAATGCAAAAACAACAGTTGATGGACAGAATGCAGAACAATGTCATACATTCACCCCAGTACAGAGATCTGGGCCTAAATCCATTGTTTCTTTGCTCACCAAGCGACCCCAGTTCAGACATGGCCATATGCAAATCAGTCTTGACCCTGTGCCTCATGGGAACAGTCCACCCAGAACTGCCAAGCCATGTCTTTACTGGACCGGAATCAAGCATCCTAGGACCGGTTTCTGGCTATCAGCCATCATCAGCCAGGATTGCTTGACTCCAGTGGCGTGGAGAGCACAGGACTCACGTCTGAGCATACCCGTCCCACTCGGTGTGACAAATGCAAAAACAGCAGTTGATGGACAGAATGCAAAACAATGTCTTACATTCACCCCAGTACAGAGATCTGGACCAAAATCTATCGTTTTTTTGCACTACACACCACCCCAGTTCAGACATGGCCTTATGCAAATCAGTCTGACCCTGTGCCTCATGGGAACAGTCCAGCTCGAATGGCCAGGCAATGTCTTCCCTGGACCGGAATCACGCATCCTAGGACCGGTTTCTGGCTATCAGCCAGGATAGCTTGACTCCACTGGTTGGAGAGCACAGGACTCACGTCTGAGCATACACGTCCCACTCGGGGTGACAAATGCAAAAACAACAGTTGATGGACAGAATGCAGAACAATGTCATACATTCACCCTAGTACAGAGATCTGGTCCTAAATCCATCGATTTTTTTGCACTACACACCACCCCAGTTCAGACATGGCCATATGCAAATCAGTCTGACCCTGCGCCTCATGGGAACAGTCCAGCCCGAACTGCCAAGCCATGTCTTCCCTGGACCGGAATCACGCACCCTCGGACCGGTTTCTGGCTATCAGCCAGGATAGCTTGACTCCATTGATTGGAGAGCACATGACTCACGTCTGAGCATACACGTCCCACTCGGGGTGACTAATGCAAAAACAACAGTTGATGGACAGAATGCAGAACAATGTCATACATTCACCCCAGTACAGAGATCTGGGCCTACATCCTTCGTTTTGTGCTCAGCAAGCCACCCCAGTTCAGACATGGCCATATGCAAATCCGTCTTGACCCTGTGCCTCATGGGAACAGTCCAGCAAGTTCTGCCAAGCCATGTCTTCCCTGGACCGGAATCAAGCATCCTAGGACCGGTTTCTGGCTATCAGCCATCATCAGCCAGGATAGCTTGTCTCCAGTGGCGTGGAGAGCACGGGACTCACGTCTGAGCATACCTGTCCGACTCAGGGTGACAAATGCAAAAACAACAGTTGATGGACAGAATGCAGAACAATGTCATACATTCACCCCAGTACAGAGATCTGGGCCTAAATCCTTCGTTTTTTGCTCACCAAGCCACCCCACTTCAGGCATGGCCATTTGCAAATCAGTTTTGACCCTGTGCCTCATGGGAATTGTCCAGCACGAACTGCCAAGCCATGACTTCCCTGGACCGGAATCAAGCATCCTTGGACCGGTTTCTGGCTATCAGCCATCATCAGCCAGGATAGCTTGACTCCAGTGGCGTGGAGAGCACGGGACTCATGTCTGAGCATACCCGTCCCACTCGGGGTCACAAATGCAAAAACAACAGTTGATGGACAGAATGCAGAACAATGTCATACATTCAACCCAGTACAGAGATATGGGCCTAAATCCAAAATGTTTATGCTTACCAAGCCACCCCAGTTCAGACATGCCCATATGCAAATCGGTCTTAGCCCTGTGCCTCATGGGAAAAGTCCAGCCGAACTACCAAGCCATGTCTTCCCTGGACCAGAATCAAGCATCCTAGGACTGGTTTCTGGCTATCAGCCATCATCAGCCAGGATAGCTTGACTCCACTGGCGTGGAGAGCACAGGACTCACGTCTGATCATACCCGTCCCACTCGGGGTGACAAATGCAAAAACAACAGTTGATCGACAGAATGCAGAACAATGTCATACATTCACCCCAGTACAGACATCTGGGCCTAAATCCATCGTTTTTTTGCTCACCAAGCCACCCCATTTCAGACATGGCCTTATGCAAATCAGTCTTGACCCTGTGCCTCGTGGGATCAGTCTAGCCCGAACTGCCAAGCCATGTATTCCCTGGACCGGAATCAAGCATCCTAGGTCCGGTTTCTGGCTATCAGTCATCATCATCCAGGATAGCTTGACTCCAGTGGCGTGGAGAGCACAGGACTCACGTCAGAGCATACCCGTCCCACTCGGGGTGACAAATGCAAAAACAACAGTTAAGGAACAGAATGCAGAACAATGTCATACATTCACCCCAGTACAGAGATCTGGGCCTAAATCCATTGTTTATTTGCTCACCAAGCCACCCCAGTTCAGACATGGCCATATGCAAATCAGTCTGACCCTGTGCCTCATGGGAACAGTCCAGCTCGAACTGCCAAGCCATGTCTGCCCTGGACCGGAATCACGCATCCTCGGACCGGTTTCTGGCTATCAGCCAGGATAGCTTGACTCCAGTGGTTGGAGAGCACAGGACTCACATCTGAGCATACACGTCCCAGTTGTGGTGACAAATGCAAAAACAACAGTTGATGGACAGAATGCAGAACAATGTCATACATTCACCCCAGTACAGAGATCTGGGCCTAAATCCATCGTTTTTTTGCACTACACACCACCCCAGTTCAGACATGGCCATATGCAAATCTGTCTGACCCTGTGCCTCATGGGAACAGTCCAGCCCGAACTGCCAAGCCATGTCTTCCCTGGACTGGAATCATGCATCCTAGGACCGGTTTCTGGCTATCAGCCAGGATAGCTTGACTCCAGTGGTTGGAGAGCACATGACTCACGTCTGAGCATACACGTCCCACTCGGGGTGACAAATGCAAAAACAACAGTTGATGGACAGAATGCAGAACAATGTCATACATTCACCCCAGTACAGAGATCTGGGCCTCAATCCATTGTTTTTTTTGCTCACCGAGCCACCCCATTTCAGACATGGCCTTATGCAAATCAGTCTTGACCCTGTGCCTCATGGGAACAGTCCAGCCCGAACTGCCAAGCCATGTATTCCCTGGACCAGAATCAAGCATCCTAGGACCGGTTTCTGGCTATCAGTCATCATCATCCAGGATAGCTTGACTCCAGTGGCGTGGAGAACACGGGACTCACGTCTGAGCATACCCGTCCCACTCGGGGTGACAAATGCAAAAACAACAGTTCATGGACAGAATGCAGAACAATGTCATACATTCACCCCAGTACAGAGATCTGGGCCTAAATTCATTGTTTCTTTGCTCACCAAGCGACCCCAGTTCAGACATGGCCATATGCAAATCCGTCTTGACCCTGTGCCTCATGGGAACAGTCCACCCCGAACTGCCAAGCTTGTCTTTACTGGACCGTAATCAAGCATCCTAGGACCGGTTTCTGGCTATCAGCCATCATCAGCCAGGATTTCTTGACTCCAGTGGCGTGGAGAGCACAGGACTCACCTCTGAGCATACCCGTCCCACTCGGGGTGACAAATGCAAAAACAACAGGTTGATGGACAGAATGCAGAACAATTTCATAGATTCACCCCAGTACAGAGATCTGGGCCTAAATCCATAGTTTTTTTGCTCACCAAGCCACCCCATTTCAGACATGCCCTTATGCAAATCAGTCTTGACCCTGTGCCTCATGGGAACATTCCAGCCCGAACTGCCAAGCCATGTATTCCCTGGACCGGAATCACGCATCCTAGGACCGGTTTCTGGCTATCAGCCAGGATAGTTTGACTCCAGTGGTTGGAGAGCACAGGACTCACGTCTGAGCATACACGTCCCACTCGGGGTGACAAATGCAAAAACAACAGTTGATGGACAGAATGCAGAACAATGTCATACATTCACCCCAGTACAGAGATCTGGGCCTAAATCCATCGTTTTTTTGCTCACCAAGCCACCCCAGTTCAGACATGGCCATATGCAAATCAGTCTGACCCTGCGCCTCATGGGAACAGTCCAGCCCGAACTGCCAAGCCATGTCTTCCCGGGACCGGAATCACGCATCCTAGGACCGGTTTCTGGCTATCAGACAGGATAGCTTGACTCCAGTGGTTGGAGAGCACATGACTCACGTCTGAGCATACACGTCCCACTCGGGGTGACAAATGCAAAAACAACAGTTGATGGACAGAATGCAGAACAATGTCATACATTCACCCCAGTACAGAGATCTGGGCCTAAATCCATCGTTTTTTTGCTCACCAAGCCACCCCATTTCAGACATGGCCTTATGCAAATCAGTCTTGACTCTGTGCCTCATGGGAACAGTCCAGCCCAAACTGCCAAGCCATGTATTCCCTGGACCGGAATCAAGCATCCTAGGACCGGTTTCTGGCTATCAGTCATCATCATCCAGGATAGCTTGACTCCAGTGGTGTGGAGAGCACAGGACTCACGTCTGAGCATACCCGTCCCACTCGGGGTGACAAATGCAAAAAAAACAGTTGATGGACAGAATGCAGAACAATGTCATACATTCACCCCAGTACAGAGATCTGGGCCTAAATCCATCGTTTTTTTGCTCACCAAGCCACCCCATTTCAGACATGGCCTTATGCAAATCAGTCTTGACCCTGTGCCTCATGGGAACTTTCCAGCCCGAACTGCCAAGCCATGTTTTCCCTGGACCGGAATCAAGCATCCTAGGACCGGTTTCTGGTTATCAGTCATCATCATCCAGGATAGCTTGACTCCAGTGGTGTGGAGAGCACGGGACTCACGTCTGAGCATACCCGTCCCACTCGGGTTGACAAATGCAAAAACAACAGTTGATGGGCAGAATGCAGAACAATGTCATACATTCACCCTAGTACAGAGATCTGGGCCTAAATCCATCGTTTCTTTGCACTACACACCACCCCAGTTCAGACATGGCCATATGCAAATCAGACTGACCCTGCGCCTCATGAGAACAGTTTAGCCCGAACTGCCAATCCATGTCTTCCCTGGACCGGAATCACGCATCCTAGGACCGGTTTCTGGCTATCAGCCAGGATAGCTTGACTCCAGTGGTTGGAGAGCACATGACTCACGTCTGAGCATACACGTCCCACTCGGGGTGACAAATGCAAAAACAACAGTTGATGGACAGAATGCAGAACAATGTCATACATTCACCCCAGTACAGACATCTGGGCCTAAATCCATCGTTTATTTGCTCACCAAGCCACCCCATTTCAGACATGGCCTTATGCAAATCAGTCTTGACCCTGTGCCTCATGGGAACAGTCCAGCCTGAACTGCCAAGCCATGTATTCCCTGGACTGGAATCAAGCATCCTAGGACCGGTTTCTGGCTATCAGTCATCATCATCCAGGGTAGCTTGACTCCAGTGGCATGGAGAGCACGGGACTCACGTCTGAGCATACCCGTCCCACTCGGGGTGACAAATGCAAAAAAGACAGTTGATGGACAATATGCAGAACAGTGTCATACATTCACCCCAGTACAGAGATCTGGGCCTAAATCCATTGTTTCTTTGCTCAGTAAGCAACCCCAGTTCAGACATGGCCATATGCAAATCCGTCTTGGCCTTGTGCCTCATGGGAACAGTCCACCCGGAACTGCCAAGGCATGTCTTTACTGGACCGTAATCAAGCATCCTAGGACCGGTTTCTGGCTATCAGCCATCATCAGCCAGGATTGCTTGACTCCAGTGGCGTGGAGAGCACAGGACTCACGTCTGAGCATACCCGTCCCACTCGGGGAGATAAATGCAAAAACAACAGTTGATGGACAGAATGCAGAACAATGTCATACATTCACCCCAGTACAGAGATCTGGGCCTAAATCCATCGTTTTTTTGCTCACCAAGCCACCCCATTTCAGACATGGCCTTATGCAAATCAGTCTTGACCCTGTGCCTCATGGGAACAGTCCAGCCCGAACTGCCAAGCCATGTATTCCCTGGACCTGAATCATGCATCCTAGTACCGGTTTCTGGCTATCAGCCAAGATAGCTTGACTCCAGTGGTTGGAGAGCACAGGACTCACGTCTGAGCATACAAGTCCCACTCGGGGTGACAAATGCAAAAACAACAGTTGATGGACAGAATGCAGAACAATGTCATACATTCACCCTAGTACAGAGATCTGGGCCTAAATCCATCTTTTTTTTGCACTACACTCCACCCCAGTTCAGACATGACCATATGCAAATCAGTCTGACCCTGCGCCTCATGGGAACAGTCTAGCCCGAACTGCGAAGCCATGTCTTCCCTGGACCGGAATCACGCATCCTAGGACCGGTTTCTGGCTATCAGCCATCATCAGCCAGGATAGCTTGACTCCAGTGGCGTGAAGAGCACGGGACTCATGTCTGAGCATACCCGTCCAACTAGGGGTGACAAATGCAAAAACAGCAGTTGATGGACAGAATGCAGAACAATGTCATACATTCACCCCAGTACAGAGATCTGGGCCTAAATCCAAATTTGTTATGCTTACCAAGCCACCCCAGTTCAGACATGCCCACATGCAAATCGGTCTTGGCCCTGTGCCTCATGGGAAAAGTCACGCCGAACTGCCAAGCCATGTCTTCCCTGGACCGGTACCAAGCATCCTAGGACTGGTTTCTGGCTATAAGCCATCATCAGCCAGGATAGCTTGACTCCACTGGCGTGGAGAGCTCAGGACTCACGTCTGATCATACCCGTCCCACTCGGGGTGACAAATGCAAAAACAACAGTTGATGGACAGAATGCAGAACAATGTCATACATTCACCCCAGTACAGACATCTGGGCCTAAATCCATCGTTTTTTTGCTCACCAAGCCACCCCATTTCAGACATGGCCTTATGCAAATCAGTCTTGACCCTGTGCCTCATGGGAAAAGTCCAGCCTGAACTGCCAAGCCATGTATTCCCTGGACTGGAATCAAGCATCCTAGGACCGGTTTCTGGCTATCAGTCATCATCATCCAGGGTAGCTTGACTCCAGTGGCGTGGAGAGCACGGGACTCACGTCTGAGCATACCCGTCCCACTCGGGGTGACGAATGCAAAAACAACAGTTGATGGCCAATATGCAGAACAGTGTCATACATTCACCCCAGTACAGAGATCTGAGCCTAAATCCATTGTTTCTTTGCTCAGTAAGCAACCCCAGTTCAGACATGGCCATATGCAAATCCGTCTTGACCTTGTGCCTCATGGGAACAGTCCACCCCGAACTGCCAAGCCATGTCTTTACTGGACCGTAATCAAGCATCCTAGGACAAGTTTCTGGCTATCAGCCATCATCAGCCAGGATTGCTTGACTCCAGTGGCGTGGAGAGCACAGGACTCACGTCTGAGCATACCCGTCCCACTCGGGGTGACAAATGCAAAAAAGACAGTTGATGGACAATATGCAGAACAGTGTCATACATTCACCCCAGTACAGAGATCTGGGCCTAAATCCATTGTTTCTTTGCTCAGTAAGCAACCCCAGTTCAGACATGGCCATATGCAAATCCGTCTTGGCCTTGTGCCTCATGGGAACAGTCCACCCGGAACAACCAAGGCATGTCTTTACTGGACCGTAATCAAGCATCCTAGGACCGGTTTCTGGCTATCAGCCATCATCAGCCAGGATTGCTTGACTCCAGTGGCGTGGAGAGCACAGGACTCACGTCTGAGCATACCCGTCCCACTCGGGGAGATAAATGCAAAAACAACAGTTGATGGACAGAATGCAGAACAATGTCATACATTCACCCCAGTACAGAGATCTGGGCCTAAATCCATCGTTTTTTTGCTCACCAAGGCACCCCATTTCAGACATGGCCTTATGCAAATCAGTCTTGACCCTGTGCCTCATGGGAACAGTCCAGCCCGAACTGCCAAGCCATGTATTCCCTGGACCGAAATCATGCATCCTAGTACCGGTTTCTGGCTATCAGCCAAGATAGCTTGACTCCAGTGGTTGGAGAGCACAGGACTCACGTCTGAGCATACAAGTCCCACTCGGGGTGACAAATGCAAAAACAACAGTTGATGGACAGAATGCAGAACAATGTCATACATTCACCCTAGTACAGAGATCTGGGCCTAAATCCATCTTTTTTTTGCACTACACTCCACCCCAGTTCAGACATGACCATATGCAAATCAGTCTGACCCTGCGCCTCATGGGAACAGTCTAGCCCGAACTGCGAAGCCATGTCTTCCCTGGACCGGAATCACGCATCCTAGGACCGGTTTCCTGCTATCAGCCATCATCAGCCAGGATAGCTTGACTCCAGTGGCGTGAAGAGCACGGGACTCATGTCTGAGCATACCCGTCCAACTAGGGGTGACAAATGCAAAAACAGCAGTTGATGGACAGAATGCAGAACAATGTCATACATTCACCCCAGTACAGAGATCTGGGCCTAAATCCAAATTTTTTATGCTTACCAAGCCACCCCAGTTCAGACATGCCCACATGCAAATCGGTCTTGGCCCTGTGCCTCATGGGAAAAGTCACGCCGAACTGCCAAGCCATGTCTTCCCTGGACCGGTACCAAGCATCCTGGGACTGGTTTCTGGGTATAAGCCATCATCAGCCAGGATAGCTTGACTCCACTGGCGTGGAGAGCTCAGGACTCACGTCTGATCATACCCGTCCCACTCGGGGTGACAAATGCAAAAACAACAGTTGATGGACAGAATGCAGAACAATGTCATACATTCACCCCAGTACAGACATCTGGGCCTAAATCCATCGTTTTTTTGCTCACCAAGCCACCCCATTTCAGACATGGCCTTATGCAAATCAGTCTTGACCCCGTGCCTCATGGGAAAAGTCCAGCCTGAACTGCCAAGCCATGTATTCCCTGGACTGGAATCAAGCATCCTAGGACCGGTTTCTGGCTATCAGTCATCATCATCCAGGGTAGCTTGACTCCAGTGGCGTGGAGAGCACGGGACTCACGTCTGAGCATACCCGTCCCACTCGGGGTGACAAATGCAAAAACAACAGTTGATGGACAATATGCAGAACAGTGTCATACATTCACCCCAGTACAGAGATCTGGGCCTAAATCCATTGTTTCTTTGCTCAGTAAGCAACCCCAGTTCAGACATGGCCATATGCAAATCCGTCTTGACCTTGTGCCTCATGGGAACAGTCCACCCCGAACTGCCAAGCCATGTCTTTACTGGACCGTAATCAAGCATCCTAGGACAAGTTTCTGGCTATCAGCCATCATCCGCCAGGATTGCTTGACTCCAGTGGCGTGGAGAGCACAGGACTCACGTCTGAGCATACCCGTCCCACTCGGGGTGACAAATGCAAAAACAACAGTTGATGGACAGAATGCAGAACAATGTCATACATTCACCCCAGTACAGACATCTGGGCCTAAATCCATCGTTTTTTTGCTCACCAAGCCACCCCATTTCAGACATGGCCTTATGCAAATCAGTCTTGACCCTGTGCCTCATGGGAAAAGTCCAGCCTGAACTGCCAAGCCATGTATTCCCTGGACTGGAATCAAGCATCCTAGGACCGGTTTCTGGCTATCAGTCATCATCATCCAGGGTAGCTTGACTCCAGTGGCGTGGAGAGCACGGGACTCACGTCTGAGCATACCCGTCCCACTCGGGGTGACGAATGCAAAAACAACAGTTGATGGCCAATATGCAGAACAGTGTCATACATTCACCCCAGTACAGAGATCTGGGCCTAAATCCATTGTTTCTTTGCTCAGTAAGCAACCCCAGTTCAGACATGGCCATATGCAAATCCGTCTTGACCTTGTGCCTCATGGGAACAGTCCACCCCGAACTGCCAAGCCATGTCTTTACTGGACCGTAATCAAGCATCCTAGGACAAGTTTCTGGCTATCAGCCATCATCAGCCAGGATTGCTTGACTCCAGTGGCGTGGAGAGCACAGGACTCACGTCTGAGCATACCCGTCCCACTCGGGGTGACAAATGCAAAAAAGACAGTTGATGGACAATATGCAGAACAGTGTCATACATTCACCCCAGTACAGAGATCTGGGCCTAAATCCATTGTTTCTTTGCTCAGTAAGCAACCCCAGTTCAGACATGGCCATATGCAAATCCGTCTTGGCCTTGTGCCTCATGGGAACAGTCCACCCGGAACAACCAAGGCATGTCTTTACTGGACCGTAATCAAGCATCCTAGGACCGGTTTCTGGCTATCAGCCATCATCAGCCAGGATTGCTTGACTCCAGTGGCGTGGAGAGCACAGGACTCACGTCTGAGCATACCCGTCCCACTCGGGGAGATAAATGCAAAAACAACAGTTGATGGACAGAATGCAGAACAATGTCATACATTCACCCCAGTACAGAGATCTGGGCCTAAATCCATCGTTTTTTTGCTCACCAAGCCACCCCATTTCAGACATGGCCTTATGCAAATCAGTCTTGACCCTGTGCCTCATGGGAACAGTCCAGCCCGAACTGCCAAGCCATGTATTCCCTGGACCGAAATCATGCATCCTAGTACCGGTTTCTGGCTATCAGCCAAGATAGCTTGACTCCAGTGGTTGGAGAGCACAGGACTCACGTCTGAGCATGCAAGTCCCACTCGGGGTGACAAATGCAAAAACAACAGTTGATGGACAGAATGCAGAACAATGTCATACATTCACCCTAGTACAGAGATCTGGGCCTAAATCCATCTTTTTTTTGCACTACACTCCACCCCAGTTCAGACATGACCATATGCAAATCAGTCTGACCCTGCGCCTCATGGGAACAGTCTAGCCCGAACTGCGAAGCCATGTCTTCCCTGGACCGCAATCACGCATCCTAGGACCGGTTTCTGGCTATCAGCCATCATCAGCCAGGATAGCTTGACTCCAGTGGTGTGAAGAGCACGGGACTCATGTCTGAGCATACCCGTCCAACTAGGGGTGACAAATGCAAAAACAGCAGTTGATGGACAGAATGCAGAACAATGTCATACATTCACCCCAGTACAGAGATCTGGGCCTAAATCCAAATTTTTTATGCTTACCAAGCCACCCCAGTTCAGACATGCCCACATGCAAATCGGTCTTGGCCCTGTGCCTCATGGGAAAAGTCACGCCGAACTGCCAAGCCATGTCTTCCCTGGACCGGTACCAAGCATCCTAGGACTGGTTTCTGGGTATAAGCCATCATCAGCCAGGATAGCTTGACTCCACTGGCGTGCAGAGCTCAGGACTCACGTCTGATCATACCCGTCCCACTCGGGGTGACAAATGCAAAAACAACAGTTGATGGACAGAATGCAGAACAATGTCATACATTCACCCCAGTACAGACATCTGGGCCTAAATCCATCGTTTTTTTGCTCACCAAGCCACCCCATTTCAGACATGGCCTTATGCAAATCAGTCTTGACCCCGTGCCTCATGGGAAAAGTCCAGCCTGAACTGCCAAGCCATGTATTCCCTGGACTGGAATCAAGCATCCTAGGACCGGTTTCTGGCTATCAGTCATCATCATCCAGGGTAGCTTGACTCCAGTGGCGTGGAGAGCACGGGACTCACGTCTGAGCATACCCGTCCCAATCGGGGTGACAAATGCAAAAACAACAGTTGATGGACAATATGCAGAACAGTGTCATACATTCACCCCAGTACAGAGATCTGGGCCTAAATCCATTGTTTCTTTGCTCAGTAAGCAACCCCAGTTCAGACATGGCCATATGCAAATCCGTCTTGACCTTGTGCCTCATGGGAACAGTCCACCCCGAACTGCCAAGCCATGTCTTTACTGGACCGTAATCAAGCATCCTAGGACAAGTTTCTGGCTATCAGCCATCATCAGCCAGGATTGCTTGACTCCAGTGGCGTGGAGAGCACAGGACTCACGTCTGAGCATACCCGTCCCACTCGGGGTGACAAATGCAAAAACAACAGTTGATGGACAGAATGCAGAACAATGTCATACATTCACCCCAGTACAGAGATCTGGGCCTAAATCCATCGTTTTTTTGCTCACCAAGCCACCCCATTTCAGACATGGCCTTATGCAAATCAGTCTTGACCCTGTGCCTCATGGGAACAGTCCAGCCCGAACTGCCAAGCCATGTATTCCCTGGACCGGAATCATGCATCCTAGGACCGGTTTCTGGCTATCAGCCAGGATAGCTTGTCTCCAGTGGTTGGAGAGCACAGGACTCACGTCTGAGCATACAAGTCCCACTCGGGGTGACAAATGCAAAAACAACAGTTGATGGACAGAATGCAGAACAATGTCATACATTCACCCTAGTACAGAGGTCTGGGCCTAAATCCATCTTTTTTTTGCACTACACACCACCCCAGTTCAGACATGGCCATATGCAAATCAGTCTGACCCTGCGCCTCATGGGAACAGTCTAGCCCGAACTGCGAAGCCATGTCTTCCCTGGACCGGAATCACGCATCCTAGGACCGGTTTCCTGCTATCAGCCATCATCAGCCAGGATAGCTTGACTCCAGTGGCGTGGAGAGCACGGGACTCATGTCTGAGCATACCCGTCCAACTAGGGGTGACAAATGCAAAAACAGCAGTTGATGGACAGAATGCAGAACAATGTCATACATTCACCCCAGTACAGAGATCTGGGCCTAAATCCAAATTTTTTATGCTTACCAAGCCACCCCAGTTCAGACATGCCCACATGCAAATCGGTCTTGGCCCTGTGCCTCATGGGAAAAGTCACGCCGAACTGCCAAGCCATGTCTTCCCTGGACCGGCACCAAGCATCCTAGGACTGGTTTCTGGCTATAAGCCATCATCAGCCAGGATAGCTTGACTCCACTGGCGTGGAGAGCTCAGGACTCACGTCTGATCATACCCGTCCCACTCGGGGTGACAAATGCAAAAACAACAGTTGATGGACAGAATGCAGAACAATGTCATACATTCACCCCAGTACAGAGATCTGGGCCCAAATCCATCGTTTTTTTGCTCACCAAGCCACCCCATTTCAGACTTGGCCTTATGCAAATCAGTCTTGACCCTGTGCCTCATGGAAACAGTCCAGCCCGAACTGCCAAGCCATGTATTCCCTGGACCGGAATCAAGCATCCTAGGACCGGTTTCTGGCTATCAGTCATCATCAACCAGGATAGCTCGACTCCAGTGGTGTGGAGAGCACGGGTCTCACGTCTGAGCATACCCGTCCCACTCAGGGTGACAAATGCAAAAACAACAGATGATGGACAGAATGCAGAACAATGTCATACATTCACCCCAGTACAGAGATCTGGGCCTAAATCCATCGTTTTTTTGCTCACCAAGCCACCCCATTTCAGACATGGCCTTATGCAAATCAGTCTTGACCCTGTGCCTCATGGGAACAGTCCAGCCCGAACTGCCAAGCCATGTATTCCCTGGACCGGAATCACGCATACTAGGACCGGTTTCTGGCTATCAGCCAGGATAGCTTGACTGCAGTGGTTGGAGAGCACTGGACTCACGTCTGAGCATACAAGTCCCACTCGGGGTGACAAATGCAAAAACAACAGTTGATGGACAGAATGCAGAACAATGTTATACATTCACCCTAGTACAGAGATCTGGGCCTAAATCCATTGTTTCTTTGCTCACTAAGCGACCCCAGTTCAGACATGGCCATATGCAAATCCGTCTTGACCCTGTGCCTCATGGGAACAGTCCACCCCGAACTGCCAAGCCATGTCTTTACTGGACCGTAATCAAGCATCCTAGGACCGGTTTCTGGCTATCAGCAATCATCAGCCAGGATTGCTTGACTCCAGTGGTGTGGAGAGCACAGGACTCACGTCTGAGCATACCCGTCCCACTCGGGGTGACAAATGCAAAAACAACAGTTGATGGACAGAATGCAGAACAATGTCATACATTCACCCCAGTACAGAGATCTGGGCCTAAATCCAAATTTTTTATGCTTACCAAGCCACCCCAGTTCAGACATGCCCACATGCAAATCGGTCTTGGCCCTGTGCCTCATGGGAAAAGTCACGCCGAACTGCCAAGCCATGTCTTCCCTGGACCGGTACCAAGCATCCTAGGACTGGTTTCTGGCTATAAGCCATCATCAGCCAGGATAGCTTGACTCCACTGGCGTGAAGAGCTCAGGACTCACGTCTGATCATACCCGTCCCACTCGGGGTGACAAATGCAAAAACAACAGTTGATGGACAGAATGCAGAACAATGTCATACATTCACCCCAGTACAGACATCTGGGCCTAAATCCATCGTTTTTTTGCTCACCAAGCCACCCCATTTCAGACATGGCCTTATGCAAATCAGTCTTGACCCTGTGCCTCATGGGAAAAGTCCAGCCTGAACTGCCAAGCCATGTATTCCCTGGACTGGAATCAAGCATCCTAGGACCGGTTTCTGGCTATCAGTCATCATCATCCAGGGTAGCTTGACTCCAGTGGCGTGGAGAGCACGGGACTCACGTCTGAGCATACCCGTCCCACTCGGGGTGACAAATGCAAAAACAACAGTTGATGGACAATATGCAGAACAGTGTCATACATTCACCCCAGTACAGAGATCTGGGCCTAAATCCATTGTTTCTTTGCTCAGTAAGCAACCCCAGTTCAGACATGGCCATATGCAAATCCGTCTTGACCTTGTGCCTCATGGGAACAGTCCACCCCGAACTGTCAAGCCATGTCTTTACTGGACCGTAATCAAGCATCCTAGGACAAGTTTCTGGCTATCAGCCATCATCAGCCAGGATTGCTTGACTCCAGTGGCGTGGAGAGCACAGGACTCACGTCTGAGCATACCCGTCCCACTCGGGGTGACAAATGCAAAAAAGACAGTTGATGGACAATATGCAGAACAGTGTCATACATTCACCCCAGTACAGAGATCTGGGCCTAAATCCATTGTTTCTTTGCTCAGTAAGCAACCCCAGTTCAGACATGGCCATATGCAAATCCGTCTTGGCCTTGTGCCTCATGGGAACAGTCCACCCGGAACAACCAAGGCATGTCTTTACTGGACCGTAATCAAGCATCCTAGGACCGGTTTCTGGCTATCAGCCATCATCAGCCAGGATTGCTTGACTCCAGTGGCGTGGAGAGCACAGGACTCACGTCTGAGCATACCCGTCCCACTCGGGGAGATAAATGCAAAAACAACAGTTGATGGACAGAATGCAGAACAATGTCATACATTCACCCCAGTACAGAGATCTGGGCCTAAATCCATCGTTTTTTTGCTCACCAAGCCACCCCATTTCAGACATGGCCTTATGCAAATCAGTCTTGACCCTGTGCCTCATGGGAACAGTCCAGCCCGAACTGCCAAGCCATGTATTCCCTGGACCGAAATCATGCATCCTAGTACCGGTTTCTGGCTATCAGCCAAGATAGCTTGACTCCAGTGGTTGGAGAGCACAGGACTCACGTCTGAGCATACAAGTCCCACTTGGGGTGACAAATGCAAAAACAACAGTTGATGGACAGAATGCAGAACAATGTCATACATTCACCCTAGTACAGAGATCTGGGCCTAAATCCATCTTTTTTTTGCACTACACTCCACCCCAGTTCAGACATGACCATATGCAAATCAGTCTGACCCTGCGCCTCATGGGAACAGTCTAGCCCAAACTGCGAAGCCATGTCTTCCCTGGACCGGAATCACGCATCCTAGGACCGGTTTCTGGCTATCAGCCATCATCAGCCAGGATAGCTTGACTCCAGTGGCGTGAAGAGCACGGGACTCATGTCTGAGCATACCCGTCCAACTAGGGGTGACAAATGCAAAAACAGCAGTTGATGGACAGAATGCAGAACAATGTCATACATTCACCCCAGTACAGAGATCTGGGCCTAAATCCAAATTTTTTATGCTTACCAAGCCACCCCAGTTCAGACATGCCCACATGCAAATCGGTCTTGGCCCTGTGCCTCATGGGAAAAGTCACGCCGAACTGCCAAGCCATGTCTTCCCTGGACCGGTACCAAGCATCCTAGGACTGGTTTCTGGGTATAAGCCATCATCAGCCAGGATAGCTTGACTCCACTGGCGTGGAGAGCTCAGGACTCACGTCTGATCATACCCGTCCCACTCGGGGTGACAAATGCAAAAACAACAGTTGATGGACAGAATGCAGAACAATGTCATACATTCACCCCAGTACAGACATCTGGGCCTAAATCCATCGTTTTTTTGCTCACCAAGCCACCCCATTTCAGACATGGCCTTATGCAAATCAGTCTTGACCCCGTGCCTCATGGGAAAAGTCCAGCCTGAACTGCCAAGCCATGTATTCCCTGGACTGGAATCAAGCATCCTAGGACCGGTTTCTGGCTATCAGTCATCATCATCCAGGGTAGCTTGACTCCAGTGGCGTGGAGAGCACGGGACTCACGTCTGAGCATACCCGTCCCACTCGGGGTGACAAATGCAAAAACAACAGTTGATGGACAATATGCAGAACAGTGTCATACATTCACCCCAGTACAGAGATCTGGGCCTAAATCCATTGTTTCTTTGCTCAGTAAGCAACCCCAGTTCAGACATGGCCATATGCAAATCCGTCTTGACCTTGTGCCTCATGGGAACAGTCCACCCCGAACTGCCAAGCCATGTCTTTACTGGACCGTAATCAAGCATCCTAGGACAAGTTTCTGGCTATCAGCCATCATCAGCCAGGATTGCTTGACTCCAGTGGCGTGGAGAGCACAGGACTCACGTCTGAGCATACCCGTCCCACTCGGGGTGACAAATGCAAAAACAACAGTTGATGGACAGAATGCAGAACAATGTCATACATTCACCCCAGTACAGAGATCTGGGCCTAAATCCATCGTTTTTTTGCTCACCAAGCCACCCCATTTCAGACATGGCCTTATGCAAATCAGTCTTGACCCTGTGCCTCATGGGAACAGTCCAGCCCGAACTGCCAAGCCATGTATTCCCTGGACCGGAATCATGCATCCTAGGACCGGTTTCTGGCTATCAGCCAGGATAGCTTGTCTCCAGTGGTTGGAGAGCACAGGACTCACGTCTGAGCATACAAGTCCCACTCGGGGTGACAAATGCAAAAACAACAGTTGATGGACAGAATGCAGAACAATGTCATACATTCACCCTAGTACAGAGGTCTGGGCCTAAATCCATCTTTTTTTTGCACTACACACCACCCCAGTTCAGACATGGCCATATGCAAATCAGTCTGACCCTGCGCCTCATGGGAACAGTCTAGCCCGAACTGCGAAGCCATGTCTTCCCTGGACCGGAATCACGCATCCTAGGACCGGTTTCCTGCTATCAGCCATCATCAGCCAGGATAGCTTGACTCCAGTGGCGTGGAGAGCACGGGACTCATGTCTGAGCATACCCGTCCAACTAGGGGTGACAAATGCAAAAACAGCAGTTGATGGACAGAATGCAGAACAATGTCATACATTCACCCCAGTACAGAGATCTGGGCCTAAATCCAAATTTGTTATGCTTACCAAGCCACCCCAGTTCAGACATGCCCACATGCAAATCGGTCTTGGCCCTGTGCCTCATGGGAAAAGTCACGCCGAACTGCCAAGCCATGTCTTCCCTGGACCGGTACCAAGCATCCTAGGACTGGTTTCTGGCTATAAGCCATCATCAGCCAGGATAGCTTGACTCCACTGGCGTGGAGAGCTCAGGACTCACGTCTGAGCATACCCGTCCCACTCGGGGTGACAAATGCAAAAACAACAGTTGATGGACAGAATGCAGAACAATGTCATACATTCACCCCAGTACAGACATCTGGGCCTAAATCCATCGTTTTTTTGCTCACCAAGCCACCCCATTTCAGACATGGCCTTATGCAAATCAGTCTTGACCCTGTGCCTCATGGGAAAAGTCCAGCCTGAACTGCCAAGCCATGTATTCCCTGGACTGGAATCAAGCATCCTAGGACCGGTTTCTGGCTATCAGTCATCATCATCCAGGGTAGCTTGACTCCAGTGGCGTGGAGAGCACGGGACTCACGTCTGAGCATACCCGTCCCACTCGGGGTGACGAATGCAAAAACAACAGTTGATGGCCAATATGCAGAACAGTGTCATACATTCACCCCAGTACAGAGATCTGAGCCTAAATCCATTGTTTCTTTGCTCAGTAAGCAACCCCAGTTCAGACATGGCCATATGCAAATCCGTCTTGACCTTGTGCCTCATGGGAACCTTCCACCCCGAACTGCCAAGCCATGTCTTTACTGGACCGTAATCAAGCATCCTAGGACAAGTTTCTGGCTATCAGCCATCATCAGCCAGGATTGCTTGACTCCAGTGGCGTGGAGAGCACAGGACTCACGTCTGAGCACACCCGTCCCACTCGGGGTGACAAATGCAAAAAAGACAGTTGATGGACAATATGCAGAACAGTGTCATACATTCACCCCAGTACAGAGATCTGGGCCTAAATCCATTGTTTCTTTGCTCAGTAAGCAACCCCAGTTCAGACATGGCCATATGCAAATCCGTCTTGGCCTTGTGCCTCATGGGAACAGTCCACCCGGAACAACCAAGGCATGTCTTTACTGGACCGTAATCAAGCATCCTAGGACCGGTTTCTGGCTATCAGCCATCATCAGCCAGGATTGCTTGACTCCAGTGGCGTGGAGAGCACAGGACTCACGTCTGAGCATACCCGTCCCACTCGGGGAGATAAATGCAAAAACAACAGTTGATGGACAGAATGCAGAACAATGTCATACATTCACCCCAGTACAGAGATCTGGGCCTAAATCCATCGTTTTTTTGCTCACCAAGCCACCCCATTTCAGACATGGCCTTATGCAAATCAGTCTTGACCCTGTGCCTCATGGGAACAGTCCAGCCCGAACTGCCAAGCCATGTATTCCCTGGACCGAAATCATGCATCCTAGTACCGGTTTCTGGCTATCAGCCAAGATAGCTTGACTCCAGTGGTTGGAGAGCACAGGACTCACGTCTGAGCATGCAAGTCCCACTCGGGGTGACAAATGCAAAAACAACAGTTGATGGACAGAATGCAGAACAATGTCATACATTCACCCTAGTACAGAGATCTGGGCCTAAATCCATCTTTTTTTTGCACTACACTCCACCCCAGTTCAGACATGACCATATGCAAATCAGTCTGACCCTGCGCCTCATGGGAACAGTCTAGCCCGAACTGCGAAGCCATGTCTTCCCTGGACCGCAATCACGCATCCTAGGACCGGTTTCTGGCTATCAGCCATCATCAGCCAGGATAGCTTGACTCCAGTGGTGTGAAGAGCACGGGACTCATGTCTGAGCATACCCGTCCAACTAGGGGTGACAAATGCAAAAACAGCAGTTGATGGACAGAATGCAGAACAATGTCATACATTCACCCCAGTACAGAGATCTGGGCCTAAATCCAAATTTTTTATGCTTACCAAGCCACCCCAGTTCAGACATGCCCACATGCAAATCGGTCTTGGCCCTGTGCCTCATGGGAAAAGTCACGCCGAACTGCCAAGCCATGTCTTCCCTGGACCGGTACCAAGCATCCTAGGACTGGTTTCTGGGTATAAGCCATCATCAGCCAGGATAGCTTGACTCCACTGGCGTGCAGAGCTCAGGACTCACGTCTGATCATACCCGTCCCACTCGGGGTGACAAATGCAAAAACAACAGTTGATGGACAGAATGCAGAACAATGTCATACATTCACCCCAGTACAGACATCTGGGCCTAAATCCATCGTTTTTTTGCTCACCAAGCCACCCCATTTCAGACATGGCCTTATGCAAATCAGTCTTGACCCCGTGCCTCATGGGAAAAGTCCAGCCTGAACTGCCAAGCCATGTATTCCCTGGACTGGAATCAAGCATCCTAGGACCGGTTTCTGGCTATCAGTCATCATCATCCAGGGTAGCTTGACTCCAGTGGCGTGGAGAGCACGGGACTCACGTCTGAGCATACCCGTCCCAATCGGGGTGACAAATGCAAAAACAACAGTTGATGGACAATATGCAGAACAGTGTCATACATTCACCCCAGTACAGAGATCTGGGCCTAAATCCATTGTTTCTTTGCTCAGTAAGCAACCCCAGTTCAGACATGGCCATATGCAAATCCGTCTTGACCTTGTGCCTCATGGGAACAGTCCACCCCGAACTGCCAAGCCATGTCTTTACTGGACCGTAATCAAGCATCCTAGGACAAGTTTCTGGCTATCAGCCATCATCAGCCAGGATTGCTTGACTCCAGTGGCGTGGAGAGCACAGGACTCACGTCTGAGCATACCCGTCCCACTCGGGGTGACAAATGCAAAAACAACAGTTGATGGACAGAATGCAGAACAATGTCATACATTCACCCCAGTACAGAGATCTGGGCCTAAATCCATCGTTTTTTTGCTCACCAAGCCACCCCATTTCAGACATGGCCTTATGCAAATCAGTCTTGACCCTGTGCCTCATGGGAACAGTCCAGCCCGAACTGCCAAGCCATGTATTCCCTGGACCGGAATCATGCATCCTAGGACCGGTTTCTGGCTATCAGCCAGGATAGCTTGTCTCCAGTGGTTGGAGAGCACAGGACTCACGTCTGAGCATACAAGTCCCACTCGGGGTGACAAATGCAAAAACAACAGTTGATGGACAGAATGCAGAACAATGTCATACATTCACCCTAGTACAGAGGTCTGGGCCTAAATCCATCTTTTTTTTGCACTACACACCACCCCAGTTCAGACATGGCCATATGCAAATCAGTCTGACCCTGCGCCTCATGGGAACAGTCTAGCCCGAACTGCGAAGCCATGTCTTCCCTGGACCGGAATCACGCATCCTAGGACCGGTTTCCTGCTATCAGCCATCATCAGCCAGGATAGCTTGACTCCAGTGGCGTGGAGAGCACGGGACTCATGTCTGAGCATACCCGTCCAACTAGGGGTGACAAATGCAAAAACAGCAGTTGATGGACAGAATGCAGAACAATGTCATACATTCACCCCAGTACAGAGATCTGGGCCTAAATCCAAATTTTTTATGCTTACCAAGCCACCCCAGTTCAGACATGCCCACATGCAAATCGGTCTTGGCCCTGTGCCTCATGGGAAAAGTCACGCCGAACTGCCAAGCCATGTCTTCCCTGGACCGGCACCAAGCATCCTAGGACTGGTTTCTGGCTATAAGCCATCATCAGCCAGGATAGCTTGACTCCACTGGCGTGGAGAGCTCAGGACTCACGTCTGATCATACCCGTCCCACTCGGGGTGACAAATGCAAAAACAACAGTTGATGGACAGAATGCAGAACAATGTCATACATTCACCCCAGTACAGAGATCTGGGCCCAAATCCATCGTTTTTTTGCTCACCAAGCCACCCCATTTCAGACTTGGCCTTATGCAAATCAGTCTTGACCCTGTGCCTCATGGAAACAGTCCAGCCCGAACTGCCAAGCCATGTATTCCCTGGACCGGAATCAAGCATCCTAGGACCGGTTTCTGGCTATCAGTCATCATCAACCAGGATAGCTCGACTCCAGTGGTGTGGAGAGCACGGGTCTCACGTCTGAGCATACCCGTCCCACTCAGGGTGACAAATGCAAAAACAACAGATGATGGACAGAATGCAGAACAATGTCATACATTCACCCCAGTACAGAGATCTGGGCCTAAATCCATCGTTTTTTTGCTCACCAAGCCACCCCATTTCAGACATGGCCTTATGCAAATCAGTCTTGACCCTGTGCCTCATGGGAACAGTCCAGCCCGAACTGCCAAGCCATGTATTCCCTGGACCGGAATCACGCATACTAGGACCGGTTTCTGGCTATCAGCCAGGATAGCTTGACTGCAGTGGTTGGAGAGCACTGGACTCACGTCTGAGCATACAAGTCCCACTCGGGGTGACAAATGCAAAAACAACAGTTGATGGACAGAATGCAGAACAATGTTATACATTCACCCTAGTACAGAGATCTGGGCCTAAATCCATTGTTTCTTTGCTCACTAAGCGACCCCAGTTCAGACATGGCCATATGCAAATCCGTCTTGACCCTGTGCCTCATGGGAACAGTCCACCCCGAACTGCCAAGCCATGTCTTTACTGGACCGTAATCAAGCATCCTAGGACCGGTTTCTGGCTATCAGCAATCATCAGCCAGGATTGCTTGACTCCAGTGGTGTGGAGAGCACAGGACTCACGTCTGAGCATACCCGTCCCACTCGGGGTGACAAATGCAAAAACAACAGTTGATGGACAGAATGCAGAACAATGTCATACATTCACCCCAGTACAGAGATCTGGGCCTAAATCCAAATTTTTTATGCTTACCAAGCCACCCCAGTTCAGACATGCCCACATGCAAATCGGTCTTGGCCCTGTGCCTCATGGGAAAAGTCACGCCGAACTGCCAAGCCATGTCTTCCCTGGACCGGTACCAAGCATCCTAGGACTGATTTCCTGCTATAAGCCATCATCAGCCAGGATAGCTTGACTCCACTGGCGTGAAGAGCTCAGGACTCACGTCTGATCATACCCGTCCCACTCGGGGTGACAAATGCAAAAACAACAGTTGATGGACAGAATGCAGAACAATGTCATACATTCACCCCAGTACAGACATCTGGGCCTAAATCCATCGTTTTTTTGCTCACCAAGCCACCCCATTTCAGACATGGCCTTATGCAAATCAGTCTTGACCCTGTGCCTCATGGGAAAAGTCCAGCCTGAACTGCCAAGCCATGTATTCCCTGGACTGGAATCAAGCATCCTAGGACCGGTTTCTGGCTATCAGTCATCATCATCCAGGGTAGCTTGACTCCAGTGGCGTGGAGAGCACGGGACTCACGTCTGAGCATACCCGTCCCACTCGGGGTGACAAATGCAAAAACAACAGTTGATGGACAATATGCAAAACAGTGTCATACATTCACCCCAGTACAGAGATCTGGGCCTAAATCCATTGTTTCTTTGCTCAGTAAGCAACCCCAGTTCAGACATGGCCATATGCAAATCCGTCTTGACCTTGTGCCTCATGGGAACAGTCCACCCCGAACTGTCAAGCCATGTCTTTACTGGACCGTAATCAAGCATCCTAGGACAAGTTTCTGGCTATCAGCCATCATCAGCCAGGATTGCTTGACTCCAGTGGCGTGGAGAGCACAGGACTCACGTCTGAGCATACCCGTCCCACTCGGGGTGACAAATGCAAAAAAGACAGTTGATGGACAATATGCAGAACAGTGTCATACATTCACCCCAGTACAGAGATCTGGGCCTAAATCCATTGTTTCTTTGCTCAGTAAGCAACCCCAGTTCAGACATGGCCATATGCAAATCCGTCTTGGCCTTGTGCCTCATGGGAACAGTCCACCCGGAACAACCAAGGCATGTCTTTACTGGACCGTAATCAAGCATCCTAGGACCGGTTTCTGGCTATCAGCCATCATCAGCCAGGATTGCTTGACTCCAGTGGCGTGGAGAGCACAGGACTCACGTCTGAGCATACCCGTCCCACTCGGGGAGATAAATGCAAAAACAACAGTTGATGGACAGAATGCAGAACAATGTCATACATTCACCCCAGTACAGAGATCTGGGCCTAAATCCATCGTTTTTTTGCTCACCAAGCCACCCCATTTCAGACATGGCCTTATGCAAATCAGTCTTGACCCTGTGCCTCATGGGAACAGTCCAGCCCGAACTGCCAAGCCATGTATTCCCTGGACCGAAATCATGCATCCTAGTACCGGTTTCTGGCTATCAGCCAAGATAGCTTGACTCCAGTGGTTGGAGAGCACAGGACTCACGTCTGAGCATACAAGTCCCACTTGGGGTGACAAATGCAAAAACAACAGTTGATGGACAGAATGCAGAACAATGTCATACATTCACCCTAGTACAGAGATCTGGGCCTAAATCCATCTTTTTTTTGCACTACACTCCACCCCAGTTCAGACATGACCATATGCAAATCAGTCTGACCCTGCGCCTCATGGGAACAGTCTAGCCCAAACTGCGAAGCCATGTCTTCCCTGGACCGGAATCACGCATCCTAGGACCGGTTTCTGGCTATCAGCCATCATCAGCCAGGATAGCTTGACTCCAGTGGCGTGAAGAGCACGGGACTCATGTCTGAGCATACCCGTCCAACTAGGGGTGACAAATGCAAAAACAGCAGTTGATGGACAGAATGCAGAACAATGTCATACATTCACCCCAGTACAGAGATCTGGGCCTAAATCCAAATTTTTTATGCTTACCAAGCCACCCCAGTTCAGACATGCCCACATGCAAATCGGTCTTGGCCCTGTGCCTCATGGGAAAAGTCACGCCGAACTGCCAAGCCATGTCTTCCCTGGACCGGTACCAAGCATCCTAGGACTGGTTTCTGGGTATAAGCCATCATCAGCCAGGATAGCTTGACTCCACTGGCGTGGAGAGCTCAGGACTCACGTCTGATCATACCCGTCCCACTCGGGGTGACAAATGCAAAAACAACAGTTGATGGACAGAATGCAGAACAATGTCATACATTCACCCCAGTACAGACATCTGGGCCTAAATCCATCGTTTTTTTGCTCACCAAGCCACCCCATTTCAGACATGGCCTTATGCAAATCAGTCTTGACCCCGTGCCTCATGGGAAAAGTCCAGCCTGAACTGCCAAGCCATGTATTCCCTGGACTGGAATCAAGCATCCTAGGACCGGTTTCTGGCTATCAGTCATCATCATCCAGGGTAGCTTGACTCCAGTGGCGTGGAGAGCACGGGACTCACGTCTGAGCATACCCGTCCCACTCGGGGTGACAAATGCAAAAACAACAGTTGATGGACAATATGCAGAACAGTGTCATACATTCACCCCAGTACAGAGATCTGGGCCTAAATCCATTGTTTCTTTGCTCAGTAAGCAACCCCAGTTCAGACATGGCCATATGCAAATCCGTCTTGACCTTGTGCCTCATGGGAACAGTCCACCCCGAACTGCCAAGCCATGTCTTTACTGGACCGTAATCAAGCATCCTAGGACAAGTTTCTGGCTATCAGCCATCATCAGCCAGGATTGCTTGACTCCAGTGGCGTGGAGAGCACAGGACTCACGTCTGAGCATACCCGTCCCACTCGGGGTGACAAATGCAAAAACAACAGTTGATGGACAGAATGCAGAACAATGTCATACATTCACCCCAGTACAGAGATCTGGGCCTAAATCCATCGTTTTTTTGCTCACCAAGCCACCCCATTTCAGACATGGCCTTATGCAAATCAGTCTTGACCCTGTGCCTCATGGGAACAGTCCAGCCCGAACTGCCAAGCCATGTATTCCCTGGACCGGAATCATGCATCCTAGGACCGGTTTCTGGCTATCAGCCAGGATAGCTTGTCTCCAGTGGTTGGAGAGCACAGGACTCACGTCTGAGCATACAAGTCCCACTCGGGGTGACAAATGCAAAAACAACAGTTGATGGACAGAATGCAGAACAATGTCATACATTCACCCTAGTACAGAGGTCTGGGCCTAAATCCATCTTTTTTTTGCACTACACACCACCCCAGTTCAGACATGGCCATATGCAAATCAGTCTGACCCTGCGCCTCATGGGAACAGTCTAGCCCGAACTGCGAAGCCATGTCTTCCCTGGACCGGAATCACGCATCCTAGGACCGGTTTCCTGCTATCAGCCATCATCAGCCAGGATAGCTTGACTAAAGTGGCGTGGAGAGCACGGGACTCATGTCTGAGCATACCCGTCCAACTAGGGGTGACAAATGCAAAAACAGCAGTTGATGGACAGAATGCAGAACAATGTCATACATTCACCCCAGTACAGAGATCTGGGCCTAAATCCAAATTTTTTATGCTTACCAAGCCACCCCAGTTCAGACATGCCCACATGCAAATCGGTCTTGGCCCTGTGCCTCATGGGAAAAGTCACGCCGAACTGCCAAGCCATGTCTTCCCTGGACCGGCACCAAGCATCCTAGGACTGGTTTCTGGCTATAAGCCATCATCAGCCAGGATAGCTTGACTCCACTGGCGTGGAGAGCTCAGGACTCACGTCTGATCATACCCGTCCCACTCGGGGTGACAAATGCAAAAACAACAGTTGATGGACAGAATGCAGAACAATGTCATACATTCACCCCAGTACAGAGATCTGGGCCCAAATCCATCGTTTTTTTGCTCACCAAGCCACCCCATTTCAGACTTGGCCTTATGCAAATCAGTCTTGACCCTGTGCCTCATGGAAACAGTCCAGCCCGAACTGCCAAGCCATGTATTCCCTGGACCGGAATCAAGCATCCTAGGACCGGTTTCTGGCTATCAGTCATCATCAACCAGGATAGCTCGACTCCAGTGGTGTGGAGAGCACGGGTCTCACGTCTGAGCATACCCGTCCCACTCAGGGTGACAAATGCAAAAACAACAGATGATGGACAGAATGCAGAACAATGTCATACATTCACCCCAGTACAGAGATCTGGGCCTAAATCCATCGTTTTTTTGCTCACCAAGCCACCCCATTTCAGACATGGCCTTATGCAAATCAGTCTTGACCCTGTGCCTCATGGGAACAGTCCAGCCCGAACTGCCAAGCCATGTATTCCCTGGACCGGAATCACGCATACTAGGACCGGTTTCTGGCTATCAGCCAGGATAGCTTGACTGCAGTGGTTGGAGAGCACTGGACTCACGTCTGAGCATACAAGTCCCACTCGGGGTGACAAATGCAAAAACAACAGTTGATGGACAGAATGCAGAACAATGTTATACATTCACCCTAGTACAGAGATCTGGGCCTAAATCCATTGTTTCTTTGCTCACTAAGCGACCCCAGTTCAGACATGGCCATATGCAAATCCGTCTTGACCCTGTGCCTCATGGGAACAGTCCACCCCGAACTGCCAAGCCATGTCTTTACTGGACC
Organism: Lissotriton vulgaris; assembly: GCF_964263255.1. Lineage (NCBI taxonomy): Eukaryota > Metazoa > Chordata > Amphibia > Caudata > Salamandridae > Lissotriton > Lissotriton vulgaris. The sequence continues at coordinate 495,373,326 of NC_141687.1, forward strand.
GTAATCAAGCATCCTAGGACCGGTTTCTGGCTATCAGCAATCATCAGCCAGGATTGCTTGACTCCAGTGGCGTGGAGAGCACAGGACTCACGTCTGAGCATACCCGTCCCACTCGGGGTGACAAATGCAAAAACAACAGTTGATGGACAGAATGCAGAACAATGTCATACATTCACCCCAGTACAGAGATCTGGGCCTAAATCCATCGTTTTTTTGCTCACCAACCCACCCCATTTCAGACATGGCCTTATGCAAATCAGTCTTGACCCTGTGCCTCATGGGAACAGTCCAGCCCGAACTGCCAAGCCATGTATTCCCTGGACCGGAATCACGCATCCTAGGACCGGTTTCTGGCTATCAGCCAGGATAGCTTGACTCCAGTGGTTGGAGAGCACATGACTCACGTCTGAGCATACAAGTCCCACTCGGGGTGACAAATGCAAAAACAACAGTTGATGGACAGAATGCAGAACAATGTCATACATTCACCACTGTGCCCTCGGCCTGGTCGCCCCCGCACCTCCCGCCTGCTCCTCCTTACCTGCCTGAGCCTCGCACCCAGCGATGCCCCAGCCGCCACAGGGCCGCCCAGCCGCCACAGGACCACCCAGCGATGCCCCAGCCGCCACAGGGCCGCCCAGCGACGCCCCAGCCGCCACAGGACCACCCAGCGACGCCCCAGCCGCCACAGGGGCGCCAAGCAAAGCCCCAGCTGCCACAGGACCACCCAGCGACGCCCCAGCAACCGCAGGGCCGCCGCTGAGCCCCCAGGCTTCCCGCCGGTTCCCACGAGACCCCGCCCCCCCGGCCGCCGATTGGTTCCCGCACTTCCCACCGCCCCGCAGACCCTCCCTCCCGGCTCCCCTCTTAAGGGGTCCCACACCGCTGCCCTGGAGTGACCACTGTGCCCTCGGCCTGGTCTCCCCCGCACCTCCCGCCTGCTCCTCCTTACCTGCCTGAGACTCGCACCCAGCGACGCCCCAGCCGCCACAGGGCCGCCCAGCGACGCCCCAGCCGCCACAGGACCATCCAGCGACGCCCCAGCCGCCACAGGGCCGCCCAGCGACGCCCCAGCCGCCACAGGACCACCCAGCGACGCCCCAGCCGCCACAGGGCCACCCAGCAACGCCCCAGCCGCCACAGGACCACCCAGCGACGCCCCAGCCACTGCAGGTCCGCCGCCGAGCCCCCAGGCTTCCCGCCGGTTCCCACGAGACCCCGCCCCCCCGGCCGCCGATTGGTTCCCGCGCTCCCCGCCTCCCCGCAGACCCTCCCTCCCGGCTCCCCTCTTATGACGCCCCCAGAGCGACCGCGCAGCGGTGTCATGAGGTCGATACCCCTTCAGAAAAACCCACCCCTTTCCCGTGCACCCAGCACGCAACAGATTGTCAGTGTGATTGTGTACTGTGAAAGTCGTGATTTTCCATTTTGCATGTGTGACACGGCATTTAAAACCTTTTTTCATTTTGTTCTTGTGTATTGTTATTGCTCGCTTTCTCTCATCTTTGTATTTAAGAATGAATACTGATTTGAATTACTCAAGTGAGCCTTTGCCAACACATTGGCCGAAGTGCAGGACACCAGCCTCTTTGCAGGTAAGGGCCTTGTGTACTGATTCAGCGCTGCACGCACGCATGCTGTCTGTGCACAAAAGGGCGCGGCTGGGTGCGGTTCACTATTTAAACCGCACCCAGCCTTCCAGAAGATGCTTTGCCTTCCGCCCGGCTCCGAGGAAAGATCGCGCACGGAGCCTCTCCAGGCCACTTCGGGGAAAAAGGAAAGAAGAACGGCAGGAAACGTCATTTGAGGCTTTTCTTTCTCCACGAAGAAGCTAAGTACAACTTTTAGAATTCTCTCATCAAGGCGCCCCTTGCAAGAAAGGTCAAGAGAGCATTTCAGGACTAAAGACTTTCTCTGAAAACAAGACGAAAGGCTTTTCTTTTTAGGAACTTTAATTCTGTTTGGGACTTTGTGATTTTAGGCAGAACTGTATAATTCTTGGAGTTGTTTAAAACTAATGTGCGATACTTAATGCTCTTTATTTCAATGTGTTGCGCAAAACCTCATGTTTGAGAATTGTGTTAGTGTTGTAACAGAAAGATACCTTTTGGAAGGCTTGGTATTTTAGACAGTTCTTTTCTCAGCTAATCAAGAATCCATTATTGGAAGGAGACACTCAAGGAGATAAATAGTAAGTGAATTTCAAGGAGTTTAGCTTCCTTGATTAGAGACTTAGAAAAGTGGTTACTAATACAGGAATCTTATTTCCTTAACTTCTACAAGGTCATTTCTCCAAGGAAAGGACAGCCCGAGACAAGACAACAGAGGTACCTGACGCAAAGACCATCACTACAAGACAAGACGAAGAAATACTGGACAAAGGCCACACAACACTGATCGCAGGTAGGCGATTTACAAGAGAGACATAGACTCTAACTACAAAGGGAGGGGTTAGGCTAGTGGTTGTAATATGTTTCAGATTTAGGGGTAGTTGAGAATTGTTTTTAGGAAAAGACTTGTTGTAGTAAAATCTGGGTACTTGTTGTTTCGCAGGTCGACAGCAAGAACCAGGCAACAGCCTTACGCCAACGTCCAGTACCGGCCCTCTTCCCTAATTTCTAGTTTAGTCTTGCTGTGAATAGTATTTCAGTAAGGTTTAACTTAGTGGTCAGGGAAGTTGGTCCCTTGCGTCTCTGCAAAATCTTCTATGTCGTTCACAAGACTTCAGCTTCAAGGCAAGGTAAGGGACGACGTAGCTGGTCTTGACAGAAGGCAAAGCCCACGAGAATTACTTTGCCCAGACGCAATGGATCACGTTACGTTACAGGGTTTAGCTACCGTCCTGGAAGACATAAGACAGGAAAATGTAGCCTTACGTAGGGAGATGTCCTCCCTCCAAGAGGCACTCCAGGCTTCAGCAACCTTTCAGAATACCTCATCTGATTCCGGATCCCAGACTCGGATTCAAGTAGTGACACCTGTTTCTACTCCTTTAGCCCAGCCAGAAAGGTTTTATGGGGACAGTAACAAGTTCTCAGTATTTTTGCAACAGTGTCATTTGCATTTCATAGCTAAGACTTCAGCATTTCCTGATGATTCATCCAAGGTAGCTTTTATGTTATCTCATTTAGGAGGTGACGCAGCTCTCTGGTCAGTCCCTCTGGTTGAAAATGATGACCGGATTTTGTATAATTTTAAGGATTTTGAACGAGCATTAAAAAAGATGTTCGCTAAACATGTTTTTGTTCAATCTGCAGATAACGAACTTCTTAGTTTAAAACAAGGTTCCTCTGATCTGCTACATTACATCTCTTTGTTCAATCGTTTGGTTTTAGAAGCAGATTGGCCTTATGGCAAGAGAGTTTCGATTTTTTATAGGGGATTGAAAGACGAGCTGAAGGACATGATTACTCAAATCTTAGAACCTCCAGATGATATGAGTGAGTTCATAGATCTAGTTGTTAAGTTAAACCACCGTTTGTCTGAAAGAAGAGGAGAAAAGGGAAAGTCCGAACATAAATTAGTTTTCTTGAAAGAAAAAATGTCTAGAGAGGTAAATCCCAGAGTAGACCCGGCAGAACCAATGCAAATAGGTACAATACGAGGTCCAATTTCTAAAGAGGAAAAAGAAAAAAGACGAAAACTGAATCAATGCCTTTACTGCGGGAAGACGGGACATTTCGTCAAGGAATGCCCGGTTAGGCCAAATAAGCTTAAAACTAAAACCACAGATATAGCCATAACCCAAGAAGCTTCGGGAAACGAGAGTGCTCGGTAAGGTTGGAGGCCAGTTTATCGAGTAAAGATCCCAGTTTGGCCTCAACTCTTCCCCCTTTAGGGTATAAGCATTTCAGTATTTTTGTAGAAATGAGAAGTACTACTTCAACCTCTAATCTTAAAAAGGTAGAAGCAATAATAGACTCTGGAGCTACTGGTAACTTCATTGATTCACACTTTTTTCAGAAACTAGGGTTTAATTCTATACTTAAAGAACATCCAGAAATCGTTAGAGCCGTGGATGGCAAGGAACTATCATCTGGCCCAATATGTAAACGAACGGAACTATTAGAAATGGATTGTTCGAGGATTCATAGAGAAAAGATTCATTTTGACATCATTGATGCTCCCCAGTTTAAGTTAATTTTAGGAATTCCTTGGTTGATCCAACATAATCCCCTAATAGACTGGGTTTCGAAAACAGTGACCTTTAAATCATCTCATTGTTCACAACAATGTTTTTTGCTAGACAAGATGGAAGACGTAATCCAGGGGTTTGATTTCAGAACAGAAGCAGCTCCAAAGATTTTGGCCTTAGATGGAGTACCTACAGTTTACTCTGATCTTCTAAATGTTTTTGACAAAACAAAAGCTAATACTTTACCTCCACACAGGGACTTCGACTGTAGGATAGATCTTGTACCTGGTGCTACCTTGCCCTGTAGTAGGATATACGCCCTAACTGAAAAAGAGAACATACACCTTAGAGAATATCTTGACGAGTACCTTGCAAACGGCTTTATACGACATTCCAAATCGCCTGTGTCTTCTTCTCTTTTTTTCATTCCGAAGAAGGGAGGAGAATTGCGCACGTGCATAGATTATAGAGCCCTGAATAACATAACCATTAAAAATAGGTATCCACTGCCTCTAATTCCCACACTTTTGGACCAAATAAAGAAGGCAACCATTTATACGAAATTGGATCTGCGTGGAGCGTACCACCTTGTACGAGTACGAAAGGGTGACGAGTGGAAGACGGCCTTTCGCACCAAGTTTGGCCTCTTTGAGTATCAAGTTATGCCTTTCGGACTCTGCAACGCTCCCGCAGCCTTTCAATTCTTTATAAACGAGGTTTTGCATGAATTCATTGATGTATGCTGTGTAGTTTACATAGATGACATTCTCATCTATTCTAACTCCGAGCAAGAGCATGTGCAGCAAGTCCGCGCTATTCTCCAAAAACTGCTTTCAAATTCCCTTTACGTAAAACTTGAAAAAAGTCTGTTTCACGTCTCTAAAGTGGATTTTCTTGGCTATGTCATCAGTCCCATGGGAATTGAGATGGATCCTAACAAAGTTAATGCAGTCAGTTCTTGGCCAAGTCCCACTACTGTGAAGCAGATCCAAAGCTTTTTAGGATTTGCGAATATTTATCGCCGATTTATACAAGATTTTTCACAAATAATAACTCCCATTACAAAGTTGTTACGAAAAGGCGTAAAGTTCCTTTGGTCAGCCCCTGCAGAAGAAGCTTTTCAAGAGCTAAAAAAAAGGTTTACATCAGCTCCCGTTTTGTCCCATCCAGATCCTAGTCAACCTTTCATAGTAGAAGCTGACGCTTCACAATTTGCTTTGGGAGGCATATTGTCTCGAAGAGATCTGGATACAGGACAAATGCATCCAATAGCCTATTATTCCAGGAAATTGTCCGAAGCCGAACAAAATTATGCAATTGCAGACAAAGAGCTATTGGCAATAAAAGCAGTGTTTGGAGAATGGCGTCACTATTTGCTTGGAGCTCGCCATCCGGTAACCATTTACACAGATCACAGAAACCTTCAGGCCTTAAAATCTGTGAAGGCCCTTTCAGCTAGACAGTTATGATGGTCATTGTTTTTCAACGATTATAATTTCGTGATCACTTATCGACCAGGGATAGAGAATTTAAAAGCTGACGCCTTATCCCGAATTGGGGATAAAGGACCTGATCAACCAGAAAAAATTCTTCCTGTTATCCCAACTTCTTGTTTTCAGGCAAGTCTATCCCGTTGTGATATCATTACCGACATTAAAAAGACCTTGGAAGAAAAGAGTTTCGATCTCTGGAAAAAGGACCATCCTTTTCTACAAGAAAAAGACAAGTTGTTATTGGTTCATGATCTTATTTTTGTTCCTACTGAATCACTGAAAAAGGACATAATTCATCTTCATCACGATACTCCTCTAACTGCTCATCCCAGTATAATGAAAACTTATGAGCTCATCAAAAGAGATTTCTGGTGGCCTTCAATGTTCCAAGACATCCAACAATTTGTAGAGACTAGTAGCATTTGTATTCAGAACAAAGTGTCACATCAAGCTCCTAGTGGATTCTTGATGCCACTTCCTATTCCACCTCAGCCGTGGCATACAATATCTTTAGACTTTATTGTAGAACTGCCTGAAACCAAGAAGGGATTTACAACAATCCTAACAGTAGTAGACCAATTCTCTTGAATGGCTCACTTTATTCCCTTAAAGAAACTTCCTTCTGCAATGGAACTTGCCCATTTAATAATGATACATATCATTCGTTTACATGGCATCCCATCTGTAGTCATTTCGGATAGAGAATCTCAATTTATATCCCGAGTTTGGCACAATTTGAGTTCTCTGCTTCACATGGAGGTCAAACTGTCTTCTAGTTACCACCCTCAGACTGATGGTTTAACAGAACGGACCAACCAGACCATTGAACAATTCCTACGTTGCATGCTGACTGAGGTTTCTGAAGAATGGTCAGATCTGTTAAGTCCATTAGAATTCGCCTATAACAATCTAGAACATTCCTCAATCAAAATGTCTCCATTCTTTTGCAACTACGGTTTTCACCCTAAATGTATCCCTAAGCTAACAGACAAGGTAGAGTCAGTACCGGCAGTTTCTGAATATGTTTCTAAACTGTTTACAATTCAAGAAGAAGCTAGATATAATTTGGCTAAGGCAAAAGAAACTCAAAAGGGGGCAACCGATAAACATAGAACCAAACAACCTGAGTACAAGATTGGAGACAAAGTATGGTTAAGTACCAAGAATTTAAAATTAAAGGGAAATAAGAAATTTAACCCTAGATTCATTGATCCTTTTCCAATACAGAAGGTAGTCAATCCTGTTTGTGTTAAATTAGATCTTCCCGAAAAATAATAACTCCCATTACAAAGTTGTTACGAAAAGGCGTAAAGTTTCTTTGGTCAGCCCCTGCAGAAGAAGCTTTTCAAGAGCTAAAAAAAAGGTTTACATCAGCTCCCGTTTTGTCCCATCCAGATCCTAGTCAACCTTTCATAGTAGAAGCTGACGCTTCACAATTTGCTTTGGGAGGCATATTGTCTCGAAGAGATCTGGATACAGGACAAATGCATCCAATAGCCTATTATTCCAGGAAATTGTCCGAAGCCGAACAAAATTATGCAATTGCAGACAAAGAGCTATTGGCAATAAAAGCAGTGTTTGGAGAATGGCGTCACTATTTGCTTGGAGCTCGCCATCCAGTAACCATTTACACAGATCACAGAAACCTCAGGCCTTAAAATCTGTGAAGGCCCTTTCAGCTAGACAGTTATGATGGTCATTGTTTTTCAACGATTATAATTTCGTGATCACTTATCGACCAGGGATAGAGAATTTAAAAGCTGACGCCTTATCCCGAATTGGGGATAAAGGACCTGATCAACCAGAAAAAATTCTTCCTGTTATCCCAACTTCTTGTTTTCAGGCAAGTCTATCCCGTTGTGATATCATTACCGACATTAAAAAGACCTTGGAAGAAAAGAGTTTCGATCTCTGGAAAAAGGACCATCCTTTTCTACAAGAAAAAGACAAGTTGTTATTGGTTCATGATCTTATTTTTGTTCCTACTGAATCACTGAAAAAGGACATAATTCATCTTCATCACGATACTCCTCTAACTGCTCATCCCAGTATAATGAAAACTTATGAGCTCATCAAAAGAGATTTCTGGTGGCCTTCAATGTTCCAAGACATCCAACAATTTGTAGAGACTAGTAGCATTTGTATTCAGAACAAAGTGTCACATCAAGCTCCTAGTGGATTCTTGATGCCACTTCCTATTCCACCTCAGCCGTGGCATACAATATCTTTAGACTTTATTGTAGAACTGCCTGAAACCAAGAAGGGATTTACAACAATCCTAAGAGTAGTAGACCAATTCTCTCGAATGGCTCACTTTATTCCCTTAAAGAAACTTCCTTCTGCAATGGAACTTGCCCATTTAATAATGATACATATCATTCGTTTACATGGCATCCCATCTGTAGTCATTTCGGATAGAGAATCTCAATTTATATCCCGAGTTTGGCACAATTTGAGTTCTCTGCTTCACATGGAGGTCAAACTGTCTTCTAGTTACCACCCTCAGACTGATGGTTTAACAGAACGGACCAACCAGACCATTGAACAATTCCTACGTTGCATGCTGACTGAGGTTTCTGAAGAATGGTCAGATCTGTTAAGTCCATTAGAATTCGCCTATAACAATCTAGAACATTCCTCAATCAAAATGTCTCCATTCTTTTGCAACTACGGTTTTCACCCTAAATGTATCCCTAAGCTAACAGACAAGGTAGAGTCAGTACCGGCAATTTCTGAATATGTTTCTAAACTGTTTACAATTCAAGAAGAAGCTAGATATAATTTGGCTAAGGCAAAAGAAACTCAAAAGGGGGCAACCGATAAACATAGAACCAAACAACCTGAGTACAAGATTGGAGACAAAGTATGGTTAAGTACCAAGAATTTAAAATTAAAGGGAAATAAGAAATTTAACCCTAGATTCATTGGTCCTTTTCCAATACAGAAGGTAGTCAATCCTGTTTGTGTTAAATTAGATCTTCCCGAAAAATACTTGATACACCCAGTATTCCATGTTTCTTTGGTCAAACCATTCCTTTCCAAAACCCGCCTGATCCAGTCTCCTCCCTCAATAGAAATTGAGGGTCATCCAGAATTCGAGGTTAAATCAATTCTAGATTCTAAAAGAGTCAGAGGAAAACTTTTCTATCTTTTAGATTGGAAGGGATTCGGCCCAGAAGAAAGATCATGGGAACCTTTGGAGCACTTAAAAAATGCTCCGAAGTTACTTAGAGCTTTTCATATTCGGCACCCTGACAAACCAAAACCGATTGCTACAGTTCTTGGGGGGATCTTGAGGAGGGAGTACTGTCATGAGGTCGATACCCCTTCAGAAAAACCCGCCCCTTTCCCGTGCACCCAGCACGCAACAGATTGTCAGTGTGATTGTGTACTGTGAAAGTCGTGATTTTCCATTTTGCATGTGTGACACGGCATTTAAAACCTTTTTTCATTTTGTTCCTGTGTATTGTTATTGCTCGCTTTCTCTCATCTTTGTATTTAAGAATGAATCCTGATTTGAATTAGTCAAGTGAGCCTTTGCCTACACATTGGCCGAAGTGCAGGACACCAGCCTCTTTGCAGGTAAGGGCCTTGTGTACTGATTCAGCGCTGCACGCACGCACGCTGTCTGTGCGCAAAAGGGCGCGGCTGGGTGCGGTTCACTATTTAAACCGCACCCAGCCTTCCAGAAGATGCTTTGCCTTCCGCCCGGCTCCGAGGAAGGATCGCGCACGGAGCCTCTCCAGGCCACTTCGGGGAAAAAGGAAAGAAGAACGGCAGGAAAAGTCATATGAGACTTTTCTTTCTCCACGAAGAAGCTAAGTACAACTTTTAGAATTCTCTCATCAAGGCGCCCTTCGCAAGAAAGGTCAAGAGAGCATTTCAGGACTAAAGACTTTCTCTGAAAACAAGACGAAAGGCTTTTCTTTTTAGGAACTTTAATTCTGTTTGGGACTTTGTGATTTTAGGCAGAACTGTATAATTCTTGGAGTTGTTTAAAACTAATGTGCGATACTTAATGCTCTTTATTTCAATGTGTTGCGCAAAACCTCATGTTTGAGAATTGTGTTAGTGTTGTAACAGAAAGATACCTTTTGGAAGGCTTGGTATTTTAGACAGTTCTTTTCTCAGCTAATCAAGAATCCATTATTGGAAGGAGACACTCAAGGAGATAAATAGTAAGTGAATTTCAAGGAGTTTGGCTTCCTTGATTAGAGACTTAGAAAAGTGGTTACTAATACAGGAATCTTATTTCCTTAACTTCTTCAAGGTCATTTCTCCAAGGAAAGGACAGCCCGAGACAAGACAACAGAGGTACCTGACGCAAAGACCATCACTACAAGACAAGACAAAGAAATACTGGACAAAGGCCACACAACACTGATCGCAGGTAGGCGATTTACAAGAGAGACATAGACTCTAACTACAAAGGGAGAGGTTAGGCTAGTGGTTGCAATATGTTTCAGATTTAGGGGTAGTTAAGAATTGTTTTTAGGAAAAGACTTGTTGTAGTAAAATCTGGGTACTTGTTGTTTCGCAGGTCGACAGCAAGAACCAGGCAACAACCTTACGCCAACGTCCAGTACTGGCCCTCTTCCCTAATTTCTAGTTTAGTCTTGCTGTGAATAGTATTTCAGTAAGGTTTAACTTAGTGGTCAGGGAAGTTGGTCCCTTGCGTCTCTGCAAAATCTTCTACGTCGTTCACAAGACTTCAGCTTCAAGGCAAGGTAAGGGACGACGTAGCTGGTCTTGACAAGCGGACGCGCGCAGCGGGAGCACCGATTGAGCGCCGAAGGTGCGCCAAAGGTAAGCCCGTCTGCGCCCGTCCGCGCCTGGACCGCGCCCAGCGCCAGGACCCCTGGCCCTCGCAGACCCCTGCCCACCCGCCGGACGTACGACGCCGCCACCCTCAATGCACTCAACACCGGCCGAACCCCTGAATGCTACCGAGCCACCCCGAGACGCACCCACGGACCCTTCACCTGCCAGTCCTGCAAGTTCTCCTGCAGCCGGACCTGCACTGCACCAGCGCCCCCCAAGCCGAACACCAGCAGCAACCACCTGAAGTGCATCCTGCTCAACACCCGCTCCGTCCACAGACACGCCGTCCAGCTCTGGAACCTCCTCGACACCACAGCTCCTGACGTTGCCTTCCTCACGGAAACCTGGATGAACGCCTCCTCAGCGCCCGACATCGCCATCGCCATCCCAGAGGGCTACAAGATCATCCGGAGAGACCGCGACAAGCAGACTGGAGGAGGCATCGCCATCATCCACAGGAACAGCATCCGCATCTCGACCAACACCGACGACACCCTGACAACCGCCGAACACCTGCACTTCCAGATCCACACTGACCCCAAGACCACCCTCAGGGGCACCCTGATCTACCGACCCCCGGGACCACGCACTCAATTCAGCGAAGACATCGCTGACTTCATCAGCCCGCACGCCCTCCCCTCCGCTGACAACATCCTCCTTGGGGACATCAACTTCCACCTGGAGAACAACAACGACCGCAACACCACCACCCTGCTCGACAACCTTGCCACCCTCGGACTCAAGCAGCTGGTGACCACCCCGGAGCAGCACAGGGTGGTGGAAGGAGGCCGACTAAGGCGGATTTCATTGTGGATCCACCTACCTACCCTGATGTTCAGGAATTGCTCATGATGCTTTAATCAGCTCATACAATAAGACATGTAACTACATGTTCCAAAAAATCCGCTGTAGGCACATTGTATTTGTCTCTAGTGAATGTAATCACTTTTTAGGAAAATTAGAACAAAAATCCTGTTTTGTAGAGAAACGTGAGTAGGGTTGGGAGTTGTGCCCCGTCCTGAAGAAGGTACGCATGTACCGAAACATGTCGACGCACACCAGAGGTTCTGTCCCTTACTAAGACACAAAACCTCGCCATCTAGCACATTTTTTAACAGCACCAGCCAGAGGTACAGAATAAAGTTTTTTCTTTTTACCCACTGGCCAGGTACTTTTTAATTTTTTTCACTACACTTCCCACTCACATCCTATTCCTTTCACCTGCACTCAACACACACCACACATAGTCTGATTTGTCAACGCTCCCGCGTAGTCGTAGGTCGTAGCGTGCCGCATCCCCTTAGCGGGGTGCGAAGACCCCGATGATGAAGCATGACACCAAGGGGGCTGTTGGTGTGTGAGGGGTATTTTACACAACACTGAGTGTTCCCCCCTTTTTTCTTCACTTTTCTTTCCAACTAGTGGTAGGATTCTCCTTGTTTATGTATCTATGACCACCCCCACCCACCTCACCGGACACACACTCGACGCCGTCTTCTCGTCCAGCAAAGACATCGCCTTCAGCCACGCCACTGGACTCCACTGGACGAACCACAGCTGCATCGACTTCACCTTCAGAAGGACCACGGTCCACCACCACCAGCAACAGGCTGCACGAAGAAGCTGGAACAAGATCACAGCCGACCAACTCGCCGCATCCCTAAGCCAGCACCCTCCCGCCAGCTCAGCGAACCCCAGCCAAGCCGCCGACAACCTCACGAAATGGATCTGCACCTACGCGGACGAACTCGCCCCTCTGAGGACCCCGCCCAGCAGACCCGGAAGCAAGAAGGCCCGTGCTTCACCGACGAACTCAAGAGCTCCAAGAAGAACTGCCGTGCCCTCGAGAAAGCCTGGAGAAAAGACCCTACACCGGACAACATGACTACCCTCAAGCTCGCCACCCGAAAGCACCACCAACTGATCCACGCCACCAAGAAAACAGCATTCAAGGACCGGCTGGACAACAACGCACACAACAGCAAGGAACTCTTCAACATCGTGAGAGAGCTCTCCAACCCCAACGCCGGAACCAACGACATCACCCCATCGCAAGACCTCTGCAACTCCCTCGCCTCCTACTTCCACAACAAGATCGCTGACATACACAACAGCTTCAGCACACAAACAACGCTACCCACGACCACACCAACGCCCCCCACCACCACCCTCAACGCCTGGACACCGATCAACCTCGAAGACACCATCAGCACGATGAACTCCATCCACTCCGGATCTCCAACCGACCCCTGCCCTCACCACGTCTTCAACAAGGCCGACGCTGTCATCGCACCCCACCTGCGGGACATCATCAACACCTCCTTCGACACCGCCACCTTCCCTGAGAGCTGGAAGCACGCCGAACTCAGCGCTCTACTAAAGAAACCAACGGCGGACCCCACCGAACTCAAGAACTACCGCCCCATCTCGCTTCTCCCGTTTCCAGCCAAAGTCATCGAGAAGACCGTCAACAAGCAACTGGCAGCCTTGCTCGAGACGACTGGATCCCTCGACCCATCTCAGTCAGGCTTCCGGGCCAACCACAGCACCGAGACCGCCCTCATCGCTGCCACTGACGACATCCGAACCCTGCTGGACAACGAAGAAACAGCGGCCTTCATCCTCCTGGACCTCTCCGCGGCATTCGACACTGTCTGCCACCGCACCCTAGTGCAGCGCCTCAGCAACGTCGGAATCAAGGAGAAGGCACTGGAATGGATCATCTCCTTCCTCGCCGGAAGGACACAGAGAGTCCGCCTCCCCCCGTTCAGATCAGAAGCCACGGAAGTCATCTGCTGCATCCCTCAGGGCTCCTCGCTCAGCCCCACCCTCTTCAATGTCTACATGAGCCCCCTTGCGGCCATCGCACGCCAACACAACCTGAACATCATCTCCTACGCCGATGACACCCAGCTGATCCTCTCCCTGACCAACGACCCCGCCACAGCCAGAGCCAACCTACACGAAGGGATGGAAGACGTGGCCGAGTGGATGACGACCAGCCGCCTGAAACTGAACACAGACAAGACGGAAGTCCTCATCCTGGGCTCCTCACCCTCCGCCTGGGACGACTCCTGCTGGCCCCCCGCCCTGGGCAACGCACCCAAACCGACAGACCACGCACGCAATCTGGGCTTCATCCTGGACTCCTCCCTCTCCATGACCAGACAAGTCAACGCCGTCTCCTCGTCCTGTTTCAACATCCTGCGCATGCTACGTAAGATCTTCCGTTGGATCCCCACCGAGACCAGGAAGACGGTCACCCAGGCCCTCGTCACCAGCCGTCTGGACTATGGCAACGCCCTCTACGCCAGAACCACCGCCAAGCTCCAGAAGAGACTCCAGCGTATCCAGAACGCCTCGGCGAGACTCATCCTCGACGTCCCCAGACGAAGCCACATCTCCAGACACCTGAGAGACCTGCACTGGCTCCCGATCAACAAAAGAATCACCTTCCGGCTCCTCACCCACGCACACAAAGCCCTACACAACCAAGGCCCGACCTACCTCAACAGCCGCCTCAACTTCTACGCTCCCAAACGCCATCTCCGCTCGACCAGTCACGCCCTCGCCGCCGTCCCCCGCATCCGCAGAGCGACAACAGGAGGAAGGTCCTTCTCCCACCTGGCCGCCAAGACTTAGAACTCCCTCCCGACCGACCTACGCCTGACCCAAGACCACCTCTCCTTCAGGAAGAAGCTCAAGACCTGGCTGTTCGAGCAGTGCGGACCCCCCCCCCAAGCGCCTTGAGACCCTCCGGGTGAGTAGTGCGCGGTATACATGCCTATGATTGATTGATTGATTGATTCACCCTAGTACAGAGATCTGGGCCTAAATCCATTGTTTTTTTGCACTACACACCACCCCAGTTCAGACATGGCCATATGCAAATCAGTCTGACCCTGCGCCTCATGGGAACAGTCCAGCCTGAACTGCGAAGCCATGTCTTCCCTGGACCGGAATCACGCATCCTAGGACCGGTTTCTGGCTATCAGCCATGATAGCTTGACTCCAGTGGTTGGAGAGCACATGACTCACGTCTGAGCATACACGTCCCACTCGGGGTGACAAATGCAAAAACAACAGTTGATGGACAGAATGCAGAACAATGTCATACATTCACACCAGTACAGAGATCTGGGCCTAAATCCTTCGTTTTTTGCTCACCAAGCCACCCCAGTGACGACATGGCCATATGCAAATCCGTCTTGACCCTGTGCCTCATGGGAACAGTCCAGCACGTTCTGCCAAGCCATGTCTTCCCTGGACGGGAATTAAGCATCCTAGGACCGGTTTCTGGCTATCAGCCATCATCAGCCAGGATAGCTTGTCTCCAGTGGCGTGGAGAGCGCGGGACTCACGTCTGAGCATACCCGTCCCACTCAGGGTGACAAATGCAAAAACAACAGTTGATGCACAGAATGCAGAACAATGTCATACATTCACTCCAGTTCAGGGATCTGGGCCTTAATCCTTAGTTTTTTGCTCACCAAGCCACCCCAGTTCAGACATGGCCATATGCAAATCAGTTTTGACCCTGTGCCTCATGGGAACTGTCCAGCACGAACTGCCAGGCCATGACTTCCCTGGACCGGAATCAAGCATCCTTGGACCGGTTTCTGACTATCAGCCATCATCAGCCAGCATAGCTTGACTCCAGTGGCGTGGAGAGCACGGGACTCATGTCTGAGCATACCCGTCCCACTCGGGGTGACAAATGCAAAAACAGCAGTTGATGGACAGAATGCAGAACAATGTCATACATTCACCCCAGTACAGAGATCTGGGCCTAAATCCATAGTTTTTTTGCACTACAAACCACCCCAGTTCAGACATGGCCATATGCAAATCAGTCTGACCCTGTGCCTCATGGGAACAGTCCAGCTCCAACTGCCAAGCCATGTCTTCCCTGGACCGGAATCACGCATCCTAGGACCGGTTTCTGGCTATCAGCAGGGATAGCTTGACTCCAGTGGTTGGAGAGCACATGACTCACGTCTGAGCATACACGTCCCACTCGGGGTGACAAATGCAAAAACAACAGTTGATGGACAGAATGCAGAACAATGTCATACATTCACCCCAGTACAGAGATCTGGGCCTCAATCCATCGTTTTTTTGCTCACCAAGCCACCCCATTTCAGACATGGCCTTATGCAAATCAGTCTTGCCCATGTGCCTCATGGGAACAGTCCAGCCTGAACTGCCAAGCCATGTTTCCCTGGATCGGAATCACGCATCCTAGGACCGGTTTCTGGCTATCAGCCAGGACAGCTTGACTCCAGTGGTTGGAGAGCACATGACTCACGTCTGAGCATACACGTCCCACTCGGGGCGACAAATGCAAAAACAACAGTTGATGGACAGAATGCAGGACAATGTCATACATTCACCCCAGTACCAAGATCTGGGCCTAAATCCTTCGTTTTTTGCTCACCAAGCCACCTCAGTTCAGACATGGTCTTATGCAAATCAGTCTTGACCCTGTAACACATGGGAACAGTCCAGCCCGTTCTGCCAAGCCATGTCTTCCCTGGACCGGAATCAAGCATCCTAGGACCGGTTTCTGGCTATCAGCCATCATCAGCCAGGATTGCTTGACTCCAGTGGCGTGGAGAGCACAGGACTCACGTCTGAGCATACCCGTCCCACTCGGTGTGACAAATGCAAAAACAACAGTTGATGGACAGAATGCAGAACAATGTCATACATTCACCCCAGTACAGAGATCTGGGCCTAAATCCATCGTTTTCTTGCACTACACACCACCCCAGTTCAGACATGGCCATGTGCAAATCAGTCTGACCCTGTGCCTCATGGGAACAGTCCAGCTTGAACTGCCAAGCCATGTCTTCCCTGGACCGGAATCACGCATTCTACGGCCAGTTTCTGGCTATCAGCCAGGATAGCTTGACTCAAGTGGTTAGAGAGCACAGGACTCACGTCTGAGCATACACGTCCCACTTGGGATGACAAATGCAAAAACAACAGTTGATGGACAGAATGCAGAACAATGTCATAAATTCACCCCAGTACAGAGATCTGGGCCTAAATCCATACTTTTTATGCTTACCAACCCACCCCAGTTCAGACATGGCCATATGCAAATCAGTCTGACCCTGCGCCTCATTGGAACAGTCCAGCCCGAACTGCCAAGCCATGTATTCCCTGGACCGGAATCACGCATCCTAGGACCGGTTTCTGGCTATCAGTCATGATAGCTTGACTCCAGTGGTTGGAGAGCACATGACTCATGTCTGAGCATACACGTCCCACTCGGGGTGACAAATGCAAAAACAACAGTTGATGGGCAGAATGCAGAACAATGTCATACATTCACCCCAGTACAGAGATCTGGGCCTCAATCCATCGTTTTTTTGCTCACCAAGCCACCCCAGTTCAGACATGGTCATATGCAAATCCGTCTTGACCCTGTGCCTCATGGGAACAGTCCAGCACGTTCTGCCAAGCCATGTCTTCCCTTAACTGGAATCAAGCATCCTAGGACCGGTTTCTGGCTATCAGCCATCATCAGCCAGGATAGCGTGGTGTGGAGAGCACGGGACTCATGTCTGAGCATACCCGTCCCACTCGGGGTGACAAATGCAAAAACAACAGTTGATGGACAGAATGCAGAACAATGTCATACATTCACCCAAGTACAGAGATCTGAGCCTAAATTCATAATTTTTATGCTTACCAAGCCACCCCAGTTCAGACATGCCCATATGCAAATTGGTCTTGGCCCTGTGCCTCATGGCAAAAGTCCAGCCGAACAGCCAAGCCATGTCTTCCCTGGACCGGAATCAAGCATCCTAGGACTGGTTTCTGGCTATCAGCCATTGTAGTGTAGTTCCTATTTTCACTATAAGCCCTGCGCATTGGAATAACATAAACAGTAGTGTAGACGTAGGACTGAGGTCTTCTAGGTCTCTACTGACTATTTTAGACTTAATTTAGGTTTGCGCAAGCTAGCTCAGAGGTCACTGGAAACTTTCTTGACTGAATAGGAAGTGATCAGCTTCCCTGGCTCAGACAAGAAGGGATTCAGCTTCCGACAACCGCATAAACATGACAATTTTGCTCCCTCAGACTAAGAGTCAATCTCTAGAGTCGTGTGAAACAATAGACAGCTATTTCACTCAGTCAGATGTGCATATTTAATTTCACCAGGGTGCAGAGAATAGAGAGACAGGCGTTTTCAATAAAAGGTATTATTTATTGAGCAGTCTTCCTTCTCATGCAAGAGAAATGAATTGCCACAATTGCAATACTTAATGTAAAGTAAAGTACGTACAGTAAAAGGAGTATTATGAAATAATACTGTAAAAGCATTGATATGGTTTCTTAGCCATAAGACACTTTAAAATGGATTAAATATATATACATATATACATTGGCTAACGTGCTCAACTGGTGCTTCTAAAATACGCCTACCCCGGTGTACCTGACCTAAGCCTAATACGTGGGAAGGAGTAAGTAAGTAGCAGTTTAAGTTAAGTAGGTTTGTTGCCAAGGATCTGTTCAAGAATTCTCTCTAAGGGTTTAGTCAGCACTGTACCTTGGAAATAGAATGTAGGAGGTCTGATATCTCGCTCTCAGGACCCGATATCCCAGTCACCCGCAAGGGTAGACTGGAAACGCCGGAGCTGGATTTTCTCGGCAGGAGAAAAGACAGCGTCTTTCTCAGCGCGTCAAAAGAGGAGGGGCAGCGTCCGTGGGCTTCTCGCATCTGCTGGGCTCTCGGAAAGTAGATTAGCTGCTCTGCTTCAGAATCACCACCGTGTGTTTGCTTTAGGCATCTGGTGTATTAATACCAGAAAGGTGCCGAGTCTGACGTAAGGTTTGGACATAAGACGTCAATAAAGATGTCACTAAGAACTGGCCGTTCTTACAGTGCTCGCAGGAGTTCTATTACAAATCAAAACAAAGCAAGCGGGGCTTTCCCAGGTTGCTGGAGGTTTGGTGTGTCGAAAGAACTCGGTGTGCTCTCTAGGAATCCAAGGAAGTAGCTTTTGCCGTGCTTGGACTGCAAGGGCGATTTACTGAAATATGGATATGATTATTATGCCATTATAGGGATATTATTGATTAAAGCCATATAGGGGCATAAAGTCACAATATTGAATCAGGTTCCTTTATAAAACACATCACCATCATCAGCCAGGATAGCTTGACTCCACTGGCGTGGAGAGCACAGGACTCACGTCTGATCATACCCGTCCCACTCGAGGTGACAAATGCAAAAACAACAGTTGATGGTCAGAATGTAAATGTAAATGTAAATGTGTTTCGATTTATATAGCGCAACACTTTAACCCAGGGGTCTCAAGGCGCTTGCTTAGGGAACCCGTCCTGGTATTCCCCTGTGAGATACCCCGGCCGGGTATCCACAAGGTGAAAGCCAGGCATCCCACTGCGAGGGGCCGTAGTGGAGATTAAGCAAGCTATTGCCCAGAGTCGGACCCCGTGAGTCGAGTAGGCACCGGAGCGAGAATTGTCGACTCCATGGAATTTTGAGCCCGAGACCCGCCGAGGCGGGGAATCGAACCCTGGTCCGCGGCCGATCTCAGCTTCCGGGTCTGCCGCCTCTAACCACTGAGCCACGCTTCTCCACAATGAACTGTTGTTTTTGCATTTGTCACCCCGAGTGGGACGTCATACATTCACCCCAGTACATAGATCTGGGCCTAAATCCATCGTTTTTTTGCTCATCAAGCCACCCCATTTCAGACATGGCCTTATGCAAATCAGTCTTGACCCTGTGCCTCATGGGAACAGTCCAGCCCGAACTGCCAAGCCATGTCTTCCCTGGACCGGAATCAAGCATCCTACGACCGTTTTTTGGCTATCAGTCATCATCATCCAGGATAGCTTGACTCCAGTGGCGTGGAGAGCACGGGACTCACGTGTGAGCATACCGGTCCCACTCGGGGTGACGAATGCAAAAACAACAGTTGATGGACAGAATGCAGAACAATGTCATACATTCACCCCAGTACAGAGATCTGGGCCTAAATCCATTGTTTCTTTGCTCACCAAGCCACCCCAGTTCAGACATGGCCATATGCAAGTCAGTCTTGACCCTGTGCCTCAATGGGAACAGTCCACCCCGAACTGCCAAGCCATGTCTTTACTGGACCGGAATCAAGCATCCTAGGATGGGTTCCTGGCTATCAGTCATCATCATCCAGGATAGCTTGACTCCAGTGGCGTGGAGAGCACAGGACTCACGTCTGAGCATACCCGTCCCACTCGGTGTGACAAATGCAAAAACAACAGTTGATGGACAGAATGCAGAACAATGTCATACATTCACCCCAGTACAGATATCTGGGCCTAAATCCATCGTTTTTTTGCACTACACACCACCCCAGTTCAGACATGGCCATATGCAAATCAGTCTGACCCTGTGCCTCATGGGAACAGTCCAGCTCGAACTGCCAAGCCATGTCTTCCCTGGACCAGAATCAAGCATCCTAGGACCGGTTTCTGGCTATCAGCCAGGATAGCTTGACTCCAGTGGTTGGAGAGCACAGGACTCACGTCTGAGCATACACGTCCCACTCGGGGTGACAAATGCAAAAACAACAGTTGATGAACAGAATGCAGAACAATGTCATACATTCACCCCAGTACAGAGATATGGGCCTAAATCCATCGTTTTTTTGCACTACACACCACCTCAGTTTAGACATGGCAATATGCAAATCAGTTTGACCCTGCGCCTCATGGGA
Organism: Lissotriton vulgaris; assembly: GCF_964263255.1. Lineage (NCBI taxonomy): Eukaryota > Metazoa > Chordata > Amphibia > Caudata > Salamandridae > Lissotriton > Lissotriton vulgaris. Next base: position 495,393,512 of record NC_141687.1, read on the forward strand.
ACAGTCCAGCCCGAACTGCAAAGCCATGTTTCCCTGGACCGGAATCACGCATCCTAGGACCGGTTTCTGGCTATCAGCCAGGACAGCTTGACTCCAGTGGTTGGAGAGCACATGACTCACGTCTGAGCATACACGTCCCACTCGGGGTGACAAATGCAAAAACAACAGTTGATGGACAGAATGCAGAACAATGTCATACATTCACCCCAGTACCGAGATCTGGGTCTAAATCCTTCGTTTTTTGCTCACCAAGCCACCTCAGTTCAGACATGGCCATATGCAAATCAGTCTTGACCCTGTACCTCATGGGAACAGTTCAGCCCGTTCTGCCAAGCCATGTCTTCCCTGGACCGGAATCAAGCATCCTAGGACCGGTTTCTGGCTATCAGCCCTCATCAGCCAGGATTCCTTGACTCCAGTGGTTGGAGAGCACAGGACTCACGTCTGAGCATACACGTCCCACTCGGGGTGACAAATGCAAAAACAACAGTTGATGAACAGAATGCAGAACAATGTCATACATTCACCTCAGTACAGAGATCTGGGCCTAAATCCATTGTTTTTCTGCACTATACACCACCCCAGTTCAGACATGGCCATATGCAAATCAGTCTGACCCTGCGCCTCATGGAAACAGTCCAGCCCGAACTGCCAAGCCATGTCTTCCCTGGACCGGAATCACGCATCCTAGGACCGGTTTATGGCTCACTAGTTAGAGGAGGCAGACCTGGAAGCAGAGGTCAGCCTGGGACCAGGGTTCAATTCCCGGCTCGGCGGGGTCTTGAGTCCTAAAATGTCCATGGACTCGACAATTCTCGCTCCGGTGCCTACTCGATTCACGGGTTCACACTCTTTGACTCTGGGCAATAGCTTGCTTAATCTCCACAACGGCCCCTCGCGGTGGGATGCCTGGCTTTCACCTTGCGGATACCCTGCCGGGGTTATCTCACAGGGGAATACCAGGATGGGTTCCCTAAGCAAGCGCTTAGAAACCGCTCGGTGATTTCCGCTATATAAATTCCTGTACATTTACATTTACATTTACATTCTTCCCTGGACTGGAATCACGCATCCTAGGACCTGTTTCTGGCTATCAGCCAGGATAGCTTGACTCCAGTGGTTGGAGAGCACATGACTCATGTCTGAGCATACACGTCCCACTCGGGGTGACAAATGCAAAAACAACAGTTGATGGACAGAATGCAGAACAATGTCATACATTCACCCCAGTACAGAGATCTGGGCCTAAATCCATATTTTTTTGTACTACACACCACCCCAGTTCAGACATGGCCATATGCAAATCAGTCTGACCCTGCGCTTCATGGGAACAGTCCAGCCCGAACTTCCAAGCCATGTCTTCCCTGGACCGGAATCACGCATCCTAGGACCGGTTTCTGGCTATCAGCCAGGATAGCTTGACTCCAGTGGTTGGAGAGCACATGACTCACGTCTGAGCATACACGTCCCACTCGGGGTGACAAATGCAAAAACAACAGTTGATGGACAGAATGCAGAACAATGTCATACATTCACCCCAGTACCGAGATCTGGGCCTAAATCCTTCGTTTTTTGCTCACCAAGCCACCTCAGTTCAGACATGGCCATATGCAAATCAGTCTTGACCCTGTACCTCATGGGAACAGTTCAGCCCGTTCTGCCAAGCCATGTCTTCCCTGGACCGGAATCAAGCATCCTAGGACCGGTTTCTGGCTATCAGCCCTCATCAGCCAGGATTGCTTGACTCCAGTGGTTGGAGAGCACAGGACTCACGTCTGAGCATACACGTCCCACTCGGGGTGACAAATGCAAAAACAACAGTTGATGAACAGAATGCAGAACAATGTCATACATTCACCTCAGTACAGAGATCTGGGCCTAAATCCATAGTTTTTTTGCACTATACACCACCCCAGTTCAGACATGGCCATATGCAAATCAGTCTGACCCTGCGCCTCATGGAAACAGTCCAGCCCGAACTGCCAAGCCATGTCTTCCCTGGACCGGAATCACGCATCCTAGGACCGGTTTATGGCTCACTGGTTAGAGGAGGCAGACCTGGAAGCAGAGGTCAGCCTGGGACCAGGGTTCAATTCCCGGCTCGGCGGGGTCTTGAGTCCTAAAATGTCCATGGACTCGACAATTCTCGCTCCGGTGCCTACTCGATTCACGGGTTCACACTCTGTGACTCTGGGCAATAGCTTGCTTAATCTCCACAACGGCCCCTCGCGGTGGGATGCCTGGCTTTCACCTTGCGGATACCCTGCCGGGGTTATCTCACAGGGGAATACCAGGATGGGTTCCCTAAGCAAGCGCTTAGAAACCGCTCGGTGATTTGCGCTATATAAATTCCTGTACATTTACATTTACATTTACATTCTTCCCTGGACTGGAATCACGCATCCTAGGACCTGTTTCTGGCTATCAGCCAGGATAGCTTGACTCCAGTGGTTGGAGAGCACATGACTCATGTCTGAGCATACACGTCCCACTCGGGGTGACAAATGCAAAAACAACAGTTGATGGACAGAATGCAGAACAATGTCATACATTCACCCCAGTACAGAGATCTGGGCCTAAATCCATATTTTTTTGTACTACACACCACCCCAGTTCAGACATGGCCATATGCAAATCAGTCTGACCCTGCGCTTCATGGGAACAGTCCAGCCCGAACTTCCAAGCCATGTCTTCCCTGGACCGGAATCACGCATCCTAGGACCGGTTTCTGGCTATCAGCCAGGATAGCTTGACTCCAGTGGTTGGAGAGCACATGACTCACGTCTGAGCATACACGTCCCACTCGGGGTGACAAATGCAAAAACAACAGTTGATGGACAGAATGCAGAACAATGTCATACATTCACCCCAGTACCGAGATCTGGGCCTAAATCCTTCGTTTTTTGCTCACCAAGCCACCTCAGTTCAGACATGGCCATATGCAAATCAGTCTTGACCCTGTACCTCATGGGAACAGTTCAGCCCGTTCTGCCAAGCCATGTCTTCCCTGGACCGGAATCAAGCATCCTAGGACCGGTTTCTGGCTATCAGCCCTCATCAGCCAGGATTGCTTGACTCCAGTGGTTGGAGAGCACAGGACTCACGTCTGAGCATACACGTCCCACTCGGGGTGACAAATGCAAAAACAACAGTTGATGAACAGAATGCAGAACAATGTCATACATTCACCTCAGTACAGAGATCTGGGCCTAAATCCATAGTTTTTTTGCACTATACACCACCCCAGTTCAGACATGGCCATATGCAAATCAGTCTGACCCTGCGCCTCATGGAAACAGTCCAGCCCGAACTGCCAAGCCATGTCTTCCCTGGACCGGAATCACGCATCCTAGGACCGGTTTATGGCTCACTGGTTAGAGGAGGCAGACCTGGAAGCAGAGGTCAGCCTGGGACCAGGGTTCAATTCCCGGCTCGGCGGGGTCTTGAGTCCTAAAATGTCCATGGACTCGACAATTCTCGCTCCGGTGCCTACTCGATTCACGGGTTCACACTCTGTGACTCTGGGCAATAGCTTGCTTAATCTCCACAACGGCCCCTCGCGGTGGGATGCCTGGCTTTCACCTTGCGGATACCCTGCCGGGGTTATCTCACAGGGGAATACCAGGATGGGTTCCCTAAGCAAGCGCTTAGAAACCGCTCGGTGATTTGCGCTATATAAATTCCTGTACATTTACATTTACATTTACATTCTTCCCTGGACTGGAATCACGCATCCTAGGACCTGTTTCTGGCTATCAGCCAGGATAGCTTGACTCCAGTGGTTGGAGAGCACATGACTCATGTCTGAGCATACACATCCCACTCGGGGTGACAAATGCAAAAACAACAGTTGATGGACAGAATGCAGAACAATGTCATACATTCACCCCAGTACAGAGATCTGGGCCTAAATCCATATTTTTTTGTACTACACACCACCCCAGTTCAGACATGGCCATATGCAAATCAGTCTGACCCTGCGCTTCATGGGAACAGTCCAGCCCGAACTTCCAAGCCATGTCTTCCCTGGACCGGAATCACGCATCCTAGGACCGGTTTCTGGCTATCAGCCAGGATAGCTTGACTCCAGTGGTTGGAGAGCACATGACTCACGTCTGAGCATACACGTCCCACTCGGGGTGACAAATGCAAAAACAACAGTTGATGGACAGAATGCAGAACAATGTCATACATTCACCCCAGTACCGAGATCTGGGCCTAAATCCTTCGTTTTTTGCTCACCAAGCCACCTCAGTTCAGACATGGCCATATGCAAATCAGTCTTGACCCTGTACCTCATGGGAACAGTTCAGCCCGTTCTGCCAAGCCATGTCTTCCCTGGACCGGAATCAAGCATCCTAGGACCGGTTTCTGGCTATCAGCCCTCATCAGCCAGGATTGCTTGACTCCAGTGGTTGGAGAGCACAGGACTCACGTCTGAGCATACACGTCCCACTCGGGGTGACAAATGCAAAAACAACAGTTGATGAACAGAATGCAGAACAATGTCATACATTCACCTCAGTACAGAGATCTGGGCCTAAATCCATTGTTTTTTTGCACTATACACCACCCCAGTTCAGACATGGCCATATGCAAATCAGTCTGACCCTGCGCCTCATGGAAACAGTCCAGCCCGAACTGCCAAGCCATGTCTTCCCTGGACCGGAATCACGCATCCTAGGACCGGTTTATGGCTCACTGGTTAGAGGAGGCAGACCTGGAAGCAGAGGTCAGCCTGGAACCAGGGTTCAATTCCCGGCTCGGCGGGGTCTTGAGTCCTAAAATGTCCATGGACTCGACAATTCTCGCTCCGGTGCCTACTCGATTCACGGGTTCACACTCTGTGACTCTGGGCAATAGCTTGCTTAATCTCCACAACGGCCCCTCGCGGTGGGATGCCTGGCTTTCACCTTGCGGATACCCTGCCGGGGTTATCTCACAGGGGAATACCAGGATGGGTTCCCTAAGCAAGCGCTTAGAAACCGCTCGGTGATTTGCGCTATATAAATTCCTGTACATTTACATTTAGATTTACATTCTTCCCTGGACTGGAATCACGCATCCTAGGACCTGTTTCTGGCTATCAGCCAGGATAGCTTGACTCCAGTGGTTGGAGAGCACATGACTCATGTCTGAGCATACACGTCCCACTCGGGGTGACAAATGCAAAAACAACAGTTGATGGACAGAATGCAGAACAATGTCATATATTCATCCCAGTACAGAGATCTGGGCCTAAATCCATCGTTTTTTTGTACTACACACCACCCCAGTTCAGACATGGCCATATGCAAATCAGTCTGACCCTGCGCTTCATGGGAACAGTCCAGCCCGAACTTCCAAGCCATGTCTTCCCTGGACCGGAATCACACATCCTAGGACCGGTTTTTGGCTATCAGCCAGGATAGCTTGACTCCAGTGGTTGGAGAGCACATGACTCACGTCTGAGCATACACGTCCCACTCGGGGTGACAAATGCAAAAACAACAGTTGATGGACAGAATGCAGAACAATGTCATACATTCACCCCAGTACCGAGATCTGGGCCTAAATCCTTCGTTTTTTGCTCACCAAGCCACCTCAGTTCAGACATGGCCATATGCAAATCAGTCTTGACCCTGTACCTCATGGGAACAGTCCAGCCCGTTCTGCCAAGCCATGTCTTCCCTGGACCGGAATCCATCATCCTAGGACCGGTTTCTGGCTATCAGCCATCATCAGCCAGGATAGCTTGACTCCAGTGGCGTGGAGAGCACAGGACTCACGTCTGAGCATACCCATCCCACTCAGGGTGACAAATGCAAAAACAACAGTTGATGGACAGAATGCAGTACAATGTCATACATTCACCCCAGTACAGAAATCTGGGCCTGAATCCATTGTTACAGGCTGATTTGGATATGGTTGGGTCCAAACAGGGGTGGTGTAGTGAGCAAAAGAATGATGGATTAAACCCAGATCTTTGTGAGGGGGGGTAAATGTTTGCATTGTTCACATTCCCTCCATCATTTTGTCCTTTTGCTTTTCAAAATTTTGCAATGAACACTGAATGAATATTTTACCTTTTCGTACATAGAACTTTGATTTCTTTCTCTCACGAGACTGAGAATTCAATAAATTGTTCCCAAATAAGCGTATATAGTTTATGTGAAAGTTCTGCATCTTTTTGATCTTTAGGAGGAATTACCTTCTTCTTTAAAGGTTTAGATGTGCTTTGAAATCCTTCAACAGCGGCTGAGATTCTATTTTTGAATATTTAGATGGAATTTCCTTCTTCTGGTGGGCATTGGGCCCAAAAAGAGATAACTAACTTATTCATCGTAATCCTACTGAAGGAATGTCAAATAATTCAACGAAGGTTTGAGGCTATAGTGACAGAACTATTACCTTTAGTTAGCGACCAGGAGGAATTTTGCTGTAAATACAACTTCAGCTTTACATTTATCATTGGATTTGCTTAACCTCACACATTTCATTACAGCTGTCTGGGGTAGGAGTAGGGACAAAGCCTAGACCTTTTTCGAGGACCTTAGTTTCAGTAGGGGTAAGAGGTCTAATGGAAAGGTTGACAATCAGACTCTCCTCCCTCTGGTTGTGCTCCTGGTCTCTATTGATGTTGATGTTGTTGGCTGGTCTTGCCACTGCACCCCTTTCTGACCTCCCCGCTTTCGCCCTCTTCCTCTGCCCCAACCTCTGTCGTGAAAAGGAGGGTTCATTGGAAAGAACTGTGGTGGTCCCTGGCGATAGAAGGGGTATTGCCAGGGTGGCATCATTTGTGTTGGTCGCTGAAACATTTGACCTTGGTTGAAACCCTGGTTCCAATTTGGACGGTGCTGATTGCTGTTGTTGTTGGGGGGGTACCCACCGCTGAAATCACTGCCGGACGAGCCCCTCCGGCTACCATTATCTGAACTCTCATCCGAGGAGTAGCCGTTTTTCTTATTTGTGTATCCTTCCTTGAGATAGGGGTATTCCTTCTCTTCTCTACCTCAGACAGCTTTAACGAAATGTGTGAGGTTAAGCAACTCTTTAGGAAAATACGCTTGCGCTCCTTCTTTAGCGAAAGACCGGATAGCGACAGAACAGACACAGGGTTGCGTAAACCATCCACGTTTACTCCAACTGACGGTATGGTTCCACCAGAGGTGCTGGTCTTTGAGAGGGCAGTCCTCAAGACTTTGGAAACCAAACCAAACACCAGTAGCTTTAACAACCTCACCAATGCTGAAAGGCTAGCTGTACAAACACTCGGTAATGACACTACCATAGTCATTAAGCAGGCGGATAAAGAGGGTGCCACAGTGATTCAAAACACCAGTGACTATGACACTCAATGCAAACGACAACTCACCAATGCAACCCACTACAGACCATTGACAATTGATCCCACTCCAAGGCTAACCACCACTATCACTAGCCTGATCATGGAAGGAGAAACCAATGAGTGGATCACTAAAAATGAGGCAGAGTTCCTTCTCACTACGGATCCAGTCACCTCTTATTTCTACACCCCCCCCAAGATTCATAAGGGTACAACTCCTGTTCCAGGTAGGCCTATTGTATCCGGCATCGGCTCACTTTTGGGGCCCCTTTCCAAATTTTGTGATGTATTCCTCCAACCTGTTGTGAAGAAGATACCATCCTTTCTTCAAGATACCAGGGATGTGCTCCGCCTCATTGATTCCATTGAGGGGAGAGAGAGCGTCGACCTCCTCTTAACTTTGGATGTGGAGGCGCTCTATACTAACATTCCCCAGAAGGCTACCCTGGAAGCAGTGGAGGCCACTCTCCGGATGGAAGAGTGGACCTCACCCACGCCAATTTCCTTTATTATGGCCTGCGCTAGCATAGCATTGACCGAGAACTTTTTCCAGTATGGGTCCCAATTATTTCACCAGATCCAGTGGACCTCAATGGGTTCTACCTTTGCCCCTAGCCTAGCCTGCATCTATATGGCCACCTTTGAAGACCAATGTATCCATTCAGCACAAAACCCCTTTTGTCAGAACATTACACTCTGGCGCAGGTATATCGATGATATACTGGTCCTCTGGCAAGGGGACCGGGATAGCTGCGACGCTTTCTGTGCCTGGATCAATAATCAGAATCCATACCTCAGATTTACAGGCACTGTCTCAGATACGACCATACCTTTCCTAGACTTAACAATCTGCCTAGACCAAGAAGGACTGAGCACCTCCCTTTATCGTAAGGAGACAGATAGGAACAGCCTTCTCCTTTATAATAGTCATCACCCCAGGGCCCTGAGGGATAACTTACCCTTTGGCCAGTTTCTCAGGGTACGCAGAAACTGCACCACCAGCTCCGACTACAAAATGGAGTCTGTTCTGCTCCAACACAAACTACAGGATAGAGGGTATCCTACCAGATTGATCCACGATTCACGCAAACGGGCCCTCAATAACCCCAGAGAGGCCCTACTTGAGACACACCCGAAAGAACCTGACAACCTGATCACTTGCGTGACTTGCTTCACAAAAAATTCATCGTTTCTGTAAAAAAATGTGAATAAACATTGGGGGATATTGAACACAGAGGGCCTAGACATCCCTCGTCCCCCCTTTGCCTTCAAACGCATGTCCTAATCCATACATGCCCTAGAAAACAAAACATCTCTGGCCAAAGTACCTTGTGGGGGCTCCCACCAGTAGTTGGTCACTACCAGAGTGGGAGTTGTGTTGTAGGTCCACAGACAGTACAGTGCAAGGAAATTAAATTGTCTAATACATTTACCTGGCATTTGAACAAACACACGAACTGCAATAGCCCCAGATGTATTTACTTGCTGACTTGCTCTTGCTGCAAAAACTACATCGGTATGACAATGAGGCAGGTGAAATTAAGGATCATGGAGCAAAAGAGCAATATCCGGTGCTCTAGAACACACACAGGCCTCATACACTCACGCCTTGATTTCAACAATGTGCTCTATCTAGGCGCCCCAGATTACACTCTGCGCAGGCTGCAGATAGTGCAGAACTGCACAGCGCGCTTACTTCTCAAGATCCCTCGGAGACAATCAGTGAGGGCCGGTTTGGTCAGCCTTCACTGGCTACCGATTTGGCAGAGAGTCCTTTTTAAAGCTATGTGCATAGCCCACCAAGCATTCTGGGACACAGGCCCCAGCATTTCACGTGACCTAGTTACTCACTACATCCCCAACCGAAGCCTTCGCTCCAGCCAGACCTTTTTAGCAGTGGCGCCAAGAATAAAAAGATCCAGGTCAGGCGGAAGGACGTTCGCCTACAATGCGTCCAGAACCTGGAACACTCTGCCACTACATCTCAGAGCCAATCCCAACCTCACTGTGTTTCATAAACAATTAAAGACAATCAGTCAGTCAGTCAGTCAAATTAACTTTATTCGATTTGATTAAAATCATACAAAGTACATAAAAACAAGATTATTTACAATTAAAAAAGGATTAAACAGTTTCTTTGTGAACAAGTTAATTTGGCATGATGAATTCATTAAAAATGTTTAAAAACAAATTATGCACACTGGTTTGGCAAGTTCATACATCTTCTAGATCTGGACGCTGCCCCTAGGAAATTGGCCATGGCGAAAGTAATACATATATTTCCTAGGGATTTTAAATATAGCATGGCTGGTCTCACCTGGGAGAAGCCAGCTTCTCTTAAGACAGGTAGCAAGTATTTTTTTCTTTGTGCAGAGAAGAAATCACAAAACATAACAAAGTGCATGGTGTCCTGAACTGAAAAATTGTCACAAGTGCAAGGGGGTGCTAACTCAGGTTTCATCCAGGTATTAAAATTGCCCAAATAAAAGTGAATAAGGTTAAATCTAAATTTTGTTAACAAAAATCTATGAAAGGGGTTTGTTACGAAACATAAATAAGGCTCAATTGCAAGTGACTGAAGTGACAAATAATGCATTCGAACAAAAGGCTTTGATAATTCTGATTCTTCTCGCAACAGGCATACCCTAGACATGAACTGTTTTTTTGTGATGATCACATCCTGCTTTGTAATACCAGAGGGGGCGGGGAATAAGTCTGGGCGTCCCAGGTCGTTAAAAGATTTTTTCAGGTACGCCAGCCATGGGATCGTACAGCTATTCTCCAGGCTCATCACGTCCCTCATGATCATGTGATTTAACGTTAGTTCGGGGTTTAGCCAAGTCTTAAGCCAGTATGTTAGCGGTGCCAATCTCAGTTTGTCCTGAACGTAATCCAAACCAAGTTCCATATGGATAGAAAAAACCGGAGAGGTTTGGGGAAGGGACAAAACGGATCGTAAGAATCTATTCTCTGCTACCTGGATTTTATCCAGGCGCACATAGCCCCATAGAGATGCGCCATATAGAGCCACAGGGAGGGATTTGCTATTGTACACCTTGATGATGGCCTTCATAGGTCTATGACCAAACCTTTTGGCAAAGCCTAGGATGGCCATAGATGTCCTTGTGACCGCTAGGCTTTTGGCACGTATCTGGGGTCCCCAGGTACCCCTGCTATCAAAAAGAACTCCCAGGTAGGGGAACACAGGGACTCCCGAGACTACCTCTCCTTTACAAAAGAATGTTTTCGTCTTCATCTTAGCCTTTTTCCCCTGTGGACCGACGACCATGGTGTGAGATTTAGAGGCATTGACCCTCAGGTCAAGCCGGTCCATAAAAGTCCTAAATGCATCTAGCAGTTTTTGGAGGCATACCCCTGTGCGTGCAATGAGTACAGCATCGTCCGCGTATAGGAGAGCAGGGATCTTAACTTCTCCTACACGCGGTACGTCACTTGCTGCCCCAAGTAAGTGCTTGCCTAGGTCATTTATATAGATGGTAAATAACAGGGGAGCTAATATGCAGCCTTGCCTGACTCCCCGCATCGAACTGAACCGTGAGGTGCATCTGCCATCTTTAGTTACCCTTACAGCTGCAAATAGGTCCCGGTGTAAGGATGCTATGAACGCCACCAAATCTTCGTCGATCCCCATCTTCATTAAAATTTCCCATAACTTGGATCTATTGACCAAGTCGAAGGCCGAGGAGAGGTCCATAAATGCTAAATACAAGGACCCCTCCTTGGCCACCGTATACTTGGCGGTCAAAAGATGCAAGTTCCAGCACTGTTCTATCGTGCCTCTTTTTTCCCTAAAACCGTACTGTATGTCGGCCAAGCACCCACTCCCCTCCAGACTATCTCTTAACCTAGCCAAAAGGACTCTGCCCAAGATTTTAATAGCAGAGTCCAGAAGGGATATAGGCCGATAGCACCCTGGGTCATCCCTTTGGCCCTTTTTAAATATAGGATCTATTGTGGAGGTGGCCCATGTACTTGGGGGGGACGAGCTATTTGCGGCTGTGAACACGTTTGCCAGGATACCAGCCCAGAGTTTGGGTGAGTGTATATAAAAATCGGCTGGTACCCCGTCTGGGCCGGGGGCTTTGTTCTTTGTAGTGGCGCAGATTGCCTTTTCCACCTCCCCGCTGTTAAAATGTAAAGGTGTGGCCACCAGACCTGCAATGTTTTGTAAATGAGAGGAGTCGCCCGTTTCGCCATAGACAGTGCTGAAATGGGCCAGCCACTTCTCATCAGGTATTACACAGTCAATGTCTGTATTAGGGGAGTCCGAGAAATATGGGTGGTTGACTACGGACCAGAATTGCCTGCTGTCCCGCAAAATATTAGTGGCGGTTAGTTGTTCCCACGCCTCCTGTTTGATACTATCCCTTCTAAACTTAGTAGCCTTCCTATACTCTTTCCTCAAAGTTGAGACCAGAGCCCTGTCCCTAGGGTTTACTTTAAGAGAGGATTTTAAAGCTCTAAGTGCCCTAGTACAGGCGGAATCAAACCACCTATGAGGCTTTGGCTCTCCCCTACCCCTTGGGGCCATAAGGTTGTCAGACACTCTGTGGCATATTGACTGGAAAGCAGCCATGATATCATGGCCTGGTGAGGTCGGGTCTTGGCAGATCCTGATCTGATCTTCAATCTGTGGGCCAATGTCGGTGTAAAAATCATTTGGTACCACATTCCCCCACTTCAGCCGCCTACCTTGATCTATTGGGCGAAGGGTAGGTCCATGTTTGATCTGCCTTGGCCTAGGACCCATAGAGTCCCCCCAACGGATGATCAAAAGGACAGGGTTGTGGTCACTAAAGGGGGATAACACATTGCGGTAAGAAATAATACATTCAAGGATAGCAGAGGTCACAAAAATATAATCAATAACAGTCCCCGGGGATGAGCCCTTAAACGTCGGTGTTCTATGGGCCCCCTCCCCTGCTGGAAATTCAAGGAGGTTAAAGTTGGCCAGGAGGTCCTCCAGTTCCTCGCCAGCCCTGGTGTGTTCAAAGTGCGGGCCCTCCTGTTCCCATGTCTCCAAACCTCCAATTGCAGTACAACCAAAATAACAAGGGTGGATGTTAAAGTCACCCATTAACACAAATTCATAACTGGTAAGAGTATTTTGGGTGAGTACGTTTAAAAAAGCATCCAATTTTAAGATGTTATCACCACCATACTCCTTGTTGACAGAATTGTAAAAATTAATAAACAGGGTACTTTTTGACGGGCAGGTTTGCCTTTCTACAATTAAACAGTTTGGAGAGTCATAATTAATTTGTTTTAGGGATCCAGTGAGGTAGAGAGAGAAAAGGGTCAAAAGGCCTCCCCTCGCTCTGCCTGCAGTACTAGGACAAGCCGCGACTGAAAAGCCTACAAAACCATCCAACCAAAAACGAGATGTCATGTCCCACGTTTCTTGCAAAGCAATAACATTGTGGTCCGAGACAAATGCAACCCATTCATTGTCACTCATTTTTGAGCTAATTCCGGCAATGTTCCAGCTAATTATTTTACACCCTTCTTCCTTGGTGGCTGCCATAGAGGCCCTTGCGTCCTCCTTAGGCGTTGTTGACTCTTCTATCGTTAGTCAGTCCATATCGTCCAGGCCAGACAAAGGAGAGAACTGATTACTTAAGCTCACACTTATCCCATCTACCAGATTTGCGGCCTGAGTGTCATGATGTATCAAGGTGGGTGGATTAGGTAGAGTAGTTACTGGTTGCCTTACGGTGGACTCGTGTGCATTTCTGCGTGCCGCTGCTAACCTTTTACCCTGCCATCTGGCCTGGTAATTTATATTGGGTTTATGAAAAGGTAGTGGTTGGTAGAAAAAACCCAAGGGGACAGGTCTAAGGCGATCCCTGATTGAAATTGCTGAGCCATCCCAGAAAAGTCTATCAGCCACATCCACCCTGCAGAAATTTACAACCACACAGTCGCCATAAGTTGTTTTGGATTGTTTACCAATCCAACCCACCCTTCTTGCATGGATGATCGAATCCGCTATGTTTCCACCACAGCATTTTTCGCCACTCCATCGCTTAACTTTAGCAATTAGTTCCTCCGTTGATTCCCTTTCCCCTTCTCCCAGTGGGTCAACCCCAATGAACACTGCAACCAGAGGGGATGCTTCTGGTGGGAGATGGAGTTTATATGTACTTGGCGAGGTCCTTTTCCTGGGTAGTTGGCTATTATTAGGCGGTGTTAGTGGGACAGGAGCCACGCTAAGGTTACCTGTCATTGCTTGCTGAGGAGGTGTGCAAAGATCACAAGGCCTGTTATCGCTGGGTAAGTTTCCGCCTATAGGATTAATCACAAGTGTGGCCCCCTCTGCATTCCTGTTCACTCCCGTCTGAAAGAGCTTACCATCGCCCGTTTGAATGTGGTTAGGGGGGAACGATTGGATGATTCTGTCAATGAGGGAACATTTCTTCAATAATCCTTCCAGGCATGTATTTAAGGTATCTACGATATCTTTGGCAATGCCCACCAGCAATGGTTCAATCCTCGCCACAAATATTTCCTCCAGTTTTTCCTCCATAGTGGCTGATCTGTCTGCAGTGAGTGGCATGCTATTGGCTTTTTTCCCTCTCTTGCGGGTAATAGTTTTAGTGGCTGTCTGGGTTTGTGCTCTTGGGGATAAGGCAGGTGGGACGGGTTGTGGGTCAATAGCTAGTTGGGCGTGAGGGGGAGGGTTGACAATGGTCACAAGTGGTTCCAGGGGGAACGCCAGCTGGGGTGCATGAAGGGTGGGTTATGGCGTCGGCTGTGATCGAGGTTGATGGGGTGCTTGGGGAAATCAATGCAATGGCCAACTCTTGCTCCACATTAGCAATCTCCTTAGTTAGAGCCCCCACAGCCGAGGAGAGGTATGACATAATAGAGTTAGAATGCCTGGGCATTTTAGCATTTTCCCCCCCCTCATCCATGGTAGTATGTTTCTTTCTCTTACCCATCTTGGATGTTGGATGTTAGCGAGGTGGCCCAGCCCGGCCTCCTTCGGCCCCTGACGACCACAGACGGCCCGCCCTCTGCCCGGGCTCCGCCCGGCACCGCCCGCGCCTGTCCGCGATGCGGAGGAAGCTGTCTCCTTTTGTCGGCCTCCTAGCGCTGTATGCAGGAAGTGGGCGGTGTTGTGGCAGGGCAGGCTGGGAGTTGTGTTCCGCCCCGCTCTGCGGCCGTGTGATGGTGCTGCACGGCGGCGGGGGCGACCACAACGTCAGGAACCCAGCGGCGCTGTGCAGGTCAGGGCTGGTCAAGGCTGCGTGCTGTTGAGCGTTGCTACCCCTCCTGGGGCCGGTATCCGCTTGTCAATGCCCCCCGCTCCGCAGTGGGAGCTGTCTCCTTTTGTGCGCCTCCTGGCGCTGTATGCAGGAAGTGGGCGGTGTTGTGGCAGGGCAGGCTGGGAGTTGTGGTCCGCCCCGCTCTGCGGCCGTGTGATGGTGCTGCACGGCGGCGGGGGCGACCACAACGTCAGGAACCCAGCGGCGCTGTGCAGGTCAGTGCTGGTCAAGGCTGCGTGCTGTTGAGCGTTGCTACCCCTCCTGGGGCCGGTATCCGCTTGTCATTGCCCCCCGCTCCACAGTGGGAGCTGTCTCCTTTTGTGCGCCTCCTGGCGCTGTATGCAGGAAGTGGGCGGTGTTGTGGCAGGGCAGGCTGGGAGTTGTGGTCCGCCCCGCGGCCGTGTGATGGTGCTGCACGGCGGCGGGGGCGACCACAACGTCAGGAACCCAGCGGCGCTGTGCAGGTCAGTGCTGGTCAAGGCTGCGTGCTGTTGAGCGTTGCTACCCCTCCTGGGGCCGGTATCCGCTTGTCAATGCCCCCCGCTCCGCAGTGGGAGCTGTCTCCTTTTGTGCGCCTCCTGGCGCTGTATGCAGGAAGTGGGCGGTGTTGTGGCAGGGCAGGCTGGGAGTTGTGGTCCGCCCCGCTCTGCGGCCGTGTGATGGTGCTGCACGGCGGCGGGGGCGACCACAACGTCAGGAACCCAGCGGCGCTGTGCAGGTCAGTGCTGGTCAAGGCTACGTGCTGTTGAGCGTTGCTACCCCTCCTGGGGCCGGTATCCGCTTGTCAATGCCCCCCGCTCCGCAGTGGGAGCTGTCTCCTTTTTCCTGTTTAATTCCCCCCACTAATCCCTAGCTTCCTCCTCATCTGCTCTTCGGTAGGTTCTGGTTACCCTAGCGCTTGGACGCCTCCGGGCAGCAATCGCGCTCTACAAGTCTACAGGTTTACAGGTTTACAAGACTCAATGAACACTACATCCAACATGGCCACCAGGCGGATAACATCAAGTGGCTAGTACTTGAATCTCACCCATCAATGACACAACAAGCCCTGTTTAGGATTGAACAGCGATGGATACACCGCCTCCAATTGGATACACTGGGCCTTAATGATTCCGTCCCTTGGTCGTCACTGTCTAGATGATCCCCTTTTGGACAATCAGGCACTACTCCACCACCTGCCCAGATGACAAGCTGCACCATTTAATCTCCTTTTTAAAAAATTGTTTTTGGGGGTGAGATTGATTCGCCCCGGTATCCGTGATCAGCACCCTGTCTTAAGTTATACCCACTACACTATGAGCATCAGAATATGCAGTATCCCCCTGTATTCTTCACAGGCACTGGTGTAACCCGATTATAGTGTTAGCATCACAAGATGCAGTGTCCCTCTTCATCTCCACACAGGCACTGGGGTTTTACCAACACCCCACCTTAAGATGGCCGCTGCTTTTACTCATTGACACTAGCAGCCTCTCACGACACCTATACACCTGCTTGACGCATGCGCAGACATGATTGCCGGGGACCACGCCCACAAGCAGAGTCCTCGATGCGGAAGTACGGACAGCTTTTAAACCCGGTTGTCTCAGGAAACCGGCACCAGCTGTTCCGCGCTACCTTCGGAGCGCTGCACGTGTGGGTAGGTTTGCGAGCTCTGGCTGCACACACTAGAGGTAAGATGAGTGTCCGTGTTATCATTGCCGGTTTTTGTGGTATGCAGGCTTCCACCGCATTTCGTTGGCGGTATTCAACCACACACTTCGAGTGTCCATGTGAGCAATTGACATGCCCTCTCCAGACCTTGCTAAGATTGGCGGCTTGTGTATATGATCCCCCATTGGATGGTGTAGGCCGGGTCACAGAGGAGTGTTAGGGAGCTCGGCAAGCTGTCCGCATCCCCCCGCCACCGCAAAAAGGGATGTTATCAACAGGGCTCTTTGCCTTGTTTTAAGATGAGTAAACCCCTTTCATGCTCTGTTTGTCCGCTCTTATATATACATTTCTTGGGGTACACTGCACGCTGGTCAATCAGGAGGTACTGGGGGCATGTGCTGGCTCGCTGTGATTTTGGGGGCGAGGGCGAGTACAACAATGTTTATGCTTGGACACCTGATATCCAGGCATCTTTCCATTTACCACTATCCTAGTGGCTTTCCCACTCTTAAAAAACCTCCCCCCCTTTTTAAAGCTGGCACCCGGTGCCTATCTCTCCCTCTCCTTTCAGGTGTCATACCTTATCGTGCTGCCCCACGGGAACAGACTGCGGGCCCATTAGGGACTCCCCTAGGGTAAGGATCAGCCCTGGTTTTCCATCCCTTATGACATCTTCATCCTATTTCTGTTCCTAACCTGTATATTGTACATATGTGACTATGGGCAATTACTGTTGAGATGCCCTCTGACTGTGTTTTTAAATTCAGTGTGTGTGTATATTCACTTTGGAGAGCAATGGTGATCGATTGAGCTTGAGTTTACGCCACTGTAAATGTTTGGCTTATTTATGTACATTTCTTTTAGGTCACCACACTAGAGCAGGACCTCCTGGCCTGCCCCCTTACTGACCCAACGAGGTTGTATTTTTTATCTTTCCTTCTTTTTTATCACTGTGTAGTACTGAGCACCTGAGGTCCTGAAGAATTGCCAGTTGGGCAAGAAACATGTTGACCTAATCAGAGGGTTTGAGGTAGTCCGCTGTGCACCTTACAGATCCCATCTCCCCTCCCACTCTTTTAATCAAGGGAGTCAGCCATGTGAATAAAGGTCCTTGTGGACTGACCCACCTTCATTTAAACCACCACTCCCTCACGACTACACTTTCCCTTGACCCCTCACACGCACTCAACCATTGGCTGGAACAAAAGAACTCCGACAAAGAGTGCCTATTAGGCGCCCGTCAGACATTGCAGCGCCAGTCTGACGAGGAGCAGGTGGCCAATGATGAAGCATGACATCTAGCTCACTGGGTGTGTGAGGTCTTCTAGTTCCAACAAGGGAACACCCTGTTCCCTGACTTTGCTCTCCTCCTCCACACACACACACACACACACACACACGCTATCTTGTCTATTCCCAGGGGAACTTTGTACCTTTGTTGTGTATGATCCTTCCTAAG
This sequence comes from Lissotriton vulgaris, assembly GCF_964263255.1. NCBI lineage: Eukaryota > Metazoa > Chordata > Amphibia > Caudata > Salamandridae > Lissotriton > Lissotriton vulgaris. The sequence continues at coordinate 495,411,237 of NC_141687.1, forward strand.
TTACTCACATTACTTGTGAGATTACATGAAGAAAACTATACTAAAATTCGTTGGGGTTCCCAGGCCCATTCCCAGTAGAGCGAGGAGTAGGCCAGGATTGTGTGCTTGCGCCAACATTATTCTCCCTATTCATCAATGGTACTGTTGACTACATGGAAGCCGAGTCCACTGATGCACTGGTACTAGCCGGCAGTAAAATTCTGATGTTAATGTTCGCAGACGACACGCTGATTATCTCAACGACCCGGAGTGGTTTGCAGAAGGCCCTGAACATCTTTGAGGAGTTCTGCAACACTCGCGGTCTGGAAGTTAAGGTGTCAAAAATTAAATTCATGTCTTTTAATCCTCACATAAGTTTTAAAAGTAAAATTGTAATGAATAATCGCCCACTGGAGCAAGTAAAAGCATTTAATTATTCGGGGGTCATTATGCAAAGGGATTTAAAATGGAAACAGCAAATTGACCTAGCAACACTTGTATCAACAACTGTCTGGAGTACTAAATAGGGAGTTCAATACCTCACTGACCAACTAATCAGCCCTGTGCTCCAGGTTTACAATATGAAGGTGGTCAATTCCATACTCTACGGAGCAGAGATTTGGGGGTACGAAAACCTTGCCAATCTAACGACCACTGAAAATAGGTTCATGCGTAGTATCACATTGCTCCCACAAAGTACACCAGTGTGTCCGCTACTACATGACCTAGGAAGAAAGCACCTGGCTAAGGTGGCCAAACTGCGCCCTTTACTATACTGGCGTAGGCTTTGGACCACACCAGAACTATATCATTATGCTGTGGGCTTTCTGGACATAATCAAGGCTGATACATTTCATAAAATAAGTTGTTTGAGAGGAATTAGGGGCACCCTAGTAAGTATAGGTATGAGAACACTATGGGAAGATCCAGACGGAGCTAGCGTACCTTAAAAAAGATCCTGAAAGAAAAATACTGGGAGATGATTACACAAAAAACACTTAGCAGCAGTGTGTCTTCTACCCTAACAGGAAACTTTTTGGATGCTAAGTTGTCACCGAATTTTGAAGCTTTTTAGGACATAATAGCAAAACCATATGAAAGGAAATTGTATTTCTAGTCTAGGGTGGGTTCATTGCCCATCAAAGACTTTACTGCTAGATGGTCCAAATCCCAAGACAATATGTGTTCTCTATGCCAGACTAGAGAGGAGTAGGCGGCACACTTGTTATTTGCTTGCCCAGCCTATGCCGCTTCTCGTCGAGTATGGCTAGTCCCAATTTGCAAACTATTTGGAACTAGAAGGAGCGAAGAAGCAGGAAGAATTCTACGCACAGACACTTCTATTCCAATCATTACAGCTGTAGCAAAATTCTTAAGTTGGGCCTGGACCATAAGGTCTCATTCCCTTCCCACCTAACAATTGCTCTTTTTATTGCACCAGTATATGAAGTTCCATAATAAAACTTTGACCAAAAGTACTAGCCCCATAATTGTGGCTCCATAAGCTAGGACAAAAAAAATGTTTAATTTCCCTTTACCTGAGTCTTTTAACGGTGTTCGTCTTTTAATGGTTGTCTTTTATGTAAGCTATTAATGCTATTTTATCACTGTTTTATGGCTTTTGAAGACAATGTCATGAAGATAAATCTGCATTCTAAGGGAGTTTCTCAATCATGCTTAATTATTCTGTTTATTGATATTAAAATATTTTTCCAGTTTGCATTTTGCTTTTAAGACAAATTGACTGACTGACTGACTTAAGGAGAAGCGCTGCACAGACACAGTAAGGTCTCCTTTTCTACTCTGCAAGATTTCGTGTTCATGTTATGCTAGCATTTAATCTTTTTTAAAACTGTGAAACCCTGGTCACTTAATGCTAGTGTTTACACTCAAAACTGATCTGAATTGACTTTTAAGGGCTCCAGGGAGGTGGGAGCAGCTAAAACTGCATAACATTTGCCAGCAGATCTATGCAATGCTCTAGAAGCAGGCCCCCCTCTCTGTCTGGAGATTGAGAATTATAGCTGAGCGCACTGATGACTGGATTCTCAACAATATCAATGACCTTGCACCTCTTACCGCATCACGATCCCTTAGAACTAAATGGTCAGCACCTTGGTTCAATGAAAACGGTATGCACTTGAAGGAAACAAGCTAAAGTCTTACCCTTACTTATAAAACCTACAGCCGATCATAAAGTTCAAGCCAACTGTAGGCCAATCTTCATTCTTCCAGCATTTTCAAAAATCTTAAAAAAACATCTTAACTCACACATCTCAAGTTAGCTTTAAAATAATGGCTTCTCCCTAGTCAATCGGGCTTCAGAGCCAACTGTAGTTCTGCAGCAGTACGGTTAGAAATAATCAACCACATCAAAGGTATGCTGGATAATGAGGGCAAAGCCGTTTTGATTTTATTTGACCATTTGGCAGCTTTTGACACTGTCCCCCACAAAATACTATTAGCCATTCTCAGGCTATTGGGATTGAAGGCATGCTCTGATGTGGTTGACCTCCTTTCTAAACAATAAAAGTAAAGAAGTGTGGGTTCCTCCATGCTCATCCCCAATTCCTGAATTAGCTGTAGGAGTCCCTCAGGGGTCAGCACAGAGTTCTCCATTATTCAATGCATACCTCAGACCCCTAGCAGTGTTGGCAGAGGTTCTGGGGGGGAAAGTAATATCATACATAGATAAAACTCAGTAGCTTTTTACCTGTTAAAAGGGGGAGGTATTCGATCGAAGGGTAATTAAGTCCTGTCTTTCCAATGTGTTTAATTGGCTATCATTTGACTGACTAAAACACTGACTAATGACTGACTAAAAACTGAGATTGTGTTTTTTGGTAACTCCGCACTAGAGGTGTGGAGGAATTTGTGGCTGCAAGACATTCCCCCTCCAGGCACACAACAAAAATCATGGGAATTGAAATTGACAGCATCCTGCCTTCCAACCCCAAATTCAGACGCAGGTGGGAACCTGTTTAGGGATCCTAAGCTGTCTGAAAAAATCCTTTCCTTTTCAGTCAGTAGAAACTAGGAATGCAGTAGTCCAATCCCTGATCACTTCAAGGCTTGCCTATGGGAATGCTCTTTATCTAGGCCTCCCTGCCATTTACATGTAGTCCAGAATATAACAGCCAGAATAATTCTCAATCTTGCTCCACGAACCTACACAACCTCATACTTGAGGGTGCTTCACTGGCTGTCCATTAAAAAGAGAATTATTTTTAAGACATATGTCCTGGAACATAAAGCCCTCATTGAGAAGGGAGCTGTGTATCTGAGTTTAAAAATATGTGTGTATGCCCCCCCCCCAAGAGATTTAAGGTCTGCACACAGTTACTTAGCCAGGATCCCTAAAATTCTCCGGGCCAGAACTGGTGGAAGATCATTCACATTTCTTGGTTCAACGGCATGGAAATACCTCCTAGGGAACTCCATACCATTTCAGAGCTACCTTTTCTCATGAAAAAGATAAAAACGTGGCTGTTCCAACAAACAGAATAAGATGATCACATATTCCAGCTGGCAGGCTTTCCTGCGTTCAGTGCCAGGGCATTCCCTGGAGTATGTGTGCGCTATTCAAATACCATTTTATATCATTATAGATAGTATCTAAACATATTTTGACAATGCATTATCCAAATTAGAATACAAATTCCATGATTCCATCTATCAATGTGTAGAAAACCCACTTTCCAAAAGGTCAATGCAATTGTCTACTTTTTTACACTGACCAAACTCATCATTGATAGTGAAATCAAAATGGAACAGAGAGAGGGGCTTGTTGTAGATGTTTCAGTCTCACGTGGTATTAATCCGCGAGGCCATACTCAAGACCAATATGATTTATGCAGAGATACAAGAATGACCCTACCATAACTAATCAAAATTTTAAAAAAACAGCAATATCAAATTTCAAAGGAAATATGCTTGTATACAGCATGATTCACTTGTCATGATGACAGTAAACACCATTCCGAACATGGTGCACAATCACGTGAAAAAAACGAGAAGGAAGTAAGGCCAAATCAACCGAAGTGTATCTTGAATTCAAACTCGTGCACACAAACCAGGGCATTACTAATCAACAAACACAATAAAGGTCAAACTATAGCTCTAGGGTGTTAAAACCGGTGCACAGACATAATATCGACTCCAAAATATCGACTGTACATAATATCGACTTTTAAATATCGACTGGACAAAATATCGACTGGACAGAATATAGATGACCAAAATATCGTTTTTAAGGTAAGTGATATAATATCGACTGTTAAAAATATAGATAGTAAAAAATATCGAATTTTTAATAATATCTAATATTTTTTAGTGGATTTTTATGGTATAATATGTGTGAAAAGTGTGTAAATATGTTATAATTAATTATTATTAATGATTTTAGTTTTATAATAATTGCGTAATTTAATTCTGTAGCGGGTTGTGGGTTTATAGAGGAATAGGGTGGGAAGTATTTTAATTATAATTAATTAAATATGTAAATGTATTAATTGACAGTAAATTTAAATTAATAATTAATTAATTTATAATAGTTAATTAATGAAATTTTAATTGGTAATTAATTTTAATTAATTGATTAATTGGTAATTATGTAAATTCTACTAAATTATTTTTGTAGTGGGTTGTGAGTTTATTTATATTTATTTAATTTCAAATAATTGTTAAAAACTTTTACATTATTAAATAATTAATAGTAAATAATTTTATTAATTAGTATTAATAGGTGATCAATAGAAATAATTAGTGTTAATTAGTAATTATAATATATTAATTTAATAAATAGTATACAAATAATAATTATTTTTAATTAATTATTAATAGATATTCAATAATACATTTTATAATTATTTTTGAAGTATTAATGTTGTATTCTCTGGAGTAGGAATAGTAATTTTAACCCCTACGCTATCCAACATTTTCTCTACTGTTGCACCCACTGGAGTGGGAATAGTAATTTAAACCCCTACGCTATCCAACACTTTCTCTACTGTTGCACACACTGGAGTGGGAATAGTAATTTTAACCCCTACGCTATCCAACGCTTTCCCTACTTTTGCACCCACTGGAGTGGGAATAGTTATTTTTCCCCCTACGCTATCCAACGCTTTCCCTACTGTTGCACCCACTGGAGTGGGAATAGTAATTTTAACCCCTTCGCTATCCAACACTTTCCCTACTGTTGCACCCACTGGAGTGGGAATAGTAATTTTAACCCCTACGCTATCCAACGCTTTCCTTACTGTTGCACCCACTGGAGTGGGAATACTAATTGTTACCCCTACGCTATCCAACGCTTTCCCTACTGTTGCACTCTTTGGAGTGGGAATAGTAATTTTAACTCCTACGCTATCCAACGCTTTCCCTACTGTTGCACCCACTGGAGTGGGAATAGTAATTTTTCCCCCTACGCTATCCAACGCTTTCCCTACTGTTGCACCCACTGGAGTGGGAATAGTAATTTTAACCCCTACGCTATCCAACACTTTCCCTACTGTTGCACCCACTGGAGTGGGAATAGTAATTTTAACCCCTACGCTATCCAACGCTTTCCTTACTGTTGCACCCACTGGAGTGGGAATAGTAATTGTTACCCCTACACTATCCAACGCTTTCCCTACTGTTGCACTCTTTGGAGTGGGAATAGTAATTTTTACCCCTACGCTATCCATCGCTTTCCCTACTGTTGCACTCTTTGGAGTGGGAATAGTAATTTTAACCCCTACACTATCCAACGCTTTCCCTACTGTTGCACCCACTGGAGTGGGAATAGTAATTTAAACCCCTACGCTATCCAACCCTTTCCCTACTGTTGCACTCACTGGAGTGGGAATAGAAATTTTAACCCTTACGCTATCCAACGCTTTCCCTACTGTTGCACCCACTGGAGTGGGAATAGTAATTTTAACCCCTACGCTATCCAATGCTTTCCCTACGCTTGCACTCTTTGGAGTGGGAATAGTATTTTTTACACTTCTGCTATCGTACGGTAATATAATAGTATATTATTTAATTATAGTATGTTACTATATATATATGTTTTAACAAATATGATAGTAAAAATTTATTTTTATTAATTTCATTTAATATTTAATTATTATAAGTTAATTTAAGTATTTTTAAGTATATTTTAGTAATTAAATTTTAATATTAATTTAATTTAACACTGTTTTTAATAAAGTCGATATTTTTTAAAACTATAATATTGTAAACGATATTTTGTACTCAATATTTTTGTACTTACCTGTTTGTAGATACAAACTCGATATTTTGTCTGTCGATATTTTGTCCACGATATTTTTGCAGGTCAATATTTTGTCCCTCGATATTTTTTCAGTGATCCTTTAAAACCCAAACTAGCGACTCACAATTGAAGGATTTGAGGTGGATTTTATTTGAATGAGTGCTAATATCAAAGATTGAAAGGTTATGGGGGCCCATTAGGATGGCGGGCGGATCGCCCCCGCCAGGCTGGCAGTAGCCACCGCCGACCTGGTGGGGGTGATCCATCCGCTATCCTTGTTGCAATGACTCCCAGCCATATTAACATGGCTGGGGGGTCCACAGGAGACCGTCCACCGCTTTTCCGCCCCGGACGCCGTGCGACCGCAGCGGAAAATGGTTTATATGGTGGCGGTGTCTATCAGACACCGCCAGCCATATCAGGATGTGCTTCGTCAGATGTCTTTCCGTGGCGGCAATGCTGCCTCGGAAAAGCATGCGGTCTTCACTTTGGTGGTCCGTTGCAGGCCCCCATGGTGAAGGCGAGGTGGGGGTGCACATGGGGGGTACCTGTGGTACCCCTCTACATTTACTTACACAATGCGGCAGGCACCGCACGGTGCCTGCCGCTTTGTGTATGCAAATGCATCACAAGCATTTTTAACATTGCGGTGGGTGCTGGTGTAAACACCACCCGTCGCAATGTTAAACATGTATGATGCGCCTGCCACTGTGGAGGGCGCATCCTAATACCCCCACGGGACCCCCGCCCTTCTGTCGGGCGGTCCCTTTCACCGATGGGATGGCGGGCGGACTAAGTCCACCCGTCATCCTAATGACCCCTTATGTTCGGCCCGCACACAAAGGAAATAGCATCCTAATGATATACGAAAACAGACTCACTTAAAACAATTCATTGAACGGTAGAGGTGCAAAAACATAGTACAATGCGATCATTTCTGCTGAGTCGCTATGTACAGCTAAGAGGCCTAACTGTTCTAGCTGCCAATCGAGTGAACTTACTTGGAGTGCTGACTCAATCACTAACTGGCTTCCATGTTTGACAAGACCAGGAATACTCGTGAGGGAGCTAGCGTGTCTGCCTCTCCTATATGTATTCTATGTGCGCGTGATGTCGGACTACGAATAGTCACAGCTGGGGCCTGTCATGTGGGAAGACCAGTCTGAATTTTCAACAACTACACCACAAAAAGCAGCGGCAATCACATGTAACATAAAAACACATTCACCTTAGAGGTAACATAATGTATTAGGATGATCTGTTGCAACAAAGTTACAACATTTTACAAACATTCCATAGTGTTGCTGGTGGTGCATGGATCATCTGCATTATAGAACATTCTAGAAGGTGGCGAGAAACATCCACTATGACCTCGATTTTTCATTACGTTAACAACATATATAAAAAAAGATAAAAATATCAGTTACTTGAGCTGATCAATACAACCCTTCAAACACATTTCTTTGATGACTTTGGTGGAGCAAGACAATGGCAGAAAGTTCAGCTTCCACCACCGCTAGTGTGCTTTCCACCCAAAAACTCATGCATTGACATTGCTGATATCTCCTGTCTCCCAGATTGCAGGGGAGTGTTTACTTGTAGGCATGGTTACTGCTTTCCTTTTCTTGAAAAGTATATCCTAACTTCTATGGTAACATTTCACTTGTTACCCCTGCGACACATAATGGTTAACTAATCGCCATATACTAGTCAACTGTTTCTACACCAGAAATGGCAAGGACGCTGAGGATTCTTTCCCTGCAACATATTCTTCTCCTGAAGTGCACCATATGCATGCAGCAAGGAATCTGATATTTTTTGCAAGAGTATCTATTTGCTCCTTTTTCTAACTCAAGTCATTAGTATTAAATAACAAACAAATGGCTGAGCTACCGTTATTATCCTACAAAAATAAATAGTAATTGATAATACTCTACAATGTCTGTTTCAAACGTCAACTGCAGCGAAATTACGAGCGTACTGTAAATGCTTGTGAACTATATTCCATTGCGCTTGCACGGTCAATGTAATGTTTCAATAAGCAACAAGAGTCTTTGATTGTTATCAGTATGTTCTTCAATAACCAATCATATATTTGACTTTAAAATATCACCTCATGACGCAGTTTGTATTCGATTTATATGGGTATGACCGCCCGCTTCATGCAACTACGTTTACAATCGATGAATAGCGAAATATTTCACAGCATTTTCTGTTTTAAACCCTTCAGGTTAGTTTTCATGGATAGTGTGGCCTTTATCTTTTGATGCATTTCTTCATTGAAATTGCTTTCCTTTAACTTTTATTATCTTGCTGATAAAGAAACCTCATTGCTTTAAATCGTATACAATTACTCGGTCAGCCTGACCAGTACGTTTTCAGTTAGTTTCATATCATCTTTGCCATCTGTCATTCTCCCACTCTATAAGTGAACCTGCTTATCTGTGATTCCATCTTAGTGTCTTTTGTTAAAGCTTCTCGGTAGAAATAAAAGCTGCCCTTTCTCTCATTCTCTTCTTAACGGTGTCTTTTTGTAATCCCTTTCTATATTTTTTCCTTTCATAGATCCTCTTAATCCCATTCCTCCTACATTTTATATCTCACTAATCCCCTATCAGTTTTCTATCAACTTCCTTTATTGTGAGAGCAGGACAATTATACTCAAGCTGGCTTTTTGCAGCATCTCACTTTAGTGAGGTGCTTGTGCCTGTCGCACTCTGCCTGTGTCAACCTTTCAGCGTTCTTATGGACAAGCAAGAGTGCAACCATTGACCTCACTATTAGATTGCGTTGCCTGCTGCTCTCTGGTCATGGAATATATACACTTCTAATTATCAGCAAAATACAAATAAGAACATTTAAAATGTAACCACCTTCCAAACAATATTGCATTACTTTCCTTTGAAAAGTTTGGGAAGCTCATGGAGTTCATGTCCTAGTTTGCAGACCTCAGATTTTTTTTGATAGATTTTGTTAATCATAAATGTATATCATAAAGACCAATTTAATCCCAAGCACTTTCAATCCACTTCACATTTACACATTTGTCACACAATGCAATACAACATTCAAATCTGCTGCCATGCATTGCATGAAAGGGAAAGTACAGTGCGCCACCATGTCTATAAACATTAACCTAAAGCTGATGTCATCAGCTGCTCTGGCACTCAGAAGTACTGGCTTGCATGATGCTCAACCTTACATCATGGTGTAGAGGAATGTTTGCACCGGCTTGCAAATGATTTGTCCTGGCGACCGACCTTTGCAGTACAAACACCTATGTGCAGCCAATGGCAGAAGGGGCCACACTCATTGGATGTAGGCTGTGCATTACTGCACGTCAGCAATGCTTTGGTTTCTGAGTGAAATTATTGCATTCCCCTTTCTTTGTGCCTACTGATATTAGGTGCCCTATGTTGATGTCAGTCAGAAAGCCTCCAACCTGACATCTTTGGTTTCACTTTCGACAACTGCATTACAATGGCAGAAGTCGAAAGTGAAACTGGCTGGTCATTCCGCCTGGATTCCAATGGATTCAAGGAGCCCATCGGCAGTCAGAGGCCCCTCCGAAATCCCTGAGGATGGCGTTTGCACCATCGGGATTATGATGATTATGATGTTGGTTTTAGACAGGCTTTCCATGTAGGGCTTTCTTACATGGAAAGCCTGTTAAATAGCCACTTTGGGGGTTCCTAGCTGGGTCCCCATTATTCCGTGGCCTCCAGTTGTGGGCCAAAGGCGCACCTACTGTGCCCTTCCTGTTAATCTCTGCACCGTGTGGCAGGCCCCTTGAGGTGCCTGCAATGCGTTGCAGGGATTAACAAAATCTCCCATTCCTCCATGGGAGCTTGTGCTACATCCGGTTTACAGCTGCAGGACAAGCTCCCATAGATAAATGGGAGTATGCGACCACACCATGTGCGGTCGCACTGTAATGACGGTGTCAGGACCGCCGACCGGAGGTCGGTCCTGAGACCACAGCAATCACGTCCAACCGACATCATAATCAGGCCCTAGGAGTCGATGCAAAGTCTGGTATGGCTATCTTAGTTGATCAAAATTATGGGCAAAGCAGAACAAAGTATATTTGGCACTGTGAAAAGGACAATGTTTCTGTGCAAAAAAAACTTTACACTGGAAAGTGAATCAGAGCTGCCATTTTGAACTATTTTCCATCACTTTGCATAATGGTAGCACTGGAACAAAGCATTAATAAAAATGGGCCAGGATTTTTATTTCTCTATTAAAGTCCTAGAAAAATGAAGCTCATGGACTCACACTGAAAGTGTACAATCTCTAAACAGAATGTGTCCACATCTCCTTCCTTATCAGCCTTGCATAAAGACTCGGAAGGGTTACAAATGCCTTTGCTCTGCCAAAGTTGAAGGGAAAATATTTCATTTTTTCTTATTTTTTAAATCACTTGTTAGAACTGGAGGTCTCTAGTTGGATGAGGTACGTACCTTAGTCCAAGTAGGATTCATTGCTTCTAGTCAGGGAAAGGAGGGACACACTCTTAGATAACACCTGCTCAACCCCTGGTAGCTTGGCATGATCAGCCCGGTTTATCTCCAAGGCAATGTGTAAAGTATTTGCAACCACACTCCCAGTAACACAGTGATAACATCAAAAATGGACACCAGATTGATTTAGGAAAATAGCGGTATCTTTATCAAGAAGAAATACTATGAGACCAAACGATAAGAATACCTAGTGTATACGTATTCATAATATTTCACTGGGCTGGTTATCAGGCCAACAATCACTTGTAGGTTCTTGTGGTATTAATGAGAAGTTCCGTAATGCAATTACTAATGCAGATCGTAAAAGCAAGTAATAATGCAGTTCGTAATGTAAGGACTAATGCGGAACGTTAAACCAATTCAGCACCGATCGCAGAGCTAGTGAAGATCTCGATGCCACTCTTGGCTGACTCGCAGTTAGCGACTGTCAAAATTTACCCCAATACGTTTATGAAGGAAACAAAGTGCAGCTCTACAATCTGACCCCGGGACTGCAACTCCTCGGCGAGTACAAGCCACAATACTGACTTGAGCGGAGGCTCGCACTGCAAATATGGGAAAGGCCGAGAGCGGTCCCTCGTAGCACACACTTCACACCAGGCGGCGACACATGCTCGCTCGCTGAGCATTACCTTGAGGTGCAGTGTCTCTCTGCTCTCCTTGCGGCTTATGCATCTCGCTGTGCGGCTTCGGGTTGATGGGGGCTGCTGCACAACGTGAGAGTCGGGCTACCAGGTGACAGCCTCGCCGCTGATCGGCTCCCAGCGTAACTCCATTGATCTTGGGCAAAGGACCTGTGACCCACAATGGTGATGGTTCACAGGTCTCTCCGTGGCATAGGCAGGCTCGGGCCGGCTGCGGTGATTTCTCATGGCTCCCTCTTGGGATAACGGTCCGGGCCGATGGCAATACTGGTCACAGCACTTCTGGTCACGCTGTCGATCGAAGCAAAGCGCAAGACTGCTCCGGGGCACACATCACGGGGCAATTCTCAGGAACATCTCAGGCTGCAAAAAGCACACGCACATAGTTTCGCTGAGACACACTTGGAAACTTTCATGTTCCTGAGTTTCCACAACAGGGAGCCAGCTCCTCTCGGGTCCTTGGAAATAAGTTACTTCAGGACACAGCACACAGCACAGTCCCTTGTCCTCTCCTTAGTCAAATCAGCAAACTGCAGGCCAGCCGCAGAACACACAGCAAGGGCAGTCCTTCTCTTCAGTCTCTTCAGCTGTTCTTCTTTGGCATTGGTTCTTCTTGATTGTGAACTGTTTTCAATCCTTTTTCTGGCTTGAGTTCAGTCTTGACTTCAGGGGTATCTCTTCCATTTATACCCCTAAATTTCTCCAAAATCTTTGTGTTCAAGGCGCTATGAGCCTGGTCCACACCAGACCTGGGTGTCTTCCTATCAGTGCACACCTTCTTTCTTTGATAGTGAGGGTCTGGGCCCTAGACGCTCCGCAGGAGATGGAGCCATTCTTTTGTGGCAGCAGCACAGCCCTCTTTGCATCAAAGGGGCTACTCTTCCGACCAAGACAAATGCAGGTCAGCCTGTTGCTGTACCACCTACTCCTCCCTGGTGTCAGGACACTTCCCAGACCCTGTCACATCCAAACCCAGATAGTCAATACACAACCAGGCAGAGGCACCCAGGATGGTTAGGACAAGAAACCAGCCACTGCTAATAGTGTGGTTTCTAAAAACACAATTTAAAAAGTATCTTCATAAAAAGATGTGCTATTAAGATCAGGCACATTAAACTCCATCTTTCCATCTTATGCCTTTGGGAAGATATGCTGTAAACCGAATTAACATCAATACAAGGGTACTTAGAGACAATAGACTCACTAATACAGAAGCGTAACAAGGAAGCAATGATAAAACTGAGAAATTCAAAACACGTGAAAACACTATAGTAAAATTAAATCTCAGTACAGTTTATTAACATACATTATATTGATTAAAAATTGGGAAACATACACAGGACGGAACAGTAATAAATAAAAAACATTCCAATAAAAAAGGAGCTACAGGAAAAAGGACTAAACTCAAATAACACAATTATTTTGAATTTTCCTTAATTTCTTAATCCACAATCACTCCTTGAGCATCGACGCGTTTCGGCGGTATGAACAAAATATGACCGCCTTCATCAGGGTATATGTATACCTGTTTCCCAATATTTCTCGGGCATAAAATAAATGTTTCAGTGCGTCATAAGGGGTATACTTCCTCCTTATCCTTTGCATGACATATTCGTCCAGCGAATTATCCTCTTAGTGTGTATAATATTCTAATTTAAAAGAATGGCTGAAGCATAGTCCAAATTTCACATTCAGTAGCACGTCCAGCACTATAGGTGAAGGATAACATTTTGAATCGTATGAACCCGGTACGCGGTGCGGCAGTAGTGCGCTCAAAATTTAATTCAGGGTAGGTACAAGCCGTAACTCCTTATGTAGTTCTGGTAAATGAGTAAGAACCAAGAACCAGAGATTTATTTTCTGTTCTCCTTGCCTGTCCTCCTTTAATGAATAATCAAACGTCCCGCGTACACACTCCGGTCTTTATTGGAATGTTTTTTATTTATTACTGTTCCGTCCTGTGTATGTGCTGAAGCAGTGTCCAGCTAGGGAAAAGTGCTTACATTAATTTGTTTCAACGAGAATTCCCCTGAAAGTGAACCCTTCCAAAGAGTTTGGAGGATGTGGGCTTGGAGAACAGAAGATGAAGCAGAAGAGAATTTTTAAAGAGGATGCTCGGAAGAGAGAAGCACAGAAAAAATGAAGAGGCTGTAGGAGATTTATCAAGAAAACGAAAATCATATCCATGTGTTTGCAATGTATCCCGCGAAAATAATGTTTGGCGAGGTGAATAAAACCTGGAGGGAGAAGAAAAGTTGGATAATTAATAATGAAATTAATTGCATAATATGATAACATTCTGAATTTTTTTGACCATTCTGTAATTTTCCCTGTCGCCTCCCTAACAATGATCATGTCACCTGTTTTCACCTACCACTCAATACCTAAAGCAACCCTAGCTGTGCATGTCCAATCACTAATGAGCATGGCGACAGTCCTTGCACATCAGTTATGTTCATTCAATGAATAGGATGCAGGGCCTAGCCAGAGACCACAACCGGCCATCAGAGAATACATGGAAAACAAATATTATCACGGAAAAGCCGGTTAAGAAACTGAAGGTATAACTTGTAGGGACTTTGTAGGGTAATGCATAGGTAATCATGGTTTAAGGCTACAATAACTCTTGAATGCAAATTTATGGATGGACAATATAAGCAGTGGAAATAGCATACATTATTAACATTATTAAGACCAACAAGCCCATGAGTGTCAATTAACAGTCAGAGCTCACTAAATAAAAATAACGAGAACATGCATTACATCATACACTATGTCCTGAACTTTCAAAATTTTGTTTAAAAAAACCTTTTCTTTTTATCTTTGAATTCTCTTTCTGAGTTTTTACAATGCCTTATTGAGATTGTCAGTGCATATGATAGAATGCAAACCTATGTGTGGGCCAACAAGCAGTCTGCAACAGGACAGGTTCAAAATTTGCATATATTTAACTATACAACACTGACCAAAAAAATCCCCTCAATCGATGTCATAGTAATAACAATGCAAATTGATCAGGTTTATTAAGGAATAAAAGAGAGGAAGGTGGGGGTGGGTAAATGGGGAGGGTGGCTGGTTTGGAGGCCGGAAAGCAATGTAAAGAGACAGATGGAAAATATAGAATATATCCCTGTAACATAGTCAGAGTTCCTACTCGTAGCATGAAACATCTGTACTGGGGTGACCAAGTGCATTATGTAGATCAACTCATCGCAGGTATTCTTCTTGGTTTCTGTTGCATGGAGAAAGGGTATATCTCGTCTTATCTGGGAGGGGCAAAGGGACAATAATAAAAACAGTGTGTGTCGATACAGTGAAGGTTTTATTCTGACCAAATGTATCTGTGAAATATATGTGAGGTCTACATGTTTTTATTATTGTCCAGTAGTCTTAGAATAAAATTTTGTATAAGCCATACCAGGACAATTTTTAACTCACTGACATTCTTTTTCTACATTCATCACTCACATACCCGCTCCACTGTTTCCCAGGTGTTGCAGCACACCTTGATGGCACTCGGCTGTCAAGGTGGCCCCGATGATGAAGCATGTCACCGACCAGGTCGGTGAGTGAGGGGTTTATTAAAAACAAAGAAGGACTTCTTCTTTTTCCTCATTAGAATCCCATCCCACCGATATCGCTCTTCAGCCTTATCTATGGTGGTACTCCTCCTTTTTGTTATATAGTTACCTATCCAGGGGATTGGGAGTTCTTTTCTGTCCACCGAGGTGGATAAAATCCCTTTACTCCCCATTTTTGTTTAAAATATACCTTGGCAGCGCACAGCTGCGAGAGTTTTTGTCCTTCTTTGATCCATATGACTTCTTCAGATACTTCACTATTACACATATTTTCCAACATGGGGGAAAACCAAGGCCTCACTTTTTCCACAGAAGAGATTGACGCCATCATGGGTGAGATCTCTGGTTTTGCAGACGCAAGCATCTCACAAACAATATCACAAACAGGCGACTGGGAAAAACTTACTGAGATGAAGAGGGAACGCATAAGAACTATACTACATGGTACCATCCGGAAAGAGTATGTTTCGAATAACATGGCCCCGAAGGGCCTCCTGGTGACAAACGCTCCACGGATTTTTCTAAATGATGCCCAATTCAGAAAAGACTGGGCTTTAATAGCCTGGCACTGCACACATGACTGGATTGTACTAATTTTGAAAACGGCTATAAGATTATCCGAAACTATCCAAATAGAAATCCAAAAAACTGAGACGCATATCAAAACAAGCATAACTGGATACAAAAGGAGACTCAATGAAATAAACAAAGAGATAACCGAATATAAGGATAACTTGACTCAACAAAAAGTCACAAAATTCCAAAAGGACCTGAAAAGGTTCTCGTTTGTCAAAACCTATCCTTACTCTGACCCTGACTTCAAACCACCGGAAATGGTTACATCCGATTCAGATGCCTCAAGTAATTCATCAGGCAGCAGCAGTGGATCAAATACCAGTGTTAATAAACAGCGAGGAAGAGGAGGTAGAAGAGGGCAAGGAGATTTCTGGCCTGGATTCAACCCTCCTATGTTTCAAGATCCTTTCAACCAAGCAGCAAATTTCCAAATGTTTGGATGGCAACCACCTTTTCAGCCACATTTTCAGCCTCCCCCATTCCATCAAAATCAGTTTTGGCCCCCTTTTTTTCACAGGGGCAGAAGGGGAAGAGGAAAAAACAGACAAGCCAACCAAGTACACTGGGAGGAAGACGACCCAGTGAGCAACAGAACGAAGAGCAAGGCAGGCACGAGCAGTGCGAAACCCTAGTTACTAATCTATCCTCAAGACCTCTAACACCTACTGAAGAATGTGTTCTAAAAAAGGGACTTGGTTATGTCCCCACTGCCCGGTTGGACAAATTCCAGTTACACTGCGAGCTGGCAAGTTTTTTTAGGAAATTAAGACTAAAAGCTTTCTTTGAAAAACAGGGCCCACCGAGGGAATGTGAAGTGGATAATGAGAGCGGATTAAGGCTGAAGTCCACCTTCATGCCACCACCACACACCACCCCGGTTGAATTGATTGCTTTTGAACAAGCGGTTTATAATGATGTCGAAAAAATGCAGGCATCCTCCCAGTTCCAGAACTTGAGTAAAGCTGAAAAAACAGCAATAAAGGAACTACGTGCCTGTGAAACCACTATAATAAAACCCGCTGACAAAGGTGGCGGACTTGTGGTTATGGACATGACCTCCTACCGCGAGGAATGTATCCGACTCCTTAGCGACACTAAGAACTACCAGGTGATAGACACTGATCCCACAATTGAACTGAAAGCTGAATTTCATCAATTAGTTGAAATTGCAGAATCCTCTGGCACAATATTGAAACAGGAAGCAGATTACTTATGCACTACCGAAGGCAAAATCTCTTATTTCTACATCGTACCTAAAATGCATAAGGGTAGACTACCACCACCTGGACGACCAATCGTTTCAGGCATTGGCTCCCTGCTAGAACCGCTCTCAAGGTTCTGTCATTTTTTCTTGAAAACTATCGTTCAGAAATCAATCACTTACCTACAGGACACTAAAAGCCTACTGCATTTACTACAGAATCTAGAGGTTGATGAAAATACTGTTTTGCTCAGTTTTGATATTTAGAGTCTGTACACGAGCATACCCCAGGACGATACCATCCGAGTCCTGGGTAACACTCTGGAGAATGCAGACTGGCCCTTTCACACATCAAAAGCCTTCATCCTGGAATGTGCTAAGTTGGCTCTAAAACGCAACTACTTTGAATTCGAGGGCACCCTGTTCTTGCAAACTGGGGGCACGTCAATGGGATGCGTTTTTGCCCCCAGTATAGCTGGTCTGTACGTTTACGATTTTGAAAACAAATTTATTCTGAATGAGAGAAATCCTTTCCGTGAAAATCTGACTTTTTGGAGACGTTACATTGATGATGTCCTGGCGATCTGGCAAGGACCTGTTGAACACCTTGATCAATTCATTTCCTGGATAAACACTTGTGACAACAACCTCAAATTCACCAACTGCTATGATAAACAAGAAATTGTGTTTCTTGATGTAGTTATGAGCAAAGAACGGAATCATCTGGAGACAAGAACTCACTACAAATCGACCTCAAAAAATAACCTGTTAAGATTTGAGAGTTTCCACCCTCGGCCGCTAAGGGAGAACCTACCTTACGGACAATTTTTAAGACTGCGCAGAAACTGCAGCAAATTGTCTGAGTACAAGAAACAAGCAAAGGACCTATCTGAAAAACTTGGTAACCATGGGTATCCAAAGAAAATAGTGAACAAATGCCAAAAGAGGGCCAGAAATCAGCCCAGAGATGCACTTCTCGAAGAAAAAATCGAGAAAAATGAGGGAATACCCTTGACATGTGTGACCACATTTAACCCCATATCAAATCAGGTGACCAGAAGCATAAATAAACATTGGGCTATCGTGAACACTGGAAATCTACACTGGGAGAAGCCTCTGTTCTCTTTCAAGAAATCACAGAGTCTAAAATACACTCTTGTCAACACTAGACCCAAAATAAGGACGGCTCCAACTACACCATCGATCACCAGGACCTGGGGTTTACCAGATGTAACTGGTCACTATCGCTGCGGAGATTGCAGTGTATGTCATCTGACCAGGAATACCAAAACACTTGATCTGGAAACTGGCAAGATCTGGATACAGATTTCACACACCAATTGCAATAGTAGTAATGTGGTATACTTAATCGAATGTACTTGCAAGAAACGATACATAGGAATGACCACCCGCAAAGTCAAACACAGGATATGCGAACATCGCAGCACCATACGCTGCAAGAAAAATGCAACCCGACTAACTGATCATTTCATTGAGAAAGGCCACACACCAAACGATATGTTTTGGACTATCATTGAGCAAGAGACCCCTGGACCAAACATACAAAAACGTTTGTATGAGAAAGAACAAAGATGGGTATACAGATTATCCACACATGTGAATGGTCTGAACGACAATATACCCTGGGCAAGTGTACTCTCCTAATTACTTTTGTCAGACTCCATATTGGTATGCACTACATTATACCAGGCTGAATGACTAACTCTCTTTTTCATTTCCGTGTATGAGATCATATCCCCACGTTCCCATGAGCCTGAACGCTCCACTCAATGGAGCTCTTTTGTAAATCTGTGTTCCGTTTCTATGGCAACCTCTGAATCTTACGGGCCTCCATAGATTCCCTTGTGACCGTTTGAAGTCATTACGCCACGGTAACCACGCCCACTCCGACCCCAATGGCGGCTACCTTTAAATACAGTTCCGCATTTGGCCTTTGACGGGCGTATGGAGGGGCGAAATAGGTATACGGCTGTAGACAGACCACTGAAACTGTAAGTAGATTCCGGCTGCGCTAGAAAGAAACACGTCCGTTTCTAGTTGCCTAACCCGAGCAGCAATGTGGTGCCGATTAGCATTCCACCCAGCACTTTGCTGATCTATCTAAACTTTCCATTTACAGAATACGTTTCCTGTACTGTGGCCTCCCTTCCCTCTAATCCCGTGCAGCATTCTAATCCCCAAAGAGGAGTGAGCACGTTTTATTTACAATATGCGTTATGTGTTGTGTCTGTTTTGTATTGTCTATTTTGGATCAAGTTGTACTCCTAGCACGTCGGTAATCCCTGGCACCATTAAAATATGCGTAATACCTAGGCACTCACTTGTTAGCCTTAACGAACCTGCAGTGAATAGCTCGTACTCCTTCACACTTATATTGATAGGTGTGTCTACAATCAACCCTAAACTTCACTGAAAAAAACAACACTCGATCACCGCACCTGAGTAGTTCGTTTTAAATGGATGTGGGATGATTCACAGAAAGAGCAGAATCCGTCACTTCACTACGTTGCAGGCATGTAACTAGTTTTGTTGACTTAAAATTTATTTTTCTCCACTGGTTTTTCTGCTTTTAATGCAACCACTTTTGGGTTGCTGTTTTACCCTATAACAACCTTTTTGTTATTTGGGAACAAGGGTTGCAGGTATGGCAGGGTGTTAGTGTACCCTGACCACCCAACACCTTTATTTTGGTCCTGAAGAAAAACCGGCAATTTCCTTACGGTTTGAAACATGTAGACCTCACATATATTTCACAGATACATTTGGTCAGAATAAAACCTTCACTGTATCGACACACACTGTTTTTATTATTGTCCAGTAGTCTTAGAATAAAATTTTGTATAAGCCATACCAGGACAATTTTTAACTCACTGACTTTCTTTTTCTACATTCATCACTCACATACCCGCTCCACTGTATCCCAGGTGTTGCAGCACACCTTGATGGCACTCGGCTGTCAAGGTGGCCCCGATGATGAAGCATGTCACCGACCAGGTCGGTGAGTGAGGGGTTTATTAAAAACAAAGAAGGACTTCTTCTTTTTCCTCATTAGAATCTCATCCCACCGATATCGCTCTTCAGCCTTATCTATGGTGGTACTCCTCCTTTTTGTTATATAGTTACCTATCCAGGGGATTGGGAGTACTTTTCCGTCCACTGAGGTGGATAAAATCCCTTTACTCTCCATTTTTGTTTAAAATAAAAATTACTATTCCCACTCCAGGGAGTGCAACAGTAGGGAAAGCGATGGATAGCGTAAGGGTTAAATTAACATACTTATCAATTACATATTAAAAAATATATCTATAACATATTCAAATTGTATTTACTAAAAAAATATAAAAAAAATACCAATACAAAAAAATGAATATTTACTTAAATATCATTACATTACATCCCACACTATTCCCCCTTTAACACACAACACACTACACATACAAAAACACAATTCTTTAAATATCAAGTAATCAATTAATAATACATTTATATAATTATAAATTAACTAATTAATACACATTAATTACAATTAATAAATAATCACAAATTAATAATTAATTAACAATAAAATAATTAAAAATAACAATAAATAATACATATTAATACATTAATTCTAATAATATAATTAATTATTAAAAAAATAATTACCATTTATTAAGTGATTAACAACTAATTAATAATAAATACCAATAAATAAAAACAATCTCATAAATTAATTTAATGTTATTTCCCACCCTATTTCCCTATAAACCCACAATCCACTACTCATAAAAACTCCACATAATTAATGTAATTATCAATTAATCACTGAATTAAAATTAATCACCAAGTAATTAATAATTAACAATAAATTAATTAACAATAACAATACATAATAATTAATAATACATTAATTATAATTACTATCACTAAATATTTAATACAAATGAATTATCAATTAATAATTAACAATTAACTAGTCATCAATACCAATTAATAAAAACATAATAATTTATTAATTATAATTAAATTACTTTCCACCCTATTCCCCTATAAACCCAAAACCCGCTCTGATACTGAAACGCAAAATTTACTTTTACAAAATTACTAATTTCTAAACATTTATTTTAAAATTTATAAAAATACATAAAAAAATGTTTAACATACATATGAAATACATACTAAAATACATAACGGTAAAAAACAATAGATATTATTAACAACAATATTTTTACTAACATTATTACTTACTTCGGTATTACTTACTGCAATATTTAAAAAATCAATATTAGGTACCTTGGAGTAGATATTCTGGTCAACGATATTCTTGACTTCGATATTCTGTTCCTACAATATTAAAAACTTGATATTAATGTAGGTCGATATTCTGACCGCCCACCCTATTAGGTATTGTCCTTGCCCACAAAGATTTTTATTACAAAGGACCTCAGTATCTCTCTTGTAGATTTACTTCCTATCAACCAGCACAGGGTCTTCGGTCATCTAAAGCCCTACTAGTTACAATTCCATACTGCAGATGAGAATATTGGGCTGGTAGCTCCTTCTATCATCTGGCCACCAGGGAATGGAATGCCCTTCCAGTTCTGCTGAACATTTCTAGGGACATTGTGGGAATTAATAGAGTTGTTAAGACCTGGCTCATTAGCTCCACTTTCTAGTTCCATTGTTTAAAGGAATCAGACTTGCTACGTGGTGCTGGGACACTACGGCGAGTAGCTGACCGCCTCTAACAAACCCTAAATAATAACTAATAGTACTTGCAAACGTGCGCACTCACTCTGGGGATCTATGACTCAGTGTCTCTACTGGTGTGCTGATATCAACGGTACCGTCTTGGTACCATCAAAAAGGGAGGAAGTGGCCAAGGACAGCAACCTTCGATAATTTATACAGTGACCTGGCTTTTTATCATTGCTGTTCTTGTGAAAAATGGTAAGAGGGCTGTTGCTTGTTGGACTTATCAGTGTGGATGGAAGATACTTCCACTTTATTCGACTTAAAAAATAAATTCACTGCATGATACATTTCATAAATATAAACATCAGATAGATTACAATTTGATTGGTTTTAAAACACCAAAAACATGACAAGATAAAAAATAGCACTTGGTTAAAGTTCATGGGCTTCAGGAGTGGACATTAGTATTTAGAATAGCTTTGGGCTGTAAATTCCGCTCTGCTCATGGAAGTTTGGGAACTTTGGCAATTCGGCGTTCTGCGGAGAACGCGGAATTTAGCAAAAATTTCTCGATCCGTGATGTAGCAGAACTTTTTTCTTGTTTGCGCTTTCAAAATGCGTATTTGCTCGTGCGGGAGCCCCTTACCAGTATCCCTGTGGTTGCCAACGAGTTTTCCTCTCCGTTTGCGTCCGGCCGTGCGATCCTGCGAGAGTGTGCAATCGCGAACACGTAAGTCAGACGCGCCATCGGATATTTGCATTTGTAAGCAGGAAACACACATCGCGAGCGGCTGGACAAGTGAAACAAGATGGCCGCCACACCATGGGGAAGTTTGCGAGATATTTCCCCCAGAGCACGCAAACAGCGTCCCGAACAGGAAAAACACATCGCAAAGGGGCGGAACAAGCAATTCCGCGCGCTTGCGGAATTCTGCGTAGCTTGCGGAGATTTTTTTACCGTTTTGCTGAACTTTACGTAACACGCCACGCAAATTCCACCCACCCCTGGTTCAAAATGCAAATAATTATATTTCGGAGGGATCGTGACTATGTGCAAGTTATCATTAATGGAAACATTATGTCAATCACACAAAGGCAACGTTGAGTCCTTATAGCAACCTTTATTGGAGGGTGATAGTCAAAAGAATAACGTAACCCAAAAAATTTCAGCAATCATCGCTGGTGGAGAGGCCAAGGTAAGGTATGCCTCCAAGCCACTTACAGTTTCTACTAAAATAGTATGACGTGCAAAAAGCTTTTTCAGTGCTCAAGTCTCTCGATCTAGTGCCATCTTATCCCTAAATGCTCCTTTGATCCATCTATTATGAGTTTGGACAATACGACTTGGATCAAAATGAAGTTCAGATCTCCCTAAACTTTTCATAGTGGAGGAGACATAGTTTAACCAATGAATCATAGAACAGTTGTCCATGTTCATAAAGTCTTGCATGATCAATCTATTGAGTCCTAGCTACCCCCTTGACAGACTGACAGCCAAAGAAGCAGGAGGCAGAGCAGCATGTGTTCAATGCCCAACTCTACGTGGATCACCTCAGAAGGTGTACTTTGTGGGACCCCTAAGAGGCCTTTGTGGATTTTCCAAAATTTGAATTTGAGTAACTTGTCCGTATCCTCAAATGCCTTACCCATAGCTAGCTATTGGGATGCACTAGGCCTTGAATTTCACCAGAACTGTTTCTACATGGGTGCGTCCCAGTTGCAGGGAGAAGTCTCATATACTAAACATTGCCCTGTTCAAAGCCGCCACATTATGATTTACTAACGAGTGCCAATTAAGACCAGAGTCTAATTGGACATCCAAATAACTAAACTCATCAACCTGGCTAATATGGTGTCCTTCTACTATGAATCTCATGCTTTATGTCTTGGGCGGGCCAAACTTCATCATTTGTGATTTGGAAAATTAGTAGACAGATCAAGGGCATTAATAACATTGATAAATAGATCTCAAAGTTTCTGTATTCCCCTTGCAGTCCAAGTAATTAATATTGCGTCATCTGCATAAAGTAGAGAAGGTATCGGATGGCCTACAGCCCTAGGGACGTCCAGGTGAAAATCTGTAAGAACTGATTTTAATTGATTGATATAAAAAATAAATAAAAATTCCGCTGATATGCTTCCCTGGTGAACCCCACACTTTAAAGTGCGATGTGTTGGGGCCATAGCTAATAGATGCCAAAATGGTCCCTTTGCATATCATGAAAAATATAAACTAGGGTGGGCTATATACCCCTCTGAGCCATCATGGACCACAGCTTGGAGCCGTTAACTCTATAGGAAGCTGAACAGAGGTCCACGAAGGCCAGATGGATTGCCTCCCTCTTGGCTTTAGTATAATTACAGATCAGCAAATAGAGGTTCAAATTTTGCCGAACGATACTCTATCCCGACCTGAACCCATATTGCAGGTCAAACAAGATACTATCCTCCTCTGCCCAATTAGAGTGTCACTCCAACAGGACCCGGCCAATAATTTTCTCCTCTGAATAAATTAGGGATATGGGCCTGTAAGAGGTCAGCTCTGACCTATTTCTCTTTTTAAAATTGGGACTAAAACTGATTGAAGCAAAGTCAGTGGAAGGGGACCTCTGATGGCTGCATTCAAGCGCTAAGTTATTAAAGGAGCCCAGAGAGCAGCAGAGAATTTGAAAAATTCCCCAGGGACTCCGTCAGGCCTTGGGGCTTTGTTCAGGGGAAGATTGGAGATCACTGTGGTGTCAGTATATTATTAGTGTTTCAGTGGGGGTATATTTACTTCTTTATTCATATTCCTCCTAAGACATATTGAAAACAAAGGCATGTATGCACCCTTAATTAATGGTGGGAGCACTAAAATGCATTAATGCAGTGCATTCACCAGGGATTAGTGGAAGTGAATTATATGTGTGTTCATTTTTTCATTATGAATTGTGACCAATTGTCATTTTTGCAATTATGAAGTCTATTACATGACACTACTGTGATAGGCTGGGGCACTGGAAATGAGAATGTTGTCTTAATCCCACAAATCAAGGTCAAAATCCAAGGTTTATGCCATCTCAGAACAGTAATTACATGCAGCAACAAAGTGTACTCAGACCTAGACCACAGAATCTTAAGTGTGCCACAATCCCCAGTGGTTCAAGTTCCTCAATCTCTGATGCCACAGCAAGCTGGAAATGTGACCAGATTGTCTTCAAATAAGGTCCCAAATTTGAATCAGAATGCGTTCCAGGATAATTATCCTTGCCAACAATTTCATATGTTTGAGACAAGTGAAAACCTTGGCATCGATCAGTCCTCCTGACAGTGCCTGAGGGGGGGAGGACAATTGTGTGCTTTGCGCTGTCTTGGAGGTAGACCAGATTGGCCCATTTACAGATGATGAGCTGAATGGCTACAATGCATCATTTTTCGTTGATACTGGTGCTACCTGTTCTACTGTGAGATCAAGGGAAGTCCCAAACCTACCCCCCTCAGGAAGAGCTATCCAAGTTGTTGGAATTGCTAATCAGCAAATGAAGAATCCCATTATTGATGATGTCCTTGTAAAGATAGGAAGTTTTGAGGATAATTATTAATTTGTGGTTTGTGATTCAATTCCTGTGAGTTTGTTATGACAGGATTTGTTGAGCAAACTGAATTGCACCATATATTGTACCCTAAAAAGGAATAGAAAAACAAACTCATGATCAGGACATTGTTTTTAAATTGGCAAATCAGAATTCAATTATTGTAATGTATCCAATGATGACAACATATGATTTGCCTTTTTATCTCAGAGATTCAGTGAAACCAGAAGTTTGGGATTGTTCAGGAAAGGACATTGGACTCATTAAAGGACATAAGACACATTAAAAGAGTTGAGCCTGTCCGTATACAAATAAAACCAAATGTGGAATATCCCAGAACACTGCAGTATAATTTGACCTCTGAAAGGATTGCTGGAATGATTCAAGCAATCGAGACGATGATTCAACAAGCAGTACCGAACGAAACCATGGATAGTCCATGTCCCTCTCCCATTGTGGGCCTGCAGAAGCCTGGTGGTATGAACCGCATAGTGCAGGCCCTTAACAAGATCACTAATATTGTGATCCCTTGTTTTCCATGGTAAAAAATCCTGCTGTAATACTGTTCAATACAGCTGTAGCTCATGCAGGTTAGAGTGGTGGGGCTGGGTGGGGTAGGGAATTACAACAGATGACAACAATAGAAAATACAATATTTATTACATGTTCCTTCATCGTCCATCGAAATCCCCCACACACAGCCGCACCACCTCACCGTTCTTACCTGCATGAGCCGTGGCTGGTTCTAAATTCCATGTGAGGCAGAGTGGTTTGCAATCATTAATTTGTGGCAGTCGTCCTTTTCCATCCCTTTGCATAGGAAGTCTGTTTTGGCATGGTGTGTGTATTGGGAGAGTTCTTTCAATTTTAACCAGCCCCTCCCCCTTTGGTAATCACCCTTTCTGCAATATTCCTATCTTTGATCTTTAAGGGATAGTAGCATGTACAAGTGAGATGGGGAGTGAAGAGAAAGAGAATAGATGTAGAGTTAGAAGAAGATCTGAGCAGATAATATGATGATATGAAGCATCTAGAGGAGTCTAGACGAAAGATGCTGAAGAACACAAGGTTTTGATTGGTTTAACCTGATAATGATCTGATTGCCACTTGTGATGGCTTGATTGCCATCAGAGGGGGGATTGGATTAGCATAATTTTGGCTCCATCCTTCTACATGTGGCTAGGCAACATACATGTATTTACATTTGGCATTATGTACTTCTGTGACACAATAACACTAAAGAGATATGGTGCACTGAAGGTTAGGTTTGCTGGTACGATGTTGTGGAGGCATGCATACAAGGCCCTCCACAACATCGGACCAGCATACCTAAACAACCTCCTCTTCTTCCACGCACCCAAAAGAAACCTCTGATCAGCCGACCTCTCCCTGGCCGCCATGCCATGCATCTACAACACCAGAACTGGTGAAAACTCCTTCTCCTACCTTGCAGCCCAGACCTAGAATGACCTCCGGCAAAGCCCTACACTGCTCCTGTTCAGGAAGGAGCTCAAGACATGGCTCTTCAGATGTCCACTGCGACCAACGGAGCCGACCCACTAGCACAATGAGACCCTCACGGGTAAATAGCTGTGCTATACAAAACATATGATTGATT